>NC_090447.1:392182716-393423549 GCF_031143425.1 Pleurodeles waltl | reverse complement strand
TTGTTTCTGTTTCTTTCTTCTCTGACGTTTTGATAACATTGTAACTGTGTGTAGTTAGGTAGAAATAGATTTACGTTTTAATTATGTACTATCACAATAAATATTTTAAGTAGTTAACAAGCAATGTAAATAGTTGTCTTATTATAACATAAGTAACATTATTCCATTCATTTTCAAGTTTATATTTCTGTGCCTTTCTCTGTGTCACTGTAGGTATTACTCCATTACTGGTATACTACCATATTTATCACTGTGTTCCTGTATATATACCCGTGTTTATAGGACTACTAATCTGCATGAGTAAATAGGGTATATCAGAACTTACCTTCATATCTGAATGAGTCTATGAGCCAAGCTGTTTAAATAAGTCTGGCGTTACATGACTTTCTGCTGTACTAACTGTATGACTATCTCAATGTCTATGTAACATAACTGACTGAAGTAATACCTTAGTGCCTGAGTTAGGTAATAGAGGGGTGGGTAAGTGTGTTTGCAACTACTTTTGATACTGCCACATACATGAGTAATTCTGAGTGTATGAGTGAATGTCTAAGTGCCTCTGTCAGTCTGTGAGGGGATGAAAGACAGGCTTTATGCTTTAGAAGCATGTTTGTGCATTCCTTTATGGGTGGTAAACTCTATGTAGTGGTTTGTGTAGGTGCCTGCAAGTGCATGAGTAAGTTACTAAAACTCAAAAGGACATTTCTCATCTTTTAAACACAAAGCACTGTGGTTGATGGCATACTTATAGCATATCTGAGAGGTGAGTTATTTGTATTACGTGTGGGTTCAAGACTTGCTGAAGCTATTTAACATGACAAGTCAAGCTAGCATTGAGAATGCAGAGACACGGTCTGCACTAGTAGGCCTGAATCATGTTTAAAGGACTATGGGGTAATTATGAGTTTGGCTATAACACGGTCTGCACTAGTAGGCCTGAATCATGTATAAAGGACTATGGGGTAATTATGAGTTTGGCGGACTCAGGACTGCCATGTTGGTGGCGGCGGTCGTACTGCCAACAGGCCGACGGAGAAGACCTGCAAATTATGATCATGGCAGTCTTCAGCACAGAATACAGCCAATCCACAGCTGACACCACCAGTGGTGTCAACTCGCCACAGACTGCAGTAGCCAGCTTCAGGCCGGCAGATACCATGTTCCTTCTGGATACATTACAAGGCTGCACACCGTCAAGATTTCAGCACGGTCGCACCACCATGAAAACCCTGGTGGAAACCAACTCTATAAGAGGAGACACTCACGTTCTAGAACACATACCTGTCTGGAGCCGCCGTGGAACCTGAACTGCACGCACTCACACTGCTCCTGCTCGCACAACTACTCCGGAGCCACAAACTGTGATGACGACAACAGCCATAAGTACACACTCTTACCTGACACTGTAGGAAAAAGGCAAAGTACCCATACACACACAACATACAAATCTGGGACGGGTGTGGACGAGGACACACACACGTCACCTCACACTCATACGCAAATACACACACAGCCATATACACACACACCCATACTACACACACCACAGCCAACACACGTACAGTACACAAACCAACCCGCAGACACACAGAACCGGCACAGTCGAACACACTAATACACAACACCAACAAATAACACAACTACACCACAACAGCAACAACACAAAAGCTTCAGAAAGCAAACACAATATACACGTCCTCCAGACACTACATACATAGACCAACAGGTAACAATACCTGACAACCAATACACATAATCACACAGCCATACAACGAAGCATACGTCATACCGCACAAACACACAAAACAACGGTTTTGATATACCAATCACCACACACACACGCACACACACTGCAACCACACAAGGGCACACAACACCACTAAGAACACATGTCAACAGAAAAAAACACACAATATCAACATACACAACAAACACAAACATGTCCTACACACACTACACAGCCATTGCAGTGGGACAAATGCCAGGGCCACACCCACACATGCTATCTAGAAACAACTGTTAGCACAAGCAACACACACACACACAAGTCCCTCACACACAGACCAAAGCAGGCAAGACCAAAACAGCCATTTGGAAAGAAAGGTAGGAAAAAAATATCACCATGGAACCAACAACTGGTTGACCCATGTATATTAGAAAAATAAATATGGCAATAAATATGTAACTATGTACAATATAAAAGGCCATAGGCCAGTCCAAACATCAATGTGCACAATGCACAAATGTAACATCTGTGTGCTTCTACATGACTCCTGACTGATATATGACCTCCTCAGGGAAGTGGCATCAAGGGTGCAGGCAGTTACCTCAAGGATTTGTGGAGAGAGAGGGGTTTGGACTTTGGCTTGGGAGGGGGCTCTTTGGGCTTGGGCTTCGGAGGGGGTCTTAGGGTGAGGTTTAGGGGAGGGATGGAAAGACTTGGGAGGGGCATGGGTAGTAGCAGGGGTCAGGGGAGGACTTGTAGGTGGAAGAGCGGGACTTGGTGGGGACACATACCATTTGGGGGTATTATCAGATGTAAGAAGAATAGATAAGAGGGACAACTCAGAGAGTAACACCTTTTTTGACACAGGGGATGGTCATGGCAAAAGGGTTTGGGAGTGGAAGTAGAGGGAGTGGTTGTAGGAGGTGTCTTGGTGGATGTCTTGGGTGCATCTTTGTGCAAGGGATGCACGTGGGTGCTGTGTGTCTGTTGGGTGGGTGAGTGAGTGTGGGTGTTTATGTGTTTTGGGAGGAGGGGGAAGGAGGTGCAGGGAGATGCCATGCTAGATGTGTGACTGTCTGTTGCAGTGGTGTCTACAGGTATGGAGGATGTGCAATATGTGTATGTGTGGGTGGTTGTGGTGTCCACAGATGTGATGACTAGTGTGGATGTCTGTGGGTCTGCTATTGTGCTGACTGTGGGTAAGATAGTTGTAGTGGCTAGATCATTGAATGTTGGTGTGGTGTCTGCAGGTATGTCAGGTGTAGTGTCTGTGAAGGTAGGGGTGGTGGGGGAGTCAGTGCAGGTAATGGATGCTGGTGTGACGGGAGGTGGGTGTTGTTTGTGTGCATGATGGTGGTGGGTCTTGTGGTACTTGTGTCTGTCAACTGTAGCCTTGGATGTTGAGGTGGGTGCATGCTTGCTGTCTGTGTCCTTTGGCTAGGACAGGGAAGAGGGCTCTGGAATTGGGAAGAGTCAGGTGGAGGGGGGACGGAAGACAAAGGGTGACTGGCTGTTGTCAGTGTGGAGGCCAGAGCCTGAAAGGATCTCTGTAGGCCAGCCAGTGCACAGTGAATGCCCTCCAGGAACTCATTACTCTGTTGGACTTGAACTTCCAGTCCCTGGATGGTATTCACGATGGTCGACTGACCCACCGAGATCGATCTCAAGAGGTCAATATCCTCCTCACGGAAGGCAGCAGGGCTGACAGGGGCAGAGGCAGAGGTGCTTGTGGCAAAGGAGATGCCCACCCTCCTGGATGTTCAGACACAGACAACTGGGTGGGGAGCTACAGGAAGGGTGTTGGTAATAAGAGGAGTGGCGGACAAAGATGGTGCTGGAGTGGAACCAGATAGGTCCGCCACCGCCAGGGAGTGTCCGCTGAAGGAGGATTCTGAGGATGATGCTGAAAATCCAGTCTCCCCAGTGGCACTCCCCTCGCCCTCCCTGCCACTGAATCCCAAGCAGTGTTTCTGGTTGCAGTACTCCGGATACCATGGCCTGTAGCATCCTCACTCGCCTGTGCCCCATCTCCTTTGCCTGCTGATGCACACAAATAGAGAGAGGGAGGGAAGGATAGAGTGTGAGAGGGAGGGAGAAGGTTATCATATTCCACACATACACACATGTAAAGATGCACATTTGTAGGTATACAGCTCCTGTCTAGGCTATCTCTGGTGCTAATAGACGTATGCTACATTATGTGACAAAACGTCATCACTAGTCACCCCTGTATGCCAATGCTCACATCCACATCTATATCCATGTAAGTTAGCATGACTGGAGTCATCCACATTATCACAAGCAAAGCCATGTTTGCATACACATCATGCCCTGGCTGAAGTACAAATGACTACCTGAATCCTGATCACAGCTCTCCATACTCCTATCACCCATTGGAAGTGAAAGTTACTGGACAAATCACATCTGGGCTGTACAGTAACCACACCTGATCAGTCCATGGCCCTTGACATTGAAGATTACTCTACTCACATACCACACAGCACCTGCCTGTCACATTACATGGCAGACCTAACACTCTGTACATAAATACACATATTGATATTATCACTGATATAGCCACTACTAGTTGGACACCCATACAGGTAAAATCTGATGTGTAGAATACAATTCTGGGTACAGACATGTAATTAATCGGACCCAATCTCCGAGGAAGATCTGCAGACACCAAACACATACTTACTAACCATACATCTGTGTGCATCTACAATACCCTAAATAGCACAGGTTACACATCCATAGTCAATCATTGAGTGCAGAGTCACAAATGATGAACTGCAGGAACTCACATATTATATCATAGGCCACATACCATTCCACATGGCATGCAGTTACAGTAGTTAGACTTGACAACATGTACCAGATGTCAATAGTCCTTGTACCAAAAATGAGAGTCAGCCTGTTAAACATAAAGGTGATCAATACAGATAGGAGTGGACAGACCCATTAGAGCCACTAATGTTCAAATGCTGATGGATGGACAAGGTCATACGCAATAGGTAGGGAGATATACAAGCTCACATCCATAGAAATGGCAGGAAAGGGTCACACATGTGGCAATTTAATTTGACCAACTCCACATTCAGACATGGAGATGTCTTGATACAGGAGATGTTCATCCACTGATTGCACACCATGAAGCCACATCTACAACTAATACTCAGGCCGGGTGGGAAATACCCATGTCCATTAGTCTACATTCATGTTGTACTTACTACAATGTCACAGAAGCTACAGTGAGTCAGCAGACACCATACAACCAGAACCAAGTACCAGGATACAGTTAGTACTCAGACCCTTGTGGCTGCTGTGCTGCCCTCAATACCCATCCACTTTAGGGTAGGCCACTGCCATTAGGGGGTCAGGGTCTGAAAGGCACCTCTCCCTCATTGGGAGGGCATCCCAAGCTGGGCCTCAGTGGTCTTCCAGGCCCAGTGTCTTGGGTCCTCCCACTGCCTGTGACAATGGGTGCTCTGCCGGCTGTGGACCCCCACGGTCCTCACTTGCTTGGTGATGGCACGCCATATCCCTTTCTTCTGATGGACGTTCACCGGCATGGATGACACGGACAAAAGGAGAAAGTAATGTACACTGGCACCATACCAATAGCAGTGGACAATACACATTTCACAGCAAGTGCCCACATATACCCTCCCTCTCTGCTCACGCACCTTCACTTTATGCACTCTGCATGCATAAATTCCCTCACTGGTACACTTGCCCAAATCAACATCACACATAACCCCTATCACACATGACTATGGCATTTGACTCATCTGCTCCTCTGGTGCCCCATATAGCTGTTCATATAGGGGTAGGACCTCCTCCACCAGCTTCTCCAGCTCTTTCGGTGTGAAGGCAGGGGCCCTCACCTGCAGGACGTGGCATGATGGCTCCCAAAGGCAGTACAAAGCAGTTGAGGTCGTGGAGGTCTTGCTAGCAACAGTGTTAGGAGTCAAGTGAGCAAGGCTGCAGAAAATGGTGGTCAGGACTGCCATGTACAGGACTGTCACCACCGGCCGTCATCGCCGTTGGCCCCAGTCTACCGGAGGCAGCAATGTTAAGCAATTAAAAGTTGCACGGCAGTTGCTACAGCCCACCGCATTGATGACATTCACCAGCAGACTTAGGTCACTTTCAACCGTCCCCTAAAGCAGGACAGGCGGCTGCCATTTTGTTCAAATATAAACGATGGATGTGCCAATGTAAGGGTGCCATAACCACATTTGTCCAAATGGTGGTGTAAGCCTAAATTGTGCCATTATGATAGTGCTTCAAATTATGACATTATTTACACAATGACGTGATGTGGGTGTATAGTTGTTAATAGCCATGTTAAGATATACAAAGCAAATAGGTGAGGGCTCTATATTAATAGTTTCAAATGCATATTGTTTAATCACTGCTGGACAGCTCAGTCCGCCACATACTTTCAATTACACATGTGACATCTGTCCTATACGAGTTACATGTAAGCGAATGTGCAGCAATAAGGGTGTCCAATGCGCATCAGCATGGCTGTTATTGTATATGTCAGCAGTGCAATGTATCCCCTATAGTGTAAGGTGTGTACTATTTATAAATGTGCTACTTACATGTGCCTACTGCTTTACTCATTGTACATTCTCTCCTCTCAACGTAGACATCCTACAATGAGGAAATTGAGACAACCACCAGTGTACCGTCCACTAGTTGACCTTGCAACCATGGAGGACAGACATGTAATCTAGACATATCATCTGAATTGTTCGAGCATCATGATTCTATGTACACATTTGGGGCCAGATCTCTTGCCAGCCATACACAATCGCTATTGCATCCCTCCCACAGGAAAAGTCTTGCCAGTGCTACACTTTCTTGCCACGGGCTCCTTTCAGAATACAGTGGCCTTAACAGCAGGGATGTCTCAGCCTATGTTCAGTCTGGTGTTGAAGGATGTAATGTGTTCTTTGCACCTGGACAGCTACATCAGGTTCCCCCAACATACGGACTTGGCCTATGTGAAAGCAGACTTTTATGATATGGGACACATTCCTTATGTGGTAAGGGTCATTGATGGCACCCATGTAGCCTTGGTCCCTCCCTATGCCAATGAACAGGTGTAAAGAAACAGGAAGAACTACCACTTCATAAATGTTCAGGTGTTGTGTCTGGCAGACCAGTACATCTCACAAGTCACAACCAAGTTTCCAGGATCTGTGAATGACTCCTACATTTTGAGGAACAGCAATGTCCAACACATGATGGGATGACTACACACAGAGAAGGCATGACTTCTTGGTATGTATGCATAGTAAGGTGTTTCACTGTTATGGCAAATGTCATCAGATTCTGCCCTTTCGCTGTGCCTGTTATTTCACTGGTCCTACATTTGGGCACAGAGGGGACTCTGGTTATCCTAACCTTCCTTGGCTGTTGACACCTGTGAGGTACCCTGCCACGAAAGGGGAACTCAGTTTCAATGATGCCCACATGAGGACAAGGCGTGTAATCAAGAGAACATTTGGTATACTGAAGGCCAGATTAAGGTGCCTGGACCAATCCGGAAGTACCCTCCTCTACTCGCCCGAGAAGAAATGCCATATCATCATTGCCTGCTGCATGGTCCACAATATAGCCCTGAGATGTCAGATTCCTTTGCTAGCTGATGAGGGTGAGGCAGATGGACCAGTGGCTGGAAATGCTGAAGTGGCAAGTGATAAGGAGCATGAGGAGAAAGACGTATCTGACTCTAGGACTGAGCTCACCAGTCAGTACTTCGAGTGACATACAGGTATGGTGAGTTGGGTTTTTTAAGTCTTTTGTGTCCACAATAATTGGTGACAATAGTCCTCATGTCTTGATTCATCAGTGGGGTGTAATGTGGTCCTATCCCAATGTGTGAGCTGTGGAAACTGACTGACAGAATGTAAAATGCACAGTTACAGTGTTTCACCTGTAACATGTGTTCTCACTGCAGTTTCCTACATTTACTTCTCAAATGGACAGACCAGGTTTGAGCTCTGTTTGCTGCATTCTCCCACTGTGTCATTCCACCCACTGACTGTGATATTTTAATCTGTGCCTCTGCTACCTATGGCTTGAGGCATTCACAGTCATTAGCCATTAGTAGCTGATTACAGAAAGGTGGACAGTTGGCTGGTAAAGTGCTTTGTGTGACTGGTGGTGTATAGGTTAAATCTGGGGGCCCCTGCTTAGGAGGACTTCAGTGGGTACAACATCTATGACGTCCACATGTGCTTTGTGTGGCACCATGCCTTCTATTCTGATGGTACTCACTGTCATTGTCTTTTTGAGGTTAAAATGCTGACTACAGTGTGGCCCTGGATTTCTTCCTCTCTGACATCTGTCCTGGGACATATCTGTTGCATTGTGTCTCCTGTTGAGGGTGCCTCCCTCTGCTGTCCATTGCTCTGCCTGTTTGATGTAGGGGGGCATTACCAGACCACATTTGGCAAACATGACATTTTTGATGTTTAGTAAAGACACATATACCTTAGCTGTGTTCCATGGTCTTTATTGTGCATATCATGAAAGTGGTAGTCAAAATAAAGGTGCACATATGGACATAAACGGTGATTAGTGAGGTCATGGTAGATGGAATCATCAGAGTAGGCGCTACAGCAGTTGCTTGGACAGGTCCAATGTCCATGTGCCTTTGGAAAGTGGAACAATGTCTCAGAACAGACAACAGGGTGTCTCAGCCGCACACAAGGGTGACAAATCTGGAGAGGCTCACTTCTTGGCAGTGGGTTTGGTCTTGGCATCTGCTTCAGTCAGATGTCGGGGTGAACGTCCACATTTCCTTTTTCTCCCCACCAGCACACACAAGCTTAAAAGGCAGTGTGCATGTGTTTGCTGAGAGGTCCCTTAGGGTGATATAATAAATGCTGCAGTCCTTATGGTGCCTTCCTGGCCACAGGGCCCGTGGTACCACTGGTACCTTTTACAAGGTGTGCCAATGGTACAATTTAGGGAAAGAACACAGGTGCTGGGGCCTGGTCAGCAGGATTCGAGCACACACTCAGCCAGGTTAGCATCAGATATTAGGCAAAAAGTATGTGGGGGGTAACCATGCCAAAAAGGGGCAGTTTCCTATATTGAGCACTCAAATATTCTGTTAGAAATGTTAGAGTATAGTCTTAGCCATAATGTTTTCATATTTGATGTTACATATTACTTGCAAAGGCAGGGGAAAGCTAAGGAGATATCCTTTGCTCCAATGCATGCTAATTTATTAATGGGACATTGGGAAGCAGAGGCATTTTGGACTGATGAGAACAAAGAGATACAAGAGCATGTCAAATTGTAGACAAGGTTCATTGATGATTTATTTATGATTTTGGAGGGTGATAACAAGAGTCTGGAGAACTTTATTTTGTCCTTAATTCAGAACACTTATAACTTGAAATTCACTCATATGATCAGTCCAAACTAAATAGATTTCTTAGACATTGACATTTATATCAGTAATATGTAGATATGCAGCAGTAAAATTCACTGTAAAGAAACTACATGTTGCAGTATATTGCATGAAACAGTGGGAATCCCAAGACTTTGAAATGCAGGATCCCCTTTGGGGAGATGTTGAAAGAGAGACAAAACTGCTCAGAAATACCAGAGTTTGAAGCTCAAGCGCACAAAATGTTTAGGTGATTCAAAGCCAGACGATACCTCATTGAGTTCTTACAAAATGCTAGACAGAGAGCCACTGCTAGATAGAGAGAGGAATTATTAGTAATCCACAGAAAAGAAACTAAAGGGGACAATGAAATTTGCCTGATCATGGATTACAACATTTGGGCATCAGGAGTTGAAAAACATACTCTGGAAGAATTGGAAAATCTTGCTTTTAGATGAAACCTTGAGACAAATAATTACAGAACATCCACAAATAACACATATTGCATCCTTAGGAGATTTATTAGTGCAAAGCCATCCGCTGACTGTACCAATATTTAATACAAACTGTTGGAGTCAACCTGGATCCTGATAGTGCCTGAAGTGTAAGACATGCAGACATGGAATAAACAAAACAACATTCAAATTGTACAATGGAAAAGAACATAAAATGAAGGAACACATTACATATGAAACAAACTATGTAATCCATGTACTACAATGCACATGTGTAAAATCTTATGTAGGTCGAACAACTAACAAGGTAAAACTTAGAATCTTGTAGCACTTACGAGCTATAAAAAAATCAAAATGTTACCTACCTAATAGCTGAGTATTTCTGAGAAAAAACTTGAAGAAAACACAGGAGAACCAACCTATCATGGTATTAAGCACAACCAATCAGGAGAAAGAGGTTGCAATCAGGAATTAACCCTAAGGGGAATGGAGCACAGACTAATCATTTCGGTGGGAACTGAAGCCCCTCTTGGACATAATTTGGACGCAGAATTGTACATTCATCTTTAAAGCACAATAGATATGGATTGTTGTTTTACCATGATCAGCAAGGGTTTGCAACCTGGGATAGTTGAAGATAAGAAGAAACTATGGCACATTAATATCTTAGAAATGTGATCATGAAATACCTTAAATACACAAGCATATTTATTTGCACAAGCACTTTCTGATTTGGGGACAAGGTAGGTAAATACAATTTATCAATATAATAATCCTTAAATGCATGAAAAGACATAAGAAACATATTTGAGATTGCTGATGTTAATATACTGTGAGGCATAAAGAACATACAGAGATGTACTGCAACAGATGCACTGGCACTTTAGACGATGCAAATGGAAATGGAAAGACAACAAAATGCAAATAGAGAGACAATATGTTTGAAATATCCATCTAAGAAAAATAATTTTTGGAGAATATAGAATTTGGCAAATACATAAAGGGTAGGATGTGAATGCTAATTGCTAAACCACACTGGAAAAGAGACACATAGAACTGTACTTCACAGTTAATTAGTGTTGTATTGATGACAGCTTTCATTATTAGGATGCCTGTTCAATGACATTGATTTGCATTGTGTCTAATGATAATTTATCTAATTGCACTAAGTATACCTTAAATTCCGTGTTAGCACTTTAGCAGAGTTTGTGAATCGTAATCCTTTTTTTTCTTACATATAGCGCCTGAAAGTGACTCTGTATATGTTTAATACTGAAGAGATTGATGTACTTTACACAACAGTAGTATTGAAGGTAGAGAAATGAGCCCCTGCTCTCTAAACATATGCACTTTTCCCCTCACTTAAAAGATAGAGCTGATTGTGGGAGATAGATCAATGCACACTATCCTGAATTAGCACTTTAGGAAATATAAGACAGTTGTGTTTGCTTACTTGCACAAATGGGAACATCACAAGCTTCATTGTAATTTATTGAGCAGTAGCACCTTAAAAGTAGGAGGGATGGGATCTCTCTTTACAATAAGCATTCTCCTAAGATTTGTCATGAAAATAACTATTTCCCCCCTTAAAATGTTAGAACTGATTGTGGAAGAGAGATGTATGCACTTTATTTTGCATTTGCACTTTAGGACATACAAGACACTTTTTCTTGCTTATTTGCACTAGTGGAAATACTGATAGCACCACTGTAATTTATGTAGCAGTAGCACTTTCAAAATATGAATGTCAGGCTCTCTCGTAAAACTAAGCAATCTCCTTATGTATGTCATGTAAGTGCAGAAAGCCTCACATATATAGGGCACTTTATAAATAGTCTCATAGAGATTACAATCTTGCCATTTGTGAATTACCTGCCATTAATGATAGAATACGCTTAAAAGATATTGGTGGTCATTACAACATCGGCGGTAAAAGCCGCTTAAAGCCGTGCAGAAAGCCGCCAACATACTGCCGCGGCTGCGGAATTCCACCACAGCTATTATGACCCACATCTCGAAATCCGACAAAATTCAGACACCCACACAAGTCCGCCACACCAAAGGTCAGTGATAAACTGGCAAAAACAAAACCTCCACCGTCACGCCAACAGAAATACGCCCACACTATCACAACCCACGAATCCACGCGGCGGTCTTTCAACCGCGGTATTCCATTGGCGGTACACACCGCTGCGGTCACAATACACACACACACATACAAAACACCGCCACATAGGACAGTTCGAAATACACACACCGAATACACATACACACACCACTCCCACACACCCAATACAATATAAAACACATACCCACATCACCCACAAACCCCTATGACCACTATTACAGAGAGAAGGCCAGAGAGAGACACCACCATCCACAAACTAGCAGCCACAGGCACTCAACACCATCACCCACACAACTTCCACGCACAAAGCACCACACACCACTACATATCACCACACTTATCACCACACACACCACCCCACACATCACCTACACCACCCCATGGCACAGCAAAGACACCCCAGGTTCTCGGAGGAGGAGCTCAGGGTCATGGTGGAGGAAATCGTCCGGGTAGAGCCACAGCTATTTGGAGCACAGGTGCAGCACACCTCAATTGCAAGGAAGATGGAGCTATGGAGAAGAATAGTCGACAGGGTAAACGCAGTGGGACAACACCCAAGAAATCGGGACGACATCAGGAAGAGGTGGAATGACCTATGGGGGAAGGTGCGTTCCGTTGTCTGAAGACACCACCTGGCGGTTCAGCAGACTGGCGGCCGACCCCCACCTCCTCCCCCACAACTAACAACATGGGAGGAGCAGGTCTTGGCAATTCTGCATCCTGAGGGCCTAGCAGGAGTCGGTGGAGGAATGGACTCTGGTAAGTCAAAGCTTTACTAATATATCCCCCACCCTTCCTGCATGCCATCACACACTCCTACCCGTACCCTCACCCTCAGCACTCCACCAACTCACATATACCCCACTATCACAAACCACCCATCCCAACACCAAGCCCTGCATGTAACCCCAACGCATGGACACCCATCACTAAAGCATGCCCACTGCACATACCCATACAACCCCCTAAACCATCATCACACAAGTCCCCACATAGGAATGCAAGCACTGGGGTACACCGGTCACCCACCCATTGCCCACCATGACACACACAGATGCAATAATTAAGCTTTTACACCCCTGCAGGACCACTACCCAACGTCTCCAGACAGGATGGTCCAGACATCTCCACCCCACCCACAGAAGAGGCCCACAGTGATGACAGCAGCTCTGTCCAACTGGATCCAGATGACCAGCCCAGACCATCGTGGGCCTCAGGTCAGTCGGTTCCCCTCCCACAGGCACAGGCCACCACAGACCTTCCACCCTCTGGTAACACCAGCACAGCACCCACCAAAGGGCCCATACCTCCGTACCCAGATCACGTCAATCAGCAGTGTGTCCACCACTACAGGGAACCCAGGATAACCCACCACCCCAACAACAACAGGGACCTGGGGGCAGTGGCAGTGGGCACACAGTCCAGGGGACGTAGGCCCAGGAACACAGGGGAACTGGGAGGGCTGCTCTGCGACAGGGGCGGACAGGCCAAGGGAACCCACTCTCCACAAGGCCCTCTCCTCCATCATGGGAGCATACCACCACTCCCAGGAAACGATGGCAACGGTCCTGGCCAAGTTTCAGGAGACCCAGCGCATGCAGGAGGAACAGTATCTGGGGTTCAGGGAGAAACTCAGAACCATCAGCTCCGCCCTGGGCACCATCGTAGGGGTGCTGAAGGAAATACTAAACACCAGAAGGGACACTGTGGCACTCCAAGGGGCCCCTGACACTAGCATGGACCATGACCTGCCCACCACCTCCGCCGGCGCTAGTGGACAGGAGGCACCGCCACAGGACCACAACACCAGCACCCCACCCCCTGCAGATGGAGAACCACCCCGCAAGCAGTCCCTGAGATCCAGGAACAATCAGAGCACGATGTCAAGACCCCCGCCAAGAAATGAGACCATCTTGATTGTCAACCCACTGTCCCACTTTGTCACCCTGTCCATATTGGAACTGCCCCAGCTCCACTTCCTATGCCCATATGGGCAATGCACATATGAGACAAATAGACTGGACTCTGCCATGGACACTCCTCCGCCATCACCCTTCACCATTTAACTTCCCCCTCCAATATTTAGCATTTACATAAACACACCTAAAGCACCAAGATCTGGAGTCTGTCTGTGATTTTGAAATAGTGTATTTGCAATTACAGTGACAACATTTCCAGGAATTAGTAATGTCAACATACCTATGTCACACAGCTCTAGTCCATGAGGAATCTAAGCAGATGACACACGTTGGGACCCACACCTGTGAAACCGTAAGGGAAAGTGACAACTCAGTGACCATACACTGGGTGAAATCGACAGACAGGATAGCGGTAGAAGTGTAAAAGTACATGTAGTAGGCAGGAATGTATTCTCACCTGTGTTTCACTGGAAATATTCTGGATGACTGATTCCCTGTTGTCAATGTCTTCTTCCTCTGCTTCCTCCTCATCACTGTCCACAGGCTCCTTAGCTGCCACAACACCGTCATCTGGACCATCCTCCTGCAGAAAAGGCACCTGTTGTCGCAAAGCCAAATTAAGAAGCATACAGCAGGCCACGATGGTCTGACACACCTTCTTTGGTGAGTAGAATAGGGATCCACCTGTCATATGAAGGCACCTGAACCTTGCCTTCAGGAGGCCGAAGGTGCTTTCGATCACCCTCCTAGTCCACCCATGGGCCTCATCGTAGCGTTCCTCTGCCCTGGGATTCCTCACCGGGGTCAGTAGCCGTGACAGGTTGGGGTAACCAGAGTCCCCTAATAGCCACACCCGGTGCCTCTTAAGTAGACCCATCACATAAGGGATGCTGCTATTCCGCAGGATGTAGGCGTCATGCACTGAGCCAGGGAACATGGCATTCACATGGGAGATGTACGGGTCTGCCAAACATACCATCTGTACATTCATGGAATGATAACTCTTCCGGTTTCTGTACACCTGTTCACTCCTGTGGGGGGGAGACCAAAGCCACATGGGTCCCATCAATGGCACCTTTGATGTTGGGGATATGTCCCAGGGCATAAAAGTCACCTTTCACTGTAGGCAAATCCTCCACCTGAGGGAAAACGATGTAGCTCTGCATGTGTTTCCGAAGGGCAGACAACACTCTGGACAACACGTTGGAAAACATAGGCTGGGACATCCCTGATGCTATGGCCACTGTTGTTTGAAAAGACCCACTTGCATGGAAATGGAGCACTGATAGCACCTGCACTTGAGGGGGGATTCCTGTGGGATGGCGGATTGCTGAAATCAGGTCTGGCTCCAACTGGCTACACAGTTCCTGGATTGTGGCACGGTCAAACCTGTAGGTGATGATCAAATGTCTTTCCTCCATTGTCAACAGGTCCACCAGCGGTCGGTACACCGGAGGATTCCGCCATCTCCTCACATGTCCCAGCAGCCGGTGCCTATGAAGGACAACAGCGAGCACAGAGTCAAACAACTCAGAGGTATGTACCCACAGTCTACACAGAACACCAATCAAACACAAAATGTGGCCTGTATGTGTGTTGAGAGTAGGCCTACGTATGTGTGACGCAGTTGGTAATTAGGCCATGTGGGCCCCTGAAATGGCGGCTGCCTGACCTCTAAAGTGGTACAATGGGATGTGAGGTAACTGCGCTGGCATTGTACACTGTCACGGTAGGCGGACGAAGACCGCGGCGCAATGCTGCATTGGTTAACATTGGACCCTATGCGTCCCAGGAGCCAATGACGATGTACGCCGGCGGTGATGGTACGCATCGCCACGGACGTGACCGCTGCGGACATGACCACCATTTTCTAACTGTTTAATCACTCGATACCTGATCTTCGACAGGAGAGGACCTACACTGCAAGTGCTGCTGTGACCTCGGTCTGGAAGAGACAATGGCTCGTGCGTTTGGGGAAAGGGCCCCTGCCTTCACTGCAGAGGAGTTGGAGAAGCTCGTCGAGGGGGTCCTCCCCCAGTACACGCTACTCTACGGTCCTCCAGACCAACAGGTAAGTACACAGGGAGAATGTTGTATGGGCTATGCCTGTGTGGAGAGGGCTGGTTGTAAGAAGGAAGGGGGCAGAGTTCTGAGTGCATGAAAGATGGTGAATGCATCTGCCACATGGCAAGGGTAGGGATGGGGGCCACTCACTTTGACGGTGCAGTTGTTAATGACTTCTCTTCTTCCCCTGTACATTTCATGTAGGTCAGCGCCCACCAGAAGAAGGATATTTGGCGTGCCATCGCCAAGGAAGTCCGGACCTTGGGGGTCCACCACAGACGGAGCACCCACTGCTGGAAGAGATGGGAGGACATTTGCTGCTGGAGCAAGAAGAAGGCGGATGCTCAGCTGGGGATGGCCTCCCAACGTTGGAGGGGTGCCCGTCGAACCATGACCCCCCTGATGTTCCTGATCCTGGCGGTGGCCTACCCTGAGTTGGATGGGCGCTTGAGGGCAACACAGCAGACACAAGGGGGTGAGTACACTATCATTCAGCTGACTTTGCGTGCAGTGAAGGTGTCTGGGTGGGGGAGGAGGGCTGTGGGTTCCCCTAGGCCAGGGTGAGCTCCGTAGGCTTGGCCCATTCATAAGGCATGGCCCTGTGGCCCCCCACCCCACCTCTGTAGAGTGCCAAGTACTGCTATTTATGCCCCAGGGTCATCTATGTGTGCAGATGTCGTCCATAGCCTTGTAGGCCATTTCCCAGGAATTGCACTGTAGAGGCCAACAGCGCGTCGTAGTGCAGGGGGCTGCTGTGTCTGTATTGTCCGCCAACGGTAGCGGTAAGCCATGCACTCAACCTGTCTTTCTACTGTTTCACCCCCCCCTTTTTTTGCGGTCTCCCTGTTTTTGTGTGCATTAGCATCATCAGGCAGAGGTAGAGTGGCACCGGAGCACGAGGGAGCTGCATCCCACATGGGCACGGAGGCCCACACTACGGACTCAGAATACACCAGTGGGACAGAGGGCGAGGGGAGCACCACGGCGGTCACAGGATCTGCAACCAGCGACACGGACTCATCCTCCAATGGGAGCTCCCTTGTGGTGGCGGCAACATCTGTGCCCCCCACTACTACAGGTACAGCCGCCACCCCCCTACCAGCACCGCCCTCCCAGCAGCCCCTCAGCCTTCGCCCCGTGCCCACTCACCCAGGAGGGTGGGCATCACCTTGTCCCTGTGTCTAGCCTCCCCCCTCCAAATTCCTCTACCCAGACCCAATCCCCTGCACCTCTGCCTATCCCAAGCACACCATCAGACCAGCCTGCACACACCTCACCACACAAGGGAAGCTCAGGCAAACATAAGCACCACACATCCCACAGGCACTCACGCAAGCATCACACACATACAGACACACCAACATCCACTGCCTCAACTGTGTCCCCCTCCTCCTCGTCTCCCTACTCCCTCCCAGTCTTGTCTACACACACACCTGCATGCACTACCACTACAGCCACTACGTCCCGTACCAGCACACCCACCACCACACCCCGCTCATGTGCACTCACTACCATTTACACGTCCCCTGTGTCCTCTCCCAGTGTGTCTGTGACGCCCCCTCCGAAGATACACGAACGCAGGCACACACCCACCCAACATCCATCCACCTCACGACAGCCTCCAGCGCATGCACCTGCACCCAAATCCAAAAAACTTACACCTCCTACAACCACAACCTCTTCCTCCACTCCCAAACCCCCTCCAGCTACCCATCCCAGTGTGTCCCAAAAACTTTTCCTGTCCACCCTTAACCTATTTCCCTCCACCTCCCCCTCCAACTTATAGGTCCCGTACTAGCACCTCAGCCAAAAAATCTCCGGGACCAGTGGTGCCTGTTGTTACAGGTATGTGGAGTGCACCGGCCACCAGGGCAGCCAGTGTGGCACGGAGCCACAGCACAGCCAGTCCCCCCCCTGTGAATCACCAGAAGTTGGACAGTGTCCGGCGGGAGAGGGGGAAGACTCCAGCCAGCCAAGCCGCTCACAGGGGTCCCGGGGGGAGTGTGGACTCAGCTGTGACTCCTCCTAAGGTGGGGAAGGGGCAGAGGAAACCTGCAAAGTCTGGGAGGAGCAGCACAGCGGATAAAACCACCATCATCTCCGCCGGCCAGGAGGCCACCGCCAGCCCCATCGTCACTGCCCAGGAGGCCACCGCCAGCCCCATCGTCACTGCCCAGGAGGAGGCCACCGCCAGCCCCATCGTCACTGCCCAGGAGGAGGCCACCGTCAGCCCCATTGTCACTGCCCAGGAAGAGGCCACCGCCAGCCCCATCGTCATTGCCCAGGAAGAGGCCACCGCCAGCCCCGTCGTCACTGCTCAGGAACAGGCCACCGCCAGCCCCATCGTCACTGCCCAGGAGGAGGCCACCGCCAGCCCCATCGTCACTACCCAGGAAGAGGCCACCGCCAGCCCCATTGTCACTGCCCAGGAGGGCCCCGCAAGCCGCAGCCCAGCTGGCCCATGAAGGACCGCCAGCCACAGGCCAGCTGGGCAATAACGGACCGCCATGGCAGGCACCGCTGAACAGTGCAAGGACCGCTGAACAGTGCAAAGACCGCCATGGCAAGCACCGCAGAACAGGGCAAGGACCACTGAACAAGGCAAATACTGCCATGGCAAGCACCGCTGAACAGGGCAAGCACTGCTGAACAGGGCAAAGACCACCATGGCAAGCACCGCTGAACAGGGCAAGCACCGCTGAACAGGGCAAGGACCGCTGAACAGGGCAAAGACCGCTGAACAGGGCAAGCACCGCTGAACAGGTCAGAAACTGCCAACTCAAGCACCGCTGAACAGGGCAAGCACTGCTGAACAGGGCAAGGACCGCTGAACAGGGTAAAGACCACTGAACAGGGCAAAGACCGCCATGGCAAGCACCGCTGAATAGGGCAAGCAGCGCTGGACAGGTCAGAAACTGCCAACTCAAGCACTGCTGAACAGGGCAAGCACCGCTGAACAGGGCAAAGACCGCCATGGAAAACCCTGCTAGCTCATTTGTGGCAGGGGCAGTGATGCAACTGGGACTGTCACGGGGTGAGTGCTGCACTCTGGGCACCAGTCCCCCTCCAGAACCAGTGGAGACATGCGTCCACTCCGTCTGTCCTGCACAGGATGAAGCACTCTGGGCACCAGTCCCCCTCCAGCAACCACTTGAGAGACTGTGGCTTTGCACTCCCCAGGATGGTACAGTGGGCAACCCACCCACTGTAGAGACTTGAGAGACTGTGGCTTTGCACTCCCCAGGATGGTACAGTGGGCAAACCAACCACTGGAGAGACTTGAGAGACTGTGGCTTTGCACTCCCCAGGATGGTAGTGTGGGCAACCCACCCACTGTAGAGACTTGAGAGACTGTTGCTTTGCACTCCCCAGGATTGATCAATGGGCATGGAGCCCCCTCGTGGATCTGGCGTCGTGCACTCATCCGGCTGAGGTGCCCCTCCTTCCCTTCCCCCTGAGGTGCCTGTTGTATTTCTATCTGATGCCCCAGCAGTGTTCTCTCCGTCATGTTCGGGTATCTTGTGTGGGCCTCGCCCATGCATTTTGGGCCCAGTGGTCCACGGACTATGAATGATGCAAACATGCACTAATAATCGTGGTGTATATTTTGTTTATAGTGTATATATATATATGAATATTTTTGCTTACTGATTTTTTATATATTACAATAGTTGCACCAATTTCCTTTTGTCATTGCATTCTGCCGGTGGGGTTGGGGGGTGTTACTGTAATGTATAGATAAGCATTGGTGTGTTTGTTGTCGTGGGTGAGGGTCAGGTGGGGGTTGGAGTGTTGAGTGTGTGTGTCCCTGTTTTTTGCCTCCCCCCCTCCCCTATGTCGTAGGTGCAGTACTCACCGTGCTCTTCGCCGCCGGCGTTGGTGATCCTCGTAGAAGAGCAGGAAGACTAGCGCTGAAAGAATTTAAAGTTCCGGCTCCATGCTGTCCTCCTTCCTCGTGGAGTGTGTAGAGGTGAGCGTTTTTCCTTCGAAATGCCTGTTTCCACCGTGTTTTTATCCGCGTTGTATCCGCCCCGGAAAAGGTGGCGGATTGGCCTGTCATAATAGTGTGGGCGGTACATTGTCTCCCGCCTGTCTGTTGGCGGTGACCGCCAAGCTGTTGGTCTGTACCGCCGTGGTTGTCTGAGTGTTAAAGTGGCTGTCTTTGTTGGCGGTTTCTGCCACAGTCGTAATTGCAAAAGTTTTACCGCCGGCCTGTTGGCGGTCTTACCGCCACTTTAACACCGTCCGCCAGGGTTGTAATGACCCCCATTGTGTGCCTAGATCAACATATGTAATGAGGGAAAAATCAGAACAAGAGAAATGCACTTTACAATTTTTGAAATAACACGTTATTGCTAATACATGTTGTAAGTGCCAAAAGGACAAATGGCGCCCTGAACTTGATGGTATAAAATGAGTGTGTATGCTGCAGTTGTTTTCAATGTAACAATGGCCTAGACCTGTGAGGTGAGTTAGATTGTGTTTGTGCAAGGACTCTATGTGTGAGTTGAAGGCAGAAAAACCGAAACACGGCGGTCATTTATTCCCTGTTTGCACTGTTGGTGATGACTGAACACCTGAAAGAAACCTGACCTTGATTATGGTGCCGCTATTTTCCCCCTATCACTGTGGATAGTATTAGGGAAATCTTGGTATATAGCACTGATGACACCTTTGATAACATCATTGATAATAGCAATATACTATTTGCAGTAATATTTTTGATGAAAAAACTGTGCATCGCGGAGGTGCCAGTTATAGTTACCTCGGGCATGAGTTATAGTTACTAGAGATAACTCTAACTATAACAAGTGTATTTCTATGGTTTTGTACGTTTAAAATATGGGCCTAACTGTAAAGTTCCTGTAACCTTTTTTTAAGTGAATTTCAATGTTTTTTTAAAATTCTATTTCCTAACATTAATGTCCATGTTACCTTTGAATTTTTTTAGTGGAATATATATATAAATATATAAATATATATATATATATATATATATATATATATATATATATATAAATACACATATGGAATATGGACGTACATTGTGTGTGTGTTGTTTGTCTGTGGTCTGAGGTGATTTACTGAGCCAAGGCTGGGCTACAGAGCATTTGAGCGTGGTTTGACACCTTTAGGGTTGTAGTTATTTTAAAATGTATGTATTACAAAAAGCAGTTTTTAAATCAGGTCCTCTGTTATTGATCCTCTTACCTTATCTAGAAACCGCTCAACATGATATTACCATGTATTCTATCTTTGTGAATAATCTTAACTCTATTTCTTTACTACTGTTTCAAGTGCAATCAGATTTTGAGGTTGCTATCATTGTTCCCTATCTACATCAAACTCTGCATGAACATGAAATCTAATGTACACCATTAGATAGCAGAGATACAAGTGGATTTAAGTTAATCCTTGCTGGTTTTTCCTTCTCCTAACATGCGTATGGCCCTTCTACTCTATCATGTTGCTATCAGGAAATGAATCCATACACGACTGGGGCTTCCATATTGTATGCAAGGCAGCAGCCTTGGGAGACAACCAGTAGGTGGCACCAAACTTACTTCAAGAGGTCTGAAACTTGACCTTTGTATAGCATTTCTAAGACAAAATGAATTTTTTCTGCATTGCTGAAAACCCATGCATTATTCCTGAGTTTGTGTATATGAATAATGGAACTTTACTAATACTTTTCATTAAGCCAATGTATTTCAGTACTTCAAATGTGTTTCTAAAGAGGCACTATGGCCCAGATGATAATCAGTGTCACCAGAGATACTGCTGGACAACAAGGAAAATCAGAAAAGCTCCATATGTGCAATCCTGCTCTCGCCTTAGCGCTGGCACATAAACAGGCTGCTAAGTGCCACATACACATATTTGCACTATAATGCACAGGAGTCTGTGTGAGTCTTAAATATGTTCTGCATGGGAGAGGTGTCCTTCCATTATATTATGCTGTGACTAACTTTAAAACCTTTCCTACTTCGAATGTGTGCTGTGCAGCGCAGCCCACATGTGAAGTGGAAAAAGGTAGGAGAAATAAAAGCATATCTTCTCTTTAACAGGTGCTTCAAACTTACATTATTCTTTTAGAGCAAAACGTTTGTCTACTATTGTTAGTAGATAAGGTTTTGCTTCAAAAAACATGGGTGGTTCCAAAGGAATGTCCATGCACCGCCCTCTTGACGCAGAGTAATGTAGAACACACTAGGCACTGATTTAATTTACTCTGAGGGAACTTTCTAACACAAAACAAGTTTTGAACTAAAAAATACATTTTAAAAATGAGCAGGTTTGTGTCTTTTTTATGACACAAACCCAGTGCAAAATGTTGGTGTTAGACTTGGCATCTTTGGTGTGGTCTCCCTCAACTTTTTGCTTCTGCTTCCCAGGTTGTTTCTGTGTGCTGGACTCTGTTTTTACAGTTTTTTTAGATCTGGACACTTTACCACTGCTGACCAGTGCTAAAGTGCAAGTGTTTCCTGTCTAACTATTATGTGTAAATTGGCTTATCCCTGATTGGCCTATTTTATTTACTAGTAAGTCCCTGATAAAGTGCACTAGAGGTATCCAGGGCTTGTAAATCAAATGCTACTAGTGGGCCTGCAGCCCTGGTTGTGCCACCCACACTAGTAGCCTCGATCAGACCTGCGAGTGTCTATGTCTACAGTTTTAAACTGCCAATTCGACCTGGCAAGTGTACCCACTTGCCAGGCCTAAACCCATTCGTTTTTCTACATGTAAGGCACCCCTTAGTTATGCCATAGGTAGCCCCATGGACAGGGTCAAGTGTATGTTAAAGGTGGGACATGTAGTGATGTGTTTTACATGTCCTATAGTGAAATACTGCTAAATTCAGTTTTCACTGTTGCAAGACCTTTCTCTCTCATAGGTTAACATGGGCGCTGCCTTTAAATATTATTAAAGTGCAGATTCTCTTAGGGAGCAGATAGAAATTTGGAGTTTAGGGTCTCTGAACTTACAACTTAAAAATACATCATTTAGTAAGGTTGGTTTTTTTATTGTTATTTTGAAAATGCTACTTTTAGAAAGTAGGCATTGTCTTGCTTAAACCATTCAGTGACTCTGCCTGTTTGTGGATTGACTGTCTGGGTCAGTTTGACAGTTGAGCTGTTTGTGAATCTCCTCTAGACAGTGGCACAATGGGAGCTGGGGTGTATCCTGCATATCATGATGAGCCCTCTGGACTGGAGGGGAGGGGAAAAGTGGTCACTTACACCTGCATGGGCTGTGCTTGCCCTCACACAATGCAGTCTCCAACACCCTGGCGTGTGTCTGGGGCGTGGCCTGGATAAGGCAGGATCTTGTAAACAACAGAGACTTTTCTTTGAAGTAGGCCTACTTCAAAGCAGAAAGAGGTATACATATTTGACCCAAAACCCCTGGAAATCATATTATTTCTGGTACCAAGAGGAATCTCTGCCAAGGAAAAGAGCTGGAGAGCAAGAGGAGGAGTACTGCCACTTTGCCTGTGACTGTGCTTTGCTGGGGTGGCCTGCAGTAGCTGCTTCCGCCTGAGAGAGGATAAAGACTTACTTTTGTGTGACTTCCCACTGGTGAAGAAACTTCAGGGGCTTGAACTGAGCTTGCCTCCTGTTGTTAAAGTCTCAGGGACATTAAAGACGTCTCTCTGCCAGCACCTGGACTCTCTGCTGAGACTCCAGCCCTGCCAATTGGTGCCCTAACCTGTCTCTTGGCCCTTGAAAGGTGAAGCTAGTGGAAAAGGACAGAAATCCACGCACAGACCACTGTGTGGGGGAAGTTTCAATGCACCATTCGCAACATGCCTGATAAACGTTGTGCCACCGGCCCTGCGGCTAAAATCGATGTTCCACCTGCTTTGCGGGTAGGAGATCAATGGATTGTGGCTGGAGAAACGATGCACAACACCTGCTTGTGGCTGCTGATAATGACGCAAGCCCCACACAGTGCAGTTTCCTGACACAGTGAGACTGGATTTAAATGCAACATCGCTGGGCGTGAAAAATCAACGCAAAGCCGACCCGGACCCGAGGTGCCAATCTGTGAATCAACGCTTCGCTCTTTTGTGGGAGAGAAGAAAAGACTTGCACTGACCCAACTGGGGAAGGAACGAAGCATGGTCTCACTTGCGAGTGAGAACTCAACACTTTGCTTTTTCAGATGCACGCTCCTCTGTGCAGCTTTATTTTTGACGCTAACCAGGTACTTTGTGTAACTTTACACATTGCTTCTGAAGTTAAGCCTGCCTGCTCGTGCCAAGCTGCCAAGCGGGCGAGCAGGGGTTAACTGAGGGTCATTCTCCTTTACCCTGACTAGAGGGAGGTTCCTTGCTTGGACATTGGACAGGGGGTAACCTGACTGCCAACCAAAGACCCAATTTCTAACAGTTGGTAAATCTGAGCTTACATTTCGTATTTCTCATGCAGGAGCCCCCCAAAACTTAAGAAAACCTACCAACAAGTATTATCTAGGTTGATAATTTGTAAAAGGGAAATCGACAAATGTCTAAAACATTTTAAACATCTTATTACTTTTTGTTGTTCTGGTCTTGTTTGATTTAAATAAATATTACCTACTTTTCAAAACTGGTGTGGTGTCCATTTTGAGGTGTTTTACTATGTTACTCTGTGTGTTGGTACAAATACTTTACACATTGCATCTGAAGTTAAGCCTGCCTGCTCGTGCCAAGCAACCAAGCAGGCGAGTGGGGGTTAACTGAGGGTGATTCTCCTTTACTCTGACTAGAGGGAGGGTCGTTGCTTGGACATTGGACAGGGGGTAACCTGACTGCCAACCAAAGACCCCACTTCTAACAGTTGGTAAATTTGAGCCTACATTTTGTACTTCTCATGCAAGAGCACCCCAAAACTTTAGCAAACCTACCAACAAGTATTAACTAGGTTGATCATTTGTAAATGGGCAATCAGCAAACTCCTAAAACATTTGAAACATCTTATTACTTAGCGTGAAATGCACGAAGAGAAAAAAATCACTTGTTAACAGTGTTAATCGTTTTTTAATTCATCTATTAATATTTCTATGTTTGATTGAGGAGCAGATAGAGTAATTAAAATCATAATATTTATCAAAGGTTTTTGCCCTAGACATAATAGATGAAAACGAATCTATTGAACAATGCAATGCCACAAACTTTTGAAAATGTCAAATTCTTACCAGTACGATTTTATAAATCAACTTCAAAGTGTCCCCATTGCCCGCTGATTAGAGTGTATTTATCCAGAGTGCCAATTTTTGCGAGGTTTTGCATAAACGAAGGCGACAGCCCTGTTTAAAAAAAAACTATGAAGAAAGGATGAATAGAGATAAAAATAAAATGTTTTTGAACTTCACTGAAGGAGTCTGAACTGTCAGTTTTGCGAACCTTTGTTTGCCAGTCTGTCTGTTCTCATGATTAAATGCGGAGATTACAATCATTAGCCATGTTGGAGGTTGGCTGTGCGTGGAGGGTTGACGTGTGCATGACATTTTGTTTATGCTGAAATTTTGAAATCTAACTTTATCTTTTCCAGCTCAACACCCTGAGGTCCCTGGGTTAGCAACTAGAGGCAACGACATCTGAGGCTTCTGACTTTAATATTAAACACTGCTGCTGTGCGTCACCAAATACATCCTTCTAAAATCTTTAATCTCAACAGTTCCTGTCGACCGGAATAATCCATTGCACACGAATGAACTGACTTTCACCCAGACTTAAAGCTACTGTTGTATTTGTGAAATGTTTTAAAATATCAATTGTGTTTTCTCCGTGTTCACAACTTTATATTTCTGCTTTGCATGTCTTCTTGGAACTAATATTATTTCGGTGTTCTCCTAATGCTTCCTGAGCAGCAGAGACATCTGAAGTTATTCAAAACGATTAAATAAATATGTGGACATCAAATAAGTGCTAAAATCATTGAGCGCGGTTGAAATTCACTAATTTAAAGTTCAAGAGAATTGTGTCTGGTGCGTGTCCTAAGGTCTGGACGAAGAGCACAGCATGGGTGTGATTGCCCCATAATAGATCACAACATCAAACCAAGATGGTAGAGTAAAGACTAATGAATGCTGTAACCACACACGCATTGGGAGACAGGCATAATGAATTTACAAAATAAGGTAAGGTCATTAAGAAGGTAAGAACGTAGGTAACGAAGACCTAAGGCTGGTTTCATTGAATATTTTCAAATATTAGTTAAAGTGTGCATTTAACGAGAAAAGTTGAAGTCACAGGATCTATATTTATGGAATCGCATTGTGGATAATATATATATTTTTTTAACACTGTCACATGAAAATGAAATATTTTGTCGTATATTAAGAACTATTGCTTTAAGGACACATAAGTATGCAACATTCTGGGTTTTAAAAGCTTTTTTCACAATTAGATGTATTTTTCTATGAACATTTGTTTAAAAATAGATTATTTTCCGTACTCCAACAAAAAACGATGTGTATACATTTACAAATGCACAGAACGCAACAACGCGAAGGTGTTCACGTCCATGCTCTCATTATTTCATCTCTCCAATTTTGCTAAATGTGAAAATTACATTTGTGTGTTATTCTGTGGTAAATATCCAAACATTAACAGTGCCTAAAAAGCCTTTAAGGTGAGGTAATAAAATATTATTCCTGCTTGCTAAAAATGTAAAAAGAGGCACATTTTTTAATTCAACGCGGAGTATCATCTGCTGTGCACACAATACATATATAATTTAACTCCATTTGGTGCGTCATTATGTGAACGTAGTAAGGCCCATATTTATACTTTTTTAGCGCTGCATTTGAGCCGCTTTTTGACGCAAAAACGGCGCAAACTTACAAAATGCAATTTGTATTTTGCAAGTTTGCGCCGCTTTTGCATCAAAATGCGGCTCTAAAAAAGTATAAATCTGGGCCTAAGTAACATTACATTAAGGGCCATATTTATATTTTTGACGCAAAACTGTGCTAACGCAGTTTTGCGTCAAAAAAATTAGCGCCAGCTAACGCCATTCTGAAGCAACATGCGGGCGCCGTATTTATTCAATGACGTTAGCCGCCGTTAGCCGCCGGCGCTGCCTGGTGTGCGTGAAAAAAAATGACGTACACCAGGCAGCGCCGGCGTAGGGGAATATGGAGCTTGGGCGCCAAAAAATGGGGCAAGTCAGGCTGAGTCAAATTTTTCGCCTCAACCCGATTTGCGCCATTTTTTTTGACTCCCAACCCCCATTGAAATGACTCCTGTCTTAGCAAAGACAGGAGTCATGCCCCCTTGCCCAATGGCCATGCCCAGGGGACTTCTGTCCTCTGGGCATGGTCATTGGGCATAGTGGCATGTAGGGGGGCACAAATCAGGCTCCCCTATGCCACAAAAAAATAAAAAATAAATACTTACCTGAACTTACCTTAATGTCCCTGGGATGGGTCCCTCCATCCTTGGGTGTCCTCCTGGGTTGGGCAAGGGTGGCAGGGGGTGTCCCTGGGGGCATGGGAGGGCACCTCTGGGCTCCTTCCGAGCCCACAGGTCCCTTAACGCCTGCCTTGTCCAGGCGCTAAAAAACGGCGCAAAAGCGGCTGGATGTCATTTTTTTTGACCCACCCACTCCCGGGCGTGAGTTTTGCCCGGGAGTGTAAATACGGCGCACATGCCTCGGAGTCAATTTTTTAGACGAGAACGCCTACCTTGCATATCATTAACGCAAAGTAGGTGTCCACGCTAAAAAATGACGCAAACTCCATGGACTTTGGCGCTAGACGCGTCTAATGCCAAAGTATAAATATGGAGTTAGTTTTGCGTCAGAATTGCGTAAAAAAAAACGACGCAATTCCGGCGCAAACAGAGTATAAATATGCCCCTAAGTCCATCCCAGTTTAACTCATGTTAAACTCTTATCTCAAATTATAGATATAGACAAAAATACTTACCACTTCACATGTTTGCATCTGTACATTCCTTTATTATTTACTTTGGTTGTTTTTTTTAAACATAATTGTTGGCACTAGGCTGGATAAAAATGGGGAAAAACCACTTATTGTCTTGATAGATATAGGCCCCTATTTATACTTTTATAGTGCCGCATTTGCATCAATTATTAATGCAAAAACTGCGCAAAGTTACAAAATACAATTGTATTTTGTAAGTTTGTGCCTCTTTTGCGCAAAAAGTGCAAAAATGTGGTGCTAAAAAAAGTATAAATGGGCCATAATCTCTGAACTTTGCAAAACAGTTTAGCAAATTTAGTAAATATTTTGTATATATATTTTAATTTAAGCTGCACTCTAAACATACATTTAAAAGCAAGTATCTTAACGTATGATATTTGAAGCTGCTTAATTCATGGTGCAAAAATTAATTGGGGAAGCAGCCTTAAACACGGCTCCCTAACAAGGAAGTCGTGGACAACGAAAGCGGAGCAACGCTTCCTTGTTTGGTGCGTTAACCATGCATGTGCTGAACCACACACATGCGTGGTTAAGGCACAGAAGAAGGGAGTCGGCTGAGGAGGACGGCGTGATCAGGTAAGTGGGGCTGTTTTAGGGGTCGGGGTTTGGGCATTTTTAGTTTTAGGGGCAGGGATGGGGGGTCGGGGTACTTTTAGTTTTAGGGGGTGGGGTTCGGGGTGATTTAGGTTTAGGGGCGGGGGAGGGGGGTCGGGGTATTTTTAGATTTAGGGGCGGTTTAGGTTTAGGGGCAGGGGAGGGGGGTTGGGGTATTTTTAGTTTTAGGGGTGGGGTTAGGGTGGTTTAGGGGTGGGGGAGGGGGTTTGGGGTGGTTTTAGGTCTTAGGGGCAGGGTGGGGGGTCGTGGTAATATTAGGGTCGGGTGGAGGTTGGGGTGGTTTTAGGTTTTAGGGGCGGGGTGGGGGTTGCGGTAATTTTAGGGTCGGGTTGGGGTTGTTTAAGGCTTTAGGGGCGGGGTGGGGTGGTTTTAGGTTTTGGGGCAGGGGTGGGGGGGTCAGGGTATTTTTAGTTTTAGTGGTGGAAGTCAGGGTGGTTTAGGTTTAGGGGCGGGGAGGTGGGTAGGGGTAGTTTTAGGTTTTAAGGGCGGGGTAATTTTAGGTGCGGGCGGGGGTTGGGGTGGTTTTAGGGGTGGGGTGGGGTGGGGGTGTCGCGGTAATTTTAGGGGCGGGGTGGGGGTTGGGGTGGTTTTAGGGTTGGGGGTCGGGTAATTTTAGGGGCAGGGGTGAGGGGTTGGATTAGTTTTAGGTTTTAGGGGTGGGGTGGGGAATTGGAGTAATTTTAGGGGTGGGGTGGGGGGTTGGGGTGGTTTTACGTTTTAGGGGTGGGGTGGGGGTTTGGGGTAATTTTAGGGGCGGGGCGGGGTGGGGGTTGGGGTGGTTTTAGGTTTTAGGGGTGGCGTGGGGAATTGGGCTAATTTTAGTGGCAGGGGTGGGGGTTGGATTGGTTTTAGTTTTTTTGGGTGGGGGTGGGGAGTCGGAGTAATTTTAGGGGCTGAGTGGGGGCTCGGGGTGTTTTTAGGTTTTAGGGGTGGGGTGTGGGGTTGGGGTAGTTTTGGGTTTTAGGGGCGGGGTGGGGGTTGGGGTGGTTTTCGGCTTTAGGGGTGGGGTGGGGGAGGTCGCAGTAATTTTAGGGGAGGAGTTGGGGTGGTTTTAGGTTTTAGGGGCGGGTGGGGGGTTGGGCTAGTTTAGGTTTTAGGGAAGGGGTGGGGGTTGGGGTTGTTTTAGGTTTTAGGTTTTAGGGGCGGGTGGGGTGGTTTTAGGTTTTGGGGCAGGGTTGGTGGTCGGGGTATTTTTAGGGTGGAGGTCAGGGTGGTTTAGGTTTAGGGGCGGGAGGAGGGTAGGGGTGGTTTTAGGTTTTAAGGGCGGGGTAATTTTAGGCGCGGGGTTGGGGGTTGGGGTGGTTTTAGGGGTGGGGTGGGGGTGGCACAGTAATTTTAGGGGATGGGGTGGGGGGTTGGGGTGGTTTTAGGGTTGGGGGTCGGGTAATTCTAGGGGCAGGGGTGAGGGGTTGGTTTAGTTTTAGGTTTTAGGGGTGGGGTGGGGAACTGGAGTAATTTTAGGGGTGGGGTGGGGGTTGGGGTGGTTTTAGGTTTTAGGGGTGGGGGTTTGGGGTAATTTTAGGGGCAGGTGGTGGTTGGGGTGGTTTTAGGTTTTAGGGGCAGGGTGGGGGTTTGGGGTAGTTTAGGGTTTAGGGACAGGGTGGGGTTTGGAGTTGTTTTGGGTTTTAGGGGCGGGGTGGGGGAGTTGGGGTAGTTTAGGTTTTAGAGATGGGTGCGGGTTGGGGTTCTTTTGGGTTTTAGGGGCGGGTTGGGGTAGTTTTAGGTGTTAGGGGTGGGGGTGAGGGAGGTCGCTGTAATTTTTTGGGGCGGGTGGGTCAGGGGGGACGCATGCTGGAACCATGCATGGCGTTCACTAATGCCTTTACAATGAAAAATAGTTGTTAAGGCATTTGTGGTATAGGCATTAGTAGTAACAACTCAGTCGTTGTTCCGACCACGCTGTTCAGGCATGCGTTGTTCCGACATACATTCTTTTAATTGTATCACATCTAAAATAAGAGAGGTGTCAGAGTGGGAATTTGATTCAGGAGATTCGATAAATTTCACTACTAAGGCTCCACATTTGATGCACCTATTGTCCCTGACCAATTTTTCAGGAATAATACTGCTAACTGCAGTAAAGGGCAGGGTTTTCTAATAATGATTGAGTTAAAGGTTAGGGACTCCGACCAATAGCCATCTTCCATCAAGAAAACAGGTGCTCTTTTAAATGTCTCACTATGAGCCTCATTTATGAGGAAATGGTGCAGCATTGCGCTGTGGCAAAATTGGCATCGCCGGGTTGCGTCACTTCACAAATGCAGGGATGTGCTGTATTTACAAAAAATACAGTGCACCCCTGTGTCTTCCCTAGTGCTGGTGTTACATTTAGCTGCCTACTGCCAATCAAGGCACCCTTGTACCATTGTGCAAGGGTGCCTGTGTTGCAGGGAATTATTGTTTATGGGCAGGAAGGGACACCTTTACACACATAAACAATCATTTATGGCGTTTTGCTCTTTCTATGTGTGCTGCAGAATGCAGCACACATTGAAAAAGTAAAAACAAGGTGAAATAAAAGTATTTCTCCTCATTACGCCTGCTATCACTATCCCTGGGGTGGCATTAGTTTGTGGTGCTGCCTAGGGTTTTCAATTTCGGGGGGGCCTAGGAAGTAGTATCCAACATTCCAGTAAATGTGATGGACAAGTTTTGGACCATTGACATGAACAACCGTCTGCTATATATCCAGTGCATGCTTTGTCATTTGTGGTGTTTATGTTACCCAAAAACTAGAAAGTGCACACAGCAGTTGTTGCTACATGTATGACTAACACATGTCCTCTCTCATATCCACACTGACTCGCATCTGAGGGTTGGACACATTGACTCCACATGCATACAAGCATATTTGCTATAATGCATCTTGTGATAGTCACACAGTGGGTCAACAACAATAGAAGTAGCCAAATCACACACATTGACCCATAGGCATTGAGTAATTGTACTTATGTGCGTGACCTTGCTATCCTCTCCTGACACCAAACATGCCCAATTTGGGTAATACATATATGTAGCCCACACATTTGGCCATCTATTGCGTCAGTCAAGAGTGAAAATCCTGTACATCAAGTAGCGGATCATGGTCCGCAGTAGTATGATGTGCCACATGTGCCCATACACCGTCATGCCCAAAGTGGGTGCAATCAGCCTTTCTCAGTATTGTCACAACTGTAATGTACCATTAAAATGGTAAAATGACCCAAACCCAGTTCATGCCAGAAAAAATGACGCACATGAGTCTAAAAATGACGCTTATGCTCGAAATATGACGCACAATGCCCTGAAACATCCATTGGCCCTGAGCGGTATTTCCCACACTGTTCCCCCAGAAATTGGTTAAGTTTGAAACAATTTTGAACCATATGGATGTGGTGTTAAATCTACTCCTGTGCGTCAATAAAACATGACACGCATACTGTAAGCATCATAATATTTTGACGCATGACAATAAAAACGCACCGCATTTTAGGCAGGAAGTGATGTAATAGGATATCCTGTTTACAGAATTGGTACAGTGGGTGTACTTTCACTTACACTTTGCAGTCTATGATATTTCCTGACTGTGTGGCTGTGTCTCGAATTGTCTCTGCGCATTTAGTGATTTTGTCTCCACTGTGGTCTTCAAATTGTCTTTTTGTGTATAATAACTGTCTGTGGTATCCTGTCTCAGTCAGTGTTTTTGTGGTCATTTGTGCTGTCAACATTTGTCTTTGTTGTGTTGGGAGTTTGTTGTGGGTAGTGGTAGTTTGGGCTGTGTTTGTAGTTTTTTTGCATTTTTCCTGTCCTACTTTCCCCCTATTCTCCTTTGTTCCTCTTTATCCCCTCTTTCTTTTTTATACCATTATGTTGGGTAGGCCTCTTCTTGGCAGGATGGGAGAGGAGGAGCTGGGTGGGTTCATTTGGCTGGTGTGCCATTTCCTACCCCTGATGATTGAGGCAGGTGGTCATGTGATCCAAGGGTGTCACACAGAGGCACGGAGGCTCCAGTGGACAAAGGTGTTGCATCATCTGCAGAGGATATACAACACACCACGAAATGACCACCAGCTGAAGCACCGCTGGGCTGACCTTGTATCCAGGGAGCAAGATCTGCTGGACCACCTGGGGATTGTGATTGGTGGCCCTGTTGGGGAGTACAAATCAGGTAATGTGCACGTTTGAATGCTCTGTAGTGACAATAGATGATTTTTACAATATCTGCCGGCAATGTTGTTGAGCATGTGGAATGCTAATGAAACATACAGGGCCATATTTCTACTTCGTTAGCACCGCAATTGCGACCTGTATGGAAGCAAGAGCACCTCAAACGTACAAAATACATTTGTATTTAGTAAGTTTGCGCCGTCTTTGTGTCAAACACAAATCTGGTGTAAAATATGTATAGATATAGGCCACAGTTGCCTGTGAGGTATAGAAATTTCCGACACATTATCGTCATTTGTTGACACATCAGCTAGACTAACTTTATAAACACAACAGGAGCCTGAAAATTAGTGCAGGCTTCACGTCAATTGATAATGGCAATGTGGCACCAAACATATGTTTCATGTGTGTTCGGTGAGTGTGTCAGGAAACCGATCATGGAAATCCTGAAAATAATTGGAAATATTGTGTCCTCCATTCTTTTCAGATACATGTCTGATCTGGATTTGGACACATACGTAACAAGTTCTAGCTGCGCTCAGCTAACATCTTAGACTGGTATTTGGAGTTTGTAGAGCCACATTTAAATTAGGGATGGCAGGCAAAAGGTATGCACATGGGTTCATATCTCTATGGTTGGTGCAACTCATCATAGCTGTGTCACATCAAATGAAGAAACTGATACAAATTGAGGGCTAACAACTGTCCCTGTCCCTCTGTACATTGTACCTGTGCCTCTGAAATTGGTCATAGTCACAATGGCTGGTTGACTGGTAATGCAATCCTCACGGAAAGTGGCTTTGAATGTCTCTCATAGATACACATGATGAGAGGAATACACTCCATGATTTTGTCTGCTCACTAATGAAGGAGCATGTTTGCCACCACATGATAGTTAGGGCCACTGCATGTGTGCAGATATGGGTGTATCACTCAATGGAGTCCCTGGGTCTGTACATGTTTGCAGTGGTATGTAGGATGCAGTATCATCATGTTTGAGAGGCTTAACTTTCTGATTCAATCTTACACATAGTATTTGTCTTTGGAATTGTTGTACAGTGCACAGACATTGAGCACCCTTCCATGCCTTACAGGTGGACTGGCACCCTACACTATTGGCGAGGTGGCTTCATTTGAGGACCCAGACATCTCCAGTAAGTGTTGAGATTTCTGTTATGTGTTGTGTTTGCTGGTGATGTGTGATGGACTCCTGTGTGTTGGACACATAGCAAGGTGTGATGCGCTGGTCAATCATTTGTTTTGTGCCATGAGTGGAATATCACTTTATCACCATCTTTGAGTTGCCCAATCCTTATCGTATTGTGATATTTTGATATTCTAGGTTAGTCCTGTAGGCACGGTGAAAGAATCGCTGGAACACCGTTTCTTCTCAGCGTAACATGGGTTTATTTGAAAGATTCTTGCCGTAGTAAAACACCTCAGCCCACAGACGGTTTCCTCCCCGTTCTCCTTCTGCCTGTACTGTCCTCCAACTGCCGTTGTCTCCTAGGAGACTATCACGTTCTACTAATTATTCTAACTTAGAATACCACACATCTTCCCCTCATTAACAAAACTTAAAAACAAATTTGTAATCCTAACACAATACTATAAAGAAGGAAAATAATGCAAAATATAGTACAGTTATACAAACATGAGTAATTGAAACTCTCTCCCAACACGAAGAAATAACCCAGTTGCACACATTGTTACATTGAGGTTACAAAATCATCTAGAGACTTAGGACGTCTAAAGACTCTTCTTCTTCTCAGTGCAACATGGCTATCCCCTTGTTCACATTGTTTTCCACTCAGTTTCACAGACTTATCTTCTCCATCCCCTGTGATTTTTTATCACTCTCCCAGTGTTCCATATCCTATGATCTTCTGTCTTCACAGCATTCTTCATGACTTTTATTACTTTGAGGGGAGAGGAGAATTTAGAATTAGAGTTAGTTAAACCAAATCGAGGATTTCTCACTTTGATGACATCACCCACTGAAATCACAATTTTCTTTACTGCCTTCTGTCTATCAAAGTTGGCATTTCTTTCAAAAGCTTTTCTAATTTCCCTGTCCATTTTATGTTCTACTCTACGCCCAAAGTTAGGTTCTAACCCCACCTTGTCGTTTACCCAAGACGGACACATTTGCGTATTAGGTTTTCTGCGCCTAAACAACTCAAAAGGTGTGAGACCCGTGCTTCTATGTGGAGTCAGCCTGTAAATCTTGATTTTGTTCAAAACTTTCTCTTTCCAACATTTGTTATTAGCTAGGTCTAATTGGATAGTTTCTTTTAGCACTCTATTCAATCTCTCTACCATGCTATTAGTCTCAGGATGATAGAGAGAGGCCTTCTTATGTATAATTCCTTTGTCACTAAGGAATCTCTCATGTCTTGGGAGAGAAGCTGTACACCATTGTCAGTGAGAATGGAAGAAGGAATCCCCTCCCTATCAAAGATCTGATTAAGGAAGTCTATGACAACCTGAGTTTCCACTGAATATGTGATCCCAATCTCAGGCCACCTTGAATACATGTCTATCAAAACCAAAACATACTTGTCGGTGCTGGAATATCTAATTGGTCCCAAGATGTCTAAAGAAACTTCCTGTCACGGTTTACTGGGTAGCTCTCTCACTTCCATAGGTTGAACCCTACACGTCAAGGTCTTGTCAGCTCTGGAACACTCCACACACTTCCTAACACTCCGCTCAATTTGGACATCCATTCGTGGCCACCAATATGTAAGCCTCAATCTTTCCTTCGTTTTAGAGATGCCTGGATGACTCTTGTGTGCTATAGATATAAGCTCATCCCTTAGTTTCTCTGGAGGAACAAGTTTAGTCCCTCTAAATAATAGACCTCCTAAAGAGGACAACTCATCTCTGACCCTCCAAAATCCACGTAAGTGTTGCTCTTGTTTCTCAGTACCATCCCAACCATATTTGATATTTTTAAGGACATTTTGCACCACTAAATCATTACATGAAATCAGTCATGCACTCACTCTCTTTAATTATTCCTTCCCTAATCAAACAAACATCAAATTCATCAAGGTATCCAGCAAACTGATCCTCAGGTTCTGAAATCTGCAACAAGATTCTGAGCTCCTGGAACATATTGTACCTCAAAACAAAATTCCTGTAAAGCCACTACCCATTTCCTGATCCTCCCTGAAATGGTATCTAGCCCCTTCTCCGAAATTTCTTTCAGGGGTTTGTGGTCAGTTCTCACAAGACATTTGCTACCCCAAACAAACTTCATTAGTTTGTTCACGGCCCAAAATACAGCTAGTGCCTCCCTCTTGATCACTGAATAATTTGGTTCTGACCCCCTTAAATACCTTGAGATGAACAGTATGTTTTTTTCTACACCATTATGAATTTGAAGTAAAACAGCACCAAGACCTTTGGCACTAGCATCAGCCATAATGATGGTTTACCCCATCGAAACGTAACACCCTTTCTAACTTTTTCTGCAAAGTTGTCTACAAATTTACTGTAAAATTCTGCCATCCCTAAAAACGTCATTACTTCCTCCTTTGAAGTTGGTTGGGCTCGCAAGATTTTCAATTGTGTTGAGTAAGTTCTTTTTTGGTTCAATACCAAGAGAGGCGATCTTGTGACCTAAATAATCAATTTCACCAAGATTGAACTTGCATTTTTCTGCTTTCAACGTTAAGCCACTTTCCCTTAATCTCAGGAGAACTTGTCGAACCCTCATATTGTGTTCAGATACATTTTTTCCATGCACTAAAATGTCATCTTGGTATATCTTGACGCCTTGAATTCCTTCAAGAACCTTCTCCATGGATCGTTGAAAAACTGCAGCAGCAGAGACTAAACCAAAGGGCATCCGGAGGAACTTGTAGGTACCAAAGGGTGTTATGAAGGCTGTCAAGTCTTGAGAATCTTGATGAAGTTTAATCTGATGGTACGCGGAGGTCAAGTCAATGGATGAAAAACATTTAGCGTCACTAAGAAGAGCTAACATTTCGTTAATATTGGGTAAGGGATAGTGATCTATTATCACACTTTTATTCAGCTCTCTCAAGTCAACACATAGTCTTGGCTCACCATTAGCCTTTACTGCCATCACTACTGGAGCCAACCCCTCAGTGGTTTCTACTTTCTCAATTATTCCATCCTGTTCCAGCCTTTCCAATTCCATTTTCATCTTCTCCTTCACCATTAAGGAAACACCTCTCACTTTACTGACTACCGGAGTTACACCCTTCCTCATCTTGATCTCATGAACATAGCCCTTCAAACATCCCAGCCTAGGCTGAAAAAGATCAGAGAATTCCTGTTCATTAGATGGTCTACCATTTTCCACAGTATTAATACAGCTTAAATCTTTCAGTCTAACTGATGGAGACTCATTATGATCAAGATAAACCCTCAAATCTTTCTGATGAGACCAACTGATGAGGGAATCTCCTCTAACAGAGATGTATATCTTACTGGCTGGGAATCTATCCAGGTACTGAATGGAACCTATGAAATAACCCAACAGCTTAATGGGTTCACCACCATATCCTTTTGGAGAAATATCTGGTCTGAACAACTTTACAGAGGTTTTCAAATGTTTTTCAAAAATACTCATAGGAATTAGTGTGATCTTTGCTCCAGAATCAAACATCATAGCTATAGAAACTCCCCCAATATGCACAACTTCTACTGGGCCACTTATTCCATTTTTTATTTGTAAAACAAATTCTTTTGGAGAATCCTCATCATCCAGCGTCATTTCTTGAATACCTTTTTTCTTAAAATTGGCATTCTTGCAACATGAAGCAACATGCCCCTTTTTTCCCACAAATCTTACAGAAAACCTTCCAACCTAAGCACCCTTTAAAATTAGCATAGTGGCCAAACTCACCACACCAGTAACATTTTCCCCGTACACCTTTCTTAACCCTCAAGTCTTTTACTACTTTTTGATAGCTTGTTTTATCTTGTAGACTACTCCCTTGACTGACAAAATGGATTTCATCATCTCTTGCTTGAGAATTTGTCTTCCTTATTTCATCAAGACAAGCCAAGCTATGTTCATGTGTTTTTGCAATAGACACAACCTCATGAAGTGATGGATTGTCCTTAGTCCAAAAGGATTCCTTCGCTTTATCAATGTTGCAGCCCAACATGAATTGGTCTCTCAAACGCTCATCCTTACTACTTCCAAAACCACATGTGGAAGCTAATTTTCTAAGTACTGTAATGTACTCTTCTACAGATTCTCCGGACCTTTGAAATCTTTTCCCAAAATGATATCTCTCCAAGACTGTGGATATTTTGGGCAGGTAGTGTAGGTCTAGTTTTTTTATACAGATTTTGAAATCGTTAAGGTCACCAGCATCTTCAACCGTAAGTTCAGGTAGATTTTCAAAGACTTCCTGTCCTTCAGGGCCTAAACAGTGCATCAGAAGATACATTTTCCTTTCTGCACTTAGGGACGTGCCACAAACTTGAGCATAGTGCGCAAAAACACTTTTCCATTTCTTCCATGGAATCAGTGGTTCTCTAGGCAAAGACAAAAAAAACGGTGGGCAGGTAACATTCTGCATTTTGTAGAATACTATAGATGTGTAACAAGCGTGATAGAGAGTTAAAATACAATGCAAAAAACAAAAACAAAATTTAATATCTTGTGTTCGTCTATAATAAGTTTCAATACATATGAGATTTAATAGGTGTATTGGAAACACCATAAAGTTGAAAAACAGTCACTGTAGCTGTGAGGCAGATTCCTGTAAATGTAGTAGGAATATAGTTCAAATAAGGCTGCCAGAATGATCAACTTGTATATTCCTTGAATAAGATGGCTGCCAAGATATCCGGGGTGAAAACGAGGCTTGACACGCTTTGTAGAACGCGTGTGCAGAATCCCCAAAGAGAGAAAAAAAATTGAAGGAATCTGGGAACAGCAGGCGAGAAGGTGCGTGCGTGTGGAAGAAAGCAGCGAGTTCGTACAAGCACGTGCAGAAGCAAGCGGTAAAAACTCTACATCGTGAGTACGTTGGTGAGTCGCTCTCAGAAAGTTAGCACGTGTCACAGTGGGCGCAAGCTGTGGCAACGAGCATGTGGTTAAAGATCAGCGCATGCTTAGTCAATTGAGCGAGCATCGGAAACAGTATGTCTGGCCAAGTGAAGGTATACGGCAGACACTGAAATGTAAATAAAGAAGCCGTTCCCAGGGGTTACAGGGCAGTTAGAAGGTATAGCAGCCAAAGACGTATGCAATCGCACTGTACCGGTTGAGGTGTTTTCCGGTCACGCCTCCACAAGGATTTTCACCATCCTCGTCGCCAGTGAAAGAATCACTGGAACACCATTTCTTCTCAGCGTAACATGGGTTTATTTGAAAGATTCTTGCAGTAGTAAAACATCTCAGCCCACAGACGGTTTCTCTCCCCGTTCTCCTTCTGCCTCTACTGTCCTCCAACTGTCGTTGTCTCCTGGGAGACTCTCACATTCTACTAATCATTCTAGCTTAGAATACCACACACAGCAATGTGAATAGGGATGAGTCATGTGGATAAAGCTTGAGTCAGAAAAAATTGCAGTGGACCATATTGGTGAATTAGGCAGCCAGTCAGACCCGTATTCTCCCAGAATAGGGATGCCAAATTCTTACCCACAGACTTCTGCTTCCCTATTCACTAATGAACATGTTGGACTGTATGTTAAACTTCCTAGCAGCATGTAGCTCCACCTGTACTACAATGAGTTTGTGGCACTTGAGTACAATGGCCTAAGTGTGCATGCAACTCATGGCTAGAGGTGTTCTTGTATCTATCTGCTTGTTGTAAGTCATGGCTTACTGGTAGTAAATGATGTGGACAAAGGTCTGCATTTCCAAAGATAAGTGTTGATGGGATTGTCCAAGGGTTGGCTGTCTCCTATTTGGAGTTCCTCCTTACCTGTGGTGTGTGTGCTGGGCCAAACCCATGTCCAGCTTTCCAAAGCTTCGGGGTGTCCTTGTTGTTAGACATTATTAGTTGATTGTCCACCCCCCTCAGACACAGGCGTAGGGTTGTGAATAGTGTACCTAGGACTGATGATACAAGTTTGGTACACAGACATGTAAATCAGTAAATCACTTGTCTAAACCTAGTATACCCATGCATGATTAGCACATGCTTTCCATAATGGCAAGTCCATTTACAACTCGGAGATCTTGTGGCCCTAGATTGCCATACAGTACAATAAGTAACTGGCAGTGGTGGAGGATATGCAGCATGATTTTTAACTGACAACTGGCAGAACTATGATGCCAAAATCATGCCAGTTGTTACCCATCTTGTAGGGTTTGGATGTGCTACGTGTGATAGGACCTTTGTAGGCTGGCTTGCCATGTACTTCCTCAGGGACCATCAATGATCTGTATGATGATATGAGCTGTTACAAGTACAGTAGATATATTGTCTGATTTACTTCTTGTGCCATTTCACACAATGCAGTACCTAATGTTTGATTTTCTATTTGTCTTAACAGCTGCAAATATGACTCCCATCCAGGTTCGGGAGTTTCAATGCCAGGCAATGCGATACCGCCACATACTTGATGTAGAGTCTGGGTATCGCAACATGGCCGGAAGATATTGCCATGAACGAGCCTCCAGAGCTTGGAGGGCATTTGCACAAGGGGACCTTTCTGTGTCTACCACAGCCACCACCAGCAGCACCACCACTACCACCCAGGTGGCACCAACAGCAGCTGGGACCTTTGCAGGACCATCAACTGCAACAGCTCCAGGACCAGTCACAGCACCATCTCCATGGCAACCTACAGCCATTGCAACAACACGGGCACATTTTTCCTCGGCTGGCACTCAGGCCACCCCTGCTGCAGCCATTGACCCTGCTGCTTTTGCTGAGATGCAAAGGAACTTGGACCGTGTCCTACGTAAGATGACCAGACTGCAGCAGGAGATGGCACAGGTCAACCAGCGGGTGCATTCCATAAAGAAGACCCTGAGGAGGGCCAACCTGTAGGCATCTACATGGACATGATTCCCTCCCCTCCCTCCTCTTTTCTGGTTCTTACACTTTGTGGGTTTAGGGGGCTTAGTGTTTAGTTAGTGGTAGTGTGTGGGGGTGGGGGTTTCTGAATATTTCTACTGTTTATTATTATGTGTGTGGGTGGGTGGGGGGCAATGTTGGGGTTTTTGTGTTTAAAAAAAAAAAAAAAAAGTAAAAACAAAATACAAAAGAACAAATTACAAAAAATATATATTTGTTTAGTATAGGTATAGAATAGTATGTGTTTAGGTTAGTATCTGTTGTCCTCCATGTGTCCCATCTTATAAGGGGGGTGGGGGGTTGATGTTTAGATCGTTTCGTTAAATGTGATAAGTAAGTTTAGCTTAACTTAGTTAGGGACCGTTGTGGGTAATGAGTAGTTAGAGTAGATTAGGTTAGATAAGGTGTTTCCCCTAATTTTAACTTCTGTTTTTACTGTTTAATAAATATCTAGGTAACCCTTTACAGTATGTGTCAAAGGCCTGTAGATCAGGGCCTTGGCATGAGTGAACAGTGTCTCTTTTGTATTAGAATTTGTGTCCTATGCTGCAACCATATCCCAACTGAGCTGTTACATTGGCAGCTACCCCAAAGCTACTTAACTAAGATTCAGCCATTCATTGCAACCACCAATTTGGATCCCAAAGTGTGGTTATTTCATGATGTATGTTTTCAATGTCACATACTGTGCTTCCAGATTTAGTATTGGGGACACTGTGCTAAGTCTAACTGCAGTCTAATGTCCTAGGAAATCCTTATAAGGCAAGTGGTAGTATGCTCTCTTGCAGTATAGTATACATAACCCACGTAGATCATTTGTTACACTGTTCAGCATGGTTACTTATTTGGATGTAAACTCATACACATCCCTTCATGCAGTTTGGTGTGTGTTGGCTTACATTTGTGGCAAATGTCACATATGTTAGTTTTACGTTGAAGCAACAGTTTGAAGGCACTATTTTCTGGCTTAGACATCCCTTGAGGAAGCGTTATTCTGTCCAACACAGCATTATGGTGTATAGTTTATATTTTCCTCAGAAATAACCCTCAGGAAGGGCAGATGATGGTACAATCCAGGTCACTGCGCATAGTTATCAGCCCACAATATTTCAGGGCAGTTGTATTGACAATCTATAATAATTGACATGAGGCAAACTTCACTGATCTACCGCACGGTTGATGTGTCACATTACACAGAGACAAAGTGGTTGTGTAAGTGCTATTTATTTTAACAGTGCTGTAGTGCTATATGTACATTGTCCATGACTGTGAGTCCACTATAGTGACATCTTCTATTGTGATCCTACACAAGTGCAAAAGGACATGTCATTGGACATGCTGGGGGAAGTGTCAGACAGTGCAGAGGGACAGGATTTGCCAATGAGTTAGTGAGAGACAATCACAGGACAGGCTGACAAGATAAACAGTGGGTTGCAGAACAGTGCTTGAGTACAGTTGTTGGAAGACTGGCATGTTAAAAAGCACAGGACCTTGGCAATAGGTGGCCATGTGGCAGGGACTAGTGCTACCGGGTACTCTTACGTGTGAAGGTGATCAGTTCCAGGTCTTCATCTTCTGATGTGTGTGTAGTCTCCTCTGCCCTTGGTGGTGGTGGTTGTGAAGGGGTAACACACACCTCAATGTGTGAAGACATGGAGTCTGACATCCCAGTTGCTGCTAACTGGTGGGGTCTTAAGGGCAGTACTGCAGCAAGGAGGATCTGCTGGTTATTAAGAATAGCAGCCACATCACGGTGGTAGGCAGCCAGGTCGGCCCTGAGGGGTTCAATGTTGCATTCGTGCATGCATTGACAGGATTGCTGTTGTAGGTGTTGGGTCAACTGTATTACGGCTGTGCTGATTTCCTTCAGACTTTTTTCTACTTCATGCAAGATAGTTGTTTGCCCTGGCATAGCTGCTGCCTGTTCTTCAGTTGACATCATGCACAAACGCACCTCCTGTAGGCTGGCTGCCATAGTTTGCATCCCCACCCTCACCTCCTTGGTTAGCTCCCGCTGTACTACAGTTTGCTCAAAGCTGTTGCCAGTGTTGTCAGAGTCCTCAGCTGTGTTGGAGCTAGCCGGTCGTACAAATTGGGGTTGTGGGTGGGTCCTCTGTGATGGCTGCTAGTTCTGTGCCCCTCCTTGTGACTAAAGGTGGGGTCTGGAGGGTTTCAAGGACCTCTTGGATGGTCTTCTGGCTGATGTTTCTCAGCTCGTCATCCATGTCATCAGGGCAGTCCTGGACAGGCATATCCGCAGGAGATCCATCGTCCTCTGCAATGAAATACTGTAGAATTAGTGTGTCTGTGTTGTGGCCTTTGTAATGTGACATGCCTGCCTTGTGAATATTTTCACATTGTGATCTTGGTTCCTGTTCATTGTTCCTGTCTTTCAGATTGGCATTCTCCAAGGCCTATGCCCCACCTGCATGTCACATGTATTGTGGTCAGTTTGTGGACTTGTCAGCATCATATCCTCTAGGTGTTGGTTCTGGCCAAATTGTGAATTGCCACCTTCTTGTCCTACACAACCCTCTGTCTACTTCCCTTCTCATGGTGAGGCCTTTCACTGGCTGTGGGTGCTCTGATGGCACTAGCACCACACTTAACAATCTGGACCGGCCCCAGTCTCTGATCTTTCATATCCAACTATATGTAGTTGAAATGTAGCATATACTATGTATAGCATTGTATGGCACAATATGGATGTCTCCATTGGGAATGTGTACTGCTGATGTTGGGGAATGTGTGGTACATTGGATTGCCCTGATAGTCGTAGCAGTGTCCTATTTCCTCCTCTGACTGTGCAGGTGTATTTCAGTGACCAGTTACATGTGTCCTCCACCTCAATGCTGCTGTCTGAGCAGTATGACATTTGAGACCCTGACATATGCAGCATGGGTATGACATTAGTGCTGTGTACCTCCTAATGTTGATGACATTGGCTGATGTTTGCGGCAACTACGGACATTCACATTTGACAGGGCTGGAACATTTGTCTTGTTTCAAGGGATTGTTAACGTTGTCATCCTGAACTCTCTAATTTGGGTGTTTTAGATCCATGGGGACGTTACTGCCATTAGCTACTTGACCCAAACACACAGCGGAGGTGGTAGTGGCAAATGTTGTCAATGTTACATTCCACTTGTAGGTATGGCCAGAGGTTGTTAATTAGGCCCTAGTTAATGTAGGGAGTATAGTGGCTGAAGTGTGACGGGCTGCGAGTTTGACGTTGTGCCCTGCCCTCCTACCCTGGCTTTACCTTTGCAACATCCTTGGCATGGCAGCATACCCTCATGCAAAGGTTGTTGGTGTTGTGTAGTATTGTGCCCCAGGTTTCCTCAGTACGGGCCATGCCCCCGTGTCGTGCCCCTTTACCGATGCCACTCCCTGAATATCATGACTTACATGCATTGTGTAGTGGGTATGTCCACCCTCCCTGTTGCAGATGACATTAGTGCATTTTAATTCCCCATGCAACTAACCATGCATGTGTGTTGTCTCCTGGTAGTCTGCGCTGTCCTGTCCTTGAATCCCTGTGACAATCTCCTCAGGGATGACGGATGCGACCATATCCTCCATGTGGTCTAGGGCCTCCTGGTGTGCTGGACTCCCACCTCCAGTCTGCAGTGCTGCCTTCCTGTTCCTGGCCATCTTTTCCTTGGCCCTGCACTTGTAGTCATGCCAGCGTTTCTTGCACTCGATGACTGTTCTGCGTACTTCTGCCACACTGTTAATCTTGTCAACAATTTGTTGCCATATTGCCTCTCTCCTACTGATTGGCAACTTTGAGGTGACAAACAGTTGGTGCTGGTGTTCTGTCACCTCTTTCACCAGAATTTCCTGCTCCTCTGCACTGAAACAACACTTTCTTTTCTTCTTCTCCCTGTCCTGGGTCTTGTGTGGGTCCTCTGGCTGGTTCCTGGTCTGTTATCATCTTCCTGGGGTCTGTGCAAGCGTCTGGGATCCATTTTGGCTCTCCTCTGCAAAAATTGCTGTGTTTGTGGCGTGTTTTGATGCAATTGCGTCAAAAAACGCCACATATCCGGTTTGCTGCTCACAGTCATTTCTGCTTCGTTAACGTTGTTTTCCTTTACGACATGACGCTGTGGTTTGCGTCCCAAAAATGACTCACACCTGTGGTTTGTTCCGCCATGCGTCAAAGTATAAATTTGATGCCCGCACAGCACAAAGAAATGGCGTTAGCCAGCGGTAATATTTTTGACGCAAAACTGCGCCAGCGCAGTTTTGCATCAAAAAGTATAAACATGGGCCTAAGTTTATTAACTTTTCGAGGTATAGAGGAAAACTCAAAGAGAAAGCACTGAAATACCATAGCTTCTTAATGAAAACATTTAAACCAGATAACTTTAGCACTTTGAAATCTGAAAACCAGCTCAAATTGTATTTCCTCTGTATTGTTGTTGAGCTATTTTAGCCATGTTTTAGACACGTTGTTTTAAGCTAACTGCTACTGCTGCTGTGCACTTTAACCCTTTTACATGTTATTCAGCACTGCTTCATTTTTTTAGCAATAGCTACATTTGCGGTGCTGTTTTATTTTCTTTATCTCATTGTACTTTCACCTAGGAAAGCATCACGTTCTTAATAGGACATTTATTTCACTTTGTGCTTCCTCCAAGGCTATAGTCAGATAGGGTTGCTGGCAAACATGGTATGCAGTGTCTCCAATATTCATAGAACCCACACACTCATACTTGAGGACTATTTCTTAGAATATCAACAGTTTTATTATAAAACACCCCTTAGTCCTAGACACATTAGAGGGGTATTCCAGCCAGATGACCACGACTGTGTGATGATTGCTGATTGCTGATTGCTTAGATGGCCGAACTGATGATTCGCATAAGGATTGTGTCTCTCTGGACAACAGGCTTCTTCCTCCAGGTATGAGGGATGATGTACCCCCAGGGCGACAACCCTAAAGGCAGATTAGGCTTATTACACTGTGCTCAACTATAGTATAGGCAGAAGAAATATATAATTCCTAGTGACAGTATGGTAGGACTTTTCTTGTGTTTTACTCTGTTAGTCACCTGCTTAGTTTTCTTGTGTTTAATCATCCTAATTATTGCAATACATGCCTTTTATCTAATATGCAGTTATTTCAATATCTACTTATTGAACTATATTCTGTCTCTGTTGTCTTTGCCTGTATGAGACCTTTTGGTAACTGAGAGAAAGGGATGGGATCTGATCGACCACAATTCCCCTGAGGAGTCTTTCTTGTCATGTGCCCAGTTGCCGCAATCATCTTGGTCAGAGATGAGGTGATGCTAGTTTGCCGGAAAACCCGGATTATGCCGACAGGCATCATGTGGTGTGGAATCATACTTAGTACCCACAATCCATGTGATCCTGTCTCCCAAATCCAGTAGCCTCATTAGTAGAATGAGAACCTATGCGACAGTATGAAGAAGCGCATTTAGGAGGATGTTCTTTTCTCAATTTAACTCACAGACTTTGGAATTATTTTTGGGTTTGTAAACCTTTAAAATGTTCCAGTTTAGCTAACCTGTCATGTTGTTCTTAACTCTGCACCATTGACCAGCTAATATTATTTTAATAAAGCGCTTCAAGTGGAAATGTGCCCTACAAATAAAAAAATAAATGAAGTGCTAAATTTTGAAAATGCTTAACTTGATTTAGTAGTACATGATTGCAAAAATGATTAATGCATTTATTTTTACCTGCCATGTGTGTTTCTGAAGAGTTTAAGTAACACAGGTGTTAGACTTGGCAACATTGGCATGGTCTCCCCTAACACTTTGCCTCCACTTCCCAGGTTGTTTCTGTGTTCTGGACTCTGTTTTGCTGTTTTGTTTGCTCTGGACACTATACCACTTCTGGCCAGTGCTAAAGTGTAAGTGTTCCCTTTATAAAATACATGTGTACATTGTCTCATCCATAATTGCCATTTTTGATTTACTATTAAGTTCCTAGTATAGTGAACTTTAGGTGCATAGGGCTTGTAAGTCAAATGCTACTATTGGGCCTGCAGCACTGGTTGTGCCACCCACATTAGTAGCTCTGTAAACATGGTTCAGACCTGCCACTGCAGTGTCTGTGAGTGCAGTTTTTACTGCCAATTCGACTTGGCAAGTGTACCCACTTGCCAGGCCTAAACCTTCCCTTTTCGTACATGTAAGACCCCCCTAAGGTAGGCCCTGGGTAGCCCCCTGGGCAGTGTGCAGGGTATGTTTAAGGTAGGACATACACTAATGTGTTTTATATGTCCTGACAGTGAAATACTGCCAAATTCGGTTTCCACTGTTGCAAGGCCTATCTCTCTCATAGGTTAACATGGGGGCTGCCTTTAAATATGATTAAAGTGTAGATTCTCTTTGGGAGCAGATGGACATATGAAGTTTGGGGTCTCTGATCTCACAATTTAAAAAATACATATTTTAGTGAAGTTAGTTTTTTAGATTGTGTTTTTGAAAATACCACTTTTGGAAAGTAAGTATTTTCTTGCTTAAACCATTCTGTGACTCTGCTTGTTTGTGGATTCCCTGTCTGGGTCAGTTTGACAGTTGGGCTGTTTGCACCTCTTCTCTAGACAGTGACACAAATGGAGCTGGGGTGTAGCCTGCATATCCTGATGAGCAATTAGGGCTGAGGGGAGGAGTGGTCACTTACACCTGAAAGGGCTGTGCCCTCACACAATGCAGTCTCCAACCCCATGGTGTGTGTCTTGGGCCTGGCCTGGGCAAGGCAGGATCTTGAAAACAACAGAGACTTCTCTTTGAAGTAGGCCTACTTCAAAGGCAGAGATGGGTATAAGAAGAGCACCCAAACCCCTGGAAATTAAATTACTTATGAAACTAAGAGGAGCCTCTGCCATAAAGAAGAGCTGGAGAAGTTGGAGGAGGAGTACTGCCCCTTTGACTATGATCGTCCTTTGCTGGGTTGGCCTGCAGTAGCTGCTTCTACCTTAGAGAGGACAAAGACTGACTTTTTGTGTGGCTTCCACTGGTGAAGAATCTCCAAGGGCTTGAAACTGAGCTTGCCTCCTGTTGTTGAAGTCTCAGACTTCTCTTTGCCAACACTTGGGCTTTCTGCTAAGAGTCCTGCCTGCCAAGTGGTGCCCTAACATGTCTCTGGGCCCTTGAAAGGTGCAGCTGGTAGAAAATGACAGAATCCACGCAAAGACCGCTGTGCGGGGAAACCTTCGACGCACCACCCGCTTCCCGGCTGAAAAATGATGCGTCACCATCCTCGCGGCTGAAATCGAAGCTCCACCTCCATCGCAGCTGGGAAATCGATGCAACATGGCTGGGGAAACAACGTGCAATACCCGCAGCAGCTGCTGTTAATGACACAAGTTCCACACATCGCGGTTTCTTGACACCATGCAACCAGATTTTGACACAACATCGCTGGGCGTAGAAAATTAATGCAAAGCCTGCCTGGACCCGAGGTGCCTGACAGTATTGACACATCGCTCTCTTGAGGAGAGGAAAAACAATGCACGATGACCCAACCTGAGGAGGAACAACGCACGGTCTCGATTGCGAGTGAGGAATCAATGCATCGCTGGGCTTTTCTGATGCACACTCACCCGTGTGGTGTTATTTTGACGCAACCCTGGTACTTTTTCATGCTAACAGTGTTCTCCCAGTTTTCTAAAGGATTTAAGACTCTTAGGGCCAGATGTAGAAAGATATGCTTTTGCGAGTCTGAAATTGCGAGTCAGTGTGAATCGCAATTTCAGACTCGCAAAAGCATATGCAGAATTGTGTCTCAGATACCTTCTGCGACTCGCAATGGGATCGCAAAAACCCACCTCATTAATATTATTGAGGTGGGGCGCTTTTTGCGACCCCATAGCGAGTCCCTGCACTCACTGGGATGGTGGCCTGCTGAAGTCAGCAGACCTCCATGTCTGTGACTGCTTTATAAATAAAGCAGTTTTTTTTTTTCATTTTGCAACTCGTTTTCCTTAAAGGAAAATGAGTTGCAAAATGAAAAAAATACCAAAACCATTTGGTTTCGTTTTTTCAGAGTAGTCAGTGGTCCAAAAATATTTTTGTCGACATTCACAAAGGGGAAGGGGTCCCATGGGAACCCCTTCCCTTTTGCGAATGAGTTACCACCAGTGTGACACTGGTGGTAACTGCGAGTTGCTTTGCGACCGCATTCGCGGTCACAAAGCAACTCTGAATTGCGATGCGAGTCGCAAATAGGAAGGGAACACCCCTTCCTATTTGCGAGTCGCATTCCCAAAATGTGAGTCGGTACAGACTCGCAATTTGGGAATGAGCATCGCGTGAGGCCGTTTGCATGGCGCAAACTGCGTTTTTCGCAGTTTGCACCATGCAAACGGCTTGCTACATCTGGCCCTTATTCTTTAAAATTCATAACTTGACCTGTGTATGTTGGATTTCTGTCATTTTGGTCTTGTTTTGTTTAGATAAATATTACCTATTTTTCTGAACCTGTGTTGTGTCATTTTGTACTGTTTTCACTGAGTTACTGTGTGTGTGTTGGTACAAATACTTTACACATTGCTTCTGAAGTTACGCCTGCCTGCTCGTGCCAAGCTACCAAGAGAGTGAGCAGGGGTTAACTGATGGTGATTCTCCTTACCCTGGCTAGAGTGAGGGCCCTTGCTTGTGTGGAAGCCAAATCTGCCACCACTTGGAATCAGAATACAAAACCACAAACCAGCCTACTCTTTAGATGAGATAAAGGTTTAATTATAGGTGTACACGGAGACTGAACAGACTAAGCCAAGCTCGGATAGTCTGACAAGAGAAGTAATACATGATCTTTTATACAATTAAACCGCAAACACATTAATACATTTAATTGGTTCTTGATATTGACGTATGATCAATTTTGTAATACAGCACACATGATTTATCATTTATTCTTCATAACGCTCCATATAAGGGTTAGAATCATAGACCAGGAACTTGCACAATGTGTCCTCTGAATCTAATAGCGCTTGATACATCTATATTAAGAGAAATAGGAACAGTAAGTGCATACGTTAGTACTTTTGAAAGTGAGGATTGCGCAAGCTAGCATGCAGTGATGTCTCATGATAGCTGGAATGTTAGCAAGCCTTGCAGTATAATGTGTTCCAGGAGAGATAAACACATCTTAAAAGCCTAGCTAATCTAGCATTATACGGTGTTCAACAGAAGCAGGCCCAATTGTCATTGTGCATCACAGGGCTTACTAGGCCCAAGTTGGCACCAAGGAGAAATGTGATTCCACATTCTGCCCTCTGATACTCAATGACAACCTAAGTATCATGCTGGATGGGTGTCATTTCGACGGAGGTACCCTCCCTGGCATCATCTTCATACCATCCTTTGCAGGTATGCGTAGTATCCCTGTGACAGATATTCTTCATACATTCAACATAGTCGGGCAGGACGAACAGACCCTTATCAGCACACACAATGTTATTAATGCCACTATTCCCTCTACCATTGCTTCTATCAGCCATGATCCCCAACCACGGAACCATGCGGCAATGTCACTTAGTATTCCTCCTACCTCTGTCAAATCTGACACTTTCTTCGCCTCTTCTTCTACCTTCTTCACTTCCTCTATCGCCTTCCTTATATTCCCACTATTGTCCGGGATATATACGCAGCATTCCTGGTGGATCACTTGACATACACCACCATCCTTTGCTAGAATGATGTCTAACGCAAGTCTATTCTGTATCACAACAGCTCGTATGTCTGTAAGTTCCTCAGTAATGTTACCTAGGGCTGCTGCTGTAGAACTTGCTAATTTCTACACCAACTCTGCCAATTTGTGTATTTGATATGCTGAATGCGCTATCCCTAATGGCATCATGAATACTCCTTCCACTGCTATAAACTTATCTACTCCGTACCCTTCCAGGTGCCCGTTTTGTTGCTTTTGCCAAATCTGTCACATGTACTATTCGAGGTAGTACTAATGCTAGGTAGCAGGTGCTCTGCCATCCTGGTGGTAGTCTGAAATATGCTGATGTTCCGCATACAAAAAATACTTCCCTTGGGGCTGTGAGACCTATGGACAGACCCTTCTAACCATTCCGTATATTGTCCAAACCAGAGTATTTGAAACAGGTGCTAAGTCCTACCTTTATGCTGCTATTGTCCGGGATATTTAGGCTGGGGCATTTTCCCGGTGTTACTGTTACACATGTGTTATTATAAAATGTGTTTGGTGCTTTTTTCTCCTCATGAATGGAAAGGGTCGCCGTTGGCATTTCTAAGTGACTCCCACCCTGTGTATAACCCTTATCCCTTTCTATGTTTAATGCTTCCAGCAGCTCTTTTTCTCTTTTTTCCGTGTTAGTTTACCACATGCGTTTATCCTACTATCCTCTGTTTCCTCCCTTCCACTCTCCCTTCTTCCCCTTCCTTTCCCCTTCTTCATTTTTCTTTTCTTTGCCTTTCTCTTCCTCTTTGGTGGTCTTCTCTTTATTGTCCCTTTCACCTCCTTTCTAAACATGCTGTCTAACAGGTTACATGCGATGTACTGTGTGAGGGGAATTTGGGTATAATTTGTTCTCCCCTGGGTAGTGGTGGGTAGATGTGTACAAATATAGCAGTCTGACACATTTACTAGTTCTTTATATAATGTCACCATCTGCACAAATGCATTATCCTTGTAATTTTCCCCATCCTCCTCCCGTTTTGTGTATTTTACTCACTTAGAGGGTCATTACGACAGTGGCGGGTGTCTGAAGCCGCCCGCCAAGGTCTGACCACCGGGCGGCTGCCAATGCGGCCCCACTCGCACCACGGCCATTATGAGATCCCCGCTGGGCCGGAGGGCGGAAACCTGGTTTCCACCCGCCGGCCCAGCGGGAATCTCGGCCACAACACAGGAGCCGGCTCCAAATGGAGCCGGCGGTGTTGCGGCCGTGCGACAGGTGCAGTTGCACCTGTCACGCTTTTCACTGTCTGCATAGCAGACAGTGAAAAGCTGCACAGGGCAGTGGCATGGGCAGTGCAGGGGCCCCCAGGGGCGCCTCCCCTTTCTGCCGGCTGGCGGGAAGGGGACCTGTAATCCCCTGGGCGGATTACTCCCGCCGGGACTAAAGTGGCGGGAAACCGCCGGTCCCGGTGGTGCGACCGCTGCGTTTCCGCTGCGGTCGTAATACCAAGGATTTCACCGCCAGCCTGCTGATGGTGAAATCTGCCAAAACATGACCCCCTTAGTCTTATTCCCCCCTGTCCCACCAGGCTGGTGTTCTCTACTTGTTCAATTTCCACAATCTCCTTTTCATGTCCACTCTCATTCATATAATGTTCTTGGTCTAGAAATGGTACTTGTATTTCTTGTAGATATATTATTAATATTGTTTTGATAATTATCGCTGGAACCGGGGTACATATAGCCGTTAGTAACACAGGCCATTTTTTCTCCTCTCTCCTTCTTCTAGGCATTATTATACTCCTAGTATACCCGGTGTCCCAAATTGTTCTTTTGTCCTTGTCTGTTAGCCTTTTGTTCTTGTGTTCCCTTGTTGGTACTTCACAGAGTGGTGTCACAGGTTACTAGCACTTGAAACCACTTGGTATATATGAAGATATCCAGATGAGACCCGCTTGCACCTTTCTCTCTTCTGAGGTGTGCAGAATGAGCAGTCTATGAAAAACTCCTTGATGGACCCGCTTGCACCTCCTGACTCCTGTAGGAGCGCAGCACAAGCAGTCTCGTGTAGTCTCACCTCAGGACCCACTTGCACCTCCTGACTCCTGTAGGAGTGCAGCACGAGCAGCCCTGTCAGTGTTGTCTGGTGTTGCTTGTTGATCGAAGGTTGTACCCCTGCAGTGTAGGTGAGATCTTCATGGGCACTGCAGGTGGTGACTGGATGTCCCCAGGTCCCGCAGCCCTCTTGGTGTGTGAGCTGTGTATCCAGGATGTGAGACCCTCACACTTGACCGCTGTGGCTGTTGTCAACAGGACTTGCTATGGTCCCTCCCACCGTGGTTGAAGGCAATGGCGTCTAGTGTGGGACTTGACCCAAACCCAGTTGCCAGGCTGTAAACCGTGCTCGGGCCGCCTGCAGCACCTGACGGTGGAGATAACACAATGTCTCTGTTATTTTTTTGCAATATTGTAGCAAAGATCATCTGTTATTGCCAATGGGGCAACTGACATGTGGCCTGGTATATTCATGGGGCGCCCATATATCACCTCATGGGGACTCAATTTTGTAACTCTGTCCGGGGTGCTTCTCATAGCCAGGAGCGCCAATGGTAATGCATCAATCCAAGATAGTTCAGTTACCGTGCAACTTTTCCCTATTTTGTTTTTCAACACCCCATTTTTTCTTTCCACTGCTCCTGCTGCAGGTGGATGGTATGCGTAATGCAACTTTTGTGTTATTCCTAACCCCTTGAAAAGGCCCTGAATAACCTGTGAAATTAATCCTGGTCCATTGTCTGAACTTAAAAGAATTGGTACCCCAAAACGTGGTATTAACTCTTTTAGAAGGCATTTGGCCACCGTTTGATCATCACAGTTCTTGGTGGGTTATGCCTCAGTCCACTTAGTGAACATGCAAACTATTACCTGAACATATCTTAACTTGTATACCGGGGGCATCTCAATTAAGTCCATTTGAAGACTTTCAAAGGGTCCACGTGGTGGTGGGAAGCGGCCTGAAGCAGTCGGGGTGCCCTTGCCAGTGTTGTACTGAGCACAAACAGTGCATTATTTACATAGTTGTTCTGCACATTGTCAAACTTTGGTATTAAACCAACACTGTGAAAACATTCGTATCATTCCATCCCTAACCACATGTGAGGGACCATGGAAAAGGTGTGCCATAGAAGACAACAATGTGGATGGTAGACATATTTTACAGTTCGGTCCCACCCACACACCCTCCTCATTTTTCTTGCAACCGCCCTTCTCCCAATCTGTTAGTTCCAATTTTTCAGCCTGCTGTTGAACACTTTTTGGATCAAAATATGTACTTTCTTCCTTAGCTATTGTGGTGTGTGTTACCTGGACCATTTCATATTCACACCCACTCAATGCTATTCTTCATGCCTCTTTGTCAACAAAAGTATTGCCCATGGAAACAAAGTTCTTCACAGAGGTGTGGGCTGCACATTTTACAATTGCAACTTTCTTGAGCAGTAGTAGAGCTTGCAACAAGGCGACAATCAATGAGGCATGTTGTATGTGTATGAGGAATCCCCTCATTGCCACTAGTTGACCGAAATCATGTGTGACCCCCAAAAGCATATTGTCTGTCTGTGTAAATGTTCGTTGTCTTTCCCGCAGCCAATTTACATGCTTGGATAAGTGCTATTAATTCTGCTGCCTGGGCACTTTTAATTGTGGGTAGCCTTCTTCCTTCTAGTAATCTTTTGGCGGTCCCCAAGGCATAAGCTGCTTGTAGCATCCCAGTGTGATCCCTAATGCAAGAACCATCTACAAATAAATCACCCTTAGCCTCTAGGAACTGGGTGTCTCTGAGTTCCAGTCTCACCTTGGTGTGTGTGTCAACTGCCATGATACAATCGTGGAAAGAATTATCTATGGAGAGATCATCATGATCCTTTTCGGTAGGCAACAGGCAGGAGGGGTTCAATGTGATACACCTCTTAATCTTTATGTGTGGTGCCAGCAGTGTCAACTCATAAAGTGAGAGGCGAGCATTTGTCAAGTGCTGAGTCTTAGTGGTGGTTAGTAATGTGTCAACTGCGTGTGGGACATGTAAAACCAAAGTATGAGCCAGGACAATGTCCTCTGATTGTTCTACTGCTAAAGCGGCCACTGCTACTGCCCTCGGACATGGGGGAAGCCCTGCTGCTACTGGGTCTAGGGTGGCCGAATAGTAAACCCCTGGGCAGTAGAAGGTGCTGTGTTTTTGTGCCAGAACCCCTAGGGAGCAACCCCCCTTTTCATGGCAAAACAAGTGGAAGTCCTTAGTGTAATCTGGGAGGCCTAGTGCTGGTGCTGCACACAATTCCCTCTTTCATTTCTGGAAAGTGTCCTCACAATGCTCTGGCCACGGTCCCTTGTCTGGCACATCCTTGTCTGTTAAGTTCAAATGTGGTTGTGCAATCAGAGACAAATCTGGTATCCAATGCCTACAATAACCTGTCACCCCAAGAAAAGCCCTCACTTACTTCTGTGTTTGTGGTCTGGGGTGCTGTGTTATTGCTGTTATCCTATCCGGTAGCAATCTCCTGGACCCCGGGGACAACTCATGCCGTAGGTATCTAACCTTGGATTGGCAAAACTGCGACTTCTTTGGGGAGACCTTATGTCCTTTCCTTGCTAGGTGGCAGAGGAGGGCCACAGTGTCCTGGACACATGCTTCCCATGATGGTGATGCTAACAATAAATCATCAATGTATTGCACCAAGGTAGATCCACCCGGGAGGTGCAAGGATGCCAGGTCTGTCCCGAAACCCTTGAGGAAGATGAGTAAATGTGAGTCTTTTAATTTTGAATGTAAAACAAAAGAGCCCCTGAGATTCCCTATGAAGGGGCACTGAAAAAAATGCATTACTGAGATCCAGGATGGTGAAGTGAGTGGCTGTGCTGTGAATGTTAGATAGGATTGTGGCTGGGTTGGGAACTTTGTTGAGTTCCCTAAGATCCTGCGTAAATCTGAATTCCGGGGCCCCATCTGGCCCTGTCGCTGCCTTTTTCATGAGTAGAATAGGAGTATTGCAAGGACTATTTCTTATCTCATGCAATATCCCTTTTTTCAAAAGGTCTTCTATTACTGGGGCTATACCCTCCTCTTCCTCTTTAGCTATTTTGTATTGATGCACCTGTGGTAATTGGGCTCCAGGGTGCAGTGTCACTCGTATTGGAGGATAATCCATTATTCTTCCCACATCATTTGGCCCCTTCGCCCACACTTCACTGGGGACCGAGTCTTGCAATTCTTGTGGGAGACTCTGCTCTTGCACCTTCCCACTAGGGTCGCATCCCATGAAAGCCTGCAAAGCTATGCCATTCTCCTTGCTTTCCAAGAAGATCCCTTCAGGTGAGCAGCTGATGGTGCATTGTAATTTACATAGGAGGTCCCTACCTAGCAGATTTACTGGACAGTGTCTACCAAAGATAGATTGGTGGTGTACAGTGATAGGGCCTACCTTAAATCTCAGTGGTTGTGTAAGATATTCACTCATAGGTTTTCCTGTCAAGCCTACAGCTGTTATCTGTGATCCCGATAATGGTGCATTTGGTACATCAGAAGCCCTCAGCATTGATCTTGTGGTTCCGGTATCAACCAAGAAGGGCACTGTTTTGCTCAAAACTGTCCCATGCTACATAGGGACCGTCTTCATCAACTGACAGCACCGGGCCTTGGAAGTGTGTTTCAGTGGGGGGTGGATATGGGAACCCGTGCCCCCCTTGAGGTACCTGTGGTATGTCTTGGTAGGTACCCCAACCTGCACACGCCGGGTCACTGGCAGGGGTATCATATGCATTATTTGTGTAGAGCGGGGGTGGCTGTGGTGTCCCCTGTTCACCCCTACCCCTTTGTCCTTTTGTTAAAAGGGGGCAATCTGCCTTCCAATGTCATTGTTGATCACAGTGGAAACAGGTGGAACCTGGCGGGGGTGTAAAAGGTACCCGTTCACCCTGTCCCCTGCCCTTACCCCTTCCACTTTCCCTGCCTTGGTTGTTGCTGTAAAATGTTTCCTGGGCCACCATTAGCTTAACGTTTTTCTTTTTCACTTTTTCTTCATCTGTCTTTTGGATATTTGTTTGATAGTCAGCGCAATCCCTTGTCGCTGCTAGCACTTTATCAATGGGTTCTGGTTGCCAGCACACAGATGACGTCTGTAAATGAGTTTGTATGGGTTGTTGTGATCCATGTACAAAGTTAGTCACAAACGCAGGCATAGCCTCACCCAGTGGGTTTTTCATTCCGCTACTCTGCTAGTAGACCTAGAGAAGGCGGTCATAATAACTTGTTACGCTCTCATTCTTTTCCTGTTTTGTGTGTATTATTTTAGACCAATCTACCTTTTCCTATGGTACCTTTTCTCACATGTATTTTATCACCTTTTCACTTGCTATCTCTACCTCGCCCTCTGGTGCTCCTCCTTTCCCCCTCTCTGGTTCCTCTGTTGGCCATCCTACCAATTTCTTGCAATCTTCCCATAGATCTCGTGGTATTATTATGCTGAATAACATATTCAAATCTTTCCACAGCATTTCTCCCATTGCCATTAACCTATTCAATTCTGTGTACCATTTGTGTGGTTCATCGCGAAACTTTTGGGAAGTCTTTGGTGAATGAAAACATGTCAGATCTATGTCAGGGTACGTAGACATACGTCGGGGTACGGCCATCCTCCCCTATGGAGGACGAGGGCACATCTCTCAGCGGCAATATTTTTACATTTTCCTGTCCTGTACCTTTCTCTAGGTCCCTCAGGATCTGGGCTGTCTGTAACCCTTCTAGCAATTCCTTCCATCTTTGTAATGTTAGTATGGCATATTCTAATTTTTCATACACTTTATCGTTAGCCCAGGATTTCAACTCTTCCTCTGTGAAGCTCAGTTGGGAAGTATCCCAACTGTACTCTGTCAGCAAGGGACCTGTGTTGTTGGTGTGTTGTGCGTATTTCTTATGTACTTCTGGTGCTTGTGCCATTAGTTCTGATCGTGTTAGGGCCAATAGCTCTTCACTGTGTGCCCTTGTGTTTTCCCTCTCTACATCTGCAATCTTTGTCCTTTTATCAATGAGATCTATAAGTATGGCACAACACATGTGACTGTCTGACCTCAAGAACCTTTTCTACCTTTGTGCACCGGGGGAACCAGCCGGTGTGTTGTACGGTATGCTGCCCTTTGACTGTGTCCCTGGGCTGCCGCCCTTTCTATTTCCTGGTAATTTTTCTTCTAAGTACATGTTCATAATGTCAATGTTGTGCTTCGTGTGGTGTGTGAAAACACATATCTCCCATATAGTCTTCTGCAACTCTTGTATCCCTTGGCTACTGTCCCCGGATGAATTGTCAAATTTCTGCCTCCAGTGCGTTTTTATTCATTTTGACACTTTGGCTTTCTTTTCAAATTGTACAAGTGATTTGTCACTCTCCCTGCTCATTTTCCCCGCAATGTGGGCAGCTTCCTCTTTTATCTCCTGCAGTACTTGGTAATCTTTTATTTCGTCAAGGTTTATGTTTGCTACTTCCTCATTTGCCAAGCCCAGTGCCAGCCCATGGGCTGCAGCCTTCTGAGTCGAGGATAGCTCTGAAGGCTGTGTCCCTGCTGCTGAGTGCTCACTTTGCCCTTTTCCCTCCGACCCCACTTCTTTCTTCTTCTGTCCTAACCTTCCCATCAGTAGGTCATTAATGAGTGGGTCCTCTGTCTCTTCCTCTTGTGCTCCCTGCACATTGTGTTCCTGTGATGGTGCACCTACCACAGGAAGACATGGGAATGTCCCTACCACTTCAAGCGTTTTTTCTCTCCACTCCTCCCTCTTGTCTCTCCTCTTTCATTCTGAATAAAATCCATCCTTTAACTCTACCAATTCCTTGTGCACTTTGTCGTTTACATCATTTGTTACTCTGAGTTACCGTAAACAAAAGTCCCATTCTTATTTCCTAATTTTCCGTCCCTTTAGAATCAACATCTGCCTCAAGTATGACATTTTATTTATGTCATATGTGCCATTTTTTGGAAACTGTAAGTCAGGTCGTTTTGCTATCAGTCTATGCCATTTGCCAAGGAATAGTAATGCATGAAGTCCCTGTTTAATAGCTACTTGATATGTAGGGCTATCCTTTGGGTTGTAGGTTGGTGTGCCTCCAAATGGTCCTTGCTACAGGGGTTCCCCATAGCTAACTCACCCCGTCCCTTACAAAGCTGCACAAATTAATCAATCACACCAGAAAACACAAGGGTGTAAGCAGGTTATCTTTACCGCTCATGCCCAGTGACACATAAGGGAACAACAGTGGATGTCTTCACACACTCATATTCTCACTGCTAACCGCAATTGATATTAGTGAAGCAGAGAGCTTGTTCTCAGTCATACAACAGTACACTCTGTCATGTTCACGCAAGAATAAACAAGTCGGAAAGAAGATAGTGCCAATGGTGCTAATGACGGCGTCCATTGGCGTCCTTTTGGCTGATAAAAGATGACAGAAAAGCTAAGAGAAAAGGTATGGATCTCACACCCTTGCTTTCCGGCCCTAAGGCAGGGTGCGGCTGTATAGGATTAGAACCCAGACCAAATCCATGGGGGTAACACACAGGTAAGGCAGAGGTGGTGAACAGCGCACGCAATCACATATAGGACAATATAACACAAAACAGGTACTAGCCCTGAGTGATGACAATCCCTCCCAACCTTTGTGCTGGTGCATGGTGGCCGCAGTGTATGGTCTACAGGAGGACCATATAGCAGTTGTGGGCGTAGGTCACTGTAATGGTATTGTCACGTACTCCCTCTGTGTCCTGGTAGAATAACAGCCTAAATCGGTCAGTTTATACATATGTCAGTACACCCCTTTTTATTTTCTGTCAGTATGTCCACCAGGAGTCCACCCTTCTACCTCACTATAATTTCTCATTCATTCCTTTAAGATCGCAACATACACTTTATGCAATCATTTACCTCACACAATTGTTTTGTAACATGCACTAAGCCCCTAATACATTATACAACAGCCCTTGGACCCAAAACCACACTGTGACAAGGAACAGGAAACAGGAAACATGCAAGAGCCCGGCACTGCCTGCCTGCTCCACTGGAGTGGACAACTACCACTCGACACACTCAACTCCTGGGCACCACCTGCCCTTATTACTGAGGTGGACAACTACCACCCCATCTGGCTAGAGTATTCCTCCCAAGCCCCTCCGGCTGGAGATGCCACTGCCCTGCGCATCAACCCTGTCCTGTTGGGAGCAGTGGCAACACAGCGCCCCCCGCTGTCTACCAAGACAACTCCACCAGCTGTCTAACACAGGTAACTTTTCTTGGCAAAATAAACTGCAGCTGCATCTGTAGCAAATGCTGAAACATGAACAATTTATGCACTTAGAACAAAAGGGGAAGGAAGTGATGTAATGAGACAGAAACATTAACATTAACACAAAACTTCAGTATGTGGCGAACAGCTATAGGCCACCATCGGAAAGTCCGAACAAGGTACTGTAGAGGGGAAAGGAAGGTGGGGGGAAGAAACATCAACATGCTAGCAGAAACAAAGAAGGAACATAACCAGAAAGAAGAGCAGGCTAATGGGAGCAGCATATATTATAATTAACCAAACTTCCATTGAGAAGGGAAGACCGAAGCCACCTCACCACTTCCCCCCTATGAGGTAAAACCCCCAAAAACAGAACAAAAGATACAATACAGGGCATAGACCAGCAGACTGAGAGGGACCACGGAAGTGACTGATACTCACGACCGCACCAGCTCCCCGTCTATACAAAAGCAGGAGCTGGGCCGGCAGAGATCGTCAATCAGGACACTGCATTCTTCACCAAGATGTGGAAGCCAAATCTGTCACCCCCTGGAATCAGGATACAAAACCACAAACCAGCCTGCTCTTTATATGAGATAAAGGTTTAATGATACGTGTACATGGAGACTGAACAGCCTAAGCCAAGCTCGGACAGTCTGACAAGAGAAGTAATACATGATCTTTTATACAATTAAACCGCAAACACATTAACACATTTCATTAGTTCTTGATATTGACGTTTGATCAATTTTGTAATACAGCACACATGATTTATCATTTATTCTTCATAACTCTCCATATAAGGGTTAGAATCATAGACCAGGAACTTGCACAATGCATCCTATGAATCAAATAGCGCGTGATACATCTATATTAAGAGAAATAGGAACAGAAAGTGCATACGTTAGTACTTTTGAAAGTGAGGATTGCTCAAGCTAGCATGCAGTGATGTCTCGTGATGGCTGGAATATTAGCAAGCCTTCCAGTAAAATGCGTTCCAGGAGAGATAAACACATCTCAAAGGCCTAGCTAATCTAGCATTATACGGTGTTCAACAGAAGCAGGCCCAATTGTCATTGTGTATTACAGGGCCCTCTAGGCCCAAGTTGGCACCAAGGAGAAATGTGATTCCACACTTGGAGAGGGGGTAACCTGACTGCCAACCAAAGACCCCATTTCTAACAACAGGCAAATTACAATAAAGGATAACAAGACATGAATTACCATTTCAATTTTACATTTCCAACAAATTTTAATTAATATGCTAATTCCAAATTGTTAAATTAAATGTCAGAGGTAAAATGTGCCGTATGCAGGGTATATGTTGTGTCTAGTACACCGTAATACCACATTCACTGTTAGATAATTATCACCCACATGAAGAGTGCAGGCTCAGGGGTGGGCACCCTGACTATCAAAACTCAAAACATTGTGGGCAGAATATAGAGGGCAAAATACTGGAAAAAATATCCAGAGGGAAGAAAGTCTAGTTTTTCTACCCCCCCACTTCACAAATATGTACCTATGTGGTATGTTTATCTTCAGAGTGTGTAGATGTTGAGTTAGAATAGTAAATCCATACTTTCCTCTGTGCATTTACAGTTTGATATGTAGTCTTGCGATATTCTGCCCTCCATATTCTTGTGCCATGAAATATTATTGATGTCAATATTTAGTGGTACAATTGACTCAGGAACAGTGTTTGCCTCTTCTTAACAGTGTCTGGTGTTGAGTGACAGAGGAATGGTCTCAGAGTTGGCCGTAACTGGACCCTCTGGAAATTGCTATAGCCACCTTCCAGGTGGGAGCTATCTGGTCTGATACCGCTACATACAAGATATCCCCAGTTGCCAGGGGCGTAGCTCGGCATGTAATATTTGTGGGTGTGATATTCAGATTTTCCAACAATCACACTGGCAAATAATGTTAAAATACATTATACAACAAGCAGGGCACATTAGAGGGGCTTAAGGGACAGTGAAAAGGGAGAGGAATGCCAATTGGTTGGGGTACTGAGAGAAATCACAATATTCTGTTAAATAACTAAAAAAAAATAAGTTTAAGACTTTCAAAACTAAAAGAGAGAGAAGGAGGTTGTGTGTTTTTGTCTGTGTGTATGTAAATAGCCATGGTGAAAACCGACAGACACCACATCATAATTGACTGAAAGCACCTGTACACAACTATTTACAAGAAAATGCATTTATTAGAGGAGTGCAACACCCCAAACAACCCCCTGAAGCTAAGCCCCTGACTTTTGCAGCTGCTGCTTATGCCTGAACAGTCTGCCTGAACGTCACAGTACTCCTGCAGGTATTTTTATTACAAGGCTGCTGAACAACATAACGATCCTGCAGATGCTTTTAAGAGACCTAGGGTCATATTTACAAGAAAGTGGTGCATCACTAGTAATGCACCACTTTTCTTGCAGCCCCCTTCTGTCCCCTAATGCCACCATAGTAGCGCCGTATTTACAATGCAGTGCACCATGTTAGGGCCAATACTGTCATTTTTTTACGCTATTGTAATGCTATACTGGATTAGCGTAACAAAATCATGCTAATCCAGTATAGTGTTAAGAGGCCCATTGAAATCAATAGGAGCCTCATTTTAATGGCTGCTTTAGGCAGGCATTAAAAATGTATCTGGAAATGGGTCAATTGAATCTTGTAGATTCCATTGCGCCATGTTTAGCGACCCTCTAGCGAGGGAACACCCCCTTTGCATACATCAGGCATATATTATGCATGATGTGGCGCAAAGGGTTTACAAGTTGGCACAAACCTAGTTTGCGCACCTTGTAAATATGGAGCTATGGTAGTGTCCCATTAGTGTCACAGTGGCAAAAAGTTTGCTGCAAATGTGCCGCTAAGGGGGGCTTGGGCCTTGTAAATCTGGCCCTTAGCTCATTTACAGGCCAGACCCTGAAATGACTCTGCCTGAGGAGCATAAAGGAGCAATGAGGGATCAAAGTAGCATACTGAACTTTAATTAGAATGTTGGCAGAAAGAAGCTTGATTGCTACATTGTAAAGTTCAATATGAACAAGGTTTTATGTAGGAAATTGTCTAGAAAATACCTCTAGGGGAACAAATTCACAAGGTATTGCTCGCTCAATATAAACTATGCGACTCTTCAGTCAAGCAGCACAAAGTGACAACATCTTGTCTGACAAAAGGAACAGCTGTTTCCTGGATTGAAAAAGGTTGTAGACAGACACAGCTAAATGTCTCACAGAGGTCCCAAACAGGGCTACTATGTTTTTCAACAAAGCATTTTTGAAAATCATAAGATCATCACAGCAGTGATGAGCATACATGAACATACTTCCACCAGAATGTTGGTAAAAGAGACATCCAGTGGGGCAATGCCCTTGTAAGTGACAACCTGAGTCTTCTGGAGATACAGATGGGGCTTGATGTCAGCATGAGCTGGTCCCCACCCTATTAATTTATAAAAATAAACCCGGTATTCAGCAAGATTTCTGTTCACCCACAGGGCCAAATCGGGCAAAACCACCCCCTGGAAGGCAGAAAAGACTAGGTATATTTTAGGGCAGGGGCTCACCTTGATGCCTGGGTGAGCCAACCCCACCACTTTTTATGATACAAAGTCCCTGGCATCTAGTGCACTTTCGGGAGGTAAAACTCCCTAATCTCGCCTTGTGGGCGGATAGACTTTTGTAGCCGGAGGGAATGTGTACAACTAGGCCATTGCGAGGTGGCTGCTCCCCAGTCAAAAAAGGAATGCCTGACACCTAGTACATCTTCTGCCTCACAAGGGAAGATCAAAGGTAAAACATCATATCTGCCCCCAGGAGAGACATTAAGACTATCAAGATGTTTTGGTTGGGGGTGGGAAAGCACTGACCTACTAATGAGGGGTCACTCTCCCTCTCAAAACCTATTTCCTGGTGCCCAGTGAGTGGATCTGTGCTTGGGGAGTGCCCTCCACTTGAGAAAAATACCAATCAAAAGGAGAGATTGTCCAATTTACAAAAGTATCTCCCTGTTGCATCAAGCCCTTTCCGCAGGCTCATCCCCAAACTTTTTGTCTCCTTTCTTCCCTTTTTGCTGAACTCATTTTTATTGGCTTTAGGACTCTGGGCATTTTACCACTGCAAACCAATGCTAAAGTGCATCTCTTCTCTGTTTAAACATGGTAACATTGGGATATCCACAAATGGCATGTTTAGTTTAATTTTGAGTCCCTGGGAAAGTGCACTACCTGTGCCCAGGGCTTATAAATTAAATGCTACTAGTGGGCCTACAGCACTGATTGTATCACCCACTTATGTTGCCCTTCATGATGTTCCAGACGTGCCACTGCAGGGCCCTTGTGTGTAATTGTAAACTGCCAGGTTGACCTGACAACCATCTTGCCAGGCCCAAATTTTACTTTTTACTACACATAAGCCACCTCTAAGTTTGGACCTGGAAAGCCCAATGGCAGGGTGCAATGTATTTAAATAGTTGGACATGTATTTGTAAGTTTTACATGTCCGAATTGTTAAGAACTCTTAACATTGTGTTTCACTACTGCAGGGCCTATCTCGCCCATAGGATAACATTGGAATTATCTTATTAAATTTCAAAGTGCAATTTTCAATTGGGAAAAGAAGGGACCCCCAGGTTTGCTGTCTCTGGAATCACAATTTAAAATCACAACTTATGGTGAAGTCAGATTTTAAATTGTAATTCTGAAAATGCCACTTTTAGAAAGTTGACATTTTCTTTGATTAGCCATTTGGTGCCTACTGCATGTCTCTTGATGCACATCTGGGGTGGGTGACAGCTGGGCTTTCAGCATTCCCTCTAGACAGTCACACACAAAGGGAGCTTATGTGTGACTGATGGGCCGTCCACATTCTGGTATGCCGTCCTGGGCAGGATGGGTGGGAAAAGGCTGTGTCCTGTCCCCACACAAAGGGCTGCATAACCCCTTGTAGTAAGTCTGGAGCTAGGGCAGAAGGGCAGGAACTCTGTGCACTTTAAAGATTTCTCCTTTAAGTCAGCCCCAATTTAAAGGCACAACTGTGTATAAGTACTGGAGCTCTGACTCCACCACTGCAGTAGATTTCGGGACCTGTGGATATTCTGCCAGGAAGAAGTACTGCTGTGCTGACCGGACTGCCACTCTGCTGGACTCCTACTCTTTGGACTCCTGCTCTGCATTGCTGACCTGCTGCCTGCTGCTCTCATTTCCTGGGAGGGAGAAGCACTGGACCTGCATCTCTCCAGCCCAGAACCAAAGTGACTTCAAGGGCTTGCTGGCTTGCCTTCTGTTTTCTGAAGTCTCAGGGACACAAAGACTTCCAACTCACCTGCTATAGTAGCTGAGCTCTGCAAACCATGAGTCGTGCTCCGCCAAGTGGTGCCAATTCAGCCCTGGACATCTCGGGGTGGGTATAAAGTGATGATCCAGCCAAATCAAAGCATTGTGATCACTGTGCTGATCAGAACCAGTGCATCACCAAGGTGCATGGGTAGGAATCAGCATATCGGCCATTATAATGTGGATCATCGTTGAAACATTGCCTTGCAACTGCTGCACCTCTGACTCAATCCATAGCAACTGCTGCGTGGAGAAAATTGGCACTTCTTCAGAACTGCATGGAAAGAATTGATACATTGCCTGCAGTGTGGGGATACACATCAACACATCACTTCAGCCTGCTTCCCACATGTTTGAAGTCGAAGCTACCAGGATTAAGGTACATTTGTTCAGTGGGCCAAGCCAACCCTTGCTCCAGCACCCTGACAGTTATGGAGTCTGGGGATACCACTCCCAAAAGGAGGGTAGAGAGCCCCACGGAGGAGGGCAGGGGGAGAAAGGACTCACCTCTGGCCTCTGTTCAGCCTAAGGGTACAGACTCTAGGCTTGAGTGCCAGTCTCAGGATACAACCCCTGAACAGGTGGAAGGGAGAGTGGACAAAGGGTGCCAGTCACCTGGGGTTACCACCCCCCACTCTGAGAAACCCCAGAAGCTAGAGAGCCCTGGAAAGGCAGAGGCCTGGCTCTCATCACCGACAGCTGCCAGTGGCCACTATGGGTTGCTGTTTTTAAGGACAGCGTTGCCCTTGGGTTGGGGGCAGGAGTCACACTGCGAGCTTGGAATGGGACACACCCCTACTTTGGCCATGGTGGTACTATCTGTGAGAAAAGTAAGGTTAGGTGCTGCACAGCTGGGTTCCACAGATGAGAAGAAGGATTTTACATGGGTTAGATTAGTAAGGCCTGAAATTATGGACAGAGGGATCCAACTGGGTTCAGGAAGGCATAGACCTGTAACGCACCCCGGTTGTTGCTGGCCAGGGTGCATGTTCTATTGCCTCTAGCAGGGAAGCCCATCAAGGTATTGCTTGGTCTCCAGTGGCTTTATGCTGATGGGGGGGTTGTGTTGGACCTGACCCTTTTTGCAGAGTCATCCCCAAATGTTTTGCCTCCTTCCTCCTGTTTTTTCTGACCTGTTTTTGTTGGCTCTAGGACTCTGGGCACTTTACCATTTCTAAACAGTGCTAAAGTGCATATGCTCTCTGTCTAAATTGGCATATTTGATTTACTAGTAAGTCCCTAGTAAAGTGCACTAGAGGTGCCCAGGGCCTGTAAATCAAATGTTATTGGTGGGCCTGCAGCACTGATTGTGCACCCACATGAGTAGGCCTGTAAACATGTATTAGACCTGCCATATCAGTGTCTGTGTGCAGTTTTAAACTGCCAGTTCGACCTGGCAAGAGTACACACTTGCCAGGGCCAAACGTTCCCTTTTACTACTTATAAGTCACCCCTAACATAGGTCAACGCAGCCCCGTGGGGAGGTTGCAGCGTATTTAAAAGTTAAAACATGTGCTGGTGTGTTTTACATATCCTAATAGTAAAATACTGCTAAATTTGTTTTCACTATTGCAAGGCCTATCTCTCCCATAGGTTAACATCGGGATTGCCTAGAAATATCTTCCTGTAATTTCCTATTGGGAGCAGATAGAGATATGGAATTTTGTGTCTCTGAATTCACAATTTAAAAGTATTTTAGTGAAGTTGGTTTTTAGATTGTAAATTTTAAAATGCTACTTTTAGAAAGTGGGCATTTTCTTGCTTAACTATTCTGTGCTTCAGCCTGACTACTGAATGCTCGTCTGGGTCAGACTGATAGTTGGGCTGTTTGTGAATTCCCTCTAGACAGTGCCACAAAGGGAGCTGAGGTGAGTCCTGCATTTCCTGATGAGCCATCCTGGGCTAGAGTGGGAGGGAGGAGTTGACAGCTGCATTTGAAGGGGCTGTGCTTGTCCTCTCACAATACAGTCTCCAACCCTCTAGTGTGTGTCTCGGGCAGTGCAAGGATTACGTAGGGTCTTGTGCACTACAATGACTTTCCTTTGAAGTTTGCTTACCTCAAAGGCAGAAATGAGTATAAGTATAGGACTGCCTACCCCTCAACTTTAGATTACTTCTGGATCAGGAGGAACCTCTGTCAAGGAGAAGATATTGATACCTGAGGAGGACCTGCCACTCTTCCTGTTGATTTGCTGTGCTGGCCTGCTGCTGCTGCTTCTGCCTTAAGAGAAAAAGGAATTGACTTTGTTTTCTGGAATCCTGTTTGTGGAGTTTCTCCAAGGGCTTGGACTGAGCTTGCACCCTGCTCTGAAGTCTCAGGGCAATCAAAGAATAGATCTGCCAACACCTGGGCTCTCTTGCTGAGAGCCCTACCCTGCCAATTAGTGCCACATCCAGTCCCTGGGTACTTGAAATGAGAAGCTGGTGAATCCAAGGTGAAAATTCACATACTGGAGCCGAGTGTCTGAAAAATCAATGCAGCGCCTGCACTGCTGCTGAAAAATAGATTCAGGGGAAGTGAAATTGACGCATCGCCAGCTCAGCAAGGATTCATAGATGCTGTGCGTCCGGATTTTCCATGCATCATCCTTGGACATCAAAATCTTCAACATCACTGCAAAGGCCCGGGGCTGTTTGTTTGGAAACCAACGCATCCCTTCATTGCAAGGAAAAAATCAATGTATTGCTTACCCGGCGGAGAAAGAATCACTGCACGGCCTCACTTGTGAGGAAGGAATCGACGCATCGCTTGCTTCTCCGATGCACACTCGCCCGTGCAGCTTTATTTTTGACGGATACCAGGTACTTTGTGCTAAAACAATGCATCCTTTAATTCTTAAGGATTAAGACTCTTTTTACCTTAAAATTTGAAATCTTTACTTGTGTATATTCGATTTGGGTCATTTTGGTCTTGTTGGATTTAGATAAATATTGGCTATCTTCCTAAACTGATGTGGAGGCCGTTTGTGATGTTTTCACTGTGTTACTGTGTGTGTTTGCACAAATACTTTACACATTACCTCTGAGATAAGCAGGACTACTTATGCCAAGCTACCAAGGGGGTGAACAGGGGTTATCTTAGGTGTGTGACACCCTTATCCTGACTAGAGGGAGGGTCCCTACTTGGACAGGGTGTAAACTGACTGTCAGCTAGAGACCCCATTTATAACAACTACCTTAATCTCTATTTTTCTAACCAAGTATTATATATTTTTCTGCGGTTTTCACTGTTTTACTGTTTGAAATGTTGCACAAATACTTAACAAGTTACTTCTTCAATTAAGCCTGACTACTCTGTGCCAGGCTACCAGGGGGTGAGCACAGGTATATTTATGGTGTGTTGGTGACTTACCCTAACTAGGATTGTGGTTCCTGCTTGGGCAGGGTGTGTAGCCAAACAGAATCCCAATTTCTAAAACTCCCTCAGGAAAATCAGCAAGACACAGCATAGCTGGCATCAATTAAAAAGTGATCAGTTGATCTTTTTTGTAAATCTGTCACAGCACGTCATCACTTTGGGACACATTTACAAGCGCCTTGCACCGCATTAGCATCATTTTTTTTCACACTAATGTGGCACTAAGCAGGCATTTTCTTTGCGCCATATTTGCAAGGTGGCACAATGCAAGCATTCGCCACATTGTAACCCCTCGTGCCACATTATGCCTGCACCAGGTATAATGTATACAAGGGGACTGTTCCTCCGTTCGGGGACCCTGAAAAATAGCGCAGGGAACTTCACAAGATTTCAATGCCCCATTTTTAGCGTTATTTTTAAGGCCTTTATATTCATTGTATTCATTGGGCCTCCCTTGACTTTGCTGAGCTAGGCCCATAAGTTTTGGCGCTAATCCACCAAAGCGCCACAATAGAGTCAATGTTTTTGACGCTATTGGCCTAACATGCGCCATGGTGCGCCGTATTGTAAATACAGTGCACACATGGTGTTGTTAGGAGTGCATAATGCAAGAAAAGTGCGTATCATCTATAATGCACCAACTTTTTGTAAATATGCCCCTTTGTTTGGTCATTTATGATCTACTTGAGGTAGAATCAGCTGAGTCGACTGAGATAAGTACATAAATATGCAGAAGATGCTCCATATGTGAATCGCAATACTCTTGTTGCCCTGAGAATGGTGCAGATGCCCATCAAGAGCAAGTTCAATGTTTGATGTATACATAGGTTTTAGGCTAGGACTTAGAACCTGCTCAAGCCTCACTATGAAGGGACATATCCACCAGTGACCTGCTAAGGCACCTATGGTCCTATGTTGTCAATAAATTGCCATGATAAATGCTCCGTATAGGAATGTTAAAGAACTACTTCAAAAGTGTGCATCTGTTTACCCTTTATTCCAACGTAATTATTGTGCATCAATCTCTGCTTACTCACTTACAGTTGCAAATAAAATATGCAATGTTCCTAGGTTAGGGTCGAAGTTTATAGGCTGTCAGCTACTGCGAAGCTACGGCTGGGAGAAGCCGCAATCTTGTGATCCCAGTTATACCGTTCGTATCATTTCGTGAAATAACATCACTGTTGACATGAAGAAAGCATTTTCAGATATCATCGGTAAATATCGGATTTACTCAGACAGGTACTGTTGCTCTTGTTACTGAGCATGCCTGTCATTCCAAAATGTGATGCTTTTGTGGGCCCACACATTTTAAAATTGCACCTTATTCCTACTTAAAAACTGAATTTTCATTCGTCTTATGTGGAAAACGAAATCTATTCTCAGTTTTATCCTCTAGAGGAGGATTATCGTCGCACGCTCAACCCATTTAGAATTGAATTACTTTTTTCAAGATTAAAACTGCACATGGTTTGCATACTCCTAATAGAAACTAAATGATCCATGACAATAATATGAGCACACAGTAGGCATTTTTCTATTACAGAGGATACTAATATGAATAATTTTTTGAAAACCGTTCAAGAGTTTTTAAATTACTTTAACATTTGTTACATACACATAGCTTTATTGCTCCATAATAATGCACGCATAATGTAACCACAAATGGAATTACCGTTACACATTTGTGCTTCAGTCCGTTATGTCACTTATGAGCCTGAAGTAAAAAATAACACTGTGATTATTTTAAATAAACAAAATGTACCAAGAGCCCACGAAATACATAAAAGTAGTCCAAAGTAGGTCATTTCAGTACAAGTGACTGAGTCAAGAAATTGGATGATTTTCAAATGTTCACGCTGTGTGTGCTTCAACTCAGCAGCAATCGCACTAATCCGATTAGTATATTTATTTATGGAAATAGGTACTCTAAGAACCTGAGGTGAGACTGTGTTAGGCACAGAGTGTTTGGGTGAATGAAAGAGGGCGCCAAACGTTGCACTGCGAAGAAAGATTAGAAAATTGACAACGATAGTTTGCTAAAAAAATATTTATGTATGCGTGTCTAGAGAACTTGCCGAAACAGCTAGGCTTATTATGTTCTTTTTTTATTGGTGCTTCCACATAATTCTTCTGGAATACAACATATTAAGAATTGCATGATTCTGGGTATCGAATGCTGCAAGACGGTGCGCAAGCTGATTTTATTCAGTGCCATTTCGACAACGGCAACTTTATTCCACCACTGAGCCAAGAATTCTTGCTATTGAAGGCTGTCTGACGTGGCTATAAATGGAAAAAATCTACTCAATTTCTGTAAATACAGCAAGAAAAGAGGGCATGGGCGATTTTTCTTCGTTCTTGGTACTCTCTTCCAGGAATGGGTCTCCATATGGATTCTCCAACTAAAGGTCTGTTAGCCAAATCCTAAATAAGGTTTTTCAATCAAGTTTATTAAAACAGGTTTCGGGTTTTCGTTCTTCAGTGCATACGAAAAATACAAAATTTACTGGATGATAATACGAATGGAAGGAGACAATAGAGAAGAGATATTATTACAAATACAAATTGTAACAATCCTTTAAGAATGGAGACCGCAAACGGATGAAAGATTGGATAACCAGGACAAGGGAGACCTATATGCTAGAACGCTTTCCGGACTCTGAGGTTTCACTGACATGTTATTTGTGGGTTTCTCGACAGTTCCTGGTCAGGTACTCCTTGGTACGTCGGATTAAGACTGTACTTAATTAACAGTCTATCTTTTGATCCTTTCACAACAATTCATATCCCGGTATTTTCCGGAATTATAGCTCAAAATGTGTAACCTAAGAAGCCAAGCAATCACAATTGAGAACAATTTATTTGTTAGTGTGGTTCTTGGCAGGTTGCTGTTCTTACCTTTAGATTCTGGTAGACTTCCAAGGTCAATGTCGATAATGATGCACCCAGTCATGGAGGATTCTGTAGTCATCCTTTTCAGCTTCCGCAACTAGGACCATGCAAGCGACAAGTTTCACGGGCCAAGACTTTATTTAGTCATTAACACCTCCTAAGGGTCGCTGTTCATCACTTTCGAATCAATTGCATTTAATATGTTTCGCCGGTTTTATACGAGGGCCCTAAGTGAATGACTGTTCAATGGAGGTATATCTTTGCGAAGTTTCTGATACGCTGGTAGTTGAGGGCTTATTGCATTCAATAGCTGATTACATAAAGCAATGCTTGATGGGGGCCTTTCTCCTTGTGTCTGTTACAGTATGCTGATTCTGGTTTGTGCACTAGCATGATAACATCAGGTTGTGCTTACTTCTAATCTCTGTAGCAGGTACTTTGATGAGCACCAAACCCACAAAAGATGGTGAGAGGAATGCTTGTAAATAGTCTAAATTACAAGCATTTGATATGCAGAGCTTTCAATCTTATTGTTTTTCACCCCACTGTGCCAGGCTAGTCAGAGACCCGACTTATGCAAATCAGTACTGACCTTGCTCTTTTTAGAAACTGTCCATTCCAAAGTGCCAGGAGTGGCCCCCTCGAGAAGGAAACAACCAGACAGGCATACATTGATGAACGTTAACGTTTTTTGTTGCAAAGATGTCCTTAACCCCTTCGCTGCCAGGCCTTTTCCCCCTCCTGTGCCGTGCCTTTTTTTGGCTATTTGGGGAAGTTCGCGCTTAGGCCCTCATAACTTTTTGTTCACATAAGCTACCCATGCCAAATTTGCGTCCTTTTTTTCCAACATCCTAGGAATTGTAGAAGTACCCAGACTTTGTGGGTTCCCCAGAAGGAGGCCAAGAAATTAGCCAAAATAAAGTGAATATTTAGTTTTCTTTTTAAAAATGGGAAAAAGCGGCTGCAGAAGATGGCTTGTGGTTTTTTCCCTGAAAATGACATCAACAAAGGGTTTGCGGTGCTACAATCACCAGCTTCCCAGCTTTCAGGAACAGTCAGACTTGAATCAGAAAACCCAATTTTTCAACGCAATTCTGCCATTTTACTGGGACATACCCCATTTTAACGACTTTTTGTGCTTTCAGCCTCCTTCCAGTCAGTGACAGATATGGGCATGAAAACAATGCTGGATCCCAGAAACCAAAACATTTCTGAAAAGTAGACAAAATTCTGAATTCAGCAAGGGGTAATTTGTGTAGATCCTACAAGGGTTTCCTACAGAAAATAACAACTGAAAAAATAAAATATTGAAATTGAGGAGAAAACATCTGCAATTTTTCTCTACGTTTTATCTGTAACTTTTTCCTGCAATGTCAGATTTTTGAAAGCAATATACCGTTACGTCTGCTGGACTCTTCTGGTTTGCGGGGATATATAGGGCTTGTAGGTTCATCAAGAACTCTAGGTACCCAGAGCCAATAAATGACCTGCACCCTGCCTTGGGTTTTCATTCTGTACCTGGTATACAGCAATTCATTTGCTGAAATATAAAGAGTAAAAAATAGCTATCAAGAAAACCTTTGTATTTCCGAAATGGGCACAAGATAAGGTGTTGAGGAGCAGTGGTTATTTGCACATCTCTGAATTCTGGGGTACCCATACTAGCATGTGAATTACAGGGCATGTCTCAAATAGATGTCTTTTTACACACTCACTTATATTTGGAAGGAAAAAATGTAGAGAAAGACAAGGGGCAATAACACTTGTTTTGCTATTCTATGTTCCCCCAAGTCTCCCAATAAAAATGATACCTCACTTGTGTGGGTAGGCCTAGCGCCCGTGACAGGAAATGCCCCAAAACACAACGTGGACACATCCCATTTTTTGACAGAAAACAGAGGTGTTTTTTGCAAAGTGCCTACCTGCAGATTTTGGCCTCTACCTCAGCCGGAACTCAAGGGAACCTACCAAACCTGTGCATTTCTGAAAACTAGAGACCTAGGGGAATCCAAGATGGGGTGACTTGTGGGGCTCTGACCAGGTTCTGTTACCCAGAATCCTTTGCAAACCTCAAAATGTGGCTAAAAAAATGGTACCTCACATGTGTGGGTAGGCCTAGCGCCCATGAAAGGAAATGGCCCAAACCACAACGTGGACACATCCCATTTTTTTTATAGAAAACAGAGGTGTTTTTTTGCAGAGTGCCTACCTGTAGATTTTGTCCCCTAGCTCAGCCGGCACCTAGGGAAACCTACCAAACCAGCACATTTTTTAAAACTAGAGACCTAGGGGAATCCAAGATGGGGTGACTTGTGGGGCCCTGACCAGGTTCTGTTACCCAGAATCCTTTGCAAACCTCAAACTTTGGCTAAAAAAACACATTTTCCTCACATTTCGGTGAAAGAAAGTTCTGGAATCTGAAAGGAGCCACAAATTTCCTTCTACCCAGTGTTCCCCCAAGTCTCCCGATAAAAATGGTACCTCACTTGTGTGGTAGGCCTAGCGCCCATGAAAGGAAATGCCCCAAAAACACAACGTGGACACATCCCATTTTTTGACAGAAAACAGAGGTGTTTTTTGCAAAGTGCCTACCTGTAGATTTTGGCCTCTAGCTCAGCCGGCACCTAGGGAAACCTACCAAACCTGTGCATTTTTTAAAACTAGATACCTAGGGGAATCCAAGATGGGGTGACTTGTGGGGCTCTGACCAGGTTCTGTTACCCAGAATCCTTTGCAAACCTCAATATTTGGCCAAAAAAACACTTTTTCCTCTCATTTCGGTGACAGAAAGCTCTGGAATCTGAGAGGAGCCACAAATGTCCTTCCACCCAGCGTTCCCCTAAGTCTCCCGATATTGCTTTCAATCCGGCTGCCAAAACGCAGAGAGAGACTTCAAAGGGAAGGAAATAACTTTCCTTCCCTTTGAAGCCTCTCTCGGCCTCCCCCACGTGATCGGAAGAAGCATTTCTCTTCCGATCACGCTGGAAGGAGGAGGCTCTGTGAAAATCAGCGCGCGCTCGCGCGCTGATGTCACATGGTGGATGGGGGGGTCGGGGGTGGAAGGGGGAGGGCTTACCCTTCCATCCCTGACTTGTGGGGGTGGGGGGAACCCCACAGAGGGCTGTGTGCCCAGGACGTAATGGTTATGTCCTGGGTGCAGCACTGTGCCGAAGGACGTAACCATTATGTCCGCGGCACAGAAGGGGTTAAAGCCATCACAGGTTTTTTTTTCATTTTCTGAACATGTAAGGTTATTTGAGTAAAGCAACTCATTTGGCTTTGTCCTTTAGTTTCTAGGTGGAGGTATTCTAGGTGGAGGTTTGATCTTATAGGCAATTTAGATCACCTGCTCAGCTCTTCCTTAAAATTGATTATTTCCTTTGGTTGTGCTTTATCCCTCAATGAAGCTCCTTATAAGAAGGATTTACATCCAGGATGGCCAGTGTTCCACCCCCTCCAGTCTGATGGAAAAGCTCAGAGACGTAACATGAGAGCCCAGTTTTTTTTTAATGTTATGCAAATTTGTAGGGCTCACTACCAGCCAGGAAGGTATTCTGGTGCTGAGCAGGTGTGTGTCTAGCCACAAGTAGGAACTAGTGGGACTACTCAAAAAGCCAGGTCTTCAGCTTTTTGAAGAACTCACGAAGTTAGGAGGAGCCTTTTCTGTGTAGTGGCATGTCTTTCCACACTTTAGGAGAGATGGTATTCCATATGCGTGGGATTTGTGCAAGTAGGAGTACCGATGAGCGGAAGCGCCTAGAAGGTTTGTGATAGCAGAAGTGATTGTTAAGGTATGCTGGACCAGTGTTATGTAGTGCCCTGAAGGTCTGGATGAGGAGTTTGAATTGTGGTCATTTGTAAATGGGGAGCCAGTAGAGCTCCTTCAGATGTGGTGAGATGTGAGTGCAAAGTGGGAAGGTGAGAGCAATTCTGGCTGCCCATTTCTGAATGGTCTGCAGTCTTCTGGTGAGTTCCTTGTTGATCATGGCATAGAAGGTGTTCCCATTGTACAGCGTACTTTTGACCATGGTGTGCATGATGGTTTTCCGGGTGCTGATTGGGAGCAATTTGAAAACCTTCCACAGCCACCTCAAAGTATGTAAGCATGAGACAGTAACAACAACAACTTGGGAGGTCATGTTGAGCTTCCTGTTGATAATGATCCCAAGGTTCTTGGCATAGCTGGTGGTGGTGGATGTCAGTCTTAGCTCTGTTGGCCACCAGGTAGAGTACCTCAGTGATATGCTCTTCCCAAATACCATGATTTCTGTCTTGTTAGGGTTCAGCTTTAGAAAGTCAGGGGCATATTTCTACTCTGTTTGCGCTGAAATAGCGTCATTTTTTATACGCTATTTCAGCAAAACTTAACCCCATATTTATATTTTGACCGGTCTAGCATCAAAATATTGGAGTTAAAATCATCTTTTGCCTGGGGAAAACTACCTTGCATCAATAAGAAGGAAGGCAGGCGTTCCTGGGCAGCAAATGACTCTAAGGCCCTTGCGCCTTATTTATTCTACCATGCAAAAAATCTGCACGGGAGGGAGGCGGGCCTAGATAATGGCGCTAAGCTTGCTTAGCGCCATTATTTAACACCTGGTTCAGGGCAGGCGTTAGGGGACCTGTGGGCTAATTTCCATGGTGGAACACCATGGAATGAGTCCACAGGTGCCCTCCCCAGACCCCAGGGACACCCCCACTCACACCAGAGGGACAGCGGAGGATGAGGGACCCCATCCCAGGTAAGTACAGGTAAGTAAAGGTAAGTATTTACCTTTTCTTTTTAAAAGGCCATAGGGGGCCCAGATATGGCCCCCATACATTGCACAGGGTGCAATGGCCATGCCCAGGGGACACTTGTCCCCTGAGCTGGCCATTGGGGTGGTGGGCATGATGTGGCATGGTAGGTTTCGCGCCATTAAATGACGCTAATCTGGTTAAAGTCATCTTATTTGGACTCTAACCAGCCTAGTGTCATTTTTTGGTGCTAAACACCCATCTCCCATAACGCCACCCCCACCCGGCTAACGTCAATTGTTTTGACGCTAGCTCACCCTTTGCACCGGATTGAGCCATTCCATGAATATGGCACCCAGCTGGCATCCTGGAATGGCACAAGCCAGCGCTATACTTTTTGACGCAAACCCGCATTAGCGCAGGTTTGTGTCAAAAAGTATAAATCAGGGCCTCAGTCTTCATCTAGTCGGTGATTTCTGCCATATAGGAATTAAACTTGATCCGGGTACTGGGCGTCCTATCCATGAGGGAGAGAATTAGTTATGTTTTGTCAGGGAAAGAGAGGATGGTTATATCATGAGAGCATATGATGCTGGCTAGAGGGAACATGCATGCGTTGAAGAGGGTCAGGCTCAAGGAGTATCCTTGGGGAACTCAATAGATGAGACCCCATGCACCCATGGTGCACAGTGCCACTCTCACAGACTGTATCCTTCCAGTCAGGAAGGAGTAAATCATCAGAGTGTGTGTCCTTGGATTCTGAGCTCATGTAGGCACTGGATGAGGATGAGGTAGGAGACTGTCAAACGCTGCAGAAAGGACCAGGGGGATTAAAGCCACTGTGTTTCCTCTGTGCAGAGTCATGCAGCTCTCATCCGTGGCAATGATAAGGGGAGTTTCCATGCTGTGGTTGGGTCTCAAACCGAAAGAGTGGTGTTGAGGAGTTGGTGGTCAATGAAGTATTTGTTGAGGTGAATCCAAAGGCAGTTCCCTTAGAGGCACATCTCAGATTTGCTGCTGGAGTGACATTTAAGTCTGAGCAAAATGATGCCTAACTTATTTTTCTTGGCTAAAGTGACCTAAGGGTGTTCTCTCTTCTTGTTCACCTTCTACACAATCTATCCAAATATGCAGTGCTTGTAAATCCTCTCCTTTTGAGTGCTGATGTTCACAGTATAATTGTATTATAGAAAGCAAAGTGGGACCTAGCCCTTTGTTTGCCAACCTTCTGTTTTCTGCTTCTGTTTCTGGGCCTTCTAATTCTACCACTCATGTCTAGGATGGCCTATAATTGGAAAAAGTTGAAATAGTCACAGGCATGCCTCCTTATATTGAGGTTGGTAGCTGGTGATATCCGAAAGTGGTAAGTGTACAATTTGGGAATTACTTTTATGTAGTGAGCAAAGTGAGCAAGGTTGATGGACAAGCTGGGATCCGGGGGAGGAGGGTCTGCCCCTGAGAAAATTTTGAAAGAATGATTGTCAAATGGTACATTTTAAAGCACATTTTAATACACCATTTAGTGTGAAAGCCAGAGGATTTCTAAATCAATAGTGAATATGTAGTCTTCAAATATTTGAACACATTAAAAAATGCCCCAAGTCTTACTATATTAATATGTTCAACAGTTATTGTAGTCTGCAAATTGTACAGTGCAACAATTTTGGGTCCTTTAAAGTGTGTGCTTTCACAGTTTCTTGCACTGTGTACTGCATTGACTTGGGAAGAAAATGATCTAACCATGCTTGGGGAAGCATCCACCACTGTTGTCTGCAATCTTTCTTATGGAAATATCTGCAGACAGGGCACAAAAAGTGATGAACAAAGTGGGGATCTCTAAAGGGGCGTAAAGTAATTATGTAAACTAAACTTCTGTACTTCCCAAGGTGTGCCCTCCAACCAGCATTATGTTTTCTCTCTGAGCTTCCTGTTATTTCATACAGATATATAACACAACAACTGACATACACCTAAAACCTGGCAGGACTATTTGTTTTGTCAATGGGTTTGGCTGTTTAAGATAAATGAGTTATAGCAATAATTTTAGTTGTAAATAATTGAAATTGAAAATATTTCAGTTCTGAAATTGTGAGACCGTGAATTAAATATTATTGAGGCTTGTAGAAGGAGTATTGGTCATCAGTTCTGAGCACTTTCTGTTAAACAAGTATGCCATTTTTCATCTCCACATCTTGTTCATCTGCATATCTTAAACGTCATCTCTTTCAACTTCAGCACCCTCTTTTCACTCTCTACTGAATGCATTCTCTTTCACTTCACCACCCCCAAATATATCTTACACTCAGTCACATGTAAGCACTTTATTTTCTTTTACTTTTGCCTTGTCAATATTTAAACAATTGTGTACTCTCTTCACCCACATTTACACAGAATTTCACATGCAACTGGCATATGTGACCATTGCTCTGTGCTCTGCACAGAGGCCAACCCACTGACAGGCACTGTGAGAGATTTGCACTGCCTTCAGCCTCATCACCAGAGCTGTTAATCGGGGCCCATCATAAACACTTGGGCTGACCCAGTTCAGAGTATGCACTATACAAAAGTAATAAGATGCAGGAAAAAAAGACAGAAACACAGCATGATGATAGTAACTAACCTTCTTATGAAATGCAAGATTAAGTAAAATGTAAAATATAAACAGGAACTTAGGTCCTGATTTCGATCCCGGAGGAGGGAAAACTCTGTTGCTAATGTGACGGATATCCTTCTGCTGTATTATGATCCCCATAGGCCATAATCGGCTCATAATGCTGCTGACAGGATATCTGTCACATTTTTGATGGAAAAACCCCATCAGACAGTAACTAAAGCAAGCCCTAAATCCCTGACGTGCACTTCCATCATGTTTTTAAAATTCATTGTTAGGAAATCAACCAGCGTTTTTAGCATTAATGCTAAGAGCTTGAATATAGGGCCCAACAGGGATCAATATAAATGTCTGTTTTAATGCCACATGACAGAGCCAGATCCCCAACATCACACAGCTGCAAACATTTGGCATGCTACAGCATCAAACTCTTTAAAATCAAAACATTTCAGAGTGGGGATAAAACATTCTAAAACCATTGCACCAATCAATCTAAATATATTGGGGTCTGTTCTGCTTTCCTTCTCTTATCTCATGACCAAGCTTACAGAACCTCTCTGGAATGCACTTCTGAGTTTAAAGAAGACATTTGTTGTTATTATTACTTCACCACGAGGTTCCTGAGAGACAAAATTAGTAGATTGGCAGCACACGTTCAAAAGTAGTCGCAGCAATGAAAGCAAAATATATCAAAGTACTTTTCAGTTGCAATGTACACAGCAAATACATGTGATTATATTATAGCATAACTTCAAAGCAAAGCATAAAAGTCAAAATTGCATCACCGTAGGGCAAGGCTGTAGGGCCTATAACAGCTTCATCTTTCTAGGGCTTCAAGTTGATGACTCCGGTTCAACTGCGAGAAAGAGATTTTCTACCCAAACGGGGACAGGCAACTGATTCCTCAGTTACTGTCTGAAGTCAAGATAATTTCAGTCTCTGTTGTCCAGAGCCACCCCTTAAAAGCAAACTCAGTGTGAGAACCGAAGAAACCTGGATAGCGGCCAATTCTCCAAGCCTCACTCGTTCTCAGACTGGATTGAGAGGTAAACACAAAATCTACGCGCTCTTATCAGCTAGGGTCTGGTGTGAAAAACACAGCTTGGTCTATATTGTGGAAAAACACAGCTTGGAAAAACACAGCTCAACTGAAATGTCTCAACTGCAATGTCTAAATCCATGTTAAAAGCCAATAGGCAGCTAACCTAAATACCAAATGTAGGCCCATATTTATACTTTTTGAAGCACAACTGCACCAACGCAGTTGTGCGACAAAAATTTTAACGCCGGCTAAAACCATTCCAAAGCGCCATGCGGGCGCCTTATTTATTGAATGACGTTAGCCGGCGCAGCTGACTGGTGTGCGTCAAAAAAAATGACTCACACCAGGCAGCGCCGGCGTAGGGGAAAATGGAGCTTGGGCGTCAAAAAATGGGGCAAGTCAGGTCTGAGGCAAAAGTTTGGCCTCAACCCGATTTGCGCAATATTTTTGGACGCCCAACCCCCATTGAAATGACTCCTGTCTTAGCAAAGACAGGAGTCATGCCCCCTTGCCCAATGGCCATGTCCAGGGGACTTATGTCCCCTGGGCATGGTCATTGGGCATAGTGGCATGTAGTGGGGCACAAATCAGGCCCCCCTATGCCACAAAAAAAATACGAAAAAAATACTTACCTGAACTTACCTCAACTTCCCTGGGATGGGACCCTCCATCCTTGGGTGTCCTCCTGGGGTGGGCAAGGGTGGCAGGGGGTGTCCCTGGGGGCATGGGAGGGCACCTCTGGGCTCCTTCTGAGCCCTCAGGTCCCTTAACGCCTGCCCTGACCCCGGCGTTAAAAAACATCGCCCATCAGGCTGGGCGCCGTTTTTTAAGGCCTGCCCCCTCCTGTGCGTCAAAATGACATCACAGTATAAATAAGGCACACGGGCCTTAAAGTCATTTTTTGGAAGGGAACGCCTACCTTGCATATAATTAACGCAAGGCTGGTTCCCCCTTCTAAAAAAATGACACACATGGTGGAACTTTGACACCCGTGGAGTCGGACGTCAAAGTATAAATATGGGGCAGTGTTTGCGCCGATTGTGCGTCAAAGATTTTGACGCACATTCGCCGCAAAGAGAGTATAAATATGGCCCGTAATGTCTAATGCCATGTCAAAGCCAATAGGCAGCTAAACTGAATACAGAATGGAATGTCTAATGCCATGTCAAAGCCAATAGGCAGCTAACCTAAATACCAAATGTTATGTCTAATTCCATGTCAAAGCCAAAAGGCAGCTAAACTGAACACAACATGTAATGTGCTACTGGTGAACATTGAGCAACTAATATGCGCACTGGTGAAACAAAAAGTCATTGGTCAAACACAATTAATAGCATCACATTCCACCCTATGACCAATGAAGTTTTGTTTACATACCAAACAAAAACAACAAACAACTAATATAAAAAAAAAAAAAACATTATAAGCAAATCAGATTTTAATGATAAAAGCAATCACTGTAAAGCAATGGAAGTGGATTAACATATTGATCTCATAACATTTCACATCAGATATATCTACACAGAAAAGACTGAAATGTATATACTCTGATTGAACAGTGTCTCTAAAAAAGCGAGTGGATGTAGCATGAGTTCTACTCATGTAAACTCAGGCCCACCTGAAAGGTTTGCTGGAATGTAAGCGAAAGTCAGAGTTCCACATGAAAAAACACAGACAGTTAACTGGTAAGGTTGCTGTGTTCCAGTGGAAGAATGTAATCAAACAAGTTGAACTTGAACTGAAGGCGCCAGTTGCGCAAAATGGATCCCTGGGGTTTGTACTTTAATCAATCAAGTTCAGGTTGGGGGTTCAGTCCATCCCCTGACCCCACATGCACAGACCCGAAGGGAGACCACACATCATACTCATGGTCAGTGGCGAGACATGGTAGGATCTGCAAAAGAAAAAAGTATGACTTTTCTTGCAAATAACAGTTGTCATCTGAAATGTGCCCTTCTTCTTCCTTTCCTTGTTTTATAATAAGCAGGACGTTTTTAGGGCCCTTTGTTATAATTTCTACAGGTTCTGGAGGGTCATTTGGGGATTCAACCCACACCTTAGTACTGAGGTTTTTATCTGCTGCACCACAGCTTCCCTTTCCTTGCACTGTCAGAAGGGCCAGGGGCAGACTCCTTCTTTACCAAACCTCCATTCACTGCACTTATGGCAAGTTGGGCAATTCTGTCTCCAATCTGTATGAATGAATCAGATTCTGTTCTAGTTATCAGCATAATTTTGATTTCTCCTTGGTAATCTGCAGCAATCACTCCCCCTAAAACTTGATCAATTTGCCATATCTGTCCTGGTATCTTTCCTCTCCCCAACTGCTCTGTGACTGTAGGACAGATTGCTGTTATGTGTGCTGACAAACAGGACATTGTAAAATCACAGTTTTTATCAAATCTATGGGAATGTGCATCCCTCTAATCTCTGCCCACCTGTAGGTGGCTTTTTCTCCCAGCTGTCCACATTTCTGGTGCACCCACTTAGCCATCCCCACTAAGTCAGAATTCTGGGTGGACACTTCAGACCCTGAATTTTTCTCTTTAACATCTGCAAGGGAATTGAACCAGTTATGTACAAGCCATGTGGAAAACCAAATGGCTAAACCATTGGCAGTGAACCAAGAATCCGTGTAAAAAAGACACATCTCAAGCAGCTCTTGCTTTAAAGTCTAACACACATTGTACAAATCTGAATCAATAGTCAAACAAACATGCTTTCTATCCTCAGGGGACACAAATTCAAATGGTGCACTCAATTTCACTGGTGACTCTTTTACCTGTGGTACTCCCAGCACCCTCTCCTCATCCTGAAAAGGGGCTTGTGACACCTGTTCATGTAGGGCTGCAGTGACTCTAGCCCTGTCTTGCATGTACCAGATCCAGTGTATGATACTAGCCTCCTGTGCCTGTCCTAAACTGTGAGATTTAGGTGAACTCATTACCCACTGCATGCTTGATATTTCAGGTTTCAGAATTACATTATTGTTTAATGTCCAAAGTTCCAGGGGCACTCTTGTCTTCCTCTGTTCCTGATTTACATGTAAAATCAGTGTTTCCCTCTTGCACTTGTTATTATTACTTCACCACGAGGTTCCTGAGAGATGAAATTAGTAGATTGGCAGCACACGTTCAAAAGTAGTCGCAGCAATGAAAGCAAAATATATCAAAGTACTTCTCAGTTGCAATGTAGACAGCAAATACATGTGATTATATTATAGCATACCTTCAAAGCAAAGCATAAAAGTTAAAATTGCATCACCGTATGGCAAGGCTATAGGGCCTATAACAGCTTCATCTTTCTAGGGCTTCAAGTTGATGAGTCCGGTTCAGCTGCGAGAAAGAGATTTTCTACCCAAACGGGGACAGGCATCTGACGTCTCTGTTCCTGTCTGAAGTCAAGATAGTTTCAATCTCTGTTGTCCAGAGCTACCCCTTAAAAGCAAACTCAGTGTGAGAACCGTAGAAACCTGGAGAGTGGCCAATTCTCCCAGCCTCACTCGTTCTCAGACTGCATTGAGAGGTAAACATAAAATCTACGCGCTCTTATCAGCTAGGGTCTGGTGTGAAAAACACAGTTTGGTCTATCTTGTGGAAAAACACAGCTCAACTGCAATGTCTCAACTGTGATATCTAACTCCACATTAAAGCCAATAGGCAGCTAACCTAAATACCAAATGTAGTGGGTCATTACAACAGTGGCGGGCGGCAGTAGCTGTAACCACTGTGCGGCCCCAATGCGGCCGCACTCCTGCGGTGCCCATTTGGACATCCCCGCTGGGCCGGCGGGCGGAAACCAAGTTTCTGCCCGCCGGCCCAGCGGGGATGTGGGCCGCAACATGGGAGGCGGCTCCAAAAGGAGCCGGCGGTGTTGCGGCCGTGCGACGGGTGCAATTGCACCCGTCGCGTTTTTCCCTGTCTGCACAGCAGACAGTAAAAAGACGCATGGGGCCCTGTCAGGGGGCCCCTGCACTGCCCTTGCCAATGGCATGGGCAGTGCAGGGGCCCCCAGGGGCCCCACGAATCCCCATACCGCCAGCCTTTTCCTGGCGGTTCAGACCGCCAGAAAAAGGCTGGTGGTCGGGGACTCGTAATCCTCTGGGCAGCGCTGTAAGCAGCACTGCCCTGGCGGATTACAACCTCCGGGGCCATTGTGGCGGAAAACCGCCGGCCCCGGCGGTGCGACCGCGGCACTACCGCTGCGGTCAAAATACGCCGGCAGGCACCGCCAGCCTGTTGGCGGTGCTCCCGTCGTTTTGGCCCTGGTGTTGTAATACCGCCAGGGTCATAATGACCACCGTAATGTCTAATGCCATGTCAAAGCCAATAGGCAGCTAAACTGAATACAGAATGGAATGTCTAATGCCATGTCAAGGCCAATAGGCAGCTAACCCAAATACCAAATGTAATGTCTAATGCTATGTCAAGGCCAATAAACAGTTAAACTGAACACAACATGTAATGTGCTACTGGGGAACATAGAGCAACTAATATGCGCAGTGGTGAAACACAAAGTCATTGGTCAAACACAATTAATAGCATCACAGGGCCTTAAGAAGCACCAGTTATGCACTCCATATTCCAGGCATGCATACTCACAGAATTTAATAGCTTTTGGCATTTTCTGTGGAAGCACATAGTTCTACCTTTACTGTTGACTCCCTCAAAAGCTGAGGACATTGGGATCAACTTCGTCAGGGAGCAAAAGGTCTGCACCACTTCTGGATCAACTTCGCAGGGGAGCAAACACAGCAGCTCCACTTTTAAAGGGGCAAGCAAACAACAATGACAGCCTGGTGTGTCACAGTGTGGGAGGGCAGCATGACCAAGGGTCTAAGCACAATAAACGTAATACACATTCAGCATTAACATTTACCATTACTGAGGACAAGGCAACAAATCTCACTTAGCGCGCTAGCATCCAATTCTTCCCTGTAATGAATGGGAAGGGTGGGATAAATGTCTGTGAATGACATCTGGCCTTACGCAAGGATGCATCTTGCAATGCTTGAAATGTGACCATGGCAGCATCACTAGACTGCAGTGGATATCACCAAAGTCTCTCATTGCACTGATGGACTTTAGAAAGGGAAACCCTGCTTGGTGTGTCACAGTGCAGAAAGTTGATTTACTGCCTGGCTTACGGCTCCTTGTTCAGAGCAGGGCGGGGCAGACAGCCCAGATTTAAATACATAGATGTATTTAGTGATACCATCTAAGACTGTAGCTAAAAATCAATTAATGTATTTAATACATTTTTTGGCAGAAAAGATGTAAGAATTTCAGAGGGGTGCGACCACAGAACACTTAAGCATTACCTACCCCTACTTGTTCAAATACACTTTGTAACACTTCTTTTCTTCACAGGGAATTTTTACCCTGTGGAGAAAGCTCCTCCAGTACACCCTCAGTAACTGTGGCAGTGATCCAGTCTCCTTCCCATGATGGAAGAGAATTTACACTTGTCGAGTAACTTTCTGACCCTTACCAGGATTAAAAGGGGGTTGATTGGAGTTTGGGAATGCCCACAAATGTAAATGTTTGTGGGCATTCCCAAACTTTAAATGAAAACAAATGCTTTTGAATTACCACTTACCCTTATTGAGTGGCATTTGCAGCAGCCGAGAGTTTCACACTTGTTGTAGACATCTCTGCTCCTTTAAATGGATTTGCACCTGACATCAGTGCCTTTGTGAATTTCTAGCAGGATTAAAAAGGTATATTTAGTCATAAACACACTTTTGAGGTTGTATTTACCTTATTGAATAGGCCTTTCTATTTCCCTGTTGAGTCTTGGTCACCATGACACACATATTCACCTCCTATCATTTTCATTAACAGAAATGTAGACCCTGGCTTAAGATAGACATTCTTACTAGACATGTTGTGAAACAAGAAAAAAAAACATGGACAGCAGGCACAAGACCCTTTTGGTAATTGTGTAAAGGTCTTTCCTTTTGGCTGAGACAGTATTTATGGCATAGATCTTTCCAAGTTTTCTACTTTGATTGGAGAATAGGTTTCTTTTGAGCTTATTTTGAAGGACTGTTGGGTTTGTTTTTAATTTTCAGTCTGTATTACCTATGTATGCTCTTATGAGAAAACTTTGATGAAACAGCAGCTACACCACACGTGCACTTTCAATCACACTCTTGCCCTTCTACCACAATCATTGATAACAATTACCCTTCAGTGGAGAGACAAATGCTTGCTCTGGATAGACATACTGGCAACACATGTTCAGAGGTACTTGGGGGGTTGTGACCTGGCAACCTAAGATGGTGACAGCAATCTGAGAAGGCCCACACTGACCCTTATTATACTGAATTATCCATCCCCATCAAGGTAGGAAGGGCCAGTGAAGGCAGATAGCTGCTAACTCAAAGGACAGAGCTCCCAGATGGATCAATCAGCAGGGTGACATAGAAGTAGGTAGTGGACAGGCTAAACACCTTGCATGCATGGTAGGGAGCTCTAGGAAGATCAGGTGAGCACCAGGACTCTGTTGTGTTGAGGAAAGGGGGGATTGGTGTGGATGTGGGCCCCACCACCACTCATGACCCTGTAATTCAGGGTGAGGGTATTAGATTGCTAACTGCCACAGTCTGAGAGACAGGTCACACCAGAAGCTGTGGCTTGGAGGGATACCCAACACAATGCTGGGGCACTTGTAAGAGCTAGTGTCCACCTGGTCCTGAACCACACTAGTGCCACATGACCACACTGAGGCACGCAGTGAGGCAGGGAGAGTGCCTGAGGCAGCAGACAATAGGACTGGGCACATGCTGGTCTGCATTAGACTGGCAGAAGGGTGAAAGAAAAGGCAGCTGAGGGCCAGTAACAGATAGATAAATACGCTAAGCTGACGACTCATTCTGGGAAAGTGGAGGGAGGAGCCCGGGACCTCCCTCCCCAGCCACAGGAAGAGATGGTCTTACTAGCCACAATACTCCAGGCCATAAACTACGTCCACAAAGACCTGAATGACAAGATCAGCAGGGTGGAAGTGGAGCTCTCCCTCCTCTGACAAGACTAACACATCTTGTCCACCTAAACCATGGAGTTGGAGAGGTGCATCTCCTACCTAGAGGATGTGACTGGCACCATGCGCAAAAAGCTCAAATGAATGTGGGAGCTGACAGCACTCTTTGAATATAACATAGAGAATGTGGATCATGCACAAATAATTTGTGAGTGGCAGGACTGCCGGAGGGCGCTGCAGACCAACAACCAAAGAAATTCTTTATGAACTGGTTCAGGTCATGAATCCTGGTTGGTAAGCTATCCTCATGCTTAATTTTAGAGAGGACACACCTGGCCTGAGTCCTGAAACTGCCTTTGAGGTCCCCTCCCCATCATAATTTGGGTGCTCAACTACACGGACAGAGAACCTGTACTGCAGTGATCACACCATTTCCAGGTCATTTGTTGTGCAGAAACTAAAGTGATGATTCCACCCAACAATGTGGCTAAAGTGCAGCTCCCTTGTAAATCATTTTTAGAGGTGAAAAATGAACTTAGGCCCTCATTACAAGTGTGGGGGTCTCAAGACCTCCGTAGACAGGGTTGCTGCCTGTCAACAGCCTGGCGGTCTCGGCGGTCGCAATCCACCAGGGCAGCGCTGCCCTGGTCATTACGAGTCCCCTTTTCACCAGCCTTTACATGGCGGTCTCACCACCATGCAAAGGCTGGCAGATAGGGGTGGCGTCCTGCACTGTCCATGCACTTGGCCTGGGCAGTGCAGGAGCCCCCATGGACAGAACCGTCACGCATTTCGCTGCCAGAATTACAGGCAGTGAAATACATGGCGGGTGTTGTCGCTCCTGACGCACCACAACTTTGCCGCCAGCTTGATTACGAGCTGGCATCAATGTTGTGATGAGTTTTTGACTTAGCCAGCGGGTGGAAATGCTGTTTTCGCCCGGTGGCCCAGTGGAAAACTACTAATAGGGCGGCCAGCATGCCGCCAGCACTGGTGGAAGGCTGGCTGCAGCGGCATCAGCAGTTTGCAAAAAAGACCACCAAAGCTGTAATGAGGGCCTCAGTTGCATGGACATTCAATACACTCTAATCTACTCAGCCAAGCTTAAAGTGCTTTCTCAGGGGAAATCTATCTTCCTTGAAAATCTGGTGGAGCCTTGGGACTGGGCCACAGAGAGGAAGAAGCTGCAAAAACTAACATCAGAATCAATGATGCCCTGTGTGGGTAGGGCTGCCCTAGGAGAGGCAGAAGCCAGTGGTGGCACAGCAGGAGGAGATTCAGCTGGCAAGAAAAGATACTTGAGTGTGAACAGGAAGCATCCTCATTGGACAAATCTAATGATAGGCATAGGAGAAAAATTCCAAAGGCAAAGGTTCCAGTTGCCGGCAGATGGGTCCTGATGCTTCTCCTCCTCCTCCCCCACTGCCTCTGTTGACATCAGCTCCACATGCTGTTGTCTGGGGCTTAATTGCTCCTGCAACAAGAGGCCAGTGCAGAACCAGTTACCCCCACTATGTTAGAATTTGGCGTTTGTTCCTTTTATGTTATTAGTTTATTGTTTCTCATAAGTATGTGTGATTTTGGGACAACAGATGCTTCCAGCACTCAAGTATTGGGGGGGTTGTTTGGGGTTTATATATTCAATTTTCATTACTGTATTCCACCACACACAGGATAACTACCCATCATTACAATAGCAGACAGAGACAAACACTATAAGATAGTGTCTTGCAATTTGAACAGACTGCTGGATAAATTAAAGCAGACAGCAATCCGCCAACATGCATATCAACTGGCTCCTGCTCTCATTTTGTTACAGGACATGCACTTGCTTGGGGAATAAATGCACCTTGCTGTCCCAACATGGCCTTAACTGAGTATATCATGCTAAGTTCACAAGGGGTTCCAGAGCGGTGGCTAATTTCTTACACAAAATCGTCTTGGAAGGTACATAGTAACTGCCTTCCTACAACGGAGACCATGTACAGCAGTCATTGTATATGTTCCCCCAAACTGCAGACGATGATGGAGCTGACAAAGGTTATTGCTTCAAACCAAGAAGGGGAGCTTATAGTGGGGGGAAACTGCAATAATATCATGCACTCACAAATAGACAAGAGATGGGTCCAGAATGAGGCAACACATGACCCTGGTGCCATGTGCAGACTCTCTCTGTCTCATGGAGAGTTTGGAATCCAGCCGCACAGGAATATACTTATTAATTTCATTTACATAAGTAACATTCATGACTGGATTACTTCTTCCTCCCCTCAGCTGATATCCTAAGGGTGTCAGGAGATAGAATTCACCCAAGGGTACTGTAGGTCCACTCGCTCTTTTAAATGACTATGGGAATGGGAGCATGTAGATCGAACACCAACTGGTCGTCATGCCGGATTGCTGAGAGATACTAAGTTCCCAGACTATATTAAGGAGGAAATAGATTTCTATTTTGAAGTTAAATCCACCCCAGATAAATACTCTGTGACACTATGGAAGGCCATGAAAGCCATGCTCAGGATGAAAATAAATGCATACATAACAGGCAACAGGAAGAAACACAACAAGAAAGAAATGACAACATTGGACCAGCAAATCTGGGAAACAAATGATTCCTTGCTCAGACAGGGGAGGAAAAGGACCACTGCTGCTGGAGGCAGCTATAGAGGCCCTTAAATAGAAGCTGTTGGGAGGGGGTTAAGGCTGCCCTGCAGAGATGCAAAACAGTGTCTTTGAATTCAGGGATAAGAGTGAGAAACTGATCCATAGGTTAGCGACAAAACCATCAGAAGTTTGGTGTGTCTTGCAGGAGCTTACACGATAATTGCAGTGTCTCACAATGCAACAGAAATAGCTGAAGCATTTTACATATCAACCCCATGTGGCCAGGTGAATAACAGACTCCCATTGCTGTTGACTTAGTAGTGCTGCGGCTTTCCCCAGAGGGCAGGGTGGACCTGGACAGCCACCAAATGGAAGAGGAGCTCCTCATTGCCCTGCAGTAATTACAATCTGGGAAACCACCTGATCCATATGGATTCCCAGTGGAATTCCTGTAAGGTTTTCATCCACTCTAAATCCGCGTCTCCATGCCATGATAAAAGGGGCAGGGTAAGAGGCAATCCTTTCACCAGATGTCTGTGGGGCTACAATAGTGGTTCTTCCCAAAGCAGATAGGCCACTCACAGTCTGCGTGTCCTGTAGATAGATTTCCCACATAAAGGTGGAGGCTAACCTAGTGGAGAAGACCATAGCAAATTGATTAGTTTTCACAGATAAGATAATTGGTAAAAAACAACCAAAATGGCTTCATGCCAACCAGTGGGCACCCAAACACTGCACCAGGAGGCTTAACCTGTTACTAGCTCATATGGACTCCGTAACTGACCCAACGGCCTTGATGCAGTTAGACTTTGAGAAGACCTTAGGTTCAGCTGAATGGCCCTTCTTGTAAGTTATTCTGGAGAGAATGAATGTCGGCCCTATATTCCTACATACATGAAGTTATTATACACTGAACTTTAGGCACAAGCCTGCATCAACTGTGCTCTCTCTAAAAGATTTAGCACATATAGGGGCCCCCAGCAGGGCCCTCCCCTTTCTCTACTACTATTCACCTATATCACTGAACACCCTAGCTGAATGGATCCAGAGGACCTAATTTCTCTGTAAGCAGTCAATGTTTTCCTATGTATTAAGCATCCAGCCCTATCAATCCAATGTCTCACCTGAATGCTGGAGATATATGACAAGGCAGCTTCCTTGAGAGTAAACTAGAGAAAATCAGTTATATAAATGCCATTAGTGGACACCCCCTGGAGTTGACTCCAGAATCCCAGTTAATCCAATATGTAACACAAGCATTTAAATACCTTTGCATGTGGATAACCAGGAGCCCTGAAGTCTGTGGGAAATGCAATATCTCCCCTTTGCACTGAACATTAAGGGACATATGGTGAAATTGAGTGCCCACCCCTTAAACATGATGGGGAGCATAACACCCTTCAAAGTTGTGGCACTTCTGCATTTGATCTATGTCCTATAAAACTACTGCTTTAAGGTCCACACACACACTGGTTCAGTGATTTACAGGCTACTGTCAATACCTTTGTCAGGGGGTGATCAGCTGGAGGGTCTCTCACAAGAAGTGCATATAATCCTCCTGTGATGGAGGCTTGAGGGAAGTGGTCTTGAAATGTTATTACTGGGCAGCTCAGATGCTCCTGATTAATGAGTTGATTTCTGGGGACTGGGATGACCCAGGTATAACATTCAATTAAACGTCTTTTAACTGTAAAGTTTTATGGTTCTGGCTGTACTGGGGGAGCCTGGATGTACGGGGGGGGGTCCACCGACCTTCCAGCACTTATGGCCATGTCTTTTTTTAGTGGGAATGAGGCACTTTCTTGGCTGGGTTGGCAAAAGGTGCTCCCCAAAGAGACACAGCTGGGGATTGTGACATGGCTCTCCAAAACATCAGGGCTTCAATAGGCTAGGAATCTCCAAACTGTGAGATGTCTGGCAGATGGGTCACTTGATGTCCTATGAACTATTGACGGTCAAATACGACCTGGATAGATCACATTTTTTTTCTATTGACAGCTCCAGTATATGTTGGATAAATAAAGACTGCAAGCCAAGGTGCTCCTTGATCCTAACCCTTTGGAGGCCAAAATTACGAAAACAGAAATTTGATGGGTAATATCCCAGAACCACTGATCAGAATAAGAAAGCAGTGGCTGTCTGACCTGTGGCCTCTGGAGGAAGAGGAGTGGGTGGAAAACTTGTAATACCATCCCTTGTGAGACTGATCATGTTTAAATACTTCCATAGAATATATTATATTCCACCGTGGTTGTGAAAGATGGGGTGGGGCTTTGGTCTTAATGACTTTGCTGCAGATGTGCTAGCAGCACTTTGATGCATTTTGTTTGGTAATGCCGGGTGATACAAGCATACTGGGATTCGATATTTCACATTTTAGAAGCGGTGATCAGAATCCTGATAGACAGCAACCCAAAAGTGGCAATCATAGGAGTGTTCTAATGTGGGGTGGGAACTATGGAAAAAAGTTATTGAACAGGATTGCTTGTATACTGGCCACATGAGATATTGTAGGCTACTGGAGAACCAGTAAGGTCCCCCCACATTTTGAAATGGTTATGAGGAATAGTCCTTTGTGTATTGGCTGAAGAGGCAGTATGTAGATCTAGAGACTGCCCACAAAATTATAACAAAATCTGGGGCAATGGAGCAAGCAATATGACAGGACTATGGGGGGCAACCCTACAGATGGAAATGATTAACTCTATACCTGAGGTGAAAGAGGTCTGTGGAGGTTAACATACCAACTAAATATGCTCCTAAACTGTGGTTGTTGTGACTGTGGAAAGATGGACCATGGGGTGCAAGTGTTGGTGGTGTAATACTAATGTTGGTTATAACTGCTATGTTCTTGATATCTGAAAATCACAATGAAGGAAATGTTTTTTAGTTAAAAAAAAAGAGATGCTGAAACCCCATGATCAGCAGGCACACATCTGTTTATGCCCTCTGCCTGCAGGATTATTTCAAACTTATGTTTATTTTTGTGGTCCTTTATAAAGCTTTAATCCTTGATACTTTATTTTTCTGTTTTGTGTTTGTTTTTAAATAAAGCTTATTGTTATGTTGATATGTAGGTTTTATTAATATATTGTTTCAGCGCGTGGTTAGATAGCGCATGTTTAGAATGTATTAGCGCGCGGGTAGTGGCGTGTGTAGATTCGGATTCGAGGTGGTTGGAGGTGAGAAGAGAGATAAGGGACGGAAGTCACACGCAACTACCGCGCTCGTCTTGTCAAGCTTTAAATGTACTTATATCTTAAATAAAGAAAATTACAAATAGGAGTCTCCGACTTTACAATTGTGGCGACGAGTTTCATAGACGAACCTACGGATTACACGGTGGATGAAGTACGGTAAGATTTGTTTTGCTCCCGATGGAAGATGAGCGTACAATCTTACATTAAGACGGAGTTTACCAGAAGTGCATAAGAAGGCTTGGCGAGGCGAGTATTTGAATAAAAGGTCGTATTTGGGGACTATTAACGAGAAGATTTTGGGAGCTTACCGTTAAGAGTGCGACCTTCAAGCTGTGCTTGACGTTCTCACCTCGAGCGTCTGATGCAGAGCAGGGATCGGACGTGTATACGTCGATTAGAGGAATGGACCTTGGCGTCTCCTTACTCATAGAAAAGAGCATTTGAACTGGGAATCGGAATGATTTATTGGTTAATTAAATATCATTTGCACGATAATAGTGCAGGAGATACAACGTTCGAGAAAATTGACATATTTATTGAGGAACAAGTACAATTAGATACTGGATATTCACATATGGATACAAGATGAAAAGGGATTTACATTAGTGTGAAATTTATAAATAAAAAAAAAAGAAGAAACTTTCTGCTATTCATAGGATAATTACTTTATATACAAGTTTATTTTGGTTTCATTACTATAATTGAAATGGCAACACAACAATTTTTGCTTCAACCTCCACAAGCATTTTGGCCAGCAGGAGCAAGTCCATGTATGTAATGGACGGAATGGAAATCGTACTTTTTTAATTTCTTGGAGACAATTGACGAGGAAGGAAGAATGAGTTCGGAAAGGAAGAAAAAAATCTTTTTACATTCTGTTGGACCAGAAGGACTGAAAGTATTTGAGTCTATGACGAAAATTAACAGCAGCGAGGACTCTAATGTTTTTGAGAATGTGTTGAAAGAAATTGATAATTATTTCTCACCTAAAGTGTGTATAGGCATTTTAAGATACACATTTTTTCAAAGGAAACAAGAGTGTAGTGAGACTGTGGATGAGTATGTAGCTGCGCTTAGAGTTCTGGCTACTGATTGTAAATTTGATCATTTGCAAAATCAGTTAATTAGAGACCAAGTAGTAATGCATATCCGTGAACCTGCGATTCAGGAAAGATTGTGGATAAATGGGGATGCTGAGTTGGATGATATTTTAGCTATTGTTAGAAAAGCTGAGTTGTCTGCTATGACTAGCATAGTGCGAAAGCAGTTAAAACAGAGTATAGTGATATTAGAGAAGATACAGTAAACAAAGTGAAAAGATAAAGGATCAGGTAGAACTAGGAATGAAAATGAGAAGAACCAGCATGCAATTAAGTATAATGGTCAAAGGTGTTACCGTTGTGATAGCACTTCTCATTTAGCTTTTCACAAATATTGTCCAGCATTAAAACAGAAGTGTGCGGCGTGTGGGGTTATAGGGCATTTTGCTAAAGTGTGTAAAAAGAAAAAGAAAAATACTAATGTGAAGTATGTGGATGGAGTGAGTGATAATTCTAGTGAGGATGAGAGTAAAGTCAATAAAATTAGACAGGACAGCAAGTGTTTAAGTAAAAATCAAATGTTCGTATTCAATGTTCAGGAAGAGTCTGTCAGCAATAAGAAGAAACCAGTATGCTCAATGCACATTGTAGGAGTTGAGATTCAAGTTTATGTTGACTCAGGTTCACCTTTTACCATCATTAGTGAAGGAGTATGGAAGTCGAAATTTGTAGGAAAAATAGGTAGTAATCTAGGAAAACCAGATGTTAGCCCGGAAGGATTTTCTGGAGAGAAAATAGAATTGTTGGGTTTCAGGGAACTTACATTTGTTTTTAAAAACAGAAAATCTGCGGGGAAATTATATGTGGCAAAGAAGGGACCTTCAGTTTTAGGTTGGAAAGATCAGGGTGATTTACATATAACTCTTGATCCTAATAGTCCAGAACCAGTCATGGTTGTGGATGAGGGGGAGTGCATTGCAAATGAAATGTTTAAGAATTTTCCAAAAGTTTTTAGTGGAAAAATTGGTGTGTTGGATGGTTTTGAACACTGTATTGTTCTTAAAACTAACGCAAGTCCAAAGATACATAAAGTAAGGAATATTCCCATTTTATTTAGGAGTGAAGTAGAAAGAGAATTAGATAAATTGGTTGAAGCAGAGATCATTGAACCAATCTAGTCTTCCGAATGGATTTCTCCTATAGTAGTAGCTAAACGCGCAAATGGAAAGATTTGATTATGCATAGATTTGCGTCATCTGAACAAAAACATTGTAGTGGATAAATTTCCTTTACCTAAAATTTCAGAGATGTTGACTTTGATTAAGGGGGCGAAATGGTTTTCCACCATAGATTTATCTGCAGCATATCATCAGATTAAACTAAGTGATGCAAGTAAGAAATATACTGCTTTTATTACTCCTGTGGGATGTTTCCAATATAAAAGATTACCGTTCGGGTTGGCTTCAGCAGCTGCTATTTTCCAGAGGATTATGCATCAGTTATTTGGGAAACATTCTAATGTGAGGTGTTTCCAAGATGATATTTTATTTTTTGGCAAGGACAGGAAGGAGGTTTTAGGCACTTTGGAAAAAAAAAGGATTAACTGTGGAACACTCAAAGTGTAAGTTTGGGGTGCAATCTGTAAATTATCTAGGTCATGTGTTATGTGGGAATGGTGTAACCATGAAGCCTAAGCTGGTGGATGCCATTCTTAATTCTCCACATCCCACGTGCAAAGAGGATATTAGGTCATTTTTAGGAATGGTGGAGTTTTATGCGAAATTTGTGAAGGGATTCTCTGGCATGGTGTACAATATCAGACAATTGTTGAAAAACCATGTTAAGTTGATTTGGACGTGTGAATGTGAAATGGAGTTTGATAATGTAAAAAAAGCAATAATTGTCTAGAATGCCTACTGAGATCTTAGAGTGTGATGTTGGCGAAGGAGAGGAGTTACAAGTGGCTTTAGTTCATGATGAAGATGGTATAAGCATAAAGGAAGAAGTATGGAAGGAAGAATATTCTAAGGATTTACAATCATTGTCGGGGTGTGTGATGAAAGGATGGCCCAACCAGTCCAAAGTTTCAAAAGTGCTTAAACAGTTTTGGGTGGTGAGATGTGAACTGTCATATGTTCAAGGGACTATTTTTAGAGGGGATAAAGCTGTACCACCGAAAGCACTTAGGAGTATGATTTTAAAGTTATGTCATGAAAATCACTGTGGCATAGTTAAAACAAAACAAAGGGTGAAGAGATAGTATTGGTGGCCTGGAATTGATGGTCAAGCTGAAAGAGTTGTGAGGGATTGTGTCATTTGTGCAATTCAGATAAGACTTTGAATACTTTAAAACCTAATATGTGTGAACCTAGCATTCCCAGTAAGCCATGGCATACTGTTGCTATTGACATCATGGGTCCTATTGGGAATCCTGGAAGGTATATTACTGCTATGAATGATATTTTCTCAAGATGACCGGTTGTGAAAATTGTGGACAGGGTGGACTCTTCTGAGGTTTTAACATTTATGGACAGTACTTTTGTGGAAGAAGGTTTACCGGTGCAGATTATCAGTGACAATCGAGTGCAATTTACGTCTGCTTTGATGAAGAATTATTTTGAAAGACTAGGAATTGCAGTGTTTAAGGGCCAACCTGATAAGAGAGTGAATGCTAATGATTCCCTAGATGAGGTTGGAGTAAGGAAAAGTAATAAATTGAATGATAATCTGGGAATGGAGTCGTGTATGAGTGACAGTGTTGAGGATGATATGTATAGAAGGAGTCCGGAGCGAGGTGTGGAGGAGGGAGTTTCGGAAGATGTTTCAGATTGTATTACAAAGGATATGGAAGAATGTGCTGAATCTATAAATAGAAGCAGTTCTTCCAATGTTGACAGTAAGAATGTAGAGACAACTTGTATTGGTAAAAGAATTGTATCTAAACCAAAATGGTTGAACGATTATATTGTATAATATTATTAGGATGTTTCCTTTTGGGTGTTTTTTTTTTCTTTTTTTTCTTTCCTCCTTTCTCTTTTCATTTGTTTAAAAAGGAGGAGATATGTTATGTTGATATGTAGGTTTTATTAATATATTGTTTCAGCGCGTGGTTAGATAGCGCGTGTTTAGAATGTATTAGCGCGCGGGTAGTGGCGTGTGTAGATTTGGATTCGAGGTGGTTGGAGGTGAGAAGAGAGATAAGGGACGGAAGTCACACGCAACTACCGCGCTCGTCTTGTCAAACTTTAAATGTACTTATATCTTAAATAAAGAAAATTACAAATTGGAGTCTCCGACTTTACACTTATTTATTTTCCTGTTGCTCCTTGGAAATTGGTTTCCTCTTACAGGGCAGGGAAGCAGAGACATTGCCTTGACCACCAACATCATGCCCAGCCTCCCATTTATATTGTATTTCTTCCTACCTCATTGAGCTTCAGAAGGTAGCTTGCAAATTGCTACTCACTCTGATTAGACACAGTCAGGGAGGGTGGGCCGCAAAGATCAGCAGACCACCATGTCTGTAAATGTGTTTAAATAAAACATTTAGGCCCATATTTATACTTTTTGACGCAAAACTGCGCTATCGCAGTTTTGCGCCAAAAAGATTAGCGCCGGCTAACGCCATTCTGAAGCGCCATGCGGGCGCCGTATTTATTGAATGGCGTTAGCCGGCGCTAGCAGACTGGCGCTGCCTGGTGTGCGTGGAAAAAAAACACGTACACCAGGCAGCGCCGGCGTTGGGGAAAATGGCGTTAGGGCGTCTTAAAATGGGGCAAGTCAGGTTGAGGCAAAAAAATCGCCTCCACCCGATTTGCGCCATTTTTAACGACGCCCAGACGCCATTTACATGACTCCTGTCTTAGTAAAGACAGGAGTCATGCCCCCTTGTCCAATGGCCATGCCCAGGGGACTTATGTCCCCTGGGCATGGTCATTGGGCATTGTGGCATGTAGGGGGGCACATATCAGGCCCCCCTATGCCAAAAAAAAAAAATAAAAAAATAAAAAATTATACTTCCCTGAACTTACCTGAATGTCCCTGGGATGGGTCCCTCCATCCTTGGGTGTCCTCCTGGGGTGGGCAAGGGTGGCAGGGGGGGTCCCTGGGGGCATGGGAGGGCAGCTGTGGGCTCATTTTGAGCCCACAGGTCCCTTAACGCCTGCCCTGACCCAGGCGTTAAAAAGAGGCGCAAATGCGGGGTTTTTTGTCCCGCCCACTCCCGGGTGTGATTTTTGCCCGGGAGTATAAATACAACGCATTTGCGTCGCAGTCATTTTTTTAGACGGGAACGCCTACCTTGCATCTCATTAACGCAAGGAAGGCGTTCACGCAAAAAAATGACGCTCTTTCCTCATACTTTGGCGCTAGACGCGTCTAACGCCAAAGTATAAATATGGCGTTAGTTTTGCGCCGAATTTGCGTCGAAAAAAATGACGCAAATTCGGCGCAAACGGAGTATAAATATGGCCCTTATTTTTCTGATGTTCCTGGAACAGGTTTCCTTTTTGAGGGCAGTGAAGCAGAGACAGTGTCACCACCAACAACATCATGTCCAGCCTCCCACTTAGAGAAGGATGGTTCATCCACCTGTTTATGTAAATATTTGCTTTTTTGGCATCTAGGTCTACATGCTACAATACTCTCTCCAGACATAGAGGGTCAAGCAATATCTTAACATATTCTTCTGCAGAGATGGCAAGGTACATTTTTAAGGATGTTCAAAGATGTAATCCATCCACATCAATCACACTTTAATGTCCTTTTTAATTACATTGATGGATTCGTATTACAGATGCACTGAAACTCAAACTATTTGTGGGTGCTTCTGTGAAATTAAAAAGATACTGTTACTTTGACCTGGCCTTTTGGTGTCTGGAAAATGGAAGATCAAGGTGGCTGGAAGCACTGCAAATGATTTCTCCTACTTGGGGGGAGATCACTTCTTTTTCGATCTGAAAACTACACAATCATAGCCATTACCCTCATTACACCTACCAACAGCATTATAATCACCACTCCCATTAACCATCATCGTCATCATTAATACCACCATAATTATCACAACCTTGTCACCACTACCATCACCACATTCATCAGCATTCCCACCTCCACTATTGCTATTGACACAATTAGCAACACCAGTACCACAGCCACCATCACCAAAACTATCAAAAACATTATCACCCCTACCACCACCATTGCTGCTACTACCACCAACACTATCACCACCATCATTACCAAGACTACTTGTCATAACTCCAGTACCACCACTACTGGCATCATCCCTACAACCATCATTACGAATAGTACTACTATCACCACTATCACCATTACTACCACTGTCACCCCAAAACGACCATCATCTCCACTTCTAACGCCACCATCACTACAATGACTATCATGATCACTATCACCACCATCACTTTCTCCACCACTATGTCCACATCACCATCATTCCTAAACCCATTATCACCATTGCTTCCACCCCAAACATTATTACAACCATCACCACTACAAATACTACTATCATTACCATCACTGGTTCTACAATTCCTTCTAAATGACAACCACAACTACTGACATCAGTGTCACCACCACTGCCACTACTACCAGCACCACATTTTGTGTGTGTATGTAAGAACACGTTGGGGGTCATTATGACCCCGGTGGATGGCGGTAAAATGGAGAAAAGGACTGCCAACAGTCTGGCAGTACTTTTCCCCATGTTAAGACATTGGCGGTTTGTCTCAAGCCAAACCGCCAATATACAACACCGTACGCCACAACGATAACGGCCGCTGGGCTGGGGACTTCAGTCTCCAGCCCGGTTGCTGTCACTAGCCTGCCTGCGGGAATATGACCCCCGCCTACCACCATGTTTTTCGTGGCCTCCTTACCGCCACGAAAACCATGGTTGTAGGCACTATCAGTGACAAGGAATTCCTTCCCTGTCACTTACAGGGGTCTTCCCTGCCCCCCTCACCCTCTTCTGGTTTCCCTCCACCTGTCCCCTCCCTCCCCAGACCCCCTTCATTCATGCACCTTCATTCACACACGCACACATGCATTCACGCACTCATTCTCACATCCAAGCACGCATGCAGATATCCATTCACACACACATCCACACACACCTACATATATACAGGCACACATGCATACACACAACACAGCATACTCACACTCACACATCCATACATGCACACACACACAACACCCCCTGCATTCACGCACACACAGACATACACCCCCCCACACACACACAACACCCCACACCCTTCTCCCCTGTCAAAACCCCCAGACTTACCTTTCATGAGGGGGCCCTCCGGCAGGAGATGGGACGTGGTGCTGCTGCCAGCAGCAGCGTCCGCCAGCAGAACACCGCAAGGCCAAATCATGTGTGATACGGTCTGTGGCGGTCTACTGGTGTGGCGCCGCTGCTGGCAGCAGCGCCACCTTACTGCCATCCACCGGCATTGCCAAAGCTGGATTTCTGCCATCCTTCTGGAGGAAATCTGGCTGTGGTCATAATCCGGCTGATGGCTGGTAGCTGCAGCGACGGTCTTTTGGTGGCCCTCGCCGTGGCGGTAGGCGGTATATACCGCAAATGTTATTATGAGGCCCATTGTGTCTTAAAGTGTTGTATAAGAGAAAAGGTGAAGCAGGTATATGTCGTAGAGATAATGTGGACCTAAAAGTAAACTTATATTTTTTGTCTGTTTGTGATTGTTTGCTCTTCACACAGGTATTTTGTTAGTAGTATCTTTATGACTGCAGAGTCTCCACACAAAAAAGATAGGACAGTCCTACCTTTTTACGTGCGGAGACTCCACAGATGGAAAGATATTACTAGTAAAAACATTTGTGAATAGCAAACTATTGTAAACTTAAACATCAGTGTAAGTGTAACTTTGTGACTCAGGCCCTCAGTGTGTGTTTTATAAATAGTAAGACAAGGCCAGACCCTTTGACTTTGCCATCACCTGTTGATTATTATTAACATCTTTAAAGAATACTACATAAAAATGAACTAATAGTCTGCAAGCAAGGTACGTTGCTAATCCCTCAATGTATTTATGCTTGTATTTGACCTCCTCTCCCTTTCTGTACCTCAACTCTCTCGCTACCTCTCTTTTTCTCTTTCTCTGTCAACCACATCTCCCTTTCTATTTTTCACCCATCTCTTCTTATCCATAACTGATTTATCCTCTACTTTTACTACACCTCTCTCTACCCTTTATCCCTCTATCCTTTTTTCACTACTTCATCTCTGTGCATGTCAATTTGTACCTCTATTTGCACCGATTCCTCTAACTCATTTCACATTCTACCTTTCTACTTCATCCCCTCAGTATGTCACAATGTTCTATATTTTCTTCTCCCAGTTTCTAGCTTGCTCTCACTCATTTTAAAATATTATCTAGCTCTCTGTACATACCTCTTCACCTTTGTACCTCTTTCCCACTTTTAGAAGGATGGTCCGTCTGCGTGGTTATCTGCATTTGTGCTGTCTAAATCTGCATGCTACTACACTATCTTAAGGCATAGAGGGTCAAGCAGTGTCTGAACATATTCTTCTGCATAGATGGCAAGGTTTAGGTCTCAAGTAAGGATGCCATTCAATACAGCAACCAAACTTTAATATTCTACTTACTGACATTGATGGGATATTTTTACAGATGCTCCAAAATACAAACTATTTGTGGGTGCCTCTGTAGAAGAGAAAGGCTACTGTTGCTTTGAACTGGCCTCTTGGCCTCCAGCAAATGGAAGACTGTGCTGATTGGAAACACTGCAAATAATTTGCCTCACTAGGGAGAATATTTCCTTTCCCATGTGAAACCTGATTATCATCATTGCAAGCACCCATGTCATTACTATCACTAATATTGTTACCACCATTATCACCATTACTACTACCATAACTATCATAACCTTGACACTACTACCACTGCTATCACCACCTTCACTATCATTCCAACACCAAATCTACTGCCACTATCACCAAAATTATAAAAACCCTTATCACCACTACAACCAGTGTTTCTGCTGAATCACCACCATCATTAGCAGTACTACTCATACTATCAACAATACCACCACTACTGTCATCACCCCTATTACCACTATTACCAATACTTCTAAGTATTATCATCATTGCCAATACTACCAATGTCACCAGAGAACTACCACCATCTCCACTCTTAACACGACTACCTCTGCTCTGATTATCATCTTCACTACTACCTCTATTGCTATCTGCACCTCTACTTCCACATCACCATCACTACTAAACCCATTACCACCATTGGTTTCACCACAACCATCAGCACTACATACTAAATCACCACCATCACCAGTACTGCAATCACCACTAAATCACAACCATAGATACTGCATCACTACTACAAACACTGTCACTACTATCAGCAACACCATTTTTGTGCGTGAATGTATCTTTGTGTAAAACCACATTATGTCTTACAGTATTGTGTGAGAGAAAGGATTATGTGGGCATATGTGGTAGAAACATTGTGTGTGTTTTATTATTAGTAAGAAAAGGCCTAGCCCATTGCCTTTGCCAGTGCTTGTCGATTATTACTCACCTCTTTAAAGAACACTACATCGCACTGCATAAACAGTCAACAAACAAGATACATCTCCAATCGCTTAATTTCCGTTTGTATGCTTGTATTTGACCTCACCTCTCTCTACATCACCTCTCTCTCTACTTGTACATTTTTCTGTACATCACATATCCCTTTCTATGCTTCACTCATCTCCTCTTTTCTATAGCTGATTTACCCTCTCCTTCTACCTCAGTGCTCTTCACCATGCATCCCTCTGTACTTTTCTCACTAGCTCATCTCTTTGTGCGTCAATCTGTACCTTTCCCTGCACCTATCTCTCAAACTAATTTCTCATTCTACCTTTCTATCTCACCCCTTCAGGATATCCAACACTTCTATATTTACTTCTCCCAATCCGTAGCTTGCTCATACTCAATCTAAAACATTATATTTCTCTCTGTACCTACATTTTCAGCTTTCTACCTCTTTAATTCTTGTCATTTCACCTTTCTCTCATCACCACTCCTTCCTCATCTATCATTCTGCCTCTTTTGTGCATCTATGTCCTCCTCCCACTGTTTCATCTATCTCGCTACACTGTTCCCTTTGCCCTCATGTCCATCCTTTGTCTCCCCCCACCTAGCATATTTCTTTTTCAAGAGACCGAGTTCATTGCCTATTGATAGAAAAAGGAAGAAACAAGTTTGAGGTCTGTGGCAGGTGAAGATAATTAGTAAAATAATTATTTGATTTAATCAAATGAAATGATGAAACTGTTTGGAATAGTGCGTTGGTTTTAAGTATTGCAGCAAGAATATCAGTTGTATGTGCGATCAGAATATCTGAAAATTATAGAGACACAGTTTTGTGCTACTTGTGTGTGCCCTATTTTAATATTATCCTTAAAGACAACCACCAAATCATATGTACTGTGTCTTCCCTACAATGGTAGAATAGGCTGGTGGGGCACTGAATTACATGTACAGTGTCATTCCAAGGCAAAAAGAATTTAGATCCAAGTGCAAAAATAAATAGCTTTATCAATGTTGTTCTTTACATTTTGTTGATACTGCTTGGCTGGCAGGGGCTTGGAAACATGAGATTTTGGCCCTTACCTGTGCATCTGTTTCTGAACATTTAATCAATAGTTCAACACTATTCTGCACTAGGCTTGAATTAACTTGAAACTGCTAATAAATGCATTTTTTTCCAGACGAAGACCCCAAAATGTGTCTTGTCTAGGGTACCAAAAGGACTGAACTATGCTTTACAAGAGGTACCAACATTACTGTGTTAAAAGCAATATATGAGTTCCCCACAGCTATGTCACAAGCATGCTATGAGGTTAAAGTGACTATCCTTTGTACTGACTAAAGGCCCAGACTTTTTTAATCAGGGTTGGACGTGGACCTTTTTGCAGGTTTATCACCAGATGTTTTGCCTCAGTCCTTCTATTTTTCTGACCCTTTTTTGTAGGTTGTGGGCCTCTCGGCTGTTTACTCCTGCTGACCAGTGCTAAAGTGCATATGCTCTCTGTGTAAATTGTGATTCTGATTAGTTAACCCTGATTGGCATATTTGATTTACTAGTAAGTTCCTACTATAGTGCACCAGGTGTGCCAATTGTGATTCTGATTAGTCATCCCTGATTGCCATATTTGATTTACTAGTAATTCCCTACCATAGAGCACCAGGTGTGCCCAGGGCCTGTAAATCAAATGCTACTAATAAGCCTGCAGCACTGACTGTACCACCCACATGAGTAGCCTTTTAAACATGTCTCAAACCTCCCATTGCAGTGTCTGTGTGTACAGTTTCAAACTACAATGTCGACCTGGTAAGTGCACCCACTGGCCAGGCCCAAACCCTCCCTTTTAGTACATGTAAGGAACCTTTATCGTAGGCCCAAGGCAGCTCCATGGGTAGGGTGCGGTGTATTTAAAAGGTTGGACATGTACTGATGTGCTTCACATGTCCTGATAGTGAAATACTGGCAGATTTGGTTTTTACTATTGCAAGGCTATTCTCAACCTTAGATAAACATGGGAATTGCCTTAAAATATCTTTTAGTTGCAACTTCCAATTGGGAGCAGATAGAGAAATGGAGTATGGGGGGTCTGAACTCACAATTTAAAAATACTTCTTTTGGTAAAGTTGGTTACTAAATTGAAAGTTTGAAAATCCCACTCTTAGAAAGTAGGCATTTTCTTGCTTAACCATTCTGTGCCGCTGCCTGGTTGTGAAATACACATCTGGGTCAGGATGACAGTTGGGCTGTTTGTGAATTCATTCTGGACAGTCACACAAGAGGGGCTGAGGTGTACCCTGCATATCCTGATGGGTCTTCCTGAGTTCCTGGGTGACACTTGCACCTGAATAAGGCTGTACCTGTCCTTACTCAAAGCAGTCTCCAACCCCCTGGATTGTGTGTGGGGCCAGGGCCAGAAAGGCAGGGTCTTATGCACTACAAAGACTTTCCTTTGAAATTTGCATACTTCACAGGCGGAAATGAGTGTTGCGTTTCTGGGACCACAACTTCAGAACATCTTTGGATCAAGAGGAGACTCTACCAAAGAGAAGAGCTGAAGAGCTGTGAGATGAACTGCCCCTTTGCAGTGTGTGATTTGCTAGATTGGAATAGAGTTGCTGCTTCTGCTTTGGAGAGGACAAATGCTGGACTTTGCTATGTACCCTGCATGGCTTGGACTGAGCTTGCCTCCTGTTAACTAGTTTTAGGGACATCAAAGGCTTCACCTGCTAGCTCCTGAGTTATCTTGCTGAGGACCCTGATATGCCAAGAGATGCCATCTCCAGTTCCTGGGCCCTTGTGAGCGAAGTCTGGCAGAAAAAAAGAAGAACCAGACACATAGACTCTGGACAACTCCAGAACCAGCACCGCTGCCTGACTCCATGCGGCTACCTGCATCTGAAGCTGTGGCCCCGTTGAAGTGTGACATCCGCGACTGACATTGCAGCCCCAGTGCCACCACAGCACCTCTGAAGTCCCACAATATTGTAAGCCCTGAGTGTCATGTCACCGATGTCTGAGCCACACGACTCCCTGCGGCACTTGTGGCCCTGTGATGTGGCTGTGACACTGCGAAGTTGCCTCGTGTCTTGACCCACTGGACTCATTAACCCCACCCAATCAGAAGGAATTAACACCTCACCGCAAGCACTGCCTCACCTCCGCTGCCTCCATCAGAAACCAACCTCTCACTTCTCCTGCGTAGCCGTAAGGAACCAACACCTCACCTCCTGTGTAGCAGTATGGAGTCAATGCCTCACTGGCTCCAGCAGTGCCTCACTTCCCCGACTTTGTGCTACGTCTTTGACTCTGCCTTGTTTCCAAGGTACTGTGTCTAGGGTCCATGTGACTCCATGACCAACGAGCACTCACTTGCAAGTGGAGTTGAGCTGTTGGGAACGACTCCGTTACAAAGCCATGATAGCAACAGTTAAAGCTATTGTTTTTCTAAGTGCTTTGATTGGGATTTCATCTTTTTAAATGTATACCTTTACTTGTGTCTGTTGGATTTTCATTATTTTGGTCTTGTTTTACTTAGATAAATGTTGGCTATTTTTCTAAACTGGTGTGTTGTCCATTTTTAGTGGTCTCACTGTGTTAATGTGTGTGGGTTCAAATAAGTAAAACATTGCCTCTGAAATGAGCCTGACTGCTTGTGCCAAGCTATCAAGAGGGTGAGCAGGGTTTATCTTAGGAGTGTGACTCCGTTAAAGTGAGGGACCCTACTTAGATAGGGTGTAAACTGACTGCCAACTAGAGAGCCCATTTCTAACAATCAGGTACCATGAGCGTCAAGGATGCTGTGGCTACTACCAACCTGTCCTACTTGACCACTATTTTATGCACTCTGCTTTACAAGGCTGCTATGTAAAATCTATACTATGAAGTACAACACCAAATTCCTCAGATGCTCATAGGAGGGACACACCTTATGGGAACTGTCAGGTTGTGATTGTGAATGCTTAATGCATGTGCACTGAAAAGTTAAAATAGTTCCTGTCCCTTGGGACTTCTTACCCATTTGAAGGATGAATTAATATAAGTCAAACAGAAGAAATATCAATAATGTTCATTAAACATAGTTGTCAAGTAAGTGTCATGTGTGACTCCTTTAGCCAGTCCCACTTTACATTTTGAGTTTTTTAAAGTATACTTACAGCATTCAAATGAGAATTTCGAATTCCAGAGCACAAAGTGTTGTTGGATGAAGAGTTATAATTGGCCGAAGGCTTTGCACAAGAAGTGGGCCAATGGGCAGTTGAGAGGAGTGATAGGAGTTTGTTATGTTTCAATATCAATTCACTTCTATTGTATGAATATTATCAGCAAAGATGTAATACTACATTTGTCGCAGAAAATGGCCACAGTTTACAACCAATATTTTTGCAACCACAATGGAAATTTGTACACCAACTTGTGTATTAATAGGTCGCTTTCTAAAATTCTGAATATGAGGAGTCAGATTTCAACCTACCTCATTGAGATTCAGAAGGTGGGTCACAAATTGCTACTCACTCTGATTAGACACTGTAAGAGAGGGTGTATTTCAAATATCAGCATACCACCAAGTCTGTAAATGTATACAAAGCTTATTTATTTAATGAAGCCCATTTTCTTTAAAGGAAATTGGACTGTGTGTAACAGAAGTTTTCTTTTTTTAAATGTTTCATTGAGAGTTGGCAGTGGACTACTACCTCCTCTCCCTGAAATTGTTCTCAACATTCAGAAAGAGGAAGATGTCCAAAGGGGACAAAGGGGGCCATTTCCACTTTGCCAATACATTATCGCCTCAAATTGGGGCTGTCAATGGGTAACTTTTCGATGGTTTGTGACCAAAATGACTATTCTAAATTATTGACATATTCCATACCGATTCTATATTTGGAAGGGACGCCCACAACATGCTCCTTCCAAATACCGAATTGTTATCCAGGCGGAATAATTTTAGGACTCGTCAAAACTTTACTGGCTCTGACTTGGAGCATTCACTCCTGTGGGCCTCAGGTACAAAGAATTGATCTGGTAAAAGTGACTCAAATTTTACTGAATCAATTTTGTTTTACTTTTACTGAATAAATTTTGTTTTTGCAAACCAACATGTATACTTATAGGTCGGTTCACAAGTTATAAATCCATAGTGAATTTCAATTCAGTGCATCTAATCAATATTCATAAGTTAGAACACATGTTGTTAAAATAAAGCATTCCGTTTTAAAAATGGCAGCCCATTTTCCTTAAAATAATGTGTTTAAAAAAAAAAAAAAATGTTACCTACAGCTTTTTAGGAGAAGGCAGTGGTCCAATGAACTGCTACATACTTATAAAGAATGTTTTTGTTAATCTTCATTATGTGGAAGAGGTTCCTTGGGAATCCCTTCCCATTTGTGAATGGGTTGCAACCTCCTTTAAGTTGGAGGTGAAATGAAATATATATCTTTTATATATTTATGTTTTGCAACCAGATTTTGTTAACAAAACATTAAAACATACCATAAATGTTATTTTTCTGCCCATTGAGACCCCTGGCCTTTTTTACTTTTAATCACTGAGGGTCTCACTACATGAGTCTCACTGACAGTAATTTAATGTTAATTGAGCTGAGCATGTATACTGACCATGTCCACCTCTTAAGATAATATTGCTACATTGCAGCTAGGGTAAGGGGTACTGGACTGGGTACAGCTGAACATGTGTTGTGCTGCTGTGTGCAGCCAGGTAGTTGCACACAAATAACATTCTTATGGCAATTTTTTTAATGCAAATTTGACCTGTCCATATAGCCCTTTTTGACCTGCTTAAGCCTTCCTTTTAAATATTATTAAGTATTAGAAATTGGGAATGTAGTTGGCAGAGGTATGCACCCTCTCCATGCAGGAACCACGATTCAGTCAGGGCAAGTCAGATACACACATTAAATGAACCTGTGCACACCCTCTGGTAACTTGGCACAGAGCAGGCAGGCTTAATTTAGAAAGCAATGTATAAAGTATTTGTGCAACATTTCAAACAGTGAAACAGTGATAACACCACATAAAAGATACCTCCCCTGGTTAGAAAAATATAGGTTAATTTAATTAACAAAACAAGACTAACATGAGAAAATAAGTATAAATCAAGATATGACTTTTTAAAGAATAAATTAGAAATAGCAATAGAAGCAATAAGCATCTATGTTGATATCTGGTTGTGATGCACAGGGATAAAGTCAAGAGCTCAGGCCACATACAATGGAGCGCTGGCTGGGTACAGGACCCACATAGGGCTGCCTGAGCAACAGTAGCTTAATCCCTATTGCAGCATGAGATGCATTATTGATCCCCAAGTAGTTGGGGGGGTTGCACCAGATTTCTCTACACCACTGCAGTAATTTGTTAGTTCAGTTGAGTGAAGCGCTGGTTCTGAGGGCAATGGAATATGCCAGGATAATCCATGCTAGAGGGAGCGATGCACCAGTCTTCCCTGTGCAGTCGTGGAGATGCATTGGTTCTGAAGCTGTGGTTCGAGAGGGGGTGTGCTGGTTCCAAGTGTGATGTGCCATCCTTCTTCCTGACTGAGATCTTTACAGGTCCGGCAGTGTACTGAGTTGGTAGGGTCAGAGGTCCAGTACTTATACTCAGTTGTGCCTTTGAAGTCAGGGTGAATTCTAAGAAGGGTCTTTGCAGTGTATCGAAGTCCTTTCTTCCTGCCCCAGCTCCATACTTACTACAGGGGGTTCTGCAGCCCTTTCTATTGAAGCAGGGCATTGTCTACCCAGCTCACTGCATATCCAGGTGTAAGTGTCAGCTCCTCCCAGGATAGGCAATCAGAATGTTGATTGCCCATCAGTCACGCCTAAGCTCCCTTTGTGTGTGGCTGTCTGGAGGGAATACACGAAGTCCAGCTGTCACTCAGCCCAGACATGTATTGTAGACAGGCTGCAGGCACACAGAGCTAGGAGCAGGAAAAGGCCAACTTTCTAAAAGTGGCATTTTCAAAATTGTAACAATAAATCTGACTTTACTACTAAAGAGGATTTCTTATAATAATTCCATAGATACTAAACATGATATATCTACTCCTTCCCAATTAAGAATGATAGCTTTTTAAATGTTATAAGGATTCCCCAATGTTAACCTATGAGAGGGGTAGGCTTCATAGGAGTGAGAAACTAATTTGAGAGTTTTTCCTTACCAGGACATGTAAAACTTCAAAGTATGTTTCTTGCTTTTCTATTACAGAGCACCCTGCCTATTGGGCTACCCAGGGCCTACCTTAGGGTGACCTATGTGTAGTAAAAGGGACGTCTAAGGCTTGGTAAGAGGTTTTAAATGCCAAGTCAATGTAGAAGTCAAACTGCATACACAGGCTTTACAATGGCAGGCCTGGGACATGTTTAAATGGCTACTTAAGTGCTACAAGCCCACCAGTTTAATTTAATTAACAGGCTCTGGGCACAGCATTAGGGTGCATGGTATTTAAAAGTAGGACATGTAAAGGTTATTGTTGCACATGTCCTTACAGTGAAACATCCCCAAAAGCTATTTTTAATCTACCAAAACTGTCTGTTCTATATGAAAACACTGAGCTCTATTGTTACATTTAATAATAAATTCTCAAATTGGATTGGTAGAAGCTGGGGAAATATTTTAATGCCTCATATTTATAATCATACAAAACCCAATCAAACTGGGAAATCAAATTTTGTCTAAATATTGAGAGCAGGTACTTTTAAAAAGTTCCCATTTTGTAGTCTAAAGCTTGTAAGCATTCAGCTGTCACCAGACACTAATTACACTTAAATTAACTTGACACCAGACCTGCCCTCTTCCTTTGCCCATCTAGCCAACTTGACTTCAAAACCAGTGGGAGGGGGAGCTGTGCCAGAACTGGTTTGGACTGACCCCAAAGGATGGTTTGACCATTTTAGTTGCCGCACCTCTGTGTGGGCACTGGGGTTCTGAAGAGGGGAATACGGGTTCTGCAATATTGGGTGGGTTCAGAATGCTGTTTAGAAGGCTTGGGACAGGGGTTGGGCGATGATGTGGCATCCTAAGATTGGTCAGACATGCCTTAAGTCTAGAAGTTTCCACTTACACTTCTAAACTGCTGCACAAGGAGAAGACACGGAGCAAGACCTTAAACAGGGACAGTGATGGCACCAGAATTATGGACAGCTGGAATGAGAAGCCACCTTTTGCCCTGCTAAGGACGTTGCTCCCGTCTGACCCACATGACTAGATGGGTCTCTTCAGGTCCTGTGATAAGCAGGGAGTCCAGGACAACAGCTCCAGACTTAGACTTGAGGAGGAGGGGCAGTGCCACCTTGCTCCTCTCTGTGCTGGTGCTGCCTCCTGCTCCCACATCTGTCACTAGGGGAAGGTCAGCACAAGGTACCAGCCCACCCAAGAAATGGGAATATAAGCGCTAGCATAGAACAGTGTCTGCCAGGGAGAGAGCAGAGTCCCCACACAACCACCAACAGTGGCAGCACCCAGGTGCCCAGTAGGCATTGATACCCAGGATCAGACAACAAAATAAAAGCAAAAATATTGCAGCATGGCTGCAGCACACAGCAGGAATCTGACTAGTAAAATATGAATGCTACCATTATGAAAAAAGCCTCACAATGCCCTGCAAGAGAGTTTATTTGAAATTCTTCCTGGCTTTGTGATACCTCAAAATATTTAGTGCGCCACCAACATACCCTGGAGGTTTTATGGGGAGTTAATTGATAATGTAGTGACCCTGCTAGAAATGGTTTAAAAAACTAGCCCTATGTCTCCTACGGTATGGGCCTCATGACTCTAGGAAAGGTGTATCTTCATTTTCAGCCATACCAGACCTGGAGCTTAATAATGTTCAGGTCAGGGGTGCAGGAATCTCTAGTGGTTCATCCTATAATGACATTTATGTGGCCTTTGAGTGTAAAGATAGACTCTGACACATGTTATATTGATTTTGCATTTTTTTATTTAAAGTACTTTATTGACAAAGACTATTGAGAGGCAATGGAATGTTTTATTAATGTAAATTAGTGAATTTTTTATGGTTATTGATTCTATTGGTATACTATTAGTACTAACACGTGGTTATTAATGGGGTGACCACTTGACAAAGCCAATAGACATGACTGACATACTGCCATGGTGACCCCTTGAAAAAGCCAATAGGCTTGCTTTAAATTGATGGGGTGACCCCTTGACAAAGCCCATAGATCTACTTTATTTAAAATGACATCCCCTTACATTTTCATGTTTCATGTGGTATTGGTGGGGTTTATTATGCTTTTGGGGGCATGACCCACAAGGAGTCAGATTTGATTTTCGACTGTCACCATAGGTATTTACATCTACCTTATTATATATTTATTGTTATACCTGGCATGCTTGGTGTGGTCTCCACTGTCTTTTTGCCTCTGGTTCCCATATTTTAACTGTGTGCTTGACTCTGTTGTTGCTGGCTTTGGTACTCTGGTCACTTTACCACTGCTGACCAGTGCTAAAGTGCAGGTGCTCCCTGTGCAAATTGTATGTGTAATTGGCTTTTGGCATATTTGATTTACTACAGGGCCTGTAAATCAAATGCTATTAGTGGACCTGTAGCACTGATTGTGCCACCCACATAAGTAGACATGGCTCAGACCTGCCACTGCAGTGTCTGTGTGCAGTTTTAAACTACCAATTCGACCTGGCAAGTGTACCCAGGCCCAAACCATCCTTTTTTAATTCATGTGAGGCACCCCTACCCTAAGGTAGGCCCTAGGTAGCTCCACGGGCAGGTTGCAGTGTTTGTTAAAGGTAGAATATGCACTGATGTGTTTTACGTGTCCTAACATTGAAATATTGCCAAATATGTTTTTCACTGTTGCAAGGCTCTCTCATAGGTTGACATAGGGACTGTTTTAAATAACTTTTAAGTGCAGTTTCCGGTTGGGAGCAGATAGGGAAGTGGTGTTTGGGGTTTCTGAACTCACAATTTAAAAATACATCTATTGGTAAAGTTGAATTTTTAATTGTGATTTTGAAAGTGGCACTTTTAGAAAGTGGGCATTTTTTTGCCTAAACCATTCTTTGACTCTGTGTCACAGTCACCTTTCCTCGAAATCTGCACGCTGCTCAACAAGAGGCCCACCTCCAGGCACCACCAACTCAGAGGACTATTATAGTACTGAGTCTTGGAGTTATCAGGTGAGGGGAAGGGAAATTAGGAAGGGGACTGCAGGTAAGGAGATCTGGAAAACAAAATGGTAAAACAATATACCATATAGATGCAAAGAAACCGTTGTTTTGAATTATGACTCGCCTGGTCATATGCATCTTTTATCTCAGCAGCGACTATTTACTTATGTGGAGTCATATCCGTCTTTTCTTAAGATGCAATAATTATCATTAATGAGTCTTATGCTAAATGCCAGAATTAAACATGTAGCGGCCGTCTGGCCAAATGCGATCTCACACAGAAAATATCGCTACTAAAATACGAGGTTCCAGACACAGAGTTTCACTTCAATAATAATGTTTCACTCTTTGCACAACAATGTCTCAAACTGCAACAGTATCAACTGCTACTACGATTTTCACGTGGTGAAACATAAACATTTTGCTTAGTTGTATCCAACAATAAAACACTGTCTGCAGACAAAATTCCAAAGGGCTAGATACATTCTGAAAAGAAAGGCTCTCTATAACTAACCTTACTGCTACGAGCACGACCTACTCTTTTCTGTACCTGCCTTTCACTCGGGCAGCGAAAGGGAGACATTCCTGAGACAACCATGCAAAGCGAAAATCGGCTCTCACAGGAGAAAAACAATAACGCCCCCTTTCCTTTAGAATGAGAGAAACACCGCATTCACCTGGGAAATGATTTTTTTTAATCTACAGAACAAGAAACACTGATGAGAACATTGCGTCCACCAATGTCCCGACCCCACAGCCACATGAGTTTTGCCACATAGGGGTCGCTTCTTATGATGCGTCTTTGAACATGAGGGGACAATTAAAGGTACCAGAAGAATGCCACAGGTCTGTGCGACGGTGGGGGCGGGTCTTAGACTGTACATTACCCCAATCCTAACACTCTGCCTACTTTCACATTCCCTATCTGAGTCAGACTGACAGTTGGGCTGTTTTCTAATCTCCACTAGACAGTGACACAAAGGGAGCTGCGGTGTAGCCTGCATATCCTGATGGGCCATCTGGGCTAGAGTGGAGGGAAGAGTTGACACTTACACCACAGAGGGCTGTGCTTGCCCTCACACAATGCAGTCTCCAACCCCTTGTTGTGAGTCTGGAGCAAGGCCTGGGCAAGGCAGGATTTTGTGAACAACAGAGACTTTCTTTGAAGTTGCCAGCTTCAAAGGCAGAAAGGAGAATAAGAAGTGGACCCAAAATCCCAGATTTTTAGATTACTTCTGAACTCAAGAGGAACCCCTGCCAAGGGGAAGAGCTGCAGAGCTGTGGGTGGAGTCCTGCCCCTTTGCCCGTGACTGTGCTTTGCTGGGTTGGCCTGCAGTTGCTGCTTCTGCCTGAAAGAGGACAAAGACTGGACTTTGTGGTATATTCCTGCTTGTGAAGTGTCTTCAGTGGCTTGGACTGAGCTTGACTCCTCTTTTGAAGACTCTAGGCCATCAGAGACTTCCTCTGCCAGCACCTGTACTATCTGCTGAGACTCCTATCCTACAGAGTGGTGCATACTCCAGTCCATGGCCCTTGAAAGGTGTAGCTAGTGGAATCAAGGTGGAAATCCACGCACAGGAGCCATGCAGGGAAAAACAATTGACACACCACCTGCAACGTGGTTGTAAAGGCTACGCACCGCCTGCGTTGTGCCTGAGAAATCAATGCACCACCTGCATTGCGGCTGGGAATTCGATGCATCACCTGCATTACAACTGGAGAAACAACAGAACACCTGTTTGCAGCTGCTCAAATTGACGCATGTCCCATGCAGCTCTGTTTCTCATCACAATGCAGCTGGATTTCAAACTCATTGTGAACCTGCCTGGACCAAAGGTGCCCGCCCGTCCAGAAATCGACACATCACTCTCTTGCAGGAGAGAAAAACAACACATTGAATACTGACCAGAGAAGACGACGCAAGGCCTCACATGCGAGTAAGGAATTGACTTTTCCAAATCACGCTCACCCGTGCAGCTTTATTTTTTACGCAATCCAGATACTTTGTGTGACATTAACGCATCAATTGTTTTCTGTGGAGTGAGTCTCTTTTTAATTTAAAAATTCATAATTTCACTTGTGTATGTTGTGTTTTTGTTGTTTTGGTCTTGTTTGATTTACATACATATTATCTATTTTTCTAAACTGGTGTGGTGTCTATTTTGTAGTGTCTTCACTGTATTACTGTGTGTTTTGGTACAAATACTTTACACATTGCCTTTGAGAGAAGCCTGACTGCTTTTGCCAAGCTACCAAGGGAGTGAGCAGGGGTCATCTTAAGTGTGTATCTCCATTGCCCTGGCTAGAGTGAGGGTCTCTGCTTGGACAGAGTGCAAACTGACTGCCAACAAGAGACCCCATTTCTAGCATTTATAAATTAATGCATGGTATTTAGTAGTGCGTTGTAACAAATGTATTTTTCCTGTTTCAAAGAAAAAATACTGACTGGACAATGAATTATTGAGCGTTGTTGTGTGCCAGCGGATGTGGATTACTAAACTACACCTCCTCCCCATAGTAGGCCTTGGATTGCTCTTCTTCACTACCCTGAGAGTGCAAAATGCTACAATGGGGTTCTCAGTCCCCAGTGAGGAGACAATTATGGACATATTACTTGCACAGCACACACATCCTGCACACCTAATAACCCAATTTCTCACAATGAGAAATCTGTATTTACTCTAAACACTATCCTTCCAAATACCTATTCCTCATAGGATCTTAAACCTTCCTAACAAATCAAAATTCCTTTTCCGAATTGTTAAGCGGGTTTACTACATTTCAAAAAGGGTTTTTAGCAGTGACAAACCCTCAGATTTGGGATTTTTAAAACACTTTGTACAGGAGGCCCATAGTTCTTAATTTCTTCATTATCGTTGTGTTTTAAACACATTCCGATCAAAAAAAAAAAAGAAAAAATTATGTCTTTTAGTAATATAATTCTTTACGGGGAACATTATCAATTCCTTGTGGTTTCCAGACAAATCAATATTGTCAGAAATAGTCTCTTTCTGCCGCCTTTATAGGCTGTTCTCAAAATGTCTCCTTTGTCAGTTAATTTCCGGCTTAATGAACACACCTACGTAACTTAATGAGTTCTGTGGTGTTGATAGAGAAAGAGCTCGGGATAAACATAACATATTTGTTTAATAAGATCTCACGAGCCAGCGCTGCACAAGAAGAATTGTTTAAAACAATGGAGTCGTCAGCGTCGCTTTATAATGCAATCTAATTCAATGTGTCAGGCCATAATCAGCTCTGTTTCACATCGCTTTGCCTCATATCAGCAGATTTGTTTAACCACTGCTTCCATTTCAGCATGAATGAAAGCAAAGAATAACGAATTAAGCCAGCCATATCTCATGGGCTGTGTTATGGGCACACAGTGAATCCATCACTTGCTGAAGAGGGAGAGAAAAAGTGACAGGCTCGCTCATGCCTCGGAGTCGTTTCTGGGCCTATTGAAAATTGCAATCTGTGCACTTTGGTTGAACTTTCTTTCTCTGAATATAGTACATTAAGTCACGTGGTGAAGTGTGTGCCTTCCTCAGATAGGTGGACTGGCCTCTCCAGGACATCTCCAGCTCCAAGCAGCTTCCCTCTCAGCATTCAACCGGGCTTGAACTTTAAACAGACACAAATAAGCTCCATTTACCGAGGGATTTCGGAGTTAATTAAATGCTGAATTTGTTTCTTTAGAAATCATATCAGCCCGAAGGGCAGGGGAAAAACGTATTCCCAGCAATATATTTAAATGGGGATAAAAGCACTGTGCAATTTAGCAGACATGACCTATCGTGAAAATATGTATGTGATTGTCAGGGGAGGAGGAGAGTCCTCTTCCTCGCTCATTGTAAAAGCTTTTAAAAAGAATAAAAGACGAATCAATTGTGGTTTGACAAAGAAAACCATCAATAATGGCTTAGATGGGAGATTTCCAATGTAAAAAGTAGAAACTTCTCGAAATTCCAGGCCAAAATATAAATACAACGGATGGCCAAAGTGGTAGTTTCTCTCCATAAAAATGAGCAACGGCGCATATTTTTATTTACTGTAAAGAAAGAAAGTGTATTCAAGAGTGGCCCCTCCACGAGAGTGGTGGAGGGTCACCCTGCCACAAAAATGCACCAGAGCTGAAAAATAAAATGGTAACAAACTTTCTATATTACCATTTTATTTTTCAGTACCTGACCCGGGTGTCAGGAGGGGGTGGGGCAATAGCTGCTGACTGACAGCAGCAGGGAGCTGTGCACTTGTTTAGAGTGCGCATGTCCCTTTGGCTGGCTGGCTGTCGCAAGACAGTGACAGCCAGCCAGACATGCACACTTTAAACATCTTTAACCCAGCTTTCTTAAGACAGCTGGGTTAGAGAAAGCACAGGCCTCCAGCACTCCGGTGATTGCTGAGAGAGCCACTCCCACCAATCCTGATGCTGGTTTCAAGCTGGTTACCAGCATGAAACCAGTGTCAGCATTTGGTAGTGATGTTTCCCGGTCCCTGCGCCACGTTGAAGCCACAAGCGATGAGGACGACATCAGGAGAGGGAGACTCGCTGCAGGCAGGTAAGTGTCTTTCCTTTTTTTTATAATTATTATTATTGTCTCCTTTCGTACCCCCGACCCTCTGCTGTAAATAGGAACCAGCTGCCACTGAGTGTACTGTAAAAAAAGAAAGTGTTTGCAAGGCATTGACTTGATTGATGTCCAATGAGCTTTACATTTGATGAATAGAATCTCACTGAGCCGAATAGGGATGCTTTGCCACTTATTTGCTTTTAAGATGTCTCAGCGAATTAAACATTTACTGCCCTCCTTTGTGTGCCTCCTTCAGGCTGTGGCTTGCATAGCCCTTTAACCTTCAGAGGTTCATAAATTTAGTATCATAGAATTAATTCACCTTGTATATACATTGATGTGAAACGACAAATCTGATGCAACACAAATTGACTTTGCCAATGCTTGCTTTGCTTTTATGGGTTTTTGCAAAACTTTATCAGAGAAGCTTTCGGGAACTTGCTGATCTAAAGAAATAGGGACTGATTTAGTTCTTGGCAGTAATATTCCCACTGTCAACTTTTCAACAGAAAATCCTTCCACTACTGCGAATGTCTTACTCACCATATTTAGATGTTTGCGGTACCATGAACAAAAGCCTGCATTTCAAGAAACACCGCCATCGACAACGAAATAGGGCAAAGTGGCTGATGACAGAACCCCAGATCACCTCCCCTCTGTGCAGAATCAGGTGCGCCTTACAGCCAAGAAATAATTGGCGGTCTGACTTTCATGTTTGAGTTGGCGGATTGGCGGGGAAGGGGTGAAAACTCCCTTTCTTTCCACATGAAATCGCCATCTTCAACTGGATACGACTGGACAACACCTGCCATCTCTGCTGCCACCCACCCAAGGAGAAAACCTGAGCCCCCACTGTCACAGGACTTGACCGTAGGGATGCTGCTTTGCCAGGGTATGTTGGATTGGCACTGCATTCGAGATTGGGGCCACTGCAGGCATATACATGTCCCAGTATTTTTTTTTAATCACTGTGATGTATTTGTGGGTTACACAAAGGTGTCACACCTGGCTGGGGACACAATGGCACAACACACATATCGCACACATACACAACTGTCTTTGCAGTGTCAGTATTTATTACAAAATGAATGACGGCACCACATGATGGTGCACCCCTACTGGACAATGGTGTACATGTGTGCGTATTGCAAGGGGTCCTGTATATGTAGATTTGTGCTATCTGTTGCATTTGTGAGTCAGATCATGTATATGTGTGTGTGTGTGGACTGGCTGGTTGAGATAGAGGGAGCTGGAGTGGGTGCTGTGGTTGTGTCTGTATGAGTGTCTCTTGCATGTGAGACCAATGTTGTTGTGTATGATGTGTTGTAGTGTGACACATTTATGTGAGTGTTATTGTGTAGTGGTCGTTGTCATGCTGTTTGTAGTTATGCTTCTGTGTGAGTATATTTGTGTAGCTGAGTGTGTAATTGTCTTGGTTATTGTGGTTGTGTCGTGTGTGAGTGGAGTGTAAATTGTGTGTGTATGTTGTGTCATGAATGTATTTCAATGTGTGTTTTCGGCATGTACTGGTTGTATTCTGTATTCTGTAGTGGGCGAAAGTGAAATGTGAACGACAAAAAAATCAGTGGATCAAAAGGGCTGGCTGAAAACATTATGGCGGTCATTCCAACCTCGGTGGTAAAAGGCGCTTACCGCCGTGCAGAAGACCGCCATAACACCGCCGCAGCCGCGGTAAACCGCCACGGTCATTCTGACCCACAACAGGCAAACCGCCAAAATACAGACATCCACAAAAGTCCGCCACACCAAAGGCCAGCGAGAAACTGGCGATGACCAGACCTCCACCGTCACGGCAACAGAAATACGCCCACACTATCACGACACATGAATCCATGCGGCGGTCTTTCAACCGCGGTATTCCATTGGCGGTACACACCGCCGCGCTCAAAATACACACAGACTTACAAAACACAGCCACATTGGATAATTCAAAATACACACACCTGATACACATTCAAACAACACTCCCACACACCCAACACAGTATAAAACACACACCCACATCACCCACAAACCCCCACTCCTAGAGATTCGTGAACACGCACAGAGAAAAGAGACCCGAGCACCCAGACGCGCAATTCACTGTCACCCAGCAATATTACCACGCACTTCAAACTACACACCAATACACATCACCACACTTAGCACCACACAATCCACCCCACACATCACCCACACCACCCCATGGCACCGCAAAGACACCCCAGGTTTTCTGAGGCTGAACTCAGGGTCATGGTGGAGGAAATTGTAGGGGTAGAGCCACAGCTCTTCGGGACGCAGGTGCAGCACACCACCATTGCCAGGAAGATGGAGCTATGGAGCAGAATAGTGGACAGGGTCAACGCTGTGGGACAGCACCCAAGAAATCGGGACGACATCAGGAAGCGGTGGAACGACCTACGGGGGAAGGTGTGTTCCATGGTATCCAGGCACAACATCACGGTGCAGCGGACTGGCGGCGGACCCCCACCTCCTCCCCCAGAATTTACAACATGGGAGGAGCAGGTCTTGGCCATCCTGCATCCAGAGGGCCTCGCAGGAGTAGGCGGAGGAATGGACTCTGGTAAGTCAAATCTTAACTACTTCATCCCCCCCACCCCACCAGCATGCCAACTCATACCCCCACCCTCACCCCCACCCCATCACACCTACTCCTTGCAAATGTCTCACCCTCACAACCCACCCATCCCAACACCAAGCCCTGCATGCGACCACAAAGCATGGACACCCATCACCTAAGCATGCCCACTTCACATACCTATCCCCCCCCAAACCACCGTCACAAAAGCCCCCACACAGGAATGCAAGCACAGGGGTACACGGGCACCCACCCATTGCACGCTAAGCCACACACAGAAGCAATAATCATACCTTTATACCCCTGCAGGACCCGAACGCCACGTCACCGCGCAGGAGGGGCCACAAATGTCTACCCCACCCCCAGAAGAGGCCTACAGTGATGACAGCAGCTCTGTCTCCCTGGATTTAGATGACCAGCCCGGCCCATCGGGTACCTCTGGACAGTCGGTTCCCCTCAGACAGCCACAGGCCACAGCAGACCTTCCCCCCTCTGGGAACACCAGCACAGCACCCACACAGTGGGCCCATCCCTCTGTCCCCAGGACACGTCAATCAGCGGTGTGTCCACCACTACAGGGAACCCAGGCTAACCCACCACCCCAACAACAACAGGGACCTGGGGGCAGTGGTAGTGGGCACACAGTCCAAGGGACAGAGACCCAGGGAAACAGGGGAACTGGGAGGGCTGCTGTGCGACAGGGGGGGGGACAGGCCCAGGGAACCCACTCTCCACGAGGCCCTCTCCTCCATCATGGGAGCATACCACCACTCCCAGGAGACGATGGCCACGGTCCTGGCCAGGTTTCAGGAGATCCAGCTTCTGCAGGAGCAACAGTATATGGGGTTCAGGGAAGATCAGTTCCGCCATGGGCACCATCGTAGTGGCTCTGAATCAGGTAGTCACCACATTGCGGGACACTGTTGCACCACAAAGGGCCCCTGACACTAGCATGGACCAAGAACTGCCTACCACCTCCGCCGGCGCTAGTGGACAGGAGGCACGACACAAGACCAACAGGCCACCAGAACCCCACCCCCTGCAGAAGGAGAACCACCCCGCAAGCGGGCCCTGAGATCCAGGAAGAAGACAGAGTAAGATGTCAAGACCCCAGCCAGGAAAGGATACCTCCCTGATTGTCATCCCACTGTCCCACATTGACACCGTGTCCAACCTTACACTGCCCCTGCTCCACTTTCCACAGGCACCTGAACAATGCACCTGTGATACTGGTAGTCTGGACTCTGCCATGGACAATCCTCCAATATCACACCTCAACGATTTGCAACCACCCACCAATTTAGAGCACTGTAATAAACACACTTATTGCATAAAACAATCTGGAGTCTGGCTGTGATTTTGTACAAATGTATTAGACATTACCGTGCCAAATGGCTTATTCACATTGTGATGCCAACATACCACTGTCACACAGCTGTAGTCCATGGGGAAATAAAGCAGATGTCACGCAGTGGGGCCCACATCTCTGAAATCGGAAGGGAAAGTCACAACTCAGTTACCATACACTGGGGGAAAAGGTCAGACAGTAGAGAGGTAGTAGGGGTTAAGTATAACCCCGAATCCGGTGTGGATTCTTACCTGTGTGTCATTGGAAATACTGCTGTATTACTGTGTTCCTGTTCTCTATGTCGTCCTCTTCGCCTTCCTCCTCTTCACTCTCCACAGGCTCCACAGCTGCTACAACACCACCATCTGGACCATCCTCCTGCAGAAAAGGCACCTGGCGTCGCAAAGCCAGGTTGTGAAGCATACAGCAGGCCACGATGATCTGGCACACCTTCTTTGGTGAGTACATTAGGGATCCACCAGTCATATGCAGGCACCTAAACCTGGCCTTCAGGAGGCCGAAGGTCCGCTCGATCACCCTCCTAGTACGGCCATGGGCCTCATTGTAGCGTTCCTCTGCCCTTGTCCTGGGATTCCTCACTGGGGTCAGTAGCCATGACAGGTTGGGGTAACCAGAGTCACCAATTAGCCACACACGGTGCCTCTGGAGTTGACCCATCACGTAAGGGATGCTGCTATTCCGCATGATGTACGCGTCATGCACTGACCCAGGGAACTTGGCATTAACATGGGAGATGTACTGGTCAGCCAAACAGACCATCTGGACATTCATGGAATGATAACTCTTCCTGTTCCTGTACACCTGTTCACTCCTGCTGGGGGGGACCAAAGCAACATGTGTCCCATCAATGGCACCAATGATGTTGGGTATATGTCCAAGGGCATAGAAATCACCCTTCACTGTAGCCAAATCCCCCACCTCAGGGTAGACGATGTAGCTCCGCATGTGTTTGAGCAGGGCAGACAACACTCTGGACAACACCTTGGAAAACATGGGCTGGGACATCCTGATGATATGGCCACTGTTGTTTGAAATGACCCACTTGCTAGGAAATGGAGTACTGACAGCACCTGCACTAGAGGGGGGATCCCTGTGGGTTGGCGGATTGGTGACATCAGGTCTGGCTCCAGCTGGGCACACATTTCCTGTATAGTTGCTCGGTCAAGCCTGTATGTCAGTATGACATGTCTTTCCTCCATTGTCGACAGGTCCACCAGCGGTCTGTACACTGGAAGATTCCTCCATCTCCTCGCATGTCCCAGCGGACGGTGCCTATGAAGGACAACAGCGAGCACAGAGTCAATCAACCCACAGGTACGTAACCACAGCTTGCACATAACACGATTCCCAATGCATTGAATGGCTTGTATGAGTGTCGATGCAAGGCCTAGGTATGTGTGACGCAGTAGAAATTAAGGCATGTGGGCCCTTGAAATGGCGGCTGCCTGACCTGTGAAGTGCGACAATGGGATGTGAGGTCAATGCGCTGGCGTGGCACACCGTGGCGGTAAGCGGTCGAAGACCGCGGCTCAAAGCAGCATTGGTTAACATTGAACCCTATGGGTCTCAGGAGCCAATGACGATGTGCGCCAGCGGTACGCACCGCCACGGTACGCACCGCCGCGGGCGTGACCGCCATTTTTTATCTGCTTAATCACTCGATACCTGATCTTCGACAGGAGAGGACCTACACTGCAAGTGCTGCTGTGACCACGGTCTGGAAGAGACAATGGCTCATGCGACTGGGGAAAGGGCCCCTGCCTTCACTGCTCAGGAGTTGGAGAAACTCGTGGATGGGGTCCTCCCCCAGTATGCGCTACTCTACGGTCCTCCAGACCAACAGGTAAGTAGACTGGGACCATGCTTTGTGGCCAATGCCTGTGTTGAGTGGGGTGGATGAAAGATGGTGGGGAGGGTAGCGATTGAGGCATGCATCAAATGACAGATGAGAGCATGTGCCACATGGCAAGGGTGGGGATGGGGGGGCCACTCACATCGAGCATGCAGAAGGTGATGATTATTCTTCTCTCCATGTACATGTCAAATAGGTCAGCGCCCACCAGAAAATCGATATTTGGCGTGCCATCGCCAAGGACGTCCGTACCCTGGGGGTCGACCAGAGACGGGGCACCCACTGCCGGAAGAGATGGGAGGACATCCGACGCTGGAGCAGGAAGACGGCAGAGGCTCAGCTGGGGATGGCCTCCCAACGTAGGAGGGGTGCCAATCGTACTTTGACCCCCCTGATGTCCCGGATCCTGGCGGAGGCCTACCCCGATTTGGATGGGCGTGTGAGGACATCACAGCAGACACAAGGGGGTGAGTACACTCAAATCCTGGTGACTTTGCACGCAGTGGAGGTGTCTGGGTGGGGGAGGAGGGCTGTGGGTATCCCTAGGCCAGGGCGATATCTGTAGGCTAGGCCCCTCCGTAAGGCATGGCCCTGTGCCCCGCCCCCCACCTCTGTAGGGTGCCAAGTAGAGCTATTCATTGCCCTGTGTCATGTATGTGAGCAGAGGTCGCCCATAGGCTTGTAGGCCATGTCCCACGGATTGCGTAGTGGACCCCAAGTGCGCAGCGTAGTGCAGGGGGCTTCTGTGTCTGTCCTGTCCGCCAACGGTGTCGCCAATGCATGCACTCAACATTTCTTTATTTGTCCCCACCCCCCTTTTTTGTTGTCTTCCTGTTCATTTGTGCATTAGCATCATCAGGTGGAGGAGAAGTGGCATCGGAGCACGAGGGAGCTGCATCTCACGTGGCCATGGCGGGCCATGCAACTGAATCGGAATTCACCAGTGAGACGGAGGGCGAGGGGAGCTCCACAGCTGGGACTCGTGCGGATGTCAGTGACAGCGACTCGTCTTCTGAAGGGAGCTCCCTTGTGGTGGTGGCAACATCTGTGCCCCCCGCAACAACAGGTACAGCCGCCACCCAGCGCACCAGCACCGCCCTCCCAGCAGCCCCTCAGCGTTTGCCCCGTGCCCGCTCACCCAGGAAGGTGGGCATCTCCTTCGCCCCAGGCACCTCAGGCCCTGCCCCTGTCACCCCTGCTGCCCTCAGTGAGGAGGTCATTGACCTCCTGAGGATGCTCATTGTTGGGCAGACAACCCTTTTGAATGCCATCCAGGGTGTAGAAAGGGAGGTGCACCAGAGTATTGCATACCTGGAGGGCATTCATTCGGGTCAGGCTGCCCATCAGCGGTCGTTCAACACTCTGGCCTCAGCACTGATGGCAGCAATTGTCCCTGTCTCTAACCTCCCCCCTCCAACTTCCTCCACCCATACTCTATCCCCTGTACCTCTGCCTATCCCAGACACACCATCAGACCAGCCTGCACACACCTCAACACCCAAGGGAAGCTCATCCAGACATAAGCACCACACATCACACAAGCATTCACACAAGCAACATCCACATACAGACATACCGCCAACACCCACTGCCTCCACTGTGTCCCCCTCCTCCTCGTCTCCCTCCTCCCTCCCTGGCACGTCTCCACTCACACCCACATGCACAACATCTTCAGCCACTACGTCCATCACCAGCACACCCACCAGAACCCCCCGCATACGTGCATTCACCACCCCCACGACCATTTACACGTCCCCTGTGTCCTCTCCCACTGTGTCTGTGCCCCCTCATCCAAGCTACACAAACGCAGGCAGCCACCCACCCAACAGCCATCCACCGCACGACAACCTCCAGCCCAAGCACCTGCACCCAAAGACACCAGACTGAAGACTCCTACTACCACACCCTCTTCCTCCACTCCCATACCCACTACACCTACCCGTCCCTCTGTTCCTAAATTGGTTTTCCTTTCCAAACTTGACCTCTTTCCTACAACTCCCCCACCCCGTCCATCTCATAGCACTTCAGTCAGCACCTCAGCCACCACAAAAGCGGGACCTGGAATGACAGTGTGCCATGGACTGTGGAGTCCCCCACCCTCAAGGGCAGCCAGTTCAGGAAGGAGCCAAGGCACGGCCAGCCCACCGCCGGTAAAACATCTGAAGATTGTCAGTGGCCGGCGCGAGAGGCCAAAGACACCAGGGACCAAAATCCTGACCATTGCTCCGGCAGGAAGTGTGGTGCCACCTAGCACACCGCCAAAGGTGGGGAAGGGCCACAGGCGAACAGGGAAGGCTGGGAAGGGCAGCATGCCCGACAAGTCCGCCAGCAGCCCAGCTGAACAGGAGGGCCCGTCTGCCCCATCCCAGGTGGGCAGGAGGACACCCACAGGCCCGGTACTGCAGCCCAGGAGGGCCCCGCCAGCCACACGACAGATGGGCAGGAAGGCACAGCCAGCCACACGACAGATAGGCAGGAAGGCACCGCCAGCCACAGGTCAGGTGGCGAATGACCTCCGTGCCATGGCCGGATCCGCTGAGCTGGACACTCATCCGATGCACTGCTGAACAGGGCACCGCCATCTCAAGCACCGCTGAACAGGGCCCTTCATCTCAAGCACCGCTGAACAGGGCACCGCCGTCTCAAGCACGGCTGAACAGGGCCCTTCATCTCAAGCACCGCTGAATAGGGCACCGCCGTCTCAAGCACCGCTGAACAGGGCACCGCCGTCTCAAGCACCGCTGAACAGGGCACCGCCGTCTCAAGTACCGCTGAACAGGGCCCTTCATCTCAAGCACCGCTGAACAGGGCCCTTCATCTCAAGCACCGCTGAACAGGGCACCGCCGTCTCAAGCACCGCTGAACAGTGCACCGCCGTCTCAAGCACCGCTGAACAGGGCCCTTCATCTCAAGCACCGCTGAACAGGGCACCGCCGCCTCAAGCACCGCTGAACAGGGCACCGCCGTCTCAAGCACCGCTGAACAGGGCACCGCTGTCTCAAGCACCACTGAACAGGGCCCTTCATCTCAAGCACCGCTGAACAGGGCACCGCTGTCTCAAGCACCGCTGAACAGGGCACCGCCGTCTCAAGCACCGCTGAACAGGGCCCTTCATCTCAAGCACCGCTGAACAGGGCCCTTCATCTCAAGCACCGCTGAACAAGGCACCGCCATCTCAAGCACCGCTGAACAGGGCACCGCCATCTCAAGCACCGCTGAACAGGGCACCGCCGTCTCAAGCACCGCTGAACAGGGCCCTTCATCTCAAGCACGGCTGAACAGGGCACTGCCGTCTCAAGCACCGCTGAACAGGGCACCTCCGTCTCAAGCACCGCTGAACAGGGCACCGCCGTCTCAAGCACCGCTGAACAGGGCACCGCCGTCTCAAGCACCGCTGAACAGGGCCCTTCATCTCAAGCACCGCTGAACAGGGCACCGCCGTCTCAAGCACCGCTGGCCCATTGGCGGAAGGGGCAGGCCTGCATCTGTGTCGGGCAGGGCTGCACGAAGCACTCTGGGCACTAGTCCCCCTCCAGTACCAGTGGAGACTGTTATTGACTTGAGAGACTGTGGCTTTGCACTCCCCAGGATGGCACAGTGGGCAACCCACCCACCTGTGAGACTTGAGAGACTGTGGCTTTGCACTCCCCAGGATGGAACAGTGGGCAAGCCACCCACTTTAGAGACTTGAGAGACTGTGGCTTTGCACTCCCCAGGCTGTAACAGTGGGCAACCCACCTACTTGTGAGACTTGAGAGACTGTGGCTTTGCACTCCCCAGGATGGAACAGTGGGCAAGCCACCCACTGTAGAGACTTGAGAGACTGTGGCTTTGCACTCCCCAGGATGTAACAGTGGGCAACCCACCCACTGTAGAGACTTGAGAGACTGTGGCTTTGCACTCCCCAGGATGGAACAGTGGCCATGGAGGCCCCTCGTGGATCTGGCGTCGTGGACTCATCTGGCTGAGGTGCCCCCCCTTCCCTTCCCCCTGAGGTGCCTGTAGTTTTGCTATCTGATGCCCCTGCAGTGTTCTCTCCGTTGGAGTCAGGTATCCTGTGTGGGCTTTGCCCATGCGATTTGGGCCCAGTGGTCCACGGACAATGCCTGATACAAATATCGGACTGGACAATTTATGTATATAAAAGTTTTTGATGTGTGATATATTTTAAAGCCAGTCATACAATATATTCCAATGTTTATAATCATTTCCTTTTGTCTTTGCATTCTTCCGGGGGGTTTGGGGGGGTAACTGTGATGTGTTGCTATGCATTGATGTGTGTGTTGTAGTGGGTGAGGGTGAGGGTGGGTGTGTCGCATATGTGTGTCCCTGTGATTTTTTGCCTCCCCCCTCCCCTGTGTCGTAGGTGCAGTACTCACAGTTGTCCTCTGCGCCGGCGTTCGTGCTCCTGGTAGAGGAGCAGGAAGACAATCGCTGGGAGGATGTGGAGTTCGGGTTCCATGCTGTCCAGATTCCTCGTGGGGTGTATGGAGGTGAGCGTTTTCCATTTGAAATGGCTGTTTCCGCCGTGTTTTTATCGGCGGGGCTACCTCCCCGGAAAAGGTGGCGGATTGGTGGATTGTGATAGGGTGGGCGGTACATTGTCTCCCGCCTGTCTGTTGGCGGTGACCGCCACTCTGTTTGTTTGTCCCGCCGTGGCGGGCGGTGTGTTGAAGTGGCGGTCTCTGTTGGCGGTTTCCGCCAGGGTCGGAATTCCATTTTTTTACCGCCAGCCTGTTAGCGGTTTTGCCGCCGCTTTAACACCGACCGCCAGGGTCGTAATGAGGGCCTATGTGTTAGTAAATTCCATTGTAGACTAAGCAGTTAAAATCCTTTTTAGTGGGCAGCACTAGCACTCTCACCAATGAGAGTGTTGGATTTTTGTTGTGACTGCAAGAGCCATGAAAAATGCTTAACATGCCACATCACAGAACTTCATGTTTATCACTTTCTATTGTTTTTGACCTGGCTTGGGAATCAATCCCAGTATTTGTGAGTCAACCCCAAAGTGAATTGCAACTCTTCCCACAGATATCCAATATTTGAATAGGGGGTGGTGGTGCAGAGATTTTAAGAAACAGTGGAAATTGCCATAAGGCAAGGTTTCTCATGATGCTATTTCATAATGTTTCCCTTGACACTTCAGACATTTTAAGAGGCAGTGTTATAGTCTATCTCAGACTCTATCCCCCTTCACATATAAAAGGAATATGTGAAGAGGAGAAGTTACATCAAGGGGTTGATGTTTATGTCTAGATTGTATGAGAGAAGGTCTCCTTTCCAGGGTTCACCCCACAGAAACTTTCCATTACTGTACCCTTCTCATGCAAGGTTTGTACTTCGTTCATCATGCCTACACTCCCTCACACTGATTTGCATAGTTATTTTCTGCCCTTAAAGAACTGTGGTAGTAAAGGGCTATGCTTTCCCAGGAACTCACCTCAGGGTGCACAATCCATAGATATATGAGTTAGCTGCATGCCACACTTCTTTTCAATAAGAACAGTAGATATGAAAACAAGTTCTATAATGAGCCACATCATTTCCAGAAGGAGAAGAGTTCTATGCACAACATAGGAACCTCACTTTATTCTCAAACAACTTTTTCATGAGAAAATAATTTTCTCTCTGAAGCATACTGTAGGAGGCTGGACTGGCTTGTAGTGAGTACCAAGGGGTACTTACACCATGCACCAGGCCCAGGTATCCCTTATTAGTGTAGAGGGGTGTCTAGAAGCTTAGGCTGATAGAAAAGGTAGCTTAGCATAGCAGCTTAGGCTGAACTAGGAGACGAGTGAAGCTCCTACAGTACCACTAGTGTCATATGCACAATATCATAAGAAAACACAATACACAGATATACTAAAAATAAAGGTACTTTATTTTTATGACAATATGCCAAAGTATCTCAGTGAGTACCCTCAGTATGAGAATAGCAAATATACACAAGATATATGTACACAATACCAAAATATGCAGTAATAGCAATAGAAAACAGTGCAAACAATGTATAGTCACAATAGAATGCAATGGGGGCAAATAGGGATAGGGGCAACACAAACCATATACTCTAGAAGTGGAATGCGAACCACGAATGGACCCCAAACCTATGTGACCTTGTAGAGGGTCGCTGGGATTGTAAGAAAACAGTGAGGGTTAGAAAAATAGCCCACCCCAAGGCCCAGAAAAGTGGGTGCAAAGTGCACCTAAGTTCCCCAAAGAGCACAGAAGTCGTGAATGGGGAATTCTGCCAGAAACAACAACACCAGCAATGCAACAACAATGGATTTCCTGACGAGAGTACCTGTGGAACAAGGGGACCAAGTCCAAGAGTTACGATCAAGTCGGGAGTGGGCAGATGCCCAGGAAATGCCAGCTGTGGGTGCAAAGAAGCTGCCACCGGATGGTAGAAGCTGAGGATTCTGCAGGAACGACAAGGGCTAGAAACTTCCCTTTTGGAGGATGGATGTCCCACGTTGTGAAGAGTCGTGCAGAAGTGTTTTTGTGCAGAAAGACCGCAAACAAGCCTTGCTAGCTGCAAGGGTCCTGGTTAGGGTTTTTGGATGCTGCTGTGGCCCAGGAGGGACCAGAAAGTCGCCAATTGCGTGAGGAGACAGAGGGGGCAGCCAGCAAGAGAAGGAGCCCACTCAGAAGCAAGCAGCATCTGCAGAAGTGCCAGAATAGGCACTACAAAGTGGAGTGAACCCAGAGCTCACCTGAAGTTGCACAAGAGGGTCCCACGAAGCCGGAGGACAACTCAGGAGGTCGTGCAATGCAGGTTAGAGTGCCGGGGACCCAGGCTTGGCTGTGCACAAAGGAAATCTTCGGTGAGTGCACAGGAGCCGGAGTAGCTGCAAAACACGCGGTTCCCAGCAATGCAGTCTACCGTGGGGAGACAAGGACTTACCTCCACCAAACTTGGACTGAACAGTCACTGGACTGTGGCAGTCACTTGGACAGAGTTGCTGAGTTCAAGGGACCTCGCTCGTTGTGCTGAGAGGAGACCCAGAGGACCGGTGATGCAGTTTTTTGGTGCCTGCGGTTGCAGGGGGAAGATTCCGTCGACCCACGGGAGATTTCTTCAGAGCTTCTAGTGCAGAGAGGAGGCAGACTACCCCCACAGCATGCACCACCAGGAAAACAGTTGAGAAGGCGGCAGGATCAGCGTTACAAGGTCGCAGTAGTCGTCTTTGCTACTTTGTTGCAGTTTTGCAGGCTTCCAGCGCGGTCAGCAGTCGATTCCTTGGCAGAAGGTGAAGAGAGAGATGCAGAGGAACTCTGATGAGCTCTTGCATTCATTCGTTATCTAAGGAATTCCCCAAAGCAGAGACCCTAAATAGCCAGAAAAGGAGGTTTGGCTACCTAGGAGAGAGGATAGGCTAGCAACACCTGAAGGAGCCTATCAGAAGGAGTCTCTGATGTCACCTGCTGGCCCTGGCCACTCAGAGCAGTCCAGTGTGCCAGCAGCACCTCTGTTTCCAAGATGGCAGTGGTCTGGAGCACACTGGAGGAGCTCTGGGCACCTCCCAGGGGAGGTGCAGGTCAGGGGAGTGGTCACTCCCCTTTCCTTTGTCCAGTTTCACGCCAGCGCAGGGCTGAGGGATCCCCGGAATGGTGTAAACTGGCTTATGCAGAGATGGGCACCATCTGTGCCCATCAAAGCATCTCTGGGGGAGGCTACTCCTCCGCAGCCCTGACACCTTATTCCAAAGGGAGAGGGTGTAACACCCTCTCTCTGAGGAAGTCCTTTGTTCTGCCTTCCTGGGCCAAGCCTGTCTGGACCCCAGGAGGGCAGAAACCTGTCTGAGGGGTTGGCAGCAGCAGCAGCTGCAGTGAAACCCCACGAAAGGCAGTTTGGCAGTACCCAGGTCTGTGCTAGAGACCCGGGGAATCATGGGATTGTGTCCCCAATACCAGGATGGCATTGGGGGGGCAATTACATGATCTTAGACATGTTACATATCCATATTCGGAGTTACCATTGTGAAGCTATACATAGGTAGTGACCTATGTATAGTGCACGCGTGTAATGGTGTCCCCGCACTCACAAGGTCCGGGGAATTAGCCCTGAACAATGTGGGGGCACCTTGGCTAGTGCCAGGGTGCCCACACACTAAGTAACTTAGCACCCAACCTTTACCAGGTAAAGGTTAGACATATAGGTGACTTATAAGTTACTTCAGTGCAGTGTAAAAGGGCTGTGAAATAACGTGGACGTTATTTCACTCAGGCTGCAGTGGCAGGCCTGTGTAAGAATTGTCAGAGCTCCCTATGGGTGGCAAAAGAAATGCTGCAGCCCATAGGGATCTCCTGGAACCCCAATACCCTGGGTACCTCAGTACCATATACTAGGGAATTATGTTCTGATTAGCAGAGCCTCAGTGAGACAGTTAGTCATAACACAGGTAACACATACAAGGCACACTTATGAGCACTGGGGCCCTGGCTGGCAGGGTCCCAGTGACACATACAACTAAAACAACATATATACAGTGAAATATGGGGGTAACATGCCAGGCAAGTTGGTACTTTCTTACACAACCCCCCCCCCCCCAAACGAAGGACAATAAGACTAGCCATGACCTGATGAGTCTTCATTGTCTAAGTCATGGGTACTCACAAACTTTTTCTCGGGGGCCAAAATTGCAGTATGGTTTGCGGCCGAGGGCCGCACTGAAGTGACAGCGGGGGGGCGGGGCATAGAGGGGGCGGGGCTTAGAGGGGGAACAACCACCCCACCCCCTTTTTCAAAACATCGCCATCTGCTCTCACCCCTACCCCAGTAACACACACAGCGCCATCTGCTCTCACCCCTACCTCAGTAACACACACAGCGCCATCTGCACACAGCGCCATCTGCTCCCACCCCTACCCCAGTAACACACACAGCGCCATCTGCTCTCACCCCTACCCCAGTAACACACACAGCGCCATCTGCACACAGCGCCATCTGCTCTCACCCCTACCCCAGTAACACACACAGCGCCATCTGCACACAGCGCCATCTGCTCCCACCCCTACCCCAGTAACACACACAGCGCCATCTGCTCCCACCCCTAGCCCAGTAACACACACTGCGCCATCTGCACACAGCGCCATCTGCTCTCACCCCTACCACAGTAACACACACACAGCGCACACACACAGCGCCATCTGCTCTCACCCCTACCCCAGGAACACACACAGCGCGCACGCACACAGCGCCATCTGCTCTCACCCCTACCCCAGTAACACACACAGCGCGCACACATACAGCGCCATCTGCTCCCACCCCTACCCCAGTAACACACACAGCGCCATCTGCTCTCACCCCTACCCCAGTAACACACACTGTGCCATCTGCACACAGCGCCATCTGCTCTCACCCCTACCCCAGTAACACACACAGCGCACACACACACAGCGCCATCTGCTCTCACCCCTACCCCAGTAACACACACAGCGCGCACACACACAGCGCCATCTGCTCTCACCCCTACCCCAGTAACACACACAGCGCGCACACACTCAGCGCCATCTGCTCTCACCCCTACCCCAGTAACACACACAGCGCGCACACATACAGCGCCATCTGCTCCCACCCCTACCCCAGTAACACACACAGCGCCATCTGCTCTCACCCCTACCCCAGTAACTCACACTGCGCCATCTGCACACAGCGCCATCTGCTCTCACCCCACCCCAGTAACACACACACACAGCGCACACACACAGCGCCATCTGCTCTCACCCCTACCCCAGTAACACACACAGCGCACACACACACAGCGCCATCTGCTCTCACCCCTACCCCAGTAACACACACAGCGCGCACACATACAGCGCCATCTGCTCTCACCCCTACCCCAGTAACACACACAGCGCGCACACACACAGCGCCATCTGCTCTCACCCCTACCCCAGTAACACACACACACAGCGCACACACACAGCGCAATCTGCTCTCACGCCTACCCCAGTAACACACACTACATTAAAAACAAATAAATAAATAACCAAAGAGCCTTACCTGACTCAAAGCACTGTAAAGATGCCACAAATGTGGAACAGCAGGCAGGCAGGCGGGCAGCAGACGTGGAGCCGGTGACAGGAAGCAGACGACCAAAGCCCCATAAAAGTTAGCTGCAAGCGATGACTTTTATGGGGCTTTGGCTTCCAGGATCGTCAGGGCAACGCCATAAACAATGGCCGCCGTATGTAAACATAGAGGAGGGCCGCGGGAGCATGCTCCCGCGGCCCTCTTCTATGTTTACATACTGCTGCCATTATGATATGGCGTTTGGTGTGCGTCTCGCGGGCCGCCAAGCTAGGTCCGTGGGGCCGCTGGCGGCCCGCGGGCCGTACTTTGAGTACCGTTGGTCTAAGTGGAAATATCTGGAGAGTCTATCTGCATTGGAGTGGGTACTCCCAGGTCTATGTTCCACTGTATAATACATTCCCTGTAGGGATATGGACCACCTCAACAATTTAGGATTTTCACCTTTCATTTGTTTTAGCCAAAGTAGAGGTTTGTGGTCTGTCTGAACAATGAAGTGAGTGCCAAACAGGTATGGCCTCAACTTCTTCAGTGCCCAGACCACAGCAAAGGCCTCCCTCTCTATGGCAGACCAACACTTTTCTCTAGGGGTCAACCTCTGCTGATAAAAGCAACAGGTTGATCCTGGCCCTCAGAATTAAGTTGTGATAAGACTGCCCCTACCCCTAATTCAGATGCATCAGTTTGGACAATGAATTTTTTGGAGTAACAGGGGCTTTTCAGGACAGGTGCAGAGCACATGGCCTGCTTCAGCTCCTCAAAAGCTTTCTGACAGCTAGCTGTCCACAATACCTTTTTAGGCATTTTCTTAGATGTGAGGTCATTAAGAGGGGCTGCAATGGAGCCATAGTTCTTTATGAACCTCCTGTAATACCCAGTGAGGCCTAAGAAGGCTCTCACCTGGGTCTGAGTTGTAGGGGGAACCCAATCTAAAATAGTTTGGATTTTCCCCTGAAGTGGTGCAATCTGTTCTCCACCTACCAGGTGTCCCAGATAAACCACTTTCCCCTGCCCTATCTGGCACTTTGAAGCCTTGATAGTGAGGCCTGCCTTCTGCAGGGCCTCCAAAACTTTCCATAGGTGGACTAGGTGATCATCCCAACTGGAGCTAAAGACAGCTATATCATCTAGATATGCTGCACTAAAAGCTTCCAGCCCTTGCAGGACTGTGTTCACCAACCTTTGAAAAGTGGCAGGTGCATTTTTCAATCCAAAAGGCATTACTGTGAATTGGTAATGGCCTCCAATGGTTGAAAATGCAGTTTTTGCTTTTGCATCCTCTGATAACTTGATCTGCCAATACCCTGCAGTCAAATCAAAGGTGCTTAGATACTTGGCAGATGCCAGTGTATCTATTAGCTCATCTGCCCTGGGTATAGGGTGAGCATCAGTTTTGGTTACCTGGTTGAGACCTCTATAGTCTACACAAAACCTCATTTCCTTCTTTCCATCCATGGAATGAGGTTTTGGTACAAGTACTATAGGAGAGGCCCATGGACTTTCAGAGTGCTCAACCACTCCCAGTTGAAGCATTTTCTGCACTTCTTGCTTTATGCAGTCTCTGACATGGTCAGGCTGCCTATAGATCTTACTTTTGACAGGCAAGCTGTCTCCAGTATCTATAGTGTGCTCACACCAAGAAGTGGTGCCTGGCACAGTAGAGAAGAGCTCAGAAAACTGACCCAGGAGATTTATGCAGTGGTCGTTTTGCTCAGCAGTAAGACAATCTGCCAAAACTATACCTTCCACTAGAGCATCTTGTTCTGTGGAAGAGAAGAGATCAGGGAGAGGGTCACTCTCTTCTTCCTGTCCCTCATCTGTTGCCATGAGCAGGGTGAGATCAGCCCTGTCAGAGTAGGGTTTCAGGCGATTGACATGGAGCACCCTAAGGGGACTCCTGGCAATGCCTAAGTCAACTAAGTAGGTGACTTCTCCCTTCTTTTTAACAATTATGTGGGGTCCACTCCACTTGTCTTGGAGTGTTCTTGGGGCCACAGGCTCCAAGACCCACACTTTCTGCCCTGGTTGGTACTGAACCAAAACAGCCTTCTGGTCATGCCATTGCTTTTGGAGCTCTTGGCTGGCCTGAAGGTTTTTACTGGCCTTTTTCATGTACTCAGCCATCCTAGATCTTAGGCCAAGTACATAGTCCACTATGTCTTGCTTTGGAGCTTTTAAAGGTTGTTCCCAACCCTCCTTAACAAGTGTTAGGGGACCTCTTACAGGGTGTCCAAATAGGAGTTCAAAGGGGCTGAAGCCCACTCCTTTTTGGGTTACCTCCCTGTAAGCAAAAAGGAGGCAAGGTAACAGGATATCCCATCTCCTGCTGAGTTTTTCAGGGAGTCCCATTATCATACCTTTGAGAGTTTTGTTAAATCTCTCCACCAGTCCATTTGTTTGTGGATGATAGGGTGTGGTGAACTTGTATGTCACACCACATTCCTTCCACATGGCCTTTAAGTAAGCAGACATGAAATTGCTTCCCCTGTCTGATACCCCCTCTTTTGGGAAGCCCACCCTGGAAAAGATTCCCAGGAGGGCCTTTGCCACTGCAGGAGCTGTAGCGGTCCTTAGAGGAATTGCTTCAGGGTATCTGGTGGCATGGTCCACTACCACCAAGATAAACCTATTGCCTGAAGCAGTAGGAGGGTCAAGGGGGCCAACTATGTCAACCCCTACCCTTTCAAAGGGAACCCTAACCACAGGCAGTGGAATAAGGGGTGCCTTTGGAGTGCCACCTGTCTTGCCACTGGCTTGACAGGTTTCACAGGACTTACAAAATGCCTTTGTGTCCTCTGACATTCTAGGCCTATGAAACAAGGGGACAAGCCTGTCCCAAGTTTTCATTTGCCCCAAATGTCCAGCTAAGGGAATGTCGTGGGCTAGAGTTAGGAGGATCTTTCTGTACTCCTGAGGAATCACCAATCTCCTGGCAGCTCCAGGTTTTGGATCCCTTGCTGCAGTGTACAAAAGGTTATCCTCCCAGTAAACTCTGTGAGAGTCACTGACATCCCCATTTGCTTGTTTGACAGCTTGCTGCCTTAGACCCTTTAGTGTGGGACAGGTATGCTGTGCCACACTCAGCTCCTGCCTGGCAGGCCCCCCTTCACCCAGAAGCTCAGCAGTGTCTGCTTCCAGCTCCTCTGGTGTAGGTTCTGCACAGGGTGGAAATTATTCTTCCTCAGAAGTTGAATTCACTGTAGAGGGAGGGATAGTAGGTAGTGATTTACCTTTACTAACCCTAGCTTTAGGGAGCACTTGGTCCATTCTTCCAGGATCCAAGTCTCCCTGTCCTTTTTGCTTTTTGGCCTGAGCCCTTGTTAAAGCAAAGATATGCCCTGGAATGCCCAGCATTGCTGCATGAGCCTCCAACTCCACATCTGACCAAGCTGATGTCTCTAAATCATTCCCTAGTAGACAGTCTACAGGTAAATCTGAGGCAACCACAACTTTCTTTGGACCAGTAACCCCCCCCCCCAGTTGAGATTTACAACAGCCATGGGGTGGCTAAGTGTGTTGTTATGAGCATCGGTTACTTGGTACTGGTGACCAAGTAGGTGTTGTTCAGGGTGGACCAGTTTCTCTATTACCATGGTAACACTGGCACCTGTGTCCCTGTAGGCCTGAACCTCAACACCATTTATTAGGGGTAGTTGCTTGTACTTATCCATATTAAGGGGACAAGCAACCAAGGTGGCTAAATCAATAGCCCCCTCAGAGACTAACACAGCCTCTGTGGTCTCCCTAACAAGACCAACCCCAACTAAATTACCAAAAGTGAGCCCAGCTACTCCCTTGGATTGGCTATTAGTAGGTTTGCTCCCACCACCACTGCTATTACTAGGGGCACTAGGTGTAGCAGCAGGGGTTGTAGTGGTAGGAGGCTTGGTGCTTTTCTTTGGACAACTGGGATCTGTTGTCCAATGGCCTTTTATTTTACATAAATAGCACCATGGTTTCTTTTCTTTGTTTTGATTTGAAGAGTATTTGGGCCCACCACCCCCACCAGAGTGTTTTTGTGGGCCTGATGAAGACTCATTTTTAGTTTTGTGCCCACCCTTGTCAGAAGACTTACCATCCTTCTTCTTGCCATCCTTGTCACCCCCTGTATGAACTTTTCTGTTCACCCTTGTTCTGACCCATTTGTCTGCCTTCTTTCCCAATTCTTGGGGAGAGGTCTGATCAGAGTCTACCAGGTACTGGTGTAACAAATCAGACACACAATTATTAAGTATATGCTCTCTCAGGATTAAGTTATACAGGCTTTCATAGTCAGACACTTTACTGCCATGTAACCACTCCTCCAAGGCCTTCACTGAATGGTCAACAAAGTCTACCCAGTCTTGCGAAGACTCCTTTTTTGTTTCTCTGAACTTCATCCTGTACTGTTCAGTGGTTAAGCCATAACCATCTAGGAGTGCATTCTTAAGAACTGTAAAATTATTGGCATCACTTTCCTTTACAGTAAGGAGCCTATCCCAACCCTTTCCACTGAAAGATAGCCATAGGATAGCAGCCCACTGCCTTTGAGGGACCTCCTGTACAACACAGGCCCTCTCAAGTGCAGCAAACCACTTGGTAATGTCATCCCCCTCCTTGTAAGGGGGAACTATCTTGTGCAGATTCCTAGAATCATGCTCTTTTGCAGGATGACTATTTGGAATACTGCTGCTGCCACCATGGGGTCCTAACCCCAACCTCTGTCTTTCTTTTTCTAAATCTAAGGTTTGCCTATCTAAATCCAGCTGTTGCTTCTTGAGCTTCAGCCTGGATTCTTCCACTCTCAATCTATTGAGCTCCCTTTCTAACACTCTGTCATCAGGGTGGGTGGGTGGGGCATGCCTTGAAACAGAAGAATGGTGAGAATGAACAGAGGGAGACCTGGCCCTAACAGATGGCACTCTAACATTCTGGCCTACAGAAGTGACACTTCTACTGTGATGAGAAGCAACACTATTACTGTGATGTGAAGCAACACTCTTACTGTGATGTGAATTCACATCAGTACCAGCTATGCTAGGTGGCCTGCTAAGGGGCAGGTTGGAAAGATTCCCTCCCAAATCTTTTGCTAGGGGTGCCCACGAATCAGAGTGGGAACCATCAGCTAATTTCTCACCAGAAGTGCCAACTAAGGTCTTATCTTGTTCAATGAGCATATTAACCAACAGCTGTCTTGAGGGATTCTTCCCTACCATTAAACCTCTATCTATGCAGGGACTCTTTGCTTCCTTCCAGCTAAGGTTGTCATAAGCTATGCTGGACAGATCAAGAGTTTGGCCTGTACCAGACATGATAGACAAGAGTTTAAGGGACAGAAAAAGAAAGAAAAAGTTTCAGAACTTTTTAAAGAACAGAAAAAAAACTTTTAAAACTTTTTAAGAACTTTTTGAAAGTTTAGAGGTACTTTTCAGCACTTAGTAAAAGAAGTGAGAGAAGAAAAGCAAAACATTTTGGTTAGGTGTACGTACACTGAACTTGTTTTGTATATTTTTCTCTTATGAAAAGTACAATGACAAAAGTGGTAAGTAGTTGCAAAGTACTTATCCCACCGCTGCACAACCAATGTAGGAGGCTGGACTGGCTTGTAGTGAGTACCAAGGGGTACTTACACCTTGCACCAGGCCCAGGTATCCCTTATTAGTGTAGAGGGGTGTCTAGCAGCTTAGGCTGATAGAAAAGGTAGCTTAGCAGAGCAGCTTAGGCTGAACTAGGAAACGAGTGAAGCTCCTACAGTACCACTAGTGTCATATGCACAATATCATAAGAAAACACAATACACAGATATACTAAAAATAAAGGGACTTTATTTTTATGACAATATGCCAAAGTATCTCAGTGAGTACCCTCAGTATGAGGATAGCAAATATACACAAGATATATGTACACAATACCAAAATATGCAGTAATAGCAATAGAAAACAGTGCAAACAATGTATAGTCACAATAGAATGCAATGGGGGCACATAGGGATAGGGACAACACAAACCATATACTCTAGAAGTGGAATGCAAACCACGAATGGACCCCAAACCTATGTGACCTTGTAGAGGGTCACAGGGACTGTAGGAAAACAGTGAGGGTTAGAAAAATAGCCCACCCCAAGACCCTGAAAAGTGGGTGCAAAGTGCACCTAAGTTCCCCAAAGAGCACAGAAGTTGTGATAGGGGAATTCTGCCAGAAACAACAACACCAGCAATGCAACAATGATGGATTTCCTGACGAGAGTACCTGTGGAACAAGGGGACCAAGTCCAAGAGTCACGATCAAGTCGGGAGTGGGCAGATGCCCAGGAAATGCCAGCTGTGGGTGCAAAGAAGCTGCCACCGGATGGTATAAGCTGAGGATTCTGCAGGAACGACAAGGGCTAGAAACTTCCCCTTTGGAGGATGGATGTCCCACGTCGTGAAGAGTTGTGCAGAAGTGTTTTCGTGCAGAAAGACTGCAAACAAGCCTTGCTAGCTGCAAGGGTTACGGTTAGGGTTTTTGGATGCTGCTGTGGCCCAGGAGGGACCAGGATATCACCAATTGCGTGAGGAGACAGAGGGGGTGCCTAGGAAGAGAAGGAGCCCACTCAGAAGCAAGCAGCACCCACAGAAGTGCTGGAACAGGCACTACAATGTGGAGTGAACCCAGAGCTCACCCGAAGTTGCACAAGAGGGTCCCACGAAGCCGGAGGACAACTCAGGAGGTCGTGCAATGCAGGTTAGAGTGCCGGGGACCCAGGCTTGGCTGTGCACAAAGGAAATCCTCGGTGAGTGCACAGGAGCCGGAGTAGCTGCAAAACACGCAGTTCCCAGCAATGCAGTCTAGCGTGGGGAGGCAAGGACTTACCTCCACCAAACTTGGACTGAAGAGTCACTGGACTGTGTGAGTCACTTGGACAGATTTGCTGAGTTCAAGGGACCTCGCTCGTCGTGCTGAGAGGAGACCCAGAGGACCGGTGATGCAGTTCTTTGATGCCTGCGGTTGCAGGGGGAAGATTCCGTCGACCCACGGGAGATTTCTTCGGAGCTTCTAGTGCAGAGAGGAGGCAGACTACCCCCACAGCATGCACCACCAGGAAAACAGTCCAGAAGGCGGCAGGATCAGCGTTACAAGGTCGCAGTAGTCGTCTTTGCTACTTTGTTGCAGTTTTGCAGGCTTCCAGCGCGGTCAGCAGTCGATTCCTTGGCAGAAGGTAAAGAGAGAGATGCAGAGGAACTATGATGAGCTCTTGCATTCGTTATCTAAGGAATTCCCCAAAGCAGAGACCCTAAATAGCCAGAAAAGGAGGTTTGACTACCTAGGAGAGAGGATAGGCTAGCAACACCTGAAAGAGCCTATCAGAAGGAGTCTCTGACGTCACCTGCTAGCCCAGGCCACTCAGAGCAGTCCAGTGTGCCAGCAGCACCTCTGTTTCCAAGATGGCAGAGGTCTGGAGCACACTGGAGGAGCTCTGGGCACCTCCCAGGGGAGGTGCAGGTCAGGGGAGTGGTCACTCCCCTTTCCTTTGTCCAGTTTCACGCCAGCGCAGGGCTGAGGGATCCCCGGAACGGTGTAGACTGGCTTATGCAGAGATGGGCACCATCTGTGCCCATCAAAGCATCTCTGGGGGAGGCTACTCCTCCCCAGCCCTGACACCTTATTCCAAAGGAAGAGGGTGTAACACCCTCTCTCTGAGGAAGTCCTTTGTTCTGCCTTCCTGAGCCAAGCCTGGCTGGACCCCAGGAGGGCAGAAACCTGTCTGAGGGGTTGGCAGCAGCTGCAGTGAAACCCCAGGAAAGGCAGTTTGGCAGTACCCGGGTCTGTGCTAGAGACCCGGGGAATCATGGGATTGTGTCCCCAATACCAGGATGGCATTGGGGGGCCAATTCCATGATCTTAGACATGTTACATATCCATATTTGGAGTTACCATTGTGAAGCTATACATAGGTAGTGACCTATGTATAATGCACGCGTGTAATGGTATCCCCGCACTCACAAGGTCCGGGGAATTAGCCCTGAACAATGTGGGGGCACCTTGGCTAGTGCCAGGGTGCCCACACACTAAGTAACTTAGCACCCAACCTTTACCAGGTAAAGGTTAGACATATAGGTGACTTATAAGTTACAAAAGTGCAGTGTAAAATGGCTGTGAAATAACGTGGACGTTATTTCACTCAGGCTGCAGTGGCAGGCCTGTGTAAGAATTGTCAGAGCTCCCTATGGGTGGCAAAAGAAATGCTGCAGCCCATAGGGATCTCCTGGAACCCCAATACCCTGGGTACCTCAGTACCATATACTAGGGAATTATAAGGGTGTTCCAGTATGCCAATGTAAATTGCATAAATTGGTCACTAGCCTGTTAGTGACAATTTGGAAAGAAATGAGAAAGCATAACCACTGAGGTTCTGATTAGCAGAGCCTCAGTGAGACAGTTAGTCATAACACAGGTAACACATACAGGGCACACTTATGAGCACTGGGGCCCTGGCTGGCAGGGTCCCAGTGACACATACAACTAAAACAACATATATACAGTGAAATATGGGGTAACATGCCAGGCAAGATGGTACTTTCCTACATATACATTTGCGATATGCCTTCAAAATCCTCACCCATTATGATTTTTAAACAAATTCTTTCAATGCTTTTCACATGCGGGCTCGTCCCACTTTTTTCTCCCAGACATGCAGGGAAGGAAACTTGAACCTGGAAACGATGGAGAGTCACAAGTGCAAGGTATACTTTATAGCCAGTAATTTTTTTAAATAGATGAAGGATCTGACTCGGTACTTTATCTATCATTTCACCCACAACTACGCAAACCTGATAATTTTCCAAATCAGACATGCCTCTGTGCCTCTCCTGACATTGTTTTGCTCTCATCTGAATCATCAAAATTTCTGTCCACAATAAGCCCATTTATAGATTTGTTTGTAAATCCAACTCTTACCAGGAAAGAGCATTCAGTTCAATGTATTTCAATTAAACAAAAGTGCTAGAGTGATATAGATTGCAGAATTCATTATGGAAGATTTCATTGTTTGTGTACTCTGGAGCTTAGAATTTTCTTGGCGCAAGAGCCACCAATCACTTCATTTTAGTTATCAGAGCAGGGAAAAGCCAAAATGTGTTCACTAATTCAGGAATAGTAATGTCAGGAGCATGCACAGTGTGGTCCTGTGAAATAAGGAAGTTTAGATGATGTTGTCAATCTGTGTATTCAGTGCCAGTTTGACTTTGAAGATGATGTACAGGTTGCAGACATTTTGAAAAGGAATGGGGTGGGAAGGCTCCAAAGAAAGGTGTCTAGTGATGTTGGAAATTGTTATGAGTAATGCTGCCAAAGAGCAAGATCTCTGTTTTTGAAGCAGTAAGATAAAGCATTCTAGTTGCATTATGTTGGACCCAGCCCTCTCTGCAGAGTCACTTCAAACCTTTTGTCTTCACCCCTCCTATTTTGATGACATTTTTTTAGTTGGCTTTAGGAACCTGCAAGATACCACTGCTAACTAGGGCTGTAGTGCTTATGCTTTCTCCCTAAAAGAGGGTACAACTGGCTTACACATTTGCTTCACCTGTAAGACCCCAGTAAAGTGTACTACTTATACCCAAGGCCTGTATGTTAAATGCACACATTGTGCCACCCATTTCCGTAGCCTTTCTAAACATGTTTCATGCCTGCCATTGCAAACTGTGTGCAGTTATAATCTGCCATTTTAATCTGTCAAAATAAACCCAGTCCTGAAAAACTCTCAAATTTGCTTTCCCACTACTACAAGGCATACATCTCAGACAGGCTAAAGACTTGTCCTACATCTGTCCAGCTGGCCAAACTCAAGTGGACTTGTACCCTAAGATGTGTCCCCTGGGTCCTGGACACTTGGCTTGCATCAGAGTGTACTTCTTTGGCCCAACTGTTGGTTCTCTCAGAACTGATGCAGTGCAAAGCAATGCAACAGAGTGTGATGTAGGCCTTTGCATCACAGCACTTCTTAGCTCCCGATAGGGAGCCCCATTGGCACCGACATGGCATCACACATTTTAGTGCAGGACCTAGCATTGCAGCACCTTGCAGATGCTGATCAGCGGCCTCATCGGAACTGATGCAGCGTGATGAAACTTGATGTAGCGCCTTCTAGCTCCTGCTGGTGTTCCCATCAGATCCAAGGTAACTTGATGCAGCACAATGCAGGACCTTGCATCAAAGTCCAAGGACAGCCAGGTGCATTGGTCAGCGAGCCAAACTCTGTCCTATACTTGGGCCGTGCTCCTTCTCAGTTGGCTCAAACTTGTCACTTTGTTCAGGTCTAATGCGACCAGATAATCACATTTGGCACTTGCGCTTTTTCATCCTACTTTCCCCATAGACTTTGAAATAGTATATCTCCAGGTCTACTGATTGAATTTGTGTCATCCTAGTATTATTTTATTCATTCTACTTTTCAAGATTGGTTTGGTATTTTTCTTACGTCGTGTTTTCACTTTGTTACTGATTGTGTGCTGCATGAATACTTTGCAGAGTGCCTCTAAGTTATGCCTGTCTGATTTTGTGGCAAGCTACAAGGGAGTTAAGCATAGATTAATTTAGTGACATTTTGTGGTTCACCTTGACAAGGATTGTGGTTATTGCTTGAACAGTGTTTCAACCCCCTCAACCACTAACCCAATTTCTCACACATCTATTTGTAAACGGGGAAGGAAGGTTTTTCCATTGTTCTGATAATCTTTTAATGGTATCAATTTTACGTGGATATCAATGGCATACAAGTGGTCTCCAAAATTGTAGCTTCAGAGGATGCTTGTGAAGCAGATTATGTGCACACAGTGAATTAGAGCCAGCAGCACCACACAAGAGATGTCTGTAATAGAAGGGAGGAAAGATGCTAGTTTCATTTCAATGTTTCATTCAGTAGGAAATAATACAACATTTAAAATGCTTAAGCAACACTCTATCTGTCATAGATTAGTGGGAAAGTAGTATTTTGTAGTCCCATGAATTGTTGGTGGTTTATCTGAAATATTTCTTTTGACATCTGAGAACCAGTGGTTAAGGAATCTTTTGTTGAAGGGTGTATTTCAACGCATATGAGTGAGATAACTAGGCCTGCCTTTCACTCCATCTACTTCAATTGTTTCAATTATGTTTGTTTTTCAACAGGTGTTCTTTTTGCGAATAATATGTTACTGTCAGATGTTTTTTCTTTAATTTGGATTTGTGTTTTCTTGAAGTGTTGTTGCATTCCACTGTCAGAGGCATGTGGCCTGCGAGTGTATGAATGGTTGAGAGAGGTTAGAAGAAATCCTTATTATGGACATTGCTAAGGTAACTGTAACATATCATAACAGTATTAACTCCTCTAAAGATTTCCATATTACCAACATAATCAGAAATGTTGAGTTTGATGAAGGCATAATCTGGCTGGTAAAGTAATGAATGACATGCTTCAGGTGATGAAAGAAAAGAAGACTGAGACTATGTTCTGCCTCTTGGTTGGGTTGTTTCATCAGATCAATGAATCTGAGACTGATCAGATCAATGAATCTGACACTGATCAGATCAATGAATCTTAGACTGTTCTTGCCATCTACTTCATCCTGCATGTATTCATTTTGGAGATTGTTTGTCAAGATTATGTTGTTTCTCAGCAGAATCGACACAGAGAAATTAAGAAGGTGTCAGGAGATAGTTCGCTAAGAGCTAAAGTGAAGTGAGAATTAAGGTTGGGGTGTCAGAGTATTGCTAAAGCAAATGCCTTGTCAAGGAAATAATCTATTTGATGGGCTGTACATGTGGTACTGAAAATTCTGGACCCGTGTTATAAACATCGTCGTATCACAACGATTTTGGTATCAGCAGACCGAGAATGATTAGAATAGTATGCACAAGCATTGTATTCATATTCGGGTAACTAAATCACCCGAATATCAGAGTTTCCGTCTTGAACCCTTGTGTTCCATTTAAACGACAGCCATTTTGTGATTGCCCTCACATAGGCCAATGTCTAATGCTGAAAACGAGTCTGAAGGACACGTACATCTTTGCTGACTCCTCTGTGACCTGGGCAATCTGACTCCACTGCCTGAAGCCAAACCTGTTATGCCAGTTTCTTTCCCAGTGGCCGAATGAGATTAGTATCAAGGCACAACACATCATAAACCTTTCATCACACACAAACCATGCCTAATCTTACACACACCTGTCCCTGTTTCTTTCTTTATGACTTGCTTTACAAGGAGGAGGTGCCCGTTTATATTGGGGGTCCGTCTATATCTGATGAAAGTACTAAGCCTTGCCGGGTAATTGATTGAGGGCTGGACAAACGGAAATATGGGCTTGTCATCATAAACCTGCTATTTCTTTGTAGTGAAAATATGTGAATGGTCAACTGTAAAATAAGGAATGTTTGCCTAAAGCATAATATTTTGTATAAAAGAGAAGGTTAGCTTTGCAAAGAGAGCAGTCTCCTGAGAATATACACCGTGTTGTTCTTCTAGGATACCTGTTACTGGCTGCAGCCATTAAACAAGATCTTTGACTTCACCAAGAAGACTCTGTGTTTCTGTAGTCTGAAACAGGAAGGACTCGAAGTCTTAGGGTGTGTTCCCTGGCTCCGCTGGGTTCTGAAAAACCCAGTACTTCATACACTGTTTTGTATTTACAGGATACTGACACTTGGATGATTATATAAACATCCATCCCATGACCTGCTTTGGCTCGTTTGCAGAGGATGCCATGGGCAGCTGGAAAGGAAATGGTGGAGCAATTTTGAAGAGTCAGTTTTTTGTAAAAGCATAAAAGTGAAGGCCATAGGCATTGATGCACTTAAAATAAAGCACACCTCCATTGGTAGGTGCTGCTTGAGTGTTAATGGAGGTTTCTTACATTTTTTAAGAAAAAATGTGGAATTGTGAAAGGCTGCAGACACATTTTATCTCAATACAATTCAATTAAACTTAACGACATGACAGAAACTTGTTACTCCAGCCAAAACGTATCTAATGAGCAGGTGGCAGCACCTTCTCCCCAAAGAAGTGCAGAACGACCTTTAGGAGAAGGTATCATTCATAAATCCAATAGGAGGGCTCATTATTCTCCTAAAACCCTGCCTCCACTTGCCACTTTAAAATGTTAAATTGAGCTTCTTTGGAATGTGCAAATGTACAACTCTGAAAAAATGTTTTCAGGGCCTGTGTGAACCATGAAAATTAGCATGCATATTCAAAGGTATTGCAAATCATTGTAAAACCACATCCATATTTGATTTTAAAACATTGGTATATTCTTGATCATAGACTTAAACATTAATACTATAAAGCGTAGGAATATATGAACATGATTCAAAAAGGATTTAGGTTTTCATAGACCCTGAGAGGAAGGTATATGGAGTGATGTTTTAATAGTTTCTGGGTATGTGGAGGGTCTGGAATGCTTCAGATCATTTTGAAATAGGATTTTTCAACATAAGTTTGTGCCGATTGAAAATTGATTTTGGGGCAAGGAATAAATGAGCATTTTGTAAATTAGACTTCCCATTTGGAGTGTAGGGGCAGTCTCATGGCTGAGGGAGCAAAATCAGTGGATGAAAGGTAAACTCTACTTTTGTTGTTCTAGTGTAAGTGGCAGCATATGTGAGATCTGTAGTACCAATCGTTGTGGTCAAACAAGAAGAGTTTTGGAAAGTCATTGTGAGCCAGAAATACTTACGTTTTATCTTGTGAAATGGGTGGTTAAAATTATCCAGTATTTATGATCCTTGTGCTATCACACTGCCAACATTATAATTGTCTACATTAAGAAATGGGTGTAGTGACTTACCAGAAGAGATAAACACTGTATTGCTGCTAATGAGGCCTTTCAAAAAGGGAGATGATATTCATTTCTTAATGATTTCAAACCTGTAGGAAATTGGATTGTTCTTTGATGTGGGTGTGAGCCCTGGTCAGGTAGCAACTACAGCCCTTGTCAGATTGAGGCACAAGTCAACCCTAAATTAACCTGTTCTCAACCCTCTGGTAGCTTGTCACAGTGCAGTCAGGTTTAACTTAGAGGCAATATGTAAAGTATGTGTGAAACATGTCAAACAGTAATAAAACGAACAATACCATACAAAAATGTTCTCACACCAAGTTAGGGAAATAGATTTGTTTTTAATAAAACAAGAGTAAAACAACAAAAATCCAATCAGTAAAATGGAATACATGCAGTTTAAAGTTTTGATTGAAAATAGCACCAAAAAGCACAAAACTGTGAATATCTGGTCTTGCCAGACTGGAACAAAGTTACAAGTTCAGACAACCACATCTGAGGGCCAGTTACAGGGACCCAACAAGGCCGGCTGAACAAAGTACCTTAATCCCTGGTTTATGGAGTGTTGCAAGGATCCATGTTGAGAATACATTGCAACATCGAGGTAAAGCATTTGTGCTGATGTTTGTTGACGCTGCAGAGCGAGATCCTGCATCATCGTCAAGGATCCCGTTTGTGAGGGCTTGCAATGCAAAGTCCAGTATCAAGGATGCGTCGGGCAGCCTGGGTGATGCATTAGTTCTGAGCAGCGGAAAGCTGCAATGCAGAGTCTGGTGTCATCAATGAGGGATGCGAGGGACTGCGTCAATGGTACACAGGGGTTTCTGGGCTACAAAGGTGATGCAGGTCTTTGAGGTGAGTCTTATACATGCAGCAGCAGTGAGGCTTCAGTTCTGCTTGTGGTTGCACCACGCAGCAAAGGGAATGTGTCAGTTCTGCTGGGTCCACAGAGGCTGGAAGAGCACCTTTCGCCCACTTTCAAGGATCCAGGACTGGGGTGGCACCCATGGTTGACTGCGTTCAGGTGTTGAGCTTGAGGTTGTTGGAGCCTTCTATCCATATGGCTCAAGTCAAGAGGCCAGCCAACTACTTTTTGGAGTCACTCTGGGCTCCTGGGTTCAGCAAATGCTGGTCCAGAACTTGTAACACAGGCATGATAGCAGCAGGCAGCAGTTCATCAGAGCAGGGCAGCAGTTCTTCAGAGCAGCAGTCCTGCACAGTAGCAGTTCTTTCAGCAGCACAGAAATCCTTCTTTCTGGTAGATTATCCACTGGTCCATAAGTGCACTGAGGAGTTGATGTATGAGGTCCACTATTTATACCCAGTTTTGCCTTTGATGTTGAAAGAAACTTAAAGAGGCATGCCTTTGAAGTGCAGTGGTGCTCTACTTTCCTGGACCTGGATCCATACTAACTACACAGGGGTATGCAGCCCTTTGTGTGCAGGCAGGAGGTAGCCTATTCAGTGGTAAGTGTGGCTGTGCCACGCTCCTTCCTCCCATCCTGCCAGTGATGGCCACTCCAGGCACATCTTTGCTCCCTATTGTGTGTGGCTGTCTAGGAGGAATACACAAAGCCCAACTGTCAAATACACCTAGCCATATGACCCAGAGACAGGCTACATGCACCAAATGGTTAAGGCAGAAATATGGCAACTTTCTAAAAGTTGAATTTTCAAAATTGCAATTTAAAATATGACTTCACTGAGTTAGGATTTTTCATTACAATTCCAAAGGCACCAAACATGACATGGCTTCCTGCTCCCATCTGGAAATTACAGCTTATTATATGTAATAAGATAACTCCAATGTTATCCTCTTGGAGAGGCAGGCCTTGCAGTAGTGAAAAACAAATTTAAGAGCTTTTTGCTACCAGCAAATTTAAAACTTAGAAGGACATGTCCTACTTTTTAAATACGTTGAACCTTGCCCTTTGGGCCTTCCAGGTCTACCCTCAGGGTACTTAATATGTATTAAGAAGGATGGTTAGGGCCTGAGAAAAGGTTTATTTTGCCAGGTTGACATGGCAGTTTACAATACAACTGCACACACAGGTGATAATTACAGGCCTGAGACATCTTTAAATTGCCACTTAAATGGGTGGCACAATCAGTGCCGCAGGGCAACTAGTACCATTTAATTTACAGGTAGTAGCCGCAGGTAGAGCCACCGTACTAGGGACTTACAAGGAAATTAAATGTGTCAATTGGGTATAAGCTAGTCTTACCATGTGTTAAAGAGAGAGCCCAAACACTTTAGCACTGCTTAGCAGTGGTAAAGTGTGCAGAGTCCTAAAACACACAAAAACAAAGTCTATAAAAAAGAAGAGGGTTGAAGGCAAAAAGTTAGGGTGAAGCCCACACCATAGATGCCAGGTTTAACAAACTCCATACATGTGTACTCTTGTTTATTGTATTAGTACACTAGTACTAAGTGACTTATAATGTCATGAAAAAACAAAGCTGAATGATGCATGTTTCTTGGGAACCCAAGAGCTTTTTTTGGAAGTGTCAGAGCCATAGATGAGAAAAGCGGAGGCTATCGATCAGGAGCCGACTACAGGGGGCTTCAGAGCTATGATTAGACAGAGATGAGTCCTCATTTCAGGAAACTGTGAGGAGTCAACTCCAAGGGGACTTTTGCATGGCTGCGGGGAGCAGAGTGGACTCATTCCATTTGATTGCAGGTCTCTTCTATGGGGCTTGGTCTAGCTATGCATGGGAGATCCTAAGCGCTGTGGCTGGTATAGAGCTGCATACAACATAATGAAAGGAAAGCTTACAAAGTCAGCAGATCTCTGTGTTGATGAGTGTACAGAGAGATGCACCCTCTGGATCACTCCGAGGCATTTCCACCTTTGACCTGCTGGGTCCATTCATTAAAAACCTTTACCTCATACATCATACCACTTTCACAAAACCTTGGAGAGGTGAAACAACTCAAACACATGCTGGCCCAAACATACGTTCATCAGGCCTTTAGAGCATAACAAGCATTTGCTGCCACTTTGTTGACAATTTATCTTTTGCCTACCAGCACTAAGCAAAGTGTGCACTCATGCTTGAGGCTTCATGGGTACTTAAGCGGTCATTCCTACCTTGGCGGGCGGCGGTCGCCGACGCCTGGCGGTAACCGCCAGAAGACCGTACCGCGGTCAAAAGACCGCGGCGGTCATTCTGACTTTCCCAATGGGCTGGCGGGCGACCACCAAAAGGCCGCCTGCCCGCCCAGCGGGAAAGCACCAGCAACGAGGAAGCCGGCTCCGAATGGAGCCGGCGGAGTTGCTGGTGTGCGACGGGTGCAGTTGCACCCGTCGCGATTTTCAATGTCTGCCAAGCAGACACTGAAAATCAATGTGGGGCCCTGTTAGGGGGCCCCTGCAGTGCCCATGCCAGTGGCATAGCCACTGCAGGGGCCCCCAGGGGCCCCACGACACCCGTTCCCGCCAGCCAGGTTCTGGCGGTGAAAACTGCCAGAACCAGGCTGGCGGGAAGGGGGTCGGAATCCCCATGGCGGCGCTGCGTGCAAAGCCGCCGTGGAGGATTCACAGGGGCAGCGGGAAGCCGGCGGGAAACCGCCGGCTTCCCTTTTCGGACCGCGGCTTTACCGCTGCGGTCAGAATAGCCCCAGAAGCACCGCCAGCCTGTTGGCGGTGCTTCCTCCGTCCCCTACCCTGGCGGTCTCAGACCGCCAGGGTAGGAATGACCCCCTTAATGTCTAAGCAGTGTTATCACCTGCATCATTTAAATGCCTTCCGTAGTTTAAAAAAATTTTTAGGAGTACTAATTTGACAAATACATTAAATTTCTAAGTCACCTCACAAATAATAAAACTCTACATTTTTAGACTAATTCTTTCTTTTTTGTGATTGGAGATAGTATGATTCTGATGCTTGCTTGTCACTGTAATCTACACAAGCATTTATTATACAAATTCAGATATTAAGAGATTATTAACAAGCTACACGTTAACATGTGAGGTGAAGGAATAGAGCCTACTGACAATCTGCAATATGTTTCACATGGACTGTGGTAGCCCTGCTGAAACCAGTGCATCTAATGGGATGATGGAGAATAATGAGGAAAATTAATGACCATTATTGGTAGAAAGGTAGGATTTTCGTTTGATAAAACAATCTTTTTGATATTAACACCGAAACACAGGGAGTGATCATTGATAAAGGTTTCCAATTCAATTCAAAATGGGGACATTAAATAAAGTAGGCTCCTCATAAGTTTTCCATTTCTTGCAGTACTGTGAATGTAATGTTTAATATAAAGTTATAGAATGATCAATTTGTCTAGGAAAAAACAATTACACATGTTTATGCCACATATTATGGACCCCTATAGACACTTAAATGTTTATGGTATTGTTTGACAGCTGAGCTGTCACCAAAACATTAGTTAACATCACTAGAGAGGTGCTTTGGCTTCACTTACATGTTGGGATCCAGGAGTATATGATTTGATTGGGCAGAAGTTGACTGCATCCACAAAAAGATACTTGCCCCCCCCCATGCAGCTATGATCATTTTGTTTGTTTATACAGCTGACTGAGCTTGAACTTTCAGACACACACACATGACACTAGAATGCTATAATCATTTGCTAGACAACTAGATAATGTAGGTTGTTTTTCTTTGGTAGCAACAGAAGTTGAGGAGGGCAGTCATTAACCTACATGGATTTTTACATGTGGCTTGATAGTGCAACTGTCACCTGACATTTTAATCTACAAAAATATTGTTCTACAACTCTTTGCTTCCACATAAATAGATATCTGTTCCCATGCTATTTACTTGTAATGCTTCATATTCCCATACAATATTCTGTTATAGCCAGACCCATTGGCATTGCCAAAGCTTGTTGATGAGTGCTGGATGGCAGCACATGACTGAATAGTTTTGACAGGCAGTGAGAGGTACAGCTGACCCAGTTGGATAGGGGTGTCCAGGAGGTTGGAGATCAACAAGTTTAATTTGGGCCCAGCCAGGGAGACTAAAATTATGAAGCTCCTCAGCTTCTTTGCAGTGTCTCTTCATTGTTTTTTTATTCACCTCAGAGTGGTCATTGCACGATAACTTGTACAAATCTGAGAAGCACTATAGGGAGTTGGTGGATGTGTAGTTTGTGTGTAATGACCAATAATATGAGCTAAGGAAACATGTGCATAGTTTTGAGGTACATGGAATGACAATGCAACTGTTGCATGTACTGCTGACTCTTCCCGGATACCGTATCATTAATGATCTAGCAAAAAACATATCTAAGATCTGTATATTTATTTGCCAGACAGCCAGTCCGGGGACATTGAATGGATTAACCTAATGTGTTCTATGGCTCACATTAAAATGTCATTGTTGCACATCAACGTGGCAAAATTCACATGGACCAAATTTAAAGCTTGGTAGATATGGTACCCTCAGCTAACATATAAATGTGTGTCACCGAAAGGCGAGATAGTTACCCAGGCAGTTCACAAATGGTAGGTCATTCATCGGCACAGGGGAAGTGCTTTCACACACTCTGAATATTTATGTATAGTGGGAGGGCCACTGGATGGGAAGTCAAGAAGTGTCTCAGTGAATAATGGTGCTTCCACTTGCCGGGGTCCTTTAGCCGCTTCTGTGAGAGTGTTTTTACTAGCCAGGATTCATAATCATTAACCTAATACAATATGCTGGTAGGCCTAAATCAATTTCTGCACATAAATGTGACTTTTCATTCAGAGCTTGTTTAGAGACATGTTTTTGGTTTACACTGCTGACAAATACATACTTTTCACTTTTTTCTCTGTTCCTTTCCTTTTTGTTCATTCTCACTGATGTCGTGGTCATAAGTGTATATCTTTTCCTGAAGCAAATATCTTATTGCAACAGTAGAATTAATTGAGAGAGTGTTAAAATTTAAGGCCTGATTTAGATATTGGTGGACTAGTTACTCCGTCACAACAGTGACAGATATCCTGTCTGCTGACATCTAAATCCCATAGGATATAATTGAATTTAGATTTCAGCGGACGGGGTACCAGTCATCATTGTTATGAAGGAACTCACCTGCCAATATCCAAATCCAGCTGTTACACTTTTTACCATATTAATAGGAAGGGACTGAGGGCAGATGAAGGTCCTGCATACATGTCCCCACTCGAACTATACAAAGAGGAGGTTGCAGTTCCTATCAGAAAAACTATAGTGAAAAACTAAAACAGGTCAGGCTCAACCATAGCAAGCTCATCAGGAGATCTACTTGCTCAGGAACAAGGGCCCTAACACACACCATGGGGTGGCAAGCTTCATCATCGAGCAGCTCCCCGTTAAGCCAGTGCTGCAATGTTCAATGGGCCCCACAAGGGAGATCTTTGCCGGAGATCTTTTTGATTTTTCACAGATGTAGAAAGTTAGGTGCAAACAATATTGGTAGTATGATAAAGTGAGTATATTGGTGTAGGTGAAAGCTAAAAATAACTAAGTGATTTCCCTAACTTGTTTACTATATGGGAATCCCTATCATGATTAAAAATGACACTGGCCAGGATTGGGTACAGTGATTGTACTGGCTCTAAATGTGTGTAGTCAAAAGGGAAGTCAAAATGTTTCTTGCCTATTTATTGCCCAAAAGGATCAGGGTAATTCTTCAGGACAAATTGCCTAATCTACTCTCAGAGAGGTAGCCTATTCTGAAGGCATGTGTGTAGTCTTACCCCAAATGTAAAAAAAACGAAGTTGTAGTGTATCTGTAGTTTCAAAAGCTGACCAACTTCGCTGCCCTAACTAGCCCCGTGCAAGTGGCAAAATAAATGCTCATTTTGAGTCATGTCAGAAGAACTGAGGTTACAGGAGTGTATTCGGCCGTGACCTACCCCGTCCTCTGTCCTCCCCAGTAGTTTTCTTCACATTTCTCATAACACAAATAATTGAGGATATGATACAAAAAGGAATATTGAGGGAGATAATCAGGAGCCTGTGCATCTCATCAATAATGGTATTACAGAAATCAAATGGCAAGTATAGGATAGGGCAGGATTTGAAAAATATTAATGACAGTGTAATCCCACTTTGTCCTGTGGTACAGCATCTAGCCGCTGTACTTCATCTAATCCCATGCTCAGCAGAATGGTTTAAGCTTTCTTCTTAATTCCATTATCCGAGGATCACCAATTAATATTCTCATTTGTATTTAGATCAAAAATATTACCATGATGTTGAGTCCCACAGGGGTATACTGAGAGTCCTTCAATCTTTAATCAGATCTCAAGGAAACATTTAGACACATTAAACATGCCCTGTAATTCAGTCCTTATGCAGTGTATTCATGACCTATAAGTGCCATAAGGGACAACAGAATCCTGCAAACAAGACATCATTGCTTTGTTGAATCACCTGGCAGAGAATGGACGTGAAGCGTCCCTTAACAAACTGCAATATTGGCAAAAAAGTCCAATACTTGGAACATAATATTGAAAAAGGAGCAAGAACACTGTCACGAGAAAGAGTAGAGGCTATGCTGCAAATGGGTCCACAAAAACACAAAGAGAAGTCAGAATGTTTTTTAGAATGATTGGCTACAGAAGGCAGCGAATGCCCAACTTTTCCTTGGTGTCAAACCTTTACTAAGACCGGCAAACAGAGATCCAGTTCCATTTGACTACAAATTTATTAAATCTTTCCTAGAGCTCAGAGAAAGTCTCTTTCTTGCTCCACCACTAGGAATGTCTGATTATTCAAAGCAATTTATGCTGTTTTATAGTGACAGGGAGGAGTGCACTTTCAGAGTGCTTACCTAGTTACATGGTGATGCAAGAGGACCTAAAGCCTATTTTTCAGTTGTTGCTGCCCTGTCACCCGAGGACTGCCCGGTTGTCTAAAATCTGTGGCAGCTGTGAGGACCATCTTTGAAAGGTGTAAAAACATAGTGGTGGAACATCCTTTAACTGACTGTTATGGTACCTCATTCTGTGGAGATCCTGCTTAACAAGACTAAAACACAGTACATGACAAGCATATGATCGACTAACTATGAGCAGCAGACTCTTGCTGCTGAAAACATCATGCTAAGATGTTAACAGATATTTCTTCTCCTACTTGAAAGTGAAACATTAGATAATGTTTAACATGACTGTCTCAATGTTATTGATCTATGCACCATGCCAAGACCTGATATAATAGATGAGCCTTTGATAATTCCTAATTATGTCCATATTGTGGATGGCTCATGCTTAAGAACAAATGATGGTTCTTTGAGAACAGTTTATGCTGTCTGTATAGTTTAAGAAGTTATAGAATCTTCATGGCTTCAAGGAGTTTTCTCAGTACAAGTTGCAGAATTAATTGCTCTTACTAGAGCATGCTGCTTAACAGCCCAAATAAGAGTGACTATTTTTACAGATAGCCAATATGGCTTTGTTGTGGTCCATGACTTCACCAGGATCCCCTATCAGAAACGGGAAACAAGTGAGAAAATTATTGGAAGCCTTGCAGCGTCTGACTGAAATTGCTGTGCTGAAATGTGCAGCATACAGGAGCGACAATGGTTATGTCACAGTTGGCAACAGATATGCAGATGAAGTGGCAAACTGTTGTGCAATTGTGGCCTGTCAATCTTAGGGATCTTTCACACATAAATCTCAACACGACACTGTCTTTTCAGTGTTGATGTCTATAGCTAACACAAGGGAAAATCAGAGAGCTCTATAGAAGAATGAAACTGAAGCAGAATAGCAGAGTTGGATTAGAGCAAGATAATGAAAGAATAAAAATGACATTTGGATTTCAGCTGATAGAAGAGCAGTGTTGCCTGACAGTTTGTTATTACTGATGACATAATATTTTCATGGACCTACACATTTAGACAAAGATGCCATGATCAAGTCTTGTAAACAAAATTGGTTTAACCCAAGATTCAGAGCCCATGCAGAAAAATTATGCCATCATTCTGTAACATGCCAACAGATGAATATGGGAAACTAAACTCCTGTCATAAAGAGTCATGCAGAGAGATCAGTTAGTCCCTTTAACAGGATGCATATATATTTTATGGAAATGCCTGTTTGCAATGAGCTGAGTTATGTCCTGGTTCTAGTGTGCAGTGTCTCTAGATGGGTGGAAGCCTACTCAACAAGGGGAAATTACAGTCACACTGTAGCTAAGTTACTATTGTAGAGTAGCCATTTTTAATATAGCTTCATGCACGTTAGTTTTACATACTAGGCCGCTGTGCACTTTGCTCTAGATATATTTTATTCAGCGCTGCACTGTTATTTTACAATAACCAGTTTTTACGGTCTTGTTTTAATTTCTTCTATCACACTGTTTAGCTTAGTTCAGCACTGTGGCGGTCATTGCAACATTGGCGGTAAAAGCAGCTTACCGCTGTGCAGAAGACTGCCAACACACCGCCGGGGCCACGGAATTCCGCCTCAGCTATTGTGACCCACATTTTCGGAATCTGCCAAAATTCAGACACCCACACAAGTCCGCCACACCAAAGGTCAGTGATAAACGGGTGAAAAAAAAACCTCCACCGTCACGCCAACAGAAATACGCCCACACTATCACGACACACGAATCCATGCAGCGGTCTTTCAACCGCGGTATTCCATTGGCGGTACACACCGCCGCGCTCAAAATACACACACTCTTACAAAACACAGCCACATTGGACAATTCGAAATACACACACCTGATACACATACACACACTACTCCCACACTGCCATTACAATATAAAACACACACCCACATCACCCACAAAACCCCACGACCAAAAATTCCGAAAGAAGGCCAGAGAGAGATAGCACCAGCAAGAACAACAGCATCCACGGGCACACAGCACCATCACCCACAGAACTTCCACGCACCTCACACAACACACCACTACATATCAGCACACTTAACACCACACACTCCACCCCACACATCACCTACACCACCCCATGGCACGGCAAGGACACCCCAGGTTCTCGGAGGAGGAGCTCAGGGTCATGGTGGAGGAAATCATCCGGGTAGAGCCACAGCTATTCGGAGCACAGGTGCAGCACACCTCAATTGCAAGTAAGATGGAGCTATGGCAAAGAATAGTGGACAGGGTCAATGCAGTGGGACAGCACCCAGGAAATTGGGAGGACATCAGGAAGAGGTGTAACGACCTATGGGGGAAGGTGCGTTCCGTGGGCTCAAGACACCACCAGGCGGTTCAGCGGACTGGCGGCGGACCCCCACCTCCTCACCCACAACTAACAACATGGGAGGAGCAGGTCTTAGCAATTCTGCATCCTGAGGGCCTCACAGGAGTAGGTGGAGAAATGGACTCTGGTAAGACAAATCTTAATTATTACATCCCCCACCCCACCTGCATGCCATCACAAACCCCCACCCTCACCCCCAGCACCCCAACTCCTCACATATGTCCCAACATCACAAACCACCCATCCCAACACCAAGCCCTGCATGCAACAACAAAGCATGGACACACATCACTAAAGCATGGCCACTGCACATACCCGTACAACCCTCTAAACCATCCTCACACAAGGTCCCACACAGGAATGCAAGCACTGGGGTACACGGTCACCCACCCATTGCACACCATGACACACACAGATGTAATAACCATCCTTTTATACCCCTGCAGGACCCCTACCCAACGTCACCGGACAGGAGGGTCCACACATGTCCACACCACCAACAGAAGAGGCCCACAGTGATGACAGCAGCTCTGTCCAACTGGATCTAGATGACCAGCCCGGACCATCGGGGACCTCGAGACAGTCGGTTCCCCTCACCCAGTCATAGGCCACCACAGGCCTTACCCCCTCTGGAAACACCAGCACAGCACCCACCCAGCGGGCCAATACCTCCGTCCCCAGGACACGTCAATCAGCAGTGTGTCCACCACTACAGGGAACCCAGGATAACCCACCACCCCAACAACAGGGACCTGGGGGCAGTGGTAGTGGGAACACGGTCCAGGGGACGGCGGCCCAGGAACACAGGGGAACTGGGAGGGCTGTTGTGCGACAGGGGGCGGACAGGCCAAGGGAACCCACTCTCCACGAGGCCCTCTCCGCCATCATGGGAGCATACCACCACTCCCAGGAGACGATGGCAATGGTAATGGCCAAGTTTCAGGAGACCCAGCGCCTGCAGGAGGAACAGTATATGGGTTTCAGGGAGAAACTCAGAACCATCAGCTCCACCCTGGGCACCATCATAGAGGTGCTGAAAGAAGTACTCAACACCAGGAGGGACACTGTGGCACTACAAGGGGCCCCTGACACTAGCATGGACGATGAACTGCACACAGCTCTAGTCCATGAGGAATCTAAGCAGATGTCACACAGTGGGACCCACATCTGTGAAATCATAGGGGAAAGTGACAACTCAGTGACCATACAATGGGTGAAAACGACACACAGTAGAGAGGTAGTAGTGTTAAAGTACATGTAGTAGGCATGTCTGTACTCTTACCTGTGTCTCACTGGAAATATTGCTGGATCACTGAGTCCCTGTTGTTCATGTCTTCTTCCTCTGCTTCCTCGTCTTCACTGTCCACAGGCTTCACAGCTGCAACAACACCGCCATCTGGACCATCCTCCTGCAGAAAAGGCACCTGTCGTCGCAAAGCCAAGTTATGAAGCACACAGCAGGCCACGATGATCTGGCACACCTTCTTTGATGAGTAGAATAGGGATCCACCTGTCATATGGAGGCACCTGAACCTGGCCTTCAGGAGGCCGAAGGTCCGCTCGATCACCATCCTAGTTCGCCCATGGGCCTCATTGTAGCGTTCTTCTGCCCTTGTCCTGAGATTCCTCACTGGGGTCATTAGCTATGACAGGTTGGGGTAACCAGAATCACCTGCAAATGGTGAGGGACAACTGTTAGACACACACTAACCTGGAGGGATATCCCCAGACAACCATTCCCACTGACTTGCCTCAAGGTGCTCACCTAATAGGCACACACAGTGCCTCTGGAGTTGACCCATCACATAAGGGATGCTGCTATTCCTCAGGATGTAGGCATCATGCACTGAGCCAGGGAACTTGGCATTCACATGGGAGATGTACTGGTCTGCCAAACATACCATCTGTACATTCATAGAATGATAACTCTTCCGGTTTCTGTACACCTGTTCACTCCTGTGGGGGGGGACCAAAGCCACATGGGTCCCATCAATGGCACCTATGATGTTGGGGATGTGTCCCAGGGCATAGAAACCCCTTTCACTGTAGGCAAATCCTCCACCTGAGGGAAAACGATGTAGCTCTGTATGTGTTTCAGAAGGGCAGACAACACTCTGGACAATACATTGGAAAACATAGGCTGGGACATCCCTGATGCTATGGCCACTGTTGTTTGAAAAGACCCACTTACAAGGAAATAGAGCACTGACAGCACCAGCACTTGAGGGGGGATTCGTGTGGGATGGCGGATTGCTGACATCAGGTCTGGCTCCAACTGGGTACACAGTTCCTGGATTGTGGCTTGGTCAAGCCTGTATGTGATAATCAAATGTCGCTCCTCCATTGTCGACAGGTCCACCAACGGTCAGTACACCAGACGATGCCGCCATCTCCTCACATGTCCCAGCGGACGGTGCCTATGAAGGAAAACAGCGAGCTCAGAGGTACGTACCCACAGTTTACCCAGAACACCAATCATACACAAAAGGTGGCCTGTATGTGTGTTGAGTCTAGGCCTAGGTATGTGTGACGCAGTTGGAAATGAAGCCCTGTGGGGCCCTGAAATGGCGGCTGCCTGACCTCTAAAGTGGGACAATGGGATGTGAGGTAACTGCGCTGGTGTTGTACGCCGTCGCGGTAGGCGGTTGAAGACCGTGGCACAATGCTGCATTGGTTAACATTGGACCCTATGGGTCCCAGGAGCCAATGAGGATGTACGCCGGCGGTGACGGTACGCACCGCCGTGGACGTGACCGCCATTGTCTATCTGTTCAATCACTCGATACCTGATCTTCGACAGGAGAGGACCTACACTGCAAGTGCTGCTGTGACCTCGGTCTGGAAGAGACAGTGGCTCGAGTGTCTGGGGAAAGGGCCCCTGCCTTCACATCGGAGGAGTTAGAGAAGCTCGTGGATGGGTTCTTCCCCCAGTACACGCTAATCTACGGTCCTCCAGACAAAGAGCTAAGTACACAGGGAGCATGTTGTATGGGCTATGCCTGTATGGAGAGGGCTGGATGTAAGAAGGAAGGTGAGAGAGTGCTGCGTGCATGAAAGACGGTGAATGCATGTGCCATATGGCAAGGGTAGGGATGGGGGCCATTCAGTTTGACGGTGCAGTTGCCAATAATTTCTCTTTTTCCCCTGTACATTTCATGTAGGTCTGCGCCCACCAGAAAAAATATATTTGGCGTGCCATCACCAAGGACGTCCAGACCCTGGGGGTCTACCACTGACGGAGCACCCACTGCCGGAAAAGATGGGAGGACATTCGCTGCTGGAGCAAGAAGACGGCGAAGGCTCAGCTGGGGATGGCCTCCCAACGTGGGAGGGGTGCCAGTCGCACCATGACCCGCCTGATGTTCAGGATCCTGGTGGTGGCCTACCCGGATTTGGATGGGCGCTTGAGGGCATCACAGCAGCCACAAGGGGGTGAGTACACTCTCATTCTGCTGCCTTTGCGCGCAGTGGAGGTGTCTGGGTGGGGGAGGTGGGCTGTGGGTTTCCCTAGGCCAGGGCGAGTTCCGTAGGCAAGGCCCCTCCATAAGGCAGGCCATGTGGCACCCCAGCCCACCTCTGTAGAGTGCCAAATACACCTAGTCATGCCCCTGTGTCATCTATGTGCACAGATGTTGTCCATAGCCTTGTAGGCCATTTCCCAGGAATTGAACAGTGGAGCCGAAGAGCGAGGCGTAATGCAGGGGGCTTCTGTGTCTGTCATGTCCGCCAACGGTAGCGGTAATGCATGCACTGAACATGTCTTTCTTCTGTCTTCCCCCCCTTTTTGTGGTCTCCCTGTTCTTGTGTGCAGTAGCATCATCAGGCGGAGGAGCAGTGGCACCGGAGCACGAGGGAGCTGCATCCCACATGGCCCTGGAGGGTGACACTACGGAGTCTGAATTCACCAGTGGGACCGAGGGTGAGGGGAGCTCCACAGCGGGGACATGAGCTGACACCAGCGACACAGACTCGTCCTCTGATGGGAGTTCCCTTGTGGTGCGGGACTATCTGTGCCCCTGCATCTACAGATTCAGCCGCCACCCCCCCTACCAGCACCGCCCTCCCAGCAGCCCCTCAGCCTTTGCCCCGTGCCCGCTCACCCAGGAGGGCGGGCATTACCTTCGCCCCAGGCACCTCAGGCCCTGCCCCAGTCACACCTGCTGCCCTCAGTGAGTAGGCCATTGACATCCTCAGGTCCCTCACTGTTGGGCAGTCTACCATTTTGAATGCCATCCAGGGTGTAGAGAGGCTGTTGCAAAAAACCAATGCATTCCTGGAGGGCATTTATTCTGGTCAGGCGGCCCTTCAGTGAGCTTTTTAGACTCTGGCCTCAGCACTGATGGCAGCCATTGTCCCCGTCTCTAGCTTCCCCCCTCCAACTTCCTCCACGCTGACCCAATCCCCTGTACCTCAGCCTATCCCAAGCACACCTACAGACCAACATGTACACACCTCAACACCCAAGGGAAGCTCAGGCAAACATAAGCACCACACATCCCACAGGCACTCACGCAAGCATCACACACATGCAGACACACCAACATCCACTGCCTCCACTGTGTCCCCTCCTCCTTGTCTCCCTCCTCCCTCCCAGTCTCATCTACACACACACCTGCATGCATTACCTCTACAGCCACTACGTCCCTCTCCAGCACACCCACCACCACACCCGCTCACGTGCAGTCACCACCCCCACTACCATTCACACGTCCCCTGTGTCCTCTCCCAGTGTGTCTGCGACGCCACCTCCCAAGATACACAAACGTAGGCACACACCCACCCAACAGTCATCCACCTCACGACAGCACATGCACCTTCACCCAAAGTCACCAAACATACACCTCCTACAACCACCACCTCTTCCTCCACTCCCAAACCCCCTTCAGCTACCTGTCCCAGTGTGTCCCAAAAACTTTTCCTGTCCAACCTTGACCTCTTTCCCACACCTCCCCCACCCCATCTGTCTCATACGTCCCGAACTAGCACCTCAGCCACAACATCTCCGGGACCAGAGGTTCCTGTAGTCACCGGAATCTGGAGTGCACCGGCCACCAGGGCAGCCAGTGTGGCCTGGAGCCACAGCCCAGACAGTCACCCACCTGTAAAGCATCAGAAGTTGGCCAGTGCCCGGCGGGAGAGGGGGAAGACTCCAGCCTCCAAAGCTGCTCCCAGGGGTACAGGTGGGAGTGTGGAGTCAGCTGTGACACCTTCCAAGGTTGGGAAGCGCCACAAGAAACCCGGCAAGTCTGGGAAGAGCAGCACAGGGTTGAAGACCGCCATCATCCCCGATGCCCAGGAGGCCACCGCCAGCACCAGCCCACCTGCCCACCTGCCGAGGAGGCAACCGCCAGCATCAACCCAGCTGCCCAGGAGGCCACCACCAGCACCAGCCCACCTGCCCAGGAGGACACCGCCAGCACCAGCCCAGCTGCCCAGGAGGCCGCCACAAGCACCAGCCACCTGGCCAGGAGGCCACCGCCAGCACCAGCCCCGCTGGGTCATGAAGGACTGCCAGCACTAGCCCCGCTGGGCCATGAAGGACTGCCAGCACTAGCCCCGCTGGGTCATGAAGGACCGCCAGCAGCTGAGACCCTGCAATGGAGACCGCCATCTCAAGCACCGCTGAACAGGGCACCGCTGCCTCAAGCACCGCTGAACAGGGCACCGCCATCTCAAGCACCGCTGAACAGGGCACCGCCGCCTCAAGCACCGCTGAACGGGGCACTGCCATCTCAAGCACCGATGAACAGGGCACCGCCGTCTCAAGCACCGCTGCACAGGGCACCGCCGTCTCAAGCACGCTGAACAGGGCACCGCCATCCCAGGCACCGCTGAACAGGGCACCGCTGTCTCAAGCACCACTAGCCCATGAGCGGCAGGGGCACTGACGCAACTGAGTCTGTCACAGGGTGAATGATGCACTCTGGGCACCATGCCCCCTCCAGAACCAGTGGAGACTGTCATCCACTACCTCTGTCCTTAGCAGGATGAAGCACTCTGGGCACCATGCCCCCTCCAGAACCAGGGGAGAGATCCATCCACTAACTCTGTCCTTAGCAGGATGAAGCACTCTGGGCACCATGCCCCCTCCAGAACCAGTGGAGACTGTCATCCACTTGTGAGAATGTGGCTTTGCACTCCCCAGGATTGAACAGTGGGCAACCCACCCACTGTAGAGACTTGTGAGACTGTGGCTTTGCACTCCCCAGGATTGAACAGCGGGCAACCCACCCACTGTAGAGACTTGAGAGACTGTGGCTTTGCACTCCCCAGGATTGGACAGTGGGCAACCCACTCACTGTAGAGACTTGAGAGACTGTGGCTTTGCACTCCCCAGGATTGAACAGTGGGTGTAAAGAAATGGCTCCCTGTTGCAGTTACCCCCCACTTTTTGCCTGATACTGATGCTGACTTGACTGAGAAGTGTGCTGGACCCTGCTAACCAGGCCCCAGCACCAGTGTTCTTTCACCTAAAATGTACCATTGTCTCCACAATTGGCACAACCCTGGCACCCAGGTAAGTCCCTTGTAACTGGTACCCCTGGTAGCAAGGGCCCTGATGCCAGGGAAGGTCTCTAAGGGCTGCAGCATGTCTTATGCCACCCTAGGGACCCCTCACTCAGCACAGACACACTGCTTGCCAGCTTGTGTGTGCTGGTGGGCAGAAAATGACTAAGTCGACATGGCACTCCCCTCAGGGTGCCATGCCAACCTCACACTGCCTGTGGCATAGGTAAGTCACCCCTCTAGCAGGCCTTACAGCCCTAAGGCAGGGTGCACTATACCACAGGTGAGGGCATATGTGCATGAGCACTATGTCCCTACAGTGTCTAAGCAAAACCTTAGACATTGTAAGTGCAGGATAGCCATAAGAGTATATGGTCTGGGAGTCTGTCAAAAACGAACTCCACATCTCCATAATGGCTACACTGAATACTGGGAAGTTTGGTACCAAACTTCTCAGAATAATAAACCCACACTGATGCCAGTGTTGGATGTATTAAAAAATGCACACACAGAGCATCATAGAGATGCCCCCTGTATTTTACCCAATTGTTCAGTGCAGGACTGACTGGTCTCTGCCAGCCTGCTGCTGAGAGACGAGTTTCTGACCCCATGCGGTGAGAGCCTTTGTGCTCTCTGAGGACAGAAACAAAGCCTGCTCTGAGTGGAGGTGCTTCACACCTCCCCCCTGCAGGAACTGTAACACCTAGCAGTGAGCTTCAAAGGCTCAAGCTTTGTGTTACAATGCCCCAGGGCACTCCAGCTAGTGGAGATGCCCGCCCCCTGGACACAGCCCCCACTTTTGGCGGCAAGTCCAGGAGAGATAATGAGAAAAACAAGGAGGAGTCACTGGCCAGTCAGGACAGCCCCTAAGGTGTCCTGAGCTGAGGTGACTCTGACTTTTAGAAATCCTCCATCTTGTAGAAGGAGGATTCCCCCAATAGGAATAGGGATGTGCCCCCCTCCCCTCAGGGAGGAGGCACAAAGAGGGTGTACCCACCCTCAAGGACAGTAGCCATTGGCTACTGCCCTCCCAGACCTAAACACACCCCTAAATTCAGTATTTAGGGGCTCCCCAGAACCTAGGAACGCAGATTCCTGCAGCTTACCGAAGAAGAAGACTGCTGAGCTGAAAACCCCTGCAGAAGAAGAAAGAAGACACCAACTGCTTTGGCCCCCGTCCTACCGGCCAGTCTCCTGCCTTCTAAAGAAACCTGCTCCAGCGACGCTTTCTCCAGGACCAGCGACCTCTGAATCCTCAGAGGACTGCCCTGCTTCCAAGAGACCAAGAAACTCCCGAGAACAGCAGCCCTGTTCAACAAAGACTGCAACTTTGTATCCAGAGGAGCAGATTTAAAGACCCCTGCAATCCCCGCAAGAAGCGTGAGACTTGCAATACTGCACCTGGCGACCCCGACTCAACTGGTGGAGAAACAACACCTCAGGGAGGACCCTCCGGTGACTCCGAGACTGTGAGTAACCAAAGTTGTCCCCCCTGAGCCCCCACAGCGACGCCTGCAGAGGGAATCCCGAGGCTCCCCCTGACCGCGACTGCCTGACTCTAAAATCCCGACGGCTGGAAAAGACCCTGCACCCGCAGCCCCCAGCACCTGAAGGATCGGAACTTCAGTGCAGGAGTGACCCCCAGGAGGCCCTCTCCCTTGCCCAGGTGGTGGCTACCCCGAGGAGCCCCCCCTTGCCTGCCTGCACCGCTGAAGAGACCCCTTGGTCTCTCATTGAAATCCATTGGAAACCCGACGCGTGTTTGCACACTGCACCCGGCCGCCCCAGTGCTGCTGAGGGTGTACTTTTTTGTGTGAGCTTGTGTCCCCCCCCGGTGCCCTACAAAACCCCCCTGGTCTGCCCTCCGAAGACGCGGGTACTTACCTGCTGGCAGACTGGAACCGGGGCACCCCCTTCTCTCCATTGAAGCCTATGCGTTTTGGGCACCACTTTGAACTCTGCACCTGACCGGCCCTGAGCTGCTGGTGTGGTGACTTTGGGGTTGCTCTGAACCCCCAACGGTGGGCTACCTCGGACCCCAATTTGAACCCCTTAGGTGGTTTACTTACCTGCAAGAACTAACAATACTTTACCTCCCCCAGGAACTGTGAAAATTGCAGTGTCCACTTTTAAAACAGCTAAATGTGTTTTATGTAAAAAGTATATATGCTATTGTGATTATTCAAAGTTCCTAAAGTACTTACCTGCAATACCTTTCAAATGAGATATTACATGTAGAATTTGAACCTGTGGTTCTTAAAATAAACTAAGAAAATATATTTTTCTATAACAAAACCTATTGGCCTGGATTTGTCTCTGAGTGTGTGTTCCTCATTTATTGCCTGTGTCTATGTACAACAAATGCTTAACACTACTCCTTTGATAAGCATACTGCTCGACCACACTACCACAAAATAGAGCATTAGTATTATCTCTTTTTGCCACTATCTTACCTCTAAGGGGAACCCTTGGACTCTGTGCATACTATTCCTTACTTTGAAATAGTGCATACAGAGCCAACTTCCTACAGTGGGCATGTGGCCCCCTCGTGGATTTGTCATCGTGCACTCAAGCGGCTGAGGTGCCCCCCCTTTTTATCCCCCTGAGGTGCCTGTTTAGTTGCTCTCTGATGCCCCTGCAGTGTTCTCTCCGTCATGGTCGGGGATCTTGTGTGGGCCTCGCCCATACCGTGTGGTCCCAGTGTTCCACTGACTTTCTTAGAGCACTACCTGAACTACTATGCTTGGTATATATTTTGTACATGGTGGATATATATATTTCTGCCTACTTGCTTTTAATATATTACAATGGTTACACTCATTTTCTATTGTCTTTGCATTCTTCCAGAGAGTTTGGGTGGTGTAACTGTGATGTATTGATATGCATTAGTGGGTGTTTTGTAGTGTGTGAGGGTGGGGGTGTTGCGTGTGTGTGTCCCTGTTTGGGGTGTTTAGAGGTGAGCATTTTTCCTTCGGGATTCCTGTTTCCGCCGTGTTTTTATCCACAGTGAATCCGTCTCCGAAATGGTGGCGGATTGCCCTGTCATAATAGTGTGGGCGGTACATTGTCTCCCGCCTGTCTGTTGGCAGTGACCGCCAAGCTGTTTGTTTGTACCGCTGTGGCGGTCGGAGTGTTAAAGTGGCTGTCTTTGTTGGCGGTTTCCGCCACGGTCGTAGTTGCAAATTTTTTACCGCTGGCCTGTTGGCGGTATTACCGCCGCTTTAACACCGACTGCCAGGGTTGTAATGACCACCTGTGTTCTCAAATAATGCATTCTTGATCGCCCTGTGCTTCAGTCAAGGCTAAAGTCTGGTAAATTGCCGGTAAACGTGGTAGAAGTTTAATCTCCAGCATTCAGAGAAAATACACATCCTTACGTAGGGACATTTTTCTTAGAACATCTGAGTATTAGTTATAAAAACACATTCTAGTCCTAGTACACGTTAAGAGGGAGATTCAAGTCAGGGACCCACAACTGGATGCTGAATGCCCCGTTGCAGATGCTGATGCAGATTACAGGCCTTTGCTCAGGTATGAGGGTCGATGTCCTCCCGGGGGAACCTGAAAGGCAGGCTTAGAGCTTAAGATGCTGTGCTCAAAAATATAACCTAGAACAGAGAATAACCTAGCGGCACAATGATAGCTTTATTCTTGTGCTTCACTCTCATCGTCACTATTTTAATATTACTGTGATGTGTAGTTCTGGTTATTGCAGCTCACGCTTTGCTATCTAAAATGCAGGCGTTTTATTAAGCCAATCTTTTAAACTTATACTGCCTTTTGTCATTTATATATGAGACCGCACTGTGTATGAGAGAACCGGTTGTGACCTGAGTGACCACCACTTCCCTGAGAAGTATTAAGATGTAATGCGCTCGGCTGCCCAATTGTCTCTACCATTTGGGAGAGATGAGGCACTGCTAGTTAGCCAGAGCAAAACCTGGATTTAGAGTGACAAGTGTCATCCACCGTGGGTCAGACTCAGTCCCCCACACTGTGAACGATCTTGCCGCTCAACATCCAGTAGTCTCATTAGGATCACGAGAGCCTACACGACACTATTAATGGAATTAGCAGCTAGAAATGGAATACCAGTTTCTCTGGAGTAAGAAGATTGAGAAAGTCACTTTAATAGTGAGATCATTAAGTTGTGTGTGACATTACAGTAGAACAGAAGCTACACTGCAGTTATTGACCCTAAGCTTCTATTATCATTGAACAGCTCAGTGGAACCATTAAATCTTGATGAGAGAAAGTTTGTGCTTCCACTTCATTGAAATGACCTGATGCTTTACCTTTGGTGCTGATGAGTCTTCGAAGTACACCTGACTGGAAGACAAGTTTATCCTCTCATGAGATTATTATGAGAGAAATGAGACTGCCTACTCTACCTGTAAATGCACTTAGGAACATAACAGATAACATGATACTCGATTACTGCAATGGAATGGCTGACATGGTACCTTCTGTCTCTCAACAGGTTGAAGCTGTCCCTGCAAACTCGCAAACGTCATGATCTCAGCCCCGGTGAATGGGTGCTAATAAAGAAGCCCCCCCCTGGTTTTAGTATTGCTCATAAAGAAGCACATGGGAAATTCCTGTCTCGAGCCAAGGTGAAAAGGCTCCTACCAAGTAATAGCCATCACAAACACAGCTGTCAAATGTGCTGAAGTGCCAAACTGGGTAAATGCTTTACATACCCAGAGAACAAAATGTCTGTATGAAGAAATGGTGTTCTATGAGCCAGGACACTGGTGAATGTAGCACCGCAACTTGTACAAGTTACTCAAGTTCGGGATTTCAGACAAGAAGAAAATAGAGGTGAAGAACTGCAGACAGGTGAAGAAGTCCAGTTATCAGCTTTCTCAGAGTGGCATTGGAACTCCGGGAATACACAGTGGAGATGCAAGAACTCAAGTTTAAATGACAGGTAAAAGAGCATAGCATCAAAAAGGAGATCCAAGAGCTGAAACAAGCCTGAATCAAGTACAAAAGGAGATGCCCACAATGCCAGATGGCCAAAGGCTTGCAGTTGGAAGAAAATGAAATCAAGTGCATCATTTGGATCCATACCGCCTACAATTGATGAAGGGACAGATTCTAGTGATATAAGTGACACAGAAGAAGATTAACAAACAATGAGAAGATTAAAAAAAGCTAGAGTATCTTGCCGAAGAGCTCCTGCACCTGAATGGGCCTACTACTTGAGCCAAGTGGTAAAAATCCCAATATCAAATCTGCTTGATTGGAGTAAAACAAATGCCCGAACCTCCCTGAAAGTGCTTAGAGAAAAATTCAGTTGTGACAAAATCATTAAATGAACTGTATGAAATAAAAATGTGATACATTTACTAAGAAGTTAAGAAGAATACCTGTAAACAAGGCAACAGTAGAAGAGTAGGAATAACATTTAGAAGAGCGCAGAAGAGGGTTAAGGACGACTATATGAAGATTGTTGTATTTAATGAGACACAGAACTAGCAAGTTGCAGGAAATGAAAGAAGATACTCAAGAATATTGCACATTGAAATATTAATTTTGCTGTTACACATATCACTTTTTTAAAAGATCTGAAGTTAGATAAAAATGTGTATCTTAACCAGAAATAGGTGCAGGATTATTTTAGGTGTTAATTTTCACTTACAGTTTTTTTAGTTGTAGCAATATTATTACTAATACACTTTACATCAGTAACCGAAAATTCTAAATCCATATTCACTAGCATGACATCAAAACCTCAGATAGATGAGGATGAGTTAAAAGCTTCAGTTGTAGATTATATGAAACAAGATTATTCAGCTAACGTTTATTCTAGATTAGTTCAAGAATATACGTGAGATATGGATGTAAAAGATTGTTATGTGTGTACACACCTACCTTTATTGGCTGATGAAGAAGTAGCATAACATCATATTCCTTTCTCTTATGCTACTTCATGCAGTATCTTACTCACCTAAGTGTATAGGCAACAGCACTTTGAATATGATTACTCTCTTTGACATGATTCTTTCAAAAGTGCCATTAAAGAAAAACATGAATTTACACCCAAAAGCAAGAGAAATGGAAACAGCTTGGCAATATTTTAGAGCTTTCCTTCCTATAAACTCTGTGAAGGCTCATGAAAACAATCTAACTTCCTTAATGAACACATTAGAAAAGACTTACATCATGATGTTTGAAGAGGAAAGAACACATTTTGCATATACTGTTTATAAAAATAAATAGTTTTGAAAAATGTGTGGAGAAAATAAGAAGACCAGTATAGAAAGAAAATGTTTATTCCAAGATAGAAGTTAGATAAGAGTCACAGGGGAAAAGTCTGTGGGGATCATTACAACTTCGACTTCGGAAAAGCCTGTCTGCTGAAGTCCCGATGGGTAGGTTGTCGCCAATGTGGCTGCCTCCCTGCCGGCCGCATTGCGAGTTTCCAGCTGGTCCAGTAGGAAAGGGCCTACAGCATTGTCTCCGATTTAAGCCAGTGGCAATGCTGTAGTGCATTGGGTGCACCAGCACCCGTCGCACAGTTCACTATCTGCAAAGCAGAAAGTGAACTTTATGATGGGGCTGGCCAGGGGAGATCCTGCATGCCAATGCCAAGTGCCCCCTTTTGGCACCCTACACCCGTCTCTGCCAGACTTTTTATGGTGGGGTTACTGCTGGAGGAGAGGGGGGTCATAATCCCCAGAGCGGCGCTGCTTGCACCTCTGCCCTGGTGGATTAGGACCGCCAGCATCACCAGACCATCTGTGGACAAAACCGGCGGTGCTGGTAGTTCGACCGCGGTGCTACCACTGCGATCGTAATGTGGTGGTTGCACCGCCACACTGGGGGTGGTCCAACAGCCACTGCGACCCTGCCGATCAAGAGACCGCCAGGGTTGTAATAAGACCTAGTGTGTTTAAAAGATGAATTACAGGGAAAAAGACACCTATAGGAAATAGTAATTTTGAGCTGTCAGGAGGCAAATGGCAAATTTTAAAAGGGAATGATCCAACTATCCCTGGACTGTATTTTGTTTGTGGAGGGAATGCTTATTTCAGATTATCAGCTGACTGGAAGGGAATTTGCTATTTAGGCTTGCTTTTTCCAAAGATGTATCGCATACAAACATAGACACATTAAAAGTAACGTCTGCACACAGATACATTTGCAGTGTGAATGTAGGAACACAACCAGCAGGACACATATTTGGAGCAATGATACCAGCAGTAGGGTGATATTAAGTGCTGAAAAGATTAGCAAGCTTTCAACAGTAGTAGATAAGCTGGCAACTAGTACATCTGGACCTTTATTAGTTGAAAACACACAACTAGTAGAGATTAGATCAATGGTTCTGCAAAACAGATATGACTCAGACAATTCACTCGCAGAAAAGGACATCATCTGCAAGATGCTGATGATAGAGAATTGTTGCACATACATTCCTGATGAGAGTAAGAAAATTGTTGAGTATGCGAAAAATATCTTTAATCTAAAAATTGACTTAGACCATTAAGAAGTCACTTGCATAGTTCAAATATTTACTAAAGGAGTTTCTGCAATGGGAAACTGGATTAAAGCAGCAGGAGGAGGAAACTTCAAAGCTATTTCAGTTCCTATATTAATAGGATTCATTTGTTTCCTATTTACACTAGCAGCCCATACAGCTATAAAAGTGTTGTTGCTGAAGAACGAAAACAGAAAGATGAATAAAAGAAGTTAGAAAATTTTTGAATTGAATGAACGCTTTAACAAAGAATTTATTGGAATAAAAGAAAGGGAGACTTGGAAAAGAAAAAGTAAATAGTCAACTGTAGATGAGAGTGAACTTTGAATACATCTCTGAAAGAAGTTTTGTGATGGTTACAAACCACCAAACGGGGGAAGTTGAGAGAGTGTTTTTAGTAGTTAAGATTCATAATCATTAACATTATATGATATGTTTGTAGGCCTAAATCAATATACTGCACATATATGTGACTTTGCATTTGAGGCTTGCACAGAGATATGTATTTGGTTTAAACTGCTTACTAATGCATGCTTTCCGCTATTTTTCTCTCTTCCTTTCCTTGTTTTTAAATTCTGACCCATGTCATGGTCATTAATGTGTATCTTTTCATAATGGAAATGTCTTATTGCAGCAGTAGAATGAATATAGAGTTAAATCTTAGGGACAGATGTATGACCGTCAGAGTTTGCGAATCGCAATTTGCAATTGTTAGCAACTTGTAAACTGCAAGTCGCAAACCCTGATGTACAGCAGTGTCTCAAACACTGTTTGCGATTCTCATATGGGTCACAAGAGATTTGCCTCATTAATATTCATGTGGCAGGTTACAATTCACGACCCATTGGGAATGGCCGGCACTCACAGGGATGGTGGCCTGCTGGGGTCAGGAGACTACAATGTCTGTGACTGCTTTTTAAATAAAGCACTTTTTTTTTTTTAAATGCAGTCCATTTTCCTAAAAAGAAAACAGGTTACATATCAAACAAACCAATGAAAAGTTTTCTTTTAATTTGTCTGCTCTTAAAAAAAGTTGACACCCCCATTCACAAAGGAGAAGGTGTCCCTTGGGAACCCCTTCCAGTTTGAGAATGGGTTACCACCTCCTTCACAGAGTCGATAAAGTATGAATGTTTTGCAACCTCATTCCAGTTGCAAAACATTCATACATGCCAATGTGATTTGTTGTTAGGAAGGGATGTCCTAAACACACCCCTTCCTAAAACCGAATTGCAAAAGCAAAACACGATTCGGTAACAAGCTACTGAGTTGCATTTCGCTGTTTGTACATGGCAAAAATAATTCTACTGGTCGCAAACGGCCCAATGGGCCGTATGAGACAAGTAAAATGATTTGTACTTCTGGCAATTAGTCTTTTTACCAATTTGACCCATGGAAACATTTCTGCCATTTTAGATTAATCTTAAAAGTTATTTCTTTAGGAATAGTCTCTTTTACCTTAGGTGAATGAGAGTGGAAGGGACTTCACTGTGGAATGGATTAAACTTACATTGACTTGTTTTTGTCTTATAGAGTTTTATGATGGGAGGGAAGAGTAGAATATCAAACATGTTGCAGTGAAAAGTTGAATCTATTTTGTGTTTAGGATGCTCTTTCCCACTAGGCCGACAGGCGGGAACAAAGGTTCCCACTTGTCAGCCCATTGGGAAAGGTGTGGCAGCATTGCTGCCGGTTCATAATAGAGCCAGACGCAATGCTGCCACAAGCAGAGGGCACCAGGACCCTCAAAATGTGCATTGTCTGCACAGCAGACTGTGTGCATTTCGATGGTGCTGGACAGGGGGCCATAGGCCACAGGCATGGGCAGTGCAGGTTCCCCCTTGTGGCCCCCTGCACTTGTTCTCTGCCAGCCTGTTCATGTCGGTTGAGCTGCCATGAAAATGCTGGCAGAGAACGAGGTTGTAATCAGCAGGGTGGCACTGACTTCAGCGCCGCCCTGGCTGATTACCACCTTCACTGCCATCATCCAACAGTGATCGAAAATCTAGGTGGGGACGGCAGTAGGTTGGCAGGTCTGTCCACCAACTTCATAATGTAGTGGCTGGATTGCCACAATCGCGGCAGTCGGACTGCCACCTCGAGTGTGGTGGTCTGTTGACTGCCCGACTCGTAATAAGGCCCTGAGAGTCTTTACTGATATTTCTCAGATTAATTCTGAGAAGACTTTCAATTTATACTTTAATCTTGTGGTGATGCTCTACTGACTTTCTTGGATTTCTCTTTATGGGGACTTCTGTTACAGCTCTTTTGCTTTCACTTTTCAAGGCAAAAACTCTTTATGGGTTCTGTTGATGTTTCTTTATACATTGAATTTCATCTTTAGATTCGTTAGAACCTTATTTTGTTTGGTTCCCGATCCCCTCCTTATACTCTTTACTTGTACTTTTTAGATTTAACCTGATCCATTTTGGAGTGACGTTCCCGACAAAATGTGTGTGGGAAAAAATATTACCACCATGTCCTTGTGATAATTTTTCAAAACAAAGCACTTGCAATTTTATTTTATTTTGTACACTTTACTCAGCTCCTAGGAAAAAAATTGTATTACCTATTTTGCGTAATTTGCATACCCTTTCCTATAAAGACGGACTGATTGGCATTCAAAGCCTTTCATCCAAACAAATGTGTAGCTCTATTTTAAGTTTTATCAAATCCGCTATCACCATTAGGAACCGATATGAATCAGTAATGTGATTATCAATTAAGGAAATTTAGATATTGTTTTACTGTTGACCACGATTTTATAAGTATTTATTATTTTATACTGATTAGTAGGCTTAAGTGGTAAACTTAGATTTTATAGATTTGCAGATCTAATATATTTGTCTTTGAATTATACAAATAAGTACTGTATATTATGATGATTTATATGTATGTATGTGTACTTTTATGGCAGTATGCCGAATAAAGTTATTTTGACTGACTGACTACACATTGAATCAGCTGAGAATAGGGATTTGATATTATGGAACACACTTCAATGTTCTGTAATTACATTGAGAATTGAGGAATTGCTAGTAATAAAAACGAAATATTTACAGATTGAATGAAAACTTTAAAAACTTAATTAAACCCTCAATGTTGACTCCTATTTAAGAAGTTTTGTAAATAACATATTGTTGATTTGCTGTTCCGTGTTAATTGTCCTCAAGACTATCACCTTTTGGGCTCAGTGGAGTGTGGGGACTTTATACCTCTTAATTTATCTAAAACTGAATTACGTTCCCAATAGGCTTCAGGAGCGGATTAATGAATGTGTTATACCACTCACACCTCCAAACTTGAGCCAGCGAAGGTGGAAGACAGAATCTTACAAAATGCTTGCTGTCTTCCTATCTTGTGAGCTGAAGTGGCCGAGCCCAACATCCCACACATGAATAATATGGTGCAGGGAGATGTACACTGAAAGGAGGCGTGCGCATGATGCGCTTACACCACAACATCACACTTGTGCTGTGTAAAAAACACACTTGGGTGGGGCGCAAGCCTCTTTATGAAGAGAGACAGCTGGGTGTGCAACTCAGACATTTTTTTCTTTTTTAAGTGATGATGTCCTTCGTTCCAGTCCAGTTGGATCACTGCCTATGGGAGGTTTAAAATAGTCCAGTGTGCCCAAAAATGATTGTTGATGGGGGTCACCAGCACCCCCTGGTATTCGTTAATCACTGTGTAATTTTATACATGAGATTGGTTGCAAATTGTACAGTGGACTCTTTACCTTCGTGGTAAAGGATGTGGTATATAAAAATGTAGAAAAATGTAAATTAACTATATACATTCACCATGCCCTTTTCTGTTATATGAATGCTTGAATGTCTCAGACACCCCTTTCTTGAATGCATGTGCTGCGCCCTAGTAGTCACGCTTTTCTTCAAAACGCTGCACGCATTCTCACAAGTCCTAGTTTAAAGTGCGTTTCTTTTAAGGCAGTCACTAGTTCCAGATTTCTCGTCTCCACTTTGATGGGAACTTTCTCCCTTTGGTGAAATTGTAATGCAGATCCTGCTTGTACGTGAAGAATCTTCGCTCTCAGAACTCAGCACCAACTACTTCAGTGATAATTACCATCAGAGGTAAAACAAACGCCACTTCTTGTTTCTAGGGCAGGCTGCTTGGCCTCGGCTGCACCTAATTAAATCTTAACTGAGTGCAGTTCACATTTAACGAGCTGTGCAGTAACAACAATATTTTTCAAGATCGTTGCATATATTCATTAGTTTGCCAGTCACATGTGAAGAGAAGTTGAACACGTTAGTTTAAACCTACGTTGCCCATCAACCGTACCCTTTCCCAGATAATTGTAAATGTGGTACTACTTTGACTGTCATTATCAACTACACTTTGGTGCTCCAATGAAAAAAAATACTAATCTGAAGCCTTTCTTGCTCGTCTCATTAAAATGCCTTTCTGTTGTATGTTCTGGACTTTCATAAAAGAATGTGCACAGGACTCGCATTTCTCCCACTTGCATTACTTGTACGGGAAACAATAAGTAGGATAAAGATGATTAATGATGCACTGCGTTTTATAATGCCCGACTGAGCGCAGGTTATTGGGAAAATGGCACATGTTTTTCAGTTCAGCTCTACTTTCGTGCGCAGAACATTGCCCCAGCCACTGACGCTCTGCGTGACTTACCAAGGGCTCCTTTTATGGTGACAATGACTCTGTCACAGATACACACAAAAGACAATAAACACTGCCTCGGGGACCAGACAACCGTTCATTAAACCAAGGAATGCCTTTTTTCGGACACTCCAGGAATATTCTAACGTGCGTTAAATGTTTTATCCTTCCTGTCTTTACAGTTTGTCTCCTTCGCCCTATTGTCTTCTTCTTGAAGGAGTTAGATCGCTAACGGGTATCTCATATGGGGCGCTAAATAGTAATGATGTGCATAAAGAAGTTTCAAATAAAATACCGAAGGAAAGGAACGCCGATATGGAAGGACGCAGTCCTCGGAAGAGGGAAGAGAAACAGCCAATTTTATCCACATTAGCTAACTGCAGTACTTATCGCATAAGTTGTAGTCTTTTCTGAAATGCATTTTTTTCCTGGCCGCCAACGCTGGCAGTGGACGTGAATATCTTGGCAACATTTTGTCAGTAATCTTCTGCCAGGAACAGCATCGCGGTCTGGGCACTCAGTAAGACCACCCCGTCGCATCATTGTCTCACACTGTTTACATGCTGCTTTAGGTGTTAAAACCTTTCATAAGGAGGTTGCATGAGTGCCACTTTTCAAGCCTACTTCAAGTTACAGGCACCTATCAATGTAATCTTATCTCAGTCTTCATTACTGGCATAATCTACTCTATGGCTTGGGAATACTTTGACGTCATTTAGGGTTTTGAGGAGCCATAAATTGGTGAAGCTACTTCCACACCAGTGGCTAGTACTTAGGCCCGTATTTATACTTTTTGACGCTAAACTGCGCTAACGCAGTTTAGCGTCAAAAAGTTTTGCGCCGGCTAACGCCATTCTGAAGCGCCATGCGGGCGCCGTATTTATTGAATGGCGTTAGCCGGCGCTAGCAGACTGGCGCTGCCTGGTGTGCGTGGAAAAAAAACACATACACCAGGCAGCGCCGGCGTTGGGGAAAATGGCGTTAGGGCGTCTTAAAATGGTGCAAGTCAGGTTGACGCCAAAAAATCGCCTCCACCCGATTTGCGCCATTTTTAACGACGCCCAGACGCCATTTACATGACTCCTGTCTTAGTAAAGACAGGAGTCATGCCCCCTTGCCCAATGGCCATGCCCAGGGGACTTATGTCCCCTGGGCATGGTCATTGGGCATTGAGGCATGTAGGGGGGCACAAATCAGGTTCCCCTATGCCAAAAAAAAATATAAAAAAAATAAAAAAATTATACTTACCTGAACTTACCTGAATGTCCCTGGGATGGGTCCCTCCATCCTTGGGTGTCCTCCTGGGGTGGGCAAGGGTGGCAGGGGGGTCCCTGGGGGCATGGGAGGGCAGCTGTGGGCTCATTTTGAGCCCACAGGTCCCTTAACGCCTGCCCTGACCCAGGTGCTAAAATCCGGCGCAAATGCAGGGTTTTTTGCCCCGCCCTCTCCCGGGCGTGATTTTTGCCCGGGAGTATAAATACGACTCATTTGCGTCGCAGTCATTTTTTTAGACGGGAACGCCTACCTTGCATCTCATTAACGCAAGGAAGGCGTTCACGCAAAAAAATGACGCTCTTTCCTCATACTTTGGCGCTAGACGCGTCTAACGCCAAAGTATAAATATGGCGTTAGTTTTGCGCCGAATTTGCGTCGAAAAAAACGACGCAAATTCGGCGCAAACGGAGTATAAATATGCCCCTTAATTTGTAAAATAAAAAAGAGCTTGGACCCAAAGTTTTGCTCAGAAGCCTGCAGCCGATGCTATCGAATGTCAAGAATGGCGAATACCAAGGCGGCGCAGAGTTGATTCCACCTTATGCCTCTTTTGTCCACCACCAGACATTCCTTTCCCTTTCTGCCACTCTTTCGGGTTATTTCATCCCTGCCTTCTTTCTTTGTCACTGTTTTACTCTTTCTATTCCTGCTTTTATCCCACATATGTGTTGTTTTCTCTCTTGCACTTGGTTAAACTCCGAGGTGGAATAATAAGTGCTGGTCCAAAATTAATGAGTGCCATGGGTCTCACTTGAAACCACCAGTTCAAATTGAGCACTTCCTCTGGCTTCCACATCTCATTTAGAGGTTGGACAATTACATTTTTCTCATAGCAGAGCCCTAGATGGACCAGAGATCGGAAAACCGTGGTCAGGTTGGCCATCCATTGCAGGGCAGCCAGGACAGGGTGTTTGATGCTGTACTCTATTTAAGGCAGAGACTTGTCTCCTGATTGTTCTTGTCTTAGACAATGATAGACATAGGCAGAAAAAGAGAGTAATGATGTGCAGGTAAAAACGTCCTGTACACGAGAGACATTTTTCTTTTGCTTTTCTGTACTAAATCAACAGAAGCAAACTCCTGCTTTGCCCTTGGGCACTAGAAAATGGAAAACAGTATTATTATTATGCCTGCCTGCTTGGCATTCATTTGACATTGAAACACATTTGAATGCCTGGCAGGTGCACTTTCATCACAGATCCCACAATGTAGGTGTGATGTCTAAAAAGCATGGGCAAAGCTCTTCTGGAGGAGCAGAAGCGAGGACCTCCATTGACTTTGCAGGCTGGTAAGATGCCAACCAAAGACTAATCATGCCCTTTGTGTGAGTGGGGAAATGGTGCAAAAAAGATCTGAGATGAAGCCCCAAAACAGTGTGTCAGTTTAGTAACACAGGTTACAATGCAAATGTGTGATCGCATTGAATAAACTTTTACTCCTTTTTTTACATTGACTCTCTCGAGTAGATCTTGATAAGATGAACAATGAATAAAGAATGACAAAACAATGATGACCTAATAAGGAAAGAAGATCAGAAAATACAATAGATTGAAACCCATGAGTGGTTGAAAAAAATTGCACACGTGTACTATCTCGCCATTGGCATTTATAGGGACATAAATGTACCAGTTGCTCCTAGATTTTACCTAATTGTATTTTCTTGGGCCCTTCAAAGTTCTGCAGTTTGAATTTTCATCCAAAGCTATTGTGTTCAGGCATTTAAGGCAAGCTTCTAATCTGAGGCTAAATGGTCAGATTTCTTTCTTTCAATTTGATGTGCCTTTAGTAATCACAGACATTGACTCTTTTATGCTGGAGTGTACAAGGGCAAGAGTATCAAAAATGGAGTTTTGTAGGCATAGTTCTCATTTTTAAATATTTAAATTTTGCTGCTCAGAAACAATGAGAAGAAAAAGATGAAAAGAAGGCGTTCTGCAGGGGAAGAGGTTAAGACCAGACCCTTGTGCAAGATCCATTAGATATTAATGACACTTCTACTGTATGTGCTGCCTGGCTTATTATACTGCCCCTAATCAAAGCGTTATATGTGTTTCATATTATGGGGGTCATTCTGACTCCCGCCGGGCGCGGTCACCGCGCGCCCGGCGGGAGCCGCCAAAATACCGTACCGCGGTCGGAAGACCGCGGTGGGTATTTTGAGGTTTCCCCTGGGCTGGCGGGCGGCCTCCAAAAGGCCGCCCGCCAGCCCAGGGGAAACCGTCCTTCCCACGATGAAGCCGGCTCGTAATCGAGCCGGCGGAGTGGGAAGGTGCGACGGGTGCTGTTGCACCCGTCGCGTATTTCACTGTCTGCCAAGCAGACAGTGAAATACTCGTAGGGGCCCTCTTACGGGGGCCCCTGCAGTGCCCATGCCAGTGGCATGGGCACTGCAGGGGCCCCCAGGGGCCCCGCGACCCCCCCTACCGCCATCCGGTTCCCGGCGGGCGGACCGCCGGGAACTGGATGGCGGTAGGGGGGGTCGGAATCCCCTCGGCGGCGCAGCGAGCTGCGCCGCCTTGGAGGATTCAAAGGGGCGGCGGTACACTGGCGGGAGACCGCCAGTGTTGCTGGTCTGACCGCGGCTTTACCGCCGCGGTCAGAATGCCCTGCGGGGCACCGCCGGTCTGTCGGCGGTGCTCCCGCCGACCCTGGCCCCGGCGGTCTAAGACCGCCGGGGTCAGAATGACCCCCTATATGTCTAGGGGCCGAATTTTTATGAAGATGAAACAACTATTTTGTATCCTTTTTAAGTGGTACTGTTACTGTCAAATCCAGCAACAAAGTTCTTTCTAGGGACGATCTGGCAGGAGATGGCATTTAATCGAGAAGTAGCTCTAGTCGCACTAAAGAGTGATCTGAAAGGTGTTCGAGCAAATATCCCACTCTTTTAACCTTTTTACCTAACATGATATCAACAAGAATAAATCGATTCTGGAGGCATATCTATACTATTATTTATGGAAAGTAAAACTTTCCTCCCTGTTAGCTGTCTCTTTCCAAATATCAGTTAGCCCCAGATCTTTCATCATCAGACTTACATACCTTATTAGCTTGCCGTACTTCGCTAAGACAATTTATCAAGGACAGGGTCCATCTACACATTAAAGTCTCCTCATATCGCTAAAGGTACTTTAGCCTCCAGCAGCTGACAGTACAAAGTTCGAAGGGGTGCCAGAGCATCAACATTTGGCCCATAGTATCCCATGAACCATGGGCCATGTACCATGAACTATATGTTTTAACTTTAGCAATCACCCATTGCCTGCCTGGATCTACAAAACATTCGCTCAAAGCAGCCTTAGAAGAATTTTGATCAGGATTGTCAACCCCTAAACACAACACAACTGATTGGTACTCACAAAATGTTGAACCCACTTTTCGTTCTTTAAGATGTTTTTCCATTATTATAGTAACAAATGAGTATCCTGTAATATTAAAACATCATTTTATGAATGCCACAGATATTCCAGATTTCTTCTCCTATTATTTACCTCAAGGTAATTCATGTTCCATGTTGAGACTTTTAATGGTACATAACTTACTGGATCTGATATTTTATTCTAAGAAGATCGGTTTTCCCTGGATATGAACATCTTGCTGCTTTGAATTTGGGTATTACCTATTTGCAAAAGAGGGATCCTTTTTCCCACATGCTCCCCACACAGTGATTACTATCCACTATCCTTCTTTTTGCATTTGAGAACCCTCCTGCCCTCCCTGGGAAACCCTCCCTGAAACCACGTTGGGTATTCTCTCTATACCCGTTTGAGCCCTCTTCTTCCTTGGGGCTTTATTTTGGTTCCTAGTGTCCTTTAATCTGTTCCACTAGGTTTCCTACCTCCTTCAGGTCCCTTATGCTATGCATTTTGTTGTTCCACATGATTTTTTGGGTTAGCGGGAAATCGCATTTGGGCAGTGACTCCTAGCGTTCTAAACTTGGATATATACTTCCCCAACTCCGACTGTCTGTCTTGCATGGCCTGGAGATATCTGACTTAACACAGAAAGACTAATCTGCTTTTGTAAAATTACCAGCCTCTAGGGATTCAGATAGAATTCGCTCTTTCAAACAGCATGACTTGAAATTGATATGGATTTTACTAGGGTTTTCCCTATTTACATTCTGTGTGAAAGGATCACAATGATTCTTGGGCTAACATGGTGCCCATCTGAAAGCGCCGACCGGGAGCTCTCAAACACCTCCAGTGCTTCATAGCTCCGGAACATGAGTGCGCAATATGAAATAGTTTAAATACCTGCCTTTGTGTGCTGGAGTGTAAACTTATGTGTCTTTGAGTTTCAGTTCCTGGAGATTGGCTTGTTGTGGTGGGGTCCTTTAAGGGACAAAGCAGACAGTGTTCATTACAAGGGTGCTGGACAGGGACTATGCTACTGCATTGCCCATGCCCTGAGTATGGACAGTACAGGGGCCCCCCTGTGGCACCCTGCACAGCGTTTCCATGGCAGTTGAACCCCCATGGAAAGGCTGGCAGAAAGGGTACTTATGCTCAGCATGGTGGTGCTTAACTCAGCACTGCTGTGGCTGACCACAACTCCGACCGCCATCAGCCTGTCGGGAACCATGTTCCTGGTGGGGATGGCAGTCTCCTAGTGATTCAACTGTCAGGTTTGTAATGTGGTGGTCAGATCGCCTGGAGTGTAGTCCTTGGACGTCAAGGCTCATAATAAGGCCCTTAGACTATGCTCTGGTTTCCGTCTGGCTCGGGGATTAGCAACATTCTAAAGGGTCTTTCAGTAGAGAGACTAAACCAGCAAAGCACACCAAGGTTACCCCCCTCTCTAAGTTCTTTCTTTAAAGTCTAGTCCAAGAAACAAGTGGAAAATGAACTGAAAAAAGGAGGTGTTTTCCACCATGGAGGTGGACAAGCAGGGTTCAGGGGGGAACCTGCCTAGCCTCAGAACCATTAACAGATTTCAGGTGTTAGCAAGTGTTGTGACACACAAACAAATACAGCCTAATGAAACACAACCACAAGGTTTAAGTCCCTGGGTCCAAGGCTCTGGCAGCCAGCTAGATACTGAGAGGGTACTAGTAACTTTAACAGAGAAGATCAGAGGCAAGTTCACAAGATCAGAAAAAAATCAAGGAAGAATACAAGAAGTTTGTGATACTCTAGAGGTCAAAATAAATCCCTTAACGGAGAAAATGTGTGTGATGGGAGCCTCTCTAGCAGAGCTTACCAGAGAGGTTGAAGCCAATCATGGCAAAATTCAAGCGTTAAAAACAGGGAAGAAAGAACTCCAAGATAAAAAAGAATCCTTGTAAAATAATGCGAGACGAAACAACATCAGGGTACTGAATGTCCCGAAAGGCTCAGAGGGAGAAAAACTTAAGAGCTTTATGACAAAATTTCTTAAAGAGTTCATCCCTACCATTGACCCCCAAAGAGCTTGAGGCAGACATCCAAAACTATAGAATATAATGCACGATTTATTTAATGTTATCAATTAAATATAAATATGTATTTGAATAAATTGTACTGTTAATGATATTATGAACATTTATTAGGTAACAGTGGGATACAAATTATGTTGTTTGTTTACTGTTAAAATAAACTTATGTAAGATGTCTTACTATAGAGTGAAAATAGTAAATGTAACCCCTTTAGTGTCCAGCACTGTCTGGCAAATACTTTAGATTGGAGTGCGAATAGTGAATGTAAATCCTTTACTGTCAAACACCTTTCTCATAACGGTTCAGATTGGAGTGGGGATATTAAATGTAACCCCCTTAAGAGCCCAACACCTTGTCTAAAATGATTAAGATTGGTGTGGCACTAATAAACGTAGTGAATTTATTATCCAACATGTTCCAACATGTTCCACAAAATAGTTTAGATTGAAATGGGGATATGTAAGCCCTTTAATGTTCAACAGCTTCTCCAAATTGGTTTAGTTTGGAGTGGGAATAGTGAATGTAACCCCTTTATTGTCCAACATCTTCTACAAAATGGTGTAAATTGGAGTGGGAATAGTAAATATAACCCCTTTAGTGCCAAACATCTTAACATGGATTGGATTGGAGTGGGAATATTAGATTTAATAACCTTAGTGTCCACCATCTTATTCAAAGTAGTATATATTAGTAGTAAATGTAACACTTTTAGTGTCCAACACCTTTCCTAAAATATTTTAGATTGGAGTAGGAATGGTTCGTTATTCCTTTAGTGTCCAGCACCTTCTCAAAAATGGTTTACATTAGAGTGAGGATAGTATATTAACCGCTTTTGTGTCAAACACCTTCCTCTAAATGGATTAGATTGAAGAGGGAATAGTAAATAAAACCACTTTAAAGTCCAACACTTCTCACAAAAAGGTTTAGATTGGAGTGGGACTAGTTTAAATAACCCCTTTAGTGCCCAATACCTTCCTCTAAATGGTGTAGAATAGAATGGGAATAATACATTTAATTCTGTTTGTGTGCAACGCCTTCCCTTAAATGGTTTGGATAGGAGTTGATATTTTATTTCTCACAAATGTTTTTAATATTTTTATTTTTAAATAATAAAGGTACATACCACAGTTAGTTATTTTTTTGTAATATTTATTTAATGTATATGTACACATTTTTATTACACATATAATTGTACATGTAAGAAAAAAAAAATCACGTGTTCTATGTAAACAATGTTTTAGGACATTTTTATTAATTAATAAAACATGTACATAACTTTTTGAAAAGTGTTGTTCATTTCTACATTTTTCAAGTACATCATACAGAATACAATATTGTTTATTTTTTTACAGTATTATTCATTGATACGTTAGATTAGTGTTTCATGTTTTCATATACCATTTACAATCTTTGACATTATTTAAACATGTTCACAATTTCATATTTTTTTTTAACCCCTTTGATACAGAGGACGGCTTGAAGCCATCATCCGCACTGGTACTCATGTGCACAGGGTAACTTCAAGCTGTTCCCACACACAAGTCTGAAAATCCCTCACCTCCCTGTTCACAGAACAGGAATTTCATTTTTTGATGTTAAACCTCTGGAGCTGGCGAAGAGCTTCCCCATCCACCCAAGGCATGTTTTTTTTATGTAACGATGAGCGACGCACACGGCATGGAAGGTGGTCTCCAAGCTGGGATCCACTCCACTAGACACCAGGGATTTATTTTTGTTGCAGAGAGCGTCCCCCAATAATTGGCAATTCATTTTCTGCCCCTACAGAGGCAGATTTACCTTATTTTCAGGCCAATGTGCCCCAGGGGGCAGAACACTACTAGACACCAGGGATTTTCAAAGATATATGTTTGGGAATGGCCCCTTGGGTGAGGGTCGCTCCACATTAAGGGGGCATTATGTTGGATGCTTTCGGCCCCCTGGGTAGAGATGGCCCCTATTTTCTGGCTGATCTGCCCCCAAGTGAGAGCAGAAAACAACTAGACACCAGGGATTTTTGTATAAAATGTCGGGGAGCGGCCCCTTGGGCAAGGGTCACTCCCCATTATGAGGGAATCAAAGGGCCATTTTCTGTCCCCCTGGGGGCAGATTGGCCACATCTTTAGGCCAACCATCCTCACAAAAAGGGAAACAGTCTTTCTGCCCTTCTGGGGGAGGCACTTGGAGGCAATTACCCCATCTGCTCCCTGGGAGGCAGAAAGCCGACTAGACACCAGGGATTATATATTTTTATTTTTACGGGTGGGGGCTGCCAAGCAAGGCCATGCCCCCACCCACAAAAAAGGGAGACAGTTGTTCTGCCCCCCTGGTGGGAAGATGAGGGCAATTACCACCATCTTCCTCCCCTGGGCTGGCAGAAAGTCCACTAGCCATCAGGGATTTTTTTTTTTTGTAGGGGTGGGAACTGTCCAGCATCAGCATGGCCACGCCCCCATGCCCTCATAAATGAAGAAACAGTCTTTTTGCTCCCTTGCTGATTGCTGTGCTCATTTTGCATTTGTTTTGACTTTGCCTACCTGCTGGCAGATTGATGTGCCCCTTTGTGCGTTCATTGTTTCTGTTCTGCTCCACTGTTTGTACCACCCGCACTTTTTTTTTTTACCCCCACTGTTTCCTTCTCGCAACCCCCCCCCCTCCTCCTCCATGTCAGCTCCTCCAACCTCTCAGGACTGCTTATGGAGGCCGCTGGATGACTTCCAATGAATAGTCACTGACCCCGGTCTTTGTACCACTCTCCCTGCAGCTGCTGTACTTCTCTTCATGACTGTAGGCTCACGCTTAGTCCCTGAGGCCGCCAATCTGATTTCACAGTCCCCCACCAGGTATAGTGGCAACTATCAAGTATCTATTCATTGGTGCCCTCTTATGCTTGTGCTGCTTGAACTTTGTTGTTTGCTTGCGGATTGTTGTGCCCTTTTTGCTCTTGTTTTACTGTAAAATATTGTATATACAACATAAAAGGACACATTAACAGTAATTAAACAGATAAAAAAATTACAGCCATGATTTTAAAAATATATATTGAAATTACCATCTATTAATTATAAAACTTATATAACATAAAATAAGTTTGATTACATACATAATTATTTAAATTATGCTAACAATTACATAATTTATAAAAATGGATTGGTGTCTCTAAATAACATTAAAAAAATATAAAAACAAAGCAAAATATAAAACTCAGTATTTTTAATTTTAAACAAACATTTACTTTAATACAAAATATTTACATGCAAAATAGAAAAATTAAGCATATTAGGGAAAAATCCAAATTACATGTAATATTTTTCAATAACTTAATATTTACATATTTTTGGAAAAACAAATTAATAAAACATTGAATTCGTATGTATTCTGAAATAAAAACTGTACAATTATTTATTGTGATTACATTTTAAGAAAATGATATATAATTTTGAAATACATATTCAAACATTAGTAAATAATGAGATCAACATTTGTTTTCCAAAACAACAATTACACAATTTTCTCATCAATTAAAAATATTATTCACAGAAAACATATAGGATAAATAAAATTTTTGAAAACATATTACAAAAGTATTAAATTACATATGCAAAGTGATACTTGCTTTAAGAAAATGTTACAGATACATTACATAAATAACATTTTAATACATTTACACAATTAAAAAAGAAAACAGGAATTAATTAACACTTTCAATATTAATTATTCAATTTAAAAATTAAAACATAATTCATTAATATATTCAATAAAATAGAATATACAAGAAGATCAATATTCACATATTTTAATTGTCTCCCCACTCTTTTCCACTAAGAACCCAACATACCACTTTTAGAACCTATTTGCATACATATTAGTCAAAAACATTATTCACATTTTAAATAAAGTATTTATTTAAAATACTAAAAAAATACAAACGTACTAACACAAAAATTAATACACAAATAAAATAAAAAATTACAAACAAAACGTATTAAATAACCCATTAAAATGATAAAACATACAGCAATAGTTTATAAATTGATATTTTCTACAGGAATGTTATTGCCTTGTATATTCTACGGAAGGCTAAGGTACATAGGAGAATGTTACGGAGGGGTAAGGGTGTTTCAAGAATGCTTGCAGTGTTGATGATAGAAGTGTGTGTGACTAAAGGCCTGTTTTAGATATTGGCGTCAGGGGTACTACATCACAACGGTGACGAATATCCCAACCACCAAAATCTCAATCCCGTTATCTTCAATGGGATTTATATTTTAGCGGATGGGATATCGTTCATCATTGTGGCAGAGTAACCCCTCCACCAATATCTTAATCAGGCCCTAAGAGTATAAAATTAAGTATATGTGAGAGCAGAAGAGGAGGCTGCATGACTGAATGAATAAGATGGACAAGGAAATGGATTATGAAGGTAGTGCGAACAAGTGATGGTGGAAAAGGCATGATGTATGAAACTTTATGAAACAGCAGAGTGCATGTAAGCACCTTCAGAGCCCATGTAATAATATGTGATTCAGACAGAGGAAGCAAAAAGGAGGACTAAAGTAGGCCTAATGGAAAAGACAGTTAAGAGAAGGATGACAGGAGGGCAGGGAAGAGACAGCAGGGTAGGGAGGGGAGTATGCAGAAGAAAAAAACTAGCAACAATTAGGAAAGGGATAGAAAACACTAGAAACAGAGGTAAGAAGTTGGGACAGACTATAGCAATTTGGAAGGGGGAGTCATTGATAAACAATTAGAATAGCTTTACACTGAAGACAATTGTAATATCGATATTAGGAGAAAAGGGAAACAGAGAGGGAGGCAGACAGAGCAAATGAGACTTAAATTTGGAGAGTAGCAAAATATGAGCACAAAGGATGAAAACTTAACAGCCATGACAAAGAAAATGCGAGAAAAACACAGAAAAACTGCATTGGAAGACACAGAGATGGGACGGAAAGAAGAACAGGGAAATGAAACGAAAGAGTCCAGCAATGGAAACTTCACCAGCAAAACTTGCCGTGATAGGGTCGGGAAACAGGAGAGGAAGGATGAGAATGTTTTTATTTGCAGAGTACAATGGCATGAAAGAGGAGCTGAAAATGTCATATTTATGGAGCACGACTAGTGAGGGTTACTGTTCTTTACCACGAGATCTTCAGAAATTGCAAGGAGAAGAACATCATTATACACATTATTTTAGCAAACTAAGCCTGTCCCTGTGCGCATTAACCTAGGGATGTTTTATTTTAGCTTCATTACATTATTCTAACATTAGCCACATTTGTGGTCTTTTTTTATTTTCTCTATCTAGCTGTTCTTCGCCTGGGTCAGCACTACGGTCTTAAACAAGACTTTTCTTTCACTCTGTGCTTTTCTCAAGGCTGCAGTAAGATAGATTGCCCACAAAAGTGGTACGCTTTGTCTACAATGTTCACAGAAACATACACACTCCTACGTGGAGATCCTCTCTTGGAACATCAGCTGTTTTCTTATAAAAACACTACTTTGACCCATGTACGTTAGAGAGAGATTCCAGCCAGATGACCACAACCATGTGCTGATTGCTGATTGCTTCGCTACAGCTACTTATGTAGACTACAGGCCTCTTACTCAGGTATGAGGGATGATGTCTTCCTAGGGGGAACCTGAAGGGCTGAATTAGAGCTTAACAAACTGTGCTCTTACATAGCCTAGGTAGGAAATATTTTTTTACAAACTCTAGTGACAGTATGGTAGCATTTTAATCTCCTTGTCACAAATTTAATCTTATTGTGCTTCATCTTCCTAGTTATTGCAACACGTTATTATCTAATATGTAGTCACTTCAATAAAACCTTATTGAACTTTACTCTGCCTCTGATTGTCCTTGCATATGTGAGACTAATGTAACTGAGAGAAACGGATGAGGTCTGAGTGACCACGATTCCCCTGAGAAGTCATGTATGTCATCCACCTGGTTGCCCCAATCATCCCTGCTCTTGGGTGGAGATGAGGCACTGCTAGTTAGCCACAACAAACCCGGATTAGGGTGACAGGCATCACACGGTGCTGGATCAGACTCAGTCCCCCGCAGTACAGGCGATTCTGTCACCCAAATCCAGTAGTCTCATTAGGATAATGAGAACCTACGCGACAGTGTCAGTCAGTGGAGGTAAGACTTATCAATTATACTCAATGTACATATGGTATTATCCAAGCAAGCCCTGTGGGACTAGCCCTCTGTAGTCACTGGAAAGAAATAAAGTGGCAACTCTATAAGAAGGTTCCCTGCTGGAAACTAGAGCGATGATCAGGGTTTGTTTAAAATGTGATATAGGTTGTCTTGTAATTCTGCAAGTGTGGGTTATTAAACATAGGGTCATGATGTTTCAAGACTTCTGAGGGAAGTTCATTAAGACACAAGGGGCCTCATTATGAGTTTGGCAGTTTGACTGCCAGACCACCGCGGTGGCGGCCGCACAAAGACCGCCATGTTGGTGGTAATACAGACCTCCATATTATGAGTTGCACATCCAGGACCACCAAAAGAAAGCCAATATCCTGACACTGCCAGGACTCTGGAGGGCGGGAAAGAAGCGGTCTGACCGCCAGCATCGCACGCCTGTCAAACAGCCACAGAACCTATTACAACTCTAAATTCACCTTGGCAGTCTTGCAATGGTAGACTTCCAAAGGCGGTGCAAACCGCGGAAGTCAGCGTTCCCCACAGTAATGCACAGCACCACATTGGATAGATTTAAAAACAACACAGCTGACACACATACACTTGAAACACCAACCAACCACACTATAAAACACACTCCTCCACACACCACAATCCTTTGCAACCACAACACCAAACACGGAAGCCGAAGCAACATCAGAGCAAAACAAACCATAGATCAGGCAGCTCACCATCTCTCACAGCGCACATATCACACATCCTCACAACACACCGAGCACACATATTTGCACACTATCACAATATTTCCTCCCCATCACCCCATTATGAAACAGCACCTATAATTAGTTTTTTACATAATTTCTTTACCACAACCATGTCACTACAAAAACATCCCCGTTTCACAGATAACGAGTTAAGAGTCATGGTGGATGAAATCATAAGAGTAGAGTCACATCTCTTTGGAGCCCAAGTCCAGGAGACCACTATCGCTAGGAAAATGGAAATGTGGCAAAGGATAGCTGACAGAGTGACTTCTATAGGCAGCTGCCATCAGGAAGAGGTGGAACGACCTCAGGGGAAAGGTACGTTCCATGTCCACTAGGCAACAGCTAGCGGTCAACAAGACTGGCGGTGGCCCCTCACCTACTCCCCCACAATTCACCTCATGGGAGGAGAAGGTCTTTGCCATTCTGCATCCTTAGGGCTTGACAGGAATACCTGGGAGAGTCAAGTCGGGTAAGTCACATGAACACATTTTTCCCAGCTAAATGTATTGGCATGCATGCTCAATGATCATCTTTCCCTGCCTACAATGTCACACCACCCAACAGTCCAGTGTTCACCTGTCCATAAACCTATCTCCCCTCCAACATGACAATTCCACCCACCTTGGGCAAGTACATCTCTGTGTAGTGGTGCAGTAAAGGGATTGACAGCACTACAACTCCCAGCAGGCACTGTTCCACTGTCACTAATACCAGAACAGTGTATCCCAATCCAAATCACTAACTTTGTCAACTCCACATTGGAGTGTACCTACCTAAGAGGATATAAACAATACAGTGTGTGTGTGGGACAGACAAATACAGCAGTGCCAAGTTCAGCAGGCACTGGCAATGTCACGCCACTCAGCCAATACTGTGTTCTCTGTTACAAGGATCATTCTCCCTCTACTCAGCCTTTGCCATGTACTCACCTATGGGGATATCAACAGTAGAGTGTGTGGGTAGCACAAGCAAAGACAGCAATGCCAAGGTCAGCAGGCACTGTCTACTCAATGCAAAACACTACTCACTGGGCATCTGTCCTAATATCCCTGTATAAAAACTTGCCATGAAAATCCACTCACCTGAGAGGTTGACTTATGTATGCTGTGTGTAGTACTTGGTGTAATAGACTGTAAAACCAAGGAGGAACAGTCCCTCTAACTCCAATAACCAAGACACTGTCCACAATGACATTGTGCTGCTGTCTGTTTATTCACGAATGTAGGTTACCTACCTGGGAGGGACAAACATACAGATCATGGTACACTTTGTGAAGTGCCTAATCAACTATATCCTGCTTGAGCCGATAAGCCAAGATGAAAATAATGTGGACAGGAAGGATAACCCAACCTATGTGCCCAATGAATGGAGGACAGCTCAAAGATGCCAATATTCATCATCTAAATGCCTGTGGCACAATACATATTCACATATTCACAATACACTGATCACATAATGACAACTAACAGATACAACAACAAGGATCCAAGTCTGCAGGCATATCAATCTACTAGAACTTGAGATGACCTAAGCCACGCAATGCGCAGACACTGGCTTGACTGCACTGTTCAAAAGGTAGGAGTCTTTGAACAGACATTCAAGTGCCAAGATACTATAACCTCCTGAATCAAGGTGGCTTGAAATGGAATGGGTCTGTTCCACAAATGTTAGGTCTAGAATTGATAGCAGGTGTGCCTCTCACGCAAGGGAGAAATGCAAAGCCAATGTGTGTATGCCCTTAATCAAATGCCATTATAATCTGTTGGAGGTACATGTCACAGTACCACCTGTAACATTCTGTCTCTCACTTCAACAAGTCTACCTGCCACTGGCTACACAGACACCATTCAAGAGAATGCTGCTCTCCACATGGATCAAGCTCTAATTGAGGATACCACTCCTGGACTTGTGGACATTGAGGACAGTCTAAGCCCATCTGGAGAACCTGGTCAGATGACACCTCTCAGCCTCACCCTGGCCATTTCGACTCCTTCCCAGCCCTGTTGCATCCATATCTCAGGCAAACAGTTGCCCTCAAAACCTTGTGTTTTAAGTACAAAATCAACAATCTTGTGCCCCCCAGTCCAGGTACCTGAGTCACACCTAGACACCTCTGACAATGATGGACCTGGACCCAGTGGTAGGGGACAAACTGTATGAAGAGCACAGGCACACAGGGCTAGGGTACGTGGAAGGGATGGTGTGGGCCACAGGTATGAGGCTGCTGGGGATGGATCTGGCCAGGACACCATCACCTACATTTTAGGAGCCTACCAACAGTCCAAATATGTGATCAGCCAGGTACTCACTGAACTCAGGAAGATCAAGCAGCTGCAGATGGATTACCACATGAAATATTGCAACAGTGGGATGCCCACAATGCCACTTTGGTCTCTCTAATAGGGGTAGTGAGGGACATCAACACCACCCTGAGCAAGGATCGAGAACAACACTATACTCCTTCCATTGGCCTAATAACATTAGCCCATTCCACCTCTGTGGCAGCCAGTGGAAGGGAGACTCTGCCAGGGGAATGATGTACCTCAGACACCCCTGCCTCTGTAGCTGAAGAACCCCCATACAAGCAGGGTCATCCACCAAAACATCCAGAAGGTTCAGATGCCAAGACCTCAACCAGTGCCATGAAGTGATCTGTTCCTGATGGAGCCGCTTTGTGTGCGTGCCACAGACTCACTCCATTGACTGTTCATCACACACTATTAGTTTTCCAGGATAGTAGGACACTGAACTTTGGACTTGAAAAGTTGTGGCTGCTACTCCACCATGACTTTTTTAACAATCAATTTCCACTTAATGTTCAGAGCACATGTGAATAAATACTCCTAGGACACAATAAATGCCTAATAATGACTTGTCAACACTGGGGATGTACAATGTGAATTTTTTGAGATGCAAATGAGCAACTCATAAGATGGTAATGTTAGGAGGGATATGTGACAGGCAGTGTCAGGCTCATGATTTCCAACAAAACAAAGTACCATCCTCCTGGCCACCGAAGAAAGGGCTATGTCAGACCCTGTTCCATAGTATAGGCAAACAGATTTGTGAATGTTGTCACCTGCTTGAGCCTTATCACATACCAAAACCAGGTCTATCCAACTTACCATACCCAATGGCACTGACTGAGGACAGTTCAACAGTTCCTAGTCTGAATCCCACCTTATTACAATGGTTAGGCATCTTGTGGAAAAGATTACCCACCTATGTCAGTGTAATAGCACAGGCACTATTGTCTGCAATGAGGAAACACATCAGCATCTACGTACAAGGCATACAGGGGCATTATCAATAGAATGTGTAGGGAGAATGGATGGATTGCACAGGATGCCCTGTCACAAGAACACATGAGCAAACACATGAAACCATTGGACCAACCTACCAGGACAAACAGGTCTTATCTGCAGCTCAGATACCTGCCCTCCCACCATGGAGGCAGCCTGGGCATGGAACTCACACAACCCACATTTGAAATATACAGTACCTGGATCAATTCCATATCCCCTTCACATGTCAGATCAGCTACAGCTATCTGACTATTGCACAACTAAGAAATGCTCACATGAGGATGGAATGATAAAGAGACCTCAAAGGAAAAAAAAAGTGATGTACAAGGAGTTTAGGCAGGCAAAGGCAAACATGAGACACAAAAGTAATTTTCGAAGTTCTGTTACCCTGACAGTGCAATATGACAGCCCCAAACAAAGAAGATCGTCAAGAGAGGCTCATCTCCAAATCTGATGTAGCTAGCAGACCTGGCCTGTATGATGCAAAGCATGAAATGCCTTGTCTAACAGTGACAGAGATACCCTTCACCACAAACCGGACCCCTACAGTAGCCCATGCAGTCACAGTAATCACAGATCATCACATTCACACAAGTGAAGCACTGATGAATGAGATCTGCCCGCATGTCTCCACATTCATCCTCATCCCTTATCAGGGATGAATGAGATGTGTCTCCTCAGGGCAAGGTTGCAGAGCATGCAGCAGGCCACAATGATTTCACAAACATTTGTGGGTGAATAGAGGAGGGCTCCACCAGATTTGTCTATGCAGTGGAATCTTGCCTTCAGGACCCCAAAAGCCCACTCCACAACACAATGGGGGTCATTCCGACCCCGGCGGTAAAGGACCGCCGGGGCCGGGGATGCGGGAGCACCGCCAACAGGCTGGCGGTGCCCCGCAGGGCATTCTGACCGCAGCGGTTTGGCCGCGGTCAGAACAGGAAAACCGGCGGTCTCCCGCCGGTTTTCCGATGCCCTCAGGAATCCTCCATGGCGGCGCAGCTTGCTGCGCCGCCATGGGGATTCCGACACCCCATACCGCCACCCTGTTCCTGGCGGTTCGCCCGCCAGGAACAGGATGGCGGTATGGGGTGTCGTGGGGCCCCTGCGGGCCCCTGCAGTGCCCATGCCAATGGCATGGGCACTGCAGGGACCCCCATAAGAGGGCCCCACAAAGAATTTCAGTGTCTGCTCAGCAGACACTGAAATTCGCGACGGGTGCAAATGCACCCGTCGCACCTTCCCACTCCGCCGGCTCCATTCGGAGCCGGCTTCCTCATGGGAAGGGGTTTCCCGCTGGGCTGGCGGGCGGCCTTCTGGCGGTCGCCCGCCAGCCCAACGGGAAAGCCAGAATGGCCTCCGCGGTCTTTTGACCGCGGAGCGGCCATATGGCGGTTCCCTCCAGGCGGGCGGCTCCCGCCGCCCGCCGGGGTCTGAATGACCCCCAATGTCTTCTTCCATGTGCCTCATTGAAGCAGACTTCCCCTGGTGTAGTTGGGATCCTCACTGGTGTCAACAACCAGGGATGGTTTGGATAGGCAGAATCCCCTGTAAGGAAAAGCGAGATGTGTGCAACCAACAGTCCAGAGAAACGTCTCAATAGCAACAGACATAGTATACACACACACATGACATATGTTACTTACCAATCAGCCAAGGCCTCCCTGGGCACAGTTGTGTCATCAGCTAGGGTATTGTGCTGTTCCACATGATGACGGCATCACAGAATGAACCCTGGTACCAGGCAAAGACTTGAGAAATGTAGAGGTCCGCCAAACACATTACTTAGACATTGATGGAATGGAAGTTTTTCCTGTTCCTTATAGTCCTGTTCATTATCATGGGGTGGAACCAGGGCTACATGGGTACCATCAATGACTCCCACAACATCTGGTATGTGTGCCAAACCATAGAACTCTGCTTTCACATGGGCAGAATCCTTAGGTTGAGGAAAACGAATGGAGTTGTCCAAGTGTTTTAACACTGCTGTGAGTACATCCTTCAACACCAAACTGAACCTAGGCTGGGACATCCCAGCAAATAGGGCCACTGTGTTTTGGAAGGAACCTGTGGCCAGGACGTGCAACACTGACATGACTTGTGCAATGGGTGGTATGCTATTTGGATGAGGTATGGCTGGAATCATATCGGGCTCCAACTAAGGAAAGAGATAAATGATTATCTGCCTATCCAGGAAATAAATCTGTATGACATGTCTGTTCTCCATGGTCTGTAAGTCTGCTAGTGGACGGTACACAGGAGGGTGTCTGATCCTTCTCCTCCCAGGGTAACTATGTGGGAGAAAAAGTAAAAAAGGCTGTCACTTAATGTGTCCCTAGCAATTTATGATACATGTCAGATATAAAATGTGTCATGTCATGTGAGTCATTGTAAACATGTTACACAACATGCACTAGGGCTAACACTTGCACATTTATGAAACGTTAACACTTTGATCATCTACATATGTATGCAAAACATCTATCTGGACAACAACCTCACATCCAAATCACTCCAGACCCAATAGTGTAGTCACATCTGCTGGGCCACATACCTACATTATAACGGAAACAATTGACCTAATGACAGGACAAGGCCAGCACTCAATATTTGCAAGGACACCATTTCTATACTTGTGGTGCATCAATACATATCTTGTAATAACATTGTATACCTCTAAAATGGCGGCTGCCTGAGCTGCTCCACTGGACAACAGGAACCGCCCTCGACCACCGGTGGAAGTCATCATAGCGGTAGGCGTATGCTAATGTGGCAGACACTGCCATAGGATAACATTACATTCTGTGGTGGTCTTGGCCCAATGGTACTGACTGCCAGAGGTGACAGTCATGTGCATGGCGGACGTGTCTGCCATTTTCTACTGATTCTCTCACATGACTCCTGACACTGCTGCCAGCAAGACCTCCACAACCTGCTTTCTCACCCAACGAGCTGGAGAAACTGGTGGAGGAGTTCCTACCCCTGTGTGGCCAGCTCTATAGTGCACCAGAGGAGAAGGTAAGTGCACAATGTGCACACTATCCTCTGTACCTCAACCTATATCATCTTTAGTCATGCTAGGCTTGAGACCAATTTGTTTGATTGTGTATGCAAAGCCCTGCATGTGCTGTCAGTGTATATCAATGGGCATGTATCTTTATCAAGTGACAGGTTTGTGGTCCTGAGACAATGTGGTGAGTGTGCATTAAGTATTTCTGTAACAACTTGCGTTTGATGCACACAGCTAGGTGAGTTTTATGACAGTCATCTCCAGCATAATCTTGGCACAAGATGCTTGTAATGTGTAGTCACATGTAGTTGCATGACAGCTGGAGGGTTGAATGCATGTTGTATGTATTGGTGGACCATCATTTAAGCTCTTTCTGTGTCTGCACAGAGAACTCTGGACACATCTGACCTTGTTGGACTGTTGTTCTGAAGCCAGATAATGATTCACTATGTCCCTCAGGTCTGCACATAGGCAGCCAATGTAAATTGGCTGTGGGCTACATGATGTACTGTGATGAGGGTTACTTTTTGGACATGTTGTATTGTGTAGATATATCTTCTCACCCTACAGAGAAGGAGGCATGTGTATTGTCACTAACTCCATAACTGTAGATGTAAGATAATATCAATTCCCTTTTCCTCTACCAGTGTGACACTGTGCCCACTCCCTGTGTCCATGGACAGCATGTGATGGTGCCAAAACATGCCTCACTTCCAATATGCAGCTTCTTGAGGTCATTTTCACTAATTACTATATGAATTTCAGGTGGGCAGGGTCCTGATCTGTGACTGATGTGCTCATAACATCCCTGACAATGTGTATCGCATAGACTTGACTGATCCCTTGATCCCACAGCCCTGTTGTCTCTTTCATCCATTACTGATGTATCCAGTGCAGGCACCTATCATGTTGGACATTGCACATATGCAGGCAGTGTGCAGCTGAGTTATGTGCCATAATGCTGGACTCTGTGGTTATGGTTATGAGGCAGAACATGTACAATTCAGGCCCAGGTTTCTCCTTCAGTGCTATAGTTTTTGTGGACACACATGTGGATGTGTGTAGCTCAATGTTGATGTGACACGCAGACCACCACCCCCAGAAGTGGCATATGCCTGCATCAGTATCTGCAAATGTCCACAAATGGAGAGGCTTTCCTCTTTGTGTGCTCTAAATGACACTCCCTCCAATGAGGTCAAAGCACTATGTGTCTGTATGTTGGCTTGCTGTGACATGTCAGGACTGTATGCAGCGGGTGATATTTAGAGGCAGTGGATGTTTTAGTGCATTGTTTGCAGCCTGTTTTCCCTGTCAACTGCCAGTTGTGAGATCTGTTCCATCATGTTCCTGGTCAATGTCATGTGATTAGCTCATGTCCCACCAAAGCCACTGCTTTTCTACCTCGTTGGTGTAGGAACTGAGCTAGGGAGTATGTACTGTGCCCTCTAATGGGGAGTGTTTGTAGTCAGGTCCCTGAGTTCAATGCTTGCTGCGTGCCACACGTGGACAGGATGGTCAGGACAGGATGTCATTAACTAGGTGCACTGACAACTATGTGACTAAGCTATTTTATATGGGACTAGTGCACAACGCCTATCCGAAGGAGGAAATCTGGCGTGCCATCGGCGTGCCATCGGCAAGAAGGTATGGATGCTTTGGGGTCCACAGCCGGCAGAGCGCCCACTGTCGGAAGAGGTGGGAGGACCTGAGATGTTGGGCCTGGAAGACCGCAGAGCTCCAGCTAGGGATGTCCTCCCAACAAGGATGGGGTTCCCGTCAGACCATGACCCCCTAAATGGCTCGCATTTTGGCATTGGCCTATCTGGCCTTGGATGGGCGTTTGAGGTCAGGAACCTCAAGGGGGTAAGTACATATAACATCATGATAGAACCTTTAGCAAGTGATTGAGTGAGGGACACACTGCTCCCCCGGACAATGCAGCATGTGTCATATGTCACATAAACTCTGGGAACAAATTGGTGTAGACAGGACATGTACGTAAAACTGGTGTTCTTATCTATTGTGAACTGGATCTTGGACTAAACTATGCTGAACCCTCAGTCAAAATGGGCAGCATGGATCTGATATGACTGTGTTTAGAGTTCAGATATCCTGGTTGGACTGGTCTGGTGGTTGTTAGTTTTCCATCAACAGATCACTCCTGACAAATGTTCCAGTCCAAAGGTAAGTAGGATGTGGGTCACTGTCATCTGTCCTGTGTCTGATTGTCATCTGCTAACCAATTGAAATTTTCCTCTATTTGATATTGGGTGTTAGTGCCTCACAGCAGTCTGTGATGCATGGGTGTCCATAATACATGTGACATGGCTTGCAAGGTTAAATCTTGACAGCTGTATCCCATACTTTCCTTTAGTAATTGGGGAATGTGCATTGTCATGGGTGATGTGTAATCAGTGTAGTAAGCATTCCTTGTGCCAACATGTAGGCATGTGCTCTGTTCCCACTAGGATGCATATATATGCAGAAGATGTATGGCAGGTTCTAGCCATGCATATGGGATGATGTTGAAACAAATCTTACATATGTGTTCATGGGGTCCTGTTGTAATTATGATACATCTGCAATGGTTGCCCACTTACTGTGATTCCCCAGACAGGGCTGTGTCATCATCATATATAGTCAGACAGAAACATTCATGCCTCATAGTATGTCTTAAGTCATGTGTAACTGCAATAGCCATGATGGACATGACATGTAGGAGCAGGGTATAGATTCACTTGATGATGATTTATACCCTTAATGCAGTATGATGGTTGTAGGTCCACCACATCTTTGTGCTGTTTGGTCATTCTGCCCTGACTAAATGGATGCATCATGGATTGACTTACAGTAATGTTTTCATGACATGTGTTTGGGGTCAGGGGTTCATCCGCAGACAGGTGCCATGCACAGCTAATTACTCCCCATATTAAATCATGGATGAGATCTTGTATGATATCTTGATATTATCACTGCAACATTTGCAATAAAATTATGGATAAGAAAACTGTGCATGGCAAGGGTGTGCATTATAGTTACCTTAGGGTGCGAGTTCTAGTTACTTAAAAGAACTCCAACTATGACTGCTGAAATTCTATGGTTTTGGACAAGTAAATTCAGAACTTAACTATAACGTCCCTGTAACTTTTGTTTTTTTCAGTGAATTAGATAGAAATTTACTGTTCTATACTCCACTTATATGAAACTTTAATATATATAATGGATTACCCCATAACTTTCCAGGAAGGAGTTGAGATAAATGAACTGTTATTTTGTAAAGTTTCATGAAGATTAATCAAATGGCAGTATATATATATAATTGCAGAAATGTCTTGATACTGAAGTCCGTCCACAGAACACACAGACATCTCAACACATCAACCAAAGGAAAGTACTATACCAACAGCATCAAAGAAGCCACCAACAGAAGCATGATGCTGTTCAAGACAATCAAGGGCTACATCACACCTCTGAAGGACACACCTGTACATCTCTCCATAGGAAGGTGCAATGCCATCAACCTCTTCTTCAGTGATCTGATAGCACATTATGACACCATGGCTGCTTCATTTCTTACATTCACTTCTTTCTACAGAATCCCACAGAATCCCACAATAGTCAGCCTTTAAGACCCTATCTCTCCCATATCTCGCTGTGATACTCAACTCCATAAAGCCACTACTTATGAAGGCGATGCCTTACCATTGTCCTTCATCACAGCTCTCTCTTAAGATGATCTCTTATCCCTAATTACCATGTTCAATGCCTTCCTCCTTCTAGGCATTTTCCCAGAAGCTCTCAACACAGGCCAGTTCCACCCACTCCCAAAGAAACATAAAGTAGACCCTGATGACACCTGCTGCTGCCGGCCTTAAAATCAACTACAGTTCATAGTCAAGAGCATTGAAAAGCAGTTGTCAATTCCAAAATTACATGACTGCTAAGCATCATTATTCATGACTACCAGTCTGTCTTCAGATTACATAGCAGCATGGAGACCTACGTTACACATCATTGATTATGCCCTTTTGACCACGGATGAAGATGACCTCTACCTCTTAATATTGCCTGACCACTCAGCTGCATGTGACACAATCCACCATCTCACCCTCGTATTCCCCCAGTCTCTCAAATAGAAATCACAGACAATGTCCTTCACTGGTTTTCCCCTCGCCCTTTGCAACTGACACCAGTTTGTTTACATAGGCAACTCCAGGTCACCAAAGTCCCTTATCACCTGTAGAGTCCCCAAGGGTTCTATAGTGTCTCCTGTCATCTTCAACCTTTACATGGAGACAATTACTGCTATACTCAGATAACAGAGTCAAGATTCACCAAAAGTTCATGCTACACAACTTACTTGACAGTCTCTTCTGCTTCAGATATCCAATGCCTCAAATACTGCTTGGTCATCATCAAGTTCAACCTAGCCAAGAGGGAATTCTTGTTATTTGCCAACAACAACACAGATACTATAGAAACTTGTCACAATGACATAAACCCACCTTTCAACTAATTTCAAGTCCCTTGGACAGCAACCTCACTCTTGAGGGATACTTCACCAAAAAAACAAAAAACAAAGATGGCCTAGCACCTGCCCTATTTTAAAGAAAGTCAAACAATTTCTTGTAGAAAGTGACTTCAGAACTGCTGTTCAACTTTTGAAATGCCTGCTGCCAGAATATCAGTGCTCTGCAGAATAAAAAGTGTGAAAAAGAAAAAACAAGGCAGCAGTCCTTTTCCATCTATCTCCCACGATCTGGAACATCTCCAAATCCATATCCATTAAGACCACCCCAACTCTTCTCCATACTAGGAATGTGTTGAAGATTCATCCCTTTAGACAACACTACACTGCACCCGGTAATAAGCTATATCACCAGTTGAGTATAGCAGTACATTACCATGCCACATTCAGTGCACGTAAGGCAAGGGGCATCACAGAATTTCTATGCCATTACTAATCTGGTACATGCTACGTGTCATCAGTTGTGCTCATATAGTGCTTAAGGCACTTGTCACATGGAACATCATTACTGCAATAGATGCTGCTGGCACTTCTTCAACATGCTAGATGTTAGTGTTGCTAGGGGCCGCTTTATGGATGTGCATGTCACCTTTCCCGATTTCATAAATGAGAGCTGTATCTTTTTACCATTGTCCATTGCACATCAGCTGTTTGCTAGGTGGCATGTGACTGCCAGGTAAGTAACAGTAAATGACATGTCAATGTAGTGATTAACACACATCACAACCCTTGCAATTAGACACAAAACATACAGTGTTCGGTATGTAATCCATTTCATATCTATTACAGGTGATGCTTGGGTGGCCTATCTCCCAGATTCCTTACCGGTTACCAAAGTCCAACCACTCTGCCTCAACAGAAGAAATAGTTAATTACTGTTGGATGAATTTGATACTTTTCACTCTGGATTAGACTTTGATTTGGGAACCTTGCACATTTGTTGGAGGTTTGGCACTGTATGCTTTTTAATTTATTTGGATCTTGTAAATAGACATTACGCTTGTCATGCCCACTTCTCTATAATTTTCATTTTCTAAGTCCTTTTGCCCACCCTTCCCTTAAGGTTTTATCTTCCAGTCTGGAATCAGGATTCCTTTTTGGAGTGGTGGTCCACTCTGGAAATTTCATCCTAACTCAACTTCCCACTTCAGTCTCTGGATTTACTGCTGCTCATCTGTTTTGCTTTCCACTAATGACCGAGCTGACAAAAATCTCTGGAATGAACTTCTTAGTCCAAAAAATATATTTATTATTCCACTATTAGAGGTTCCTAAAAGGAGATTAGCAGCCCCCATGTTAACCTGTGAGAGAGACAGACCTTGCAACAGTGAAAAATTAATTTGGCAGTATGTGTACCCTGTTTCCTACCTAGGGCCTACCTTATGGGTGCCTTACATGTATAAAAATGGAACCCTTTGCCAGGCAAGTGGGTGCACTTGCCAGGTCGAATTGGCAGTTTAAAACTGCACACACATACACTGCAGTGGCAGGTCTGAGCCATGTTTACAGGGATACTGATGTGGGTGGCACATTCAGTGCTGAAGGCCCACTATTAGCATTTGATTTACAGGTGCTGGGCACCTCTGGTGCCCCTTACTAGGGACTTACTAGTAAATCCAAATCGACAATCATGGATAAGCCAACTACAAATACATTTTACAGAGGGAGCTCTTGCACTTTAACACTGGTCAACAGTGGTAAAGTGCCCAGAGTACCAAAAACATAAAAAACAGAGTTCCAGCACACAGTAACAACATGGGCAGCAGAGGCAAAAAAAGACAGTGGAGACCACGCCAAGGATACCAGGTATAACATATCCTATCTCTGCTCAGGCACTTTGACTGCGATATATGTCTGTTCCAAGAAATGCAGCTGTAGAGGAAGGACTGGGCAGGGATGAGATCCTACTGATTTGATAGACAGTATTTCTCTTCCCGCTCTAGTGAGTGGGCAGGAGTGGTGATACTGCCGGACATTAAATTTTAGGGGTGGCTAATGCAAACACAAGCAGAGCTTTCTGGGAGATTACTCTCCCAACAAACATCGATAAATACTTATTCTATCATCCTTGCCAAACTATGCTCCCAACAATAGACAAGAGCAATTCATTCTCAATAGACCGGGGATCAGAACATCCAACACTACCACATTATGTTAGGGGGCTTCAGCTTGGTCCCTAACACAGTGCTGGACAGATCAGCTCAATGGTTAGGGCAAACCGGTGCCTACTCGCCAGAAGGCTTGCACTGACTCAGTAATGTGAGCCTCGCCCATGTATGGTGTTAGAAATGGGGTCTAAGGTTGGGAGTCAGGTGACCCCCCGTTCAAGCAATGACCTTCACTCTAGTCCGGGTAAGTCACACACAGTCAAGATTATCCTGTGCCCACTCTCTGGTAGCTTGGCACTGAGCAGTTAGGCTTAACTTAGAAGGCAATGTGTAAAGTATTTGCGCATTAAATCATACAATAACACCATATAGCACCACAAAAATATACCACACAGTGTTTAGAAAAATATAGAATATTTAGCTGGATAAATGCAGGTCAAAACAATTAAAATGCAATAAGTATATGTTGCGATATCACTGTAAAAGTGATATAAACTGTCCTAAGTCTTTTAAAAACAATCAAAGTCTCTTTCAAGCACAAAGTACCTGGTTTGCATGCAAAATCTCAGCAAAGAACCGCAGAGGAGGAGATGCATGGAAACAAAGGGGTGTGCGTTGATTTCTCTGGCAGCACACAGCGATGCATCATTTAGTTTTCACGCAGGGACCGCTGTGCGTCGATTTCCAGCACCCGGTCATGGATCCTCTTCGGGTTGCGGAGTTTTCGGACGCCCTGGGGGCGATGCGTGGATTTCCTGTGCTGGCAGGACGAATTCACAGGAGCTGCAAATTTTCTTCTGCAAGGCAGGCGCAGCATCGATTCCTCTCTGGAAGTCTGGCTGTGTCGTTCCGGCTCAGGTGTGCGCCGATCTGGTGGGGCGTGCGTCGAATTTCCGGTCGGTACGCTGGCACTGCACCTATCTTCTTGTTGTGAAGTAGGGCTGCATCGTTCTGGTTCGGCGTGCAATGAATTTTTCATCACGGTGCAGGCTGTGTGTCATTTCTGGCAGGCTGTGTGTCGAATTTTGCCGCACAAGGAGTCCTTCTTGTAGAGATGAAGTTTTTCTGGTCCTTAGACTTCAGGGAACAGGAGGCAAGCTCGATCCAAGCCCTTGGAGAGCCCTTCTTCACCACAGCCAGAGAGCAGCAAGGCAGCAGGGCAATAGCAAGGCAGCAGTCCTTCGCAGAAAGCAGACAGGTGAGTCCTTTGGGAAGGCAGTTCTTCTACGCAGGATGCAGGTTCTGGTTCAAGGTTCTTCTCCAGGAAGTGTCTGCGTTTGTAGGGGCAGAGGCCCTTTTTAAATTCCCAAATGTGCCATTGAAGTGGGGGAGATTTCAAAGAGTGGCTTAGAAGTGCACAAGGTCCCCTTTCAGTTCAGTGCTGTCTGCCAGGTTCCCAGTAGGGGGTGTGGCAGTCCTTTGTGTGAGGGCAGGCTACTGTCCTTTCACATGCAAGTCAACCCTCCCAGCCCGGGAAGACCCATTCAAAATGCAGATGTCTCCAAGTGAGGCTGCGTATCCTGTGTTTGGGGTGTGTCTGAGTGAATGCACAAAGGAGCTGTCAACTAAACCCACCCAGACATGTATTGTAAGGCACAGAATAATTTAAGTGCAGAGAAATGCATTTCTAAAATAGTAATATTAAATCCAACTTCACCAGTCAGCAGGATTTTGTTTCACCATTCTGGCCATACTAAATATGATCTTCCTACTCCTTTCAGATCAGCACCTACCACTCAAACAATGTATGAGGGCAGCCCCAATGTTAGCCTATGAAGCAGTGTAAAAACCAATTTAGGAGTTTTACACTACCAGGACATGTAAACTACACAGGTACATGACCTGCCTTACATGTTGTGCCTTCTGCCTACACAGCACCCTGCCCTATGGGCTACCTAGGGCATACATTAGGGGTGACTTATATGTAGAAAAAGGGACGTTTTAGGCTTGGCAAGTACTGTTAAATGCCAAGTCGAATAGGCAGTGAAACTGTACACACAGATCTTGCAATGGCAGGCCTGAGACAAGGTTAAGGAGCTACTTAATTGGGTGACACAACCAGTGCTGCAGGTCCACTAGTCCACTAGTAGCACTTAATTTACAGGCCCTGGGCACAAATTGTGCACTTTACTAGGGACTTATAAGTAAATTAAATAATCCAATTGGGTATGATCCAATGTTACCATGTTTAAAGGGAGAGAGCATATGCACTTGGTAAAGTGCACAGAGTCTTAAATCCAGCAAAAACAGTAACTAAAAAGTGGAGGTAGGCAGGAAAAAGTTAGGGGTGACCACCCTAAGGCTGTCAGGTCTAACACATGGCAAACTCAACACCCCCTATCAAAAGTCTACACTTTCTTCTCATACTCACACCAAACTGATGCTTGCATGGACTACTTCCTGGTCTCCTCCCAGGTACTGGTTGCCACCAAGCACTCGGAAATAGGGCTGTTGCTTCTCTCTGACCACACCCTGGTTTTGAACTTGCTTCATGCCCCCGAGTTAGACCCCCTCAGTGGTAACAGACAGCTTAATAACACCCTCTTATCCTACAATTCCACTATTACGGAAGTCAAGTAAACAATCCAACAATTCTTTCAAACTAGAGACAAACCAAATACCCCCATCTCATTGCTGTGGGGCACCCTGAAAGTGGTCATCATAGGGTTCTTTATTGCTATGTCTGCAAGGCTTAATAGGCTGAGGAAGGCCAAACAAACAATCAGAGTCCTGTAAAGTATGGAGGCAGCTGATACCGTCTCGCAAATAACTCAAGACATTGGACACTGACAGGGTGGAGTATGCCCTCCTTCAACTAAAATAAAGATACTATGCTGGAGAGGTAAAGCAGGTCAGCCATTGGCTTACAAAGTCCAAGCCAATGCCCACAAGAATCACATTGCAGAGATCCACACACATTCAGGGCAGGAGCTTCACAAGGATTCAAATCACATTGGCTTTCAAAGGCTTTCATGCTGATCTATAAGTTACTGAGGTAGTAGGCCCCGCCAACATGGATGACTCTCTCTCCGGCACCCACATTACACGCCTCCCAGAATTGGTGGCACAGTCTCTAGAGGCAGACATCCAATTGGTTAAAGTCATGGAGATCATTGCTCAGATGCAAAACTGGAAAGCCAAAGGACTGGAAGGGTTTAGCTCAAGCTTCTATAAGATATTTGCCACACAGTTGGGCCCACTTTTCACATGTCTTTTCAATTCATTCGTTGAGAAGGGTACCCTGCTGTGTCAGAGGCAGTGATCACAGTGATCACCACATCTGGGAAAGATCCCTAGTAGTCTTTATCCTACCGCCCCATCTCTCTCCTAAATGTGGATGCTAAATTTTTAACAGACATCCTCACCACATCTTAACCAGCTTATGCAGGGCTTCCTCGACCCAAACCAGCCAGGATTTATACCAGAGAGAGGTTGCATTGACAACACCAATCGCTTGCTGCTTCTCATCGATAAAGCCCACTGCTCTCAAAACCCAGCAGTCCTAGTGTCAATCGATGCTGAAAAAGCATTCAATCGTGTACACTCCTCATTCTTATGGCAGATACTGAACATGATTGAGCTAGGCCCATGTTTCCGTACATTGATCAGGTGCAGATATCCCTACCTCATGGAATGGATGAGAGTCAAAGGGCTGACCTCAGGTGCGTTTCCTGACTCTAGAGTCACACAGCAGGATTGTTTGCTCTCCCTACTCCTCTTTGCACTCTACATGGCGCCCCTTGCGGACAGGATTCGTGCCTGTGCACAGATTAAAGGCATCACACTTGGTCATCATGAAGACAAGATAGCATTATAATCAGATGATATTATAGCAACTTTTACACAACCTTTCCCCTCCCTGCCTGACCTGCTTAATGAGCTGGAGAAACTCAGCTCCATTGTCGGGTTCAAAGTTAAGATACAGAAGTCGCAAGCCCTCAGCATGAGAGCTTCCAGCTGGGGTACAGGCACCCCTTCCCATGGGCCGAAACTCAGATTTCCAACTTAGGCCTCAAGATCCACGCCATGCTGGTGGCAACTGCGGAATGTATTTTGCACCAACCTCCTGGCTATGGCACAACTTGAACTACAGTCCTGGCAGAGTAAGGGACTTTCTTGTTTTGTCTCTCATCCATCTCAAGATATTATGGGGAATATTTATGAAAAGTGGCGCTGCACATAATGCAGGGCCCCTTTTCTTACACCCCTTAGCGCCCCCTAAGGACACCATGGGTCTGCTGTATTTATAATATGGCGCACTGTGATGGTAGTTAGGGTGACTACTGTCATAATTTGTAACAAATTATGACGCTAATCATGCAAAGCACCCAGAGCCCCATTGTAATCAATTGGAGCCTCTTTTTAATGCCTGCACTTAGCAGGCATTGAGAAATGCCAATTTTTACACCCCCCCCCAGGGCTGGGGTTACAAAATGGCGCAATGCAACCATTGCAGCACTTTGTAAATATGGCGCATGGGAAATGCCATCTGAACACCACACTTGCATCGAAATAAATGCCGCAAATGTGGCACAAGGTGGCACTAAGGGCCCATAAATATGCCCCTATAAGTTATATAGACCTTACTGCTATCACCACCTCTTTTCCATCTCCGCAAGCTATAGTAGATGGTAGAGACCTATATATAGAGGGAGAAATCCCTGCATGGACAAGAGGAGAGCCTGTCTCTCTATGGCGGAGGGCGGCCTGGGAATCCCCCATCTTCTCCAGTACCACCTAGGAGCCGAGCTGAAGTACATGGTTAAATGGACCAGACTGCTCACGGAGAAGCACTGGTGCTTCATGGACCAGTGCATAACCAAGATACATATGTATAAGGGTCCATGACTCTTAAAAATGTTTTGACACCCTGTAGTGCATGTTTCACCCGTCACACGAGCTACACTCTGGGAATGGGATAGGGTCATGGTCCTTAGAGTTCTATCCTCACACATATCCCTTTTCACACCCAAAACAGATAATCAAGAGTTCCCACCTGTGGCCACAGGGTGGACTTTCCAAGCCTGGCAAGCAGCCAATTGTAAAAGAGTAGGCCATCTGTGGACCACACAAGCCTCATGGATTGCCCACAACTAGAACAAGGTTATGACCTGTCATCTGATGAATATTAGTGGTATAACACTATCAAACAATGGGTCTCCCATCTCATAACCTGACCCTATGTATGTATACACCTTGCCAAATTTGAGAAATGGCTAATCACTCGACACAGTGACAAAGTTATCATTTTGGATATCAATGCCTTCTTAAAAAAAGCATCCGGCCCCATTAAGTCGCCAGCCCAAAATAGATGAGAGTTGGAACTTCGTTCATTCACACTCAGAGAATGGTCTGATATTCTCCACAGGGCACAAGGTTCATCCTGTAGCGCCACTGGGCAAGAAGCACTTTTAACGGTTACACACTACTGGTACTATGCTCCTGCACAAGTAGCAAAATGGAGAGCCAGCAGTACATATGCCTGATAGTGCAGCTGAGGCCAACAGGTACTCTGACACACAAACTATGGTGGTGCCCCAACTCAATCAATACTGATATGATGTACTCAGGGACAGTAACACAACACATAAATCCCCACCATGCCCAGTTATATAGTATTATGGCTCCCCAGTGCAGTAACCTATCCCTTGTACTCTATTAGTGTGAATGCCAACACAATGGCCTTTAGTGCAGCTAAGTAAGCGATCATCTCTAAATAGGACATTTTGGGCCATGTATATAGCCACGTTGCTCGGTGCAGTGCAGCAGTCACCTTGCTTAGCTGTGCTGCATCACATGGAAAGGGCAGGAATGCACCATAGTCACCCCAAAACTGCACTTTCCTGTCTTTTACCCAGCACTGGCACACAGAGGGCTGCCTAGCACCAATGCAGGCACTCTTGCATGATGGTACAAGGGTGCCTCTGATAGCTATAGGATTGTTTTTGTGCAGGAAGGGGCATATTCCTGCACAAAACAATCCTCTTAAGTACGTTCCTCTTTCTTTTTGTGCTGCATACATAGAAAGGGGGAAAAATGAAGAGGAATAAAGGTATTTCTCCTCATCACACCTCACTTGGGGTGGAGTACTTTTTTGGTGCATTCCCAGGTCTACTTCTTCTGGTAAATCTGGAAATGTGTTGAAATCCATGGATGTTGAGTGGAAACATCCATGCAACACCCTTGGAATGCTTCCCTGGGGCAGAGAGTAAGGCAACACAGCCAGTTGCCCTGCATTGCTTCACTTGAAATTTATTAAGCCACTCAGGGCCACAGAAGGTGGCCATACGTGGCTCCATAAATCTCATTTTAGGCTTGTGTCACTCCTGCACCAGATTGCTTAGAGCAAGAGCAACACACTAGGGCCCGTAAATATGCTATTCATTGTCAGGGTACTAAAGGCACTCCAACTACTAGTTTTCCAAGAACAGTACAGCAGCAGGGCTTTCTCCCCCGGCTTTCTCCCCCAGTCCTCAGCTTCGTGTCAGATTTAGGGGGCATTGCATTTTCATGCCCTGGTAGTTTAATATCATATTCCACTGAGCTGTTGTCTTCCAGATCAAGTCAAGACAAATACAGGGCACTCAAGCAAAAAGGTATCTTTGGAGAAGTCAGAACACTGCCCGGAAGCCAGGGATCATGTAAAAGACACCAAACCTTCACATTTTCATGCTCTGTCCTACCAAAATAAGAGGATCTTGGCATGCCTTTTCCCAGACCTTCTACAGTAGAAGAAGGGGTAGCTGCAAGCAGTCACTGGGTCGTGCATTTGGAGCTTGCCTTATATTAAACCAATGTGGGATTCAACTGTTACTTGGCATCTGTGTCTAGCTGGATTCAGACCTAGGAACCATATCAAGGTGAAAACACTCTGAGGTTTCCAGTGCAACAGGTCCCAAAGGCTGCTCCAATGATAGAGAACACTAAGATAGCCGTCACTCTGATGTGGGGGGCATTCATTATCCATTCACCAAATTAATACTTGACTTTCAACCATCCATTCACCCATACATCCATCATTCCATCCACCCATTTTACCCCACTTCACTCCTCAACTGAATCATCCACTCACTCAGTCATCAAGCCATGAAAGTAATTATCCATTTATCGATCATCTAACTCATTCACACTACTAGAACACACAACCCATCCTCCAATAAACAATTTTCCTTATATACCACCAGATCTAAATATGTTGCCCATGATTTGAATGTATTTATAACAGTTACTATATCTACTGTGTTTTCACAGCCACCTTGAGATGCAGCGACATTGAGCTGTTAGATTTTTTAAAGCAACTACTTATGGTCGATTTGTGACCCCTTGTTTCATGTTTATAGGTTATCTGAATGCATAGATGGGCTGGATGTCATTATTTTAAACGAGTATTTAGAAATAATTCAAAGCATACACCATTTAATTCTAATCATTCAAATATTCCTCTGGTTTGAGTTTTCCTCTCAATAAACCCTTTCTAATTTGGGCCTGTTTTGACTCAACATTAGTAGGAAACCTAACTTAATCTCTAAAGGGTTATTCGTGAATTATAATTCTTCCCCCGACTGAAGATGGAAGAGGTTGCAGGTCAGTCAGATAATAAAACTTTACAAACATACTGTTCATCTCTCTTGGGAGCATATGTTGCTCAGTTGGCATCTTCAAAAGAACCAATTTACAAACGAAGATGAAGAAAATAATTCATGTGAGTATTACCTTCTCCAAACTATCATGTATAAACCTTCGAGCAAGTCATTAAATATATTGGCCACAGACTGATTTTATTACATCAACGGGTTAACTTCTATCTGTTTCCATTTCCTTTTTGCTGTAGACAGCTTAGATTTCGATGCTATTTTGGTAGAATAATCCTTAGCTTCTGTGAGCTTTTGCAAGTCAATACTACGGTTCTACATTACTACGCTTTCTGTTAGCAACAAGTTACCAAGGGACACATGTCTGCCGACTTTCCAAAATATACCCTCTTACAGTAATGAATAACATTTCCTTGCTTTTAAATACAGTTTCAACAGGATACGCCAGGACCTCTCCTTCCTCGCCTTTGTCAACCCTTACCTTTTATGAAGACCTTGTAATATATTAATGCATACCTGGCTATTATGATCGTTTACGAAAACAAAACCCAAGAATATTGTCTTTGTCACCGGTCACACATTTAGCCCTCTTCAAAGTTGTCACCGTTCACAAACATCCTCAAAAATGTATACTTTAGAGACAAACCCTGATATTGCTAAGTGCCAGAGCATGTTACGTAGATGAGAAATATCCTGACTAGCAAGCAATAAGATAAAGAGAGCCAACATTTGAGCAAATTAGTTTAAAAGTCTGGTTTGCAATGAGCAATATGCATCCACAACGTTATACGATTAGATTGTGGTACTCAGAGGGTTTTCCGTTGTGTTAGTGTCAGGTTCCTTTCATTACAATGTGTGTAGAAACAGGGAATCAATACTTATAAATCTTGAATTGGGCAACGAACTCTGGGAAATGGTGGCTTCTACTCCATGAAATTTTTAATCACAAGAAGAGACATTTCTTGAAATTTTCAGCTATTACATGTGTAAAAAATGTTATTTCCATACACTGCGCTCCCAAATTATTAGTTTGTTATTTGCCCATGATGTCAGAGTTTCTGAATCAAAATACAAGAAGCAGTCTTCGACGGCAAACACAGAAACAGACTGTTTTAACAATGTGCTCTATATGCATCGAATATTTGAGGTAACATTTGATAACAAAACTTGGCTACAATGTTAGCATTTTATGGTACATGATCTAATTTACATGCCACAGGCTCTTTTCCATCCCTCCCTGTGGGAAATTGAATTTTTATTTGAGGTGGATGGTAGTCCAGCACAACTAATAAGGTTACTATCGTCTTAGGTCCAGTGAAAGGTTTCAATGGGCCTCATTACAACTTTCCATTACATACAACAATGCCCTAACGGGGAGGAATCGACAATTTATTTATACATCATAAAACAACATAGGTGAGAGCAAAAAAGCTATTAATTCATATAAATATATATATTCATTTATTTACTTATACATAAATATCAATTTAATACATTCATCCTAAATGGACAGCCCATCTGATAAAACAACACACCTTGCCAGACGACCTCCTCGCCAGACAAGGTAAGTCGACCGTCCAACAGGGGTTGGGGGGGTGTTGTGTGTGCGTGTGTCAGTGTTGTCTGCGTGTGTGAATGCAAGTGTGTATACATGTGTGTATACGTGTGTGTATGGGTGTATGAATGCATTTATGATTGTTGAAGTGAGTGTGTGTTGGAATGTCTGTGTGAATGCGTTTATGGATACTTGTAAGTTAATGTGTTTATGGATGCTTGTGAGTGAATGCGTGTATGTAAGTGTTTCGTCAATGAGTATATGCGGGGTGCATGTGGGTGTCTGTGTGTGTGTACGCTGAGGGGTGTGGGAAGGGGGAACTGCTCTGGTGGGGCGGGGGGGTGTGGGGTGTTCTAGTATGGAAGGTGGTATTGGGCTTGCAGGGGTGGTGGGGAGCCGTCTGCCGGTGACAGGAAATTTCTTTCCTGTCACTGGTAGCCTTACCCCCACAGAAACCCTGGTGGAAAGCTGACTACTAATATTGCAGGCGGTGTTCATTGGACTGCTGGGTCGGAGATGCTAATCTCCGGCCCGGCAGCTTCAAGTGTCCTGGTGGTACAGGCGGGGATGTGGTGGGTTGGCAGAGGCCAACCCGCCACACTAATAATGTGGTAGTCTTCACCGCCGGTCCGTCGGCGGTGAGACAGAGGGCTAATATTTTGAACCAGAGCTCAACCCTGGGTAGCTATGGCACAGAGCAGAAAGGCTTTTGTTAGGAAAATATGTAATCTTTTGCATACCAAAACAAGTAAAAAGTGAAAAACACAACACAATCAAAAATCCCACTCCCTATGTAGAAAAATAAAAAGTAAAAATAAAGAAATGAAAAATAGCACCAAAAAGCTCAATTCGCTAATGGTCATCAAAGGTCACAATAGGCTGGGACTGAGGCACAATTTCAGGACTGACCGAAATGGAGTGGGGGTCAGATTCACCAACCGGTTTCGACCTGGATGGAGGTTTTACTGAAAGTTAAAAACCTTCCACAGACAAGGTAGCAGGCTATATCTGAAGAGAGCTCCATGATGTCAGATAGGCATTGGAGATGTTCATGGTGAACCTGCTGGTTTTACTCCCACCAGCCGCATACATTTTGCCCTTTTGCCCTGTCAAGGTTTCTACCTTTGGACTGGTGGGAGGACTTAATAAACTTTCATACAAAGCAGAAGGTTAGTTGTGGCACTGAATTGAGTCAATCAAGAGGGCATAAATGCACAATATCAGGTAAGATATGGTGATGTTCAGCTCTCTCATAGTGCTGGTGCACTTCTGTCCACCTAGAGCCTGTGGAGGCTCCATTGCTCCACTTCACAAAGGTGCCTGCTTTGTAGCCACAATACTGTTTGTGCAGGAAGAAATACCTTCTTGCACAAAAAATATTCTAGAGGTGTATGCATCTTTCTATGTTTGCTGCAGAAATAATGAGGAGAATTAAATATGTTCCTCCTCATTGTGCCAGTCTTGGGTAGGTGCACCATTTTGGGACAAACCCATGTTTACTGAGTTTACTAAATATGGGTATGTGTTAAAATACGTGTTGATGCATGGGAATGCTTTTGCTCTACCCATGTAATGCCTACCCAGCGCAAAGTAACACAAGGCGGCTTATAATCTGCGTTGTCTTACAAATCGGGTTTTGCATGGCTTTGTAAATCCCAAAATAGTTTTTACATTGGGCAGCACCAAAAAAGTGACACATACCCAATGCAAAGTCTTAGTAAGTTGAGGCCTGTGTTTCTTTTCCAGAGTTGGGTTGCCCCAGCAGGGCAAGGATGGTGACTTTATCCGAAGAGTGCTCCTTGAAGCTAGATCCCTTCTCAACGAGGTCTATTGGAAAGGTTTTTCATTTACAGAGAATCTCAGAGTGGGGGAAACCTGTTTCATCTGGAGGTCTGAAGTCTAAACAGTTTTCAAATCCGAAATCTTTCAGAGATGTTATGTGCCTTGTGACACAGCCAGACATCTCAGGACCTCAGGAACAGCACTTTGGTGAGGCCAGATTCACTCCAGCAGAGGAAACCAGCAGGCTCTGGGTCAGTCCAGTTGATATTGATCAGCTGAGCTCTTTAGGGAAAAGGTATCTTGCAGGCTGCTGTGGCCCTAGCCTGCCAGCCAACTGACCCTTGGAGTCCACTTTATCATCCTGGGTACAAATGGGAGCATTATCAGCCCTTCAGGTCTCTTCACAGCTCTCAAACAGCAGGTATAGTCCATCTTTCCTTGTGCAGAGCCTTTATCCCACTCAGAGGTGTGACCAGGGTAATAAGCAATCTCCTTCTGCCTGGTCACTCCAAGCAAGTTCTGGGGACAGCTCTCTCCCACACTGGGTGTGGTACGTGCCTGAGTGAGAGGACAAAAGAAAGGTTCTGTGCAAATGTGAGAAATATCTGTGTGTGTCAGGGAAGGCCTATTTGAAGCGAATTAAGTCTGAAATGGTCTTTGTGCCAGATGAACAAAATACTGCCCCAATCTCAGGCCTTTGTTTCTGCTCTGGGAGCAGTTTCAAACCTCACTCACGGCTTGAACACATCTTGGGCTGCAGCTGGAAGCTAGTGCAAAATAGTTTCCAGTGGCTTTAGGCAGGGAATACATAAGTTTCTAAAAGAACCATTTTCCTAATATTTACTTAAAAATGTACTTTACTATTGAATTGGGTCTTTAATAAATATTACAGAGAGTTAGGAAATGAAACTTTTAGGTGTTATCCAACCACTGTGAGCATTTGTAAATGCAATAGTGCCTACTAGTGCCTTACTACAGTGAAAATCGTTTTTAGGTGCTAGTCACTACATATCTTTATTTAAATACTGGCCCAGATGTAGGTAACTGTCAAACAACGCAGCGCAGCACCCAATGGTGCTGTGCTGTTTTGTGTGTCAGGGAGAGAGGAGGAAAGCGTTGTATCTATAGAGAGTTGGCACTATCTCCCCTTCTGTCTAGCACTGGTGCAGAATTTTCCAGCCAAGCGCCACCCACACAAGTTTTCACCATAGTGCAGTGGTTTCTGCATGAATCTAGCATAAATATTGTACTTGTAGAATAACCTTCCATTACAAAATGCTATGCTTAGACTACGCTGCATATTTATACCCAATTTGTGCCGTAAGTATTTTTATATTTAAACTAAAGTGGCATCAGGCCCAACTTGGGACACCCTGCATGGCACAGTGTACAATGGCCATGACCAGAGGACACTGGTCACCTGTACTGGCCATTGGGGTGGTGAGCATGACTCCTGTCTTTTCTAAGAAAGGAGTAATGTGGTATGGATGGTTTTGCATCAGAAAATAATGCTAGGCTGGTTAGAAACATTTCTTTTGCCCAAACCAGCCTGGTGTAATTTTGTGGTGCAAAACCCCTTTCTCCCATACCGCCACCCCCACCCGGCTAACGTCCTTTTTTTTTACGGTAGCCCATCCTTGGAGCCGGCTTCCAGCATTTCATAAATTTTGGACCCCGGCTGGCTCTCTGGAATTACGCAGGCCGGAGCTGTACTTTTTGATGCAAAACTGCATTTGCGCAGTTTCATGTTAAAAAAGTATAAATATGGTTTTAAACTGTTCCTATTTTGTATGTGTGTTGTACAGTACAGTACACGTGAAATGGGAAAAGAGAGGAGAAAGGAAAGCATTTATCCTTTTAGTACCTGCTTTGAAAAGGTGCTCATTTTTGTGACAAATCCTTGTCTATTGTTGTTAGTAGATAGTGTTTTGTACTAAAAACTATTAGTGGTAGCACAGGAACACCCATGGACTACCCATGGAACACCTTCTTGAAATAGAGTAACGCAAGACAGTGCTTCATGCAGACTTGAGTTACTTTTTCACTCAAACTAATGCAAATACCTATTTGTCAGGTCTGCATTAGAAAAGTAACACAAACCCAACACAAAACCTTTTTACATCTGTCCCGTGTAACCTGCCTTGTGCACTACAAATGTAGGGCTTCACACGTGTAGCTTTGATAATGGCACAAGATCACTCAAAATGAAGGAGAATTCAGATTCTCACAAAATTGTACTTTTGATTTAAAGATTATTGAACATTTAAAGGAAAAATTATATGAATAGAAGCAACCTCCTAAACTTACACAGTACGAAGCATTAAGTGGCTGGAAGCGAGCAGCTCTTGCCAAAGAGATGGAAAGGTATCAGCACAGAATTACACAAATGCTTAGTGGATGAAGGTCAATAGAGGAAATGTATAGTTGAGTGAGCTGGAAGGAACACAGCAATAATGACAGGAAAGTCTAAAAAGAAAGGAAAGCAAGGAAATGAGGATGAGGAAGCTGTAAGAAAAACGAACTCTCATCGTGATTTAGGGGATGATATTTTCAATGCTTTGTTGTCCTCAAGTGCACCACCATATGTAGCTAATATAACAAGTACATATGGTGTTACAACCCTAGCATTACAGTAGCTACAGTTCCCGTTGTTCAGAATATAACTCAGCTTCACAGACCAGTTCCAGTACTTCCCAATTACAGCTACATCTGTCCAAGCAGCCCATAGGGTGATTGCTCCAAGTTTTACTGCTTCTATTGTGACTATTCCCACACCCATGCCACAAGTTGTATCAGCTCAGGCGTTAGCAGTACCTGCAGCAATTGCACCAATAAATATTGTTCTGAATCCTTCTGTTCTAGGTGCTGCAGGAGGATAAGACTTTGCAAAATGCACAGATTGTCCTGACTTTGCAAAGTTCAGTGTTTGTTGGCTGGGCACTACCACAACATGTTCAATCATTAGGAGAGGGGAGAGGTTGTTGTTACAATACCTATTGCGCAGGGAGAGACAAGGCCATTTTATGCTGCAATTTTTACATCATGGTTTGGGGAAACTCCTGAAAGCAAAAGAATAGTTGATACAGAGAGAAGAACCATTAGCCAGGAAAGGGCGAGACCTTCAGATGTATCAAAACTAAAAGTGAAGTAAAAAAAGATTTATTTATAGATGTTTCACATCCAAATCAATAACAGGAGAGTGAATTGATATATTTGAGAAAAGAAATCGCAAACTGAGCAGGTGACACACATGATAAGCTAAAAGAATTGGAAGGAAAATACGAGATGGATCACTTTAAGAGTGTTCCTCTACCGAACACAGTTAGATGATGAAGTTATCAGGAATGAGATTGAATATTGCTGAATTGGTGAAGTGTATTCAAAAACGGAATGTGTTTGATAGGTTAGAAAGCAAATGGACAAAGAAACAGGGAGAGGAAAATAGGCATCAGAAACTACAGAAGCAAATGGTAAAAAACAACCCATACCCTCTAGGTGCAGCTGAGGCTTTGACTTTTCCAATGAGAGAAATACAAGGTGGAGCATATATACGTGTACCATGGAGTAGAGGTGATCTTGCAACATTTATGAACAATTTTCAAACATTGAGAAAGAATCCTGCTTCATGGTAAACACAAGTTGACAGATTTGTGAAGATTTCAAAGGTTTTGTTGACAGATTAGAATATTGTCTTTGTTATTGTGGTACTGAGTGATTCATGTAAGCTAGCTGTGAAATGGCCAGGTATGGAACCTCCAAGGGATGCTCATACCTGTGCACCCTCACCTACAGTGATGACAAAATATGATGACGTGATTTCCTGTGAGAAATTGAGTTGAGTAGTTGGTTGGCTGGGCTGTGAGCAACAGCCACACTCTTTTGTATGGGAACCACAAAAAGTAACTAAATTAACCTGTACTTAACCATGGGTAGCCTGGCACAAAAAGCAGTCATGATTAACTTAGAGGCAATTATACAGTATTTATGTAACACACATCCAGTAATAAAGTGAAAACACAAAACAAGAAAAATCCCAAATCAACCCGGAAACATAGAGTATATCCTACTAAATTATTTGACACAAAAACAACAAAAATCCAATTAGTAGAACCAGAGTTACGAATTTTTAAAGTTTAAGGTTCAAAATAGCACCTAAATGATCAATGTGTCAACTGCGGGTTTACTCAGGTAAATAGGCGAGAAATATTGTTTGTTTTGGAAAATGACCGTCTGGGCACTTTAGCACCACAACCAAGGATTCAAGGCTAGTGGGACATCTCTTGGGGTTTGAGGACTCACTCAGGCTGGGCAGAGGTTGGGCCTCAAGATAGTGGGAGACTTTTATTTGCTTGTGGCTCTGGACAGGAGGCCAGCAAACTAGCCCTTGGAGTCACTTCCAGCAATCCTGGGTGCAGGTTAACATGCAAGACACAACAACAGTGCTGGCCTCTGAGGGTTCAAGGCATGGTCCAGGCAAGAAAGCAGTCCTTCTAGTTACAGTAGCAGTCTTGCAGACTGCACAGCAGGTCACAGAGGCGGGCAGTCTTCTGAGAGTCCTTGCCCAGTTTCAGGAGTGAACTGAAGAGTGGGTCTGAAGGTCCTATTTGTATACCCCAGCCCCCTTCTTCTGGAAGGTGGGAGAAGCTTCTGAAAAGGCTCTTTGATGTGCATGGAATTTCTTGACTCCCCTGCATTGGCTTCAAGCTGGCTACAGTGACAATGCAGGGACTCCAGGCCCTTTGTTTGAAGGCAAAGCATATAATATTCAGGTACAAGTGGGGCTGTGCTGAGCTCCCGCCTCCCAGCCAGAAGATGGCCCATTGAGGCACACCGAATCCCTCTATTGTGTGACTTTCTTGGGGAACTCACAAAGTCTAAATGTCAGCTAACCTAGGACAAGGTGCAGGCACAAAAGGCTAAGGGAAGAAAAATGCTTTCTAAAAGTGACATTTTCAAAATGATAAAGTACATTTTAACGGTACAGTTAAGAAAGGTTAATTATTACAATTTCATAGGTACCAATCATGATCTATCTTCCTGCCCATAAGTATGAATTACAGCATATTTAATGTAATAAGAAATCCCCACTGTTATCCTGTGGGAGGGGAAGGCCTCACAGTGTCGCGTAGGATCTCATTATCCTAATGAGACTACTGGATTTTTGGGTGGCAGGATCGTTCACAGTGTGAGGGACTAAGTCTGACCCACGGCGAAGGACCCTTGTCACCCCAAATCCGGGTTGAGGTCCGGCTAACTAGCAGTGCCTCATCTCTCCCAAAGGGAAGAGACAATTGGGAAGCCGAGCGCATGACATCTTAGTGCTTCCCAGGGAAGTTGTGGTCACTCAGATCCCAACCAGTTCTCTCAAACACAGTGTGGTCTCATATATACATGACAAAGGCAGTTTGAGTTTTAAAGATTGGTTTAATAAAACGACTGCATTTTAGATAACAAGGCATGAGCCGCAATAACCAGTACCATACAACACAGTAGGATTGAAATAGTAACGAGGAGAGTGAAACATAAGAATAACGCTATCATAGTGCTACTCGATTACGTTCTCTCTTCTAAGTTATATTTTGAGCACAGCATGTTAAGCTCTAAGCCTGCCTTTCAGGTTCCCCCAGGAGGACATCAACCCTCATACCTGAGCAAAGGCCTGTGATCGGGATCAGCATCTGCAACAGGGCAGTTAGCATCTAGTTGTGGTTCCCTGGTCTGACTCTCCCTCTTACGTGTACCAGGACTAGGAATTGTTTTTATAACTAACATGCCGGTGTTCTAAGAAACGTCCCTACGTAAGAATGTTTACTTTCTACGAACCCTAAAGACTAAACTTCTACCACGTCTATCGGCAATGTACCAGACTGTCTCCTTGACTGAAGCACTGAGCGAGCAAGAATGTATTGTTTGAGAACTCAGGTGCTGAAGTAAGCTAAACAGTGTGACAGAAGAAAATAAAACAAGACCGTGAAACTGGTTATTGAAAAATAACAGTGTGAGGATAAATAAAATGCATCTAGAGCAAAGTGCACAGAGGCCTAATGCTTTAAGCAAACGCGCAAAGCTACATTAAAAATGGCTACACTACAACAGAGGCGAAAAAAATAGGATTTTTTCACTACCAGGACATTTTAAAACTCCAATGTACATGCCCCACAAATTTAATTACAGAGCACCCTGTCCTATGGGCTATCTAGGGCTACTTAGGGGTGACATATGTAATAAAAGGTGTGTTTTAGGCTTGACAAGGGGGTTTAAATGCCAAGTCGACATTGCATTGCATTGCATGTTGGTGAAATGCAAGGTGTTACTTGTCAGGCTGGAGGTCAAATTTTGCAAATTGGAGTTAGTATTCCACAGGATAGAGGTAGAATTAATCCTGTTCATCCAAAACAGCAGTACACATTGCAACGTTGAAGAAATCAACTCCTTGTCATTATTGCAACAGACTCAGGCAGTGTAGGAGGGAGCATAGACCAAATCAAAACTGAGCAAATGGTGAGGGGCAATTATAAATTGTAAATTAAATGCAAATGCAAAAAATGCAAAACGTTTCACTTCAGCAAATGCTGATGTCAACACAGTTACAAGTCCCTATGATGCAAGCTCCAGTGTTCCCACAGAATATGAGAAATTCCAGATTCAATATGACTCAGGTACAAAGAGCAGATTCATATCAGGTCCAAAATCAGAATCATTTCCAATAATTCCCCGTTTTGGGAAATGAGAATTTTGTTTCTGACAATTCACAATGGTGGTGCCTAAGGGGGGAGAAAGATCACATACTTGGCACAGTCTTAGAGGTAAACCAAAATTGACTGTGTGTAGAAGGAGAGGTGAATGGCCACCAAGTCTAATTTCTTATTGACACAGTTGGTGCACGTTCCACTATTAGAACAGCAGAAGTCCACTCTTGGGAAAAAAGATCCAAGTTTCATTGGTTGCAAAGAAGCAAATAACTAATCTTGTTTCAAAGAAAGTTCCAGTAAAAATAGATGCATTTCAGGAAGATTATTAATTTGTGGTGAGTGATTCAAGTCCTGCAACTTTGTTAGGAAGTGATCTTCTGGGCAAGTTAAATTGCACAATTTACTGCACACCAGATCAATCAATCAATCAATAATTTGTTAAGCACGCTACTCACCCAGTAGGGTCTCAAGGCCCTGGGGGTGGTGGGGGCGGGTGCTACTGCTCGAAGAGCCATTATTTGAGGCGCTTCTGAAGGCTAGGAGGTCCTGGGTCTTGCGTAGGTCAGTGGGGAGGGAGTTCCAGGTTGTCGCGGCGAGGAGGGAGAAGGATCTGCCGCCGGAGGTGGTGCATTGGATGCGGGGGAAGGTTGCGAGGGTGAGGTCGGCGGAGCGGAGTTGGCGGGTCGGGATGTGGAAGTTAAGTCGTTCATTGAGGTAGGCCGGTCCGGTGTTGTGGAGGGCTTTGTGAGCGTGGATTAGAATTTTGAAGACAATTCTTTTGTTGATGGGCAGCCAGTGTAGGGATCTGAGGTGGGCGGAGATGTGCTTGTGGTGAGGGAGGATGAGGATGAGACGTGTGGCGGCGTTCTGGATGCACTGGAGTTTTCTCTGAAGCTTGGTTGTGGTCCCCGCGTAGAGGGCATTACCGTGGTCCAGTCTGCTGCTGACGAGGGCGTGGATGACCATTCTTCTGGTTTCTATCAGAATCCACTTGAAGGTCTTGCGTAGCATAAGGAGGGTGTTGAAGCAAGAGGATGATATGTCGTTGACTTGCTGAGTCATGGAAAGAGATAAGTCTAGTATGAAGCCGAGATTGCATGCGTGGGTGGTGGGTGTCGGGGGTGGTCCTAGGATGGCAGGCCACCATGAGTCGTTCCATGCTGTCTTGTTGGGTCCGAAGATGATGACCTCGGTTTTGCCTGAGTTTAGTTTAAGGTGGCTTGCTGTCATCCAGTTAGCAATGGCGAGGAGTCCAGCATGGAGGTTGTCCTTGGAGGTGGAGGGGTTCCTCGTGAGGGAGAGGATGCGCTGGGTGTCGTTGGCATAGGAAATGATGTTGAGGCCGTCGAGGCAGGCAATGCTGGTGAGCGTAGCCATGTAGATATTGAAGAGGGTGGGGCTGACTGAGGATCCTTGGGGGACTCCACATATGGTCTTGGTGGCTTTAGACAGGAATGGAGGGAGGCAAACTCTTTGGGTTCTTTCGGAGAGGAAGGAGGTGAGCCAGTCCAGGGCTTTGTGGTGAATTCTGGCGTCAAAGAGGCATGTGCGGAGGGTTTTGTGTCATACGGTGCTGAAGGCAGCGAAGAGGTCGAGAAGGATGAGGGAAACAGTTTCGTCCTTCTCAAGTCTGGTCCTGATGTCGTCAGTGCAGGCGATGAGGGGGGTCTCGGTGCTGTGGTTTTTGCGGAATCCAGACTGGTAGACATTGAGTATGTTGTTGTCCTCCAGGAAGCAGGACAGTTGTTTGTTGACTATCTTCTCTATGAGCTTCGCAGGGAAGGGGAGTAGAGAGATAGGTCTTTAGTTTGTGAGAACTTCGGGGTCTGCTTTGGGTTTTTTGAGCAAGGCTTTGACTTTGGTGTGTTTCCAAATATCTGGGAAGGTGGCGGTCTTGAAGGAGCTGTTGATGACGGACTAGAGCTGGGGGTGATGATCTGGCTGGCCTTGTTAAAGATGTGGTGGGGGCAGGGATCTGTTGGGGAGCCTGAGTGGATAGAGCTCATGGTTTTGCTGGTTTCTTCATCATTGGCGGGGGTCCAGGTGCTCAGTACGTTGGTGCGGCAGGGTGCTGTGGGGTTGGCTGCGTTGGTGGTGGTGATGGTGGGTGGCGGCGTTATGAAGCTTTCGTGTATGTCTGCGATCTTTTGGTGGAAGTAGCTGGAGAAGGAGTTACAGAGGTTTTGCAAGTGCGGAGGGTCGATGGCGCAGGATTTGGGTTTGGTGAGTTCTTTGATGTTGGTGAAAAGTTCCTTGCTGTTGTGTGTGTTGTTGTCCATGCGTTCTTTGTAGAAGGATCTTTTGGTGGTCCGGATGAGCTGGTGGTCTTTGCACATGGCTGATTTGTGGGTGGAGAAGTTGCTCACTGATGGTTTATCGTGCCAGGCTTTCTCAGTTTTCTGGCATTCTCGTTTGGAGGTCTGAAGTTCTGCAGTGAACCAGGGGGCTGTCTTGTTGATGCGGGTGTTGCTGTTTTTTTTTTAGTGGAGTGAAGGAGTTTGCGCACTCATCGAGCCATCGTTTGAGGTTGAGGGCGGCAGTGTTGGGGTCATTGGTTATGGGCGGTGTAGATTGTGCAAGGTTGGAGGTCAGTTGTTCCTTGGAAATCTTGTTCCACTTGCGGTGAAGGATAGGATGTTGTTGGTGGTGGGTGGTGGGCTACAGGAAGGAGAAGTGAATGCAGTGGTCAGTCCAATGGAGTTCGTTGGTGTGAGTGAAGGTGATGTGGCTGCTGGAGGAGAATATGGCGTCAAGCGTGTGTCTGGCTGAGTGGGTGGGCGATGTGACCAGTTGCTTGAGGCCGAGGTTTGCGAGGTTGTCCGGTAGGGCAATGGAGTTGCAGTCGCTGGTGCTGTCCAGGTGGAAATTTAGGTCGCCGAGGAGCAGGTAGTCTGTGGAGGCGAGGGCGTGGGAGCTGATAGCGTTGGCGATGGTGTCACAGAATAGGGGATGGGGGCCTGGTGGTCTGTAGACGAGGGTTCCTCTCAAGGTGGTGTTGGCGTTGATGTGTATCTGAAAGTGTAGGTGCTCTGCAGCGTCTAGGGTGTCGTTGGTGTTGGTGGAAATCCTGATGGAATATCTATGTATTATGGTGCTTCCCCCTCCTGGTTTCTTGATACAGTCTCTTCGGGTGATTTTGTATCTCCGCGGGATGGCTATGGCGATGTCGGGTTCTGATGAGGGGTTCATCCATATTTCAGTGAAGAATGCGATGTTGAGAGAGGCCGTCGTGAGTAGGTCCAAAAGCTCGATGGTGTGCTTGTGGATGGAGTGGGTGTTGAGGAGGATGCAGCTGAGCTGGTTGCTGTTGTTGTGGTGTTTGTTGGCTTGAGTGCAGGAGAAGTGGCATGAGGGACATGCAAAAGGTCCGTGGGTGTGTCTGGGGTCGGCCTGGGTGCAGGTGGTGTGCCGGGCGGGGTTGAGAGCATGGAGCTCTGTGGTGGAGTAGAGGTGTATGGGGATGTAGGAGGTGCGTGGACCAGAGGGACAGGCGCTGGGTGCGGTCCAGGCGCGGACAGGTGCAGACGGGCTTGCCTCTGGCAGGCCAGCAGCGTGGTGGAGGGCCTTGAACACTCTTCAGTAGCAAGGGCGGAGTCTGGGGCACAGAGGCAGGCTGGTGGAGCTGTTCGCCGGGTCGAGTGACTCCTGGCCTTAAGGCAGATGATGTTGAATTTCAAACATATAATGAAGACGTTAAATTTAAAATGGTTCGACAAGAAACAGTAGTAGGATTGTTTTCAGTATGAATGGTAGAGGATTTACCTCACAATTTAAGAGATGTTGTAAGTCCGAATCACAATAAAGTCAAATGCAGTCTTTCTGAGAATACCACGATATAACCTAACCCCTGCAGAAGTGGCTGGAATGTTTCTAGTGTTTGAAAACATGTAACACAAGGTATATTGAAAGAAATTGTTGGAACTCCTTGCCTTTCGCCTATCATGGCTTTACAGAAGTCCAACGGCAAGTATCAAATTGTCCAGGATCTTAATAAATTAATAATATTGTAGTCCCATACTGTCCCAAGGTACCAACTCCAGCAACAATGCCACTCAAGATTCCTTGTAGTGCAGAGTAGTTTACCATTGTGGATCTCTGCCAGGCCTTTTTCTCTATCCCGTTGCATGAGGACAGTCAGCTCTTGTTCTTCTCTGTATTTAGAGATTGAGTTTTGGCATGGTGTCAAGTTCCACACGGGTATACAGAGAGTTCTTCGATCTTTAATCAGTTCTTGAAAGAAATCTTGGAACTTTGCAAATGCCTTCTAATTCAGTTCTCGTGCAAGACAATGATGAACTACTTCTGGCATCAAGTACACAAGAAGCTTGTAATAGGACACAATTGTTCTTTTAAATCATTTGGCTGAGAACGGACACACAGTTGCCCAAAGTAAACTGCAATATGTCAGAAAGACGTCCTATATTTAGGGCATCTCATTGAAAATGAACTGAGAAATGTGTCAACAGAAAGAATCTTAACCATACTAAAAATTAATCTACTTAGAACACAGAGGTAATTCATCATGTTCCTGGGAATGATGGGCTACTGTAGACAGTGGATACACAACTTTTCCCTAGTGGACAAGCCTTTACAGAGGCTGATGCACAAATATGTGCCTGATCAGCTTCCATGGGTCAAAAACATTCCTAGAAATGAGAGAAAATCTCTGTCATGCTCCGGCACTGGGAATGCCTTATTACAGTAAAATGTTTACTTTGTTTAGCAGTGAGAATGAGGGTTGCACTCTCTCAGTGCTTACTCAATTGGATAGACACTTCCAAAGAACTGTAGCATATTTTTTAATCACTCTTGCCTCAGGTGCTGCAAGACTGCCTGGCTCCCCTGAAGCGGCAGTAGGTATCAGGAGAGAAGTGAAAGCTTAGTGACCGGTCACACTCTTACAGTGATGGTCCCCCATTCTGTAGAGATATTGCTCATGCATATCAAAACTCAATAATTGACTAACAGCAGCCTTATAAAATATAAACAACAGTTGGCAAACCCTCAATCCAGCTACATTGTTACTTTTGCCTGAAAATGAAATTGATAGGGATGAGTTTGAACATGACTGTCTTGATGTTACAGATTTGTGCCACAAGCCAAAACGAGACATCAAAGATGAACCTATTAATTAGCTTTACTATGTAATGTCTGTAGGTTACTCATGTTTGAGAGCAGCTTATGCTGTCTGTAAGACTCAGGAAGTACTGGAAACCTCCTGGCTTTGTGATGTTACCTCTTCACAAGTGGCACATTTAATCACCCTTACAAGAGCTTGCTATCTTTCAGATGAGTTGAGGGTGACTATATTTACAGCTAGTCAGTATGGCTCTGCTGTGGTCCATGATTTTGGGCAGTTGTGGTCACAGAGGGGATTCATGATATCATCTGGTTCCCCCATAAGAAATGTTGAATGTGTTATGAAACTGATAGAAGCTTTACAGTTGCCACAAGAAATTGCCACAGTTAAATGTGCAGCCCACAGAAGTGGCTATGACTATGCCACTGTTGGAAATCGATATGCTGATGAAGTTAAACAGTATTTGTGCAATTGTGGCAAGCACATTTAAGGGAGATTATACAAATAAATTTGATGAGGACACACCTTTTCCAAGCTGTTGTCAGTAGTTGGGAAGAATTTAAAAGCTTGCAGGAAGAATTATTGGAGGCAGAACAACAAAGATTGGTCAGGTTAAGATATGTAAAGAATGGAAATGATAATTAGGTTCCAGCAGATGGAAGGCCAATGTTTCCAGATAATTTGTTGTTTTCCATGACACAACATTTCCATGGTACTTCACATATTGGGAAAGATGTAATGGTCAGACAGTTCAGACAGAATTGATTTAATCACAGATTCAGATTTCTAACAGAAGAGCTATGACGTAGGTGTGTGGCATGTCACTAGATGAATTTAGGGAGGATAAGGCCTATAACAATGAGCCATTTAGGGATATCAGGATCTTTTAACAGGATGTAGTTGGATTTTACCAAAATGCCTGTTTGTAAGGGGTTGAGATATCTCCTAGTTATAGTGCACATTTTCTCTCTAAGGGTAGAAGCCTACTCAACACAGAGAAATGACAGTATCACTTTAGCCAAACTGCTGTTGCGAGAGCTCATTCCATGGTTCAAATTCCTGGTTTCTCTGGAGTCAGACTGAGAGCCTCATTTAAATAAGTGCATCAGATACTACATTGTAGCTATCATCCCTAAGCTTTAGGACTAGTTGAGCAGTTAAATGTAACATTGAAACCACATTTGCTGAAAGTCCGTGCATTTACTCAGTTGAAATGGTCAGATGCTTTACCATTGCTGTTGATGGGTTTCGGAAGCACCCCTGACAGGAGTATGGATTATCTCCTCACGAGATTCTCATTTAATGTGCTATGCATCTGCTGCCTTGCCTCCGAATGTGCTTGTCAACATCACAGATGATATGAAACTTGACTACCGCAAAGGATTATCTGATGTGGTACATTTTGGTTCTAACCAGGTTGGAGCTGTTACTGCCACCTAGACCCACGAGCAGTGTCATGATCTTAACCCCAAGACTGTGCTTTGATCAAAAAACATGTTCAAACATCTTGCCTGGATAGTCCTCTATAAGGTGATGCTGGTTACCAACACTGCTGTGAAATGTACTTGATGACCTAACTGTGTGGATGCTTCACACACCAGAGAGAGAGCTGTCCATTAAAGAAGTTGTGTTCTTTGAGCCAAGACAAAAGTCTACTGTGTTCATCTGCCCTGAATGACCAGAGGAAGGTGAAGCACCACAAAATCTCATGCCTGTACAAGCTCCTGAAATCTTGCAGAGTGTGGTGTGGAAATACCCACTGAAAGTATTGAACTGAGAGCTGAAAATAGAGGTGCTGTCAAGACTTCATAGGGGTAATTGAATGATCCTGGTAAACGAAGAATTGCAAGGAGAGAAAGACCTTTATGGATATCAGAATGGCCAAGTAGTTGGAGACAATTGGTGTGTGGGCTGAGCGCATATCACAAACCATCATCAAAGAAACAGAATTCAGTAGTAAGAGCGAACCAGAGGAAGATAAACAAACAAGAGCAAGAGTGCCTTTCAACAGAAAGTCTGCACTTGAATGGACTTATCACCTAGAGAACATGCCTAAAGCAATAGACCAGCAGAATTCAGCACAGATGCAAAGAGGAAAAAACAGAGAGAAATAAAGGTATTTCTCCCCGTTGTGTCATTCCTATGCCACCCTTGAGGTGGATACAAATAAATCTGACACATCTGTGTCCTGAGGGTGGTCTTGTGGATGAAAACCTTTGGGGACCAAAATGTCAATGTATCTGTAGATTTTCTTGGGACATTTATTTGTTTTTTGCTATGTTTACCTAACATACAATTTGTAATGGATGAGAAAGTGGGTACTGAGTAGGTTGACATCTGTCCACAAGAGTGGACTAGAACTGAAACAGATATTGTTATTATACTTTAAACATCTTTCCTAGACAACCCCATCATTTGACTGGTTGTCTTTTTTCCTGTGTGAGAAAACAGGGCTGATTGCAGAGGCCCCATAACTGTTTGCCCCCATTTTCCTCTTTTTGCTGGTGTTTTCCTGACTTTGATGGTGCCCTGGGTACTGCTAACCAGTCCCAGGGCCTGTGCTCTGTGTAAAATGGATATGCAAATTAGGCTAATTATAATTGGCTAAGTTAACCTACCTATAAGTCCCTAGTATATGGTAGGGCATGTAGGTTTAGGGACCACAGCATAGGTGGTGCACACCGAGGTGCACTGCTGAGGTGCCCAGTGTCATTTTAAAGGCAGGCCTGCTTTGCTGGCTGCTTTTAAATTAAAGTTATATGCAAATTCGACTTTGGAATTAAAGGTACTTCCAAAGTCTTAAACTACCTTATTTGTACATATAAGTCACCCCTAAGGTGTGCCCTATGTGTCCCTAGGGCTGGGTGCCATGTAACTATAAGCAGGGACTTTATAAAAATAGATTTATAAGCCCTGGTGAGGTAAAAACAGCCAAATTCGTTTTTCCCTCATTGAAGTAAATGGCCTTCATAGGCTAGAATGGGCAGACTTTATTTTAAATTTTAAAGTCTCCTTAAATGTTACATACCAAGAATTTGGTATCAAATTGATTGTTGTAATAAATCCCACAACTCCCAGTTGTTGGATTTAATATAACTTGTCCAGGTAAAAAGTTTAGACTTTACCTAAAAAGTTGCCAATTTCAGCTCTGCATTGTTTTTGCTGCTGTGCTCTGATTGGCCAGCCTGCAGCAGCTTCTGCCAGGCTGCCTTGATGAGGTGTGAAGTGGCCTGGCCTTACACAAAGGAATGTGCTTGGGGGAGAGAATCTCCCCTCAGCAGATGGTGAGGCAGGAAGGGGGAGGGCTGCCAAACTGGTCTTCAAAGGCAGAGAAGGACATTTGGAGCACCCAGCAACACCCCCACATCCTGCAACCCCAGACAATTAGGTGCCCCCTTGATTAGATTAGGAGAGGGCAGGAGAGGTGTGTGTTTATGATTTTTAGCCACACCAGTGGGTGGGCCCAGCCAGATGTAACCTCCAAAAATCAGATTCATCCATGTTGGATTTTTAGAGACTGTTGCCTTCTGGGATGGATTTTTGCCACACTTCCCAGGAAGTGGTCATCACAGGGGGACGACCCTGTCCCTGATTGGAGAACCAGGGCCCCCCTGCTTTTCACCCAGGAGCAAGGATAAAACTGGCAGACCTGCACCCACACCTCAGATCCCCACCAAATTTCAAGAAGAAAGAACTTAAGGAGAAGAAGGGCTGCCCTGCTGGACCCCTGGCCTGCACCTGGAACCTGCACTCAGAAGGACTGCACCAGCTGCACACTTGGGCTTCACCACAAGAAGGACTTTGCCTGGCTTCAACTGGTTCAAGGAGGGACTCCCTGTTTGCTACAGGTGAAAAATTGCAAACCAGAGTCCCCTGCACCAACTCCTGAAGAAAGCGACCAGCTGACCACTGTCCAGTGGCCAAAAAGGAGTTTGCGCCAGGTGCATTCTGGGAGTTGAAGTCCGCACCCCCCAAGGACCATCACAGAACTTCTGGACCCTTGGGGTGAGCTGTGGACCCCAAAAGAACCTTAAAAGAACATCTGGGTGAAGCCCCAGAAGTTTGGAAAAGATTTGAGAATTTTTGGAAAAAAGCTCCAAAGAGGGACCGACCCGCCGCGGAAATTCTAGCCGGCTTGCCTCAACCGCGACCCGGCCTGACTTCGTGGTTCGTCCCGGTAAAGAAAAACATCCAAAAAAGAGACTAAGGCCCTCATCCTAGCCGAGCAGGGCTCCATCGCGGTCGGCCTGAAAGTTTGACTTTGCCCCGGTCGAGGTGCAACCAGATGACCCGATTGGCGCTTTTTGTTTCTAAGCGCTAGAAAAGTAATAATTCTTTAAAAATTCATATCTCCGGTTCCCCTGAACCGATTTTAATCGTTTTTGTGTCATTTTAAAGATAAAAATATAAACTATTTTTATAAATTGGTTTTGGATTTTTAAACTGTTTCCTGTGTTTTATTTAATTACTGTTTTGTGATATTTGAATGCTTTACAATTTGTCTCCTAAGTTAAGCCTTGACGCTCGTTGCCAAGCTACCAAGGATTGAGCTGGGATTAATTTACTGAGACCTAACTGTACCTAGGTGGAGGTTAGTGGCTTGTTGCTAGGTGTAGGTACCTACCTGCCCTACCAATAACCCATTTTCCAACATCCTGTAACTATGTTTTTGGTTTTGAATTTTGTCCTCAATACAAATGCTTTAATTGATGAACCTGCAGCCACTATTAATTCTTCGGAATAATAACTCATGGTATGGGCTTAGAAATAAATTTGATGCTAACAACATGCATCATTAAATAAAGACAAATCATACAGCATTTACCTAACAATATCTTGTTGGCACTCTTACCTGTTTGAATCAACGTTGTAATACTCACAGTACCAATGAAGCTCTTTATAGCTTCTTGGAAGGTTTGATAAAATTGTAATAAAACATTTTACTTTAACCCTTTTTCTCTCTCTCATCACTAATTCCTGCTTAACATTGAATCTTTTGTGTTCCAACGCACTGGGATCTGTTTCCCTTCAGTCTATTTTCTCCTTCTCATGCAGGCTCTGTGGCATTGGGAACAGCAATTCCATTATCCTCACGTCTGTGGCTGGACATTTTCTTATTATCCTCTGCTACAAACATTGGATACCAATGTATTGCTTTCCTCAACCTCAAACCTTGTCACTTCAGAATGTGTTTTTACCTATCTGGTCAAATCAACACCTCACACCAGGAATTGTTTACTTTTTCCTTTCTACCCTCTCCTCAATTCCTTATTTTCCACTTTAGTCTGATTCTGTGCCTTTCTTTTGATACTCAACTTCACCAGCATCACACTCTTCCTCTACATTTCTTGTACTTCCTTTGTGGATCTTATCTTCAGCTTTGTTGCTATTTCATTTTCTTTATTACTATTGGTATCTATCTTGCAGAGACATCTTTTGTATTGTTCTTTTTTATTTATTTGTGTAGTAGTAGTAGTAGTAGTAATAGAAATACTTTATTCTGTTTTCTATAACCTTCAAAGCAGATATCACAAACAGCCATAAAAATATATTTTATACAAAATCCAATATAAATACATCTGTAAAAACCATAAATAAAAACAGAAACAAATACTTCAATTACGAAACATATAAATTAATTAAAATTCAGACAATAATAAAAAACAGTTGTCGTTTATGCCAGACATTCAATACAAATCTGCTCAGAGAAAAAACAATTGGTTCTGTCGTATTGCTTTTCAAAACTCTTAAAGCTAATAAATATCTAAATTCCTCCAGGTGCAAACAGATTGGGAGAACCCTTCCTCTTCAAAGCCCCTGGTTCTCAGGACAGAAAAAAAGTCCTTCATTCTCAATCTCTAATCAACATGCAGAGCTTTCATTTAAACCTGCATCCTTGTCCTTAGCCCACATGCTGGTTAAACATCTGAGTGGTAATGAGCCAAGCTTAAAGTGAATTGCAGGATTTTTGGCTAAAGGAGGAGTAATCATGCCAAGAAATTATTCAAAACATGGATAGAATTTGAACTCAAGATATTTACTCATTAACTGGCCATTATCCCCATTTAGGACACATTGTTCAAGAAAGTATTGGCAGTACCGGGTCTTTAACTCACCAAGATCAGTTTTGCAGAGTATACCAAGAGCAGCCCAAAACCTTCCTAAGCCCAACCTGTTCAGCCAAACATATACAAACTTCACCCCAGGGATATATGTGGCATTAGCAGCATTTAATTTGTCTTTGAGAGAATCCCTGTAATGACTTGATTCATCAATTGTCCAAAGGTGAACCCAATACAATCAGTAATTCTTCTTAAATCATGATCCAAAAAAGGAGGGACCAATGAAGTACTTGATGTTACAGAGTGCAGCGTCCTGACAAATTTGTTCTCAACAGTAGCTAAATAATTTGCGTTGCAATAGCCTAAGATCTCAGCACCAAATAGTGCAGCACTTTGAGGCTTAGCATGATAAACAGCTAAGGCTGGTGAAACGAAGCGTCAGGCAGTGCTCTTTTGCAACCTAACAATTTTGTTTGATCTATGCTCAACAATTAAAGGGGACTTAGTAAGCTGGAGTCAACTTACTGCCTAAATAATCAAAATTGCTTACTCTTTCCAAAGTTTCACCTCAAACACAGATTGCAATATTTGTAACTGCACACTGGCCTAAGACCATATACTTGGTATTTCCAGCATTCATTTCCATACCCCTAGATAAACAAAAGTCTACAAATCTGTCTATAAGGACCTGCAACCCCATCAGAGTTTGTGAGATAAGCAGGGAATCATCTACAAAAAGAAAAATTTGGATTTTTTTATTGTTCACAGTAGGAGAGTCATTCGTGCAATCAAGCAGTGTTTCCACCACATAGTTCATGTAAAGAGTGAACAATGTTGGTGCCAGCACAGATGCCTAATGCACACTTCGTCTGATAGGAATCCTATCCGTACGTTCTCCCTTATTTACACAATGTACCTGGGTGTAGTTTGAGAATAGAGATTTACAACCAAACTAAGCAGATTCATAGGGCTGCCCATACCCACTAGTACTCGCCACAGAAAACTACAGGGTATGAGGTTGAACAGTGCCTTAAGATCCACAAAAGATACATAAAGTCTTTTTTTTAGATAGTAGAATGTAAAAAGACCAGCCAATCTAAAAACTTGATTGCAGGTACTCATTCTGGGGCGAAATCCATCATGTAAGGGGGACAGAATTTGCTCATCCTCTAACTAGGTTATTAACTTATCCAGTATTTGCCTTGGAAAAATGTTTTGGAGGTTATCAATGAGACTTATAGATCTGTAGTTGGAGGGAATACTAGCATCTCCTTTTTTATAGATCTGAATTATCTCAGCCCTCCTCCACTTGTCTGGAACCTCTCCACCCTCCGTTATGGCATTTGATAACAGATTAATATAACAAGTCCAAACTAATGGCTCTGTCTTATATAAGTCCCCTGGAATTTTATCAGGTCCTGGCTCGTTGGTGCATTTCAAAGTATCAATTGCCCTAGCCGTATCATCAAGATTAAAGGTTACAAAGCCTTCATATCTCACTCCTCCAATATCAGGTGAGGTTGACATGAATAAGACCTCATCCCGTACTAGGGGTATAAATACTCAAAAATTCAGCAGTGTGCAATCGAATAAAATGAAAGACCCAACTATTGGGGTGGATATGATGATGGTATGAGTTTTCATTTTCCGACCCTGTTTAGGATACAAGACTCTAAAACAGTTGATTATCCCTCCTTTTAGCAGCTTCCAGCATATCCTGCCAGATCATATCATCCCACTGCTTCTTAGCTCTAATAAGGGACTGATTGTAGTTTCACCTGGCTGCCACAGTTCCCACTATATTACACTGTTTGAAAACAGTTCTCAAATAATGTTTGCCTGCTTTAGAATCTGCATTAAACCATCTAAGAGGTTTACTCTTCTTTGGCTTTTTACTGACCACCTTGTAAAATATGTCCTGCAATTAACTAAACAATTAGTTATGAATATCGAGGATAGAATTATCAATTGAGCAGCCAATGAACCTGGAGGGGTAAAATACACAAAGGTCATACATTTCAGAATATAGTTTTTGATTAGATAACACTGACAGCCATGAAACGTATCAATGGTTATTGCCCAGAATTGGTGCTACTACTGTCATTGTATAACCTCTAGCTATTTTCCTCAAAGATTCCCCGTTAAAAATAAAAACAAGGCATTGTGGTCACTATCTAGACAATATCCACTCTCATGTCTCCCAAAAGAGCCCATAGTTTTACATCTAACAAGATATCATCAATAACGCTGGAATAACACCCACATCTAAAAGTGGGTGCCCTCCCACAATCAGAGAGTGAGCGACCATTACAGGGTCTCAAACCATGGGTAACCAACAGTGACACTATTTTAAGGGCAGAGGCTGCATAATTACTGTGAGATTTCCCTGACAAAATAGGAATATTCCAAATCTCATCTTCAGAATCTATGACCTCATTCAAAAGTGAAGAGGGGTCAAATGAGGTGTTTAAGTCACCAGCTATTATAAGTTTGACATTTGCACACATCATATCAAGAACCTCTTTCAGTGAAGATAGATTAGACGATTCCTTATTCATCGCAACCTGTCTGGCATAAATATCGATAGAAGCAATCCAGAAGGAAATGTTAGAATGACACCAAATATATCTGGTGAATCTATCCATATGACCCTACGTGTACCTGAGAGGTAATTCTTCAGAAGAATCAGTAGCCCACTGCTGGCCCTCACAAACTTCTCTGAATGTTTGGCCTCAACATTATAAGTTGTATAACCATTTAGATAAATTTTCTCTGTCGCCCAAGTCTCCTGGAACATGCAGATATCATGGCCATCAAGATATGACAGCCTTTCAGGATCTGTTAGTTTGTGCTTAATCCCTGCCAAATTCCATAACATCAGATTTAAGCTACCGTGGGAATTCCCTTACGGCTAGATCTTTATCACATTGTGGTCACTTCCTAAGGGCATAGGTGGAGCCTCCCCACAAATACTAAAATAATTATCTGTGTTACTTCACAAAGAGGCTCCCTGAGACTAGAGACGTGGGTCCACTTGGGCCCTAAAGTTCTCCTTGGAAAGAGCATCCCTCAATAGTAATACAAGATGAACTTTACTAATAGCTAATTGATCAACAAAGGGTGAAACATCATCACCAAACATCAGATCCCAATTCTTTATGATTAACATCCAACATCTGCTCTCTAAAAGAACAAAAATTAAAAACATGACATGGGTTCAGTCAATCCACCATATCCAGATTTGATGTCAGATTGGATATCACACTTGGCCCACTCTGTGCAGCATGTGAAACATCCACGAAAGGGCAAACCCCTGATCTCCCAGTTGAACTAGCACAAGGAGGAGGTAGCTTAATCCTAATTGCAGACATTTGTCTCTCCACAATTTGGCAAGTGTGCAGTTTAAAACTAATAAGGTTATTAGCCATTACATGGGAACACATCGTTACAACAAAATAATCTAAATCTGAAGAATTAACCAAATGTCTTTTCCCATCAACAATATCAGTTCTAACCACAAAGAGGCATTTGAGCCTCATCCTCAGCCTGTGGATAATTTTGTTAATTAAGGCTTCAATATCTATAAGAGCCTTTTCCCAATTTGGGCACCTGTGTTAAATAGATTATTTTCTTAGAGTTTGCATTACTGCCTTTTGAATGAGGGAGGAAGCATCAACCACTGGAGACATTTGGGGTTCAATGATTACTTTAAGAAAACTTACTCCAATAATTTCAAAATCGCTTAAGAGGTGTTAGTGGCCAATGGCCAATGGCTGATGAAACCATCCTTACTTAAGAGCGAGGTTAAATCAGTACAATTGACTCATTAATATGTGTATTCCCACAATGATGAAAACGTTGCCACTATTTTTGTGTACTCTGGCCCTCGATTCTCAATGGAAACAGGTCCTAACATCACCATTGATTCCTGGACATTTTCCTTAGCATCCACAGTATGCGCACATCTACAAAGGCTAAACTGAGTCGCAAGCCTATTCATTTTCTTGCATTGTACAACAACTAACAGCCTTAATTCATCCAATTTGGGGTGAAAGGCATCACAATCAGAGCCTCCTGCCTTCGCCAGAAGGCTATCTTTAGTACAATGACATTCTTGAAGATATTCACTAGAAGCTGGCTTCGGTAAGAAAGTATTAGATAGAATGGCCAAATGAGAAAACTTATTTGCACATGGAACTTTCTCATTAATAATGGTTGTTGGTGAAAGAGAATGCATAGGCAAAATATGACTAGTTGATCAAATTGCAACAGAGGCATACGCTATAGTAACTGTGGGCTAGTAGGCAGCACTGCAGTACAGGTGTTCTCGTTCAAGGGTGGAATTTAATTTTTTGCTTTCAAACAAATCTTGGGAACCCTAGTTTGACACCCTCTTAATTTCTTACCCTTCAACCTGGATGCAACCTCCCCTATAAGATTATCAATATCAGAAAGTGCATTAGCACTCATTCTGGGGGGGCTGACAAACCAGTGAGATCCTCAACAGTTTTGTTGGTTTCTTTGTGCTGCCATCCTATTTAGCGGATTCCCCTGCCTTCCGCCTGCCCATGGTTAGTGTAAGCTTTATCGCTTTATCGTGGCCCGCCGGGCTGGAGATTTCCACCTGCATTCTGGCGGGAGCCGGATGACCACCTCCGCACACATGCACCAACACACACATTCACATAGACGCACTCACAAAATTCACCCCATAGACATGCATACATACCCATACACATCACACACGCATACACTATCTATCCCCCCACCCCTCCCTTCAACTACATACATACATACATACATACATGCACCTGCATGCACTCACTCACACCCCCACCCCTTACACATTCACCCATGCACACACCCCCACCGCGTCCGCAATATACACACAAGCATCACAATTGCCACATTCACACACATGGAACACACACACACACATGCACAGACAATTCCCCTCCCTCCCCTATTCATGACATGCATACACACACTTACACACTCACATACACCCATTCAGACCCTCCCACTCCTTTCCCTTCAGGACAGCACTTACCTCGTCTGATGAGGTACTCCTCCATTAAGGGACGGGACCAACTCTCCCACAGCTGGCACCCCCACGCCTCCAGAAGACTGCCATATAGAATTACTAGTTTTTCTGTGGGCGATCTTTTTCTGGCATGGCAGTGCCAGCGGTCGAACCAGCAGTGCAGATATCTGGTGGCATTCATAATACGGTGGTCGGAAGACCGCTAGCAATGGCATTCTTCCAGCGGCCACAGCTGCAGTGGTCTTGGCAAAAGACTACCGCTGTCATAATGAGGGCCTATGTCTCCTTAAGAACCTACCATGACTTTCCCCAAACCTTGGAGCTTGCCAGTGCTTGCTTGAGGATGTTCTCAACATGTCTAGTGACAGTTTGAATGAAATAGGTTTTGACCTTGCACAGCGTAAGCAAATCGCGGGTGAATTGTTTGAGAGTATTTAGGGTGTTAGCGTACTCCAGATGAAGTTGTTTAGGAAGTTAGGGAAGCTGTCAAACTTCACAGTGAGTGGCGCTTTGTGCCTAAACATTGTCCACGTGGTTGTTGGTATACGGACCCTGCATGGTCTAAGACTCAGGAGTATTGAATAAGTGAATCCGACACTTGGTTTATGTTGTAATTTGTCTGTTTGATAGGTCAATCAGGCGTCGTTGACAAACTCAAGAGTGCGTGTTAAAGTGAGTGGTTTTCAAAGGAGATTTGGGGAGTCCTATCTGCACCAGGAGAATCCAATGATCAGTTGAGAGTAAAACTTGCTGGTAGAATTTTGCTTGTGAGTCAGGGAAACTGAGATAGAAGCAGTATCTGTCAGAGCAAAATGCCACAGTGAAAAATCATTAAGGTTTCTGGAACGATTGTGTTATCTACCTGTGGTAAACAGACACATTTGTGCATTGATTTTTTTTGGTGCTTGCAATATTTGCATTTCGTTTTGTGTAGATTTGAATTTAGGAGGGCAAGCCAAAAGACTTAGTCAGCCGCTGTACATGTGAATGTGACGTCATTGGAGCTGCACTGGGATGGGTCAGTTAGCGTGAAATCCGCAAATGGATTAGTGAACAACAGTGAAGTGTAATTGGTTGAGAAGGTCAGCGAAAAAGGTTTTGTGATTGAAAGCCACTTCCTGATTCAATTGAAAGTAGCATAAATTACATAAATTAACATTTTTAAAGCTTTAAAGAGTGCCCTGGGGGGGATATGTTAGTTCCAACCAGAATAGGAGAAATTACACCACCAGAAGGTACATTGTCGTATATTGTATTTGGAGAACAGGGTGCTGCGCCATGTCTTTGTCTGAAACAGTGGTGAAAAGAAACAGATAGAGATGGGAGCTTAACATTCCCTACCCATAGAACATTTAATTTTAAGATTTTAGAGAATTTGAGGAGAGTACTGTATGATTTCAAACCTCCTCCAAGACGTGCACAATTTGAAGCACTAGCTATTTGGATACTAGTACCTAGACAGCAACAACAGTGGAAATTTGAGAGAAAAATTAGGAAAGCTGAGAAGACTTTAGCAGAGGCTAGATGGGATTGTGAGCAAAAATTATGTACAACTGAGAGTTAACAGGGAATCAAGTTGTTTCTGGCAATTACACAAGAAAACAGGAACAAGGCTCGAAAGAGTACTAAGAAGAGGGATTCATATCCTTCAGATGACAGAGAACAGAAATCCACAGTCTAGGAATTCTTTGACACATGATGAAGAGTCAAATGATTAGTTTATTTTGCAGTTACTGAGAAATCGCACCCAAGCATATGATTCTAGGCCGATACAGATTAGCCATAATGTTCCAGCTACTTCAGCGATTCAAAGGTCTGTGCCACAGATTGATATAGCCAGAATTTATCTATATGTACCTATTATAGATGCCGACAGGACAAGTTGCCTACATGAGACAGGTTTATCAGAAAACGACTTTGGTCCAGATAGAGTCCCTGCTGAATTTGATGTCCTGAATACAAACAGACGATCCCGAGCTACACTTCCATAACAGTATCACAGACAGAAATGTCTGCCTTGACAAGTCAGAATACAGGAATAATTTACCCTAAAGATCCAAATGCCCAAGCAAATCCAAATGCAGTGTCTGTACCGGTTACCATAGGTCCAGTCATGCCGGTGTTTGCCTAGGGAAACAATAAGAGCAGTGAGTAGAAAATCCTGAATCCGAGTGTAGAGAGGAGAGATTCAATTAAAACGCCAGGATGATGACTCCTATGAGACCGTCATTTGATGGAACAGGTCTGTTAATTGATTTGGGTTCTTTGAGGACTCCTCCAAATAGTCAAGGGATATTTGAGACATGTCCCAATCCAAACATGGTAACACCAGAGACCCCAAGGCAACGTTACAGCAAGCACCCGGCGTAAGCAAGAACAACATTTTATTACAAGGTTTGACAGCTCAGCAGTTAACTGAATGATTGCAGAAACTGAGTAGCACCCAAGGAGATTCCAGCGGAGGAAGTCCATTGAATTCTACCAGGCTCAGACTAGAAGCAGAAGACTTAATGGAGGGAATGATGGGGTTAGACAGAATTGACTCACTCAGAGAAGACTAGTTGTGTTATTTGTGCAAACTGATTACTAACAAAGCAGGAATAGTACAGCAGGAATTAGCAGATTTGGCAGAAAAATTTGACATAGAAATTGAGAAAACAAAACATTTAAAGAGGAGTTACAGATTAGAGTTTGACTCAAAGGACTTTGAGAATATGGGAGTACCAGGAATGAAAATTCACATTAGGGAATTGTAACTGAGCATTCAAACATGAGGAGCATTAGAAAAATGTGAAGGCAGATGGGCGCAGAAAAGATACAATAGAAAAAGGGATTCTGTGAATCTTACTGTGAATGTGCAGCAGGTTGAGGATCCAGTGAAAATATTACCAATGAGGGAGATTCCCAGGGGGAATTTTGTCCATGTCCCTTGGAGTAGAAGCAACATTCTGTCATTTACAAATGATTATACCAGGTTGAGAGAAAAGCCAGTGGAAGGGTACCAGCAAACAGATAGGTTTGTGAAACTCGCAAAATACCTTTGGGAGGATTTAAACACCTTGTTAGGAATAGTGGCTCACTTATGGGTCGAGTGCAAAAGGAGTGTAGCTTGGATGACAAGAAAACCTCAGAGAGATCCAGCAACAGGTGTACCATCTCTTGAAGTAATGAAATATTACTATAAGGTGAATGACTTTTTGAAGACAATAATTTCGCCCGAGAACATTGACAGGCAGAGAATAGACAGGATAGCTCAGGAAGAAAAAGAGCCAATACCACATTACACAGAACTGTAGTGATGAGATTGAATTGAATTAAAAAAAAAGTTGAAAGAAGAGGCAATGGGGATGCAGATTAAAGAGGCACAAACAGGGAAGCAAGGAAGTTTACCACAGCAGCAGCAAGAAAACATTTGGCTGCAGAACCGGCGAAAAGTAGAGATCGTGCTGGAATTGGAAATGTGAACTGTAGACCTGAATTGAATACTGCTGTTGTTCAGAATGATGTGCAAGAAATTAAAATAATTTTACCGTGTCACACTTGAGGAGGCCTCAGACATTGGAAACGGAAGTGTCCGAGGTTAGGACAGGAAATTGTTGTTCAACAGACGGACAAATATGAGAGGACCGAGAATGAGAGGTCACAATCCAAATTTCCAAAGTAATATGAATCAGGTGCAAGGTGTTCAACCCAGGCAACAAACACAAATGCCATATTTGCAGATGTCCCAGTTGCAGCAAATGCCACCTCAGATGGTACCTAGGCAACAGATTCAAATAACCCAAGCCCCAATGGAGCAGCAGCATGTGATGCTTCCTCAGCAGGTCACAGGTCAGAGGTTTAACCAGAGTAACAACGCAGTACACCAATTCCCACTACACAGTGGGGATGAAGCAAATGATGATTGGATGAGTGAGAGTTCGGATGAAGAAGAATGCTTGTTAGCAGCCTCATTAGAAGTAGATCAGGAAGGTCCATAGGTGAAGGGAAAAGTGATGGGTCACAAAGTCTCATTTTTAGTTGACATCGGATCTACACATTCTACAGTGGGAACTGAAGAAGTTCCAAACCTGCCCCTTTCAAGGAAAACAGTGCAGATTGTGGGAGTGGCAAACCAATATTTGACCAACACGATTACAAAACCAGTTCAGGTTAAAATTGGCACCTTTAAGGGATTAAATAAATTCGTAGTATGTGACTCAAGTCCAGTATCCTTATTAGCCAGGGATTTGCTATGTAAAACAAGATGTTCAATTACTTGCCCAAATGATGGAATTGCCATTCAGACAAACAGTGATGATGAATATAAGTTGTCCCCAGGAACAGATTGTGACACAGTGAATGAGGAGTACACTTTGATCAGTTTTTTTTCCAGTTTTCACAGTGAGAGAACTTCCTTCTGACATACAGGGAACAGTTAAAATGAAAGTGTGGGATTTTCTAGGAAAATACTTTAAGGCCCTCATTATGACCCTGGCAGTGAGTGATAAAGTGGTGGTAATACCGCCAACAGGCTGGAGGTAAATACGGTCAAATTATAACCATGGTGGTGATAACTCCCATAGACAGCCAATGTACCAAACCAAACGCCAGGGTGGACCTAAAACACACCACGGCAGTAGCCGGCAACAGCCAGGAGGAAGACAAAGTACCGGCCACCATATTATGACACATCAATCCGCCACCTTTTCTGGGGTGGTACCAATGCCATCAAAAGCCTTGCAGAAACAGAACAGAGAAGGGAATGGACCCACCATCGGAGACACAGGGAGAACAACATCACCATGGAACCCGAACTGCAAGTTTTCCTGATGATCTTCTACGTTATGCTCCACCTGGAACACCAACACAGATGATGACAGTGAGTACAGCCGCCTAGCACACAAGGGTGGGAGGGAGGAAAACAAGAGTGACACACACACCATACACACAGTTAGCTGCACACGGAAAACAATTTGTCTCCGAAAAACTGCAGAATAATGCAAGGGCAAAAGGAATGGACAATAGTTTTGTAATCAAATCAACATCTAAATAACTTCTTTGATTTGTCAATGAAACAGATATGTACACATGTACACAAAGGGACACTGCCCAGTCCAATGATCAAAAGTCCCACATGGTCACAGAGCACAGTCTAAGGCCTAACTCGAATCCTGACCTCATCCGGATTGTACTCTGCAGGGGCATCAGTTTGCAAATGGGCAGGTACCTCAGGGGGAGAGGAGGAGGCACCTCAGCCGGATGCGGGAACAAGCAACTTGCCCATTACTCTGTCCTGGAGAGTGCAAGACCACAGGCTCTGGAGTAGGTGACTTTCCCACTGGTTCTGGAGGGGGCAACTTGCCCATTGCTCTGTCCTGGGGAGTGCAAGGCCACAGTCTCTGGAGTGGGTGACTTTCCCACTGGTTCTGGATTGGCCAACTCGTACAGCAGCCCCTGGAGGGTGGCCTACATGCCATCCGCTGGTGGTGGTGACTGTAGTGTGTTGGAGGATGGAGGTGCCTCCTGGGCAGCCTCTGCAATTGCTGATGGCTGCAGTGTTGTGGTGGATGGAGGAGCCTCCTGGGCAGCCTCTGAACTTTCTGATCTGCACTTGCTGATGGCTGCAGTGTCATGGTGGATGCAGGAGCCTCCTGAGCAGCCTCTGTATTTGCTGATGGCTGCAACTCATCAGCTGGCAGTGGGGGCCCGTGACAGCTGGTGGTGGTGGAGGTGTCACCCTGACAGCCTCCACCGGAGTAGAGGGCTTTGTCTCCTCCATTACAGGGGGCAGCATCTCTTACCCTTCCTGGCAGGGGTGAATGCCTCTTTCCCTTCCTGGATGGAGGTGCAGGCTCCTTCCTCTTTTTGCCTGGTGTTGCAGGCTCCTTTTCCTTCTTGCCTGGTGGTGCAGCCTCCTTCCCCTTCTTGCCTGGTGATGAAGCCCTCTTCACCTTCTTCGATGGAGGTGTGCTATCCTTACCACCAAGAGTAGGTGGTGCTACCGATGTTCCCGTGGACTGTTTGGCTGAGGTGCTGGGCTGGGTCTTTGGTACCCTGCTCTGACAGGCAGGAAGGGGTGAGGGGAAGGGAAGAGGTCAAGCTGGGAAAGGAAAAGCTTTTTAGGGACATTGGGGCGGGAGGAGTAATGGGAGTGGAGGTTGAGGGAGTGGTTGTAGGAGGTGTATATGCATATAAGATGCGGTGTAAAATCGGCGCGTCGCCTCTCTTTTGAAAAATTGGCGACGGACGCGAACACTTAGAATTATACTATCCCACCGGCACAAAATAGGTGAGTGTCGCACCTAAGTAGTGCTTTCTGCTAGGATATATGCGTGTGTGACTATTTTTACATTGTGTCCCTTGAAACCTTTACAAATATTAACTCTCAATGTATTGGTTACTCGTACCCACCTGATTATGTACTCTTAATTTGCATTTGAACCTAATATGAGAGCACAACCACTAGTTTGATTCTTTTTAGATCAATAACGATCTTTTCAAACATATTCAATTCTTTTGGTTGCTGTCATTATTTGTACATTTGTAAAGCATTCCGTTGTGAGAGTCTACCCTTATTTGGGCTAAGAGTGTATTTTCAAGTCCTTTGTGTCCCTTATGAAATAGATATAATTTCTTAGGAAGTCTTTTATTATTAGGCATTATTACCTGGATTGTTTTTTCCTAAGACATCTACTTTTGACTACTAGCCGTGTTTCCACTGAACAACAAGGTTACATGGCGATATGTATAGATTTATGTTGCAGATTATCTATTGAACTAGTACTCACACAACTGATTGTTTTCACTATTCAAATTTAGCCTACATAGTATGGTATGTTGTTTTTATTTCTGTCATAAATGTGTTCCTAATCACACTATCATTTTTCTGCGCAATACTAATTAGCCCAATCAAATCACTCTCCCTTTGTCCTCTTTTTATAAGTCAGTACAGGCACAGCTAATATTGTTCTTAGATCACTTCTCTTCATAATTTTCAGTCTGTAAGGACACTGGCAACAGCTACTTGTAAATACTTTTTTTCTTTTAAATTCTTTCATTTTTATTCTCTTGGTTCACCAATCACTAAGTAAAAGTTCTTCTTGGAATCAAGAACTATGGGGGTCATCGGTGCCCATTACAACATCCCCGCTGGGCCGGCGGGCGCAAACCTAGTTTACGCCCGCCGCCCCAGCGGGGATGCGGCCGTGCGACGGGTGCAGTTGCACCCGTCGCGCTTTTCACTGTCTGCTATGCAGACAGTGAAAAGCTGCACGGGCCCTGTTAGGGGGCACCTGCACTGCCCATGCCAGTGGCATGGGCAGTGCAGGGGCCCCCAGGGTCCCCAGGACTCCCCTTACTGCCAGCCTCTTCCTGGCGGTGCAAACCACCAGAAACAGGCTGGCGGTAGGGAAGTCATAATCCCCAGCAGCGCTGCCCTGGTGGATTATCACCGCCGGGGCTAAAACGGCGGGAAACCGCCGGCCCCGGTGGTGCGACTGCGGCGCTACCGCCGCGGACGAAATATGAGTCTCCGTACCGCCAGCCTGTTGGCGGTACGGACGCCACTTTAGCCCTGGTGGTCTCAGACCGCCAGGGTCGTAATGACCCCCTATGTCTTTGAGTTGCATGACCCTCCTCACTGATTTTGGGTTTCCACTTTTTCGGTGCCTTTTGATAACTCTTCTCAACAAAATTACACTATATTCCCTTGTCTTATGACGTTTCTCTTTTTCAGCCTTGAGAAAGCCCTGGCTTACGCGCCTGTGGGTCGAAACACGTGTTGGCTGAGCTTCAGCATATCCCTTGGGACTCATATTTGTTTGCATCTCAACCGAGAGTTACTTGTTTTTCAAAATTAAACTCGATTTGGAGCAACAAGGGTTCTTATTATAGCCTCTTTCATGAACGTCACCTAATTCAAGACAACTTGACTTTGAAAAAAATTGTACTTACACAGTGGGACCTTACCTTCTTCTTAGTAGGGACTGATCTCATCTGTCCATGATCTGACTGGGATCCCTCCTCTTGTGTGAGTGCTACAGTGCATCCAACTGGTTCTTTCCAAGTGGCAGTGGGCTTGGCAGCAGGAATGTCACAGCCAATGTTTTCAATGGTGCTGGCAAGAGTGTTGTCTGACCTGAAAAAACACATGTGCAGCTACATTGCTTTTCCCCAGGTGGAAGACGTGCCCACTGTGAAGGCCATATTCTATGCAATAGGATATATCCCCAATATTATTGGGGTGCTTGACGGGACACACATTGCGTTTTTCCCCCTCCACCAGAATGAACAGGTGTTCAGGAATCGCATGAGTTTCCACTCACTGAATGTGCAGATGGTGTGCCTAGTGGACCAGTACATCTCCCACGTCAATGCAAAGTATCCTGGGTCTGTGCATGATGCCTTTATACTGAGGAATAGCAGCATCCCAAATGTGATGGCCCAACTACAGAGGCACAGGGGGTGGCTAATAGGTGAGCCTTGGTCCCGACCCACTATATGTTAGTGTATGCCTCTGGTGTTGACCTCATAGGATTGTGTGTGGCTAAATGTTGTCCATCATTACTTGAAGGTGACTCTGGCTACCCACACCTATTGTGGTTGCTGACCCTTGTGAGGAATGCCAGGACAAAGGCTGAAGAACGTTATAATGAGCCACATGGGTGAACCAGACTGATCATCGATAGGAGCTTCGGCCTTCTGAAGGCCAGGTTCAGGTGCCTCCATTTGACAGGTGGATAGCTGGGCTACTCACCCCAGAAAGCCTGCCAGATAGTAGTGGCATGTGGCATGTGGCATGTTGCATGTTGCACAACCTGGCCATCAGACACCATGTACCCTCCTCTGCAGGAGGAGGAAACAGGAGATGCCCCCGTGGCAGCATTAGACCGTGATGACAGTGAGGATGAAGAGGATGAGGATGAGGATGTGGACAACAGAACATTAGTTATCCATCAGTACTTACAATAACCCACAGGTGACACAGTGCAACTGCACATTTCTATGAGTGTTGGTGTATTCTGTGTGGCTGTGGCATGATGGCATTAGCTTCCTTTTACCTCTACTTACTGTCACCTATGCTTTGCCATTTTACAGATGTTGGTGCTATAACAACTGTGTACTGACATGCTGACTACAGCCAGCTACAAATCATTATTTCAAAGCTCTATCAATGTTCAGTTCATTTGCAATAGATGTAACTGTTTCCATAAATACACATTTTCAACACATGGCATACAAGTAGTCAAGTTGTGTTCAAGGGTGTTTATTGTAGTGCTAATAAATTGAGGGGAAAGTGCAATGGAATGGGGTGATGATGGAAGAAAGTTCAGGGTATTGTTCCAGTCGGTTTGTAGCACAGGTCCAGTGTCCAAGGGGCCATAGGAAGGGGAGCAATGGCAGTTCAATGTGGACAAGATGACTGAGTGGGACAGAAGGGGACAATCAGGAGAGTCTCATTTCCTGGTGGTGGTCTTGGCAAGTGTCTCTGGCTTCTGTCTGGGTCGCAGGGAACGTTTGCAGGGTGGTTCACCTTCTGCAGGGGGTGGGATGCTGGTGGCGTGTCGGTCCTGTGGTGGGGTCTCCTGCCCACTTGCGGCAGCGGAGGTGGAGGGCTGGTTAGTGGTAGGGGCCCGCTGGTGTGCTGTTGCCTCCCTCATGGTGTTGGACATGTCTGCCAGCACCCCTGCTATGGAGAGCAGGGTGGTGTTAATGGCCTGCAAGTCCTTCCCTAACCCCTGAAACTGTCCCTCCTGCACCTGCCTGTTCTCCTGCACGTTGTCAAGGATCTGGCCCATCGTGTCCTGGGAATGTTGGTAGGCTCCCAGGATCTCGGAGAGTGCCTCCTGGAGTGTCGGTTCCCTGGTCCTGTCCTCCCCCGGCACACAGCAGTCTTCCCAGTGTCCCTGTTGGCCTGTGCCCCTGTCCCCTGAACGGTCTGCCCACTGCCACTGACCCCAGGTCTCTGATTGTCTTGGGTATGAGGTGTGGGCTGGGGTCCCTGTACAGATGGGCGCACTGCTGGTTGACATGTCCTGGGGACAGAGGTGTGGGGACGCTGGGTGGGTGATGTGGTGTTGGATACTGAAGTGGGAGGCTCTGTGGTGGTCTGTGAATGGGCTTGGGTGACCAGCTGCCCAGTGGTCCCTGATGGGCCAGGTAGGTCATCCAGATCCAGAGTTACTGTCATCACTGGGGGCATCTTATGTTGGGGACTGGATAGTTATGGCACCTCCTCTCCACGGATATTGGCTGGGGTACCCCGTGGGGATGTAAGTGACGTATTATGCCTCATGTGTATGACAAATTGTACATCCCTGGCTTCCCCTCTATCTGTGGTGTTGCCCTGCCACCTTTGCTTGTGTATGGTGATGTATTGTGTGATTATTAGTTTCCATTATGCTGTGGATGCTTCGGTGATGGGTGTCCATGCAGGGCTGGGAGGGCTGTCCATGCATTGGTATGGCATGCAGGGCTTGGCATTGGGGTTAGTAATCTGCGTTGGTGCAGTGTGTGGGGTGGAGTGGAGTGATGGGAGTGAGGGTGAAGGGGTATGATGGCATGCAGTTACGGGGGTGATAAGTGTTAAATGTTGACTTACCAGTAGCCAGTCCTCTGGCTACTCCACCAAGTCCCTCAGGATGCAGACTTGCTCCTCCCATGCTGTGAGCTATGGGGGAGGAGGTGGGGGTCCACGGCCAGTCCTCTGTAAGGCAAGCTGGTGTCTTGCTGCTATGGAATGTACCTTCCCCCATAGGTCGTTCCACTTCTTCTTGATGCTGTCCCTTGTTCTTAGGTACTGTCCCACTGTGTTCACCCTGTCCTCAATTCTCAACCATAGCTCCATCTTCCTTGAAATGGATATTTGCTGTACCAGTGCTCCAAACAGCTGTGGCTCTAACCTGACAATTATCTCCACCATGACCCTTAATTCCTCCTCAGTGAAATGGGGGGGCTTTTGTGGGGACATGGGCGTTGTGTGGTGTGTGTTGGTGAGAGTGTGTTGAGTAATGTGGTGGGGTGTGTAATGTGGGGTGCGTGTAGGATGTATGGGTGTAAGTGGTGTGTGTGTAGTTGTCTCAGTGGTCTTGGTGTCAGTATGGTGGCAATGATTTGTATTCATAAAGGGTTGTGGGTAATGTGGGTGGGTGTTTTATAGTGGTGTGGGTGGGTGGGTGTGATGTGTGTATGGGTGTCAGGTGTGTTTTTCGTATTGGCCAATGTAGTGTTGTTTTGTATGTGGATCTCCATTCTGAGCACATTGGTATTTACCACCAATGGTTTACCATTGTTGAATGTCTGCTGTGGTGATTCGTGAGTCATAATGTGGTGGGCATTGTTCTGTTGGCGTAACAGTATGGGCGTTGGGACCGCCACTTTTGCACTGACCTTTGGGCTGGTGGATTTTTGTATGTGGCAGTTTCTGTCAGATTGGTGTTTGTGTCATAATATGGCGAACGGATATTCGCCACTGTGGCGGTATGTTGGTAGCCGTCAGCATTGCGGTAGGGGGATTTACCTCCAGGGTCATAATGAGGGCCTAAGTGATTAACTGTTGCCCCATGGTGCCAAATCCAGCAGTGATATTGTTTCAGATGCCATGTGATGCTGAATGGTTTACTGTAGTAGACCTGGCAAAAGCATTCTTTTCTATACCTCTTCATGAGGATCTCCAACTAATTTTCTGCTTTAAATTTTTGGACCGAGTTTACTGTTGGTGTAAAATACCTCAAGGGTTTTCAGTGTCACCGTCCATTTTCAACCAGGTCCTGGAAAAGAACCTGCGGTCATTGGAAATGCCTTTCCAACCAACATTAGTCCAGTCCATTCTTGCATAGCTGTAGACATATTTGGAGCAATAATTCCTTAAGTGGGAGTTATTCTGAATTCTTTCAAAATTAGAAAGTGGTATACTATTGTGGATAACATGCTGACAAATGTTTCAGGAGCTATGATCGTAATGGGTACAGGGATGGCTGCAGTAAGATCTATGATTCTTCAGAACCGCCTTGCATTAGACATCCTTGTAGCAAAAGAGGGCGAAGTTTGTAAAATGCTGAACTCACAACATTGTTGCTCATATAGACCTAACAATAATAAAGAAATTAGAAGCCTTCTAAACAACTTAACTAATGACAGTGCAGATTTCAAAGAACTGAAGGAACCAGGAGTTTGGGAAAATGTTGGCAAAGGTTTTGCTTCTGTGGGAAATTGGCTGGGCAACCTAGGGTAAGGGATGATTTTGAAATTCATACAGATACTATTGATTATTGTGACTTGTATAATTTGAATAATGGGGAATTTATAAATTGTATCATGTGATCTAAATAAGGGAATTGAAAAATGATTAGAGGGAGGAAGAAATGAAGATGGAAAAGTATTTTAGAGAGAATTCAAGAAGGGAAAGAAAAAATACATATTTCATGGAAATAAAATTTTAGGTGAACAAAAATGTGTTTTGCATGAGGTAAAGTGTGATGACATATTTAGTCATCAGTGGGGGATTGTGGAAGCTGAATTTACTTAATATTAATTTTCATGTATTTGGTTTTAAGAATTTGCATAGACTTTAACTAATATAAAAAGTAAGCGGCCACCATTTAATATGTAATGCTTTTAGAGAGTAGAAAATCATGTCATGTTAATGATTTTACATTTTGCATTATGTATTTAGATTTATTAATTATACGCCTTAAGTTAATGAGCTTTGGGCTTAGTCTGCACAGCCTCATTTTAAGCTGCAATGTTTAATAAAATCGTGGAAATGTATGTCCAGAGAAATCAATGCATTTATTGTTCACACTGTGTTGACCGAACGTTAGCAGATGTCTTTAACTTTCTCACAAGAACTGCCTGCTAGATGTCTTGTGTTAGGAGCCATTACTTTGTATAGTTTGATGCATGAGACAGCGATGTTCCCAGGAACTAACAATGGATGCACTGACTGGAGCACAGATCGCTACAAGAAGGTTAGGTGATGAGTCTGACGGTGGGAACAGAAGAAAAGGAGCCAATCATCGACATGTGAAAGACAGTTTAGTTATATCTTTGATCTGGGTTTTTATTTCTATTGGACTAATCGTAAACATATGATTTTCTGACCAATGACAGGAAGTTCTTTAGGACATTTTAACTTAGCCTGACTGCACAGAGGAGAGGGTTTGCATTCTATTATGATTTTTCCCTGTAGAGGTTCTGTTTTGAGGAGCTGAACATTTCCTGATGACTTTGATTGAATCTTTGACTATATTGCTTACATTTCTAATACCGAATGCTGATACCTTAGATATTGCTTCTTAAATGGTTCAGATAGCCTAGTGTCACCAGTGTCTGAGCCACCCCCTTTCACTGCCCGTTGCTGAAGCTCACCGAACAGATGTCCAACTGATAAGGAGGAATCACAACTTGCTAATCCATATGAGGAGAGGTGTAACAAAATGCCATAGTTCTTGCTGTAGGTAATGTTCTGTGTTTTTAGGTACCAACCTCTATTTTGATAGAGCCATGCCTAGATGTTTTTCCAATTTCACTTTTGACTAGATTGTTTTGCCCTAACATGCTATTCTAATCAGAGGGTTACCTAGAGAGTCGCAGAAATGTTGCTATTAGCAAAGAATGTATGTTGTTCACTTGTTGCATCTAGAAGTATGCCAATTTCTATTGCCAGTTATACTTGCTCCTAATTTGTACTGTGACTCTTGAATGTTTAATTGTCAATGCATTAACTAAATTGAGTTTTTTTAGAAGATTTGGTCAAATGGTGTTGTTTATGTATGTTGACCACTTTGTTTTGAAACTAATTTACGTGACATTAGCATTGTTAATATAGGGAAATAAACTTTCTATCTTTAACATAAATGGTGTGGTTATTTATGGCCAAATGGGTCATGGTGTCTAAAGGTTATTGACTTCAAAAGTATTGAGACAATGTTTTATTGATTAAGGTGTTGGATTTACAGTGGGTTTAGGACTTGTGGCGGAATCACTCTAAGCGCAGTCAAAAGATCTATCGAACCTCTAACGCTTCTCCTTATAAACCTAACAATAAAAGACCAAATAAGGAAAGAGGTGCTAACACATTCGACCCAATACCCAATACTCAATTACAATAAAACTTTCATTAAAAAAAAACAATTAAGGATGCTTAAATCATTCAGTCTGTGAACATTTTTCCATTACCTTCAAGAAGGAAAGTAATTTATCTCATACCTTGGTTAGATCAACCAGATTTCCCAAAACAAGGCAATTTCTGAAATATTAGGATTACCTAGACAAAAGGGATATTTTAGTTGTGGACGATAAATTGCATGGAAATTAACACATAACAAAAAAACATTACCATCAATCCATCAATAAGGTAACCATAAAGCAGCAAACAATTTCCAGCTGCAGCACACCAACCAATATCTACGCTGTAATATACCTGGGTAATTACTTATATCAATGTGACTACACGAGAAGTGAAGAAAACCAATATTCAAAGTAGGTCAAGAATTAGGAGTTCAGCCCGTGCATCTCTATGGTATGCCAATAGCAAGAGGATGCCTTATAGAAACCAGACTTGCTAGAAGAGGGCACGATACAGTGTACAGTGTACAGTAGAGTGCAGACTGCTACAAGTGGACTCAATGTCTTAGCTGAAATACACAGCTTAATGAATAATTACCTGGTATGACCAAACTTTAATTTCTGATAAATGGCTAGATCCTGAGTGTACTAAATGTATACTATGGTATATGTGCTGAATACTAGAAGCTCTTGTTGATGGCATATCAGTACTTCAGAGCCCTACAAAGAAGTTTTTGGACATTTTAATTGGCAATCATATGTACGTAACCTAATTCAAGGTTCACATTTATACGTAGCCCGTATACGTTTTTAAAGTAAAATTGAGAACTTCAGTTCTTATGTGTATAGTGAGAATTGTAACTGGGACTCAGAATCCATATCATGCCAATAATTAACTTACTGGTATGAACCAATTTGCTAGACATGGGAAAAAGTTAGATACTAGGAATACTGCTTGAATAATATGATGCCTGTGCCACAGCTTTTTCTTTACGGTCTCCAATCCTATTGGGCACATGACGAAGCTTTTTGAACCTTATAAAATGTTGTTCACATGTATGCACTGAATTTTAAGTTGTCGAATTATGGCATATCCGTTCCTTGCAAGTAATTTTGTTATGCAAAATCGAGTGAAAAATACAAAAGCTTGATACCTTCTAAGTAGAGAACAACCTATTGCTTGTCCACTCCAAACTAAGAGTTGAACGATGTCCCGCCTGGTTAAGCTTTAAATCTAACTAGAGCTGTTTTATTGCTACTTATTTAGTGAGCCCCTTAGTGGGCAAACACAATCTTTATCAGGAGAATATAACACCTACAACATAGCAATAAGATGTCATTCATTATGATTACAATCAGCATGAAACAATTCAAATTTACTTGATATAATCTGAGTAAGGTGGACTTGGACTCATTCACCTGGATTGGGTAACATAGTTTCCCACTCCCTGAATGGTGAACGGCCATTCAAGTTTATTGAGAAAGCTCTTTTTTCCTGTACTTTTGGAAGAGAGCGGATATTCCAGCTTCTCCAGTATTACTTTTGTAAAATCTCGCAATTGCTATCCCATTACTAGGTTACAGAAGGTTGTGGTGCGCGATGTAATTTGTGTGGCATGCTACATCTGCTAGGAGACTGTGTTCAATATTTGTGGAATGTGTGTGCAGGTTTGATTAAGAGTGTGGGGTTAGGTCTCTCTTTTTTATGCATCAGTATCTTCTGTAGATGTGGCTCTTTTGATGTTGTAGGGCAAGCCTGTGCTATATAATCGTCGACCTCTATCTGCAGATTTCCATGACAAAAATGTTATTTTATGCTTTAGAGTTTGTAAGATAAGAATTCATATAGCTTTGTAAATACCTTAGTCTGCATACAGAAATGTCCCTTTTTTTAAATGCAAGTGAATATGCGATTCCAAAGCCGTATTATAGAACAAGAAAGTCAAGTTGAGTTATCTTATTCTATATGCTGAGGAACAACCTATTAGAATTAGATGTGATCTTTTCTAGTATTTTTTTGCAGATTTTGCCCCCATTACTTTGTTTCTGGCTACTGAAGTTGTGTCTTTTCGCATGTGTTTTCATACATACTCTCTTGCCAAGTTATACATTAAGGCCCTCATTCGGACCTTTGCGGGCGGCGGGCAGGACCATTCTGTTTGTAATACCTCTATCATCACATTAGGTTGATAGCTTGAATTCTGCATGTTGAGGTTACAGCGGTAATGTTAGACTTCAAGCATGTGTCAATGAAAGCAACAAAGCCATATTTAATTCTTGCACTCCTAGAACCGAATGTTCCCCCCCCCCCACATCCACTGATGGAGGAGATGGTCACACAAAAGGGTGAGAGTTAACACAGAAGAACTAGATCGGTTTATTACTATGCATCCCTTTTTGACAGTCCCCTTTGAGCAGCTGATAGTTAACTCAGTCTCATAAGAATTTGGAATGACCGCATATTGTCTTAAACCCCGTGTGGCCTATATTTGTTTCACTCGTGCAAAAAGAAGCAAAACATGTGAGCGAAGCACCACTGTTACCTGGACAGTGTGTTGTTGCCCTTTAGTCTCCTGTTATACCATTGACAATTACAACGGTCGGCAACCACGGCAAATCCTCTCTTGCAAGGGTGCAATCACAGTACCTCATACTGTGACATTTGATAAGTGCACTTAGAAATCGTAGTATTGCTTGCTTTAGCTCATGCTTTTTTTCTTCATGTACTCTTCACATTTTATTAGATTTACCTTTTTTCGTACGTTTCCCTCTTGTTTCCTTGAGAACTTGTTTCGAAATTGGGAATGGAAAATAACTTTGGAGTGTCATAAAGCAGAAGTGTGAATGAGTGAGTGAGCGAATGCCTCTGAATAATTCCAGATTGTTCACTGTAGTGTTTGCGGTGATTTCAGTGTAATGCTAGTTTTAATAATGTACCTTACAAACATAGTGGGAGATGATGAAATATTCATTATTAGGCAGTGGATAATATACGAGATTAACTTTATAATGTGATAAAGTGGTAGTCAATAAATTCTGAAAGAAGTGTTTATATTGTACCATGTGCATCAGCTGAAAATTGTTTTAAATAGAAGGTTGGGTGATCCATTAAAATAATCAGGAGGGGTACCATGGTAACGACATGCCTATATAACCTCTGCAGATCTTATTACATTCAGTGAGTCAGAATAAAATAAATAAACACCCAGGCTAATTCCACTTGAAGTGTGTTTTTAACATCTCATTCAAATGACGGACAGGCTGGCGATTCTGCAGCTATTAGTCTGACACTGTTTTTGTATGAACATAACACCTACTTTATGCTTAGGTGGCAGGTTATGTTTGAAGTTTCTCGCTTCCTTTACTTCTGAATTAATGGCCTGCTGTGTTTAACTGTAGTTTGATCTTTTGATTTTGCAACACATGAATGCGTAGTGCAATTATATACTGACATATTGATTTGATGAAAATAAAATCAATAACCTAATCTAAATGTGTAAAGAAAATAATGAGAAGCAAAAATAAATATATTTCCACTGCAAAATTCCTCAACTACAACGCTAATTGATGTTAATGTAGAACGATCTTCTGATACAAAATTAGCCTTTTGATTCAGTTTATGAATGTAAGTCTTGCCAATTCGAATCTATTCCCTGTCCTTTAAAATATTATTCTCGATTTATTGAATGTCAGATACGATCTGTGAGGAAGTTTAGATTCAGTTAGGCAATAGTAAACATGATCTAGCACCTAACGGGATTTAACTTTAAAATAAGATATTTTTTTCAAGCTGGAGAAGGTATGCTACTTGAGGTATTAGCAAATAAATGACTTAGTATGAAATAATATTATACATTAAGGTTTACAGAGGAACTCAATAAATACAGTGCAATTCATTTTCCAATTTAAAATAATGTTATCTAAAAAATCCATATAATCAGTACCTTAATATTTGTTCTGAGAACTCATTTTTGCATGCCTCTAACTAAGCCATACACCCAACAAGAGTGAATGAATGAGTGACAGAACTAGGGTCCGATCTACAAAACATTTGTGCGGTCACTAACAATCCTATTTGGAGTTTGTGACTGCAAAAATATCTTTTTTAAATACACTAATCTAAGTTTAGGAATATGTAAACTTTTACAAATGCCTAAAAAGCTACTGTGACCCCATCCTGATTCATTATTTGTAGGTACACCTTCCAAATATCAAATTAGTATGCAGTGATCAAGGTTTTGCATTGGAAGATTACCTACACACGAATTGAGAGGGTTAATGCATTTGCAAAAGGTAAGGAGTCCCTTTGGGGCCCACTGTCAACTCTCAAACAAACTTTCAAAGAATCAAACCTTTCTTTTTAAACACATCCCCTTTTTCTTTGGAGAAAACGGGGGACGTATAAAAAATACTTTACTTTATTTGGAGGTATTCACAGACAGGATGATCTGCTGACCATAGAAGGCCACCATCCCTCTGTTGACATCTAATTGGACTAAGTCACACTTTTCAATATACCTCATTATTATCAATGTGATAGGTTAGATTGCAACCACCTTCAAGGACCTACTTATTACATAGGTCAGTTTGATATATTCTTTAAGGGTCAAAACAATATGAAAGCAAATTGCAAACAGATTCTTGTGGCCAAAATTGCAAGTGCATATGGCCTAAGCACTTACTTTATGTACTTTGGGCCATATTTAAGAAAAGTGGCACTGCACCTAGTGTAGTGCCACTTTCCTTGTGCCCCTTAGCTCCCCCCTACCACCACCATGTGTGCACCATATTTAAAATACAGTGCACCATGGCGCAGGGTAGGGAGCAATAGGATCGGAATTCATTACACTATTAAAGTACTCTGAAGGAGTAGCGCTAAAAATGTTGGCACGACTCCTGTAGAGTAGATCGGGGCACATTATAAATAATAGAAGCCCCCTTTTAACGCCTGCTCTAAGCAGGCATTAAAAGTGCAGAAAAAAATGGACCAAAGAAATCTCTTAGATTTCCTTGCGCCATTTTTTTGGCCCCCTTTGCATACATTATTCCTGGCGCAGGCATAATGTGTCACCAGGGTTTGCAAAGTGGTGCCTTGCATGCATGGCGCCACTTTGTCAATATGGCACGGGGAAAATGCCACTTTAGCTACGCCTTAACCTCAAAATGACGGCACTAAGTTGGCGCTAGGGGCTCCTAAATCTGCCCCTTTATCCCTCATGTACGTAGAACTCCTAATTATCATATTTTTCAATTTTTGTTTAAGAGCTCTGAAGTATCTTAGCTGATAAATCGTGTGAGACTCACCATGACACCTACATTGGTGTTTCAAAGGGTACACAGTGTTATTTTGAGGCACTCAGGCTCACAGTATAACATCTTGCCATGCAGAACAAGACAGATTTTAACTACAGCAAAGCATCACACAGGTCCCTTCCTTTATGTGAACCTTAGCATCTTCATCACAGCAGACGTTTTCCATGAAACAACTGCAAAAATGAAAAAAATCGTCCATGTTATGGATTATTGAATATAGTCACAATGCTTCTATTGTCAAAAGTTAATTTAAAGAACGTGAAGAACAGGAAATGTTTTTGAACAACATGATACTCAGTAATGTGGATATTTCATGGACAACTGCATTCGAGAAAAAAACAGAAACAGCTTCCCTTATCCACCTCTGACTGAGGATACATGTTAGTAGATGCAACAAAAAAATATATGGGTGAGAGTTGCACAGAATACATAGAAAGGAAGATAGAGAGGGATAGTTTGTTTATGTAGGAACAGGTGCAAGCTTCCCTTACACAGAAGGTACAATGCAAGGTTCGCTCACACAGAAGGTACAATGAAAGCTTCTCTCACAGAGAATGTACAATGCAATATTCCCTCACACAGATGGTACAATGCAAGCTTCTCTCACAGAGAAGGTACAATGCAATCTTCCCTCACATGGAAAGTACAATGCAAGCTTCCCTCACATGGAAGGTACAATGCAAGCTTTGCTCACAGGAAAGGTACAATGCAAGCTTCACTCACAGAGAAGGTACAATGCAATCTTTCCTCACACGGAAAGTACAATGGAAGATTCCCTCACAGGGAAGGTACAATGCTAGCTACTCCTGTATGCAAGGTACAATGCAAGCTTCCCTCACACAGAAGGTACAGTGCAAACGTTTCTCAGAGAAGGTACAATGCAAGCTTCCCTCACACAGAAGATAGAATGCAAGATTTCCTCACAGAGAATGTACCATGCATGCTCCCTCACATACAGCAGATACAGTACAGGCAGCACAGCAAGCTTCCCTCACACACAGAGCAGATATAGCACAGGCAGCAGCAGGTCAAGCTTCCCTCACACACAGAGCAGATACAGTACAGGCAGCAGCTGGGCCACTGTAGAAAGAGGTAGTGTTCTACTAACGCTTTTTCTGATCTTGAATAAACCCATCTTTGGTTTTATAATAATCCAGGAGAGTGTCGGCTCTAAGAGCATTACAATTCATTATTACACTTTGCACTTTACAAATGCTGCTTATCAATAAAAGTAAATTCTATTTGAATAATGAACAAAAACAGAGACAGTACAAAAGGCCACTTTTTTAAAATTGAAAAATACACCTTGGGTGTGTCTCTTAAACAGTGAGGGATGACGTGGATACAAGTAACTCTCAAAAGGATACAGTTTCAAACTTGTGCAGATGGGTGAAAATTGTGTTTGGATAGTTTCTGTCACCCTAAAGGTGGGATAAAGAGCAAGGATTTACCACTAGCAAGCAAAGATTTTTTAAGGGGAACTGAAACAAACCAGTGAAAAAGAAGAGAGCCCACAAAGAAGTATAGAAGTATATACTAAAGTATATACAAGAGGTCTTGAATGCTCGACCTAAAAAGAACAGAATGAAATTTGTCATGAGGTGATGGGCCTCTGAAGAACACCCAGCATAATCCCTGCAGTTCAAGGAAAAAGACAATGATAATTCAAAGTTCCCTTCTAAACTTTTTTGATCTCAAGATGGATAGACCTTCTGAGATATAACTACATACGTATATGAAATAGTACAGAGATCATAGTAGTTTGGTCATATTTCATAACAGATGCATATATTGTTCGCTTGTTCTGGAAAAGCCTGTACCCCGTGGATGTTATGCAGCAAGTCTTTCTGAGCAAGGGTTGATATCTGTCTAGGTGCATTCCACCCCTATGCCAAGTAGTCACCAGGGTCCCTAGGCCAATACGGACAGAGATTAGGGAAAAGTACACCAGTAAGAAGGAGTATCACTCTCCTAAACCTTTAGACAGTCAGTTCAGGCCAGGAAGGACAGAAACTGAAATATGACTTTCTTTGATAATGATCCCCCGCTAGATCGAATAGGGGAAGAGTTGATATTTGAGAAGAGTTGAGCTAGAGGTTATACTGGGTAAGCAGTTGATTATTGTTTCACGCGTTGGGTTATCCTTTTCTTCTTCCCTTTGGGGTTTAAACTCTTCTTTTTTTTAAGACACTTGGGCTTTTCGGTGACCTGCACTATTGGTTGCATGGGCACGTATTCTCACTGATTCCGATCAGTTGTATGGGTGAACAGACGCAATATATGTTTTGGTGTTATGTTGAGGTGTTTGATATAGGATTATCTTTATTATTTTAATTGGATACTCAATGTGAAGAGGATGTTTTGTGCACCACTACATTTGGATTGCCCTGATGGATGTGGCTGTGAATAAGGGGTACTGACCCCGATGTAGAACTCCACCGAAACACGCGTCAACAAGTTCAATAGCACAAGATTGAAGTGAACGGGAAATAGATTATACTCCAAAAATGAACTGGATGGAGTAGCGTCAGTGAACACGTGAATTGACGGTACCAGTACAAATCTTTGTGACATTCACTTCGATAAGGAATGCTCGGATCTTTTGATAACCATTTGAAGACCAGTTTGATTTCATTTAGCCACAACTTGAATTTATACATGGACAATATTGGCGATTTGAGTGTGATTTGATGTTAATGTCGTATGTGTTTGTAGGATGTGGTGTTGTGTATAGTGAATTGTTTTATTGTTTTCTTTGTATTGCTTTATGAGCTCTGGGGAAGGGGGGGTTTATTGATCAAGGATTGAAATAATATATTTGTTTTTTAATACATATTGATATTGTGAATAAATGTTGATAATTATCAAAGAAAGTCATATTTCAGATTCTGTCCTTCCTGGACTGAACTGACTGTTTAAAGGTTTAGGAGAGTGATACTTCTTCTTACTGGTGCATTCCACACCTATGGCATGACTTTCCTGGGAGTGTTATGTGTTATACTTATTGAAAATCAAATTTGCTATTGTACTTTTCAAGGATAAGGTTTAACTTTACTTGTACAATATTACCCAAATGTAGATTTTGAGTGTATCTAAGGTTTATTTTGAACTTTACTTGTACAAAATTACCCAAATGTAGATTTTGAGTGTATCCATATTGTTAGAAATGGGGTCTTTGGTTGGCAGTCAGTTTACCTCCGTCCAAACAAGGACACTCACTCTAGTCAGGGTAAGTCACACACAATCCAAATTATCCTGTGCCCACCCACTGGTAGCCTGGCACTGAGCAGTCAGGCTTAACTTAGAAGGCAATGTGTAAAGTATTTGTGCAATAAATCATACAATAACATCATATAGCACCACGAAAATACACCACACAGTGTTTAGAAAAATATATTTATCTGATAAGATGCAGGACAAAACGATTAAAAAGCAATAAGTAAATGTTCAGGTATCACTGTAAGAGTGATATAAAGTGTCTTAAGTCATTTAAAAGGAATCAAAAGCACAAAGTACCTGGTCTGCAAACAACTGCAAAGGAGGAGATGCGTGGAAACAAAGGGGATGTGCGTCGATTTCTTGGGCTGCAGATGGCGATGCATCATTTAGTTTTCACGCAGGGATGGCTGTGCGTCAATTTATTGGGCTCAGTTGGGGATCCTCTTCCGGTTGCGGGGTTTTCCGATGCCCTGGGAACAATACGTGGATTTCCTGCGCTGTCAGGACGATGTCACAGGAGCTGTGTCAATTCTGTGGGTGTTGGGTCGAATTTTCTACTGCACGGCAGGTGCTGCCTCGATTCTTCTCTGGAAGTCGGGCTGCCTTGTTCTGGCTAGTCTGTGCGTCAATTCGGTGGGCCGTGTGTCGAATTTTCGGTCACTACGCTGGCGCTGCTTCGATCTTCTTGTTGCGAAGTCGGGCTGCATCATTCCAGTTTGTCGTGCGGTGCAATTTTCACCGCGGTGCACGCTGTGCATCGTTTATGGCTGGCTGTGCATAGAATTTCGCCACACAAGGAGTCCTTCTTGTAGAGATGAAGTCTTTTTGACCCTGAGACTTCAGGGGACAGGAGGAAAGCTCTATCCAAGCCCTTGGAGAGCCCTTCTTTACAGTCAGAGAGCAGCAAGGCAGCAGGGCAACAGCAAGGCAGCAGCCCTTCACAGAAAGCAGACAGGTGACTCCTTTGGGGCAGTAAGGCAGTTCTTCTTGGCAGGATGCAGTTTCTGGTTCAAGTTTCTTCTCCAGGAAGTATCTGAGTTGGTGGGGGCGGAGGCCAAATGTGTCTTTGAAGTGGGGGAGACTTCAAAGAGTGACTTAGAAGTGCACAAGGACCCCTTTCAATCCAATCCTGTATGCCAGGTTCCCAGTAGGGGGTGGGGCAGTCTTTGTGTGAGGGCAGGCTACTGTCCTTTGACATGCAAGTGTCAGGCCCTCCACCCTCCCAGCCCAGGAAGACCCATTCAAAATGCAGATGTGTGCAAGTGAGGCTGAGTACCCTGTGGTTGGGGTATGTCTGAGTGAATGCACAAAGGAGCTGTCAACTAAATCCAGCCAGACATGGATTGTAAGGCACATAAAAACTTAAGTGCAGAGAAATGCTCACTTTCTAAAAGTGGCATTTCTAAAATAGTAATATTAAATCCAACTTCACCAGTCAGCAGCATTTTGTATCACCATTCTGGCCATACTAAATATGACCTTCCTACTCCTTTCAGATCAGCAGCTACCACTCAAACAATGTATGAGGGCAGCCCCAATGTTAGCCTACGAAGGAAGCAGGCCTCACAGCAGTGTAAAAACAAATTTAGGAGTTTCACACTGCCAGGACATGTAAACTATATATGTCCTGCCTTTTGTCTACACAGCAGCATGCCCTATGGGCTACCCAGGGCATACCTTAGGGGTGTCTTATATGTAGAAAAAGGGGAGTTTTAGGCTTGGCAAGTACTTTTAAATGCCAAGTCGAATTGGCAGTGAAACTGCACACATAGGCCTTGCAATGGAAGGCCTGAGACAAGGTTAAGGGGCTACTTAAGTGGGTGGCACAATCAGTGCTGCAGGCCCACTAGTAGCATTTAATCTACAGGTCCTGGGCACATATAGTGCACTCTACTAGGGACTTATAAGTAAATTCAATAGTCCAATTGGGTATGATCCAATGTTACCATTTTTAAAGGGAGAGAGTCTGTGCACTTTAGCACTGGTTAGCAGTGGTAAAGTGTGCAGAGTCTAAAAACCAGCAAAAACAATATCTACAAAGTGGAGGGAGTCAGGCAAAAAGTTAGGGGTGACCACTCTAAGGCTGTCAGGTCTAACACATATAATGAACTCGGTACCTCCTTTAGGGAATGTTCTACTATTACTTTATGGTAGAGTTTGCCATTATTTATATAGGGATGTTATTGTTAGGTGAAAGTATCAGTTAAAAGACATTTCAAGTGAACAAAACTACTGAAATTCACCAGTTCTACTTTTCGCAAGTAATTGTAACCTGTGCCATAAGTAACTATGACAAGCATCCCCTTCCTATACAGTGTTGTCATCAATTATGTAATTTCAGATGTTACAGTGATGTTATAAATGATGTCATAGAACATGATCTGATTGATTTATTATGGAGATAATTAGCAGTGGATGCAAGAATGCGAGTTATAATGCAGCCCTTGTTTTTTTCATTGAAGTTCTAAGGTTATTACATTTCATAACTTAAGCATCACTTTAACCTTTGTTTGTTTAGTGACTTTCAAAAGTTTTTTTTAATGGAAAGTAAGATATCTATTGCCATATGTGGTGCCCAACCCTTCACCAATTGGCATGGCTGACCATGTAATGTAACAGTTTAAAGGGTATCATTTTAGGTAAGGCAGATCTACTGGCTTTGTCAAAGTTTCAGAAAAGCAAATCATAAAAATAGACATACCTATTGAATTTATCAAGGGGTAACTGCATTAACGTATAACAAGCAGACCTATTTGCTTTGATGAAAAGTCACCAATAACTATAAGCAAATGTATATTTTATAAATTAACATATTGCAAAGTTTAATAATAGTGATTGTCACAAAATATTTTCAGTAAAGCAATTAAGAAAGAACTATATCTTTGAGTATTTTTTAACGTTTTTCAGGCCACAAACGGGTCTCTGCTTTCCAGCTGCTGCTTCTAGGGTCACCACCAGGATTAAAAAAATCTTGCACCATATCCAATCTACCTAGTCACCTCCTGAACAAAGGCCAGTTCAAGAAGCTGAAAGCTGAAAGTTTCTTCTATAAATATTAGCGCTAATGCCTTTTCATCCAGTCCCAGCAAGGGGGTTCACCACAAGATGGAATTGCCTACTTGCATTGGGTTCAGTGTTCCTACCTGGGATAAATCCTGACTGATCAGGATGAATGAAATCAGTTAAAAGTGGGGATTACCTATTTTCTAATATTTTGACAGGACTTACAGTCCAAATTTGGCATGGACACTGAGTGATATGATATAAGATCCGGAGGAACTTTCTCTGGCATCTGTAAAGTTACAATAATCACCTTATGCATGGTAGGATGGAGCAAGCCCTGCTCCCCACCCTGCGCATAAACCTTTAAAAGGTGCAGCAAAATTATCCAAATAATAAACTTCATGGAGCAACTCAGCCCCTCCTGGAATCTTTTCCCTGGGTAATTCTCCAATGGCAACTGTAATTCCATCAAGTGTGCAGTGGTAGGTCAAAAGCGCTTGGTGAATCCAATCACCTATGGGTTCAGCAAACATTCAACAAATATCTGTGCTGCTCCTCAACATCATGTTCCCCAGTGCTCTCATATACTATGTATCAATCAATCAATCAATCAATCAGAAATTTGTAAAGCGCACTACTCACCCGTGAGGGTCTCAAGGCGCTGAGGTGGGGAGGGAAGGGGGGTGCTGCTACTGCTCAACCAGCTAGGTCTTGAGAAGTTTCCTGAAGGTAAGAAGGTCTTTGGTCTGACGCAGGTGGGTGGGAAGAGTATTCCACGTCGTGGCAGCGAGGAGCAAGAATGATTTGCTGCTGGTTGTAGTTCTACAAATATGTGGGATGGTTGCGAGGTCGGCGGAGCGGAGTTGTGTATGGCTGTGATAGAACTATATCTTCTCTCTGACTTAATCAGTCTGGCTAAAAGCCTCATAGCCTTATCACTGTCAGTATGTCCTTTAGCTAGGTGTATCTTTTAACTGTGAAAACTCAGTCATTTGCTTCTATATGACTTAACCTGGCCGGCACTAAGCGAGGTCCAACCTCTTGGTCAATAACAGTTAAATATACACAGGATGGACCCGGTAACACTCAGAATCTGGGTCTATTCCATGTAAAGTTCCAGAATGGTACTTTCATTCCCAACAGAATCATCCCACGGTCAACAACAACAGCTGTCTCCAGCAACATTATTGTAGTCTCTAGCCTATCAAGATTGAGTCAAGATCCTTGCGTACAACATATGTCATGCCCACACAGACCCCTTCAATCATGGCCTTAAAGGCATCTCACTCAACAGTAACATTCCTGGCAGTGCATCATTCTCATTAAAAAGCTGTGTCACTTTCATATGAAGAGGCTCCCTGTAAGGCGCATCAAGCAGCATCACTGACTGAAAATGCCACAATGGGTTCCTGCAATTTTACGCCCCCCAACACAAGACTAGGTTTAACGGAGAATGATTTGAAAAAGTTGTGCATAGGTATTATGTTTGGGAACTTTCCCTTTGATGGAGTAAAGGAGACTAATTGTAATATCCAGGTCAAGAACAGTAATAAAATTATTATTTGCTATTTTCTGGATTTACTGTCCACCAGATATAAACATGCTAACAAGTCAACATAGACTGTGTTCTCGGCAATGCAAGCAACAACCTTCTATAATCACAGATGAAGTACAGTAAGAATCACCTACAAATAATGTAAAGCAGGTGGGTTTATCAACAATGGTCCCAACCACAGTATCAAAGAAATCTATATGTTCTACATGCGGAGCATACACATTGACCAGTCTGATAGGCAGGTGATCCAGTCTGCCCAATATGATTGGGAACCTCCCCTCAGTGTCATTAGCGAGTCCAACTACCTGAAAAGGCACCTGGGGATCTGTCCATGATAAGGTTACCCTTGCAAATGCGTAGTAGGTTGTTCCATGACTTTGGCACCTCCATCTCTGGCACAGTTTCTCTAGCTTAATCCCATTCAAATGTGTCTCATGAAGAAAGGCTACATGGACACCTCTTCTTTAATGTAGGAGTACAGTTTACACTACTTCATCCAATTACACAGCCCTTGTGCATTCCATGTTAGGAACTATTAACATTGACCATATAGAGTCTGAGAGTTGTTGAGTTTCCTGTGCCTCCGGCCATACATTCGATCACAAGAAGTCTAATTCCCCATCTAACACCCTGAACAAATGATTCTTCTTACTGTAGATGTACTTAGATATTCACAAATATGAATCACCATGCTTAATCAAGCAGTAAAAAACATCATTAATATGCCCAACTGGTTCTCCCACTGCTCTATGTACATATATGTCTACCCAGCAAAAAAAATAATTCAACAGTGTACAATGTATCCACCTGTGCCAAGAAAAAACCATGGGACTTAGAGGGAAGCAAAGAGTCAGCCAAAAAATGACAATTACCAGCCATTCTTGGTAGCCTCAACATGCAGTCAGATGATAACTAAATATCCCATCTACTGCAGCATACCTGAGGAGTAGAACAGATGGTGATAATAAAGTTGTGCCTTTAAGAATGAACAATTATACTACAGTCATTTTGTGATTAACATCAAATGTCAGGGGCACCCCCTCATGCTACAATATCTTTTGTGGTGAAAGGTGTCACCTGTGACCATACAAGCTCATTGGCATTCTCCCCTCCCTCCTTCAATGTCAAATATTCCCAGTCTGACCCAGTATTGCCAGACCCCACCAGAGGTCCACTCATATCTCATTGACTAAGAGAGCTAAGCCTATATCATGGTGCACTCTTAATTTGGTCCATGGTAGGTTTAGTGGGTCTCATTTGTGTCAATGTCTATCTTCTCAGTTCTCTCTGGGGTGTCTGTATAGGTCACTCCCATGCAAACATTCTGTGATCTGCAGCCCATTTGTCAGATTAGTCCATACTGTGCTTGGTTTGGGGATGAATAGTGACTGGTCAGCCAAGATAATTTTCGAGGTAGAGGGAAAGAGCAACATGTACTTGATATCAATCTGCCGTAGTCATCATTTTACATCCAAAGAAGATTGGTGCTTGCATTGCACAGCAAATGTTTAGTCAGGGAAAATAGGGACTTCATGGTTGTTACCTGATAAATTGTCCAGTTTCCTGGCTGACTGCAAGACGGTACCACTTTCATTGGAATTGAGGAGGTGAGTCACTATTGGGCGTGGCTGGGTCCCAGGAGCAGGTTAGCTAACAGACAAGCTAGGAGTTCTCTTGTGCACAAAGTGCGGTGATGGCCCATAGGCCCTTCAGTTGCCATCAACTGTAGCAACTATTGTTCCAGGATGGTAGCTATATTGTGACCCTTAGCATATTCAGGGACACAAGCGATTCTTACATTATTGTGGCATTACTTTCCATCAGCCTCTTCAGCTTGGGTCTCCAAAACCTGCAACTTCTATTGTACCACCAACATTTCCAGTTTGAGACTCTTAACCCTCATCTCTTGTTCTGTATTAGCGACCCTATCCATTGCTTTCTGTTGGTCAGCCATTAGGAGGGTGATATCCACAGTGAATTCATCAATTTTGTTTTCTAACACCTCCAAGGACTCCTTAATAAGTGTTAATATATGATCAAGTTTATTCTCTTCCATCTTGTAGAAGGAACTGTAAAGGAGTCGCCTTATATAAAGGTCCCCCGGTTCTCATGGATCTAAGCCTACTCATTAGTACCATCCATAGGTCATGTCAGCAAGGTTGAGTAGCAAGTTTGAGTAGAGCTTTCAAAATGTCCACCAAAGTATAATGCTCTCTCACCTTGTGTTGTGGCATTTTTGATGACCATTCACACAGCAGTTTGCACACAGCACCACTAGCACCTTGCAATCAATAAAGATACATACCAGCTGACTCAGAGGAATGTGTATAGTCCATTATCAATATTGATGGCAGCTCTAGCAGCATGCAGCAAGCCTCCCATCTCATCCGCAACCCAGAGCCAGCTTTGTTGATGTGCACAAATTAACACAATCCATTTTTCACTTTTCAGTAAAGCCCACCGTGACGTTGGTTGCATGACATCAGTTGTAACCCCCTAAGCTTAGGGAGACCCACTTTGCAGATGCTAAATGCAAGTTAAAGTCTGCCTGTGCTCAACAAATACTGCACAAGGCTCCCAGTTTGGTGTCATGCCTTCAATTTGCTCCCTTGATCCACACTGGCTGTTTTTTCAATGATGCTAGCATGAAGGGGGGAGATCACCTCAGCCTCCGAGCCTGCATCTTTTCAGTGGATCCAATCAGGCCTAAATGCACCAGTCCTGATGTTGGCTTTCCCTCTAGTGGGTGCTTTGAAGTGGAACACCTCTTTAGGGCCCCGCACCCACACGGCCAAGGCCGCATGAATGGTGGCCACATTCATGTCCTATGAGTCATCCCTCCACTACTGTGTTGATTCTGGTCTCTCAAAGGCTGATTTGAGAAGTATTACCCTTAGGTACTGCTCATATGCCACTGGCATAGAGGCAGCTTTGTACATTCACCAATGACTCCATATTGACTTGATATTTTGGACCAAATGTCACAGTTATGTTTCAAAACAATTTAGTAAAGAGTGACATATAGCTGGTTGGTTAAGGTCTTATATTATCCTTGGTGTTTCTTTGGTCAAGCATCTCCTATAACAACTAAAGAAATCATTAGAGGGAGGTTTAATGAGAACATTAAAAGGTGATTAACATTTTTATTGGTTGGGCACATTTTATTTTTACCTTTCTGTTTGAAAATATTTTCGAAGGAATATCACTACTCAAAGATGAAAAAACTTTTCTCTGTCTCTCTCACATTCTGTAGTTGATTTAACTGGCAGAGTATGTTCACCACCAGTTTCACATTCCCTGGAGATTTTGGGATGAATCTCATAGTTATGTTTCAAACCAGCTTATGAAGTCACATGTGTCCTAGTGATTTAGCTCTTAGGCTCTCAATGTGAAAGGTAAGAGTTGAATGCTTGGTGTCTTCATGGTCATGTGTCAACTATAGGGCCTGGCCCATTGCACATACTTTCAATGAGTAAATTTAAACTTGAGTTGCATTTTATTGGTTGGCAAATATTAGTTTTACAAGTGTTATGGCGCACATGAAAAACTCTCTCCCACTTCTATTATTAAATTATTTAATTGGCAGTCTACCATCAACTGTAGCTTCACATAGGAGATTTTGCACCTAATGTCATAGATATGTTTCAAACTAGCTTAATAAAGAATAAAGGGTGTAGATCTTAGACTCTCAATGTGAAAGGTTAAGCATTTGAGCCTTAGTTCATGTGTCTCCTATATGGTCTGGCTCATTTCAAACATGTTCAATGATTCTGGTCCAAATGTCATAGTTATGTTTTGAAACAATTTTGTAAAGAAGCTCAGACCTACTGTTTAAGGTAATAGACTTGTGATGTTAAGGTTAAAAAATTGAGTCATACACTGTCTGCAGTCTTGTGTCTTCTACTAAGATTGGATCATGACAAACAGGTTCAATGAGTAAATAAACATTGACTTTCATTTTTATTAGCTGGGCAAATATTAATTTTGCCCACCTGTTTGAAAATATTTTTTTTAATATTATCATGACTTAAAGATGAAAAAACGTATCTTTCTTGCTGTCTCTTGCTGTCTCTCTTGGCTCCCCAATGATTTGGGATTTAGGATCAAGGGATACATGTACGAAGCATTTTGAACGTCGCAAACATCGAATCGGGGTGTTTGCGATGTGCAAAATGCAATTTGGGATGTTCAGACCCATTTTGCGAATCAGTAATATATTTACGGAATCGCCAAAATGGTTTGTGAGTCGCAATTTGGAAGGGATGTTCCCTTCTTAATTGTGAGTCGCAATCCCATGTATGATTGTTTTATGACTGCAAACGCGGTCGCAAAGCAATCGCAGCTAGCACCAGTTTCAAACTGGTGCTAACCCATTCGCAAACGGGAAGGGGTCCCTATGGGACCCCTTCCCCTTTGTGAATGGCAGCGAAAACATTTTTTCAGAGCAGGCAGTGGTCCTACAGACTACTGCCTGCTCTGAAAAAATGAAAAGAAAACTTTTCATTTTTTGTTTTTGAAATGCATCTTGTTTTCCTTTAAGGAAAATGGGCTGCATTTAAAAAAATACTGCTTTATTTAAAAGCAGTCACAGACATGGTGGTCTGCTGTCTCCAGCTGGCCCCCATCCCTGTGAGGGCTGCCATTCCCAATGGGGTCGCAAATTGTGACCTACCTCATTAATATTCATGAGGTAGGTCATTTGCAACCCCCTTGCGAATTGCAAACAGTGTCATTGACACTGTTGTACATAAGGTTTTGAGACTCGCAAATTGCGAGACGCTCTGACTAGCAATTTGCGAGTTGCAAAACCTGTATTTCGTACATGTGCCCCCAAATGTCATATGTTTCAAAAGACCTTACTAAAGACTGCTTTCGTCATAGTGGCTATGGTAATTGACTATCAGTGTGAAGGTTAATTGTTCAAGTCTTGGTGTTTTGGTGGTTATGTGTCTCCTATAAGGTCGGAGCCATTACAATGAGCCAATTGAAAGTAAACTTGCATTTTCATTGGTGGGCAAATAGCTTTTCTAAATTTTTACTTGAAAGAATATCATGACTCAACAATGCAAAATTCATCACTCTCTCATTCTATAAATGATTTTGCTGGCAATGTACTTTCCCCTGACTTCACAATGTTGTGAGATTTTGGAATTAATGCCTTAGTTTTTTTTTTTTACTTTTCAGCAAAGAGTCACATGTAGGCTATTATTTAAAGTCTTTAAAGGGGGTTCTTATGACCTTGGCAGAGGGGATTACTTTTTCACAAACATGAGGGATATCCCTCTCTCCTTATAGCAAGTTTCACTATAGCTTATGGGACTTGTAATATGGTGGATGGGATATCCATGACGTTTGTAAAAGAAGTAATTCCCTCCTCCAAGGTCATAATCATGCCTTTAGTCTCCTAATGTTAAGGCTAACAGTTTGAGTTTTGCTGTATCCATGGTCGTATGTTTGCTACATTCTCTGATCCATTACAAAGAAGTGCAATGAGTAAATAAAATGTTGAAGTGCATTTTTATTGGTGGGCAAATAATATTTTTGTGCACCTGCTCACAAATATATTTAAAAGAATATCATCACTAAAAGATGAAAGCACCTCTTTCTCTTTTATTTTATAGATGATTTAACATTTAGCTGACAGTGTATGTACATCCATGGTCCAGATTGACTGGAAAATATGGATCTCATATAGCTATGTTTCAAAGCAGCTTCAAAAAGACTCACTTGTGACAAGGTGGTAAACATCTTAGATTGTCAATATGCAGATTTAGAGTTCAAGTTTCAGAGCACCCTTGGTCAAATGTTTTCTATGAGGTCTGGTCTGTTTCAATTAACACATTAAACAATGAGTTTCATTTTTGTTGGTGGGAAATATTATTTTTGCCCTCCTATTTGATTTTTTTATTTTAACAATATCATGACTGAAAAATGAAAAACAAAACTCCTCTCTCCCTATCTCTAACTCTCTCTTTTTCTTTCTATCTATCCCTCTCTTTCAGTCTGTATATGATTTATTTAGCTGGCAGTGCATTTTGACCTATGGTTCCACATCGACTCACAAATTTCAACAAATATACTAGTTATGTTTTGAACCAAAATAGTAGAGCCAAATGTGGGGTTGTGAATAAAGTAGTAGATTCTCACTGTAAAGGTTCAGCATTTGAGTCTTGGTGTCTTTATGGTCATACGTCAATGTGAAAGTTAATGGATTGAGTATTGGTTTGTCCATGGTTACATGTCTCCGAGAGTGTCTAGTCCATTACAAAGATGTTCAGTAAGTAAATTAAAAGTTGAATTTCATTTTTACTGGAGGGATAAAGCTATTTTTCCCAACTGTTTCAAAGTATTGTTTAAAAGAATACCATGACAAAGATAAAAACAAAAACTATCATTCTCTCTCTCTACAATGCTGTAAATGATACAGCAGCAGTGCATCATGGCTAATGATTTCACACTTTCTGGACATTGTTGAATGAATGTCATAGTTATGGTTTTAACCAAATTAGTAAAGAAAGATATGTGGTCAAGTTGTTAAAGTCATAAGCTCTCCATGTGAAAGTTTTGATGTCTTCATACTTGTGTTTTTTATGAAAACCAGTCTACTGAAGGAAGTTCAATGGCTAAACTGAAAGTTAACTTTAATTTTTACAGATGGGCAAATATGATTTATGCCTACCTTTGAAAATATTTTAAAAAAATATCAGAATTGATAGATGAAATCACTTCTCTCCTTCCCACTCTCTCTCTCTCTCTCTCTCTCTCACTCTCTCTGTCTCTCTCTCTCTCTCTCTTTTCTATTCTTAAAAGATTTCACTGTCAGTGTAAATGCAACTATAGCTCCATGTTGAATAAATATCATATTTATATTTTCGAACAACTTGATAAATAGTCTCACGTGGCATAGTGTTTAAGGCTCTCAATGTGAATATTAAGGGTAAGGTGTACCACCAAGATTTAGATCTTGGTGGAATCTGTCCTGCTGACACCTTTCCATCAGATTTCCCAGCCACCTCCTTGACAGTCCACCTGCTGTATTTAAATGTTGGTGGTCCCATAAATGATAAACTGCCCAAGTCCCGCCAGCTCCACCAGAAATCTACACCTGCATCAACGGTGCACTTGGAAATAGTCGCAGGCAGCAGGATTCCAGGCAGTTTTCCTGCAGAGCAAATTATGATGTACCTTCCCGATAGGGCAACTGTGGCGGTGTTATCTCCATGCTTGAGCTTTAGGATTGGAAGGGAAATGTGGTAAATGTCTACTTTGTTCCTATTTCTACTTTCGTTTGTGAATGGACCTGACTGGACAAGACCTGCCGTTGTTGCTGCCACTGAACCATGAAGGAAACATGCCCCGCCCATATCATTGTATATCACTAGTGAATATTGTTTGATCACTTTACATTAGCTCAACACCAGTGCAGTAATATACATATTACAGTAGCGTTTTTTAAAACAGCTTGTGACATGCATGTGTGCCATACTCATTGGAGATACACCTGTATATAAAATAAATTGATGACATACACAATTTTTCTTTTGGTGGAAGTATTCATTACCAAATGAATGCTCGCACCAAATTAAAAAGACCATCACACTTGTAAACTTCTTTCCATGTGTGCATTTTGAAATGGGACTTGTAAGTGAAATGTTGTGGTTCCAGGTGTGAATGTAAGTCAGTACGTGTGTATCACTGGAGCAACAATTCCATCCTAATGACCTACTGAATTGTACTGCAAAACATAATGTGGAACAAGTTGGACTCAGATCATCATGCATTTACCCCTACTCTCATGTATATTATTTTGGTAATATATCTCATATGTGACAGTGAAAATTGTTTAGATGGAACAATTTCACCTAACTCTGTTACCCTTGACTTGTCTCCTTTGTATAGTCCAGGGGAGTCCTTCTCATGAATGGACATCTATTGGGCACATATCTGGCACCTCTAGTGTTTACTTGGATTGACTGGTTGAGGTAGAGGGAGCTGAAGTAGGTGATGTGGTTGTGTCTGTATGTGTGCCACTTGTATGTGGGTCCGATGATTTTTGTGTATGTTTGGTTGTCTGTTCTGTTGCTGTGTGTAACATTAAGGTGAGGGTTTTTGTTTGGTTGTGGTTGTTGTGATGTGTATAGTTGTGCTTTTGGATGAGTGTGTTTGTGTTGATGAGTTGTGGTTCTTTTGCAAGTGGGTGTAGAATCAACAGTGTGTGTATGTCATGTTTAGAATTTATGGCATTGTGTGTTTCCTGCATGTAAATGTTGTGGTGGAATTTCCAAGGATCATTGTGTGTATGTAGTATGTTGTGTAGTGTGTTATGCAGGTGGACACATATGACTAAAAAACATGGGGTGTATGTTACTTTGCCTCTTTTCCATAGCCAGTGCCATTGTACAATGTACATTGGCCCCTGCAATGGATTTCCTTCATCAGCAATCCAATGCCAAAACACTGCCTGCAGGACTGTAACATCTAAATATGGTCGACAGGAGCCCGCCAGCGTGACGGCTAGTAAGAGCATTTGTCATGGAGGCTTACCCACAACACATCTAAGTATGACGGTCGGAGTACATGGGACCACCACTGAGGTGAGATGGCGGTATTCCCACCAATATCTTAATCAGGCCCTAAGAGTTTTGAGGCTTGTTCTCTCCATGGTTATGTGTAGCTTATAAGTTCTTGACCATTATGAAGAGGTTTAATAAGTAAATTAAATCTTGACTTGCATTTTTACTTCTGGGAAAGAACTATTTTTGTTTGCATGTTTATCAATATTTTTTAAAAGAGTGTCATGACTTTAAGATGAAAAAACATCTTGTGCTTTTTCCTATCATTTAATATGATACATCCGGAAGGGCACTTTGTTTAGGCCTGGAAGAAATTTCATCTGCACAAGATCAATCAGAGTGATTTTCTTAATTCTACATTAGTTTTGACACAGAAGTATTAATGATTACATGATTATGCCTGCTCATGTATTTAAGAGTAACTTGCAGAAACAAAATCCTGCTACAAGAACATATTTAACGGGCTTGAGAGGCTGCTCATTATTATTTTCTGTTGCATTTAGCAATATTTTCTTAGCACAAAATACATATTTGTGTCCATTTTAAATGTGAGGGTTTACTTTGTGGTAGGAACTAGGAAAAAAAGCAGAATTCCTCTTCTCACATAATTCCACTTCTTCTTTGTGGGTAATTCAGTGTGATTATGCTACCCACAAAAAAAGCAAGCTACGCCCACCCCTAACTTTGACCTACAGCTCCACATTGACTTGAAATTAATGTCATTGTTATGTTATGTTTTGAATAGAATTAGGAAACAATTTACATGTGGAGTAGTGGTTATGGTCTTAGGCTCTCCATGTGAAGGTTAAGTGGTCAAGTCTTGTTTTTTTCATGATCATGTGTTTTCTATGAAGGCAGGCTAATTAGCAAGAGCTTAAATGTGTAATTTAAAACTTGAGTTGCATTTTTAAAGCTGGGCAAAAATTATTTTGTCTGCATGTTTGTTTAAAAGAATATAATTCCTCAAATATGAAACAAAATGTTCTTTCTCTCTTATTCTCGCTCTCCCTCGTGCTCTTTCCCCCACCCCCTGTATTCTGTAACTGATACAACTAGCAGTGCACATTGAGCCACGGTTTCACATGACTTGTGATATTGGATTGAATGTCACTTATATTTTAACTAAGGGCCATATTTACACTTTTTGAAGCAAAACTGCGCCGATGCAGTTTTGCGTAATATTTTTACCGACAGCTAACGCCATTTATTTGCACCGTTCGGGAGTCAAATTTATACTTTGACGCACGGCGGCGCAAACCACAGGTGTGAGTCATTTTTTTTACTTAAACCAATGCATCACGTTGTAAAGAAAAAGTACGTTAACGCGGCGAAAATGACTGTGAGACGGTTTACGACGTCGCAAACCAGATAAGCGTTGTTTTTTGGCGCAATTGCCTCAAAAAGCGGTGCAAACACAGCAAAATGTGCTAAGGAGAGCCCAAATGGATCCCAGATGCTTCCACAGACCCCAGGAAGATGACAACAGACCAGGAACCAGCCAGGAGGACCCACGCAAGAGTGTTGCTTCAGTGCAGAGGAGCAGGAAATTCTGGTGAAAGAGGTGACGGAACACCAGCACCAACTGTTTGTCACCTCAAAGATGCCAATTAGTAGAGAGAGGCAATATGGCAACAAATTGTTGACAAGATCAACAGTGTGGCAGAAGTACAGAGAACAGTCATCCAGTGCAAGAAATGCTGGCCTGACTGCAAGTGCAGGACCAAGGAAAAGATGGCCAGGATCAGGAAGGCAGCACTGCTGACTGGAGGTGGGAGTCCAGCACCGCAGGAGGCCCTGGACCACATGAAGGAGATGGTGTCAGCCATCATCCCTGAGGAGATCATCACAGTGATTCAAGGACAGGACAGCGCAGACTACCAGGAGACAACACAGATGCAGGGTCGGTTGCATGGGGAGCTAAAATGCCTAATTGTTAACTGCAACCAGGGGGGCATACCTACTACACAATGCATGTAAGTCATGATATTCAGGGAGTGGCATGGGTAAAGGGGCACGGTATGGGGGAATGGCCCATTCAGAGGAAACCTGGGGCACAGTACTACACTACACCAACAACCTTTGCATGGGGGTATGCTGCCATGCCAAGGATGTTGGAAAGGTAAAGCCAGACCAGGAGGGTAAGGTACAACGTTAAACTGGCCTGCTGTCACACGTCAGCCAGTATTCTCCCTACATGAACTCGGGCCCAATTAACAATCTCAGGCCATATCTGCAAGTGGAATTTAACATTGACAACAGTTGCCACTACCACCTCTGCTGTGTGTGCAGGTCAAGCAGCTAATGGCAGTAACGTCCTCATGGATGAAACACACCCAAATTAGAGGGTTCAGGATGACAATGTTATCAATCACCTGAAATCAATACAAATGTTCCAATCCTGTCAAATGTGATTGTCCATAGTTGCTACAAACATCAGCCATTGTCATAAACATTATGAGATACACAACACTAATGTCATACCCATGCTGCATGGGTCAGGGTTTACCCTATGCCTGGGTCACAATAGCTCCAATGACACCATGCAACATCCCAAATGTCATACTGCTCAGACAACAGCATTGATGGGGAGGACATATGTAACTGGCTAGTGAAATACACAGCACAGTCAGAGGAGTTAATGGAACACTGCTAGGACCATCAGTGCAATCCAACGTAGCACACATTTCCCAACATCAGCAGTACACACTACCAATGCTGATACCCATATTGTGCCATGCCAATGCAATACATAGTACATGCTAGGTCTCAGCAACATATAGGTGGATGTGAAATATCTGAGACGGGGTCAGTTCCAGATTGTTTAGTGTGGTGCAAGTGCCATCGAACACCCACAGCCAGTGAAAGGCCTTACCATGAGAATGGAAGTAGACGGAGGGTTGAGTAGGACAAGAAGGTGGCACTTCACAAATAGGCCAGAACCAACACCTAGAGGATGTGATGCTGACAAGTCCCCAAACTGACCACAATACATGTGACATGCAGGTGGGGCATAGGCCTGGGAGAATGCTAATATGAAAGACAGGAACAATGAACAGCAACCAAGATCACAATGTGAAACTAATAGGAAGGCAGGCACGTCAAATTACAAATCCCACAATACAGACACACTATTAGAAATGGGGTTTTTGGTTGGCAGTCAGGTTGCCCTCTGTCCAAGCAAGAACCCTCACTCTAGTCAGGGTAAGTCACACACAATCCAAAATCAGCCTGTGCTCACCCTCCGGTAGCTTGGCACGAGCAGTCAGGCTTAACTTAGAAGGCAATGTGTAAAGCATTTGTGCAATAAATCATACAACACCATAGTATAACACCACAAAAATACACCACACAGTGTTTGGAAAAATATAGAATATTTATCTGGGTAATTGTAGGTCAAAACGATCAAAGTTGTAATACGAATTTGTAAAGATATCACTGAAAAGTGATATTAAGTGTCGTTAAGTCTTTAAAAAGCAATAAAGTGTCTTTCAAGCACAGAGTACCTGGTTTCTGGTGGGAAATCTCCTCAGAGGGCCACAGGAGAAGAGATGCGTGGAAAAAGGGGTGTGTGCGTCGATTTCCTCTCAGCACACACAGACTTGCGTCGTTCTTTTCCACGCGGGGAAGTCGGGCGTCGTTTTCCGGCGCGCAGACAGTCTCTTTTTGTGGATCGCGGGGATTACCAGATGTCCAGGGTCTGTGCGTGGATTCTCCTGCTTATTTTCCGGCTGCGCGTCGTTCTGCGGGGCTGCGCGTCGAAGTTTCGATCTCACGGTAGGCGTCGGGTCGATTTCTCCTTGGAAGTCGGGCGGCGTTGTCCTTGCGAGGCCGTGCGTCGAAATTTTGGTCTCACGGCAGGCGTCGCGTCGATTTCTTCTTGGAAGTCGGGCGGCGTTGTCCTTGCGAGGCCGTGCGTCAAAGTTTCACACTCACGGTAGGCGTCGCGTCGATTTCTCCTGGAAAGTCGGGCGGCTTTGTCCTTGCGAGGTTGTGCGTCGAAGTCTCGATCGTCCCGAGGGCATCGCGTCGATCAGCGTCGGTGTGCGGCGTTTTTCTCGCCGCGAAACAAGCTGTGCGTCGAAATTTTCGCCGCACGGAGCGTCCAAGTGAAAGGAAGAAGTCTTTTTGGTCCTGAGACTTCAAGGAACAGGAGGCAAGCTCTATCCAAGCCCTTGGAGAGCACTTTCACAGCCAGACAAGAGTTCAGCAAGGCAGCAGGGCAGCAGCAAGACAGCAGTCCTTTGTAGAAAGCAGACAGGTGAGTCCTTTGAGCAGCCAGGCAGTTCTTCTTGGCAGGATGTAGTTTCTGGTTCAGGTTTCTTCTCCAGCAAGTGTCTGATGAGGTAGGGCAGAGGCCCTGTTTTATACTAAGTTGTGCCTTTGAAGTGGGGGTGACTTCAAAGAGTGTCTAAGAAATGCACCAAGCCCCCTTTCAGTTCAATCCTGTCTGCCAGAGTCCCAGTAGAGGGTGACAGTCCTTTGTGTGAGGGCAGGCCCTCCACCCTCCCAGCCCAGGAAGACCCATTCAAAATGCAGATGTATGCAAGTGAGGCTGAGTACCCTGTGTTTGGGGTGTGTCTGAGTGAATGCACAAGGAGCTGTCAACTAAACCTAGCCAGACGTGGATTGAAGGGCACAACAAGTTTTTAGTGCAAAGAAATGCTCACTTTCTAAAAGTGGCATTTCTAGAATAGTAATATTAAATCCGACTTCACCAGTCAGCAGGATTTTATATTACCATTCTGGCCATACTAAATATGACCTTCCTGCTCCTTTCAGATCAGCAGCTGCCACTTCAACAGTGTATGAGGGCAGCCCCAATGTTAGCCTATGATGGGAGCAGGCCTCACAGTAGTGTAAAAACGAATTTAGGAGTTTTACACTACCAGGACATATAACTACACAGGTACATGTCCTGCCTTTTACCTACACAGCACCCTGCTCTAGGGGTTACCTAGGGCACACATTAGGGATGACTTATATGTAGAAAAAGGGGAGTTCTAGGCTTGGCAAGTACTTTTAAATGCCAAGTCGAAGTGGCAGTGAAACTGCACACACAGGCCTTGCAATGGCAGGCCTGAGACAAGGTTAAGGGGCTACTGAGGTAGGTGGCACAACCAGTGCTGCAGGCCCACTAGTAGCATTTAATCTACATGCCCTAGGCACATGTAGTGCACTCTACTAGGAACTTACAGGTAAATTAAATAGTCAATCATGGATAAACCAATCAATAGTACAATTTACACAGAGAGCATATGCACTTTAGCACTGGTTAGCAGTGGTAAAGTGCTCAGAGGTCAAAAGCCAACAACAACAGGTCAGAAAAAATAGGAGGAAGGAGGCAAAAAGTTTGGGGATGTCCCCGTCAAAAAGCCAGGTCCAACACACACTAATTGTTCCATATCTCATTACAGAGGATGATGGCTCTCCTGCGGATATGCCTGTCCAGGACTACCTTGATGACATGGATGACGAGCTGAGAAACATCAGCAGCAGACCCTCCAAAATGTCCTTGGGACCCTCCAGACCCCACTTTCAGTCACAAGGAGGAGCACAGAAGTAGCAGCCATCAAAGAGGAAACACCCACCACCCCAATTGTCTGGCCTGCCAGCTCCAACACAGCTGAGGACTCTGACGACACTAGCACCAGCTTTGAGAGAACTGTAGTTGGAGTACAGCGGGAGCTGGCCAAGGAGGTGTGGGTGGGGATGGAAATTATGGCAGCCAGCCTAGAGGGGTGCGTTTGTGCATGATGTCAACTGCAGAACAGGCAGCAGCCATGCAAGGGTGAACATCAATCTTGCAGGAACTTAAAAAAATGTTGAAGGAAATCAGCACAGCTGTAAGAGAGTTGACACAACACCTACAACAGCAATCCTGTCAACGCATGCACTAATGCAATATTGAACCCTTCAGGGCCGACCTGGCTGCCTACCACAGTGATGTGGCTGCTATACTTAAGAACCAGCAGCTCCTCCTTGCTGCAGTACTGCCCTTAATAGCCCCACAGTTGGTAGCTACCAGTATGTCTGACTCCACATCTTCAAACACTGAGGTGTGTGTTGCCCCTTCACAACCACCACCACCAAGGGCAGAGGAGACGACACACACATCAGAAGATGAAGACGTGGAACAGATCACCTTCACCCCTAAGAATACCCAGTAGCACTAGTCCCTGCCACATGGCCACCTTTTACCAAGGTGCTGTACTTTCTAACATGCCAGTATTGCAACAACTGCACTCAAGCACTGTTCTTCAGCCCACTGTTTATCTTGTCACTCTGCCCTGTGATTGACTCCCACTAACTCATTGGCAAATCCTGTCCCTCCGCACTGCCTGACACTTCACCCCAGCATGTCCAATTACGTCCTTTTGCACTTGTGTAGGATCACAATGGAAGGTGTCACACTAATAGACTCACAATCATGGACAATGTATGTATACCACTACAGCACTTTCATATAAATAGCACTTACACAACAACTTTTTCTCTGTGTAATGTGACAAATCAACCGTGATGGCCATCAGTGATGTTGGCCTCAGGTCAATGATTATAGATTGTCAATACGCATGACCTGAAAGAATGTTGGCTGATAACTATGCACAGTGGTCCTGATTGTACCATCATCTGCCCTTCCTAAGGGTTAATTCTGAGGAAAATAGAAACTATACACCATAATGCTGTGTTGGACAGAATAACGCTTCCTCAAGGGATGACTAAGCCAAAAATCATTGCCTTCAACTTTTTCTTCAAGCCAAAACATATGTATGTGACATTTGACCGAAATTTTACCTAAGACACACCATACTGCATGAATGGATGTGTATGAGTGTACGTACAAATATGTAACTGTGCTGAACATTGTAACAAATGATAGGTGTGAGTTATGTATACCATACTACATGAGAGCATACTACCACTCATCTTATCAGGATTTGCTTGGACATCAGGCTGCAGGCAGACTTATCACACTGTCCTCAATACCAATTCTGGCAGCAAAGTATGTGAGATTGAAAACATACATCAAAAATTAACAACACTTTGGGATACATAGTAACCTTGAGTGGTGGGTGCAATGGATGGCAGAATCTTAGCAAAGTAGCTTTGGTGTAGCTGCCAATGTAACAGCTCAATTGGGATTTGATTGCAGGATGAGACACAAAAGCTAATACTAAAAAGACACTCTTCACCCATGCCAAGGTCCTGATCCCCAAGCATGTGACACATACTGTAAAGGGTTACCTAAATATTTATTAAACAGTAAAAACAGAAGCTAAAACCAGGGGAAACACCTTACATAACCTAACCTATTCTAACTTCACATTACCCACAACTGGCCCTAACTAACCTAAGCTAAACTTACTAATCACATTTAACGAAATGATTAACCCCTCACCCCCCCTTATAAGACGGGACACATGGAGGACAACATACACTAACCTAAATACATACTATCTTATACTAAACAAATATATATATATTTTCTTATTTTTATATTTTATATATATATATATATTTTTTTTAAACAACAAAACCCCAACTTCATCAACACACATAATAAAACACAGATATTAAAAGTATCATACCCCACCCCCCAACCACTACTACTAACTAAACTAACAGCCTGTTCTAACCTAACACTAAGCCCCCTAAACCCACTAATGAAAAGAACCAGGAAAGAGGAGGGAGGGGAGGGAATCATGGCTGAGGGTAAAATATTTACAAGTTCGCCCTCCACAGGGTCTTCTTTGTGGCATACACCCTCCTATTCACTTGTGCCACCTCCTGCTGCAGCCTGGTCATTTTCCTCAACATACGGTCCAAGTTCCCTTGCATCCGCTGAAAATCTGCTGGGTCAATGACTGCAGCAGGGGTGGTCTGGGTGCCAGTTGAAGACGTATGTCCCCTTGTCGGTGCCATGCCTGTAGGAGGAGGTGCAGGTGGTGCTGTGACAGGTCCTGGAGCAGTGGAGGTTTACGGTCCAGCAAAGGTGCCTGCTAAGGTTGGTGCCACCTGGGTGGTAGTGGTGGTGCTAGTGGCTGTGGTGGACACCGAAGGGCCTCCTTGGGCAAATGCCTTCAACACTCCGGAGGCTCTTTCATGGCGATAACGCCTTGCCATGTTGCGGAACCCAGACTCCGCATCCAGAATGTGGTGGTAACGCATTGCCCTGTGCTGAAACTCCTGAATCTGGATGGGATTCATGTTGGCAGCTGTTAAAACAAATATAAAACCAAACATTAGGTACTTCATGGTGTGATATGACTCCAGAAGTAAATCAGACAATACATCTAGTACCAGACACAGCCCATATCATCATACAGATCACTGATTGTCCCTGAGGAAGTACATGCCAATGCAGCCTACACAGGTCCAATCAAACAGCACAGCATTACTCTGAATGATGGGTAACAACTTAAATGACCTATGCATCATTGTTCAGCCATTTGTCACATAACAAAATGCTGCAAGTCCTCCACCAGTGACAGGCCAACTAATGACTAACTTCTGGACGACAATCAAAGGCCACAAGATCTGCAAGTTTTAAATGGAATTGCCAGGATAGAATGCAGTTGCTAATCATGAGTGGGTATCCTAGTTTTGGGCAAGTTACTTACAGATTTACATGTCTGCGTACTAAACTTGGATCATCAGTCCTAGGTACGCTTTTCACAACCCTACGCCTGTGCCTGAGGGGGGGGGGTGGTGGACAAGCAACAAATACTTTCAAACATGAAGGACACCCAGGAAGCTTTGGACAGCTGTACATGGGTTTGGGCAGTCCACCACAGGTAAGGAGGATGTCCAACTAGGATACACCCAAACCTTGGACAGTCCCATCCACGCTTATGTTTGGAAATGCTGACAATTGTCAACATCATTTCCTGCCAGTAACACAGATAGATGCAAGCACACATCTGGCCATGAGCTGCATGCACACCGAGGCCATTGTATTCAAGTGCCTCATACACGTAGCACAACATGTGGAGCTGCATGCTGCTAGGAAGTCAAACATACAGTCAAACATGTTCATTAGTGAATAGGGAAGCTAAAGTCTGTGGGTAAGACTTTGGAATCCCTATTCTGTGAGAATCAGGGTCTGACTTGCTGACTAAATCACAAATATGGTCCTCTGCTACATTTTCTGAATTTAGGTTTATCCACAAATGTCACCCTATTCACATGGCCGTGCCTACAGGGCTGCCCTACAATCCCAAATTATGACTATACGCTATTGATTGGCCAACTCAAAGATGTGAAAAAAATGATACTCCAATCAAGGAACATATCCGAGAATTGACCAGCACATCACACCTTGCTATGTGTACAACGCACAGGAGTCAATCACAAAACAGCAGCAAACAACACAGAACAGAAATATCAACACTTACTGGAGAAGTCTGGGTCTGCAAAACAATCAACCTCTCCGATAGTGTAGGTGGCAGGTCCACCTGTAAAGCATGGAAGGGAGAAATGTGCTCAATGTCTGTGCACTGTACAACACTTCGAAATAAAATTACTGTGTGTAAGATTAGATCAGAAAGTCAAGCCTCTCAGACATGATGATACTGCATCCGACATACCACTGCAAACATGTACAGACCCGGGCACGCCAGTGAGTGATACACACGTATCTGCACCCATGCAGTGGCCCTAACTATCATGTGGTGGCAAACATGCTCCATCATTTGTTTGCAGACTCATTCATGGAGTGTATTCCTCTCATCATGTGTACCCATGAGAGACATGCAAAGCCACTTTCCTGGAGGACTTCAATACCAGTCACCCAGCTATTGTGACTAAGACCAATGTAAATCACACAGGTACAATGTACGGAGGGCCAGGGATAGTTGTTACCCCTCAATTTGAATCATTTGCTTCATTTTAAGTGCCACAGCTATGGTAAGTTGCACCTAACATTTAGGTATGAACCCGTGTGCATTACTTTTGGCATCCATCCCTGATTTAATTGTGGCTCAACAATGTCCAAACATCAGTCTAAGATGTTACCTGAGGTCAGCTATAACTTGTTATGTATGTGTCAGAATCCAGTTCAGACATGTATCCGAAATAATTGAGGGACACATTATTTCTTGAAAATATCTGGATTAAATGTCTTTCATTGTACGCTCACAGACCATGCATAAAATATATGTTAGAGACACATTTGCATCATTTATTGACGTGAAGGCAGCACTAATTTACAGGCTCCTGTTGTGTTTTGCAAGTTAGTGCAGCTGTTCCATCAACAAATGACAACAAACATCAACAAATGATGGTAATGTGTAGGAATTATTGTATAACTCACGGAAACTGTATGTTTAACTTGCATTCCACATGTCCAAAACCATTGCCTGCAGCATATGAACAAATCTGCTACTGTCACTACAGAGCAATTAAATGTGCACATTACTCTGAATTGCACTCACCAACCGGGCCACCAGTCACAATCCCCAGGTGGTCCAGTAGGTCTTGCTCCCTGGCAACCAGGTCAGCCCAACGGTGTTACAGCTGGTGGTCGTTGTGCGTTGTAGATTCTCTTGAGATGGAACAGGACCTTTGCCCACCGGATCCATTTTGCCTCTGTGTGATACCCCTGTATCACACGCCCACCTGTTTCTATCATTAAAGGTAGGAAGTGGCACACCAGCCAAGTAAATCCCCCCAGCTCCTCCTCTCCCATCCTGCCAAGACGAGGCCTACCCAACATGCTTGCAAAAAAAAGGGAATAAGGGGGTACAGAGGAGAATGAAGGGAAAGTAGGAGAGGGAAATGAAATAAAATTAACAGAAAACAGCCCAACTATCCCCAAACTAACACTACCCACAACAGACTCCCAACAGTACAATGACAAATTTATACACCAGAAATGACAAAAAATACACTTAGGAAACACCAAAAGTCAATTTAAAGACCACATAGGAGACAAAATCACAAAATGCACAGAGAGACAAGTCAAAACACAGCCACATAGTAAGGAAATATCACAGACTGCAAAGTGAGAGAACACCCACTGTACCAATTCTGTAAACAGGATATCCTATCACATCATTTCCTGCCTCAAATGCGGTGCATTTTTATTCTTATGCGTCAAAATATTATAACGCTTACAGTCTGTGCATAATTGTTTTTTTACGTACATTCTCAGAAATTACCCCATATCCATATTTCATATATTTTTCATACTTAACCAGTTTCATGGGGTACAGTGTTGGAATTACCACTCAGGGTCAATGGATATATCATGGCAATGAGCATCATTATTCGATGCATATGCCTCATTTTCTGACGCCTGTGCGTCTTTTTTTACGCGTATGCATCAAAATGTCTGTCTTTTACTTGGTTTGGGTCATTTCTCATTTGTAATAGTACATGACAGTTGTGACAATACAGAGATAGGTTGTTGTCACCTACATTGTGCATTCCAGTGTATGTGAACATGTGACAGATCATACTACTGCGACCATGATCCTCTAGTTGTTGTACCGGATTTGCACTCTTCACTGACGCAATAGATGGCCAAACGTGTGGAATACAAATAGGTATTACCCAGTTTGGGCACATTTTGCGTCAATAGAGGATAGCAAGGCTACGCAACTCAATACAGTAACTCAATGCCTATGTGTCAATGTGTGTGAATTGGCTCTTCCTAATGTAGTTGTCTCACTGTGTGAACATCACAAGACGCGTTTTCTCAAATCTGCTTGTGTGCATGTGGAGTCAATGTGTCCAACCATCAGATGCTATTCAGTGTGGAAATGAGAATGGAAATGTGTTGTCATACACGTAGCAACAAATGTTGTGTGAACTTCCTATGTTTTTTGGGACATAAGCATCACCAATGACAAACCATGCACAGGATAGATAGGAGACGGTTGATCATGGCAATGTTCCAAGACTAAACCATCACATGTCCTGGAATGTTGAATACTACTTCCTAGGTACTTGTTTGTTTACTACCCATGAGTCAGGCATTGGATCATGCTATGTGGGTACGGTGTTTGTGACACCGAGTCCCAAATACAATCCACAAATGTCATGTCACGCCACAGTTGGAGTCATATAAAGGAGCCATGTTTCTCCTGTGGCAGTGGAGGACCAGCAGACCAAGCAGCCCTTGTGCACATATTTCCAGTGGTTAATTGCACAAAGGTGTCCAGTTCAAGTGTGTGGGGCCATGTGTAGCCTGAGTCATTATTGGGGTCCATGTTGTCACAGTTACTAGTCATGAGTCTGTGGAGCCATTTCCTGCATTTACAAAGTATCTTTTACAGCTGAATTGAAGGAAAGCCAAAGAGGAATTGAGAACACACATGGGGATAGTCCAGCTATGGCACTGCAGACGTGTTATGAGACTGACAACAGGGCAACCTTGGTGTCCTGACAAAGTTAATGGATCAGGAATTTTAAACCGGCAGGCTTACTGACAACATTTGTACACAGCGTGGCCCCTAAAATTCCCACTGCAGCCGAGAACATCAGTGCCTCTGTGCTGATTAATCTCACAGCTATTCACCACACAAGCCACATCAATATGTTGGCGGCAATGTGAAATAGCGTGTGGTCTGTCAGGGTTCTAACATGTGTTGACATTTCATGCATATTATCTGACGTTGTTTGTTGTGCTGGAGGCACCATACCCAATCCATGCATACAGCCATTGTACACTGTCACTATTTGTCACTCATGCATACATGAAACCCATACAAGGGATGGGCCATGATTAGGCTATTTGAAGACAAGTTCCAACCCATGACACCATAAATAAACTGATTACGCTATACAATGTATTTGAGTATTCATTGTAGACCTACCTGACACAATACTCCAGGAGGAAAGTGAGGGCTTGGAAAGCAACTATGAGACAAATGTAGCCATAGGGAACATTTATGGTAATGCAAAGACAGGAACCAGTCAGGCTAACAGGACGCAGGGTCAATCAGGAACACAAATTTAACAAGGCAAATACACAGTGAGCAGACTGAGACTGTGGAAAATGAAAACTGTGTTTGTCTTGTGTGTTGGAACGTAACACAATAACCCAAGGTCTGTGTTACATGAGTGATTTATATGTCAATGCAGTACAGTGTTATACTTATAATGGCAGTTTCTATGCCATTTCAGGCAGCTGCAAGGGCAGTGCATGTTCAAATGGCTGGTCTGCATGAAGGTGCTCACAGGTGTGTGCAGCTTCAGTCTCTCACAAGTCCTTTAGGTGAGAATCAAGTTCAAAGGGCCAACAGTACCTTTCACATGGGAAGCAATGTACAGGTGATTACATGTCCTACGGACTACAAGGCAGTGCATTATTCAACCAGAAGTCCATGCAGACAGAAGAACAATGACTATGGCATACCGTACTAAAGAGGGAAGCACACTGGATTCAGAAGGGGAGTCTGGGTGTGTGTAGATGAGGGATTATCTGGGTACACATATTCCATTTCCAGGGCACTCTGAAGATGTGTGGGGTGAGACAGGGAACATGGCAGGACTTATGACCTGGGCTGGCATGTGCAGGGGATGTCTTGTGAGCAATGCTAGTCATACCTGGGGCACTCGTGCTATCCATTTGCTGCTTATATGGAATTCTTGTCACACATACTCCTTGCAAACATAGCTGATGTAACACTTACTGATGCCAAGGGTCTGGTCATACCTTCTTGTTACCAATGTAGTAGCACATCCACTGCCTCATGTATGAGGCATTTTTGTACCTTAATTAATGATGGTGTCTTAGTTGTGTGCCATATGCTACAATGAACCATGTTGCCAACATGTATGTGTTAAATAGCTGTGCTCCTCTGATATTGCCCTTCAAATGTGAAATAGACAGGATATATGTAATTTACAGTGTGTGTGAAGTTGGGTGTACATTCATACCCATCAAATATGATCTGGATTTTTCTGTATCCTAATCTGTATTTCTGCAATGCTCCATGAGGCTGCACTCTGATTATGATTCCTAGGGATAATGTTGTGCAGAAATGATTACCCAGACCATGATATAGTGAATAGAATAGGTGTTTATTGACATATGGTAAGACAGTGGTTATGGATGAGTAGATTTAAAATAAATTTTGGACAATATGTTGTATCCCATGCAATCCTGCAGCTGTGTTTGGATGGTCCCCCTCATGTTGATGAACAGCATCCTCCTCTTCCTCCTCTTCAGGCATTTGTGGGTCGGGTTCATATAAGGGAATGGTCCTTCTTATATATATATTGTGGAGGATGGCACAGGTCAAAATGATTTTACACACCATTTCAGGTGAGTATAGGAGGCTGCCTCTGGTGATGTCGAGGCAACGGATCTTGACTTCAGGATGCCAAAGGTCCTCTCGACTATGGTGTGTGTCCTCCGATGTGCCTAATTATAGGCATGCTCTGATGTTGTGCTTGGGTTTGCAAATGGGGTCATGATCCATGGCTGGATCCCATACCCCTGATCAGCTGAAAGAGAAAATGAGTGAGAAAATGTTGATGTTGCTTGCACCATGATTATCACTTTGCATGGCAGTTGTTCTCTGGTGTTGTCTGTGACTCATCTGTGTTTGTGTTATTGTGTGGAATCCTAGGCTTCTAGGATGTACCATCAGCATTGGGTTGTTTCCTTATCTGTACTGGTGTTTGGCTGATTGACCGGATGTCAGCAGTATTTTTGTAGAGTTGCAGTACATTGTGTACTCACTTGCATTATGTCATGTGAAAAAGGTGTCCATGTGTCTTAACTGGGGGTGACATGATACTTCCATACACAGAATCAATTCCACAGTGGTGGTAACACAGTTGCACCTATATACCTTGGACATCCCATCCAATTTCACATATGCAATAGAATTAATTAAACATCAGTGAGGCCCTTAGATTTGGCTAGGTGACAATGTACAACACATCTCCATACGTTGTCAGCACTGATGTGTTGACAATTGACTATGCACAAATATCCCATGTGTGACAAATTCTCTGCAGACCTATTTCTCTGCCCTTGCCAAGTCGACTCTGGTTCTAACGTGTACCTATACTACTGAACATGTTCTAGTTCAGCTGGCTAACTTGGTTGTGAGGTTGTCATTTTGAGTGTCAGAAGGTCCGTATGCCTGTACATATGTTGTGTGTGTGTGAAATTGTCTCAATCCGTATGTGTAGGAATGTGCACTTTCAATATTGTCACATCCAAATGTGTTATTAGCACAGTCCACTTGCTTATTGGTAGTGGGCAATGCGAGATCAGAAGTGATGTGAGATATTGGTACAGCCTCAATGATTCCATGTCACCTTCATTGTAGTCATCATCAGGCTATGTGTGTCATGGTGTTTGACCTGCAGCAAAACACATTTCACACCCCTTACACAGTACTTATTGGTTGGAAGGGTGTTTGATTGAGTGTTAATGATGTGATATTGAAAGATTAATTTTCCAAGTTTTACTGCCAGTTGAGGAGATGCCATTGTCATTGTGTTGCTTTAAATTGTTCCAATGTGTCTGTGGAGTGGCATCTGTTGTTATTTGGTTCTGTCATTTGTCCATCGGTGTGTATCCAAATGGCTAAGGATATCAAACATGCCTAGCGGTGTCACAACCTCAGTGTGTTCCTGGCCACGTGTCAATGTAGTGGTCTATGTGTTGGTTGTCCTAGAGGGTTGTTGTGCAGTGTGTATATAAGTAGGTTTCTGTACTTACCAACAAGTAGGCCATTTCCATATCGTCCATCCTGGAAGTGTTGATTGATGCTGCAGTGGCAGAAGATAAATGAATCATGTACAATCCCAGGATACTTTGCCACGATGTTGGTGATCAATCCCCGGTGATCGACAATGGCCTGCACATTGATGGAGTGTGTGTGCTTCCTATTGCGGTATAGATGTTCATTTGTTACAGGTGGCACAAGGCGTACATGTGTGCAGTAAATGGAACCAAGCACGTGTGGGAAGCCGTTGATTTGATAGAACCCCTGTTCGGTGACCTGCTGGCTCTGCTGTGTGTTGTGGAAGCTGATGTGGCGGGGTGTGATGGAGATGATGGCATCCAGTACCTTAGGTAGGAAGGCAGAGAATGAGGGCTGTGAGATCCTGGCAACCAGGGCACCAGTGGATTGAAAGGAGCCACTTGCCAACATGTGGCGTACAGCTAGCAGCTTGGTTTATGGTGGAATGGTGTTGGGTGTCTACAAGCTGGGTGCCAACTGTGGCTCAATGTTGCACAGCAGCTGCTGAATGGCTTGCCAGTTGAGCCTGTACCTCTGGATGATGTCTTGTTGCTGGAGTCCCAGAAGGGTCGTTCTGGTGCGGAATATCCTCTCCTGCCTTCTGCGTTGCCTTTGGGGTCCCTGCTGTTGTTGTAGAATCTGCTGTTGTTGGTCCTGTGCTCTGCATCTGCGTGCATGCTGGATGAATAGCACCTCCATGTCTTTCTTTTGGAGTTCTGCTGTTGCTTCTGTGTGTTTTCCTTAAGTATTGGTGTGTTTGCTCCATTTTAACTCCTGCCCTGACCCAGGTGTTATTTTTTTTACGCAAATCGGCCTGTGTGGCATTTTCCCACTCCATCTCCTGGCCGTGCGGGATTTTTGCACGATTGGATAAATATGCTGCATGGGTGTTTAAGTCATTTTTTGGATGGAAACGCCTACCTTGCATGTCATTAACGCAAGGCGGGTTCCGGAATCCAGAAAATGATGCATACGGCGGAACTTTGGCGTTCGTGGGCTCGGGCCTCAAAGTTTAAATACGGAGCAAGGTTTGCGACGAATGTTCGTCAAAATTTTTGACGCACATTCAGCGCAAACAGAGTATAAATATGCCCCTCAATTAGTAAAGGTTTACATGTTGCTTAGTGATTAAGGGAGCAAGTCCTAGGCCTAGCTCTACCTCTGCTGCTGCATTGCTCTTGCTCCTGTCTTCTCTTTGCTTATCCCCTATCTTTTGAGTCCCTTCTCCTTGCTTTGTCCTAGTTTTCACTGTGTTCTCCTTGCTTTTTCCCCCTTTTGTGTTACCACTCCCTGGATTTCCCTCATTTTCACTGTTTTTCCTTGCTTTTCCCCCCATTTTTTTGTGTGCTTTACCCTTGCTCTTACCACATTTTCACTGCTCTCAACTTGTTTTTTCTAATTTTTTTGTGTCTCTCCATGCTTTTCCCTCATTCTCACTGCTCTCTACTCACATTTTACCCTGTTTTTTGAGTGACTTCTTTGTGCTTTTCCCTTGCTTTCACTGGTTTCTCCTTGGTACTTTACGCATTTTCTGTGTGCATTCTCATTGCTTCTTCCTCATTTTCACTGCTTTGTCTAGGACCTGCAAGCATGTGGATACCCTATCGGGTGATTATCCATGCTTTGCAAATCCTGATTGATTCATTGACTGAATGATTAATGTCTTAGAATTCCAGTTTGAAGATTATGCTTTCAGGTGTTAGTGTTACCCGTAAACAAGGCCCAGCTGGACCGGAACACGTTAGGAGAAGCCAGCAATAATTACTTTCTGAGCTTATCTATAGTTTTTAGATAATGTGTGCGATTAATGGTACTGCCGGAACCCTGCTCAGACCGCCAAGTTCAGCAAGTTCAGGTCTTGGGACACCAGCCTTGCTGTGTATCACTATATATATATATATATATATATATATATATATATATATATATATATGTGTGTCTTACCCAGCTATATCACATATACAAGTGAGGAGCATAATGGATAGCTGGGGGAAAGCTGCCATGATCTTATTAGATCTGTTGGCAGCTTTCAATACCGTTAATCATGAGATTTTGATAGCATGTTTGGCAGAAATTGAAATTGGAGGCCCAGCCCTCAAGTTGTTCCATTTTTTCTTTTCCCAGAGAGAACATTGTGGCCCATATTTATACTTTTTTAGTGCTGCATTTGCGCCGGTTTTTGACGCAAAAATGGCGCAAACTTACAAAATACAATTGACGCAAATCCGGCGCTATAAAAGTATAAATATGGGCCTGTGTGTCTGTGGGGGACTTGGAACCTCCCCTCGGGAGTCATTAAGAGTTTACCTCTAGGCCAACGGGTAGAAACCTATGTTTCTGCCCGCGGGTCAAGCGGGAAACAGGCTACAACATTTTCTCCGGCTTGTAACCGAGTCAGTGGCAATGCTGTAGCCAGCAAGGTGCATTGGCAGTCCTGGGGCCCCCCATGGTGCTGTGCTCCTGTTCTTCACCAGCCTTTTCATGGCAGTGTTACCGTCATGAAATGGCTGGCGGAGAACAAGGTCATACTCCACAGGGCATTGTTGCTTGCAGAGCTGCCCTGGCGAATCAGGATCTCCTACCACCGCCAGACTGCTGGGATCCAAGATCCTGGACGAGTTGCCTGTTCCCTAGTGGTCGGATCGTCAAAGTTGTTATGTGGCGGTCAGACCACTGCATTCATGGCGGTCCAGACCTCCACCGCAACTATGGTGGTCGTAAGACTGGCATTCACATAATGAGGGCCTTGGTGTTAAAGGGGCAGATGTATCAAGCTCCCGGTTTGCATTTCTTAAATAGCGAATTTTAAGAAATCGCTATTTAAGAAATGCAAAATGGGATGTATCAATTTTTTCAAATTCGCAAATGCAATTTGCGATTTGCAAATACAGAATCACAAAAAAAATAGCGAATCGGAAAACGACAAACCGGAACAGGCTGATGACATCACAACCAGGAATGGAGTCAGCCCATGCTGTTTCCAGGAGCCACATCAATAGGAGCAGGCAGAGAGACACAGCTCAGCACCAGGGAGGCAGCCTTGTGAGCCAGCCAGGACCAAACAGCAACATGGTCATTGATGGGAATGTGAAGGAGAAAGGAGACAGGAAGCGCAAACCTAAATTCAGTGTGCAAGAATTGGAGGTGCTCACTGATCAGGTGGTTAGGAACCATGACAAACTTTTTGGAAAGAACTCACTCCAGGTACCTGAAAGTGAGAATAAGAAACTGTGGTCAGACATCCAGACCAAAATATGCGCAGTGGGTGTTGTGCAGTGCTCTGTTGAAGAGATACACAAGCGATGGTACGACTTGCGTTCCTGTGCCAAAGAGAGGGTAGCCAGCAGGCTGACGGAGGCAAGGAGCACCAGAGGAGGACCACCCACCCAGACACCGTCCACACCAATGGAGGACATGGTGCACACTGCTTCCTGAAGTTGTCAGTGGTTTCACTGACATTGACACCTCAAGGACACCCAGCACCAGCAAAGGTAAGGGCAGTAATGATGTGTATCCCCATATGTGCATGTTAAAATGCCCCCAGGAAATAGCTATTAGCTCAATGCAGTATGATAAGTAGTCTATGCTGCATCTTAAATACAGTGCAACAATGCCTTATGGGAGTGGTAGTCCACGCCCCTAAAGTGCAAATACCACATAAATAGCAAGTTAGTGTTCAGCCACATAGAGAAATAACCCAAACGACTCATAGTGATATGATGTTAGTGTACACTGATAACTATTATGCAACATTTTGTGAAATATTCTAAAATGACATGCTGCACATTGTCGTTGTAGATGTCCCACAGCAGAAGGTGGTAATGTGGGGGATAGCGAAACACAGCCACAGTCCGACTCAAACACCAGTGAGTCCATCATGATTGCACCAACTAGATGCAGGGCAAGAGTGTCACCTCTCCCAGAGTATAACCTGGACTCCGATGAAATTCCGGATGAAGTACCCACACCACCCCAAGAGGCTAGATCCACAGTACGACAGCAGTCCCTGCCCCAGCGACAGTCCACTCCCCTCTAGAGGCATGATGATGCAGGCAGACAGTGCACTTATGAAGGAGAGGGCCCATCACTCTTTGGCAGCTTTGAAGCTTCCATGCTGAAAGTATAGCACCTGCAACGCAAACACATGAGCTCAGTGCACAGGCATTTGGTGTCTCACAATGGCAATATGGAAGTACTGCACAAGCAGTTGGATGCACTCAATGAAAACATGAGATCAATGCACAAGCTGTTGGAGTTTCTGAATGAAAACATGTGCAAGCTGCATGAAGGACAGCAAACAGCAGCAGAAAACACAAAGGAGATGACAAACGCCATTAGGGAACTCTACACTGAGATTCAGCAGGACATGTCAGTCACTGTAGGCGCATCACCAATTTATGGGCAGGTTGGATGGCTTCTGCAGATCAGTCAATCGGCTCGCTAGCTTAACTGCCTTGATATCACGACGTGCTGTGGGCATACAGGTGGAGATGGCACCTTGCAGTCAGGACATTACACAGGGATTGGTGCAAATCACCAATGTTCTGGATGCAATGCAGACAGCACAGAGTGTTACAAACAGCGAACTGGATAGTGGAGAGAGTGAGGAGTTCTCTAGCCTCAGCAGTCTCACAGCCTCTGTGATGGATCCTAGGCATCGCAGTACCAGACAGAGTACTGTCTTTGAACCCACTACAAGAGGTGCCAGCGAGGCCACTGAGAACTCAAGTGGAGTGCGTGGACATTGGAAGTAATGTTGAGGGATACTGGGGACTAGCTTAACATGTAGCAATACAGTTATACTATGATGCTAATAGTGTGACAATGTTACTCAAACCTTTTTGTTTATAGCGCATAGATATGTCCTATTCACACATATGTTACTTGAAGTCAAGGTAATAAAGAGGCTAAATACAGCAATATATAAAATAGACGTGGTATTGTCATTACTTACATCAGAAATGGTTGCGTGTGATGTCAGCACATCTTTGTCTACCCTCTGCTGCACTGCTCCTGTCTACTGGGTTCCAGAGGTATGCCCCTTGTTGTTGCAATGGTGTGCAACATAGCACATGTAGCCACGATTTTGCATGTTGTTTCAGGGCTGTATTGTAGTGCACCACCACTTTTGTGGATGCACCTGAAGCAGCTCTTCAGCAGTCCAAAGGTCCTCTCCACAACACTGTGGGTTGTCCTGTGAGCAGCATTGTATGTCCTCTCGGCTGGAGCTGCAGGACTCGGGTAGAGCGTCACTATAAAAGACCGCACTGCATAGGCACTGTCTCCTTGAATGAAATGAGAGTAAAATGAGTACTTGTCATATTTTACGTCATGTTTACATCAATGCAACATGGTCAACTACTACATTACCCAGTAGATATCCTTCTCCAAACTCCCCAGCTAGTAGTCTTGTGTAAACTCCACTGTGGCGAAAGATGTAGGAGTCATGTGTGCTACCTGGATATCTGGCCACGAGATCGGTTATGATGTTGGAGCATTGCTAATTACTTGCATGTTCATGGAATGTTAATTTTTACGGTTCCAATAAACATATTCTGTGGCCGATGGTGGACAGATAGCTACATTTGTCCCATCGATGGCACCTATGACGTGGGAATTGGGCAATCTGGTAGAAATCGATTTTTGGCTGTTGTAATTCCTGTGGGTTGTTGGGGAATCTTATGTGCTGTTGAATTTTTCTCAGCATGGCATGAGAAATGCATTGAAAAATCGAGAGAGAGCACTCTGTGAGACCCCTCCTGCTGCTGCTATAACCCCATGATAGCTCCCTGAGGCTAATAGGTGCAGGGAGCATAATACCTGTACATGGGTGGGTATACTATTGGTCCTGTGTGTCGTGTGCTGCAATATAGTTTGTAGATCAGCTATCAGGTCAAGTATCATGGCTGAGCTTAACATGTACTTCTCATATATCAACTCCTCTGTCTGGTCAAAAAGGGTTATGCATACTCTAAGAATGCGCTCCTATCTCCTCCTCCCTCTCCGCAAACCTGCCAGGATCCTAATCCTCCTCGCCATCACGTAGAGTGCAGCCATTGTAGATAAGAGGCTGAGTCATTCTGGGCCTCTTTATATAGGTTGCATCTGGTTACCACCTGATTTCAATTCATGGTAAATTGCATGTGCAAAAGGCCATTCTGTGAGTATTCGCTATTTGCAAAATTTTTATGCATAGCATTGTGAGAAGGAATTTGCGTATCACAATCTGTGTATCGCAAATAGCGACATGATTTTGCAATCGCTATCTGCGATTCACAAATCTAGGTCGCAATTTGCATTACGCAGATAGCGATTCGCTAAATCATGTTGCTATTTGTGATACGCAGATTGCGACACACAAATTCATGTTGCAATTGCAAGGAATTGTTTTTTTAGCGATTCCTTATATTTGCACTGTGAATGCGTTTCATTCATTGTGAAAGGCATTTTTGCATTCGCAAACAGACGAATTTTGCGATTCGCACCATTTGCAAATGCAAAAAAGTTTGATACATCTGGCCCAAAATCCTTCAGTTTGCTTTGTTGATTTCCGAGGGGCCAATCATTGAGCCCCACTCTTTTCAACATTCATGTGGCATTACTGGCAAAATGAATTATTTCCTTTGGCTTCACCCACATAGCAAATGCTGATGTTACCCACCTTAGTGTATCCAGCGCGAAGGGCACAGATGATACAGCTCTGGGATTTAACAAATGTATTCAGGTGATTGTTCAATGGATGAGTGTAAACTGCTTGATGCTCAATTCAACAGAAACTGAGGTTCTCTTCTTTGGGAAGAATTCTCCCTTTTGGAATTAATGTTGGTTGCCACAACCCTAGGGCCCTCTCCCAGTATCCACTGCTAAAAAACTGGGTATAATACTCAATTCTAATCTGTCTTTTAATGCTCAGCTAAATAGACTAACTTCATCCTGTTTCTATTTGTAGTGTAGAATATCCTGGTCTATATCTTAATTTGAGTTGCAAAAAAGTGGTTGCAGCGTTGGTCTTATCTATACTGGACTATTGTAATGCTCTGTATATGGGGGTTCACCAGAGCTCCCAGAACAAATTGCAAGGCCTTCAAAACGCAGTAGCGAGACTCTTAGAAAAGATTCCTAAATTTCAGTCACTCTCAGAGACTCTAAAAGAGCTCCACTTGCTGCCCATGAGGAAAAGCATCAGATTTGCTGCCTGTGAGGAAAAGCGTCAGATTTAAGGCACTCTGGGGGTCATTCCAAGCTTGGCGGGCAGCGGGAGCCGCCCACCAAGCGGGAACCGCCAGAAGACCGTACCGCGGTCAAAAGACCGCGGCGGTCATTCTGGGTTTCCCACTGGGCTGGCGGGCGACCGCCAAAAGGCCGCCCGCCAGCCCAGCGGGAAACACCCTTCCACGAGGATGCCGGCTCTGAATGGAGCAGGCGGAGTGGAAGGGGTGCGACGGGTGCAGTAGCACCCGTCGTGAATTTCAGTGTCTGCTAAGCAGACACTGAAATTCTAAGTGGGGCCCTCTTACGGGGGCCCCTGCAGTGCCCATGCCATTGGCATGGGCACTGCAGGGGCCCCCAGGGGCCCCACGACACCCCATACCGCCATCCTGTTCCTGGCGGCCAAAACCGCCAGGAACAGGATGGCGGTATGGGGGTCGGAATCCCCATGGCGGCGCAGCAAGCTGCGCCGTCATGGAGGATTCCCCTGGGCAGCGGAAAGTCGTCGGTACACCGCCGACTTTCCGTTTCTGGCCGCGGCTGTACCCCAGCGGTCAGAATGCCCAAAGGAGCACCGCCAGCCTGTTGGCGGTGCTCCCGCGGACCACGGCCCTGGCGGTTTTTACCGCCAGGGTCAGAATCAGGCCCTCTGTCTTGCTCATAAGTCTGTGGAGCTGCTCCTGATTATGTTAAGGAAAATCTCACTTCTTACACCCCCAGCAGACTACTTGGATCTACCAACTCCTGATTGATCAATGTTTGTAAAATTAGGATATCCAGTTGGGGGGGACAAGAGATTCATTTATGAGACAGCCCACTTGTGGAATAATCTTCCAGACAGCTGAGAGGCCAACCTAACTTTATGTGCTTTAGAAAACAGCTAAAAACCTGGCTGTTCTCCTGTCCAGTAGGAAAGGTATAATTTAGGTTTCAGTTTTAGACACTTTGGACCATATTTATGGGAAAATGAAAGAGCGCGACGCTACACCAAAATTGGCAGCAACACGCTCTGTTACTTTCAGAATGCAGGGATGCACCATATTTAATTAAATACGGCACACCCCTATGTTGTCCCCTGTGATGGCACTAAATTTAGCAGCCAGCGCCAACACAGGCATCCTCACACTATCGCTCAAGGATGTCTGCATTGAGGGGTGTGATTGTTTATGTGCAGGAAGGTGTCCTTTCCTGCACATAAACAATCACTACTGGCACTTTGGCACTTTTGTGTGAGCTGCATTCTGAAGTGCCAAAGCGTCATTTTCAAATGATTGTTTTTTTGCAGGAAGGGACACCTTCCTGCACATAAACAATAATTTTGGGCATTTTGCTCTTTCTCAAGAGGGATAAAAGTATTCCTCCTCGTTGCGCCTTGCTAATTCCACCCTGGGGTGGCGTTAGATTTTGGCACTGCCTCAGGTCTACAACATCTCGTAAATCTGAGGCAGCATCAAAATGCAATGGGTGTTGCTGTGGCAACCCCACAGTAACACCCATTTCATGCCCCTCTGATGCAGAAAACTGTTTACAAGGAAGCGTAACGCCACAAAAGATGCCGTAGCACCTCCTTGTAAATATGGAACGGAGGTTAGCGCCACAATATATCAATATATATATGTTATAACTGTATGTGTATGTATATATATATGTATATATATATATAATATATATATATATATTTATACACACACCCACATATATATATATGCACATACATATTTAATATATATATATAGCTATATATATTATTGCTGTGTAATTGAAATTCAAGTATTGCTAATTCTTTGACCTCACACAATGCCCCTGGATGTCATAGAAGCATACTCTTGAGGTAGCAGTAAAACTGCATTTGGAAATTCTATTTTACCATTTAGAAACCAACCGAATTTCCAGAGATTGAACTCTCACCATGTACAAACAAGTAATCCATTTAAAGGCACAAGGTAATTCAATATGCATTTGCAATTATGTACACAGAAAAAAGTAATAGTGGTGTTTGCAAATACTCTCTACTACTCACCTTATTTTACTTAATAGCAAATTTAGATTTAAGATGGACTTGTAGATTTTACTTTGAAGTGCTACCTGAAAAAACTAGGTGAACATCTATACATCTAGGTTTGTCAGTCTAATAGTTGGCAGAGTTTGCATACCTCTTGCAAGTAATTTCCCACATCTGCAAAGTGTCTCCTGTCAAGGACAAGAGCGAATGAGCTGCCTTGTTTGGAATGGAGAAAGAGCACCCACATATTTCATGCAATAATAGGCATTAGGCTACCCACAGAAAAAAATACATATTTTCCCTATGTAGAAAAAAAAAGTATGAAAGGTCAGAATTATCAAAGGTTTTGTGTCACCCTTGCATCACGCACAAGGACACAGGGAAACCAAAACATAAAACTAGATTTACCAAGCCAAGCAAGGCCACCTTGCATGGCCCTGTGTGGGTTTGGAAATCTGGAGTAGCTCAAGGCAGTGCAAGTCACTGGCTTGCCTTACTCTGCCCCAGAGAGGTGTCCCATGTTTAGAGCATGGATGTTCCCGAATATCCACCTATGGATTATGGCACATCCCAAGATTGACTATAGGTAGTAGACCTGGGAATGCATCAAAATAATACACCTTCTGAGGAGAAGTGTAGGAAGGAGAAATATATGGCACATCCTTGTCAGCTCCCTATAATGCGTGTGTGACATTTTGATAAATCAGCCCTGAAATGTATAAATGCATATTTGTGTCATATTTCTGATTGCTAAAATTTGAACTGGGAGGAAATTTTGTGTGCATGTGTAAACATTTTCTTGTGAATAGTTCTAGGAATCGATGACTGGTGTAGATTGGAGGCAATGGTCCAGACATACAGAAGAAGAAGAAATTGTCTCCAAACATGCAAGTAATCAAACATCTGAGATTGTATATCTGAGCCTGTGATTGCCTCATTTTTCACTGTAGAATGCAATGTATATGGCAATGTCTCCCCATGCTCCTGTATAGAAAAAGTTTATAATTGTAAATGCTTGGAAATATCAAGCATTTGTGTGGTAATATTTCACATGCACAGTATTACTGAATTTACAGCTGCATTCACTGTACATGTATATTAGTAAAAAAATAGACTTATCTGCACCTATGTCTGCCTTCACTATTGTATACATTTGTCAGAACCCCAATCAAGGGGCCACGGGGTAAGTGTTCATGTGCTCCTGATGAGGGTGGGGGCTACAGCAATCCTGTTCTTAGTCCTGTATGTGGGATATGGTGTTCCCATGGCACCCTCACTCATCCAACGGGGTCGAACCAGTCACAGTTCTTGTTGCTTCTGGTGATCTGTGGGTCATCACTGCTCACGTTCCACCGGCTCAGACTCAGTCAACATGGAAAAGTTATCCAAGGCAGCCCTTCCTGGCATTCAGAGTTGTCACACCCCTTCAGCACAAGGATACAGCAGGCTTTCACCACAGCTGCCAATCCTGTCATACAGAGTCACCATACCAATAATGTGCAATGCTTTGGCCCTTTCCACATAGTAGTCTTCACCATTCTGGCTACTGCACAAGACATCAGTCCTTATCAAATAGCAGTCTTTGACTCAGCTGTGTTCACGGCAGTCCTCTCCTGCCTTATGGGGTTCGCCGACTCAGTCTTGCACTGGCAATAATGCGATCAGTTCAGGAGCTGTTTCACTGCAACTCACAAATGGAGTCTACTCAACAAAGCTGCCCACTGGAAATTGTTTACTCCAAAGCACTTCTCTTCCTCACAGGGTACACTGGTCTTGGCAAGCAGTCAGGTGCTGTTGCTCCAGGGTCCAGGGGGGTGGTCTTAGATTCACTAGATGATGTCCCCTCACCCAGGAGGGAGACTAGTAGGCCTTGGCCCCCATTTCTGGTCACAGGTAGAAGTGGTGCAGAGCTTCCCTCCTCACACGGATGCATACATTTACTTTAAAAAAAATACCAATATCATTTAATGAATTGATAACCAGAACTTTTATCCGCTGAGCCATGCTTCTTAATTGTATTATTTAATGCAAGAGTGCTGTCTTTGTACCTTACTTATAGGCCAAGGAGAGAATATTGTACAAGAAAAGGAAAGTTTTAATGTGAATGTACTTATCTCATGAAATTTTGGATGAACTTAAAATATTGAAAATGGGAAGAAATACAAAGCTGCTCATGACAAATTGAATATGACATTCATTTGTATGATTTTCTATGCATGGCAAGGTCCCATGAGGATTTTAAAGGATTAGACAGCAGTCTAATTGAAAACATAATATTGCAAAATTATTTAGTTATGAAACTGAACATTACCCTATATGATAAATCCAACATCATCGGTCCCTTTCATATTTCAAATGAAATAGATATGTGGTTAAAAACGTTGCCAGTCTTATCAATTATAGATGACAAAATGGTAAAGGTGAAATCATCAAGTTAGCTAGTATTGTAACTGAGCCTCTGGATAAATTGAAATACAGGACCTCGTTTTTTGATGCACCGGTGGCTTTCTTTTGCTTTATGCTCAGAAAGTGACGCATCTAGGCAAATGTGTCATTTTTCGTCAGGAGGCATCTTTTTTTCATGCATCAGAATCGGCGGTATCACGTTATTTTTATTACATGCAAGGTATGTGTTCTGTCTGAAAAACCATTGTAAAACTATAGCAGTGGTATTTATGATTTTTTTTTTTAAATGAGGCAGTGTCGGGCAGCAGGCCGCTGCACTGGCAATGTGTCAAATTTCCTAAGCCTCAAAAACCCAGGTGTAGGAATGACGCATTGGCTGTTGCAGAGGTATGTGGCCAGATGAAGTCACTTCCAATGCTGGAATTTGCGAAGAAATCACGTCCCCCAGAAAAGATAAGTGCACACATGGGGAAGGTAATGCAGTACATGTCACACTACACTACATCAATTCCTTATGCCACACATATGTGTGCATAGTGGTACACATAAGTACACTATGCCCACTTGTATGTGTGACATACAGTACCAATGTAATAGAGTGCAAGGTGAGTTGTTCACCTTTTTACACTTTACATTGGTGCCCATGCAGTAGTGTATGCGCTAGTCAAAACCGAAGCATTACCTCTTTATTTTGATGCATTGCTGAAGTTGTGCCAGTTTTCTGACCAGCAACAGCAATGCACCACTTTTGGGACGGATGCTTTGCAGCATCCTTCTCATGGATGCATCAGAATTTCTAATGCATCCTTAAGACCTGGCAACATGGAGCAGCATCTTGTAAATGTGGTGCATCCATCGCATCATAAACTTTTAAGAAGCAGTGCAAGGAAAACTGACACTTCACTGCAGAAGTGCAGCGATCTGTCAATTTTTATAAATGGGGACCTTAGTGCATAAAATTGTGTCCCAGATTAAGCACTGCAGCAGTTTTCATACTATTTTGATTTCTTTGGTGGATTTGTTTCCTTGACTATTTGAGTAAAACTTCTGTGTGTCACTTTCCCACCTAGTCCTTTCTAATACAGTTAGATTTTATTTAGAATATTTGCTGAAAATCATAAAAGGATACTGTTGATGTCTGTTTATATGAATATATGAATTGCTTTGGCCTGTTAAAGGGGCCTGGCTGAGATCGCAGAGACCCAGCATCCAACCTCCAGTAACAATTAATTCCACAATGCACATAATCTGGCTATGCAGGAGTAGAAGCACAAACAACAAAATATCAGTCACCCAAAAATAATATTTTCTTGATCAAGTGTTAAAGAACACGCTTGTGTTCATCAGCCCCAATATTAGTTTAGCAGAGTAATAATTAACTGGAATCACTCAATAACTGAGTTCTAGATCATGGAACAAGTTAAAGGGTTTTATCACAAGATCTCAATTTTAAAAATAGAGACAAATATATGATATATGTCATGAAAACTCAGAAACAGAGTACATAGTCAAGAAAGCAGAATTATACTGAGGGCCTGATAACGACTTTGGTGGATGGGATACTCCATCACAAATGTAACAGATACCCTGTCTGCCATATTACAAGTTTCATTCTATCCTAAGGAACTTGTTGAAAGTCAGATGTGATATCTGTGACGTTTGTGACAAAGTCTTCCATCCTTCAAGGTCATAATCAGGCCCTAAGTCCCAAATGAGGAGCAAAATCATAAAAGGAACAGACAGCATGCTTAGAGGAAAATAAAAAATCTGACTCACCCCCTCGAATCAAGGGGTTTTATACACATTTTATGAATAGGTAATAAGCAGAATTTACAAATTCAGCATGGCATGACTAGTGGTAACACATATTGGGCAAATCAGAAGATACATTGTCCCATCTTCCACATAATACTAACCCACGTTTAAGAAATGCACAACACAATATGAAGGATTTTTTGAAAAATGACCCATACACAAATGTATTCTACCAGGCTCACATGAGAAGTGCTGCCGAAATGTCCTTAGGAGTTGCCACATTTAGGACATGAATAAAAGTTTTATTCACAATACATGCACTCTATGGAAGATAACTAGTATGCAGTATATATCTTGTGTTCTGCATAGACTTTGGAGATAGAGCAAATACAGGCAGATTTGATAGGAGTGGAGAATGAGCAGGAGCAACACGAACAGAACACTGGAACAGCATACATATTAAGGAAAACTGTGTCCTCGTAAAAATGTGGCACAACTAAACCAAATGAATAAGCACATTTCTAAACAACATATCAAAATGAGTTTAGGTGCACAGTTAATAATTCATTGGTTACATCTGAAATTCGTTATAAAAATGATTAATATTTGAAGTTAATTTTCATTCTAAATTGTGCATTAAGATAAAATTCCATAGCTGCATTCAGAAAGGGCTGACCACATGTCATGGACTACAGTAAGTGTACACACCTCAAGGCAAAGTTGCTGCACTGCATTGTGTGAATTGTAGAGAGCAGAAATTTGCCATATCTTCTAAGATATAGCACACGTCTTCTCCCTCCTTGCACTGGTGCACTTGAGGCTGCCTAGACATTTTAATGGCACTTTTGCATCTTGCTGCAAGGGTGATTGTGTTAGGAGCATGATTGTTTTTGTGCACAACAACAATAGCTAAAGGTGTTTTCTTTTTTATGTATGATGTGGAATGTATCACACATAGAAAAAGTAAGTAATGAGGAGTAATAAATATACTTCTACTCGTTACGCCTGGATCTTTGAGGGGTACCAATTTTATTGCAATCCCAGGTTTACTAACCTGAGTAAATTTGGGATTAAGTCAAAATCAATGCGTGGGGGCATGGGAACGCCCAGGCTCCACCCATATAATGCCTCCCTGATGCAAAGATATTCAAGGCAGCTCTATGCACTGTGTTGAATATTTATCATTACTTGATGCAATGCTATGTTGCACAGCATTGCGTCACAAGTTTCGGCGCTGTGTAGCAGCATTTCTATGTGCCATGGACACAGTGTCTATGGTATGGCACACCATGGCGCAAGGTCCTGAGATGCATCATAAATTGTGTTTTGAGAAAAGCTCAAGTACTGAAATGCAAGTATTATTTATGTGCAAAAAGTTGATTTTCATGTCGTAAAACATCTTTGTGTGCCACAAATCAGTAACTGCGGCACACAGCAGTGCTTTAATTGAGGGAATGGTTGAAAAAGTGATGCAATCTCTCCAACAATTCTCCTCAATACAGAGATGCATGGAAGGAGCCTCAGGGAGCCTGGGGAGAAACAGCTCCAACCCAGAAGACATGCCATCATTCCAGGGGAAAAGGAAGTGTAACTTAAAAGAGGAGGAGAACCAGATAATTTTGAGGTGAAAAAAAGCAACTTTTATTTGTCACCTCAAAATTGCCATTAGTGAGGAAGGATGCCATTTAGCAATCCATAGAGGACAAGATAAACTGCTTTGCATAAACAAAAAGGAACATCCTGGTGTGTAAGAAGAAGTAGCATGACTACAAATGCAGGGCCAAAGAAAACTGGCCAGGAACCTTAAGGCAGCCTTGAGGACTGGAGGAGGACGAGAAGTCCAGGAGGAGATGGATCCATTAGAGGAGCAGATAGCATCCCTAATTCCAACAGAGTTGGTAGCTGGAGCGGAAGGTCAGGACAGTGCTGAAGTAGAGGTGCAGCAAGAACTACAGAGTGAATGAAAACAAGGGACCATATATTAGTAAACTTTCAAGCAATGCAATGCAGCAAGACAGTTTTCTCTGGTGTGCTGCGCTGTGTGAAAGAGAATGTACAGGAATGCCCCACATGTTATGTCATCCTTCATGTTGGAAAGTGGATTATTGGTAAGGGCAGGTAAGTACCTACAGTTAGCAATAGGTCACTAACCTCCACTAGGTTCAGTTAGGTCTCAATAAATTAACCCCAGCTCAACCCTTGGTAGCTTGGCAATGAGTAACAAGGCTTAACTTAGGAGACAAAGGCCCTCATTATGACACCTGAGGTAAATCCTGCTTACCGCCACGCTGACGGCCTCCAACGTAGCGCTGGGGTGGCGGATATCCGTTCACCATATTATGAAACACACACACCAATCCGACAGAATACAGCCACATACACAAATCCGCCAGAACAAAGGTTAGTGATAAACTGGTGGTCCCAAAACCCACACCTTCTGCCCATTATGCCAGCAGAACAATGCACATCACAAGATGACCCACGAAGCACCACGGCGGACATTCAACAGCGGTAAACCACTGGTGGTACATACCGCTGTGCTCACAATGGACACCCACAGACAAAACAACACCACATTGGACAATTCAAACAACACACACCTGACACTCATGCACACACCACACCCACACACCTACACAACTATAAAACACACGCCCACATTACCCACAACCTGTTACGAATACAAATCATTGCCACCAGACTGACACCAAGACCACTGCGTCAACTAGAGCCACACACCACTTACACCCACACATCCCTCACGCACCCCACATCATACACCCCATTCACATTACCCAACACACATCACATAACACCCATGGCACCACAAAGGCACTCCTATTTCACTGAGGAAGAGTTTAGGGTCATGGTGGAGGAAATCGTCAGGGTAGAGCCACAGCTATTTGCAGCACTGTGCAGCAAATATCAACAGCCAGGAAGATAGAGCTATGGCAGAGAATCGTGGACAGGTTGAACGCCATGGGACAGCACTAAAGAACAAGGGATGGCATCAGGAAGAGGTGGGACGACCTACAGGGGAAGGTACGTTCCATTGCAGCAAGACACCAGCTTGCTATCCAGACCACCTCCTCCCCCACAACTCACAGCATGGGAGGAGCAAATACTGGCAATACTGCATCCTGAGGCCCTGGCTGGAGACAGAGGAGGACTAGACTCTAGGAAGTCAACCTTTAACAATTATCACCCCCCATACCTGCATGCCATCACATACCCTCACCCTCACTTCCATCACTCTACTCCATCCCACACACTCCACCATCACATTGCACTAATCCCAATATGAAGCTCTGCATGCTGTACCAATGCATGGACACCCCTCATAGCCCTGCATGAACACTCATCTCTAAAGCATGAACAGTATAGGGAAACTAACATAACAACAATACACCAGCATACACAAGTAAAAGCTGGCAGGGCAACACCAACCATGGAGGGGAAGCCAGGGATGTACAATATGTCTTACACATGAAGCATAATATATCATTTACATCCCCACAGGTACCCCCACCAATGTCACTGGAGAGGAGGTGCCATCACTATCCAGTCCCCCAACAGAAGAGGCCCACAGTGATGACAGTAACTCTGGTCTTCAGGATCTGGATGATCTAGCAGGCCCATCAGGGACCACTGGACAGCTGGTCACCCAAGCCCAGTCACAGACCACCACAGAGCCTCCCCCATCAAGAACCAACATCACAGCACCCACCCAGCATCTCCAAACCTCTGTCCCCAGGACACGTCACTCAGCAGTGTGCCCACCTGTACGTGGACCCAAGGCTACACCTCACACACAAGACAATCAGGGACCTGGGGTCAGTGGCAGTAGGCACACCATTCAGGGGACAGAGGCACAGGCCAACAGGGACACGGGGAGGACTGATGTGCGCCAGGGGGTGGACAGGACCAGGGAACGGACTCTCCAGGAGGCGCTCTCCGAGATCCTGGGAGCCTATCAGCATTACCAGGACACAATGGGCCAGATCTTAGGCAACGTGCAGGAGAACAGGCGGCTGCAAGAGAGACAGTATCAGGGGATCAGGGAGCACTTGCAGGTCATCAACAGCACCCTGGTCTCCATAGCAGGGGGCTGACAGACATGGCCATCATCTCCCCATCCCATTGCACTTTCCCTTCTATATATTAGCACTACAATAAACACCCTTAGATAAAAATTGTCTTCGAATATGTCCTGTATTTCAAATATGTATTGATTGAAACAGCTACAACCATTGCAAATGAACTGTACATAGAATGAGCATAGAATTAATGACCTGTAGCTGCCTGTTGTGATCACACCAGGAGTATTTGTCAAATCACTGACATTTGCAAAATGAATAGCCAGAGGTAACAGTAAGTGGGCATAGGAGTGAGAAATACCAGCATGCCCATGCCACACAGAATACAATCAAAGTCATTGAAATGTAAAGTTGCACTGTCTCACCTGTGTGTCATTGGAAGTACTGAGAGATCACAGATGCTTTGTGGTCCTCATCCTCATCCTCTGCCTCCTCATCCTCACTGTCCACAGGGTCCACTGCTGCCACAGGGGCATCTCCAGTCTGCTCCTCCTGCAGAAAAGTAACATGCCGTCTGAGGGCCACATTGCACAACTTGAAGCATGCCACTTCTATCTAGCAGACTTTCTTGACTGAGTAGCACAGGGATCCACCTGTCAGATGGAGGCACCAGAACCTGGGCTTCAGTAGGCCAAAGGTCCTTTCAGTGCTCTTCTGGTTCACCCATGTGCCTCATTATACAGTAATGTTCTTCTGCCCTTGCATTCCTCACAGGGGTCAGCAGCCATGATAGGTTTGGGTAATCCCCAGGGGACCTGCAAATATTGAGGGACAAAATTTAGCCACACTCTATCCTATATGGCCAACACCATAGGCATACACCATCATATACTGGGTAGGAAACAGGGCTCACCTATTAGCCACACCCTGTGCCTCTGTAGTTGGGACATCACATTTGGGATGTTGCTATTCCTCAGGACAAAGGCATCATGCACAGACTCAGGATACTTACCATTGATGTGGGAGATGTACTGGTCCGCCAAGCACACCTTTCTGCACATTCATGGAGTGGAAACTCTTAGGATTCCTGAACACCTGTTCATTCTGGCTGGGGGGGACAAATGCAATATGTGTTCCATCAATCACACCAACTATATTAGGGATATGTCCCATTGCATAGAATATGGCCTTCACAGTGGCCAAATCCTCAACCTGGGGGAATGTTATGTAGCTGCACATGTGTTTTATCAGGGAAGACAACACTCTTGTCAGCACTATTGAGAACATTTGGCTGTGCCATTCCTGCTGCCTATCCCGCTGTCACTTGGAATGAACCGATTGTCAGTAAATGGAGAACTGATAGCACTTGCACAAGAGGGGGGATCCCAGTGGGGTGACGGATAGCAGATATCAGGTCAGGCTCCAATTGGGCAGACAGCTCTGTGATTGTGGCCCTGTCCAGTTTATAGGTAAGGATAATGTGCCTGTACTCCAGTGTAGCCAAGTCCACAAGGGGTCTGTACACTGGGGTATGTCTCCATCTCCTATTCATTCACAGTGGTAGGTATCTGAGGGACAAAAGAGAGAGGAAGCTGTCACAAACTGAACAATGGAGCCACAACAGCAGACCGCAATTTGCAAACATGTTATGGGACAGTGTTATTTGTCAAGTATGTGCCTATTTATCCTGTGACAGAGCATTATTCCATAGGCCTGTTCCCCCCCCAAATGGAGTCCACCTGTCCTGTGTGGAAGGACAGGTGGAAGTGAGGTAATGTCGCTGATGTTGTGCGCCGTGGCAGTCGGGAACCACTGTGCAACTTCTCATTGGTTATAATTGGACCCCATGGGGTACAGTGGCCAATGGTGATCTACACTGGTGGTGACGGTATGCACAGCCGCAGATGTGACTGCCATTTTCTATCATATTCATCACTTGTTTCCTGACCTTCCATAGGACAGGACCTACACTGCATGCCCTGCTGTGACCTGTGTCTGGAACTTACCCGTGTGACCGGGGAAAGGGCCACAGCCTTCACTTCAGAGGAGTTGGAGTGACTGGTGGATGGGGTCCTACCCCAGTACAGACTGCTATATGGTCCTCCAGACCAACAGGTGAGTACACTGTGGGCATGATGCATGTGGCATGAATGCATAATGTAAGGGGGGTGGGTGTATGTCCCCTTGGCGGTGTTCACGTTGTGTGCTGGGCTATGTGTGTGCCAATGGTGATGGAAAGGGTATGGTGGGCCATTCCTGTTACTGGCTGGACTGTTTGTCTAATGGTGTTCTCCTGTCTGTATTGCCTCTGCAGGTCAGCGCCAATCAAAAGAAGGGTATATGGCATGCCATCGCCAAGGAGGTGCGGACCTTCGGGGTCTATGTCAGGCGTAGCACCCACTGTTGGAAACAGTGGGAGGACCTGAGACTCTGGGCACGGAAGGCCACGGAGGCCAGCTGGGGAGGGCCTCCCAATGAGGAAAGGGTGCCCGTCGGACCCTGACCCCCCTGATTGCCCACATACTTGCGGTGGCCTATCCTGAGCTGGAATCGCACTAAGGGCCTCACAGCAGCCACAAGGGGGGTAAGTACAGTGGCTATCGTTAAAGCTTGCAGCTGTAGGGGTGGTATCTGGTTGGTGGTTGTGTGTCAGTGGGTGCCCCTAGGCCAGGCCATACATAGCAGTGTAGGTCCACTGGTGGCTAAGGGTCTGAAGGGGAAATACTGCTTACATAGTTTGTTGGCATTCAATACTGGTCCGGGCTGCGTGGTTCCAGGCGTGCTGCTGGTGGTGGTGTGTACCCCTCCTCATTCCTTGTTGAGTATTCATTGCACTGGTAGTGCAATGCATAGTGTGTAGGCCTGTTCCCTGTGTGTGAGGGTGCTGTGTACGCCAAAGGTGGTATAGGTGCAGTCATTGACCCAGTGTATCCTTTGTCTCTCTCCGCCCTTTCTTTCTTTGTCATCCTGTCCTTTGGTGCATTAGCATCACCTGGCTGAGGAGCAGAGGCACCGGTGACAGAGGGAGCTGCATCCCACAGGACCCTGCAGGCAGAGTCCACCGACACTGAGGGCACCAGTGGGACAAAGGGCGAGGGGAGCACCATGGCGGAGACTGGAGGGGACAATACAGACTCTGATACCTCCTCCGATGGGAGCTCCCTCGTAGTGGCGGACACCTCTGTGACCATCCCAGCTTCAGGTGCAGCCACCACCCTGTACCAGCAAAACCCTTCCAGTAGCCCCTCAGCCAGTTGCCCGTGCCCGCTCACCCAAGAGTGTAGGCATCTCCTTCGACCCAGGCACCTCAGGCCCTGCCCCAGTCAGCCTGCTGCCCTGAGTGAGGAGGCTATTGACCTCCTGAGATCCATTTCTGTAGGGCAGTCAACCATTTTGAATGCCATCCAGGGGCCGCCAGCACAGATGCAGCAATCTAATGCATTCCTGGCAGGCATTCCAGTGGATTGGTGGCCAAACAGCGATCGATCCAGGCTCTGGCATCCTCTCTGATGGCAACCATTGTCCCTGTTTCAACCTTCCCCCCTCCAACTTCCACTTCCCAGTCACATTCTTCTCAACCCCAACCCATCCCAAGCACACAGCCAGATGAGCATGCACAGAAGACAACACCCAAGAGTGGCACAGGCAAACACAAGCACCACACTTCATCCCACAGGCACTCACACAAACACCATTCATTTGTAGACACAACAACATCCACTATTTTGACTGTTTCCCCCTCCTCCTCCACCTCCCACCCAGTTACGTTGACACTCACACCTGCATGTACTACATCATCATGCACTACCAGCATCATCACCACACCAAGCAGAACACACACCTCACTGGCAGACACCTCCACAGCATCCATGCACACGTCTGCTGTGTCCTCTCCCTCCATGTCTACCCCCCTCCTAAAGTACACAAACACAAGCACTCAGACACCCATCAGCCAACCACCTCACAACAGCATACAGCCCATGCACCTGCACCTAAATCCTGCAGACAAATACCTCCAACAGCCACTCCATCATCCTCCACTCCCATTACTCCTCCCTCTTCCCACCTCAATGTCACAAAAAAGCTTTTCCTTTCCCAGATTGACCTCTTCCCTACCACCCCATCCTGCACGTATGGGCAGGGTAGCAAGGACCCAGCCAAGCACCTCAGCCAAACAGTCCATGGGCCCAGTGGTACCAACACCTACTCATGGTGGAAAGGATTCCAGGCCACAAATACTGAAGGGGAAGGAGCCTGCACCAGACACAAAGAAGGGGAAGGAGCCTGCATCACCCACAAGGAAGGGGAAGGAACCTGCACCAGCCACAAAGAAGGGGAAGGAGCCTGTGCCAGCCATTAAGAAGGGGAAGGAGCCTGCACTAGCCACAAAGAAGGGGAAGGAGCCTGCACCAGCAGCTGTCCTGGAGTCACCCCACCAGCCCTGGTTGTGCAGCCATTAGAGAGTGCAGGGCTGAGCAGGAGCCTCACACAACCACCATTACAGTGCAGCCATCAGAGGGAGCAGGGGTTGAGCAGGGGCCTCCCACAACCACCGCCACAGTACAGCCATCACCACCGGCAGTCACCATCTAGTCCAGCCTCCATGGTCTGCTATGCAGCCTGCCCCCACCAGAACCAGTGGGGAAGACACCCACTCGAGAGACTGTGGCCTTGCACTCCCCAGGACCAAGCACAGGGCATGTTACCCCCTCCAGAACCAGTGGGAAAGACACCCACTCGAGAGACTGTGGCCTTGCACTACACAGGACAGAGCACAGGGCATGTTACCATGAGCCTGATGGCAGTATTACCGCCACTTTATCAATGACCGCCAGGGTCGTAATGATGGCCAAAGTGTGTCAAGCATTCAACTATCACTAAACAGTGATTAAATAAAGGAAAATACAAAACCAATTCATAACAATAGATAATATTTTTATCTTTAATTTGGCACCAAAATGAATAAAATCGGAAAAGGGGAAGCAGAAATATGAATTTTTTAAGAATTAATGTTTTCTAGTGCATAGAAACCAAAAGCCCCAATCTGGTCGCACCTCAACCGAGGCAAAGTCAAAGTTTCAGGTCCACCATGATGGAGCCCTGCTCGGCTACAGCAAGCGGGAGGTCTTGGTCACAAGTTTACCTTAAGACTTTGCCCATTTTCTTGAAGCCTTTCTTTAGCGGAACGAAGTTACTAATCCCATCCAACCACCATGGAGCCTTCTTCGGGTATGCGTTGCAGGAGACCTCGGTGAAGATTTCTACATTCAGACTTAGATGATTTTTTGGGATGAAAATCTTTGTCTTGGCCAAAGCTGAATCTTCATCTGACGTCCGTGGAGCCCTCCAAGGATATGCAGCATGGGAAGTCCCGGTCAACTTTTTACCTTCGGACTTAGTCACTTTTTTGGAGCTTTTTCTCTCTGACATCGGACGACCCTCCACAGCAAGCCAATTTCGAGCCAACATCATCGGTTTGCCTTTCCTGGAGCCCTCAGGGAAATCCTAGCAGTCTGGGCTCCGTAGCTTTTCAGTGGGACGGACCTGAAAATCAGACTGGGTCGCGCTCGACGTAAGACGGCTTGACTCTGAACAGTATGTCAGTACCTTTAACCCCCTCGCTGCCAGGCCTTTTCCCCCTCCTGTGCCAGGCCTTTTTTTGGCTATTTGGGGCAGTTCGCGCTTAGGCCCTCATAACATTTTGTCCACATAAGCTAGCCAAGCTAAATTTGCACCCTTTTTTTCCAACATCCTAGGGATTCTAGAGGTACCCAGACTTTGTGGGTTCCCCTGAAGGAGGCCAAGAAATTAGCCAAAATACAATGAAAATTTCATTTTTTTCAAAAAAGTTGGAAAAAGTGGCTTCAGAAGAAGGCTTGTGTTTTTTTCCCTGAAAATGGCATCAACAAAGGGTTTGCGGTGCTAAAATCACCAGTTTTCAGGAACAGGCAGACTTGAATCAGAAAACCCAATTGTTCAACACAAATTTGGCATTTTACTGGGACATACCCCATTTTTACAATTTTTTGTGCTTTCAGCCTACTTCCAGTCAGTGACAGAAATGGGCGTGAAACCAATGCTGGATCCCAGAAACCTAAACATTTCTTAAAAGTAGATAAGATTCTGAATTCAGCAAGGGGTCATTTGTGTAGATCCTACAAGGGTTTCCTACAGAAAATAACAACTGAAAAAGAAAAATATTGAAATTGAGGTGAAAAAAACAGCAATTTTTCTCTACGTTTTACTCTGTAACTTTTTCCTGCAATGTCAGATTTTCGAAAGCAATATACTGTTACGTCTGCTGGACCCCTCTGGTTGCTAGGATATATAGGTCTTGTAGGTTCATCAAGAACCCTAGGTACCCAGAGCCAATAAATGAGCTGCACCCTGCAGTGCGTTTTCATTCTATACCGGGTTTACAGCAATTCATTTGCTGAAATATAAAGAGTGAAAAATAGCTATCAAGAAAACCTTTGTATTTCCAAAATGGGCACAAGATAAGGTGTTGAGGAGCAGTGGTTATTTGCACATCTCTGAATTCTGGGGTGACCATACTAGCATGTGAATTACAGGGCATTTCTCAAATAGATGTCTTTTTTACACACTCTCTTATATTTGGAAGGAAAAAATTTAGAGAAAGACAAGGGGCAATAACACTTGTTTTGCTAATCTATGTTCCCCCAAGTCTCCCGATAAAAATGAGTGGGTAGGCCTAGCGCCCGTGACAGGAAACGCCCCCAAACGCAACGTGGACATATCACATTTTTTTAAAGAAAACAGAGGTGTTTTTTGCAAAGTGCCTACCTGTAGATTTTGGCCTCTACCTCAGCCGGCACCTAGGGAAACCTACCAAACCTGTGCATTTTTTAGAACTAGAGACCTAGGGAAATCCAAGATGGGGTGACTTGTGGGGCTCTGACCAGGTTCTGTTACCCAGAATCCTTTGCAAACATCAAAATTTGGCTAAAAAAAACACGTTTTCCCCACATTTTGGTGACAGAAAGTTCTGGATTCAGAGAGGAGCCACAAATTTCCTTCCACTCAGCGTTCCCCCAAGTCTCCCGATAAAAATTGTACCTCATTTGTGTGGGTAGGCCTAGCGCCCATGAAAGGAAAGGGCCCAAAACACAACGTGGACAAATCACATTTTTTCATAGAAAACTGAGGTGTTTTTTGCAAAGTGGATTGTGGATTTTGGCCTCTAGCTCAGCCGGCCCCAGGGGGGGCAGAAATGGCCTAAAATAAATTTGCCCCCCCCCCGGGAGGGACCCTTGCCTATGGGGTCGCTCCCCCTGCGTGACATTGGCGCCCCCCAAAAAAGCTGAGCTTCCAGCACGATGGGGGAGGCCCTGTGACAAATCAGCGCGCGCTCGCGCGCTGACGTCACAGGGGTGGTGGGGGGTCGAAGGGGGTGGAAGGGGAAGGGCTTCCCCTTCCATCCCTGCCTTGGGGGGTGGGTGGGGAGCACAGGGATGTGCTAGCGCTCCCCCCAGTTCCCGGGTGTAGGACGAGGTGACCTCGTCCAAGGCACCCGAAAGGTTAAGGAGCTTTTTACAAAAAGTTCTCCAAACTTCTTGATCTTCTTCCAGAAGGTCTTTGAAGGTCTTTTAGGAGTACACAGCTCACCCCAAGGTTCCAGAAGCTCTGAATTGTTCCTTGAGGGTTATGAATCCAACTCCCAGAATGCACCTTGCTCAAACTCCAAAATGGCCACTGGACAGTGGTCAGCTCGTCAGTTTCTTCAGGATTTGATGCAGGGGATTCTGAGTTAACCTGGTGCAAGCAGGGAGTCCCTTCTGGAACCAGTTGAAGCCTGGCAAAGTCCTTCTTGCGGTGAAGCTCTGGTGTGCAGCTAGTGCAGTGCTTCAGAGTGCAGTATCCAGGTGCAGGTCAGGAGTCCAGCAGGGCAGTCCTTCTTCTTCTTATGTTCTTCCTTGTAGGGATCTGAGGTGTGTGTGCAGCTCTGCCATATTTAACCTTGCTCCTGGGATGGAAAGTACAGTGGTCCTGGTTGTCCAATCACAGGCAGGCTCCTTCCCTCTTTGATGACCACTTCCTGGGAAGTGTGGCAAAAATATATCCCAGGGAGCAACATTTATCAAAAATCCAACATGGTTGAAAGTGATTTTAGAGGTTAGATTTGGCTGAGCCCAACCACTGGTGTGGCATAAAATTCTAAACACACCCCTCTCCTGCGCTCTCCTAATCTAATCAAGAGGGCATCTAATTGTCTGGGGTTGCAGGAAGCTGGGGAGGTCCTGAGCTGCTCTAAATGTCCTTACCTGCCTTTGAAGGCCAGTTTGGCCTCTCTCCCCATCCCGTTTCTTCATCTGCTGAGGCAGATCTCCTCCAATTTTCCCAGGTCCATGCTTAATGTGCTGCCCCAGTTCAGGTATTTTGTCTGAATCCTGGGACTTGCAGTGTAATTTATTCTTTTATAAAACAGGACTACAATTCCCATGATAGAAAGTAGAATACCTGGACAGGAGCAGCACCTCATGCATGGACCTTGAAAACTTGACAGATATGCCAGTGATAATGCAAGCCCCTATCCACCATAACATAATTGAGGTTGTATTAGGGTTATGCAGCCAACAGAGTATGGTAATGTAAATTCAGTTAACATGGCTTAATAGAGGGTCAATGTGTCACCGAGAGGGTAGCCATGTGCTGAGTAGGCACATGCTGTTCAAGTATGATTACTTGAAGAGCCAGGTGTACAGTTTCTAGTTCACATCCATATTTGATGCAGCTGACTAGGGGAGGCTGCTCAAGGTGTAGCCTGCCATGTAAGAGAATAACCTACCTCCTGTCTTGCACATATCAATATAGGGGTGTGGTTGAGTGCAAGTGATGTAGAGCGGTGGTTCATGATTGGTTGGTGGAAGCGTAGATGCTTGGTGGGCTGGGTGGTACGTGGTCGTGTAGTGCCTTGCAGGTGTGGGTAACCACATTGAACTGGCAGTGTATCTTAATGGGGACCAAGGTGGTCATTATGACATTGGCAGTGTGAGCGCGTCACAAAATTCCTAGCTATTTTAAATTCTGAATAGGGGATCCTGCGCTAGAGGACGATGGATCGAAGCGACATAGGTTTGAGACGATGTCACCAATGGGAGGTTTAAGGACCATCAATTCAACAATATTCAATATTATGAAGCTTCAGTCAATAGCTACACAGGTGTAATAATAAGAATTTGTAGTTTTATTTCCCTATATTAACAAAGCTAAAGTCATGTAAATTACTCTCAAACACTAATGATAAGCATATGAGACCAATAGCGGCTGATAAATCGACGTATATATCTCAATCTGATTAATACGATTAAACATATTATCTCCAAAAGAATCACACTTATTAATAATACAAAAACTGGTAATAATGGTAGAGTATACGTTAGTTCAGCATCAAACGATTTCAAAACAGGTCATGAGCATATCAAAATTAAATCTCTAACTAACCACAGAATAGCATTACATGTTGTGCTTCATGTGAAAAGAATTTAGTAACACAATTTAGAAAACCACTAACTCGATTATAAAAAACTATTAATGTGCAGCAATATAATCATCAGTTGCAGCTGGTACCTAGAAAGCAAGAGAGACACAATTCACATTTAATAACATACATTACCACAAAAGTAGTAACAGCATATGATCAGTTTCAGCCTGAGGACACCATCAGCTATGGGCCTAACAACAGCTAGTCTCAAATCTCTCCAACGATCTCCTACTCTTCCCTCCAATGCACACACTAATTTACACAGGCTGCTTTACTAAAATCTAATTAACTCCTGATTGGTCAGTCTATACGGTGGTTTCATTTCAGCCAATTGACAACTAAATTGATGACCTAAACTTGACAAACCCACGCTAACCATAAAATTTTCTTTCGATGGAACTTTTCTTCTTCCGTCTCGTCTGTAACTCAATGGTCTCATCTGCCTCTTGCATATCTTGTTCTTAGGAAGAAACTTTCTCTATAACTTCTACTTCCATCCTCGAGGAAAGACCAAATATTAGTAACATTCTCAAACAATAGGACATTTCAACTTATGCAATTTTTGATTAATGCATGACCTTGTAAGACATGACACCGTAACCCACTAGGGATAGCTATGGATACCTCTAAACAAGCTTCAAAAACACTTATTATGAAAGCTTTGAATCATGGAAAATAACTACACCATCTGAATATAATTTTGCTCAGCCAAAAACAAAAAAAGAGACATTTCAGAAACTTCTCGTTTTACACGTTAGTTCATTACGCATTTTTAATATGAAAATCATTAATAAACATATTAAAAAATTCACACTGTCACAGCAGTGACTGTTAAAGTGGTGTTAAACCCACCAACAGGCTGATGGTAATTACCACCAAATTATGATCATGGCGTTGATACCTCCCATAGATAGCAAATGTACCACACCAACAGCCAGGGCTTTAACATCACTGACCACGGTGGAAGCCATCAACAGGCAGGCAGAAGGCAAAAAGTACCACCCACCATATTATGATATAGCAAACAGCCATGACTTCCGGGGCGGTACCAAAGCCATCAAAAGCCTGGCAGAAACATGACTCAGACAACAAAAGACTCGCCATCAGAGACACAGAGAAGACCTCCACTGCCATGGAACTGGAACATCAAGGCTTCACAATGCTCTTCTATGCCATAGTCCACCAGGAACACCAACACCGTCTAAGACGACGATGGTGAGTGCAGCCACCTAGCACCCAAGGGAGGGAGGGAGGAAAAGGAGAGTGACACACACACGCACAACACACACCATTCACACACACCATACACACAATCTGCTGCAGATTGAAAGCAATGTCACAGGACCCACGTCTAATTAAAACAAGGAACACCTTAAGGTTGAACTGAAACTGTAATATGATGCCAACAGCTACCATATTGTCCATGCGAAAACAATAACAGGTGTCAATGTCTAGAAAGGGCCAATGCGCAGTCCAAAGTACAAAAGGCCCACTTGGCCACAGTGCATAATCCAAGCCCCAACTTGATTCATGACAGTATCCGAAATCCACTCTGCAGGGGCATCATGTTGGAAATGGGTAGGCACCACTGATTCTCGAGGGGGCTCCTTGCTCAATTCTCTCTGGTGGGGAGTGTAAGGCCACAGTCTCTGAAGTGGGGAACATGCCCACTGGTTCTGGAGGGGGCTCCTTGCCCAATTCTCTCTGGTGGGTGGCCTACATGCCCTCTCCTGGAGGTGTGGGCTGCTGTGCTTCTGCTGGAGGTGAGAGTGCCTTGCCCTCTTCTGACGGAGGGGGCCTCTTGCCTCTCTTTGCTGGTGGAGTGGGATCCTTCCCATTTTTGGGTGGTGGGATGGGATCCTTCCCTTTCTTGCCTCCACGACTTGGAGGTGCCTCCACTGTCCCCGTATCATGTCCCTTGGTTTTCAACCCCATAGTCCTTCCTTTCTGAGGTGCTGGGTCATTGTGACCCTGCTCTTACGGGCAGGTCGGGGATGGAGGAGGAGGGAAGAGGTCAAGATGAGCAAGAAAAAGCTACTAAGGGACGTTGGGGCGGGATGTGGGGAGAGGAATGGGAGTGTAGGTTGAGGGAGTGGTTGTCGGAGGTATACGTCAGCTGGACTTGGGTGCAGGTGCATGGGCAGTGTGTGTGTATGAGGTGGATGGCTGTTGGGAGTCTGAGTGCATGCATTTCTGTCTCTCAGGAGGGGGCAGGCAGGGTAGGAGAGGAGAAAGGACAAAGGGGACGCATGGATGGATGTTTTTGAGGTGTCTGCAAGTGAGGTGAGTGTGCTACTTGATGTGGTGGTAGTGGTGGTGGTGGCTGTTGATGCAGGGCACACAGGTGTGAGGGTGGATGTGACTGTGAGGGAGGAGAAGGAGGAGGAAGGGGAGACAATAGAGGCAGTGGATGTTGTTGTGTGTGCAACTGTCTGTTGTTTGTGTGAGTGCATATGACCTGAAGTGTGCTGCCTGTGTTTGGCTGTGCTACTCTTGTCTGGTGTTTTGTGTGCATGCTTGTCTGTATGTGTGCATGGGATGGGTTGGATTTGAGGAGACTGGGAAGTGGTGGTTGGAGGGAGGATGGTAGGAACAGGACACTGGCTGCCAGCAGAGAGGAGGCCAGAGCCTGAAATGATCTCTGTAGGGCCGCCAACCCACCGTGGATGCCCTCCAGGTATGCATTGCATTGCTGCATCTGAGATGCCAGCCCCTGGATGGCATTCACTATGGTTGACTGCTCTACAGAGATGGATCTCGGGAGGTCAATAGCCTCCTCACTGAGGGCAGCAGGGCTAAATGGGGCAGGGCCTGAGGTGCCTTGGATGCCTACCCTCCGGGTGAGCGGGCACAGCCAACTCACTGGGGGGCTACTGGGTGGGTGGTGCTGGTACGGGGATGGCAGCTGTACCTGTAGATGGGGTGGCCTCAGAGGTGTCTACCACCAACAGGGAGCTACCATCAGCAGAGGAATCAGAGTCAGTGTTGTCACCTCCTCTCTCTGCCGTGGTGCTCCCCTCGCCCTCTGTCACTAGTCCCCTCTACATCAGTGGACTGTGCCTCCTGGGTCCTGTGGGATGCAGCTCCCTCAGTCACTGATGCCCCTGCTCCTCCGCCTGATGATGCTAATGCACACATGGGCAGGATGACAGTAGAAAATGAGGGGTTGGAGAGAGAAAGGGAGCACTGGGTCAATTACAGCACCAGCACCACAGATGGCATACAATTACCATCACAAACAGGGATGAGGATTGAGCACTATGGAGGCGAAATTCTTCTGATTCCTGAACACCGTTTTTTGGCCCGGGGAGGCAAACTCAATATTTGTTCTGTCAATCACCCCAATAATATTTGGTATATGCAGATGGTGTGCCTGGCTGACCAGTACATCTCCCACATAACCAGCAAGTATCCTGGTTCGGTGCATGACGTCTTTGTCCTGAGGAATAGCAGCATCCCAAATGTGATGGCACAACTACAGAGGCACAGGGTGTGGCTAATAGGTGAGACAGAGTCCCTACCTAATGTATGTCAGTGTATGGCTTCAAGAGTTATCCGTATACCATAGTGAAAGGGTAATGTTTGTGCCTCAATACTTGCAGGTGACTCTGGCTACCCAAACTTATCATGGCTCCTGACCCTTGTGAGGAATGCCAGGACAGGGGCAGAGATGTGGTATAATGATGCACCTGGGTGAACCAGGCAAATCATGGAAAGTACCTTCAGTCTCCTGAAGGCCAGTTTTAGATGCCTCCATCTTTTACTCCCTGTGGTTATCCCCTGAGAAGGTATGCCAGATAGTAGTAGCATGATGCATGTTGCACAGCCTGGCCCTCAGACGACATGTGCCTTATTTGCAGGAGGAGGCGATTGGAAATGCCGCTGTGGTGCAGTGGACCCTGAGCATGAGGAGGCAGAGGATGTGGATGTGGACAACAGAACATCAATTATATATCAATACTTTCAATGACACACAGGTGAGACAGTGGAACTGCAATTCCTCTGATTATTTATGTTTTCAGTGTGGCTGTAGCAGGATGGCATTCACTTCCTTTGCATCTCAACTGGCATCTATGGCTTCTCATTTTGCAGATGTTGGTGTTGTAACAACTGTGTACTGATGTGATGACTACAGACAGCAACAAGTCATTATTCGTATGCTATCACAATGTTCAGGTCATTCGCACAAGATGTGACTGTTTCCATATTTGCACATTTTCATCACATAAAACACTATCACTCATGTGGTGTTCAATGGTGTTTATTGTATTGAAATTTAAAGGCTGAAAAGTACAATGGAATGGGGTGATGGTAGAGGTAAGTCCAGGGTATTGGCCCAGTCTGTTTGTTGCACAGGTACAGTGTCCAATGGGCCATAGAAAGGAGAGCAAAGGCAGTTCAAAGTGGACAAGGTGACAGGGTGGGACACATGGGTGACATTCAGGAGGGGCTCATTTCTTGGTGGTGGTCTTAGTCTTGGCTAGCGTCTCTGGCTTCTATCTGGGTCCCAAGGAATGTTTGTGAGGTGGTTCACCTTCTGCAGGGGGAGGGGTGATGGTAGCCTGTGGGTCCTGTGGCAGGGCCTCCTATCCACTAGCTACAGCAGATGTGTTAGGCTGTTCAGTTGACTGGTTAATTGAAGGGGCCCGCTGGTGTGCTGTCCATTCCCTCATGATGTTGGCCATATCAGCCAGCACCTGTGCTATGGAGACCATGTTGGTGTTGAGGGCCTGAAAATCTTCCCTAATCTCCTGATGGTGTCCCTCCTGCAGCCACTTGTTCTCCTGCATGTTGTTAAGGATCTGGCCCATCTTGTCCTGGGATTGTTGGTAAGCCCGCAGAACATTAGTGAGTGCCTCCTGGAGAGTCAGGGTGAGGGGGTGTTGTGGCATGCAGGTATGGGGGATGATAAGTAGCAAATATCAACTCACCAGTGTCCAGTCCTCCGGCTACTCCTGTGAGTCCCTCAGGATGCAGGATTGCCAAGACTTGCTCCTCCCCTGCTGTCAGCTGTGGGGGAGAAGCTGGGGGTCCACCACCAGTTCTCTAGATGGTGAGCTGGTACCTTGCTACCACAGAACGTACCTTCCCCCGCAGGTCATTCCACCTCTTCCTTATGGCGTCCCTTGTTCTTGAATGCTGTCCCATGGTGTTCACTCTGTCCATGATTCTCCGCCACAGCTCCGTCTTCCTGGCAATGGATATTTGCTGTACTTGTGCTCCAAACATCTGTGGCTCTACCCTGACTATTTCTTCCACCATGATCCGCAACTCCTCATCTGTGAAACAGGGGTGCCTTAGTGGGGACATGGGTGTTGTGTAGCGTGTGTTGTGCAGAGGGTGTTGAGTAATGTGGTGGGGTGTGGGATGTGGGATGCATGACAGATGAATAGGTATATGTGGTGTGTGTGTAGTTGTCACTGTGATTTGCGTAGCTAGCTATTGCAGTCTTTTCGTGTTCGTACAGGGTTGTGTGTAATGTGGGTGGGTGTTTTATACTGCTGTGGGTGGGTGTGTGTGGTGTGTGTATGAGTGTCAGGTGTGTGATTTTAGTTTTGTTCAATGTTGTGTTGTTTTGTCTTTGGGTGACAATTCTGACCGCACCGGTGTGTACCGCCAATAGTTTACTGCTGTTGAATGTCCTCCGTGGTGATTCGTGGGTCATAATGTGGTCGCCGTAGTTTTGTTGGTGTAACGGTATGGGTGTTTGTACCGACACTTTTCCACTTACCTTTGGTCTGGCGGATATGTGTTTGTGGCGATATTCTGTCGGTTTAGTGTGTGTTATAATATGGCGAACGGATGTTCGCCTCCGCAATGGTATGTTGGGGGTCATCACTGTGGCGGTTAGCAGGATTTAATGCGAATCTCATAATGAGGGGCCAAGTCTCTTTGTTTGCGGTGAGGCGTGATGTGCGTGCCACAAGGTAGGTTAAGTAATAATCTGGCAGTGGTGTGTTGGACAGTTTGCCCCTTGTGTAGCAAGTGCAGAGATGCTATAGTAGAAGGTATTGGTGTGGTAAAGTCTACATGTGATGAGAGCCTTGGTGATAGTCTTACAGGTGTGAGGAGGGTTCCATATGAAGAAATTTCTGACCATGCAAAAATGTGAATGCAGGTGGAGGTGATGGGGCAATCTGATGTCTCATGGTGTGGTTGGTGTTCAGGATGATGGACAGGTTTTGGGGAGGTTGCTGGACTAGGTGCTAAGGCTTAGTTATGTGGGCAACCAGTTACTGTTCTAGAATATCATCACTTCTATCTTGTCAGGTTGAGTATGAACTAATTATTTCACATAGAGTTAGTCATGTTGGTCATATTGTGGTGTTGGTGCCTCCTGAGAAGTATTGTATGATCTGGGTGTAATTAGTGTAAGAGATAATGTAGACTGCCTTGTTCTTAATGATGCTTGGTAGAGAAGTCATCTATAAGTTTTAGAGAATGGGGTTGAGTGAAGAGCCTCGTGTGACTCTGCAGATGAGCTCCTTGGGTTCTGAATAATGCAGTGAGCTTGAGCTGCTGCATACTTGCATAGTAATGAAGGAGGATATCCACTTCAGAAATACATGCCTTTCCCTTTTCATGCAGTGCAGCAAGGTCGCTTGCTGTACAGTGTTGTGTGCATAGTTGTGAAATATGACCACTGGTGCACAAATTGCATGCAAGACAGTGCGGCAAAACAGCTTGGTGTGTTGTGCTTTGTGAAAGATAGACTGCAACATAGTGTGAGGTATAACAATATATGGTGCATTACATCTCTTGGCTAGTATGTGTGTGCATACTGATGGCTAGAGCAAATGCAGGCACTCGTGGTGCAATAGTCCCTTCAGTGGTGCCAGGCAGCAAATTTTGCATAAGTGAATGCAGAGAGCAGAAATGCACCGTAACATGATCAACATGGCCCATTCCTGCACTCACTCCTCCTATCTGCATTGCATTGTGTGAAATTAAACAAATAGTCCCCTACTACATATTGAGGTTGTTTGTTCAATGTACATGTATTGCCATGTCAAAAGCAACAATAGTACAACATGGAAGTATTCTCTCATAGAAACATGTGTTCCCTATATATCCCTGTGTACTTGAAAGTGAAGAAAAATACTTTCCGAATGTAACCGAAGTCACTAATGTCAAATTCAATCATGTTATCTCTCCTGTAGATCAGCCTGTCTGTGATGCAAAACTTGTTGAGGACACCATCCTGCCCACTATGGACAAAGACTCCTCCCAACAGCTCCTGTACACTTTTGAAGCCTCTCCTCCATTACTTTCAAGGGAAGATGACGCTGTTAGGTCCCCTGGTAAAACAACACAGACTGAACATGGACCATAAACCTTTCACATAGCAGCTGAGTACTGTAAGGACCCCCTAGGTTACATTTCAACAGCAAATGGTAGGATTCTACCAGCAAAAGGCTGATGAAGTCCGGTTGGGGATGAAGACCATAGCGGACAATCTTGAAGGAGTCCGTATGTGTCTTACCCCTAATAGGGGGCTTACAAAGGCAATCACATACTCCTACTTTTGGCTCCATGGGATGGATAAGTCACTAGCTGACATCACTGGTATCATAATTCAAAAGGAAAAAAAAACATCAGCCTTCTATATCTCACACCAGTTATGTTGTCAGGTAGATGGAAGGCATCAAAACATCCATCCTGTCCATGGAGGCCAAGATTAACTCCTTCAGAGCATCAATGAGTGCCCTTAATAACTGTGTTTTTGATTTGTTGGTTAAGAAGCAAACCCTTGCCAGTGACTACCAAGCTGCCTTACTGGTACCCAAAAATGTTGTTAGGAACATAGGGCCACATTTACAAAGCAGTTTTCAAGTTGCAAACTACAAATCAGCCCGTTTGTGACTTCAAAATGCTATTTGGATTTTGCGATTCGGTATTAGGAAGGGGTGTGACAAGGGAGTCCCTTCCTAGTACCGAATCCAGATGGTATATATGATTGTTTTGTGACCGCGAATGCAGTCGCAAAAAATAATCGCAGTTAGCACCAGTTACAAACTGGTGCTAACCCATTTGCAAACGGGAAGGGGTCACCATGGGACCCCTTCCCCTCTGTAAATGGTAGCGAAATTATTTTTTAGAGCAGGGAGTGGTCCCACGGATCACTGCCTGCTCTGAAAAAATTTAAATTTTTGATTTTGAAATGCATCTCGTTTTCCTTGCTGCATTAAAAAAAAACACACAAAAACCAACTGCTTTATTCAAAAGCAGTCACAGACATGGTGGTCTGCTGTCTACAGCAGACCACCATCCCTGTGAGGGTGGCCATTCCCAATGAGGTTGCAAATTGTGACCTACCCCATGAATATTTATGAGGTAGGTCCTTTCTGACCCCATTGGGAATCGCAAACAGTGTCATTGACACTGTTGTACATCAGGTTTTGTGACTCGCAAATTGTGATTTGCCCAGACTCGCAATTTGCGATTTGCAAAACCTGATTTTTGTGCATGTGGTCCATAGTATTTACATCTTCTGCCTCTGATGTTTGTGTGCCTGAGGCCAATAACATCACTCAGCTGCCTCCATTCCAACACCACAATTTCCAGGGAAGGCAGAACACTCATGAGAGGAGGAAGACACAGAATTCCCCAGTTTTCTGAAGAAGAACTTTCCAATAAACATTTGTGAATGTCCTTTTGCCAGTTTTTTATCTGTCCTGTGTAGGACATCATGCCACCTTCTTTGGCACCCAGTAGAGTACTCTTTGTTTCTGCAGTAGTATATCTTGTCCACCTGTGCTCTAAAATAATATGTTACAATAAGCACATGTAAATGTGAAGTCACATGTGTATCCAAATGTATTTTGATGCACAATACATTATAATTGCCATACACTTTGAAAAAAGCAACTACTCACATGTTGCCATGTGAGGATCTGTAATAAAACAAAAAAATAAAAAACATTATGAGATTTGTTTGATTGCTTCTCAAAATTCTACATACATCATATAATTAAAAAACACAATGCAACTTTTTTGAAGCTTAGGAAGAGTGAGCTAAAGTTAATTGCACATGCTGTCTTTGTAGGTGCACCTACCCCAGCTACATCAATTTCAATTATATGATGCGCAATGTGTAGTTTCCTAATGTAGCATCAGAATGTATCAACCACTGCATTCTCTTGACAGACAAATAATTCGATTTTTTCAAAGTACACAAATACTTACAGCCTATAAATGGAATATGTGAGGCTTGTGAGGCCAAACACTGTTCCACTGATTCACTTAAATGTTAAAAAGTAATTATGACAACATCATTACCTAATGTGACTATCTCATTGCTCACACAAAAGATAATCAACAATGCATAACTCTGGATGGTTGTAGCAAAACTAGCCAAATACTCATGCCCATATTCCTCATGGATTTGCACTGTACCTGTGCCACACAAGCATGCCCAAGGGCCACCCAATACCTTGAGTGACGGTTCAAGTCACGCAAGGGCGTCTTGCCTCACCCTGTGGATGCTGATAAATGCAGTGTAGCGTGTTGAATGTGAGTATATCCACACATGAAAGCATTTACACATACAATTTTGCATAGGTTGCAGAGCAAGGAACTTATAACAATGCTACACCTTCCCAGGAGGGGAAATGGAAGATATATGGACATAAATTATTGTTGTTAGCTCTTTCTAAGTGAGCTGCATGATGTGGCACACTTAGCAAGAAGCAAATGCCAATGATGATTGATTTTGTCCAGGCATGTTTGACTTACCTGCATATAAAAAGAGCAGCCAACAATGTAGACCCCATTGTGGTTAAAGGTTGACTGCATCACTGCTAGGCAGCAAGTTGTGCCCAGCACAGACTGGGAGCAACAATCTGCAGTACCATGTCAAATCCAAAATTTACCTGCCATCTCCATTTCACATAGGGCACTACAGTAAAGGGACTAGCCATGTTGTGATGTGTGCAAAATCAAATACTAGGCCCCCTTACAATGTCTAAAGTTTAGAAATGGGTCCATACATAATTCTAAAGTGAGGAATACCTACACTTGTCCAGAGCACTCTGACACTGCAACATATTCCTACAATGTAGCCAGGGCAAATTGAACATTGTGTATTCACCTAATAAAATAGCACCAACTCATGACAATTAAATAATAGTCAACTAGAGAACAATAATTAATTTATTGAAACATACACCTAATATTTAAAAACACCATCTAACCTTAACTAACCTACACTAACTAACATTAGTACTAGCACATGCTACCTTATCGAACACTTAAGCAATCTTAATCCCTATTGACATATGACAAATTAAACATAAACCTTCATCCCCCTTAATACACATAGGTCATTACAATACAAACATCAACTACATTCTAAAAATATACTACCTACACATAGAAGCCTAAGTAAAGATAGTTTTAGATATTTTTTTATTTTTTATTTTTTATTTTCTTTACACTCAAAACATTACCCTCGCCCACTTTGAAACCTACCATAATAAAACTAGAAAAAGTACTACATATCAACGTATCACTTATCTAAAAGTAACATAAACTATTCCTAGACCTCCACTGCACACTAACTATAACCATTGCTACTATCTAAAATGTATTAAAAAAAACCAGGGTAGGGGATGTTCAGAGGTAAAGTCTAAACCTGGGTGTCAATTCTCTCCCGTGCCTTCAGACACTTCAATAAAAAATTCCCTGCCGCTTTTACTTCTGTTTGAATTAAGCAATCCGCTGGTCCTTCCGACACATCCTCCTCACAAGCAAAACACTGAAATTTTTCCTTGTTACACCTCCAATATGTTTGGGCCAATGACCTGCAGCTGCTGTCCTCCTGAGGGTCCAGGGTTGGATTGTGATGTGCTTCGCTGCTGAGTGACAAGTTGAGATGCTGTAATGAAGGGGTCTTCTGTTCCTGTGCCAATTTACGTCCTCCCCAAATTCCAGCCGACTTGGCCTTATAATATGTGCGGCTCATTCTCCTGAAGTCATGGGCTATCTTTTGGATGTGGCCATACCGTGCCCATCTCAAGGCAATGGTTTTCGCCATGCCTGGTGTCATGTGAGCTAGGGAGAAAATTATGGGGGTTATTCTGACCCTGGCGGTCATCGACCGCCAGGGCCAACGACCGCGGGAGCACCGCCAACAGGCTGGGGGTGCTCCCATGGGCATTCTGACTGCGGTCAGAAACGGGAAACCGGCGGTGTCCCGCCAGTTTCCCGCTGCCCAAGGGAATCCTCCATGGCGGCACTGCAAGCAGCGCCGCCATGGGGATTCCGACCCCCTTACCGCCAGCCTGGTTCTGGCGGTTTTGACCGCCAGAACCTGGCTGGCGGTAAAGGGTGTCCCCCTAACAGGGCCCCACAAAGATTTTCAGTGTCTGCCAAGCAGACACTGAAAATCGCGACGGGTGCAACTGCACCCGTCGCACCCCTTCCACTCCGCCGGCTCCATTCGGAGCCGGCATCCTCATGGAAGGGGGTTTCCCGCTGGGCTGGTGGGCGGCCTTCTGGCGGTCGCCCGCCAGCCCAGCAGGAAACTCAGAATGGCCGCCACGGTCATTTGACCGCGGTGCGGTCATTCGGCAGCTCCCCCCGGCCCTGCGGTTACCGCGGCCGGCGGGAGTCAGAATGACCCCCTATGTCTCTTATTAGGGGAAGTATAATATGTATATCATGGATCACAAAACATAACTGACATTGTTACGCAATCATAAGTGCCTGTCCATACCTACACCTTCTCTTGGTATATAGACATGTATATGATACCTTCATTTCAATTAATTCTCCAATTCTAATCTGTCAACCTAACCTAAGTAAGGCAAGTGAAGGTATGCAAAGCATCTATTTAGACACATTATAGAAGCATGCATTTTACCGATGCCAGTGTTCTCCACTCATTCTGATTTGTCAAAATATAAATGATATCCATTGCCCAGATATGTACCACTTTTTCTGTTGGTCTTGCATCATGAAAGGGGGCAAGGTCAAGGCAAGCAATGGCAGCTTGTGTGTCTCTACATGTATTAAGTAATCATTGAGTTACGCAAGGCAGGACACATTGCTGGCTTCCCTTACCCTGCGGCAGGGAGCAATTCCATAAATCGAGGGTGGGTGTCTCCCTGCATCAACACCCTTATTTCAATGGATTCACCAATTTCTCATCAGTGCTAGACCTGGAAACGTGTCATAATGCACCAAGTTCACAGGTGACCTAAACCAGGAGAAATAATCTAATTTCACATTTCTGTTACCTCAGTCTCTCTGTACTGCATTTTGCAGCAAACAAAGAAAGTGCAAAAGCCTCCCAGGAGTGTGATTCATGCATGCAGCGGTCCTTACCTGCCCAAGAAGTAATTTGTCTATAATGCAGGTTCCTTTGCACTACGATTCAAGGGTGCCTGCATTGGTGCTAGGTAGGCAAAAGAACGCCGCCAGTAGGAAAGGACAAGAATGCGCTGTATCATGGTTATCACTGTGCATTCCTGTCCTTTCCCTTTCACACAGAACAGCAAGGTGGCTTGCCTCATTTGCACTGAATGAAAGTTTGACATAAATGCCACAGTTTAGATAGTGCCCATGAGCCTGACATTGATTTGCCAAAATATGGTAAAACTAGTGCATATTTCCTGCTGGCCAAATGTAGGGCAATGACCGTCTACCCATGTAGTTAGGTCTACGGGGGCTGCATAGGTTTCACAACTATGATATTGCCACTCTGTGCTCAACAGATACATATATAACTGAGATATGCAGGCTGCTGTCTATGGTACAAATTCTAGGCCACAGCCCAAGTTCCTTGCCATGTAGACATCTAGCCTCACAATGTGCATGAGACAGGCTAAGAGCTATAGTTTTAAAGCGAACATTAGATCACTACATTAGCTGCCCTACATCCATGCAGCCTTCAGTGCAATGTAATGTAGCCACTGTCACTCCATTCTACATAGGTCTGAAATGGACACCTCTGATGGATGGTCAGTCACTGCTGAGACAGGATCACAACAACTATACCTCAGGTAAGTGGTAATACTGAGGGAATATTTAGATGTCATACAAATGGCTCACAGCCCTGTGGCAAAAAATGTCATGATTTTAAGTGTACCTTTTCATGGGTTGGTTTCAGGATACAACTAAAGTTGGGGTGTAACTGGCCACTGATACATTTCATCTATCTGTTGTGCAATAATATCATTGTAATGTTTAACCTGGTGATACAGTCATGAATGTTAATGCAAAGTGTCATTAGGTATGACACACAGGTACTATCACATACATGTAATCCCCATATTTCAACTGGGGTACTGCAGAAAACTTTACCCACACCTCTTTTAACACTATATTCAATAACATGCCTCTTTGTTTATTTTACAGTCTGTTGACACATACGATGGTGTGCTTGCTCAATGAATCTGAGTGATTTAATGGCAGGTGATGTATACATCTGTTAGAAATGGGGTCTTTGGTTGACAGTCAGGTTACCCTCTGTTCAAGCAAGGACCCTCACTCTAGTCAGGGTAAAAGAGAATCACCCTCAGCTAACTCCTGCTTACCCACTTGGTTGCTTGGCAGAGCAGTAGGGTTAACTTCACAGTGCTAGGTGTAAAGTATTTGTACCAACACACACAGTAACTTAATGAAAACACTACAAAATGACACAACACCAGTTTTGAAAAGTAGAAAATATTTATCTAAACAAAACAAGACCAAAAAGACAAAAAATCCACAATACACAAGTCAAGTTATCAATTAAAAAGCAAAAACAGTCTTTATGTAGTTTAAAACACACATTAACACTGTTAGCATGAAAAAGTACCTTGGGTGCATCAAAAATAACCCCACACAGGGCTTGCGATGCATCGATTCCACTCACAAGCGGGACCTTACTTCATTTCTCCTTTCGTTGGGTCGGGGCGCGACGTTCCTTCTCTCCGCAGGAGAGCGATGCCTCGATCCGGTCAGCACTCTCGGGTCTGGGCAGGCCTTGCGTTGTTTTTGTAATAACAAGGGCGCGGAAGACAACACAATGACTGTAGTGAATCTCTCTAGTAGAGAACTGACTGATGAGAAGAGGCTTTTAGCTTTAGGTTTATCGTTTTGTCCCACCAGTGATTTGGATTTTGTAAGAAAATTGAAGTTGAAAAAATTGCATCAACCTAAAGTGATAATGAATTCTGGTTTACCTGAGAAAAACAATGAGGTCAACAGATTATGCATTTCTGACATAGAGATGTTACATACATTTTTCACCCTACATGATGGTACAGAAGCACATGACGATCAAGTCCTGAATTTAGAGTTTTTGGGGAAGGAGATAAGTAAATCTTGCCCTACCCCCTTTAAACCTAAATCAACATTTCTACCAGTGATACACAGTGATGCCATAGAAGTTTTTGAAAGGGACGTGTTAAACAGCTTAAATAAATGAGGATTAGATCTAGAAATAAGAAATATGATAGTCCCTCTACCTCTGAAAAATTGGTCTTATAGAACCTAAGGAAAGATACTAGTATCATGGTCTGACAATCGGATAAGGGTAGTAATGTGGTGATTCTTGACAACTGCCAGTACCTTTTGGAAGGGGAACAACAGTTGGGGGATCCCAACTGTTATGTAAGAGCTAAGAAAATAGACCTAAAGTCAGCTACTGTTAAATTCCATAAGCTTCTAGTGGAATGGAGGGAAAGAGGTTTACTGGAGTGGGAGGAATATCAATTTCTGAGATGCAATCAGCCTAAGACTCCAGTTTTGTATCTGTTACTGAAGTTACATTAAGATGGATGGACCCCTCCAGGTAGACCCATTGTGTTGGCAATAGGTTCGCTACTTGAAAACACTTTGAGACATATTGTTTATTATCTCAGATCATTTGTAGAAGGTTTGCCATCATATGTTAAAGATACTACACCATGTTTGAAGATTGTGGATGGTCTGAGATGGGAGGATGATTTCTTGCTTCTGACACTTGATGTTGCAAGCCTTTCTACCTGTATACAGCATGATCTAGGATTTGCAGCAGCTAGACATTATATGAGAGCAAGGTCAATCTCATTTTTGTTGCATACTGATATGATCTGTGACATGATTTGGTACTGCCTTAACAACAACTTTTTCTTGTTTGACAACCAAATATATAGGCAACTACAGGGGGCAGCTATGGGCACTTTGCTGCAAGCTATGCAAATCTATTCATGGGTTGGTGGGAGGAGCAGGTATCCATTGATATAGCTGATTTTCAGGAAAGATTTATGCTATGGTGTTGTTACATAGATGATATTTTTGTGATTTTGGGAGGGCACAAGAACTCTGCAATGAATTTTGAGGCTGCTTTAAATGACAATTAATATAATCTGAAATTGAGTGTGCAACATAGCAAGACACAAATTAAATTTTTGGATGTGGAGATACTAGTTGAGAATTATCTTTTAAGATCTAGATTGAATAAAAGCTATGGCAGGGAACAGTCTATTAAATGCCAGAAGTGCACAGCCACCAAAATTGATAATGAGCATCCCCTTAGGGGAACTACTGAGAGCCAGGCACATATGTAGCACATGGGAAAATTATCAACAGGAGAGTATGAGAATGTGTAAAAGATTTGGAGGGACGGGATACAGTAATGATGTCATTATACAGGCCAAACGAAAAGCAGATGAATGCTCAAGAGCAGACCTATTAAGTGCAGGAACCTGGTAAAGATGAAGACGAAGTAAGATTTATTACAAGTTATTCTAATCAGGCTTTCAATGTGGGACAAGCTCTCACAAGAAGTTGGCATTTTCTACAGACCGATTCTAATCTGGCTACTTATATTCCTAACTTGCCGTTTGTCACCTTCCGTAAGGGAAGGTCATTGCGGGATAACTTGAGCCATAATGTGGTGACAAGTTCAAGCAATGCATATAACAATGCAGGGAGTCCTGCTGGATTATTTTGTTGTTGGCAGTGTAAGGCATGTAAACACAGCATTAGCTGTACTAATGTTAGACTTGGAAATGGACAGAAGGAATATTGGATTAAGGAACATTACAATTATAACACAGATTTCTGTGTATACGGTTTGAGATGACCATGCGAGAAAATGTATGTGGGAAGTACTACTCATAAAGCGAAAAAATGAGTGTTGGAACACATGAGAGAAATGTGTAACTTCGATCGCAATATGAGGAAAGTTAGCTGATCTATGATAGTCAAGTTTCTATTGGATTTGGATGTATATATAATATGTTCGAGGTTGTCGGGGGAGTACTTACAAAAGATCAAACATAGACTTCAGGGCGGAAAGGCCATGGCCTTATTTCAATGAATTATTGGATTTCACATGATTGTGCATAAATGGTAGAGGGGAACATCTGTGAACATATGTATGCTAACCCACATGGGTAGGAAGTTAATTGAACCAACATGCTAATCAGGAAGCATTTATTTAGTGAGGAGACAGTATTATGGTCTCTATTGAATTATTGTGGGACAATTAACTGGATATGAGATGAGCAGGTATATGATGTGTATATATGTTATTTTAGGAGTATGTACTTTACAAATAATTTGGAACCACTAGGTTATATAGATATGAAGCTCTGATGTAATTGGAGAGAGGATTACAATTACATATATTCTTTATGATGCAGGGATATAAGAGTATTGATATGTATCAATCATACACATCATCCATCATTTTCTGTTTTTTCCAGTGTTCCTAATTCTATTGATATGTGGGATCCCATTTGTTTTAGATAGAACTACAGAGTGAAAATGGATATTGGTTCACATTTCAATATGGCGGCCGCCTTATTTTGTACTTTGTTTGTGTTGTAATGTCAGTCCGTCTTCAATGTTGGTGATTTTTGGTATTTATTATGTTCATTTTATGACCACCCCATTTGTGATCAAGGCTGCGGGTGAAACGTGTTGGGAGGGTGAATCTGTTGATAGCGAAGAGTAATTTGCAACTTTCCTAAGGTATCCTTACCTTTACTTTTATTGTGCAAGGATACGCTATTGTTATATTTGGACTTCCTAGTTCCATGGTCGGACCGCCACTGGCTACGCTTCGTTATTCCTGGACTTGTTTATTTTGATATATATATATATACATCACCTACAAGGTAAAATCATATATATATATATATATATATATATATATATATATATATATATATATATATGATTTTGCCTTGTAGGTGATTTTGTACTTATATGCCTTGATTCTTACATCATTTCTTAAGCATAAAATGATTCAGAATACACTAAAATGCCTTCATTTAGTTCAATTTCATATCAGGTATTTCCTAGTGTATAATATCTGTCACAGCCTATTTAGTCACTGTGTCAGTTTTACATTGATGGACTGAGATGCAGGAAATGTAGGTAGCTTCAGGCATTAAATTGTTCATCTATCATATTGATGAGATATATCAATGTGGCTCATTGACTCTGTGGGCCATATTTATACTCCATTTGCGCCGGATTAGCGTTTTTTTTTTTTACGCAAATTCGACGCAAAACGAACTCCATATTTATACTCTGGCATTAGACGCGTCTAGCGCCAAAGTCCATGGAGTTTGCGTTATTTTTTAGCGTGGACACCTACTTTGCGTTAATGATATGCAAGGTAGGCGTTCCTGTCTAAAAAATTGACTTCGAGGCATGTGCGGCGTATTTACACTCCCGGGCAAAACTGACGCCCGGGAGTTGGCGGGTCAAAAAAAATTACGTCCAGCCGCTTTTGTGTAGTTATTTAGCGCCTGGTCAGGGCAGGCGTTAAGGGACCTGTGGGCTCGGAAGGAGCCCAGAGGTGCCCTCCCATGCCCCCAGGGACCCCCCCTGACACCATTGCCCACCCCAGGAGGACGCCTAAGGATGGAGGGACCCATCCCAGGGAACATAAGGTAAGTTCAGGTAAGTAATTTTTTTTTTTTTTTGGGTGGCATAGGGTGGCCTGATTTGTGCCCCCCTACATGCCACTGCGTTGGCGCAGTTGTGCGTCGAAAAGTATAAATATGGCCCTGTGTATATTAGGACCTAGGAAGTTGAAATGCCTGAAAACTAAGGCTACTTTGAATTTTAGGTTTCACCTAGACTTGACATTTACATAACATTTAATATTACACTTTCAGTACCTGACATACATAGAATTAGCAGTTCTTTTTCTATTTGTGCTCCTGATACATTGATTAGTCTACCAATATTCTGCCATGTGTGACACATATGCTTAGGATAACCTGATTTTTTTTAGCAATGGTTATTTTAGTGGAATATCAACAAAAAATCCAGACTTGCCACACCTTTACATATACACATCTCACACTTTCTAAGATTTATCCTTTGGTATCATAATATACAAAATCATGAACCCCATGATTTGTCAGATGACATGTTCAACATTGTATAAATTGTGCTCTATCCGCTCACATAGTGTGAGATGGCACAGTACTTTTCACTGTGCGACTTCTACTTCCATTGCAGAATCAGTGAGGGAATTGTTAATATTGGAATAATCGATGCGGATGCACACAAGGATACATTCACATTTAAGAGTGAATTTGCATTACTACTATTAAATTCACCCCTCATGGTCTCTTCATCGAACCCAGTACAAAAGTATGTGGTCAAGCAGGCTCTGAGACCTCAGTCTGAGGGTCCAGATTGACAGATCACAGATGGGGTGACATGTAGACGGTAGACAAATGCCTGAACAGGAAGTTTAGTTCACTCCCACAGATATGAGCAGTGACACCACAAAGGTGTGAGTAAATTGGCCCCAATAAAACACATATGGCCAGATGGGTGCACACGTTCCCCAACACACCATAAAGTCAGATGCACATTAAGTTAGGAACACTTAACCAATCAGAACACAGAATGCACAGCAATACGCAGTGACCACGTGCCCCTCAGGTTGGACAGCTGTACACGTACTTGCAGGTCCATATTGTGTCCACACAAGGGCAAGACCCACTAGCATTTGCTATAGGGACTTTATTTATGACTCAAAGACAACTGTTCACATGCTTCATCTCAATGGGAATGTGGTAATTGTTTATTGTAGCTAAAGAAATGTATAAAACACTAAGCAGAACCCATGTATTTTGAGACAGTCCTCAGATCCTTGTTCTGTAACTGTTCTACCAGCCGTAATATTTCATTTAGTGAATTGTTCCTGTTCTGCCAGACACCTCTTGTCTTTTGCTTTTTAAAGGTAAATTCACATTTGAGCAACATTTTGGTGAGCCAGATAGGAGCTGCTTGGTTCCTCGGACTTGACTGCGACCAAAGGAATGGGACCCCGCCCAGACGGATTCACCTTTGCACACAAGAAAAGGTGAGCAGTCGCTACAATTAATTGGAAGTTCTACTAAATCTGCAGGGCGGTGGTCAATCCTGATGCTGCTATCCAAAGGGTAAGAGATTACATCAGAGCCTTATTCCAGCATTTGGTGTATGGCAAACTAGGAAGTAACATAACCTGTGGGAGTCACCTTCTCTGATAATCAGCACACTAGAAAGGTGAATATTGTTTGAATTGGTTGAATATTGTTTTGTTTTCTGGCACCTAAGTATTACTCAGTTGTGATTGCTTGGACCGCTGGGCATGACACAGATGGTATGCATAGACCCTAGGTGTGATATCCGGCTGACATCTCAAGTTGGAGAGGTGTCTATTGAGTGGACCACCTAGCATTATAGAGATGGTACGCAGGGGCCCTAGGTGTAATGTCTAAGGCCTCACTGCTTGGACCGCTGGGTGTGCACATATGGTAAGCATAGTTTCTGGGTTTGATTTAGTTAGGGCCTTCACCTCAATCTTAATTTTAGTCTAAAAGGGTTTCTCTGTGCTACCGGTTTCTCAACACTGTTGGTAAGTGAAAGAAGTGAGAGATGTATTTGCTTGGACCACTGGGCATGACACAGATGGTACGCATAACCCCTGGGTGTGATATATTGTGTGTTTCAGATGTTAGGAAAGAAAAATATTGGGTTCTGAGAGACTAGGCATAGTTTGTGTTTGGTCAAGAAGGACGTACGTTTGTCAAGTTATTATTTTTGTTCTCCTCATAAATTGTTGTTATTTTTTCCCCAGAGCCAATATCTATGAGATTATCTGACTCACATATTTCTGTCTTCTGTCACAGGATAGTATGTGCTAGGAGCAGGCTAAGCTATTTTTGACCAAGCCATCACTTGACACTTTGTCAGTTTTTCTCCATGCTAGGTTTGAATTAACAACTGCACAGGGTTCTGATCTTTCATATGCATTGTTATTTGTCTTTCTTAAATATTTATGTTGATGCATCTGTAAATGATGAAGATCATTTGATCTAGTAATCACAGTGTATATGTTTCCCTAGTACCAACTTAGATCTAGTAATCCCCATGTAGATATTTCCCCACTACCAGATTAAATCTAGTAATCCCTGTGTATATATTTCCACCCTAACAGAGTAAAAGTTTAAGATTCCCCAAAACCAGAAAGTTAGATGCATACACCATAAGATTCGCCAAAATCTTAAAAGCTAGAAGTGTAACTGCCCACTTAAAAAACAAAAAACTGCCCAAATGTGTCATGGAATTGCCCCTAAAACATATGCAAACCAGGTCCCCCACACAGCCTATAAAGTTTAACAAGTCTTGCCATGAATTGCATACACACACCAAGGCACACATCTTACCCTGGCTAAATGAGGGGACCTTTTACACTTACATAATCAAACATGGTAGAACACACATGGCAAAGGAAGGACAGGAGAGAAGCATTACTAGAATTATGAGACATCTTGGAGGAGGCCCAAACCGATAACACTACCCCACTGTCAGAAAGCAAGGTTCCCACATCTCCTCTGCTCTATATAGGATTGTAGGTCCCCCCGATGCCTGCTATCCCTGCATTAGTAAACCAATCTGCCGGTTGAGGGAGCCGAAGGAGCCCCGTTTGAATAGTAAACTGTGAGGTCTAGGCATGACTTTTTAACAGGCCAGCAGGCCCAAGCAATCTCAGTGTCACCCCAATCCAGTGCTAGAGCTCCCCGAAGCTCAACCCCCCTGTCCATCATTGTCGGCCCATCAGACCCCTGCAGCATGGAGAACACACACTCCTACGGGTTCCGATGGAAGCACCTGAGTGACAGGGAGATGTATATCCATTCTGGGCAGTGAGACAACTATCAGGGTGAGGAAAGGGGTCCCAGCCCTACAGGATCCAATGACAAGGGAGGTGCAACAGGGTATGTTCAGGTAGTAAAGGGAACAACAGAAATCGAGTTTCTGTCCTGACCAAGAGGAACAGCACATAGCTCAGAACAAAGGAAGAAATGTAGGTAGGATCTAGAGTAAAATCACAAACTAAGAACAGTGAGAGAGGGCGTGAGAGAGAGAGACTACTCCTTAGAAGCAGAACAAGAGAGTGGAGCAGTGGGCCCCCACCAGAGGTGAGCTGGGATAGGTACAGAGCCCCATTTAAGGGAAGAATCTGAGGTTGAATTAGTGAAGAGGCTCCTTGCTGGCACCCATGCCTCACCAAATCATCAAAATAGGTGAAGGGCTGACCAGGAAATAGGAGACTAATGTAGCCTGGTGCAAACTCAACTTAGCTGCAGGAGAAGCAAGATGGCACCTATGCATGCACACAAGGGGAGCAGTGATGAAGATATCTGCTGCTCCTCCCAAGCATGCAGAACAAACAAAATAACGAAAGAGAGATAGGCCCTCATTCTGACCTTGGCGGTCGGCGGAGAGGCGGCGGTCGGACCGCGAACAGACCGGCGGTCAAAAAAATGGCATTCTGACCGCGGCGGTCACCGCCGCGATCGAACGCCACTTCCCCACTCCGACAGCCACGGCGGTCATGACCGACGGGCTGGAGTCTGCGCACTCCGGTCCGGCGGTCGACCCAAGACCGCCAACGGTATCATGACCCTGCTTACCGCCGCGGTTTCTGGCGGTCGGGAACCGCCATGTGAACCATGGCGGTAGGCACTATCGGGGCCAGGGAATTCCTTCCCTGGCACTGATAGGTGTCTCCCCCACCCCCCACTGCCCCCCCAAGTCCTGCCCCCACACCCTCCACCCCCCTGCCACCCCCCAGAGGTGGTACGAACCCCATCCCCACCCCCACCCCGACATGCACATACACGCACCCCGACATGCACACACCCCCAACATGCATATATACACACCCCCTACACACACACATACACAAGGGGGACACATACCCGCACACATACATGCCGACATGCGCACCCGCCGAACTACACACATTGCCCATAGGCACAGCAGCACTCCCCGCCCGCATGCACGCACTCACACACCCCCTCTACACACTCACACGCACACCCCCATGCACGCACACATCACACAACACCCCCCCACCCCCTCCCCTCACGGACGATCAACTTACCTTGTGCGTTGGTCCTCCGGGAGGCGACAGGAGCCATGGGGAGGTGACCGCCAACAGAAGACCGCCAACAGAAGACCGCCACACAGAAATGTGGGTCGTAATTCTGTGGGCGGTGTTCTGCTGGCGTGGCGGTGGAGGTTGACCAGTCTCCACTTTCCCGCCGACCGCCAGTGTGGCTGCTGGCGGTTTTCTGGCGGAACGCTCCCAGCGGTCGGAATGCGCACAGCGGCATACCGCTGCGGTCTTCACCGCGGCGGTAACTCGGCGGTCTTGCGAAAAGACCGCCAAGGTCAGAATGACCCCCATAGTGTCCTGAGAGGAAGGTGAGATCTTCCTTGACCATTATGTCACCTGCTAGCCCGATGGACCGACTGAAGTGACCAGTATGATAGACCCTGGACAGAGGAGGGATCCTTCGAACCAGAGGGCATGGCTGTTGCGGAAGACTGCGTTTGTCATGGAGGGGGAGCTCCCAACTGTAACTTCCCTACAAGCAGGATTGGTTGAGAAGACGGGAAGCTATTTTAGGGAGAAACCAATGGAGCTACTGCAGCCAACATATGCCTGCGACTGGAGAAGGGCACCTCAGGGACCATCTATGTGCCATAGGCTCAGATGAGTAAAGATGGGCTAAGGACCAAGATGCCACCATTGTTGGATGGGGCCGGGAAATTTAGCTCATATTTTTAGAAGAACACTGCAGCAATAAACCTAGGGTAGGTGATGTCAAAAGTCTGCTGAGTAGTCTCATCACAGAACGGACTAACAAGGTGTTTGACCAAGCCCACATCCCAGCCACGCTGACGAACACCAAGCAAGACAGGGCCACTTTCAATTTGTACAGGCACCAAATATGGGTGGCCCTAAGGGAACTGTTCCCTGACTGCCCAGATGTAGGAGGGTTAATGGCAGAAACCATGAAACCTGGGTAGACCAAAACAGACTTTCTGGACGGGATGAGAGAACAATGAGGTCAAGTGGTAGGACAGCTCCCAGGTCGCATTCCTTTACAATATGCTCAAACAAGGAGTTTGGATAGCGTAGTAGGCTAGACACCAAACCCTGGAGAGAGATACAAGTTCACAGATTACATTATCATAAAAAGAAACAAGAAAGGGGCAGGGAAAGGCATGAGTAAGCTCAGAGGGAAATAACAAAGTTGGTCCAACACAAATTGAAAAAGACCACCCTCGAGGGGCTGTGCTGGCCACAAGTGTGCAAATGGCACCAGTGTCTAAAGCGAGGTCCACCACAAAACCATAGAGGAATTCAACCCAGCTATAAGTACAGAAATCAGGAAGGTTGGCAGCAACCAGGCCTTATAGAATCTTACTGTTGCCATGAAATGGGCCACATGGCTGACAGATGACGGCTAAAGGCATACCACAAGCAGAAGTCAATGAGCCGGGGCCAGTCTCCACAAAATCTCGATCCACAGCACCAATCCCAGGGAAATCTGAATGCACCTTACACTCAGTCACAGGGAAGTCATTCCACTCTCACACTACTGCAACAGGGGTCAGATAGTTGAACCAACAAATGGCACCATCAACCGCAGACAGTGAGGCCAGCACAACAAGGACTGGAGCCACATCTATGGCAGGGAAGGAGAATTGTTTGAGGAAGCAATGCTTTCACGCAATTGCAGAACTAAATGTACAGTAAGTTAAAACCCCCAACACAAAGTATCCATTTCACGCACACCTTAAAATTCATTGCACCCAAAACTCAAAAGTAGGATCAATGAGACAACATTGGAGATTCAAACTTTTGCTTGCGTTCGGGAAACTCAGGGCTGTTGTACGTATTTTGTTGATCGAGTATCCCGATTAGAGTCCACCATATCAGGTGCCTGTGGGAGCCTAGGCCTCACTCTGCTGCTGATCCCAAAGGGCAGGGTTGGTTGGCCACACCACAGAGGCAGGGCAGTGTGCTGAAGAGGGGCAGGGAGCCAACGCAGTCACAGATGGTGCACTATTGTCTGGACATTTAGCAAGTAGTTTTGCTTGCAGTTTCTGTACAGGTGTGATGTTGCTGCAGGGGTCACAAATTGAACATATGAGCAATCCATGGCACTGAGGACATGTGGAAATCCAGGAGTGGTGTAGAAATCATGCTTTGTATCCATCTGGGAGCAGGCCAACACAACAGAACAGCAACAAGGTGACAGTTTCTCCTACAGTCCAGCACACAGCAGCAGTCGGCCAACACAGCAATGCAGTGCAGAGTGGCATTCCCTCTTGGCAGCACAGTGGTCCTCCTTCATGACAGGGTGTTCTTGTCCCAAAAGTGCTCTAAAATCACGTGGTTAGAGTCCCTTTACTTATACTCAAAAGTGTTTTTGTTCAGGGGATGACTTCAAAGGAACCCTTTCAAGTGAAATGCAACCCCCTTCCAAACCTGCCCTATCTCCAGACATCGGTAGTAGGTAATCAGCCCATTGTAAGAGGGCGGGATAGCCTATTAACATATAAGGTGTGAACGGACCTCCCTTTCCCCAGCCCAGGAAGATTATCGGTATGCAGATGCCTCTTCTGTCAAACCCAGTGCCTCCTGTGTTATAGATGTCTGGAAAGTATGCACGAAGTGAAGCTGTCACTCCGCCTAGACGTAAACTGCACATGCAGGCACTGCAGTGGCAGGCCTGAGGCAAGTTTGAAAGGCTACTTCTGTGGATGGTGCAAACAGCGCTGCAGGTCTCCTAGTAGCATTTCATATACAGGCCCTGGGAATATGCTATATCACTTTAAAAGGTACTTACAGGTAAATTGAATATGCTTAACAGGTGTAAGCCAATTATACCAAGTTTTAGGGGAGGGAGCACATGCACTATAGACTGATTAGCAATGGTAAAGTGCCCGGAGTCTTGAAGCTTACAAAAAGAAGGTCAGAAAAATAGGAAGAGAAAGGCAAAAAGTCTGGGAATAACCCTTCAGAATAGGCCGTTTCCAACAGTAGGCCATTCCCATATTGCCATTCCGAAACCTCTCATTGATGCTGCTGTGGTGTAACATGTATTCATCCTGTGCACTTCCTGGAAGTTTTGCAAGGACATTGATGAACAACCCATGATGGTGCACTATTGTCTGGACATTTAGCAAGTAGTTTTGCTTGCAGTTTCTGTACAGGTGTGATGTTGCTGCAGGGGTCACAAATTGAACATATGAGCAATCCATGGCACTGAGGACATGTGGAAATCCAGGAGTGGTGTAGAAATCATGCTTTGTATCCATTTGCTGTTGGGTAGTTTTTAGGAAGGGAAGGTACTGGGGGTGAGTTTTGTTACGGAATTCAACACAAATGGAAGGAAGGGAGAAAATATTCCCTGTGAGTTGTCAGCCAATCTGACCAACATGATTTGGAAGGATTCTGAGGCCAACATGTGTGGCACAGACATCAATTGTACATGTGTCAGGATGGGAATTGTACTTGCAATTGCTGGCTGAAGACTGGACACTACCTTCTCCAGCAATTCAATGATGGACTTCCTCTTCAGTCTGTAGAACTGTATGACCTCCTCCTCCCTGAGGTCAATGAGGAATACACTCTGAATGAAAACACATTCCTTCCTCCTTCGCTGCCTATGTGGTTGTCTCCTAGCTACTCCCAGTTGTAGTATAACAACCTCCATGACATAGTTGATTAAGCTAGAATGTACTGTAATTGTGAGAAATGTGTCCTACAGCCACTGCTGTATTTCTTACATCTTGGATGCTGATGCGCAGAAATTCTGGGGCATTTCTATCACTGTGTTGTGCTGCTCCATGATGTGTGATGCAGTGCTATACTGTTTAATACCACTGAGTTACATTTGTACTGGATTTTACATGGAAATGGCTGCATTGCATTTATGAATTCCTGCATGACGCAGCTGGATTCAGTACAGCTTTTCCCCCACACAATCCTTAAAAAACAATGCATTTGTGCAGCTGCTTCATTTTTTAAAATATGATGTACTGCTTGCGCCACATTACGTGATGCAAGGCCAGTGCAAACCTTTGATAAACATGCCCCTTTCTATTTAATAAACCATGCAAAGCCAGCTAAAGCAGCTTTGTGTGGCTTAGTAAATCCCAGATAAGGACTCTCGTTTCCTTGCGATTACTTACCTCGCAAAATGACAACACAATTCCTTAGTAAATATGAGCCTTAATATCTATTATTCTTCACCTATTATTCATAGGCATTATTTGAATGTCAGTGTTTAAAAGGAGAAGGTCACAGAGAATGAGCATGGTGTATATAGAAGTAGTTCTATTTTCTGACGGATAAATCAGCTCTAAAAGGATTCTCCAGCCCGGTGGCCGTCACTTGGCTGCCCATGGAATTTTGACCCCACCCACTGCCATGGTTCCGTGGTTTCTGTACCGCCACAGAAACCATGGTGGTAGGCATGGTGGTTCCTTCCCTGGCACTGATAGGGGTCTCCCCTGCACCACCTCCCCTTGCCCCTCCCCTGCCCTTCCCCAAACCATCCATATACACACATACACGCACATACATACATAAACACATGCATACACAAAATCACCCACGCATGCATACATTCATAAACACTAACAGCAACACTCACGAACATACATTCAGGGACACACGCAATCACACGACACAACATTCACGTACACACACACCCACTCATGCACACCTGCATTACACATGCATGAACGCCTTCAAACACAGTCACACACCCCCCACACATGCACACAACACCCCCCACCCCCCTTCCTGTCGGAGAACCCAACTTACCTGCTTGCAGGGTGTCCACAGGCAGGAGATGGGATGCAGCGCTGCTGCCAGCAGCAGCATCCGCCAGCAAAACACCGCCAGGCCGTATCATGGGACATGATACGGTAGGCAGCGTTTTGCTGGCGTCGCGCTGCTGCTGGCAGCAGCGCCACCTTACTGCCGTCTGCCGCCAGGACCGTAGCCGAATTCTGGCTACAGTCATAATTCAATGAACGGTTGGTAGTCACGGCGACGGTATGTTTGGGGCCGTCGCTGTGGCGGTAGGCGGCATTTGCTTCCAGTCTTGTAGTGAGAGCCTAAATGGTGGTTTTGCACTCAGTGCAATTGATAGTCATCATCTAAATGTTTCAGAGGCATATTCCTGCTAAATATTGTCTGAAACATGCCTTGGACGTTGACTACTAGTAGCCTTCCTTTTTTCTTCCACCGGGGAGAGCAAAATTATATTAATGCACTAAAGCAGGCCCAATTGGTTTTTCTCCATCAGAAACTATTTGCTGAAGTGTCTTGATACAATTTTCTCATCTAATCAGAATACTATTTTGCTGCAAGGTTCCTAGATCATTAGTCTGAAACAGGAAGTTTGCAATGCTATATGATAAAATTGTGTGGCACGCCTTTCTGTATTAGGTTGAAAAGTCTTCTTTTTTTTAACCTTATGATATTACAAAAATAATTAATCAAATAAAATGTTATTATCAGTGCACCTAGTTAATGAAAACCATTGCACTTGAACACAATAAAAATACATAAAATCAGACCATTACACTTATATAAAATAAACCCACCAAGTAAAGCCATTACACCATCATAGACAAGTATCCTTTTATATTGGGGCGTTATTGCTATTGCTCCCTGGCAGAAGGCATATACCTATGTCTTGTAGTCTGACATGGTTGCATCAGCCAGGAAGCACTCCACACCCTCAAAGTATCTCACAGTGTAGGCAATCAGTTTTTGGTTGGCAGAATTAAGGTAGCTTATAGTCACATGTCTGCATATGTGGGTCCCCAGAAGAACCCACCGCGGGTACAGTCACCTCAGGGGCTGCCTCATTGCAGGTTGGTGAGGCATTGCCCCCGTTGTTGCATTCATGGGCTTTCTGATTAGATGTCAGGTAGGTCTGCAGCCATGTGGTTTTGGGGTCGTTTTTGTTATGTGATTTCCTCTTCTGAGTCCTTTTGGATTTAACTTTTTTTCCCTGTTGGCGCTGCCTGGTATATAGTGTTACCATTGCTTTTTTTGCCTATGATTGGCTCCATTTTCAGATTACACAGTGATACTCTTCACACCTTCCTAGTGGTGTTAGAGATTTCCCTTGCAGGGTAGGGGTCCTGGCTGTTTAAGGCCACTTCTCCAAGTGGAGTTCCCTTGATTTTGGGCACACTGTCAGGTTTGTCACCGTATGCACTACTGGAACCTCCTTGAGATTGTGTGGGGGTAGTATGTGTGCCCTTCCTGTCTTTCAGCTCTTTTATTACTCTCCCTAATATGCTTGGCAGCTGGATTAATTTGGCCAGGGTTACAGAACAGCAGCATCTTGAAGCAAGGTCATTGGTTACTTCTTGAGTGCTCTTGATGAGGTTGTTGAGATCAAAAATGTGCTTGTCTATGCCAGCCATTTAGGTAGCTGCTGAGCTCAGAATCTCCACTTGCAAATCCATTTTAACTGAGTGATAGCTGAGTGTATTGGCCATTGTCTGGATGATCCTGAGCAGTGCTGACCAGGCACTATCTTCTGCACTCCTGGGGAATCCTCTACTGCTATTAGGAGGGGGTCCACTAAGGTTGTGGTGAGAAGCTGGGGTATCCTGAGTACAGGGTTCCTGAAGCGCAGTCGGGCACTCATTTCCTTTCTCCAAAGAATATGACGTGAGGAGCTCATTCATTTCTTCCTGTGTGAGGTCATTAAAGTCAGCCCCTGTGTTGGACTCGACTTCGATCTGGCAGTTCTCCATCTTGTTGGACTCTGTGCCACACCTTTTTGCAGAAAGGGCCAGTTGTATTACAATTTGCTCGTTCTTTTGGTACAATGAGAGCTTTCTCATGCTTGTCTCATTCTGCTTGTGTTACATCTTTCCTGGACTGGTGTGTTGGCAGCCTAGAATTGGTCCCTCCACCTGGAGGAATAAGTCAGGCTGAGTGGTGTTCTCCCAGTCGTTTTGTGCTCCTGACAGGGCAGATCTTTCCAGTATCCATCCTTTCGTCACTGCCCCTACTTTATTGCCCATATCTGTGGTCTTTTTTCCTTGCGCAGTAGTTTGAGAGTTACTCGAGCTGGTCCTTCCTGGAGTGATGTTTCCACTGGCTTTACACAGGGAAGGCCCAGTTGTAGTGCCAAATGCTATGCCTGTTATTATGCCATTGGATGTTGGCTGCAGCTCATTTAGTCCCATGGGGGGGCTGCAGGCTGGGGTGTGCTGGGATTGTCATTGACAATCGCATAAGAATTGTTGCTTGACTCCGATTATCACCAGCGGTGTTAATGGGACAGGAAGACCAGTGCTCTGGGCAGTAGATGTGTAGATGGAAGCTCCTCATTCAACAAAACTGGAATTTGATTGTTATTTTTGGTTGGCCGGTGATCACTGCTGCCCCTGCGCCAGGACCCAGTTGACCAGTTTGGGTGCCCATTGGTTGGATGTCCACCAGGGTTATTCACTGTAGCGTGCCTTCTTTTACTTGCTAGGCTCCACTGGGGATTTTCTTGGCCTCCCTGACCTCATTGCCTTCAGTGTCCGCTCATCTGCTGTAACGTCTGTGGTGTTGGTCTTATTGCAGGTTCGGTTCGATTAGGTTGAAAGATGGGCCCAGGTGAGTGAGGCACCAGGCACTCAGCATTTCCACAGTTTACTGGGGCGCACACTCGCAACAGCTTCTAAAGCCATCGCACTTGTCAGGACCCAGGTTCCAGGGCAGTTGCAGGACAATTGCAGGCCGATTGTGAGTAGGTAGTAGCAGGAATAGCAGGGTAGAGCAGGAGTAGCAGCAAGAGCTATATTTCACCAATGGGAGGTTAGCTGATTAACTGGTTGGCAGCAGTTTATAGCAGTAACATCTGGTGAGTAGTGGGTTGAGGTGAATCTTCGGGTCATCACTAGTCTTTTACCATTCTTTACTGGTCTTCTGTCCAGGCTTCCCCCTGCACGACTCGCCTAACCCAGCCCTGTCCTGTCTATCTTAGCCCAGCCCAGCCCTGCCTCCAGCCCCCGACCTCCCGCTGCATTGCCTCTGCCACCAGAAGCTTGCCTGAGCTGTCCTGGATTGCCCCTGCAGGGCCCATGGACGCCTCTTCCCCGCCACCCCCCCTTCGGTGCACGGCCTGCACCAAGCAGGCTGCTGGGGAAGCAAGGAAGCAGGAAGGCACAGGAAGTGAGGGGAGCGTCCCAGCACCTGCCAGCACTCAGCCTGTCAGAAGTGGGTGACAGGGGGCAGCAGAGGAGACCGTAGGCTGGGGTCGGGTGAGCGCACTGTTCGCAGAGGGCTGGTGAGAGTGCGGCAAGAGTACGGAGGGCGACGATAGCAGGTGGGCAGACTCGCTTGCTGTGGTTGCTGCAGTTGCTGTTTTTGGTTTCTGTTGCTGTCAGATGCCCGCTCGCCTCCGCATCTGTCTCCCTTCCTCCGCTTCTGCCCTTCAGCCCCGACTCCGCCTCCTCGGTTTATATGCTCTCAGCTTCTTCTTTCCGCTTCTGGTAGTTAAAAAAAAGGAATTAGCAGGTTGCTATAACTCCACAATGCAACCAACACTCTGCCTTCAAGTAATATCAATGAGTGTAATTATGAAAGTAATGCATGTCGTAAAAAACATTTACACCACCTTTTCCACCAGTAGTAATATTTAGGACTATTGTAACGTTATTAAAGCTCACAGGCGTTACACATTCTTTAAAAAAAATACTGTACTAGAATATCGACTTCTGGTGTTAATGATGGTGGCATTCCTGTCATTATAAACCACTGCAATAATCTGCTGCAGTTAGCACTGTGGAAATTCCTGCATTGGCATTTGCGAAGACTCACAGCATTTGGCCCATCTCAAATAAGGTTGTTAACAAGTAGTCCCTAGGGTACATCCAGGCATGGGTAACCAATTTAAGTGTGAAGGCCTTTTCCCTGGCCTGCAGCTAATCTACCTCTTTCACCGAATTTAGGCTGTGCACAGCCTTTGAAAGCGCACAGCTGTAGTTGTCTGCAGGGTATAGCTATAAATCTGGTGCTGCGGACAAACTGCAATGTGTGGTCAATCAACACTGCTTATGGCTTTTGGCCATTGGCAGTGCAGGTTACCCACATTGCCTGGCCTTTGGCATATACATGGAAAAACAGCAAAGGCATCAGTGATCTTAGCATTGCACATCACTGGTGCTTATCCATCGGAGGTCGTGTCAACTCAATGTCCCAAAACAAGAAAAATCACATTGTAGGAGTAGTACTCTCAGAAATAAAATGTTCATTATGTCAGTCATTCCATAGTTTTCATAAAGTCTAATTCCACCTGAATAGAGCAATTTCAGGATTCAAAGATTACGCCACAAACATTTTTTAAGACAGTTAAAAGAGTTTATTTATCTGATCTTATCATAAAAATTTGATTTTATAATCATTTGATTAAGCAGATAGGTAAAGAAAACTTTACTTTGAAGTACAATGTATTTTTTGTTAGTAAATATACTCCTTGTTTCTATTGGTGGCTGCTGCAAATCTCAAAGGGGTTGCAGGGGTGAGAGGGATGTTGGAATAAAAAAAACACTCCCATCCTGCCGCTGGCAGCCTCACTCCTTTTCTCTCCTGATGGTGTCCCAGCAGTTCCTGCTCCCCACGCAATCCTGGCACTGCTCTCATCCTATCTCTAGCATGAGAATAGCACCAGGATTGATCTGAGTGGCTTGGCCTGCCGCTCAGACAGTGCATTGGAGTCTGCTGTTTCTCAGAGGAACCTAAGTGCGCCTGCCAGTTTGGCTGACCTAAGAGTCAGCCAAACTGACATGTACACTTAAGTGCACACCACTCCTCCTCCCCCCATGTCCCAGCCCCGCCTACCTGCACATGCTGGCTCAGCCACTAGCTGAAAAAGAAAATGATAATAAAATAGCTGTTGGCTCTAAGACAGTGGGGCATCGCTCCTTCACCATTGCGGAGGCGATGCCCCTAGCAGTTTCTTTGTACAAGGATGGTGCATGTTTGGTATTTTAGGGCCAGATGTACGAATGTCCTGAATTGTGACTCACAATTTGCGAGTCACAATTCAGGATGCAGGATGGTGTCCCTGACACCATCTGCGACTTGCAAGGGGGTCACGAAGGTCCAACTCATTAATATTAATGAGGTGGGTCGCAATTTGCAACCCCCTTGCGACTTGCAGCACTCACAGGGATGGTGGCCTACTGGAGACATCAGACCACCATGTCTGTGACTGCTTTTAAATAAAGCAGTTTTTTTTTTGTAATGCAGCCCGTTTTCCTTAAAGGAAAACAAGATGCATTACAAAATCAAAAAATATAACGTTTCAGTTTCATTTTTTCAGAGCAGGCAGTGGTCCATAGGAAGACTGCCTGCTCTGAAAACATGTTTTCCAGGCCATTCACAAAGGGGAAGGGGTCCCATGGTGACCCCTTCCTTTTTGCGAATGGGTTATCACCAGTGTGAAACTGCAGTGCGATTGCTTTGCGAACACCCCTTCCTATTTGCGACTCGCAATCCCGTTTTGCAAGTCGGTAACCAGGTTACCGACTCGCAAAACAGGAATTCGGCATCGCAATGTGGGTTTTGCACGTCGCAAACAGTGAAATTCGCTGTTTGCGACGTGAAAAACCTTTACTACATCTGGCCCTTAGTTTTGGAGGTAGCTCTGGGTTAATATTTAGTAATGAATGGGTACATTATGACAATATTCCAATGGGCCTAGTCACAAATGCGTTTTGGGTTTCATAAAATAATACTCCTGTAGTTCTCTTTTATGAATCATTACATGCCCTTGTGAATTGGCACTGAAACCTCTAAAATGGGAAAGAATGGGACTTTTCAAGGAATATTCCCATGCAGTTACGTTAAATAGAAAAGACTGTGGGGGTTATTCCAACTTTGGAGGAGGTGGTAATCCGTCCCAAATGTGACGGATTTACCACCAGCCATGTTACGAGTTCCATAGGATATAATGGACTCGTAATACGGCTGGTGGTATATCCGTCACTTTACTGTCACTTTTGGGACGGATTACCACTTCCTCCAAAGTTGGAATAACCCCCTGTATCATCTGCTATTTCACTAATAATAATTTAGATGTTTCAGTGCCAATTCACAAAGACTTGTATGAGTACTTCAAAGAGTATCTCTTTAGTACTACTTCTCGGAGTCATAAGTGGTTTGGTGAATTGGCCCCCCTGCAGTAGATTTTGTAAGTGTCTCAAAATATCTTGAAATGGGAGTAGCTACCTTGACTAGAGAAGTGTTAGTTTTTAGTATGGTGCTTATTATTACATTTTACAAATCAGTAGTCAGATACAAACCTTTATTTTTTGGTGATTGACCAAGATAAATTCATGATAGGTCTGGCTGGTTTGTTTGGGGACAGTCTAAAGGAATATTGCTGTTGCAATACAGTGATTGTATAATATAAATGTTGTCTTAAATGTTCTAATTACTCTTCTCTTTTTTATTATTATTATTATTATCATAGAACGTGAATTCTGGATTTTATAGCAAGAAAGGTGTAAAGAAATGGCTCCCTGTTGCAGTTACCCCCCACTTTTTGCCTGATACTGATGCTGACTTGACTGAGAAGAGTGCTGGGACCCTGCTAACCAGGCCCCAGCACCAGTGTTCCTTCACCTAAAATGTACCATTGTATCCACAATTGGCACACCCTGGCACTCAGATAAGTCCCTTGTAACTGGTACTTCTAGTACCAAGGGCCCTGATGCCAAGGAAGGTCTCTAAGGGCTGCAGCATGTCTTATGCCACCCTGGAGACCTCTCACTCAGCACAGACACACTGCTTGCCAGCTTGTGTGTGCTAGTGAGGACAAAACAAGTAAGTCGACATGGCACTCCCCTCAGGGTGCCATGCCAGCCTCTCACTGCCTATGCAGTATAGGTAAGACACCCCTCTAGCAGGCCTTACAGCCCTAAGGCAGGGTGCACTATACCATAGGTGAGGGTACCAGTGCATGAGCATGGTACCCCTACAGTGTCTAAACAAAACCTTAGACATTGTAAGTGCAGGGTAGCCATAAGAGTATATGGTCTGGGAGTCTGTCAAACACGAACTCCACAGCACCATAATGGCTACACTGAAAACTGGGAAGTTTGGTATCAAACTTCTCAGCACAATAAATGCACACTGATGCCAGTGTACATTTTATTGTAAAATACACCCCAGAGGGCACCTTAGAGGTGCCCCCTGAAACTTAACCGACTATCTGTGTAGGCTGACTAGTTTTAGCAGCCTGCCACAAACCGAGACATGTTGCTGGCCCCATGGGGAGAGTGCCTTTGTCACTCTGAGGCCAGTAACAAAGCCTGCACTGGGTGGAGATGCTAACACCTCCCCCAGGCAGGAATTGTCACACCTGGCGGTGAGCCTCAAAGGCTCACCTCCTTTGTGCCAACCCAGCAGGACACTCCAGCTAGTGGAGTTGCCCGCCCCCTCCGGCCAGGCCCCACTTTTGGTGGCAAGGCCGGAGAAAATAATGAGAAAAACAAGGAGGAGTCACTGGCCAGTCAGGACAGCCCCTAAGGTGTCCTGAGCTGAAGTGACTCTAACTTTTAGAAATCCTCCATCTTGCAGATGGAGGATTCCCCCAATAGGGTTAGGATTGTGACCCCCTCCCCTTGGGAGGAGGCACAAAGAGGGTGTACCCACCCTCAGGGCTAGTAGCCATTGGCTACTAACCCCCCAGACCTAAACACGCCCTTAAATTTAGTATTTAAGGGCTACCCTGAACCCTAGAAAATTAGATTCCTGCAACTACAAGAAGAAGGACTGCCTAGCTGAAAACCCCTGCAGAGGAAGACCAGAAGACGACAACTGCCTTGGCTCCAGAAACTCACCGGCCTGTCTCCTGCCTTACAAAGATCCTGCTCCAGCGACGCCTTCCAAAGGGACCAGCGACCTCGACATCCTCTGAGGACTGCCCCTGCTTCGAAAAGACAAGAAACTCCCGAGGACAGCGGACCTGCTCCAAGAAAAGCTGCAACTTTGTTTCCAGCAGCTTTAAAGAACCCTGCAAGCTCCCCGCAAGAAGCGTGAGACTTGCAATACTGCACCCGGCGACCCCGACTCGGCTGGTGGCGATCCAACACCTCAGGAGGGACCCCAGGACTACTCTAAGACTGTGAGTACAAAAACCTGTCCCCCCTGAGCCCCCACAGCGCCGCCTGCAGAGGGAATCCCGAGGCTTCCCCTGACCGCGACTCTTTGAATCCTAAGTCCCGACACCTGGGAGAGACCCTGCACCCGCAGCCCCCAGGACCTGAAGGACCGGACTTTCACTGGAGGAGTGACCCCCAGGAGTCCCTCTCCCTTGATCAAGTGGAGGTTTCCCCGAGGAATCCCCCCCTTGCCTGCCTGCAGCGCTGAAGAGATCCCGAGATCTCTCATAGACTAACATTGCGAACCCGACGCTTGTTTCTACACTGCACCCGGCCGCCCCCGCGCCGCTGAGGGTGAAATTTCTGTGTGGGCTTGTGTCCCCCCCGGTGCCCTACAAAACCCCCCTGGTCTGCCCTCCGAAGACGCGGGTACTTACCTGCAAGCAGACCGGAACCGGGGCACCCCCTTCTCTCCATTCTAGCCTATGTGTTTTGGGCACCACTTTGAACTCTGCACCTGACCGGCCCTGAGCTGCTGGTGTGGTGACTTTGGGGTTGCTCTGAACCCCCAACGGTGGGCTACCTTGGACCAAGAACTAAGCCCTGTAAGTGTCTTACTTACCTGGTTAACCTAACAAATACTTACCTCCCCTAGGAACTGTGAAAATTGCACTGTGTCCACTTTTAAAACAGCTATTTGTGAATAACTTGAAAAGTATACATGCAATTTTGATGATTTGAAGTTCCTAAAGTACTTACCTGCAATACCTTTCGAATGAGATATTACATGTAGAATTTGAACCTGTGGTTCTTAAAATAAACTAAGAAAAGATATTTTTCTATACAAAAACCTATTGGCTGGATTTGTCTCTGAGTGTGTGTACCTCATTTATTGTCTATGTGTATGTACAACAAATGCTTAACACTACTCCTTGGATAAGCCTACTGCTCGACCACACTACCACAAAATAGAGCATTAGTATTATCTCTTTTTGCCACTATCTTACCTCTAAGGGGAACCCTTGGACTCTGTGCATGCTATTCCTTACTTTGAAATAGCACATACAGAGCCAACTTCCTACATTGGTGGATCAGCGGTGGGGTACAAGACTTTGCATTTGCTGGACTACTCAGCCGATACCTGATCACACGACAAATTCCAAAATTGTCATTAGAAATTCATTTTTGCAATTTGAAATTTTTCTAAATTCTTAAAAGTCCTGCTAGGGCCTTGTGTGTTAAGTCCCTGTTTAGCATTGTCTTTTAGAGTTTAAAAGTTTGTTAAAGGTTTGAAATTAGATTCTAGAAACAGTTTTAGATTCTTTAAAAAGTCTTCCAACTTTTAGCAAAATAATGTCTGATACAGAGATGAATGTGGTGGAACTCGACACCACACCTTACCTCCATCTTAAGATGAGGGAGCTAAGGTCTCTCTGTAATATAAAGAAAATAACCATTGGCTCCAGACCTACCAAAATTCAGCTCCAGGAGCTGTTGGCAGAGTTTGAAAAAGCCAACCCCTCTGAGGATGACTTCACAGAGGAAGAAATTAGTGACTTGGAGGGCAATTCCCCCCTTCCAGTCCTAAATAGGGAGACCAGGGCCTCTCAAGCCCTGTCTCCAAAAATGATAGTCAGAAATGTTGCTTCCCTCACAGGAGGGTCCAGCATTTCTGAAATCACTGAGGATGCTCTCAGTGAGGATGACCCCCTGTTAGCCAGGATGGTCAAAAGATTGGCTTTGGAAAAGCAGCTCCTAGCCATAGAAAGGGAAAGAAAAGAGATGGGCCTAGGTCCCATCAATGGTGGCAGCAACTTAAATAGGGTCAGAGATTCTCCTGACATCCTAAAAATCCCCAAAGGGATTGTAACAAAATATGAAGATGGTGATGACATCACCAAATGGTTCACAGCTTTTGAGAGGGCTTGTGTAACCAGAAAAGTGAACAGATCTCACTGGGGTGCTCTCCTTTGGGAAATGTTCACTGGAAAGTGTAGGGATAGACTCCTCACACTCTCTGGAAAAGATGCAGAATCTTATGACCTCATGAAGGGTACCCTGATTGAGGGCTTTGGATTCTCCACTGAGGAGTATAGAATTAGATTCAGGGGGGCTCAAAAATCCTCGAGCCAGACCTGGGTTGATTTTGTAGACTACTCAGTAAAAACACTAGATGGTTGGTTAACTGGAAATGAAGTGTGTGACTATGTTGGGCTTTATAATTTGTTTATGAAAGAACACATTTTAAGTAACTGCTTCAATGAAAAGTTGCATCAGTATCTGGTAGACCTAGGTCCAATTTCTCCCCAAGAATTGGGAAAGAAGGCAGACCACTGGGTCAAGACTAGGGTAACCAAAACTTCCACTGGGGGTGACCAAAAGAAAGGGGTTACAAAAACTCCCCAGGAGAAAGTGGGTGACACTAGAAACAAAGAAAAAGAGTCCTCTGTAGGCCCCCAAAAACCAGAACAGGTGGGTGGGCCCCAAGACACAACCCAAAACAAAGGTGGGTACCAGGGTAAGAACTGGGATGCCACTAAGGCCTGGTGCCACAACTGTAAACAGTCTGGGCACCACACCAAGGACACTTCTTGTCCCAAAAACAAACCCCAGAACAAAATTCCTGGGGTAACCAGTGTAGCCATGGGAGATGACTCCTCAGATGAGGAGGTCTTCCTAGCCTTCAACTGGAAACAGGGCCCAACAGGTGAGTTGGAGATTCCAGAGGGAAGTAGACACTTCCACCACCTACTGGTGAATGGAATCCCAACCACTGCCCTGAGAGACACTTGTGCCAGTCACACTATTGTGCATGACAGGCTGGTGCTCTCAAACCAGTACATCCCAGGTGAGACGGCCAGGGTAAGAGTTAGCCTAGACAGGGTCACTAAGAGGCCTGTGGCTTTAGTGCCCATAGAAGTGGGTGGCACTCTTAGCTGGAGAAGGGTAGTAGTCAGTACAGACCTCCCCCTTGATTGTCTCCTTGGAAAGGACTACCCAGAGGTTAGTCAGAGCCCAAGAGAGGAACTGGTCCAGTGCCAGTCCTCTCCCAAGGATTCTGGAAGTCCTGCCTCTGCAGTAAATGCCAGCAGGCCCCAGAAGAAGAAGAAAAGAAAACAGAGTAGGAAGGGTGGACAACCTTTAGCCAAGGTTACAGCAAGCCAAGGAGATTCTGCTCCAGTAGGGGAGAACTCCAAAAATGGCCCTGATAAAGTCCAACCTGACCCACAAGAAGTCCTGGCTAGTCAGGCAACTGTTAAACCTGAGTGGGTGGCTCCTCAGCTAACAGAAGAAAGAGTGGAAGAAGGGTGTTTACTACAAGATGTGGTAACCCCCCACTCTAATACAGCAGACAGGCAACCTGAACCCAAAGAGGCCTGTAACTTAGCCCCTTCCCTTTTAGGTGAAGAGCTAAAGGTGTGGTTCTGGGCACTGACAGCTGTCAGTGGCCTCTGCTGGGTGTTAGCCTTTATGGCTGCACTATCCTTAGCATGGTGGTCTGACCCCATGCCAAATAGCAAGTTAGGCCCCCTGACCCTATTGGTCATGGTGGGGTTACTCCAGCTCTGGGTAACCTCTCTGGGTAAGCTAGGGGTAACCCTGGCCAAGATAAGGTTAGCAAAGGTGGATACCTCTAAGACCAAAATAGAAAGAATGGGTGGAGACATTGAAGAGGCAGACAAGAGGCAATTCAGACTAGGTCCTATCACTGTGGAAGTAGGTCAGTTCCCCAAAGGGAATGACCTGAACAGAAGGATGTAAGGCAGAGTAGGCCCTGCAACTAACCAGCCTATTTCTCCTACTCTTCCTCGCCTGACAGACTAGGAAGACTCTCCCAGCTTGGGCTGAGTCTCCTGGCCTGTGGGCTGGGGGGGGCTTGTGTAAAGAAATGGCTCCCTGTTGCAGTTACCCCCCACTTTTTGCCTGATACTGATGCTGACTTGACTGAGAAGAGTGCTGGGACCCTGCTAACCAGGCCCCAGCACCAGTGTTCCTTCACCTAAAATGTACCATTGTATCCACAATTGGCACACCCTGGCACTCAGATAAGTCCCTTGTAACTGGTACTTCTAGTACCAAGGGCCCTGATGCCAAGGAAGGTCTCTAAGGGCTGCAGCATGTCTTATGCCACCCTGGAGACCTCTCACTCAGCACAGACACACTGCTTGCCAGCTTGTGTGTGCTAGTGAGGACAAAACGAGTAAGTCGACATGGCACTCCCCTCAGGGTGCCATGCCAGCCTCTCACTGCCTATGCAGTATAGGTAAGACACCCCTCTAGCAGGCCTTACAGCCCTAAGGCAGGGTGCACTATACCATAGGTGAGGGTACCAGTGCATGAGCATGGTACCCCTACAGTGTCTAAACAAAACCTTAGACATTGTAAGTGCAGGGTAGCCATAAGAGTATATGGTCTGGGAGTCTGTCAAACACGAACTCCACAGCACCATAATGGCTACACTGAAAACTGGGAAGTTTGGTATCAAACTTCTCAGCACAATAAATGCACACTGATGCCAGTGTACATTTTATTGTAAAATACACCCCAGAGGGCACCTTAGAGGTGCCCCCTGAAACTTAACCGACTATCTGTGTAGGCTGACTAGTTTTAGCAGCCTGCCACAAACCGAGACATGTTGCTGGCCCCATGGGGAGAGTGCCTTTGTCACTCTGAGGCCAGTAACAAAGCCTGCACTGGGTGGAGATGCTAACACCTCCCCCAGGCAGGAATTGTCACACCTGGCGGTGAGCCTCAAAGGCTCACCTCCTTTGTGCCAACCCAGCAGGACACTCCAGCTAGTGGAGTTGCCCGCCCCCTCCGGCCAGGCCCCACTTTTGGCGGCAAGGCCGGAGAAAATAATGAGAAAAACAAGGAGGAGTCACTGGCCAGTCAGGACAGCCCCTAAGGTGTCCTGAGCTGAAGTGACTCTAACTTTTAGAAATCCTCCATCTTGCAGATGGAGGATTCCCCCAATAGGGTTAGGATTGTGACCCCCTCCCCTTGGGAGGAGGCACAAAGAGGGTGTACCCACCCTCAGGGCTAGTAGCCATTGGCTACTAACCCCCCAGACCTAAACACGCCCTTAAATTTAGTATTTAAGGGCTACCCTGAACCCTAGAAAATTAGATTCCTGCAACTACAAGAAGAAGGACTGCCTAGCTGAAAACCCCTGCAGAGGAAGACCAGAAGACGACAACTGCCTTGGCTCCAGAAACTCACCGGCCTGTCTCCTGCCTTCCAAAGATCCTGCTCCAGCGACGCCTTCCAAAGGGACCAGCGACCTCGACATCCTCTGAGGACTGCCCCTGCTTCGAAAAGACAAGAAACTCCCGAGGACAGCGGACCTGCTCCAAGAAAAGCTGCAACTTTGTTTCCAGCAGCTTTAAAGAACCCTGCAAGCTCCCCGCAAGAAGCGTGAGACTTGCAATACTGCACCCGGCGACCCCGACTCGGCTGGTGGCGATCCAACACCTCAGGAGGGACCCCAGGACTACTCTAAGACTGTGAGTACAAAAACCTGTCCCCCCTGAGCCCCCACAGCGCCGCCTGCAGAGGGAATCCCGAGGCTTCCCCTGACCGCGACTCTTTGAATCCTAAGTCCCGACACCTGGGAGAGACCCTGCACCCGCAGCCCCCAGGACCTGAAGGACCGGACTTTCACTGGAGGAGTGACCCCCAGGAGTCCCTCTCCCTTGATCAAGTGGAGGTTTCCCCGAGGAATCCCCCCCTTGCCTGCCTGCAGCGCTGAAGAGATCCCGAGATCTCTCATAGACTAACATTGCGAACCCGACGCTTGTTTCTACACTGCACCCGGCCGCCCCCGCGCCGCTGAGGGTGAAATTTCTGTGTGGGCTTGTGTCCCCCCCGGTGCCCTACAAAACCCCCCTGGTCTGCCCTCCGAAGACGCGGGTACTTACCTGCAAGCAGACCGGAACCGGGGCACCCCCTTCTCTCCATTCTAGCCTATGTGTTTTGGGCACCACTTTGAACTCTGCACCTGACCGGCCCTGAGCTGCTGGTGTGGTGACTTTGGGGTTGCTCTGAACCCCCAACGGTGGGCTACCTTGGACCAAGAACTAAGCCCTGTAAGTGTCTTACTTACCTGGTTAACCTAACAAATACTTACCTCCCCTAGGAACTGTGAAAATTGCACTGTGTCCACTTTTAAAACAGCTATTTGTGAATAACTTGAAAAGTATACATGCAATTTTGATGATTTGAAGTTCCTAAAGTACTTACCTGCAATACCTTTCGAATGAGATATTACATGTAGAATTTGAACCTGTGGTTCTTAAAATAAACTAAGAAAAGATATTTTTCTATACAAAAACCTATTGGCTGGATTTGTCTCTGAGTGTGTGTACCTCATTTATTGTCTATGTGTATGTACAACAAATGCTTAACACTACTCCTTGGATAAGCCTACTGCTCGACCACACTACCACAAAATAGAGCATTAGTATTATCTCTTTTTGCCACTATCTTACCTCTAAGGGGAACCCTTGGACTCTGTGCATGCTATTCCTTACTTTGAAATAGCACATACAGAGCCAACTTACTACAAAAGGGGTATCATTTTATTCAATGGCTGTTGGTGCTGATGTGGCCTGATTTTCACCCCTGCTTTTCTGTTCATGTTTCTTTTGCGGTTTGTGCTGGTGAGGTATTTTATTGTTGTGCTAGCAGATGCTATTGAAGTGGAATCCTTAGCATTTAAGTAATGTAATATGCCTTTTCCACCTGTTTCGTGTAAGGAAGTTTGCTAATTTTACTCACAGCATTGAAGAAATATGTTGTTCACTTCCAATCTTTTTGTTTGATTGTAGTGCTTGTCCATAAAGTTGCTCATATATATATATATATATATATATATATATATGCACACACACACACTTTACCTAGTGGTGGTCGTCACTAGTTAGTTATAGTTAGGACCATACAGTATTTCTATAGAAAAAGCGTCTTTGCCACCATTTGACAAATCTTCAGCAGATTTTCCAAGAAAAATTGTTGCAGTGATTTTTGTTGTATGCACGGAATGTTTTGGGGTGACCCATGAAGCCGGGATCAAGAAAAACAGGAGGTCTAAAAAGTTGTGTTTCCTATGTTAATTCTCATAGGACATTTAGGCACATCTACAGCCCGAACCACTGGACAGAATTACCCAAATTTGGCAGAACACTAGCTTCCAGTAGGCAGATTATGCTTTTGCTTATTTGGAGAAAATCCGTTCAGGAGTTTTGGAGAAATGTAGAGATATTCAAATTTGTATATCTCTGCACACTACACCCAAATCCCAGTAAAAAAAGTGAAAAAAAAGTAAAAAAAAAAAAAAAAGGGGCCAGGGTAGCGACAACCAGACCCCTTAGCTCTGGTGGAGGGGGCCGATAGAACCCCCTCCCCAGAGCAAAAAAAAAAATATTTTTTACATTCGCAAATTCGGGGCAAAAAAAGAAGAAGAAAAACAAGTGTGGGCTCCTGCGCTTGTTTTTGATAGGCCCCTGGGCGGGCCAGGTCCTGGGGGCATTAATAATTTTGGTGGATCACTACCTCCCCTGGGAGACTTTTTGTGATATATGTTCCTCCCTGGGGCAAACAATCAAAATATGGCAAAGGGGTCTGTTTAGGACACCCTTAGCCCGGGGGACCAACACCTCCGCAGGGCAATGTCCACATTAACGGGGGGCAGCGTGGCCCCTCTCGTGTAGCCACAGATGTCCTTGGAGACTGCCACCCCCCCAAGGCCTGTTCCTGGATGTCCCGGTGTGCCCACCCCGGGACATAGCTGTTTGATGTGGCATGGCTGCAGCTGCTACCGCCAAGCCACAGCAAACACATCGATTTTTTACAGTGGGACCAGTCAAGCAGGTCCTGTTGTCAAAAGCCAAAGCATACACGTGGAGAGGACAGAGATGAAATGCTTCATCAAGCGTGGAGCTGCAGACTGGAGAAGCAGGGAATCCACGCCAAATCTTGCTCGCATTCGTCAGGCTGCGTTGTGAAGCCTTGCATTGTTCCTGTTGTCATCACTTTGCTTGAATACTAAAAAAAATCTCCAATCAGCGATTAGCAGATTTTAGCAGGAACTCTACATTACAGGAGTAAAGTAGTTTGATCTCCATGCCATGTTGCAGAGAGGCAATTCTGTGTAGCCAGTGTGTTTTTGTCACAGGCCTTCATGTGTTCTTTGTTGTCTATGCAATCGCCCTTCGTGGCTACGTGGCAGGGTGGCTAGTTTGTGTAGCCACTGTGCTTTTGCCATAGGCCTCAATTAATCATTTTTGTCCATTAATTCTTGCTTGTTGTTGTGAACATATGGCTGGCAGACATGTTGTGTAGTCAGTGTGTTTTTTCCACAGGCCTCCATATTTTCGTTCTTGTCCATGCTTTCACTCTTGGAGGCAATGTTGTAGAGTGACCATTTTGTGTAGCCAGCATGCTATTTCCATAAGCCTTTATGAGTTCTTTGTTGTCCCTGTCTTTTTGCTTGTTGTTCTGAACATGTGCCCAGCAACATTTTTGCATAGCCTGTGTGTTAAATCTTCCACTTTTCAAAGCAATTTTCTATGGACAGTGATTGAAGAGATGTATGCATTTTTGTTTTTTCTTATTTTTTCATTTTTACTTTACATGAGTTTAATGTGCTTGAGCTGACCGTAGTACAGTGTCTTTTTATTAATTTCATTTTCTATTTTATCCTGTGCCTTCTTGCCTCCGATATTATTTCTCATTGTCCCTAAGGGAGCACCTGCAATTATTTTTCAATTATTTGATTTTCTTTGCATGCTCTGCTTGCCGTAGGTGTCTCATAGCCCATGGGGTCACACCAGCAATACTATTTTTAAGAATTTTTCAATTTTACCCTGCACCCTTTTCCTGCTGCAGCTGTCTCATAAACCATAACCACACCATACACCAACAATAATTTTGTTAAGACTTATTACATTTTCCCCTTCATCACCTCCCTGCCATAGGTGTCTCATAGATCATAGGCACACACCTGAAATACGTTTTTAAGAACTATTCATTTGTTCAATGCATCCCTTGCACCCCCTGCCTGCCATAGGTGTCTCAAAGGCCATAAACACACCTCACAATAGCGATAATGTTGTTAAGAATTTTTCAATTTTCCCCAGCATCCTCTACGTGTGATAAATGTCTCATAGGCCGTAGACACACACCAGCAATATTTTTTTTCAGAATCATTCCATTTTCCCTTGCAACCCTTGCCTAACATAGGTGTCTCACTGGCCATAAGCACACGGCACACCAGCAATACATTTGTAAGGAATTATTACATTTCCCCCTGCTTCTCCAGCCTGCCACTGGTGTCTCATAGGCCTTAGAGGGACACAGGTATCTTTTTAAATCTCTATGTTACTGAAATACCATGTTTTTGGATGGTTTGGAATGGATACACTATTGTTAAAAATTTGTGATGACATCATTAAATTTACATTGTCTGTAGATTAAAATTGCACATGACACATTTTACAGATGTTTTTCTTGTTTCTTTCCTTTATGTGCACAAGAGACATCACACACAGTACTGCCAGACAGCAGAACAGGAGTGACACTACATGAGTCCTTCTCTGCTTCAGCTTGTGCTGCTAAGTGTCAACTACCACAGCTAAAAACTTGTAGCTGGCCCCAAAAAAGGGTGTTCCTGTCAAAAACGTAGCCAGTGAGGAGAAGAAAGAGATTGCCACCAGTGGCGTGCTGCCCTCTCCCTATTTTATGAAACATAGTGTACCTGCCGCAACTTCCTCAGGCAACAAAAGTCTGGAAGAAGTACTCCCACATCAACAACACCACCCCAACCCATGGGAATCAGCAGTGAGTATGAACTGCATTTGTCTCTGTCACAGTGGCAGATGATGGTATTAAAAACAGGTGGGGTGCTACATACATTTACATTATGTACATTACATACATTATAAAAAACATTATAATAAACAATTAAAAAAGAGAAAAATAAGCTTTCACTTACCTTATCCTGCAGCACATCCTCAATGCTCTCCAGTCCTGGGCTCCAGACTCCTCGGGCGCGAGGTGACATCATAAAGCCAACTACCTCTTCCAATCCAGATGCTGCCCTCATGATGTTAAACAGCATGAGTGAAGCATCTGAATTTGCTGCAGCAGGCTGGCTCAAGCCTCCTAAAGTAACTGGAGCCCTGGTACTGCTCTCCTACCTTTGAGAAGTTTGAACTGTGCATATCAGTTTGGCCAAAGCAAGGTAGTCGGCCAAACCTACATTCGCATGTCAAACATAGGGGCCACTACTCATTGCTGCCAAATGGCAGCAATGATGCACTGGCCTCTGCCTGTTCAGCAGATAGTACAATATAAAATGGTAATATAATCATGTTATTGCCATTTTATTTCCACTCTTTCTGCAGCAGTGTGGGGGGCAATGTTCTTCTGCTCATATGGAGGAACCAAAGCCGATGCTCAGTCACAAAGTACCTAATTGGAGCAGGAAAGTGGACAACAGAAGCCACAGCAAGCAACAGTTCTTCCTGAAATAGGAACAGAACAGGAGGTTGATCTTTCTGCTGAGCCAGATGTTGCTCTTCAACGATTTACTTCACAATCTCCAGCAAGAAAAAGAAAGGATACTCCACCATCTTCTGCAAGTCCCCTTTCTGATGATTTAGACACGGACTGGACCCTGGGCTTGTCCGAGATCACTAGGGGAGACAAGGAAAAAGAAAGTTCCTGAAAGCCTTAGAATTATGGAAAGCGTCAGTGATGATGAGCCAGTGGTTCTCAGTATGGACGTAGGCTAGGAGGATGCTGATATGACCTCTCCTAGTCAACCTGCTCAGAGAGAAATGGTTCTACCACCACCAACAGTTTCCATATTTGTAAGACCCACACTGAGAACTGCATCCATCACTACCACAGTTGAAGCATGCCATAAAGAGAATCGAACAACACACCCATCTGCCTCCAGTTTTTCAGACACTGTCACACTAAAAATGTTAATCTCCCCAAATTGGGACTCCTTTTCAATTAGAAAAGTAGAGGATAATATCCAATCTTCTCAATTTGCCACACAAGTGCTCATCAAGGTTAGCCAAGTTTGTACTATGGTACTGGAGGCTAAATGCCCTATCTGAAAAAGCAGAATACAATCTGATGGGAGGAGCACCATAAAAAGAGAGGTGGTAGTGGTGGTGATGAGAGCAGGGAAGCAATTCAGTTCACAGTGATAGAAGAAGAAAATGGTAAGGAGGAAGAAGAGGATGAAAGCATCATATAAAGCAGCCCTGTTGCAATGAGTAGTGTGCCAGCATCACCCGCATCAGCAACCTCTGAATGACACAAGACTCAGCTGCAGACACCCCTGCATACAGTGATTCCTGCAAGATGCACATTGAGTCTACCATACTCTGCTTTTCTTTGGAAGTTGTTTGGGTCAGTGGCACATCAAAAGAAAAAAATCCAAGCTACTCTTTCGGGCATGTTTAGGCAGGAAGGGCCTTACAGAGACAATCACCCAAGTGCATGTTTGTTCAACGGGAAGCTGGCTGAAATATTAGCACTGGACCCCCTCTCTTTTTCTTTTCTGGAAAAAGTGGGATTTTTGGAATTTGTGGTGGCTATCTGCCTGAACTGCAGGGTTCCCAGCCAGACACTTTTGTCAGAGTTGCTCCTTCAGTACTCCGTTGTGATATGCTGCAGTTCGTTGGATGGTGGACATTTCAGGGTCTTGTGTATAGCGCATTGCATCAACTTGATTGTGCTGAAATTTCTCAAAAAAGAAGACTGAGGACCTGATTCAGATCTTTGCGGAGGGGAATACTCGGTCACGAACATATGTACCATTCTATCCTATGGAGATTGTAATACAGCGAATGGGATATTTGTCATGTTTGTGATATAGTATTCCAGTCTTCAGAAATTGAAATCAGGCTCATAGTCAAAAATATACTGCTGAAGAATCTGCACTCATTTCAGTCATTCTTTTAAAGCCTGCAAGCAGTAGAGGATCAATCAGCATTCTAGTAAAGTACAGGTTAAAGCCCTCACACAGGAGGTGGCAACACATGAGAACTTGACCCTACTTCATGCTGCAACATCTATTTGAGCAGTACAAATCATTCACAGACTATGGGGGTCATTCTGACCCTGGCGGTAAAATCCGCCAGGGCCAACGACTGCGGGAGCACCGCCAACAGGCTGGCGGTGCTCCCATGGGCATTCTGACCGCGATGGTACAGCCGCGGTCAGAAACGGAAAACCGGCGGTGTACCGCCAGTTTCCCGCTGCCCTGGGGAATCCTCCATGGTGGCGCAGCTTGCTGCGCCGCCATGGGGATTCCGAGCCCCATACCGCCATCCTGTTCCTGGCGGTTTTGGCCGCCAGGAAGAGAATGGCGGTATGGGGTGTCGTGGGGCCCCTGGGGGCCTCTGCAGTGCCCATGCCAATGGCATGGGCACTGCAGGGGCCCCCGTAACAGGGCCCCACAATGATTTTCAGTGTCTGCCATGCAGACACTGAAAATCGCGACGGGTGCAACTGCACCCGTCGCACCCCTTCCACTCCGCCGGCTCCATTCGGAGCCGGCATCCTCATTTAAGGGTGTTTCCCGCTGGGCTGGCGGGCGGCCTTCTGGCGGTCGCCCGCCAGCCCAGCGGGAAACCCAGAATACCCGCGGCGGTCTTTTGACCGCGCAGCGGTATTCTGGCGGGCCCCGCCAGGTCAGAATGACCCCCTATGTCCTTCAAAAAGGAGAGGATGAAACTTGGAAAAGCATGACAATGGCAGTGGACAAATGGGAGCTAGTCAAGTGCCTGACAAAATGCTACCTCCTTTTGTACTTTTCACACAAGAAGTCAGAAGTAAGTATAATGAGCCAAGCAATCCTGTTGTTGGATCTGCTGCAGGACCAGTTCACGAAGGTGGTGTGAATGAAGAAGCATGTGAGTTGGTTTAGGGCTTAATCCTTCACTTGGATGTTAATCCAAGGCTGCAAAAAGATATTGGGGGTCATTCTGACCCTGGCGGTAGCCTACCGCCAGGCCAACGACCGCGGATGCACCGCCAACAGGCTGGCGGTGCATCCATGGGCATTCTGACCGCGGCGGTACCGCTGCGGTCAGAAACGGAAAACCGGCGGTGTCCCGCCGGTTTCCCGCTGCCCTGGGGAATCCTCCATGGCGCTGCAGGAAGCGCCGCCATGGGGATTCCGACCCCCTTACCGCCAGCCTGGCTCTGGCGGTTTTGACCGCCAGAACCTGGCTGGCGGTAACGGGTGTCGCGGGGCCCCCTAACAGGGCCCCCCCAAGATTTTCAGTATCTACAAGCAGACACTGAAAATCGCGACGGGTGCAACTGCACCCGTCGCACCCCTTCCACTCCGCCGGCTCCATTCGGAGCCGGCATCCTCATGGAAGGGGGTTTCCCGCTGGGCTGGCGGGCGGCCTTCTGGCGGTCGCCCGCCAGCCCAGTGGGAAACTCAGAATTACTGCGGCGGTCTTTTGACCGCGCAGCGGTATTCTGACGGCGGTACTGTGGCGGGCGGCCTCCGCCGCCCGCCAAAGTCAGAATGAGGCCCATTGTGTCTCCCAAAGCGTACACATGTGCCACAATACTACCGTACAAAAAAACACCCACTTTCATTTATTTTTCAGAAGGGGGTGTTTCACTTTACCAGACTTTGATTTTTGATCAGGGAAGGGTCCTGGAAGAATTGCTGGAAGCTAATGGCCTGGGCAGAAATTCAGCAATCAGCCTCCTGAGAGGGCAGTAGTATTGTCTAGCAGCCAACTCCATCATCACCAGCTACATAACCAACAGAAGAATCAAACCCAAAGTCTGCTTGGTTTTCCGTGCCTGGGATTAAATCAAGTGCAGAGCTAAACACAAAAGAAGGTAGAGCACGTGGTACCACCAATGACCATTCAGAAGATGGTAGAGACAATCTGGATGACCCAAATGAGGTCTAACTAGATCAAAACCTATTGATCTATAGGAGAATGAGACAATGGCCAGAGCTCAGCAGGCTGGCAGTAAAGTATCTGGCTTTTCCGGTAGACAGTATGGGGGTCATTCTGACCCTGGCGGTCAGTGTAAAAGCGGCAGCCAACCCGCCAACAGGCTGGCGGCCTAAAAATATGAATTCTGACCCCGGCGGGAACCGCCAACACAGGCCGCCGCTTTAACACTCCGACCGCCACGGCGGTACAAACAAACAGCGCGGCGGTCACCGCCAACAGGCAGGCGGCAGACAATGTACCGCCCACCCTATCACGACCCACCAATCCGCCACCTTTTCCGGGGCGGGAGCCCCGCCGATAAAAACACAGCGGAAACAAACATCTCCAATGGAAAACGCTTACCTCGACACACTCCACGCGGAATCGGAACAGCATGGAACCCGAACTCCACATCCTCCCAGCCATTGCCTTCCTGCTCTTCTTCCAGGATCACGAACCTTGCCGCAGACGACAACGGTGAGTACTGCACCAACGACACAGGCGAGGGGGGAGGAGGAAAGGTTACGGGCACACACATACGCCACACACCCACCCCCACCCTCACCCCCACCGAAATACCTACACACCTATGCAGATAAAAAAGTCAGAGTGACACCTCCAACCCCCCCCCAAAAAACAAAGACAAAAGGCAATGAATGTAAAAGTAGAACCATATTATTGCAACAATAAAGTATAGCGACCTTAGCAATATATGAAGAATGAATACACATCTAGAACTCTATCCATACAAGTAGCAAAAGTCCGGCCCAGTCATTCAAAGTCCAAATGTCCGTGGGCCAATGTGCAGCAACACATGGGCAAAGCCCACACACGAGATCGAGTCCATTGGAGAGAACACTGCTGGGGCATCACTAAAATAAAAAGACAGGCACCTCAGGGGGAAGGGAAGGGGGGCACCTCAGCCACATGAGTCCACGAAGCCAGATCCACGAAGGGCCTCCATGCCCACTGTGCCATCCTGGGGAGTGCAAAGCCACAGTCTCACAAGTCTCTACAGTGGGTGGGTTGCCCACTGTGCCATCCTGGGGAGTGCAAAGCCACAGTCTCACAAGTCTCTACAGTGGGTGGATTGCCCACTGTGCCATCCTGGGGAGTGCAAAGCCACAGTCTCACAAGTCTCTACAGTGGTGGGTTGCCCACCGTGCCATCCTGGGGAGTGCAAAGCCACAGTCTCACAAGTCTCTACAGTGGGTGGATTGCCCACCGTGCCATCCTGGGGAGTGCAAAGCCACAGTCTCACAAGTCTCTACAGTGGGTGGGTTGCCCACCGTGCCATCCTGGGGAGTGCAAAGCCACAGTCTCACAAGTCTCTACAGTGGGTGGGTTGCCCACTGTGCCATCCTGGGGAGTGCAAAGCCACAGTCTCACAAGTCTCTACAGTGGGTGGATTGCCCACTGTGGCATCCTGGGGAGTGCAAAGCCACAGTCCATCAGGTGGATTACAGAGACCACTGGTCATGGAGGAGGCATGGTGGGCAGAGTGCGTCGTGAAGGGCCCAGCGGAGCAGTGCTTGAGATGAAGGGCCCAGCGGAGCGGTGCTTGACAGGAAGGGCCCAGCGGAGCGGTGCTTGAGATGAAGGGCCCAGCGGAGCGGTGCTTGACAGGAAGGGCCCAGCGGAGCGGTGCTTGGCAGGAAGGGCCCAGCGGAGCGGTGCTTGAGATGAAGGGCCCAGCGGAGCGGTGCTTGACAGGAAGGGCCCAGCGGAGCGGTGCTTGACAGGAAGGGCCCAGCGGAGCGGTGCTTGACAGGAAGGGCCCAGCGGAGCGGTGCTTGAGATGAAGGGCCCAGCGGAGCGGTGCTTGAAATGAAGGACCCAGCGGAGCGGTGCTTGACAGGAAGGGCCCAGCGGAGCGGTGCTTGAGAGGAAGGGCCCAGCGGAGCGGTGCTTGAGATGAAGGGCCCAGCGGAGCGGTGCTTGACAGGAAGGGCCCAGCGGAGCGGTGCTTGACAGGAAGGGCCCAGCGGAGCGGTGCTTGACAGGAAGGGCCCAGCGAAGCGGTGCTTGAGATGAAGGGCCCAGCGGAGCGGTGCTTGACAGGAAGGGCCCAGCGGAGCGGTGCTTGACAGGAAGGGCCCTGTTCAGCGGTGCTTCTCACGGCGGGGCCCTGTTCAGCGGTTCTGGTCACAGCGGGGCCCTGTTCAGCGGTGCTCCTCACGGCGAGGCCCTGTTCAGCAGTGCTTCTCACGGCGGGGCCCTGTTCAGCGGTTCTGGTCACGGCGGGGCCCTGTTCAGCGGTGCTTCTCACGGCGGGGCCCTGTTCAGCGGTGCTCCTCATGGCGGGCCCTGTTCAGCGGTGCTTCTTACGGCGGGGCCCTGTTCAGCGGTGCTCCTCACGGTGGGGCCCTGTTCAGCGGTGCTCCTCACGGCGGGGCCCTGTTCAGCGGTTCTGGTTACGGTGGGGCCCTGTTCAGCGGTGCTCCTCACGGCGGGGCCCTGTTCAGCGGTGCCTGTCTTGTGTTTCCAGTGAACCACACCTGGCCAATACTTGCCGCTCAGTCTGCATCGGACCTTTCCGTTGCGGGCCCTCCCGTGATGGAGTCCTGGGGCCCTGGCTCTCCTTCGATACCCCCGGAATGGGGCTGGTGGGGCCCTCATGGCCAGGTCGGCTGCTCCCTGCCTTTTGCTCCTTGCTGCCCTTGCCCTCCTTGGAAGACTGTCCGTGGCCCTTGGCTCCCTTACCCGATGTGGCAGGTGACGGTGCAAGGCTACCCTCCTTGGGGGCAGGCGTATCAGGCCTGTCGCGCCTGCCCTTCAGTTTTTTGGTCCTCTTCCCAGGGGGGGGGCTGGCTGTGCCTTTGCTGCTGGACGATGTCCCAGCCCAAGGAAAGGGCGGACTCCAAAAACCAGGCACGACGTTCTTTGGAGTTGCTGGGCTGGTGGTGGCTGAGGTGTTTGTGGAACTCTTACGGGATGGAGGGGGTGGGTCAGGTGAAGAAAAGAGGTCCACTTTAGAGAGGAAAATTTTCTTTGGAGCCATGGGAAGGGTGGCTGGAGTGGGTATGGGAGTGGAGGAAGAGGATGTGGTTGTAGGAGAGTCAAGTGTGCTGTCTTTGGGTGCAAGTGCTTGGGCAGGAGGCTGACGTGAGGTGGATGGCTGTTGTTTGGGTGCCTGCCTGCGTTTGTGTGGTTGGGAAGCGGGGTGACAGACACACTGGGAGAGGACACAGGGGACGTGTACATGGCAATGGGGGTGGTGACTGCACGTGTGCGGACTGGTGTGGAGGGTGTGCTGGTGATGGGTGCAAATGGCTGATGGTGGTGTGCTTGCAGGTGTGTGTGGAGACGTCACAGGGAGGGAGGAGGGAGACGAGGAGGTGGGGGACACAGAGGAGGTAGTGGCTGTTGGCATGTCTGCATCTGGATTTTGCTTGGGTGAATGCTTGTGTGTCCTGTGGTGCTTATGTCTGGATGAGCTGCCCTTGGGTGTTGAGGTGTGTGCAGGCTGGTCTGTAGGTGTGGATGGGATAGGCAGAGGAACAGGGGAGTGGGACTGGGTGGAGGGAGTCAGAAGAGGGAGGCTGGAGACAGGGACAATCGCTGCCGTCAGTGCTGAGGCCAGAGCGTTGAACGATCGTTGATGGGCAGCCTGACCCGAATGAAGGCCCTCCAGGTATGCATTGCTTTGATGCACCTCCCTCTCCACACCCTGGATGGCATTCAAAAGGGTAGACTGCCCAACAATGATGGTCCTCAGGAGGTCAATGACCTCCTCACTGAGGGCAGCAGGGGTGACTGGGGCAGGGCCTGAGGTGCCTGGGGCGAAGGAGATGGCCGGCTTCCTGGCCTTGCGGGCACGGGCCGAAGGCCGAGGGACTGCTGGGAGGGCGGAGCTGGTGCGCTGGGTGGCGGCTGTACCTGTAGGATTGGTGGGCACGGATGTTGCCGCCACCGCAAGGGAGCTCCCTTCCGAGGACGTGTCGGTGTTGCTGCCGTCTCCACGGGTCCCCGTGGTGGAGCCCCCCTCGCCCTCCGTCTCACTGGTCATGTCGGAGTCCGTTGCATGGCCCTCCGGGGCCATGTGAGATGCAGCTCCCTCTTGCGCCGATGCCACTTCTCCTCCGCCTGATGATGCTAATGCACACATTCACAGAAAAACAAAGAAAATGGGGGGGGGTGGAAAACATAAAGACAAGTTGAGTGCATGCATTGGGGACACCGTTGGCGGAGAGGACAGACACAGAAGCCCCCTGCACTACGCTGCGCACTTGGGGTACACTACTCATTCACTGGGACATGCCCTACAAGCCTATGGGCGACAACTGCCCACACAGTATACACTGGTCCATGAATCGCATTACTAGGCACCCTACAGAGGTGGGGGGCGGGGGCACAGGACCATACTTCACGGATGGGCCTATCCTACAGAAATCGCCTTGGCCTAGGGATACCCACAGCCCTCCTCCCCCACCCAGGCACCTCCACTGCATGCAAAATAGCTGAATGTGCTGGTACTCACCCCCTTGTGTCTGCTGTGATGTCCTCAATCGCCCATCTAAATCGGGGTAGGCCACCGCCAGGATCCGGGACATCAGGGGGGTCAAGGTACGACTGGCACCCCTCCTAGGTTGGGAGGCCATCCCCAGCAGAGCCTCCGCGGTCTTCCTGCTCCCGCGGCAGATGTCCTCCCACCTCTTGCGGCAGTGGGTGCCCCTTCTGGTGTGGACCCCCAGGGCCCGGACGTCCTTGGCGATGGCACGCCAAATGTCAATCTTCTGATGGGCGCTGACCTATGTGACATGTACAGGGGGGAAAGAGAAACATCATCACTTTTCTGCATGCTCGATGTGAGTGGCCCCCCCTCCCCAACCTTGCCATGTGGCTCATGCTCTCATCCGTCGTGCCATGCATTCGTCATTCGCTGCCCTCCGCTCCATCGTACATCCTCCCCACTCAGCCCAGGCATTGGGCACTATGCATTGCCCCCCGTGTACTCACCTGTTGGTCTGGAGGCCCGTAGAGTAGCGCATACTGGGGGAGGACCCCGTCCACGAGCTTCTCCAACTCCTCGGAACTGAAGGCGGGGGCCCTTTCCCCAGTCGCAGCAGCCATTGTCACTTCCAGACCGAGGTCACAGCAGCACTTGCAGTATAGGTCCTCTCCTGTGGATGCTCAGGTCTCGTGTGATCAAGCAGAGAGAAAATGGCGGTTACGGCCGCGACGGTGCGTGCCGCGGCGGTGCATACCGCGACCGCCGGCGCTCACCGCCATTGGCTCCTGAAACCCATAGGGTTCAATGTTGTCCAATGCGGCTTTGCGCCGCGGACTGCGACCGCCTACCGCCACGGTGTGCCACGCTTGCGCAATGACCTCACTTCACATTGTCACACTTCACAGGTCAGGCTGCCGCCATTTCAAGGGCCCACATGGCTTAATTCCTACTCCGTCACACATGGCTAGGCCTTGCACCGACAATCATACTAGCCATTCAATCCCGAGAGATTCGTGTACTGGGCATGCTGTGGGCACTTACCTGTGGGTTGCTTGACTCTGTGCTCCATGTTGTCCTTCCTAGGCATCGTCTGCTGGGACTTGCGAGGAGACGGAGGAATCTTCCCGTGTACAGACCGCTGGTGGACCTGTTGACAATGGAAGAAAGACACGTCATACTCACCTACAGACTCAACCGTGCCACTATACAGGAACTGTGTGCCCAGCTGGAGTCAGACCTGATGTCACCCATCCGCCAACCCACAGGGATTCCGCCTCTAGTGCAGGTGCTGTCAGTACTGCATTTTTTGGCAAGTGGATCATTTCAAACTACCGTGGCCATTTCATCTGGGATGTCTCAGCCTATGTTTTCAAAGGTGTTGTCCAGAGTGTTGTCTGCCCTGATGAAATACATGCGGAGCTACATCATTTTCCCTGAGGTGGGTGACTTGCCTACAGTGAAGGGTGATTTCTATGCCCTTGGACACATTCCCAATATCATTGGTGCCATTGATGGTACCCATGTGGCTTTGGTTCCCCCAAAAGACGATGAGCAGGTGTAGAGGAACCGAAAAAATTATCATTCGATGAATGTCCAGGTGGTCTGTTTGGCTGACCAGTACATCTCCCATTTAAATGCCAAGTTCCCAGGGTCAGTGCATGACGCGTACATCATGCGAAATAGCAGCATCCCTTATGTCATGGAACAGCTACAGAGACACCGTGTGTGGCTAATTGGTGACTCTGGTTACCCAAACCTGCCTTGGCTATTGACCCCAGTGAGGAATCCCAGGACCAGGGCAGAGGAACGGTACAATGAGGCCCATGGGCGTACCAGGAGGGTGATTGAGCGGACCTTCGGCCTCCTGAAGGCCAGGTTTAGGTGCCTGCATATGACTGGTGGATCCCTAATGTACTCACCAAGGAAGGTGTGTCATATCATCGTGGCCTGCTGCATGCTTCACAACCTGGCTTTGCGACGCCAGGTGCCTTTCCTGCAGGAGGATGGTCCAGATGGTGGTGTTGTGGCCGCTGTGGAGCCTGCGGAGAGTGAAGAGGAGGAAGACGAAGAGGACGACACAGACAACAGGGACAGAGTGATACTGCAGTATTTCCAGTGACACACAGGTAATAATCTACTCCTGCATTGTATTATATCTGTAACTGTAGTGGCTCTCTACTGTCTGACCTTTCACCCCAATGTATAGTAACTTAGTTGTGTATATCACTTCCTATTTCAGTGATCTGATCCCCACGGAGTGCCCTCTGGTTTTTTTCCCCATGGACTACCGCTGTGTGACACTGGTATGTTGTCATCACAATGTAACTAGAAATGTTTTGTTGGTTATATCGAATACATTTGGTTTAAATAAATAGATAGCAGAATCCAGTTGGTTAATGTGCAATAATTGTGTTTATTGAAGTTTTAAAATAGGTGTATAGTTCAAAAAGGGTGATGGTGGAGGCATGTCCATGGCAGTGTCCAGACTGTCGTTCCTACAGGTCCATTGTCCATATGCCTGTGGAAGGTGGAGCAGGGGCAGTTCAAGGTTGGACAGGGTAAACAAGTGAGACAGTGGTATGACATCCGGGGTTTTCCGTGCATGGCGGGGGTCTTGACATCCTACTCTGTCTTCTTCCTCGATCTCAGGCCTTTCTTGCGGGGTGGTTCTTGTTCGGCAGGGGGTGGGGTCCGGGAGGGCCGTTGCTGTTGTGTCGGGCCTCCTGACCACTAGCGCCGGCGGAGGTGGTGGGCTGTTCTTCCTCCATGCTAGTGGCAGGGGCCCTTTGGGGGGCCACATGGTCCCGCAATGTGGTGACAATCTGGTTGAGTGCCACCACGATTGTACCCATTGCGGAACTGATGCTGCGCAGTTCTTCCCAGAACCCCATGTACTGGCCCTCCTGCATGGCCTGGATCTCCTGGAACCTGGCCAGGACCGTCGCCATCGTCTCTTGGGAGTGGTGGTACGCTCCCATGATTGTGGTGAGGGCCTCTTGGACAGTGGGTTCCCTAGGCCTGTCCTCCCTCTGCCGCACAGCAGCCCTCCCAGTTCCTCTTTGTTCCTGGGCCTCTGTCCCCTGGACGGTGTGCCCACTACCAGTGCCCCCAGGTCCCTGTTGTTGGGGTTGTGGGTTACCCTGGGTGCCCTGTACTGGTAGACACACCGCTGCTTGACCTGTCCTGGAGACAGAAGCATGGGCCCGCTGGGTGGGTGCTGTGCTGGTGTTTCCTGAGGGGGGTAGGTCTGCTGTGGCCTGGGGCTGACTGAGGGTAACCGACTGTCCAGAGGTCCCCGATGGTCCGGGCTGGTCATCAGGTTCTAGGTCGACAGAGCTGCTGTCATCACTGGGGGCCTGTTCTGGGGGTGGGATGGACAAATCTGGACCCTCCTGGCCGGTGTGTTGGCGTTCGGGCCCTACAGGGGTAAAAGAATATGGTTATTGATTTTGTGTGTGCCGTGGCGTGCGATTTGTGGGTGCCCTTGTCCCCCAGTGCTGGCAGTCCCATGTGGGAGGAGTTGTGAGGGTGGTTTGTGGGGGGGGATGGGTATGTGCAGTGGTCATGCTTAGGTGATGGGTGTCCGTGGTTTGTGTTGGCATTCAGGGGTTGGTGTTGGTTTGGGTGGGTTGTGCTGGTGAGACATTAGCAGGGAGGATATGTGCTGGGGGGTTGGGGGTGAGGGTGGGGGTTGGCATGCTGGTGGTTGGGGGGGATGAAGTAGTTGAGATTAGACTTACCAGAGTCCATTCCTCCGCCTACTCCAGCGAGGCCCTCAGGATGCAGGATGTTCAAGACCTCTTGCTCCCATGCTGTGAATTCGGGTGGAGTGGGTGGGGGTCCGCCGCCAGTCTTCTGCACAGCGATGTTGTGTCTTGACACCATCGTCCGCACCTTCCCCCGTAGGTCGTTCCAGCGCTTTCGGATGTCTTCCCGATTTCTGGGATGCTGTCCCACAGCGTTGACCCTGTCAACGATCCTTTGCCATAGCTCTGCCTTCCTGGCTATTGTGGTGTGCTGCACCTGTGTGCCGAAGAGCTGGGGCTCTACCCTAATTATTTCTTCCAGCATGACCCTGAGTTCTTGGTCCGAGAACCTGGGGTGTCTTTGGGGTGCCATGGGGTGGTGTGGATGAGGTGTGGGGTGGTGTTTGTGGTGATGAGTGTAGTGGTGTGTGGTGTTTTGTGCGTAGATGTAGTGTGGGGGATGATGTTGGGTTCCTGTGTGTGTTGTGGTTTGCGTTCCCTGTGCTCTCTCTCTGTGTATTGCGCCTTGTCTCTGTATTTCGATTTGTGGGGGTTTGTGTGTGATGTGGGTGTGTGTTTTATATCGTATTGATTGTGTGGGAGTGGTGTTTGTATGTGTATCAGGTGTGTGTATTTGTAATTGTCCAATGTGGCAGTGTTTTGTAGATGTGTGTGTATTTTGAGTGCAGCGGTGTGTACCGCCAATGGGATACCGCGGTTGAAAGACCGCCGCGTGGATTCGTGGGTCGTAATGGCATGGGAGTATTTCTGTTGGCGTGACGGTGGAGGTTTGGTCATCTCCAGTTTATCGCTGACCGCTGATGTGGCGGCCTTCAGTGGAGGTTGGGTTTTTGGCGGTTTGGCAGTTGTGGGTCAGAATGACCCTGGCGGGTTACCGCGGCCGCGGCGGTGTTATGGCGGTCTTCTGACAGGCGGTAACTGCCTTTTACCGCCAGGGTCAGAATGACCCCCAGAGTGTAAAGCATTCAAATATCACAAAACAGTAATTAAATAAAACACAGGAAACAGTTTAAAAATACAAAACCAATTTATCAAAATAGATTATAGTTTTATCTTTAAAATTACACAAAAAAGAATAAAATTGGATAAGGGGAACCGGAGATATGTATTTTGAAAGAATTATTTCTGTTTTAGCGCCTTGAAACAAAAAGCGCCAATCGGGTCATCTGGTTGCACCTCGACCGAGGCAAAGTCAAAGTTTAAAGCCGACCGCAATGGAGCCCTGCTCGGCTACAGCTCGCAGGAGGCCTCGGTCAAAAGTTTACTTTCGGACTTAGGGCCTGATTACAACTTGGAGGAGGTGGTAATCCGTCCCAAATGTGACGGATATACCACCAGCTGTATTATGAGTTCTATAGGATGGATTAACACCTTCCTCCAAAGTTGTAATCAGGCACTTAGTCTCTTTTCTGAAGATTTTCTTCAGTGGGACGAACCTGGCAGTCAAATCCGACCTCCTGGAACTCTTCTCCGGATACACGTCACGGGAGCCCTTGGTGGAGATTTTTACCTTCAGACTTAGTCATTTTTTCGAGGTGAAAATCCTTCGACCGGGGCAAACCTAGATCTTGATCCAACGTCCCTGGAGCCCTCCGCGATACGCTGGCCGGGTTGTCCAGGTCAACTTTTTACCTTCGGACTTAGGGGGTTATTACAACTTTGGAGGAGGTGTTAATCCGTCCCAAAAGTGACGGTAAAGTGACGGATATACCACCAGCCGTATTACGAGTCCATTATATCTTATGGAACTCGTAATACGGCTGGTGGTATATCTGTCACTTTACCGTCACTTTTGGGACGGATTAACACCTCCTCCAAAGTTGTAATAACCCCCTTAGCCTCTTTTTTGGAGATTTTCTTCACTGGGACGAACCTGCAAATCAGGCCGGGTCATGGTTGAGGCAAGCCGGCTAGAGTTGCCGCGGGGGTCGGTCACTCTATGGAGCTTTCTTTCAAAAGTTCTCCAAACTTCTCCAAACTTCCGGGGCTTCTCCCAGATGTTCTTTTAAGGTTCTTTTGAGCTCCACAGCTCACCCCAAGGGTCCAGAAGCTCTGAGATGATCCTTGGGGATGTGGACTACAACTCCCAGAATGCACCTGGTGCAAACTCCTTTTTGGCCACTGGGCAGTGGTCAGCTGGTTTATTTCTTCAGGAGTTAGTACAGGGGACTCTGGTTAGCAATTGTTCACCTGTAGCAAACAGGGAGTCCCTCCTTGAACCAGTTGAAACCAGGCAAAGTCCTTCTTGTGGTGAGGCCCAAGTGTGCAGCTAGTGCAGTCCTTCTGAGTGCAGGTTCCAGGTGCAGGCGAGGGGTCCAGCAGGGCAGTCCTTCTTCTCCTTTGGTTCTCCCTCGTTGGATGTGGTAGGGAACTGAGGTGTGGGTGCAGGTCTGCCAGTTTTATCCTTTCTCCTGGATGAAAAACAGGGGGGTCCTGATTCTCCAATCAGGTGCAGGGTCCTTCCCCCTGTGATGGCCACTTCCTGAGAAGTGTGGCAAAAATCAATCCCAGGAGGCAACATTCTTCAAAAAGCCATCATGGCTGAAAATGATTTTTGAAGGTTACATCTGGCTGAGCCCACCCACTGGTGTGGCTAAAAATCATAAACACACCCCTCTCCTCCCCTCTCCTAGTCTAATCAAGGGGGCACCTAGTTGTCTGGGGTTGCAGGATGTAGGGGTGTTGCTGGGTTGCTACAAATGTCCTTCTCTGCCTTTAAAGACCAGTTTGGCAGCCCTCCCCCTTCCTGCCTCACCAACTGCTGAGGGGAGATTTCCTTCCACAGGCACATCTCTTTGTGGAAAGCCAGGCTACTTCACACCTCATCAAGGCAGCCTGGCCAGGCTTCCAGAGGCTGGAGAATCAGAGCACAGCAGTAAAAACAATGTAGGGCTGAACTTGGCAACTTTTCAGGTAAAGTTTAAAACTCTTTACCTGAACAAGTTATATTAAATCCCACAACTGGAAGTTGTGGGATTTATTAAAACAATTAATTTGATACCAAACTCTTGGTATCCATTACTTAAGGGGACTTTAAAAATTAAAATAAAGTCTCCCCATTCTAGCCTATGGAGGCCATTCACTACAATGAGGGAAAAACGAATTTGGCTGTTTTTACCTCAGCAGGGCTTATAAAACTATTTTTATAAGGTCCCTGCTTATAGTTAATTGGCACCCAGCCCTAGGGGCACATAGGGCACACCTTAGGGGTGACTTATATGTCAAAATAAGGTAGTTTAAGACTTTGGAACTACTTTTAATTCCAAAGTCGAATTTGCATCTAACTTTCATTTAAAAGCAGCCAGCAAGGCAGGCCTGCCTTTAAAATGACACTGGGCACCTCAGCAGTGCAACTATGGGTGCACTACCTATGCTGTGGTCCCTAAACCTACATGCCCTACCATATACTAGATACTTATAGGTAGGTTGACTTAGCAAATTATAATTAGCCTAATTTGCATATTGATTTTACAAAGAGCACAGGACTGGTTAGCAGTACCCAGGGCACCATCAGAGTCAGGAAAACACAGGCAAAAAGTAGAAAATAGGGGCAAAAAGTTAGGGGGCCTCTGCAATCAGCCCTGTTTTCTCACATGACCAATTTGACATGGTTGAAGAGGACCAGTGTATAGACAAGAAGCCTCCAATCACTAAAGGACATGGATACAATGCCCACATCCCTGTCCTTCTTTTTTCATCCCTAGTCTGGGCTGGCAGCAAAGATCATTATACAACAAGACTACCCTTAAGTATATTGCTTCCATGGGGAAAGTGATGTAATAGACAAATATGCACCACGCTTGGAACAGGTAACTCTTGCACCAATGAGTACTAGTGACTGATTGGTGATTCATGTGGTGGCTGGGAGGGTGTTGTAGCTAATTGTTAATCTTTATTTTTAATGTTTGGGGCCTGGGGAATGATTCTGGGTGAATGCATGATTCATTTTGACATTTCAGTACAAACACTTACTTGGTCTTTCTGTGCACCCCTTTTTGTGTAGTTCTTAAGAAACCAGCTATTTTAGTTACTAAAACTACACACAAACACTCAAATTTGTTTACTTTTCTTATTCAGCAATACTGCATCTTTACCTCATTTGGGTCGGGAGTCGGCACTACCACAACAGGCAGAACTAGAATGTTCAAGTTAGGAAAAATGCCTATCGAATTCAATGGGGAACAACATGACTCAAAGAGGCCTACTCCTGTGGACTTGTGAGAAGTGTGTTGATTAGCAAAATGCTGAGTAGTGACTCCAGTGTCGAACACTAATTAAATGGTTGCAGTCTGGGGGCCTATCAATGGAACCATGTCAGCTGATTGACACACACAGCTAAATGTTATTAACATTTGTAAGACTGATCAGCCAGGTACATGCATCTACGTGTCTGTGATTGGAGGTAAGAGATTGTTCTTGCTTCTTACTTAATCACACATAACTACACCATCCTCTGCTCTACCCTCTTGATCCTCATTCAACATGAATCTTACCTTGACTCTACAATATTCACCGTACGAAAGCTCCAAAACATTTCTGCTTACCAGACTGGTTTAGCTTTACACCAACTTTTACAGAATCTTCTTAACAAAACAATAGTCCACGCCATTCCTACAACCCATCCAGGCATGAAAGGGACATCATCATAGTGTAGAGTCTCAGAACAATGTTTGTCCAAGGATAGGTAGTACTATTCTGCACTATGTGGACTGATTCCCAAAGGTAAATTTACACTTTTGGTGTATGTTTACTCACGCAGTGTAACTGTACTGACAGTAGCTTTATGAGCAGCAACTTTACAAGTAATAACTAACCAGTAGTAACTCCTTTTAAAATACTAGGAGGTACTACTTACATCGTTAATATTAATAAGGTTAATGATGGAAAGGTTACTAGTCATTAACTTACACAGCAAGAGTAAATTAACACCAAAAGTGTAACTTTACCTTTGTGAATCAGAAGTTGTATTATTTACAAAATCTATACAAAATGGAATAACCTTCTCCTGAGTCCTGACTGAATATTTTTCTAAGTTTTAAAAAAACATTTGAAAATAAACTAAATATGAGCTCCAAAGATTGCTTGCTAGTTGTTGTTTTTTTTAAAACTTTTTTTGTCATGTTTATCTTAGTCTTGGACTTACCACTGACTTTCTTTTCTTTCAGTCTAGTTGCCCGTGATGGATAATCATTCTGAATAATTCTACAGTTGGAGTACACCTCACAAGCCTCATTCACAATAGGTGGGACATTGCTTGATGATGTCATCCCTGTTAGCGTTAGCCCACTACCACCAACATTAAAAAGGCTCTTTGGGAAATCCTGCAGTAAGCTTTAGGAAGATTGAGAGCGGTACCAATTTTCAGATTATCTGGTCAGCTAAGAAGTTGAGAGCTTAGTACTGAAGTTGTTCTTTGGAAGGAGAGATTACAATTTTTGTGTATATTGTTGCAGACGCCATTAGTGGTCAATAGTTACAGAGGGGTAGGACAAGGCAGTAACTAACTAGTATATAAGTATCAATAATAGGTGGCCGAGTTCTGCAAAACCTCATTGAGGAATAAACTCAAACATATAATCAGTTTTCAATTTCCACTCCGGTAGCAGGGTATATTGAACTGCAGGAAGTGAGTAACCTACTCAAGAATAAATACATGACAAAGGACTTCAGGTAGGTACAATCTAGTGGGAAAAGTGTATGCACAGTATAATGTGTGCCAATTTCAGGGAGCAGATTCTTGTGTTGCTCTTGTTACTAAATCTCAATGCTGCACTAACTAGCAATGAAAAGGCAGATACTTATGATAAATAAAGACCCATTTATGTACACTTAGGAAACCCACCCTCTCCTCCCACAATAGGCCCACCCCTCACTGCAATCAAAACCTCAAACATGTCTGATTCCCCAACTTTATTTAACAAGAGGCCTCTGTTCCCCATGCAAAACCTAAAAATGGCCCTTTCCCCAACTCCCTTTCCCACCTTCAGCACTAATAACAGGCCCTCCCCCTTTCCACGCAATGCTCCCAAAAATGCCCCTGTCCCCAACTCCCCTTCCCACCCTCATCGCTTGCAACAGTCCCTCCCGCCCCAAAATGAAAAAAGTTCAACATAATAAGTCCATGAGGGTGTTGAGGTCCTTCCTCACACTGGTCATCTCTCAGGCCAGGTTCTGGTGGTCCTATCTGATGAGTGCCATGTGGTGGCGGATGTGTTGATTGGATGAAGATGGGGGGGAACTCAGCTTTCTGGGAGGCAGTTGTCCTGGACCCCAGCTGCATGCAGCAGTGGTGGCATTGCTGGGATGGAGGTGGGCCTGGCTTGGTGGCCCAAAGTAGAGGATGCCCTAGACTCCTCCTCTTCCAAGGCCGACAGCCAGAGGTACTATGCAGCCAGAGCCTCCAACTTCTGGTGCCAGAGCCGGGACGCTGTCTCTCACCAGGTTTGTTGACCTACACCAGCAAAGTTAACAAACCAGTATTATCATGGAAGAGAAAAAGAACACAAATTGTAATGGTCTGTACAAACACTTGTTTATATTATAGTGTCACAGTAGCAGAACATTGATGGTTCCCTCTGGCCATTGGAATTTTTGATGTGATTAGTCACCAGGTCATGTTTTTCCCACACATGCATCACATAATACAATTGCACTGACTGCAAGGAATGAAGCCAGACCACCAATGTAATCAAAAAATGATTTTAGTTTGAAGGATTTCATAGGGTGAAACTGAGCACACACCTTATGTGTGTTAATAAATGCATAATTGACACTAGTGGGTAAGGTTTATATACACTGCACAATTGCTTGACTATGTGTGCAACTTTAATGGAACATGGTGTTGGGTTTGCTAGGCTGCACCATGTTTTTGTGGCAGCTGCAATGAGATGTTATTAACTTTTTATCATCAATTCAAATGTCCCTACTCTGGCCCAACTCCCTATTAAATTCTAGCCTGAGTCCAAACCTCGGGTTGATAGACTGTGGCAGATGGGATACTGTGTCACACATGTGTTCGATAACGGATATCCTTCTTCCGTATTAGACTGCATAGAATGTAAATGATGTGCTGTAGTACAGTAAGCAGGATATTTTATGTGTCACATTTGTCACTGAGCATCCTATCTACCAGAACACTTACTCAGGCCCTTAGTCCAACATTACACTCTCCACCACAGGTTATTTTCAACAAATACCTTCACTTTGCAGTGGGGAAAGTTATACTACATTAAGGCAAGTTATAAGGATTGGGCTAGGTAGAGGTTTAGCTATGAAATGGTTGGGTGTCACTGATCATGTGCTACACTTTTGCTTAGTCACATTGGTTAAAGGAAAGAAAAATTAGAACCATAAATCCATAATGGAAGCCATGAAACATACGTCACTTTAGCAGGGAAATGTGGCTTGTCCAGATGGAATTTACATTTTTGGGTAGCCTGAGACAGAAAGAATGTCGTAGTGAAGTAGTAGATAAGTGGCACTGGGAAACACACCTTCTCTTTGGTTTGTATGCGTTGCAGACTTCGTGCCTCAAGATGACATTAATTGTACCTGTCAGTACTGGGACTTCTCAGCCTCCCTGGACCGGGGCCTCCTCAGCCCCTGGATGACTGGTGCTTGCAATGGCACTGGTGAACTTAGTGCCCAGTCAAAAACATAATACACTTATTTTATATGCAAGATTAACCACCAAAGTAAATATTTTGCAGACGGTACATCAGCAATGCCTTTCTAAAGTTAGGTTAGCTAACTTCGAATGAAAGTGTCACTTTGGAAGTTTGGTCGACAACTTTTTGAAAACCAGGTTTTTAATCAAAAACTTTTTTCTCCAAATGGAGGAGGAATGAGGCTACGAATGTAAAATAATGAAACACAATGAAGGGGTGGAAGGATAAAAAGAGTAGATGCAGAAGGCCATAATACATTACTAGTGTGAATAGTTAAAAGTAAGAAATAATATTAAACATGACTTACTGGGACCAGCCGAAACATCAGCCACAAAAAGGCACTGATGGTGGTAGATGCCGAAGTGGTGCTGGTGGTGGGGCCAGGGTCAGCAGCTGTTTTCTGTGGTTGTGAAGCACTCTTCCCCCTGAATTATAATAAAAGAAATAAAGATAAAACAGAACATTGATTCGTATTTTCTCTATAAAAAACAACGTGGCAGGCACAACATTGTACTTTCTAAATCAGATAACCTATTCCTAGTTTCCATGCCTACCCTACAATTAATTTTGAACTATTCATTCATTCCAACAAAAGATCTCTGCTTCCTCAGCCCTTTTAACTATTGCTAGGCCAAGTAGGCTTTCCTTCCTCACCTACCTCTGAGAGGTTGGAACTATAGGAGCTACATAAATCCACAAAGAAGACTGCTAACACCCCTGGTATATTTCTATTGTAATAATAACATTCATTGAACCAGCCCAAGCAAGCATGTGGCTCACAGTGGAACAGAATCCTGACAGTATCAATCACAAACTTCCACTCCACTTCTACAGTCCTACAGTCTCCCTGTCAGGTTGGCACCATGCATAACTAATCTGGATACCAAGGCTCTGATTAATCAAGGGTTTTTGTTGCCCCTGCTCCATGCAAAGTGGCACAGTCGCAATGCAAAAACTTAAGTGATATTTATCAAATCATGCAAAGCTATCTTGCATAGCCCTACAATGCTCAGTAAATCTGGAGTAGTGTAACAACAGGCAGCACAAGTTGTTGTTTTGTGTTACTCTAGCTGGGAAGGCATCACATAGGTGGACAGTGGGTGATCACATGCTTCCTTATAATATTGGCCTATTCCTAGATTTTCCATTATTGGTAAATCTTGGAATGTGTCAAAATGCTACACCTTCCCAGTAGAGGTGTAACAAAAAGAAATATCTATCTATCTAACCATCATCTCTAACCTACTGGCGGTTGCCAGTAGGTAGCTATAGTTGGGACCTAGTTTCCATAGGAAGAGTTTTTTATTTTGCCAATAACTTTGGTACCGCTTGATGAATCTTCCAAAAATTTGCAAAACGTATACTTCAGTGGGTTCAGCTGTTATTTTAAAAGTTTTAGGATGATCCATCAAGAGGGGGCGGAGAAAAAAGGGGGGCACAAAACACGTTTTATCCATTCATTTTTCCATTTTGTTTTTAGACACACCTATTCCCAAACTGCTGAACAGGAATACATCAAATTTGACAGGAAGATAGATCTTGTTGCACAGAGTCTGCTTTTTTAATTTGGTGCAAAATCATTAGGTAGTTTTGGAGATATTGAAGGTCAAAAATATAGATATTTAGGGATGCAGATCCCCCAGAGACCCAACAGTCCCTGTGCTGATATCTGATTAGCTGCCAACACTGCAGCAAATTGGGACTCTGCTTCAGGCAAGACCTAGAAACCAAGTGAAAAAAATAAAAAGAGCCAGGGTAGGGTCACCCTGAGCCCCTAGTCTTCGTCTAGTGGTCCCCTACAGACCCCGTCAATGTTAAAAAGCATCTAAAAAAAAATCTCAGAAAAATCTGTGGATCCAAAACCACAGATTTTTAGAAGATTTAAGAAAAATAGGACAGTCTCCTGACGTATTATTTTTTTTATCCCCGAGTAAGCCAGGTCCCGGGGCATTGAGAAAGAAGGGAGGAGCACATGGCATGCTTCTTACGCGTATATTAGCCCCGGGGATCACCACCTTCCCTGGGCAAAATCTTTATTTTTTATGGGCACATCAAAGCCTATGGGACAACCACCTACCCATGGCAAGTTAGTACAATAAAAGTGTGCGTGCAACCCCCCACAGCACCGGGGACCGCCACCTCCCCGGGGCTGAAATAGATAATGAAGCGGATCTGTTGTGGACCCCAGGCCACAGGGACCACCACCTCCCCTTGGCAAAGTTTAAGGTTGGAGGCCCACCTTGAGGAGCTAATAATAGCGCAGGGGACCACCACCCCCAAGGGCCTGCTCCTGCTACATAACAGAAGGCCAACCCCAGGGCATAGTTGTTTGCTCTGACTTTATGGGAACTTTGATAGCTCCCACCAAGCCAGAGCAAACATAAGCCCACTCGCAGCAAGGAAGAGCTGTCAAACAGCTCTTGTTTGCTGCAGTGGAGGATTCCTCTGTTTCCCTGCTCACAGACATGCGGGTAGGGAAACACAGGAAATGATTGCTCTCACAGAAAGGGAGCTGCATGTTTAGCAGCTCCCTGTCTGTGACAGCAGTGCTGGTTCCCACAAGGGTGGGAGCCAGCTGGGACCAGGGGGCCTCTAACCTCACCCCACTGTCCCATTGCACGCTGGATGCCCTGTGATGCACCAGGACAGATGGCCAGGCCCTGGGAGATGTGGTCCCCAGGTCTGAGATCAGTTCCCCTTCCCCCCAAAAAAACAATATATGTTAAGGCCATGGACGGGGGATGTGGTCTCCGGGGCTAAAATTGGCTGGGAGGGGGGGTGTTGTGCAGCCCCGTCCTCCATTTAATAGAGGTGGGCTCCCACTCACAGACCCATTCAAAGACTCATGCACCCCCTCACAGACCCACTCAGAGACTCACATACCAACTCACAGACCTGTTCAGACCTTCAAAGACCCACTCACAGACCCACTCATACTCACACACTTACTCACAGACAAACCTAAACGCTCAGGCCTACCACTCACAGATCCATTTAGACATTAACACACTCACTCACAGACCCACTCAGACTCTCACACGTACACTCACACACCCACACAGACACTTACACACCCACTCATACTGTAGACATTCTTACTCCCATTGTCACACCTAGAGACACACTCTCACATTCATATAGTCTCTCTCACACGCACTCTTACAGTTAGACAGCCACTCTCACACCCAGAGACACCCTCTCACACTTATTCTCAAACCCAGAAAGACAGTCCCTGCAGCAAACTTCTGCTGCGCATGGACAAAGGCCATGCACTGCGTGGGGTTTGGTGGTTAGGAGGGTTGGCTGCAGGGACAGGCTACAGGCCTGTCCCTGCAGCCAACCCCAACAGCAAATGGCAAAAGGCCATGTGCGTCAGGGGTTGGATTAACATATAGTTATGAAAATTAGTTTACGTTAAAAAAAAATAGAAAATCACTGAAAAAAACACAAAGGTTATTGGGACGTTATAGTTAGGAAATGGCATTGAAAAATCCTTAGAAATTCTCTTAAAGAAACCAAAGGTTATAGGAACGTTATTGTTAGGTTCTGAATTTACACGCATAAAACCAGACAATTTTGGCAGTTATAATTATAGTTATTTCAAAACTATATAACTCACGGCCTTAGGCTGCGAGTGCAAGCTATGGTAAGTTCATTTTCCACCTGTTTGTGGAACTCTTAGGAATAGCACAAAGTTTTTATGTAACTATGTATATATCCATGGAATGAAATCCTGTGAGTTCCGCTCAGGTTTACTAATTTATCCCTCACCCAATCTCACGAATCCCTAATTGGGTAATCTGATATTACCCCATTCGTCTTGACTCTCCTGCATGGGTGTGAGTACATGTGGTGGGTCCATTTAATGAAACCTTTGCCTATCCAATCTTGTTCATTACCTCATATAGATACTCACAGTTGATGCTATGAGATGCTTTTTCAATGCCTACTGACATTACCACTTTGTACTCATTAATTGATCATACTAGCATGATATTTATTGCTCTTCTGGTGTTTATTGTAGTGTTTTGCTGTGACATAAAAACAGTTCTGCTCAGGGTGCATAGGTTGTTGCATATAAGGTTATAGTTGGAAGGCCAACACTCTACTCAATATTTTATAGTCAACCTGTAACATTGGCCAGGGCCTGTAGGCCTTTACGGCATGTATAGCCAATCATGGTTAAGTAGGAGATCACTATTGCCTCTCTCATTGATGCCAGTAATGTGCATCCTTTTTTAACAACACTTGTAACAATCGCAGGGTCAGTTGTTCAGAATATTTAGCATAAACCTCCACTAGGATCCCACCCGATCCCCATACTTTCCCTCTGGCCATGTTTTTGATAGCTGCCCATACTTCCTCTCAGGTTATGTTTGTTGTTAGACTTTTCATCCTTGGCGTGGTCTCCCTTAACTTTTTGCCTCTGTTCCCCAGGTTGTTGATGTGTGCTGGACTCTGATTTTGCTGTTTTTGTTACTCTGGGCACTTTACCACTGCTCACCAGTGCTAAAGTGCAAGTGCTCCTGTTTAAATTATATGTAAGTGGTTCATCCATGATTGGCATATTTGAATTACTAGTAAGTCCCTAGTAATGTGCACTAGAGGTGCCAGGGCCTGTAAATCAAATGCTACTAGTGGGCCTGCAGCACTGGTTGTGCCACCCACATAAGTAGCTCTGTAATCATGTCTCAGACCTGCCACTGCAGTGTCTGTATGTGTATTTTTACACTGTAAATTCGACTTGGCAAGTGTACCCACTTGCCAGGCCTAAACCTTCCCTTTCCTTACATGTAAGGCACCCCTAAGGTAGGCCCTAGGTAGCCCCAAGGGCAGGGTGCAGTGTATGGATAAGGTAGGACATATAGTAATGAGGTTTATATGTCCTGACAGTGAAATACTGCCAATTTCGTTTTCACTGTTGCAAGGTCTGTCTCTCTCTCATAGGATAATATGGGGGCTACCTTTAAATATGATTAAAGTGTAGATTCCCCTAGAGAGTAGATGGACAGGTGGAGTTTGGGATCCCTGAACTCACAATTTAAAAATACATCTTTTAGTAAAGTTGATTTTAAGATTGTGCGTTTGAAAATGCCACTTTTAGAAAGTGAGCATTTTCTTGCTTAAACCATTCTGTGACTCTGCCTTGTTTGTGGATTCCCTGTCTGGGTCAGTTGACAGTTGGGTTGTTTTTCACCTCACACCAGACAGTGACACAAAGGGAGCTGGGGTGTGATCTGCATTCCTGATTAGCCATCTCTGCTAGGAGGGAGGGGTGGAGTGGTCACTCTCATCTGAAAGGACTGTGCCTGCCTCTGACAATGCTGTCTCCAGCCCCCTGGTGTGTGTCTGAGGCCTTGCCTGGGCAAGGCAGGATTTCACAAGAAGGTGTGAGTCCCCTTTGAAGGAAGGTGACTTCAAAGACTAAAATGGGTATAAGAAGGGCACCCAAACTTACAAACTTTAGAAACACTTCTGGAATCAAGGGGAACCTCTGCCTGGAGAAGAGCTGATCGCTGAGGAACAAGTGCTGCCCTGCCTGTGACTGTGCTTTGTGGAGCTTTCCTGCAGTGCTGCTTCTGCCAGAGTAAGAGGGCAAAGACTGGACTTTGTGTGCCTTCCATCTTGAAGAAGAAATCTCCAAGGGCTTGATGTAGAGCTTGCCTCCTGTTATTGAAGTCTCAGGGATAGCAAAGACTTCTTCCTGCCAGCACCTGGAGTCTCTGGAGAGACCCCTACTCTGCTCTGTGGTGCCCTTCCAGTTCCTGGGACCCTGAAAGGAGAGGCTGGCAGCCTAAGGACAAAAATACACGCACCGAGCACCGTGCGGAGAAAAGATCGACGCGAATCCGATCGCGGCTGAGAAAACGACGCGACGCCGGCTCCGCAGCTGAGAAACGACGCCGCTGGAAACGCGACCGGAGAATCGACGCCCGGAGCAGGAGAAACGACGCGCAGCATCGCTGACGAAGGCTGAGAGATCGCAACCAGCGCCGCGGGACTTCGGACCGTCGCGTGGCTGGCTTTTTCGACGCGCCGAGCCGAGCCGAGCCGAGCTGTTTTCGACACATATACCCGTGCCGGGTTATTTTCGACGCACACCGCCCGTGCGGGGTTATTTTTGCCGCAAACCAGGTACATTTTCACGCTAGCAGCGCTAGTGTGGTGTTACAACTACCTAAAGACTCTTTTTATTTTAAACCTTTAAAAAAATCATAACTTGACTTGTGTATGTTGGATTTTTTTGTCGTTTTGGTCTTGTTTTGTCTAGATAAATATTTCCTATTTTTCTAAACTGGTGTTGTGTCATTTTGTAGTGTTTTTATTAAGTTACTGTGTGTGGTGGTACAAATACTTTACGCCCAGCACTCTGAGGTTAAGCCTACTGCTCTGCCAAGCTACCAAGGGGGTAAGCAGGGGTTAGCTGAGGGTGATTCTCTTTTATCCTAACTAGAGTGAGGGTCCTTGCTTGAACAGGGGGTAACCTGACTGTCAACCAAAGACCCCATTTCTAACATTGGTGACCAGCGGTCGGGATTTGGACTTGTATTTGTACTTGACATACAGTGATTAAGTGTACACTACTGTTTTTGATCTCAGACCACTACGTGACCACATACTACTAGTCTTGTGATTTTTGTTTTTTACTTGGACTGTTTTTCTCTGCATTCAGTTTCTTTTTTTCACTGATCCCGGGATTGACTTTGCTGAAACTTCATTTGAGAACTTGCTTTTCTGTTTTTGGAACTGTGCATATTTTTTTAACCTCTCATCATGTCTCAGTCTGGAGATGCCCTAGCTGAAACCGCTTTTGATTTGGAGAAATTGGAGAGCTACAAGGTGGCTCAGTTGAAGCAGTTTTGTAGGAATGTTGGCTGTCCCATTGAGAGCTCATCCAGGAAGGATGAGCTGCAAAAGGCGCTGAGGGCCTGGGTGACAGCCAAAGCAGCTGAGAGGCACACAGATGAGGAGCCAGAGGGGGAAGAGGAGTTGCAAGTCACTCACACTGATGTAGTGGGTGGGCCTGCTATGTCTCAGGGGAGAATCTCCAGGGCAGGTAGCAGTGTGTCCTCCAAGAGTCTGACACCTGGAGAGTTACAGGACAGACAGGCAGAGAGGGAGTACCAGTTGGAGCTGACAAAGCTCAGTCTAGAGATGGAACAGAGGAAGCTGGCCCTTGAGGAAAGGAAGATAAACATGGCTCATGAGCTCAGTTTAAAAGAGATTGATCAGAGGAGTCAGTCCAGTAGGGATGGTGGCAGCAATTCTACAGTGCAGCCTGAGAGAAGGGTACACATCCCAAAAGACCTTGTGAGGGATTATAAGAGGGAGGATGATATCTACTTGTGGTTCAAGGGTTATGAGTCAGCTCTCCACATGAACCTGGTCCCTGAAGCTCATTGGGGGGCAGCCCTGTGGAAGCATTTTGAGGCAGAGGGGAGGGACACACTGACGGCCTTAGGGGATGCTCAGAGTCTCACCTACCCTGCCATGAAGGAGGCCTTACTTACCAGGTATGGTCTCACCCCTGAGCAGTACAAGGAGAAGTTTAGATCCTACAAGAGAAAGGAATCCCAAACATGGTTGGAATGTGTTGATTCTTGTTGCAGGTCACTGGATGGTTGGGTGAAGGGCAGTAAGGTAAACACGTATGAGGGGCTTTACAATTTAATTGCTTGGGAGCACTTGTACAGTTTATGTTTTCCAGAGCTGCGCCAGCACCTCATTGACAGCAAGCTGACTGACCCCAGGAAGCTTGCACAGGAAGCGGACCGCTGGGAGAGCACCAGGGTCCAAAAGAGGTATGGGGGAGACCACGCCAAGGGTGGGCAGGGTCCCTCTCAGAAGAAAGGGGGGGGTAAGGGCAAACAGGATGAGTTCTCTAAAGGGCCCCAAACTGATTCCCAGGGTAAGGATTCCCAACCCCCCAGTGAAAAGAGGCCATGGTTCTCCAAAGGGAAGCCAATGGCAGGTGGTCCCCTACGTAAGTGCTATTCGTGTGACCAGGTGGGTCATGTGAGGGGGGACCCCAAATGCCCCAAAAGTACACCGGCACCCACTGGTGCACCGTCCCAGGGTTTGGCCAGTGTAGCGCTTGGGGAGGAGTTGGTTTCAGGTGGGTGGGAACCAGCAGAAATGACCCTTGTCTCCCTAGGGGACAGTGAGATGGTCCAGAGAAACCTAGTGCCTGATAACACTAAGAAGTACAGGCAATGGGTGACCATCAATGGACAGAGGGTGGAGGCTCTGAGAGACACAGGAGCCAGTGTGACTACAGTGAGGAGTCACCTGGTGTCTGAAGAGCAGATTGATCCCCGGGTACTTCACCAAGTAGTTGCAGTAGACAACTCTGAGCGCCTCTGCAGAGTGGCGCAGGTTCCCTTTGAATGGGGGGGGGTCTCAGGTTCCTGGAAAGTAGCTGTGAGTCCAACCATGCCTGTTGATTGTTTGCTAGGCAACGACCTGGAGGATTCCCCTTGGAAGGAGGTGGAACACAGGTCTCACTTGGAGATGTTGGGTCTGCCTGGGTGGGTATGCGTATCCACCCGGTCTATGGCAGCCAATCAGGGTAGTCAAGAGCCCCTGGAGCCTGAAACAGTGGCCCAGGGGACCGCCAAGAAGAGGAAAGGCAGGAGGCGCGGGAAACCCGCCCCAGAAGTTCCCACGGTCCGGGAGGAGGCAGAGCCTGAGGGTGATGCCCCGGAGCCTACAGGGGAACAGGTGGCTGAACTGGGGGAGGTCCCTGAGCTGTCGCAGTGGCAGCAGGAAGGGGGACCCACCAGGGAAGTATTCTGCACAGCGCAGAAGGAATGCCCTACTCTTGAGGGACTGCGGCAGCAGGCTGCAGCCCAGGCGGCTGGCGGAGCGCCAGGTACTCACCTGATTTATTGGGAGGATGGCCTCCTGTATAGTGAGCCTAAGGTTCCTGAGCCGGGGTCAGCTCGTATGCTGGTGGTACCCCAGGGCTTCAGGACCTTCCTACTGGGTTTGGCTCATGATGTGCCTTTGGCAGGACATCTAGGGCAGGACAAGACCTATAAGAGGCTTGTCTCCCACTTTTACTGGCCCTTGATGAACAAGCAGTCAGCTGCTTATTGTAGATCTTGTCAGACTTGTCAGGCAAGTGGCAAGAGTGGGGGGAAATGCAAAGCTCCCCTCCAACCTTTACCGGTAGTCAGTACTCCCTTTGAAAGGGTAGGAATTGACATTGTGGGGCCTCTGGATCCCAAGACAGCCCTGGGCAACAGGTTCATCCTGGTCTTGGTGGACCATGCCACACGGTACCCAGAAGCTATTCCTCTAAGGACGGTCACCGCCCCCGTGGTGGGACGTGCCTTGATGGGGGTTTTTACCCGCATGGGGTTCCCCAAGGAGGTAGTATCTGATAGGGGTACAAACTTCATATCCACTTATATGAAGTCTCTGTGGAAGGTGTGTGGGGTAACCTACAAGTTCACCACCCCTTACCACCCCCAAAGTAATGGTCTGGTTGAGAGATTCAACCGCACCTTGAAAGGCATGATTCAGGGCCTGTCAGAGCCCTTGAGGCGTAAGTGGGACGTCCTCTTGCCATGCCTTCTGTTCGCTTACAGGGAGGTGCCTCAAAAGGGACTTGGCTTTAGCCCCTTTGAGCTCATCTATGGCCACCCTGTGAGGGGACCGCTCAGTCTGGTGAAGGAGGCTTTGGAGAAAGCTCCTAGTAAACCACCCCAGGATGTATTTAGCTACATGCTGGCACTAAGAACCCAGACTGCCCGCTTCAGGCGTCTCGCTCAGGAGAACCTGGAAGCAAGCCAGGAGGACATGAAACGGTGGTACGACCAGAATGCCACTCTGGTTGAGTTTCAGCCTGGACAAAAAGTGTGGGTCATGGCACCAGTAGAGCCTAGGGCTCTCCAAGATAAGTGGACTGGGCCTTTTGAGGTGGTGGAAAGAAAGAGCGAGGTCACCTATCTGGTAGACTTGCAATCCCCCAGGAACCCCTTGAGGGTCCTACATGTCAACCGCCTCAAACCCCACTTTGAGCGAACTGAGCTATCCATGCTCCTAGCGACAGATGACGGGGTGGAGGAAGAGAGTGAGCCTCTTCCTGACCTCCTGTCTGCAGGAGAGAAAGATGGGTCTGTGGAGGGAGTGATCCTCTCCCCCTCCCTGACTGAGGAACAGCAAAGGGACTGTCGCCACGTGCTGGGACAGTTCGCCTCACTGTTTTCCCTGATCCCAGGAGTCACACACCTGTGCACACATGATGTGGACACTGGGGACAGTACACCTGTTAAACATAAGGTTTACAGGGTGACTGACAGGGTGAGGGCTTGCATTAAGGAGGAAGTCTCCAAAATGTTAGCCCTAAGGGTTATTGAGCACTCCAGCAGTCCTTGGGCCAGCCCAGTGGTCTTGGTCCCAAAGGCTACTGCTCCTGGTGCCACTCCAGAACTTAGGTTCTGTGTGGACTACCGGGGTCTCAATGCGGTCAGCAAGACTGACGCACACCCCATCCCCCGAGCTGATGAGCTCATTGATCGGTTAGGAGCTGCCAAGTACCTCAGTACGTTTGATTTAACATCTGGGTACTGGCAGATTGCCTTAACTGAAGGGGCAAAGGAGAGGTCAGCATTCTCTACCCCCGATGGGCACTTCCACTTCAATGTGATGCCCTTTGGGATGAAGAATGCCCCTGCCACCTTTCAGAGGTTGGTCAACCAGGTGTTGGCAGGACTGGATGAGTTCAGTGCCGCCTACCTGGATGACATTGCTGTGTTTAGTTCCACATGGGAGGAACACCTGCAACACCTCTGGAGAGTGTTAGAGGCCCTGCAGAAGGCAGGCCTCACTATTAAGGCGAGCAAGTGCCAAATAGGGCAGGGTTCTGTTGTGTACTTAGGACACCAGGTGGGGAGTGGCCAGGTGGCACCCCTACAGCCTAAGATTGACACGATTCTGGCTTGGGAGCCTCCCAAGACCCAGACTGAAGTGAGAGCCTTTTTAGGTCTCACAGGATACTATAGGAGGTTCGTTAAGGGATACGGTACCATTGTTACCCCCTTAACTGAGTTGACTTCTAAGAAGCAACCCAAGAAAGTGATCTGGACAGAGGCCTGCCAGAACGCTTTTGATGCCCTGAAGGCTGCCATGTGCACAGCACCTGTGCTGAAGGCACCTGACTACTCCACGGAGTTTGTTGTTCAGACAGACGCCTCAGAGCATGGTATTGGAGCAGTACTCTCACAGCTGAATGAAGAGGGCCTAGATCAACCCGTAGCCTTCATTAGCAGGAGGTTACTACCCAGGGAACGTAGGTGGAGTGCCATAGAACGTGAAGCGTTTGCTGTGGTCTGGGCACTGAAGAAGCTAAGACCCTACTTGTTTGGGACTCACTTCCGAGTTCAGACCGACCACAGACCCCTCAGATGGTTAATGCAGATGAGGGGTGAGAACCCAAAACTGTTGAGGTGGTCCATTTCCCTACAGGGGATGGACTTTACGGTGGAACATCGACCCGGTACAGAACACGCCAATGCTGATGGTCTGTCCAGGTTCTTCCGCCTTAGTGATGAGAACTCCCATGAGGTTGGGTAGTTGCTCCCCACTTTTAGCTGGGGGGGACACGTGTTAGACTTTTCATCCTTGGCGTGGTCTCCCTTAACTTTTTGCCTCTGTTCCCCAGGTTGTTGATGTGTGCTGGACTCTGATTTTGCTGTTTTTGTTACTCTGGGCACTTTACCACTGCTCACCAGTGCTAAAGTGCAAGTGCTCCTGTTTAAATTATATGTAAGTGGTTCATCCATGATTGGCATATTTGAATTACTAGTAAGTCCCTAGTAATGTGCACTAGAGGTGCCAGGGCCTGTAAATCAAATGCTACTAGTGGGCCTGCAGCACTGGTTGTGCCACCCACATAAGTAGCTCTGTAATCATGTCTCAGACCTGCCACTGCAGTGTCTGTATGTGTATTTTTACACTGTAAATTCGACTTGGCAAGTGTACCCACTTGCCAGGCCTAAACCTTCCCTTTCCTTACATGTAAGGCACCCCTAAGGTAGGCCCTAGGTAGCCCCAAGGGCAGGGTGCAGTGTATGGATAAGGTAGGACATATAGTAATGAGGTTTATATGTCCTGACAGTGAAATACTGCCAATTTCGTTTTCACTGTTGCAAGGTCTGTCTCTCTCTCATAGGATAATATGGGGGCTACCTTTAAATATGATTAAAGTGTAGATTCCCCTAGAGAGTAGATGGACAGGTGGAGTTTGGGATCCCTGAACTCACAATTTAAAAATACATCTTTTAGTAAAGTTGATTTTAAGATTGTGCGTTTGAAAATGCCACTTTTAGAAAGTGAGCATTTTCTTGCTTAAACCATTCTGTGACTCTGCCTTGTTTGTGGATTCCCTGTCTGGGTCAGTTGACAGTTGGGTTGTTTTTCACCTCACACCAGACAGTGACACAAAGGGAGCTGGGGTGTGATCTGCATTCCTGATTAGCCATCTCTGCTAGGAGGGAGGGTTGGAGTGGTCACTCTCATCTGAAAGGACTGTGCCTGCCTCTGACAATGCTGTCTCCAGCCCCCTGGTGTGTGTCTGAGGCCTTGCCTGGGCAAGGCAGGATTTCACAAGAAGGTGTGAGTCCCCTTTGAAGGAAGGTGACTTCAAAGACTAAAATGGGTATAAGAAGGGCACCCAAACTTACAAACTTTAGAAACACTTCTGGAATCAAGGGGAACCTCTGCCTGGAGAAGAGCTGATCGCTGAGGAACAAGTGCTGCCCTGCCTGTGACTGTGCTTTGTGGAGCTTTCCTGCAGTGCTGCTTCTGCCAGAGTAAGAGGGCAAAGACTGGACTTTGTGTGCCTTCCATCTTGAAGAAGAAATCTCCAAGGGCTTGATGTAGAGCTTGCCTCCTGTTATTGAAGTCTCAGGGATAGCAAAGACTTCTTCCTGCCAGCACCTGGAGTCTCTGGAGAGACCCCTACTCTGCTCTGTGGTGCCCTTCCAGTTCCTGGGACCCTGAAAGGAGAGGCTGGCAGCCTAAGGACAAAAATACACGCACCGAGCACCGTGCGGAGAAAAGATCGACGCGAATCCGATCGCGGCTGAGAAAACGACGCGACGCCGGCTCCGCAGCTGAGAAACGACGCCGCTGGAAACGCGACCGGAGAATCGACGCCCGGAGCAGGAGAAACGACGCGCAGCATCGCTGACGAAGGCTGAGAGATCGCAACCAGCGCCGCGGGACTTCGGACCGTCGCGTGGCTGGCTTTTTCGACGCGCCGAGCCGAGCCGAGCCGAGCTGTTTTCGACACATATACCCGTGCCGGGTTATTTTCGACGCACACCGCCCGTGCGGGGTTATTTTTGCCGCAAACCAGGTACATTTTCACGCTAGCAGCGCTAGTGTGGTGTTACAACTACCTAAAGACTCTTTTTATTTTAAACCTTTAAAAAAATCATAACTTGACTTGTGTATGTTGGATTTTTTTGTCGTTTTGGTCTTGTTTTGTCTAGATAAATATTTCCTATTTTTCTAAACTGGTGTTGTGTCATTTTGTAGTGTTTTTATTAAGTTACTGTGTGTGGTGGTACAAATACTTTACGCCCAGCACTCTGAGGTTAAGCCTACTGCTCTGCCAAGCTACCAAGGGGGTAAGCAGGGGTTAGCTGAGGGTGATTCTCTTTTATCCTAACTAGAGTGAGGGTCCTTGCTTGAACAGGGGGTAACCTGACTGTCAACCAAAGACCCCATTTCTAACATTTGTTCCCAGAGTTTCCATAGCATCTGGCAGGAGGGCGGGCGGGGGTAAATATTTTCAGTAGTCTCGTAGGTCTTGTTCCCTATTCTATTGTCTCCCAGTATACAAGGTGGTGCAGTACAGTTTAGAAATCTCATTTATTTCTCTCTGTTTATATATTCTGATACTGTGTTCATTCTCAAGTCCCAGGACCTGTGATCCCCTTTAAGTTGGGTTGGCTGACAATGAAAGAAGGGCTGCTGTTTTGGCTCATTCTGCATCTGTATATTCCCTGTAATTAAAACAACACAACTTTTCAATCTATAAGGCTCTCTCTTCTCTCCAGGTTATCGTTTGTCAGTGATGGTGCATCCTTTTCTATATTTCTAAGTATTCCTAGTTTTCTACCCATCGTCATAGTGCTCAACGAACACCACCTATTTCTGCAATGCATTGCCCTCTGATTACCATATTAAATGCATCACATTCTAATGGTATAAACACAGCTGTATGTTCATTCTCTGTAAAATAGTTGTGGATCCCTTTCCCATAGTCCATTGGAAGTGGGTCTTCTCGGGTTCAAATATTCAGTCTTCAATTAGGAATGCAGGTGTGGGTCAGAATATAATTGAGCCTAAAGACTATGGAGTTATGATTTGAGATAGTTCTTTCTAGGTATTCTGAATCCATAACCACTAACTGAACATCACGTGTGCACAAAAATGTATCAAGATAGTTATATAAATCAAGGAGTGTGGAATGGTATGAGTAATCTTGGTTTCTTGGGTGGGTCCTTATTTATGGAATAATTAATCCCCAGTGGGTCTGCCAGTCTTGAACTCTCTTCGCCAGTCATCTGACAGGGAAGTCCTGTAGTGGGGGGAGCAGTCTAGAACAGGGTCACTGACACAGTTAAACTTCCTACTCAGGAGGACAAGGTGGGACATGCTGTTAAGAAGCTGTGGTAGTTCATTGAAGAATCAACCTTGGTCCACATTGGGGACATATATGAGCATATATATTAATTATTGTTAGAACTTTTCCACCCAGGTGCCCACTAATTGCTACACAAAATCCATGTTTATCCAACTTTTTGTCCAGAATTCAGAATGGGACCCCAGGTCTCACACCGAAAAGGTCTCCCTGTACAAAATCTGAGTAGGTCATATAACATGTGTGTCCCCTCCACCATTTTTGTAGAACTGGCTCCTCTTTTGCATTTAAATGGGTCTATTATATTAGTGCCATGTGTGCACTCATTCTTTTCAGCTAGTCCTGGAATTTATGTCTTTTAGTCATATTATTCAACTATCAGATATTCTGGCATGCTATTTTATAGTCGGTGTTTCCATCATTAGTGTATAACATTATGGTAGGGACTATGTTATGTTGCGGTATTGGTGTTTTTCCAGTCAAATACTCTGTCAGATACTCTGAGCAGGTAATAATATCACTGTACTTTGTGTAAACAACTTTATGGACCTAATCAAAGAACCCCTCAATTCCATCCACAGGATGGAAAAAGGCAGATACTAGTGCCTTCCTGATTAAATGGATTCTGGGAAATTCAGAGATGTCTTGTTGCAATAGATGCTGGGACATGTTCTCCTTCAGGTATTTATTTGCTTCTGTTGAATAAACAGAGTGAGATGTAAGGAGTTTCTTTTTTGTATATCAATTGTTTGCAGCCTTACACCATTTCATATGCTCCGAAGACATAAGAGAATTCAGAAACTGAAAAGAATATTGACGAATTAATGATATGGAGAAAAATAGCAGAATACCATGTTACTTGTATAAAATATATTTTTTATACAACAAACCAAAACCGAAAATAAGCTGTGTAGGAACTTGTATTTTTATACAACACTACTGTGGCCCTTTCTGCAGGGACATCCCCAAACGTTTTGCCTTCATTCCTGTTTTCTGAACCTGCTTTTCTTTTACTTCTAGGACTTTGCATCATTTACCTCTGCTAACATGTGCTAGCGTTCCAAATGGAAGCAGATAACTACTTCATGTTTGGTGTCTTTGGAATTGTAAAGAAAAATCCTCTTTCATGGTGAAGTCAGATTTTAAATTACAATTTTGCAAATGCCACTTTTAGAAAGTTGGCATTGTCCTGCCTTAGACATTTAGGGCCTGATTACGACCTTCTCAGATGGGATGCTCCGCCACAAATGTGACGAATATACCGTCCGCCATTTTAGAAGTTCCATAGGATATAATGGAACTTGTAGTATGGTGGGCGGGATATCCATCATGTTTGTGGCAGAGTATCTCATCCTCCTAGGTTGTAATCAGGCCGTTAATGTCTGCAGATCACCACTGGGTGATATGACTATGTTTGGCTAGCAGTTGGTCTTTGTGTATTACTCCTAGACAGCCAAAATATTAGAGAACTAAGGTGCACCTGGGTGGGCCATCACTGGCAGAATGGGAGGGCAGAACTGGGCAGAGCCCTATTTATACGTGAATAGGCTTTGTCCTGCCTCCCCACAAAGGGAAATGTACCCCCTGTAGTTAGTCTGGAGCAAGAGCCAGGGAATGTAGGACTCCTGTGCACTTCAATTCAAAACCTCTAGAAGCTTCTTCCACTTCAAAAGAAGGCCAAGGTGTAAATATTGGACCCCAGACACCAGCTCTTCAGTACTCTTCAGGACCTGTGGATACTCTGCCAGGAAGAAGACTGCTGTGCTGCTGAAATGACTGCCCCTCTGCTGGACTGCTGCTGTGAAAGAACTACTGCCCTGCCCCACTGACCTGCTTCCTGCTGCTCTTTTGCCTGGGGTACAAGGGCTGGACCTGAATCTTTTGAACTGAGCACCCCAGAGTGACTCCAAGGCCTAGTTGGCTTGTGTCTTGACTACAGGCTCATTAACAAAAGCCTTGGACAACCTTCAAAACAGTCCCTGGACTCTGCTATCTGTGAGTCCTACCCGGTCAAGTGATGCCACCCCAGCCCTGAACCCTTGGAAGAAGGCACAAATGTGCTCTGCCAACCCTTATGTAAATCCAGCAGAACCACTGCATCTCCTCTGCTGCATGGTGCAATTCTGAGCAGATCTGATGTATCTCTCCTGCTGCGAGGGTTCCCCCAGTGCAAGGACTCCTCCTAGACCCTGCAGCCTGCATCTGAACCACAGCTGGGTGGAGCTTCATCGACACAGGCCCTCGCATCACAATTCTCTTGTCGATTGCAGCCTTGACACTGGCTTAGGTTCTTGCATTGCAGCTCTTTGGAACCAATGCATCACCTCGACGGCACAACGCATCCTCAAAACTGGACTTTGCATGGCAAGTCCTCATTGACAGGATCCTTAATGATGATGCCATACCTTGCATTGCAGTTTTGCAGCTCTCTGGAACTAATGCATTGCCTGGAGCAGCTTGATGACCTCACAACCAGGAAGAAGGTAGCTGTATGCTGTTGCCAGAAGCCTGAGACCAGGAGGAGGCAGACAGTGTGAGCACAGCATCAGGGAGCCAGTCAGGAGTGTCAGGCAGGACGTAAACGAACCATGGCCACTGAGAGTAATGCCAAGAACACTGGAGGCAGAAAGAGGAAGCTCAAGTTCAGTGAGCAGGAACTGGAGGTGCTTACTGAAGAGGTGGTGAAGAGCCATGACATGCTCTTCGGTAAAAACTCACTCCGTATCCCAGAGAGTGAGAAGCACAAATTGCAGAGTGACATCCAAGAGAAAATCAGTCTGAAGGGTTTGGTGTAGCGCTCCATTGAGGAGACACCCAAGCGTTGGTACTTTTCAAGTACAAGTGCAAAGGAGAGGGTAGCAACCAGGCTTGAAGATGCAAGGAGCACTGGCAGAGAACCTTCCACCCAGTCACCATCCACCACCTTGGAGGACATGGTGGAGGCAGCTCTGCTGCTGGAAGCCGTAGTTTGGGTCACCGACACAGACACCTGAGCCACAACAGACACCAGCAAAGGTAAGGACAACAATCATTTGAATCACCATATGTGCAGGCAAAATTGTCCCCTAGACAATCGCACCCACAAATGTAAGTCCCTTTTCCAGTGCCAAAACACTCCCCTCAGGAGACGTAGAGCAGATGTCAGGCAGAGCTCAGAAGATGGTGGGGGCCCATCTATGTTTTGAGGTCTGGAGGCATCAATGTTGAAGGTGCAGCACCTACAATGTAAGCACATGAAATCAATGCACAGGTAGTTGGTGTCTCTCAATCACAACATGTGCCAGCTAAATGCAGCAGTGCTGGAAAGACAGACAGCAACAGTGGACAATTTAATTGAGATGACGAATGCCATTAAGGAACTCTGCACAGTAATACAGCAGGATCATGTATCCTTCCGTAGGCGCCATCACCAATTGATGGGTAGATTGGATGGATTCAGCAGATCTTTCAATCGCCTCACAAATGGAATGGCTTTGCTGTCACAACGTGCCGTGGGCATGCAAGTAGAAATGGCACAATGCAGTGGAGACGTTGCATGGGGATTGGTGCAAGTTACCAATGCATTGGAGAACATGCTGACAGCCTGGATCGCTGGGAACATGGACCTAGGTCAAGGCGATAGTGAGTAGCTCTCTAGCCTCAGTAATGTGAGTGCCCCTGTGATGGAGTATGGGTGTCGCAGTTCTGGACATACTGCTGTCTCAGAAGCCTCGACAAGAGATGCCCCTGAACCCACTGAACATGCTAGTGAAGTGCATAGATGCAAAAAGTAATTGAGACATGTTCCAGGGCTTTCTATTTTTTGACACTGCACTACCTATATGATGTTAATGGTGAAGAATTTTATTTAAGTACAGATAGTGCTTTTGTACTACCTATACTATATGCTCACATATTTGACCTGAAGTTAAGGCAGTAAATGTGATACCTGTAATAAAAAGGAACAATACATAGGGGGTCATTCCGACCCCGGCGGGCGGCGGGCGCTGCCCGCCGGGCGGAAACCGCCCAAACACCGCCTGCGGTCAAATGACCGCAGGGAGCATTCCAACTTTCCCGCTGGGCCGGCGGGCGATCTTCAAAAGATCGCCCGCTGGCCCAGCGGGAAAGCCCCAGCAAAGATGAAGCCGGCTCAGAATGGAGCCGGCGGATTTGCTGGGGTGCGACGGGTGCAGTTTCACCCGTCGCGATTTTCAGTGTCTGCCAAGCAGACACTGAAAATCTTAATGGGGCCCTGTTAGGGGGCCCCTGCAGTGCCCATGCCAGTGGCATGGGCACTGCAGGGGCCCCCAGGAGCCCCACGACACCCGTTCCCGCCAGCCTCTTCCGGGCGGTGTAAACCGCCAGGAACAGGCTGGCGGGAAGGGGGTCGGAATAGCGCCGCCATGGAGGATTCCTTGGGGCAGGGGAAAACCGGCGGGAAACCGCCGGTTCCCCTTTTCTGACCGCGGCTTTACCGCTGCGGTCAGAATTGCCCCGGAAGCACCGCCAGCCTGTTGGCGGTGCTTCCTCTGCCCTCTGCCCTGACGGTTAGAAACCGCCAGGGTCAGAATGAGGGCCATAGTCTCTTAATTACTTACATAAAAAATAATTCTGCCTAATCTCTGCACATTTTTTGCGCCTTCTGCTGCTCTTGATCCATCTGCTGGGTGACGGGGTGGTATTGGGTCATCATCCTCATCAGACTCCATATCTGAGGGTTCCAGGGATATGCCTCTCGATGTTGCGATGTTGTGCAACATAGCACAAGTAGCCAAAATCTTGCGGCAGGTCTCCGGATCTGGACTGTATTGTAGTGCCTTGACACTTTTGTACAAGCATCAAAAGTGAATCTTCAGCAGGCCAAAGGTCCTCTCAGTAACACTTTCCATCCTCCTATGTGCAGCATTGTAACGCTGTTCACTTGGTGTAACTGGATTGAGGTATGGTGCGAGGATGAAGGACCTCTCTACATATGTACTGTGACAGAAGTGAATAGTGAGTCATTGTCATCTCCAACTTTACCTGTACAGTATGCTACATTGTTCTGTGTTAAATTACCAAATAGGTATCCTTCTCTAAACTCTCCACCAAGTAGCTGTGTGTACATTTCACTATGCCTGAATATATAGGAGCGATGTGTGCCATCAGGGAATCTAGCCACTAAATCTGTGATGCATTGCAGATGACCTGTATATTCATGGAGTGGATACATTTCCTATTTCTGTAGATATACTTATTGCCACATGGTGGACATGTGTCCCATCAATGATGCCAATGATGTGAGAAAATTGGGCTACTAGATAGAATTTTAATTTTGTGAGCTGCAACTCCTGTAGGGTGATGAGGAATTTGATGTGCTCACTGATTTGAGAATGCATGGAAAAAGCGTGATAGCGCAACTTGGGACACACCTCCAGCTGCTGCTATTACCCCCGGATAGGTTCCTAAGGCTATGAAGGTGCAGGGAGCATGGCACCTTCACATGAGTGGGCACTACATTGGTTCTGTGTGTGTGTGTCACTGCAGCTGTGGTTGCAAATCTGCTATGAGGTCTAATTTAATTGCAGAATTCGACCTATATTTCTCATAAATCCCCTTCTCTGTTTGGTCAAACAAAGTACTGCGCATTCTAAAAATGCGTTCCTGTCTCCTCCTCCCTCTTCTCAAACCTGCCAGTGTCCTCATCCTCCTTGCCATGGCGTAGACTGCAGCCATTGTTGAAAAGGGCTGATGCACTCCGGGTCTCTTTACATAGGTTGCACCTGTTTACCACCTCATTTGATTTGGTGGTAAATTGCACATGCCAAATCCCTGTTTTGCAACCATTCACAATTTGCGAATAGTTCATACATTGTTTTTGTGATTACCTATTCGCAAATCGCAATTTGTGAATCGCAAACTTGAGTCCCAATTTTAGGGAATTGCTATTTTTACAATTCCTTAAACTTGCTCTGCGAATGCCTTTTATACATTCGGAAAGGCTACTTTGTACTCGCAAACAATGGAATTTTGTGATTTGCACCATTTGCAAAGGCAAACTACTTTGATACAGCTGGCCCCTATATTTCTAAGTTGGTGTGGAATTTTTCTTGTGTGTGTTTCACTTTGTTAATGTTTGAGGTAATGCATAAATACTTTGCACACTGTCTCTAAGTTAAGCCTAACTGCTATGTGCAAGCTACTAGGAGGTTGAATACAGATCAATTTGCCGTTTGCTTGTGGTTTCATCTTGACAAGAATTGTAGTTTGCTGCTTGAGTAGGGTCACCCCTTTCAACCAATAATCCAATTTCTTACACTGATGTTTAGTGGTGAGGATTAGGACTTGTGTTTGTGCAGTGTCATACAGTGATTTTGTGTTACACTGAAAAACCCAGATAAATAATCTGAGACCAATTCAAGTTTCAAATTCTCCTTGATTGGCCTTTTTGATTTTTGTAAATTCACCCTTACTCTACACGAATGTTTGTGCGTGGGACTTCATCTGAATTTTTTTTATTTTAGCTCCTCAGTCTGGAGAGCTACACAGTGGAAGAAATCAAAGACTTTTGTAAGGAGATGGGAGCTGCCCACCAAAAGGAACACCAAAAAGGTAGCGCTCCAAAAGACTTTAAGGGCATTTGCAGAGTCCCACCAGTTGCAAGTCGCAGCAGAGGACCAGGATCATGTGGATGATGCGAAAGAGCCAAAGCAGGGCCTAGACATCAACCCTGGAATGCAACTGTCAGCTGAGGGGGATAACATGAACCCTGAGTTGGAACTCCCTACCACAGCAGAGAGCAATGAGTCTTCTAGAGGCCTCTCCCCTAGAAGAATTGGCAGACAGGAAGGTGGAGAGGGAGCTTAGGCTGTAGAACTCCCAGTTCAAAATGAATGAGAAATACATGGCCATGGAGTAAAAGAAAATGGTCATAGAGGAACAGAAACTGGCATGGAAGAAAGAATTGCTCTGGAGAGGTTGACTCATGAAAGGAGCCTTAAGGAACTGTACATCAAGGCTAGGCAGGCAGGGTCTGGCAGTTATGGTGGCAGCATACCTACACTCCCCTTTGGAGACAAAAGTGTCTATGTTCCTAAACGTCTGGTGCCTGCTTTGTTGTAGGGGATGACTTTGGTAAGTGGTTTGAAACTGATGAGGTGGCTTTACAGAAGCATAGGATTCCTGGGGGTGATTGTGAGGCTTGCCTCTGGAAACATATGGAAGGACACCTTACTGGCTCTAGAGACGAGGGACAGGATGAGGTATTGCCTCCAAGAAGGAAACCCCTGTGAGGGAAAATGGCCTCACCCTAGAGAAATACAGCCAGAAGATTAAAGAGAGCCAGATGCTGGCACATCAATCTTGGGTGGAATGTGTGGATTCCTTTAGCAAGCACTGGCTGGTTGGGTGAAAGGCAGTGAAGTAAAGGATTTCCAAGTGCTGTACAACTTGACTGCAAGAGAGCAGGCGGTCAGCCTCTGTGTTGCAGGTCTGTGCCAACACCTGATTTATGGTAAGCTCCCTAAGCTCCCTGGTCCCAGGAAGCTTGCTAAGGAGGCAGGCTGCTAGCTCAGCACCAGATTCCACATGAAGGTACCTGTGAGTGACCCCCTAGTAGGGTGATTCAGATTTCCCCCAGCCTAATGAGGGGGAGGTCTCAATTTTTAGACTGGTGTGAGATTATTATTGTCTTATGTTTTCACTTTATTGCTATCTGAAGTGTTGCATAAATAATTAACAACCTGCCTCTAAGTTAAGCCTGTTAAATGCCAGGATGCCATATAGTTGAGCACAGGTTAATCTGGAGTTTGGTTCTACCTCACCCTGACAAGGATTGTCGTTGGTGCTTGAGTAGGGTTTCAGCCCCCTCAACCAGTAACCCCAGTTTCTCACAAATACCATACTTTATTTTGGTTTTTTTAAAGGCCACATTATTTCCTTCTTTAGGCAGTGATGTAAAAGCTATAATCTATGAGGATTTTGATACTAGTGAATAAAAACATGAGTTTACCTATGAAGGTAAATTTTCAATCAATCACTCAGTCGATTTGTATAGCTCTGCTAATCACCTGCGAGGGTATCCAGGCCCTTGCAGGGTGCAATAGACTCAGTCGAAGAGATTGGTTTTGACAGCTTTCCATAATTCTGGTAGAGATGGGGAGGTGCTGAGCCGCAAGGGGAGGTAATTCCAAGCTTTATCTGTGAGATAGGAAAAGGAGCACACTCTTCTGATGTTTCTGTAGATGCAGAGAATGTGGGTGACTGATAGGGAGGTGGATCGGGGTAGTCTGGCCAAATGTGTAACTTCAGATGGTGGTTGATGTAGGCACGTCCCAGGTTGTGAAGGGCTTTGTAGTGATGGGTCAGTAGTTTGAATTGTCATCTCTTCTTTACTGGGAGCCAATGGAGTTCCTTGAGGCGTGTAAAGATGTGGGTCTGCTCCTGATGAGGGCTTGTATGACAGTGGGTCTGATGGTGGGGATTTTCAGTAGCATGCGCAGAGTGAAGAAGCAGGCTGATGAGACTGCGTTGACCTGGGATTTCATGGTCAGTTTGCTGATGATGATGATGTTGAGATGCCAAGCATGATAAGAGTGGGAGGGTGCAGGTCCTAGTTCCACGGGCCACCAGAAATCATTACAGGACGTAGAGTGTTTGCCGAAGATCAGAACTTCTGTTTTGTCGGTGTTGAGTTTCAGGCAGTTCTTTCTCATTCAGTTGATGATGTTCTTGATGCAACTATGCAATCTGGCTCCGGTGGTGGTGGACTCCCCAGAGAAGGACAGGATAAGTCGAGTGTCACCTGCCTATTAAATGATTTTGAGGATGGGATTGGACGATGTTGGTCAGAGGTGTTTGTAGGTGTGAAAAAGGGTGAGGCTGAGGGATGAACCGTGGGGGATCTCGCAGATTATATTCTTGGGTTTGGAGGTAAATGGGGGGTAGGCAGACTTTCCATGTTCTTCTGGTGAGGAAAGAGGCAGTCCAACTGAAGGAGTTTTCTTGGATACCAATGTTGTGTAGCTTGGTGATCAGCGTGTAGTGGCATATTGTGTCGAGAAAGATCAGGGATGCTGTCTTTCCTTGATCAAGGAGGGCTCATTTGTCATCTGCAGCTGCAACAAGAGTGTCTAAGTACTGTGGTTGGTGCGGAATCTGGACTGGGAGGAGTCAAGAAGGTAAGCTAGTGATGCCGTTCTCAGAGGCTGCGGGGTTGGAGAACTCCCTAACGATGTTAAAGATTTCCTTAGAATTGATGGGGCTGGAGTTGATGTAGGTGGCTAAGGTCTCTCCTTTCTTCTCCCTTAGAAGCTGATGGTAGAGGTTTAGGGAGGTCTTGAAAGATGTGTCCTTGGTAGTGTGCCATCTTCTCTTCCGCTGTTTGCAGGTGCATTTGGCTCTCCTGAGTTCTTCAGAGTACCTACCTTCCTGTTTTGTGGACCTTTTGCAGTGGTTGTCCTTGATAGGGGTGATGTTGTTGGAACAGTTAGTGATCCATGCATTGAAGTTCTTGACTCCCTGGTCGAGGGAAGTAGTGGGTCTGGTTGGAGAGATTGAGAGCATTAGTCTATTGGGTTTTAGTTATTTTGCCTGAGCTGTGGTAGGGGCTCTTTCTTAGGTGCAGGCGGTGGTCTGTGCGCTAGTGATGTTGAAGTTGACAGTTTTTCTGTAAACCTATTAAACAAAGACTATTGTAACCAAGTGACCAAAATGCAGTTTCCCCTGACAAACAAGGAGTTACATTTATTTACAGCATCCAGTGAATACCATACGTCAAGATCAGTATTATCAGACGCTTGTTGTGGGGGTGAAATTTCAAAATACAGGAACTTGCAAGAAGTCTTAAAAGTAGTTGTCATTGTCTGCATCCAGAATAAAGATACTCAGGCAGTCCCTTTGAAAAGCCAAAAATAGATTGTTGCATTTTAGTTATCTCTCTGATATTTAGGTTTATTTAGATTTGTTGCTTCAGGTTCCTTACAATGTACTTACATTTATCATTTCAGATTCACATTTCAAAACCTGGCACAACTTAAAGCTTTTGATTTCAATAAGACTGTAGCCAAAAAAACACAAACATGAAACAATTCTACAATACTCTTTTAATTATTAAACCTGTCTGTTTGAAAAATTTGAGCCCATTTGTCACTGCCACTAAAGTGCCACAAGTCTAAAGGCAGCAGCACACAGGATATTCGTCCTGATAACGTTTAGCATACCACTATCCACCTAATAGTATTATCTCTTCCAGAGATCCATACACTTTATTGGAAACATTATCCGAAACAAATATATTCAGTTAAACAAGTCCAGACTATTGTGTCTTTTCATGCGTTTCTGCAAATAAGGCTCTTTGTAGTACATCTGTGCACCTGCATGTGTTCATCCATGCAGGTGCTCATATTTTTTAAAGGAAACAAAATCACTTATGTAAATGAAGCACAACCCGCCCCTAGTTTATGCCTTTGTTGCATCATCAGGTCAATAATAGCAGAAGCATTGCCGGATCTTTTATTACATAGATTTATGAAGGCAGAGTCAATATTGAATACACAAGGTACGTTCTTAGCTTGACTGGGTTCCGGTGCTAGGCTAACCTTAACATTTAACAATATGGGAGGCAAAAGTAAATCAGCTTGGTTTTTTACTCCTGTGTGGCTAGCTGGGGGTTATTGCATTAAAAATTCTAGTGTCTTTAGATAGTCATCTAGAAATGACCTGAGGCACTGTGCCATTGCTGATAAATTCAGAGACTTCTTGTGATGACCTATGATACTGCATCACATCTGCTGACTTCGGAAGGACATCTAGAAATGGTCTATGCTAATGCACCCAACACAACATGTTATACTGTATCCTTGTGCAATAGTCGGGTCCGAATTAAGGGATGGAGTTACATCAACAGGGAAGACACGAACCCACCATTTTAGGAACTAGAGCAGGGATGTGGTTCTTTATGGGGCTCTTCTGTCTGCAACACAGCAGGTACACGTTCATCGTTAATTCTGGAATATAGGGTCAATAGAAGATCAAGCAGGAGCGATGAAAAAAGACAGCTGGGTAAATAGAACAAGAAAAGAAAGAAGGAATATTGGCAGGAAGGGTGAGAAGAAAGACCTATGATGAAGAGTGGATGGATGAATGAGTGGGTGAAAGTATGAGTGAATGATAGGTTGAGAGACAGGTGGAAGGATGGCAAAGTAAAGGGATAGGGCGATGGATGAGTTTATGAATGGATAAGTGGATGAGCATGTGTAAGGATGGCAGAGTAAAAGAAGAGGATGGATGAATGTATGGATAGATGGATGAGTTGATGGATAGGTGGCTGAATGGCAGAGTGGATGATGAAAGATCGATGGATGAAAGAATGAGTGGAGGGATAGATTTATGTATGCATGGATGGATGAATGGTGAACTGATTTATCAATGCAGAGTGGATGAATGTATGGATAATGGCAGAGTGGATGGATGAATGGCAGAGTGGATGGATGAATGGCAGAGTGGATGGATGAATGTATGGATGGCAGAGTGGATGGTTGGCAGATTGGGTGAATGAGTGGATGAATAGATGGAATGCAGAACAATTGAATGACGGATGAAAATATGAATGAATGACAGACTGTAAAGGTGAAATAGTGGCTATCAGCAGGTAGATGGAAGAGTGAAATAATGAATGAATATGGGAATAGATGGAAGAGACAATGAAGCTATTTTAGGTAGGGGTTGCCTAATTTACTTTGCTTGCTTGGTGGCATCAGCACTGTAATTCAAATTGGGGCTTTTTTAATTTTCTGGCTACTTCCTTGGTCACTAACATAAACATTAACTCATTCCATAGGTACAGGGCTCATTGTAATATCAGTAAATTTGCCATTTCTGTTGATATATTTGTAAGTGCAGTGATTGTTTATTTGAATACAAGTAATTACTGAGGATTAGCGAATTATGGTGAAAAGATAGTGGGCCAGATGTAGCAAAGGATTTGCGCGTCGCAAACGGCGAAAATCGACGTTTGCGAGGCGCAAATGCCTCTTTGCTTTGCAGAAATGCATATTGCGAGTCGGGACCAACTCGCAATATGCATTTCAGAATCGCAAATAGGAAGGGGTGTTCCCTTCCTATTTGCGATTCAGAGTGGCATGCAATACCATTTGTGACTGCATATGCGGTCGCAAATGGTATCACAGTTACCATCCACTTGAAGTGGATGGTAACCCACTCGCAAATTGGAAGGGGTCCCCATGGGACCCCTTCCTCTTTGCGAATGGACCCAAAACTATTTTTTCAGGGCAGGTAGTGGTCCAAGGGACCACTACCTGCCCTGAAAAATACCGAAACTAAAGGTTTCGTTTTTTTTTTTAAGTGCAGCTCGTTTTCCTTTAAGGAAAACAGGCTACACTTAAAAAATAAAAACTGCTTTATTGATAAAGCAGTCACGAACATGGAGGTCTGCTGACGACAGCAGGCCTCCATGTGTGCCAGTGCCTAGACTCGCTATGGGGCCGCAATTTGCGACCCACCTCATGAATATTAATGAGGTGGGTCATTGCGACCCCATAGCGAGTCGCAGACGGTGTCTGAGACACTGTTCTGCATTGGAAATTGCGACTTGCAATTTGCGAGTCGCTCCGACTCGCAAATTGCAAGTCGCAATTTCCAACTTTGCTACATCTGGCCCAGTATCCCTTCAGGACCTAGCTTACAGGTCTTCCTTCTTTGTGGTAATTACGTGCAACAATATTTCCATATTGAGGGTGGGGGAGTCTCTCATTTCGCCAAGAGGCTATTCTTGGCTACCAAGATTTGTTGCTCTGCATCCACCATGCCACTATCATGATTCTTGAGTTTCTGTGACATCAAATACATGTGGGACGTGGGAGAATCTATTTTGTATCAATTGACAATAGGCTGTCTTGCTCAGCCTTTAGTAATGATTTCAAGGCTACTACACTGGGCTCAAATTAAATCTTTTATTGATGAATATCCATTTTTCATGTTTCATAAATTTTCAAGAGCAGTCGCGGCTGGCGACTGGGCAAAGTGGCGGGGCGGGGGAAATAACACAAAAATAAATATTTTTTAAAAACTTACCTGAAGCTCACTGCTGCTCTCAGCCACTCTCAGCTGCACTGCCTGCTCCCAGCCTGCCCTGCTGCTAATCGTGACTCTGCTCATTATGATAGGTTGGAACATCGTGGCTGGGCACTCCAGCGCAGTCTGGGAGCCTGGGCTTGCTCTCTCCAACCCGGCAACACAGTGCCGGGATTGAGAGAGCCCTTGTGCGCATGAGTGTTTGGCCGGATTGAGGCAGTCAGCCAAACATACATGCACACTAAGGAGAGTGCTCTGTGCACTCCCCTCACTGCTCTACACCTCCACGGCCCACCCCTTTAAAAATAAAATGGTAATAAACGTTGGTTATTAATGATTTATTTTTAAAGGTTTGCAGCTCCTGCTGCTATTGGGCCATAGCGCAGGAGCCAACCCTGTTCAAGAGACAGAGAGAAAGAAAAGGAGATGGAAAAGAGGGATGCGGAGAGAGAAAGCAGTCAGAGAAGGAAAAGAAAGAAAGAGGATAGTAGAAGAGAGAGAACAGATACATTGAAAGAGAGATATGGAAGGAGGAGAGCAGCAGGGCTGGTTTGAGTATTTTGCTAGTGTTGCTTTTGGCTCCCCAGACCAGCCCTTATGGAGCACGTCTGCACTGCTCTGATGGGTTTTGACTGCTTTTCCTAACTACCTGAGAAACAATAACCTTTTTAGAAGCATCGCATCATAACCTATCCATGCCCTCCCCACACTACTCAATTTTTAGAGCCGCATAAAATATCTTTATCTTTTTTCTGGTTTATGTCAGCAGCTGCTGGGTACTGGTAAGCTTGACCCTTCCACGTGGCTTCACATTGCTGGATGTAACTTGGATAATTGAGTTCACGGTTTGTAAATTTTTAATGATTTGTTGAAAACACGTACCTTTAAATATACTTACATTAGCATTTTAGATAACATTTAGTATATGATACGATGGCACATTATTTAAAGCTGCACCAACGCACCACAAAACAAATCGTTCAATTTATGCAAACGTGGACTGAAACGCGCGAAGATCTTGAGAATGATGATATACCAGCATGATTAATGGAGAACTGAGTAATGAAGAGGTTGGCGAAAAAAATAAGGAGAAAACTGCTCTAAAATCACAATGGTATCTTAATTAAATTACCACCTTCGCTGCCAGGCCTTTCCCCTCTCATATGCCAGGCCTTTTTTGGCTATTTGGGGCAGTTCACACTTAGGCCCTCATAACTTTTTGTCCACATAAGCTACCCACGCAAAATGTGCCTCCTTTTTTTCCTCCTTCCAGTTAGTGACAGAAATAGGTATGAAGCCAGTGTTGGACCCTGGAAAGCTAAACATTTCTGAAAAGTAGTCAAAAGTCTGAATTTAGCAAGGGGTAATTCGTGTAGATCCTACAAGGGTTTCCTACAGACAATAACAGCTGAAATGAAAAAATATTGAAATTGAGTTGAAAAAAAGCAGCCATGTTAATACGCCTTTTACACTGCAACTTTTTCCTGCGATGTCAGATTTTTTAAAACAATATACCGTTATATTTGCTGAACTCCGATGGTTGGGGGGATATATAGGTCTTGTAGGTTCATCAACAACCCTAGGTACCCAGAGCCAAAAAATGAGCTGCACCTTGCAATGGGTTTTCATTCTCTACCGGGTATACAACAATTCATTTGCTGAAATATAAAGAGTGAGAAATAGGTATCAAGAAAACCTTTGTTTTTCCGAAATGGGCACAAGATAAGGTGTTGAGAAGCAGTGGTTATTTGCACATCTCTGAATTCCGGGGTGCCCATACTAGCATGTAAATTACAGGGCATTTCTCAAATTGACGTCTTTTTGACACACTGTCTTACATTTGGAAGGAAAAATCTTGGAGAAAGACAAGGGGCAATAACACTTGTTTTGCTATTCTGTGTTTCCCCAAGTCTCCCGATAAAAATGGTACCTCACTTGCGTGGGTAGGCCTAATGCTCATGACAGGAAATGCAACATGGACACATCACATTTTTAAATTGAAATCTGACGTGTTGTTTGCAAAGTGCCTAGCTGTAGATTTTGGCCTCTGGCTCAGCCGGCACATAGGGAAACCTACCAAACCTGTGCTTTTCTGAGAACTAGACACCTAGAGGAATACAAGATGGGGTGGCTTGTGGGGCTCTCACGAGGTTCTGTTACCCAGAATCCTTTGAAAACCTCAAAATGTGGCCAAAAAAACACTTTTTCCTCACATTTCGGTGACAGAAAATTCTGTAATCTGAGAAGATCCAGAAATTTCCTTCCAACCAGCGTTCCCCCAAGTCTGTCGGTAAAAATGGTACCTCACTTGTGTGGGTAGGCCTAGCGCCCGCAACAGGAATTGCCCCAAAACACAACGTAGACACATAACTTTTCCCAAAGAATACAGAGCTGTTTTTTGCAAAGTGCCTAGCTGTGGATTTTGGCCTCTAGCTCTGTCGGCACCCAGGGAAATCTAACAAACCTGCGCATTTTTGAAAACTAGACACCTAGGGGAATTCAAGATGGGGTGACTTGTGGGGCTCTCACCACCAGGTTCTGTTACCCAGAATCCTTTGCAAACCCTAAAAACTTGGCCAAAAAACATTTTTTCCTCTCATTTCGATGACAGAAAGTCCTGGAATCTGAGAGAAACCACAAATTTCCATCCACTCAGCATTCTCCCAAGTCTCCACTAAAAATGATACCTCACTTGTGTGGGTAGGCCTATCACCAGCAACAGGGAATGCCCCAAAACACAACGTGGACAGATCACATTTTCCCAAAGAAAACAGAGCAGTTTTTTGCAAAGTGCCTAGCTGTGGATTTTGGCCTCTAGCTCAGCCAGCACCTAGGGAAACCTACCAAACTTGTGCATTTTTTAAAACTAGACACCTAGGGGAATACAAGATGGGGTGACTTGTGGGACTCCCACCAGGTTTTGTTACCCAGAATCCTTTGCAAACCTCAAATTTAGCTAAAAAATCAAATTTCTCCCACATTTCTGTGTGGGGGATCACCGCACCAGGACAAATTTCCTATCACCCAACGTTCTTCTCAGTCTCCCGGTAAAAATGATACCTCACTTGTGTAAGTGGGCCAAGTGCCTGTGACAGGGAAGAGCCAAAAATATGTTGAAATTGAGGGGGAACCAAAGCGGGTCCAAAAGGGCAGTTTGAAAAAAACAATTTTTAGGCTGTCAAATGCAGCAGAATTTTTATCGGTATAGATGAGATAATGCAGGGTGGTAGGAATTTTGTGGATTCCTGCAGATTCCGGAAGGTTCCATCACAAAAATGTGGGAAAAATGTGTGATTTCCAGCAAAGTTGGAGGTTTGCAGGGCATTGTGGGTAAGAAAATGGTGCAGGGTGCATGTGAAGCACACCACCCTGGAATCAACCAGATGTTTAGTTTTCAGATCTGTCTAGGGCTTGTGGAATTTTTCTACATGGCACGTCCCAAAGTCCAAAAAGTGCAGCCCTCACCATTCCAAGTAGGACAATTTTGAGAGTTGCCAAGCTTTCATAGCCCAAATGTAAAACCAAAACCCTAAACAATCAAATGTCCTCTGGCTTGCTGTGGGATAAGATGTTTTAGTATACAAGGGAGAGCTGAAAGACTGTTACCCCCTTCAGTTGGGGTGGGGGCAGAACCAGACCCCTACTGGTTGGTAGCCACCACCCAACTATTTTTTTTATTCCCTGGCATCTAGTAGACACTCTGCCCCCCAGGGTGTGGATCGGGGGTAACTTCCCAATCTGCCCACTGGTGGGCAGAACAGCTTTGGCCCCATTTGTTGGACTTTTTGCCTTATGCAGGGTCCACCCCAGTCTTTTTGCCTCCTTCCTCCTGGTTTTTCTGACCTCTCGCTGTTGGCTCTAGGACTCTGAGCACTTTATCACTGCTGACCAGTGCTAAAGGGCAGGTGCTCTCCCATCTAAAGTTGGTATGATTAGCTTATACCTAATTGGCATATTTAATTTACCTATAAGTTCCTTGTACAGTGGTATCTCTATACCCAGGGCCTGTAAATTAAATACTACTAGAGGGCCTGCAGCGCTGCTTGCGCCACCCACTGAAGTAGACTTTCAAAACTGTCTCAGGCCTGCTAGTGCAGGGCCTGTGTGCGCAGTTTTCTGCCACCGGGACCTGGCATCTAAATTTACTTGCCAGGCGCTGAAATCCCCTTTTAATACATATAAGTCACCCCTAAGGTACGCCGCAGCTAGCCCTATGGGCAGAGTGCCATGTATGTAGAAAGGCAGGACATGTGCCATATTGCATGGCCTGTTTTAGTAGTGACAAACAGCCTAACTTGGTGTCTCACTGCTGTGAGTGCTGCCTTCTCATAGGATTGCATTAGAAATGCCCTGCCTTAGGTGTAAGGGGTATTGTCTGATTTATGAGGGGTAGTGTAGGCGTGCTTGGTATGGTTGTGATGGTGATAATGAATGCTGCTTACTGGTGTGGGTGTATTTTTTATTACTATCACAGAAATGCCACCTCTAGAAAGTGCGCATTTATCTGTGCTTATGACTCTGGTGTTTTGCAGCTTGACTCCAATCCACGTCTGGGCAGAGTGACAGTTGGGGCTTTGTGCATACTTTTCTGACAGCCTGTACACAGGGAGGGTGGAGGTGTCACAGAGGTGCATATGCATACTGAATAGTCTTCCTGGGCTGAGAGAAGGGGGAGGCGGGGCACACCTGCATTTGTAAAGACTGTGCCCTGGCCTCACACAATAGGGTCGTTAACCCCCCACTGATGTTTGGAGCCTGTGCTGAAAGGAGAGAGGGGGCACTCCCAGAACTAGTTGTAACTGGCTGGAACCTCCTCTCCCTACCATTGTAAAAAACTGTAAGAACTGACTATAAGTACAGGGGAATTTTCCCCACAATTTGGAGACTCTTGGAATAATCTTGGAACTGGACACCAAAGGCTGAAAGGACTCACCAGGAACCGCCATGGACTGCTGCTGCTGTGCTGACCTGTGACCTGCCTGGTCACTGTGAAGGACTTGCCACTTGCTGCCTTTCCCTTGTGCTGGCCTGTAGCTGGGCCCTCCACCTGAGGACCATGTCTTAAGATTCTGCTCCCCAGGGGCAGGGTGCTGTGGCCCCTGCATCCATTTCTTCACGAGGGGTGCTTCTCTGTGGTTGCGGCTGCCATAGCGTTGATTGCAGTGCGCTTATGGAGCCTTTGGAGCTCGTAGGCTCCTTGCTGCATTGTGCCCCTTTAAATAAGATCACTGCAGCGGCCCGGGAAGCTGGAAGAACACTCGCGCACTGCATCGGGTGCAGGCAAGTGTCTGCTCGGGCCTCAGGAGGGGTCCGATCTTCTTGTGGCTTCACGACAGGACCAGGGGAAGGCGCGGGGAGTGCCCCCTTCCCCCTGGCCTCTGCTTTAGGAGTAGGACGCTCCTTTTCTGCTGTTAGGTCAAACGGGCATTATTGTGGGCCCCCATCTTGGTGGAAGGGCCATTGGAGGCCCGGGGGACCCCAGAGATCGCGGGTCCCTGGAGGGGCCTTTCATTAAACCGGAGGGGGTGCGTTGTGCCCCCCTCCTGCCCTAAGTTGTTTTTGCTGGCTTTGGCTCCCCTCGTGAGGGCTGGTTGAGGCCCTGGGGGGCCCCCAGTGATCACGGTCCCCGGAGGGGCCTGTCTATAAAAGAGAGGAGGTGCATGTCACCTTCCTCTGACCCCACAGTATAAAGGAGGCCCCTGTTTTGCGCATAGGAGCGCCGGGGGCCCCATTGTTCGCCTTCTAGGCACTGGAGGTGCCTTCATCCAACCAGGTACTGTTTAAAGGACCAATATAGTTGCAATCCAAAGTTCTTTCTACAGACTTTTGTTTGATTCATATATTACCTACCTGCGTTTGATGTTTTTACATATGTGTATGCAAATGTTCCTTTTATGGACATGCTTGCTAATATGTTTTTCTAACTTGCCATATGTTTTCTAATGTTCCTACTATGGGCATTTTATGATATTCTTATGACAAGTGCTGTGATGTAATAACGTGTTTTCCTGACTACTGCTTGTGTTGCAGAATACTGAGTAACCTGTGTGTTATGTGTGACTACTGCTAGGTTTCAGAGTAACTAATGTGTAACGTTCTGACAACTGCTAAGGTAGCAGGATAGTACTGATATGTGATGTTTGGTCTGATAATTGCTTTGTGTACAATACAGTATATTTTCATATAATCTGGTATTGTGTTTCCTATGTGGTGGGGATATTGCGTCACATGTGTTGTGTGTGTTGTGCAAACGCTTTACACATTGCCTCCGGGTTAAGCCTGACTGCTCGTGCCAAGCTACCAAGGGGGTGAGCAGGGGTTATCTTGGACGTGTAACTCCCTTGCCCTGACTAGAGTGGGTAAGTTCTTCCAGGCTGAGGTGCATACCCTAGCCAACCAGAAACCCCATTTCTAACATTGGCAGCAGCGATGGGATAGGACTTGCGCTTGCACAATACTATTGTGACTCATTATTTCACTACAAGGATTGCGTTTAGACCATCACATGTTTGGCTTCTCTTAACTTTCTCTCTTTGGTCATTTTTCCTGTTTTCAGTTCTCATGCTTGGGTATTGTGGTTGTCACATTTGAGTTATTTGTACCTTTTCAAGATGGGGCTTACCTTTGATTTAGAGGACCTGCTGTTTTACACGCAGGAGGAATTAGAGGGGTTCTGTAGCGAGAGAGGGCTGCCTGTAGAAGGGGACCTCAGGAGATCTCTGAATTTCTTTGAAAGGTTTGTGACATATACCCAGGGAGGGAGTGTGCTTAGGGGGTACCCAGAGGATCCTGAGTGTAGGGAGGGTTCCCAATGGGAGGGCTCCCAGACCTCATCCCTAGAGACTGGTAGAGAGACTGATCAGGAGGGTGAGAATGACCGGTTGGGGACGCCAGTTGACAGGGAAGGCCCCAGTGATAGGGAGTCCCTTGCTGGGTCCAGTGTAAGAAGCAGGGCTAACTCTCATTCCTTGACGCCTGATGAGCTAGGAGATAGGCGGGAAGAGAGGGACCTGAAGTTGCAGTTAGTGCGCCTAGCTGTTGAGGAGAGAAGGGCTGAGGTAGAGAAGGCCTTAGTACAGGAGGGGATGGCCGAGGCAGAGAGGGTCTTTGCCAGAGAGAGACTTGCTCTAGAGCACAGTCTGAAGGTTCTGAACTCACCAGAGCTGCAGGTGGAGTCCAGTGGTGGCAGCAATGTAGAGTGCTGTAGCAAAGATGTTCCTCGCATACCCATAGATCTGGTACCTAGGTTCCAAGAGGGGCGTGACATACGTCAGTGGTTAAAGGAATATGAGAGGGCTCTGGCAGAGCGCAGGATCCCTGAGAAGGATTGGGGAACTGGCCTAGGGAGCTTTATTCCTGAGGAGGGGAGGGATGCCCTACTGACTCTAGAAGGGAGTGACAGGGAGGGGTACTCCGCTGTAAAGAATGCACTGATTGTGAAGTATGGTTTTCGCCCTGCGGAATACAGGAAAAGGTTTGGGGTGGTAAGAAACTGTCCCACCAGTCTTGGGAGGAGTTTGTGGAGGATTGCTGCATTGCACTAGATGGATGGATGAAAGGTAGCACAGTAAACAATTTTGAAGGGCTGTTTAATCTGATTGTCAGAGAGCACCTGCTTCGTTGTTGTTTTTCAGAGTTACGCCAACACTTATCGGTGTGTGTGCTCTCTGACCCCAGGGAGCTTGCAAAGGAGGCAGACTTCTGGTTGCGTACCAGAGGGTCTGGTGTGGCATTAGGGGGTATTCCTAATGAGAGTGGTCTAGGTGTTTCCCAACCAGGTGTGGTGGGAAAGGCTTGTGTCCCAGGTAGGTCCCAGTGTATTGGGGCGGGTAAGGCACCCCATGTCCAGACTCAGAGGAGAGGGAATGGCGTTGGGCTGAGGCCCAGTGTACCCGAGCTCCAGTCCCAGGTCCTGGAGGGTTCCATGAGTGAACGCCAGGAGGTGAGCCTAGCCTGTGCCGTAGGGCCAGCTAGTTCAGAAGGATCCCATTTTGTCATTAGGACTTTGGCGGGTGGCTGGTGATAGCGTTCTGCCAGTCCTGGTGTCTGGTAGTCTCGCTCTACAGTGGAGGAGGCGGAAATCTAGGCATTGGGTTGAGAGGGGAATGCGGGCCCCAGTGGAGAACCTGGAGGGTCAGGGGTCAGCTCTGAGAGCAGAGCCCCACAGGAATGACCTTCGCGAGACCATTTCTGGGCTGGGGGGAATCCAGACTCTGTCAGATGGGCAGAGGTCAGGAGACCTGCGCCAGCCAGACTCTTGTGTGGCCCTTGGGGAAGGTGTTTCCCTGGTGGGGGGTAGGTGTGCCCCCCAGGAAGTCCTGGTGCGCCAGGCAATGATTCAACCGCAGGGTGGTGACTCTGGGTTGGATGATCAGGTTCAGGGAGTAAACTCTGACCTGATGGGGAGTAGGTGTGCTCCCAAGGAACTCGTGGTGCGACAGGCAGTGGTTCAACCGCAGGGTAGTGACTCTGGGTTGGATTGCCAGATTCAGGGGGTAAGCTCTGATCTGGTATGGGGTGGGTGTGCTCCCAAGGAAGTCCTGGTTCGCTGGGCAATGGTCCAGTCTTAGGGTGTCGTCCCTGGACTAGATAGACAGGTTCAGGGGGTAAACTCTGACCTGGTTGGGGGGGCGGTTAGTGTGCCCACCCAGTGTGAAACTTCTGGTGGCTTCTCCCGAGGTGGGGAGACGCAGGACTCTGGAAGTGGGGTTCAGGGAGGGGGAAGCCTGCCCCGGACCCCGGTGCAACCCAAGGGTGTCGTCCCTAGGTTGGGTGGTCAGTCGCCAGGTAGTGATCCTGGGCTGGCGAGACAGTTGTGCAGGGCTGCTGTACCCAGCACCCTGGCAAGTGTGGATTCTGGTGATACCCCTCCTAGGAGAGAAGGGCGGGATCCTAGACGGAGGGGTCGAGGGAGGAGAGCCTCGCCTCTAGTCCCTGTAGAACCTATGGGTGCGGACCCTAGGTTGGTGGATCAGTGGAAGGGTAGAGCCCCTGAAATGATTGGAAATGGAGTGGAGACAGGTTGCTTTGCACCTGGGGCTACCGCCCCCCACTCGTTATGGTTTCAGAGACCAGAGGCTCCTAGATGGCCTGGGGCCTCGTTCTGGTCATTGGCAGCTAGAGAACCAGCGTGGGTTGGTCTAGGCTGCCTGTGAAGCATTGACAGAGAGATCCAAGTGGAGTCAGGAAGGAGTAGAACTGGAACATGCCCCTGCTGTTGTGGGCCTGGGTCGTTGTTCTATCGCCCCAATCAGGGAAGTACATCAAGGTATTGATTGTCTCCCCTGGCTTTTGGCTGGTAGGGGGTTGTGTTGGACTTTTTGCCTTACGCTGGGACCTCCCCAGTCTTTTTGCCTCCTTCCTCCTGGTTTTTCTGACCTCTCGCTGTTGGCTCTAGGACTCTGAGCACTTTATCACTGCTGACCAGTGCTAAAGGGCAGGTGCTCTCCCATCTAAAGTTGGTATGATTGGCTTATACCTAATTGGCATATTTAATTTACCTATAAGTTCCTTGTACAGTGGTATCTCTATACCCAGGGCCTGTAAATTAAATACTACTAGTGTGCCTGCAGCGCTGCTTGCGCCACCCACTGAAGTAGACTTTCAAACCTGTCTCAGGCCTGCTAGCACAGGGCCTGTGTGCGCAGTTTTCTGCCACAGGGACCTGGCATCTAAATTTACTTGCCAGGCCCAGAACTCCCCTTTTACTACATGTAAGTCACCCCTAAGGTACGCCGTAGCTAGCCCCATGGGCAGGGTGCCATGTATGTAGAAAGGCAGGACATGTGCCATATTGCATGGCCTGTCCTAGTAGTGACAAACAGCCTAACTTGGTGTCTCACTGCTGTGAGTGCTGCCTTCTCATAGGATTGCATTAGAAATGCCCTGCCTTATGTGTAAGGGGTATTGTCTGATTTATGAGGGGTAGCGTAGGCGTGTTTGGTATGGTTGTGATGGTGATAATAAATGCTGCTTACTGGTGTGGGTGTAGTTTTTATTACTATCACAGAAATGCCACTTCTGGAAAGTGCGCATTTATCTGTGCTTATGACTCTGGTGTTTTGCAGCTTGACTCCAATCCACGTCTGGGCAGACTGACAGTTGGGGATTTGTGCATACTTTTCAGACAGCCTGTACACACGGAGGGTGGAGGTGTCACAGAGGTGCATCTGCATACTGAATAGCCTTCCTGGGCTGAGAAAAGGGAGAGGCGGGGCACACCTGCATTTGTAAAGACTGTGCCCTGGCCTCACACAATAGGGTCGTTAACCCCCCACTGATGTTTGGAGCCTGTGCTGAAAGGAGAGAGGAGGCACTCCCAGAACCAGTTGTAACTGGCTGGAACCTCCTCTCCCTACCATTGTAAAACACTGTAAGAACTGACTATAAGTACAGGGGAATTTTCCCCACAATTTGGAGACTCTTGGAATCATCTTGGAACTGGACACCAAAGGCTGAAAGGACTCACCAGGAACCGCCATGGACTGCTGCTGCTGTGCTGACCTGTGACCTGCCTGGTCACTGTGAAGGACTTGCCACTTGCTGCCTTTCCCTTGTGCTGGCCTGTAGCTGGGCCCTCCACCTGAGGACCATGTCTTAAGATTCTGCTCCCCAGGGGCAGGGTGCTGTTGCCCCTGCATCCATTTCTTCACGAGGGGTGCTTCTCCGTGGTTGCGGCTGCCATAGCGTTGATTGCAGTGCGCTTATGGAGCCTTGGGAGCTCGTAGGCTCCTTGCTGCATTGTGCCCCTTTAAATAAGATCACCTCAGCGGCCCGGGAAGCTGGAAAAACACTTGTGCACCGCATCGCGTGCAGGCAAGTGTCTGCTCGGGCCTCAGGAGGGGTCCGATCTTCTTCTGGCTTCACGGCAGAACCAGGGGAAGGCGCGGGGAGTGCCCCCTTCCCCCTGGCCTCTGCTTTAGGAGTAGGACGCTCCTTTTCTGCTGTTAGGTCAAACGGGCATTATTGTGGGCCCCCATCTTGGTGGAAGGGCCATTGGAGGCCCGGGGGACCCCAGAGATCGCGGGTCCCGGGAGGGGCCTTTCATTAAACCGGAGGGGGTGCGTTGTGCCCCCCTCCTGCCCTAAGTTCTTTTTGCTGGCTTTGGCTCCCCTCGTGAGGGCTAGTTGAAGCCCTGGGGTGCCCCCAGTGATCACGGTCCCCGGAGGGGCCTGTCTATAAAAGAGAGGAGGTGCATGTCATCCTCCTCTGACCCCAAAGTATAAGGGAGGCCCCCGTTTTGCGCATAGGAGCACCGGGGGCCCCATTGTTCGCCTTCTAGGCACTGGAGGTGCCTTCATCCAACCAGGTACTGTTTAAAGGACCAATATAGTTGCAATCCAAAGTTCTTTCTACAGACTTTTGTTTGATTCATATATTACCTACCTGCGTTTGATGTTTTTACATATGTGTATGCACATGTTCCTTTTATGGACATGTTTGCTAATATGTTTTTCTAACTTGCCATATGTTTTCTAATTTTCCTACTATGGGCATTTTATGATATTCTTATGACAAGTGCTGTGATGTAATAACGTGTTTTCCTGACTACTGCTTATGTTGCAGAATACTGAGTAACCTGTGTGTTATGTGTGACTACTGCTAGGTTGCAGAGTAACTAATGTTTAACGTTCTGACAACTGCTAAGGTAGCAGGATAGTACGGATATGTGATGTTTGGTCTGATAATTGCGTTGTGTACAATACAGTATATTTTCATATAATCTGGTATTGTGTTTCCTATGTGGTGGGGATATTGCATCACATGTGTTGTGTGTGTTGTGCAAACGCTTTACACATTGCCTCCGGGTTAAGCCTGACTGCTCGTGCCAAGCTACCAAGTGGGTGAGCAGGGGTTATCTTGGACGTGTAACTCCCTTGCCCTGACTAGAGTGGGTAAGTTCTGCCTGGCTGAGGTGCATACCCTAGCCAACCAGAAACCCCATTTCTAAATTTATTTGGGGTGGGGTTAAAAAATCTTCCCTGGTCTCTGGTGGGCTGTCTGCCCCCCTTGGGGGAAGGCAGGCCTTCCAAAAATAGGCCGATCTGCCCCCAAGGGGGGCAGATATGGCCAACAGTAATGTGCCCCAATGGGGAGGGACCCTTGCCCAAGGGGCTGCCCCGCCAAACAAAACACAAACCAATCCCTGGTGTCTAGTGGTTTCTGCCCCCCTTGGGGGCAGATTGGCCTAACAAAAATAGGCCGATCTGCCCCCAAGGGCCTAAATGGCCTAAATACAATTTGGCCCCCAGGTGAGCGACCCTTGCCTAAGGGTTCACTCCCCATAAATAAAAACATAAAGTAAATACAAATATATGCAGAAATCCTTGGTGTCTAGAGGTTTCTGCCCCCCCCGGGCATTATATTAGTCAACTTAATTGTTTTTGCACAGAGCTCAGAGTTACCAACATGCCTCTTGCACCAGGCACAGGCGCTGATGGTTCCTCAAGCAATCTAACCACACCCTACCAGTCTTGGGACACTCAAAGAAGATCATGCTTGTTTGATTTGCAAGCCTGAAGGTTTAAAAAAAAAATGAAATCTGTTGGTAACATAAAATATAAGTAAACAGAAAGGTCAAGACACACTCACTAATCACTGACCTGCCTGTAGGCATCAAGGAAGAAGTTTGAACAACTGTTCACACTCGAAGAGGAATGGGGCACTGCTGCATGCTCACAGCACAGACCTAATCCAGATGCATTAGAGGTGAGTCTCTCTCTAGTGCTCAAGCTTTCTGGTCCAGAGGCCCGACGTCCGGAGAGACAAAAATCTGTGAAGTGAGCCATAATTTACAACAAGGCAAGCGCCTGGCCCTTAGTAAGTAAACTTACAAGAGGACGCATATAGGTCGATGAACCTTTTGGATTGCATGGAGTATCCTAGCCATGAAGTGATGAATGTATCTCAATAATCAGTACACAATCAATAACCACTAAGGAGTACCATTAATCATCTGTCACTAGTATCAATAATTCATCAATAACCACAACTCAATATACGTTTTAAAAAGTTTTATTTCCCTATTAGTTACAATTCTAGTGCAATAGGTTCATCATCATTATCATCATCAAAGATCCTTTATTCAATTGAATTCAACAATCATAAAAGCAAATGATACATTTTAATAACATCAATCAATAAGTGAAAAAGATAAAAGAACACAAAGTGGATCAAGCCATACCTAAAATGAAGACCATGTAACAGGTTACATTACAAAAAAATTAAATAGATTCTCGTGAGGAGCATTATAAAATCGATAGGACAATATATTTCATGCAAAAGTTGTTATCGTTAGTAAAATGCATAGAAGTAAAAAAAAAAACCTCACTGAATTGTCTAATAATGTAGTCTAATCTTAATCACTGCACATAAAAATATAGCTAATCCATTACAAATCGTGATTGATGGTAGGGACAAGAGATAACTGAAGGCTGGACGACATTGTTTAAAATGCATTTGTTTTAAAAATGGGATCACAAACACTTTCCTTAGATCTGAATAAAAAGTAAAAAAAAAAAAGAATGTGCATTGTACTTTGATCAGATACTGAGTCACAAGGACATTTTCCCAGGGCTAAAGTACAGTCATTCATGTGAGGAAAACTAACGAGACGATGGAAAGTCTCTAATCTTAAGCGTGTAAGGACAAACCGATGCCTTGGATTTAATATGTTTCTCAAGTATGGTTCTATGCCATCTGTTTGTTGCAACATAAAATTCCTTCTTCCTCTAGATTTCTTTACCTCAGTGGCCCATCTTAAATCAGCCAAATGAGTAAGACAGATCTTTCTCAATTCTTTCCTGGAAATTGTTTCCATATTGGCCAGGGTAGAGTATAACTCAGGATGGCCCAACTCAATAAAAAAGTTCTTTATGTAGATTAAGCATGGAATATTCAATAAATAAGTCAATGCCAATACATCTTCTATAAAAGCCCTGTTCAGCCTGGCAGAATCAGACGTCCATACTTTGTGCCATAGTAGAATTGGCTGAATACGAATTAGGTCTAAAAGGTATGTTACCCCCTTTCTATATGGCATACCAGTGTTGAGGTAGATTTTGGAACACTTAAAATAGTCTTTAGAAAATCATTTTCGAGGAGCTGTAAAATGTTGCAATTCATATATCCCCAGAATCCTGCCCCATATAGTGCAACAGAAACACATTTCACATTATACAATGTCATCATGTCATCAGGGGTCGCTCTACCAACCTTTTTAGAAAAGTTTTTTATAGCCATAATAGTTTTTGTAAACAACAATTTCCTCAGTTGAATGGCTTGTGACCATGTCCCTTCATTATCAAACGTAATGCCTAAGTATGAAAATGTTCCTGTGTCTTCTAATTTTGTGCCTCTTAACATGATCTGAGGTTTCTTTATAGAGTTTCTACCACATGTCATCAAAAAGGTTTTAGAATGGTTGATTCTAAGACCTAAGGCTTCCATATACTTATCAAAGGTTGGTAGTAGCCGCTGCAAGGCTACTGGAGTACGGGCCATCAAAACGGCGTCATCCGCATACAGGAGTGCTGGGATCTTTCGAGAACCAACTTGTGGGAGATCACTGCAGGCGTCAGATAACAACCCCTCTAATTTGTTAATATATAAAGCAAACAATAAGGGAGCTAAAACACAACCTTGGCGTACCCCCGCTCGATAGGAAAAGCTGAGGTACATTCCCCCTCAAGTCCATAGCGCACCTTAGCTTTAGCTCCAGCATATAACTCCCTAATGGAATGAACTATGGTTGTATCTACCCCCATGTGCAATAAGATAAGCCATAATTTGCTATGAACCACGCAGTCAAATGCTGAAGTCAGGTCAACAAACACTAGGTATAAGGCTCCCGCCTTGGCCCTCGTATATTTACCAAATATGATGTCTAAGTTCAAAGCCTGCTCCATGGTCACTATCCCAGCCCTAAAGCCATATTGCAAGTCGGAAAGGATACGATTTTCATCCGTCCAATCTCGTAACCTGTTTAGAACAATTTGTCCCGCCATCTTTGCCAGAGTGTCAAGAAGGGAGATTAGGCGGTAAAACACAGGGTTTTGACGGTCTCCCTTCTTAAAGATTGGGACAATAATGGACTCAGCCCAGGTCGGGATAAAGGCGTTAATTGCGCCAGTAACCTCTTTTAGGCTAAATGGTGGAGTGATAGGTTGGGAGTCTAGTCTCAAGGGATTTGGTTCCAGGGCCAAATTTTTTACAGAGTATATGCTAGAAAAAAAAAGTTACCCAGTCCTCTTCCATGATGGCTATTTCAATTGTTGGTATCGTTCCATCACATAGGAGAGGATGGTTCACAATTTTCCAGAATTTGACATTGTCATTCTGAAGACTTGCTTCGTGAAGAGAATTCTATGCCTCATTTTTAAAATTCTGTTTCCTTGATTTTATAGCCTTTTTGTAATCCTTCCTCCGAAGAGTAATACCATGTTTGTCAGGATTTTGTCTTTGTAAGTACTGTTTTAAATTCTTATGGGCTTGTGTACATTCGCTATCAAACCATCCTTTGTCTGCATGTGGCCTAGGTTTGCCAGAACTGACTGTGAGGGACTGCTTAATTCCAGTGGTGATTACAATAAAAGCTTTAATACAAGCCTGCGGGCTAATGTTATCTAAAAGACAGATTTCAAACTCATTGGAAAATTTAGTCATTAGTTGTTCCATAAAACGCACGGGTTCAACCTGTGACCACCGAATAGTACAACCATTTCTTGCTCCCAATTCAATATTCTCTACCTTCTCTATCAGTTCCTTGTGTTTAGTTATGGCTTGAGGGAATCCAAGGCTTAGACTTTGAGGGTAGTGGTCACTAAACATGACATCTTGAATTTTATACTCCAATACATAAGAAGTAAAGTTATTAGATAATATTATAAAATCAATTATTGTGTTGGCATGTCTGCCATTAAATGTGGGTTTTAACTGTAATTTACTATGATTTAAACTATTACACAAGAGGAGATCAAATTTAAATAGTGCTTTATTCAACAAGTTACCATAGTAATTATATGTGAAATGGAATGGATCGTCATCTCCGCCTGTGCCAAGGAAACAAGATTTCTCAGCAATTTGAGGGCACAAGTGTGTGTTAAAATCACCCCCCCACACACAATAAAGGTTTCTTTATGCAATGAATTACATACTCGATCCAGGTCTTCCTGCAACAACTTAATTACAGATAGAAATCTTTGTTGAGGAGCATTATTATAAAAATTAATAATTGCCAATTGTGCAATATTTTTTAGTTCACATGTGATCAATTGATAGAACGTGTTGGAGATTAAGTTAACGTCCTTGGTTAGATTAAACTTATTGGAAATAAAAGTACACAAACCATCTTTTGCCATGCCCCGTGAGCAAGGAACAGCGGGGGTATGAAGTGTCCTAAAACCATTTATGTGGATAGGGTCCACAAGACCAAGGGCCTCATTCCGACCCGGACGGGCGGCGGATGCCGCCCGCCGGGCGGAAACCGCCCAAACACCGCCCCGCGGTCAGAAGACCGCGGGGGGCATTTCAACTTTCCCGCTGGGCGGGCGGGCGATCTGCAAAAGATCGCCCGCCGGCCCAGCGGGAAAGCGCCTTCCACGAGGATGCCGGCTCCGAATGGAGCCGGCGGAGTGGAAGGTGTGCGACGGGTGCTGTGGCACCCGTCGCGCTTTTCAGTGTCTGCTAAGCAGACACTGAAAAGCAATGTGGGGCCCTGTTAGGGGGCCCCTGCAGTGCCCATGCCATTGGCATGGGCACTGCAGGGGCCCCCAGGGGCCCCACCACACCCGTTCCCGCCAGCCAAGTTCTGGCGGTGTAAACCGCCAGAACCAGGCTGGCGGGAAGGGGGTCGGAATCCCCATGGCGGCGCAGCTTGCTGCGCCGCCATGGAGGATTCCCATGGGCAGCGGGAAACCGGCGGGAGACCGCTGGTTTCCCGTTTCTGACTGCGGCGTTACCGCCGCGGTCAGAATGCCCATGAATGCACCGCCAGCCTGTTGGCGGTGCATTCGCTGCCCTCGGCCCTGGCGGATTCAATCCGCCAGGGTCAGAATGAGGGCCCAAGTCTCTTGTAAACTCACCCAAGAAAAAGATCGGATATATTCTAACCAATCCTCATTCTTGGTTTGAGAACGCAGACCACCACATTCCAAAATGAAAGTGAGAAATCCTCTTCCCGACTATTTGTGCCTTGCCTCACAGGAGACTGTTTTATTGCTTTATCTTTTGATTGGGCAGGAAGAACGCTTATTGGCACTACATCATTGGCAATTTGTCTCTGTGAGGATTCCATGACCATCCATTCGTTTCCAATGTTCTCCACCAGACTATCGCCTCCCTTCAATAGATCAGGGACTGGGGCTAACATAGTAGTCAAAGGCCCACCCACTTCCTGATCAAGTGGTAGTCAATCAACTCCTTCTGAGCAGAAAACGTGGAATCTATTCTTAGTAGGAATAAGGTGATAACTCTCAGACCTGCTTATTTGTTTCTCAGGGTTGGGACCAGAACGATCATGGCCAGGATTATGGATGTAAAAAAAGCCCAAAGGCAGCAGTACAATGCCTTGGTCCATGATCTGCAGTGAGCTTAAATGTCTTAAAATGTCTTCGACCAGTTTCGGGGTTTTAAACTAGACTACCACACAGTCGCCCCTAGATGTTTTTTGGTTCTTACCCACCCATTTTACCATTCTAACCATCTCAATATCCTCAAAAAGTACTTCTGTCATGCCAGATTTCATACGAGTTCCAATCCAATTCAGGGATTTATTCCTCAATGCTGTCCATGATTCCCTGTAGTCCCCGGGAAGGGTAGGGACATTTGCGTGGACTATCACATAGGGAGTTGCCGCTGGAGGAAGATCTAAAATATCTCTTGGTGTTGACGAAGAATCCAGGAAAAATTTCAAACTATTCCATGTTTCCCCTCTATTTATCTTTACTTTTTGGTATTGGGGACTTCTGGTACTAACTAATGGAGTGTGTGAATCTACATGTCTTTGGGTAGTCTGAGGCATAGATGATGGCTGTTGATACTATATTAGGGGATTACCGTTTGGATCTGAATCATTGCTATGTTGAGTAGTAACAGCTGATAAGCTTGAAAACTGTGCCTTCATTAAATTAAACATTGTCTCCACTTTTTCTTCCAATTGTGTTAAACGATTTGTCATTTGATCAACAAGTGACCTAACTAGATGTTCCAACACATTAGTGGACTCTTGGGGATTGATTTTCGGTTTCACTATGGGTTGTTTTTTCCTCTGGCCAGGTTTGTTATTCTCACAGACAATTTGTACATGTTGCGTAGATTCCTTGAACAAAGCTCAAGAATTGCCACGTCTAGTCTTATCAAATGGCTCTTGACTGGAGACTTTGGGAGTCATTCTGACCCTGGCGGTCCAAGACCGCCAGGGCCACAAATGACGGAAGCTTCCAAGCCCATTCTGACCGCGGCGGTAAAGCCGGGGTCAGAAAACCGGGGCCGGCGGTTTCCCGCCATTTTTGCCCCGGCTGGTCGAATCCGCCAGGGCAGTGCTGCAAGCAGCGCTGCCCTGGGGATTCTGACCCCCTTACCGCCAGCCTGTTTATGGCGGTTTTCACCGCCAGGAAGAGGCTGGCGGTAAGGGGTGTCCTGGGGCCCCGTAACAGGGCCCCATGAAGCTTTTCACTGTCTGCCTAGCAGACAGTGAAAAGCGCGACGGGTGCAACTGCACCCGTCGCACCGCAGCAACACCGCCGGCTCCATTCAGAGCCGGCTCCTGTGTTGCGGCCCCCATTCCCGCTGGGCCGGCCGGCGCTAACTTGGTTAGCGCCCGCCGGCCCAGCTGGAATGTCGGAATGTGGGAAGCGGTATTTTGGCCGCATGGCGGCCAAATGCCGGCTACCGCCGCCCGCCAGGATCGGAATCAGGCCCTTTGTCCTTTCTGGCTAATTTAGGTTTCCTTAAGCATTTAGGAGAGGGTGAGTGATCCTCATCTTCTGAAATAAAGTCAATTGTATCTTGGACACATCCATTTGTGCCTCTAATTTGGATGCCAGTTGCCGAAAGATTGGTTGGTGTTGGAGAGGTTCTTGCTGGCGGGGGAAGGTGAGGAGGGCCCAATGGGCCCTTCTGGATTAAAATATTTTCCTCAACATTAGCAATCTCTTTATCAATTGCCCCCATGGCTCCTGAGATGAATTTTAATATTGATGAGTGATCTTTCTGAGAGGTGGCGTCTTTTGTGCTAGGTTGCTTCCTTTTACCCATTATTACTAGTTGTTTAATCCTAAAAAACAGTTCAATAGTGATGCTCTTACAGTGCTCCTTACTAATAAAAAGTGGAAAACTAGAATAAAACTGTCTCTATATAACTGTAGCAGCACAGATTAAAAATGATGGATAAAAATCGCTTCTCACAACACTAAAAAAAATTTTTTGCAGGGTCATCAAAAAGTGCAAAGTTAAAACCCTGCTGCAAAAAGTCAAAGAAAATAAAAAGAAATACCTGTCTAAAGGCTTATTAGTCCAATCCAGTGGTCGCAAGGAAGATGTCAGGGGGGTGGGCCAGCCCAGCCTCTACCAGGCGCTGACGGGCGAAGGACGGGCCCGCCATTGGCCCGGGCTTTGCCCGGGAGGCGCACGCACACGTCCCGCGAGTCGGGAGCGCTCCTCTGAATTTAAAGGGACTTCCCTTGGCCCAGCGTCAGCTGTAAACAATTGGCGCGACCCGCGAACCGGGCGTGCTGCAGAGTGCAGAGTGCTTTAAACAAGGGGCTTCTCCCTGCCCCTGCTGTCAAGCTTCAGTGCGTCCCACGAGGCGGGAGTGCTCCTCCTAATTTAAAGGGCCTTCCCTCGGCCTGGCATCAGCTGGAAACAATTGGCGCGACCCGCAAAGCGGGCGCACCGCAGAGTGCAGAGTGCTTTAAACAAGGGGCTTCTCCCTGCCATCAAGTTTTGGCGCGCCCTGCGAGGCGGGAGCGCTCCTCCGAATTTAAAGGGCCTTCCCACGGCCCGGCGTCAGCTGGAAACAATTGGCGTGACCTGTGAAGCGGGTGCGCTGCAGAGTGCTTTAAACAAGGGTCTTCTCCCTTTCCGTCAAGTTTCAGGTTAATTCAAACTTTATTCTCTCAGCTCAAAATTAATTCATTAGTGACCACCAATAACATAATCTAATCAGAACTTGAGAAAACATATGCTCTAATGCTTCGACATAAGCCAACAAAGATGAATATATCAACATTAATAGCAGAGTTCAGCATTCAGTTCGTCAATCATTTGTCACTGTCAACCAAAGGAACCTTACCTAACTCAGATTAGCATTAGCATGTGGGATTACATGCGAAAACTATTTGGAACATGAATTTGGAAAACATCTAGCTAGGAGAAAAAGTATTAGACAGCGCAGTTGGTACTTAGAAATAAAAGGCACAAAAGTTAATCAGTCACATTGTCATAGCCACCTATCCATGGAATGGATCAGCAACAAAGTCAGTCTTCGTCTTTAGGTCATCAATCAATCAGCAATGCATCAGGCGCTCAAGTGCATGAGCCCAATGACAGAATCTCGAATCTCTTCAAATGTCCACGCCTAGCCTCGATCATCTGAAGTTTTCCCCCTTGTCATGACATTTTATTAAGATTACCCAGTCCATCCCCATAATTCCTAATTGGTCAGTCAATCACCAGGTATTGCTCTAACCAATAAACTTTATTTTACAAATCTATGAATTATAATACTACGCCGCTCTCAGGTTGTCGATTGGTTCACTGTACGATGTCCTCATCATCCGGCTCATCGGGTATCGGAAATGTTGCATCTTCTCCAGTCAGTGTCTCTATTGTTTGAGTCCTGGGAAAGTACATCTCGTCTGTTTTACACTAAATTTGTTACATGCCTAGTTCCATCATTTCTTATCTGTTAGTTCATTGCAGAAAATTCTAGCTAAGCAGAGTCTTTTAACATGAACAGTGCAGGGACGGTTTATCATTTCAGCTTCTCTACAGTGCACGGCTATTTGGCTTCTGCATGAGGCCAGGCAAAACTAGGCCACGACTTCGGCTAAGTTAGCTCTACAATATAATGCAAAACACACATTATACATCTTAATAGGACATACTACTACATTATTATTACACATTTTCAATATTTCATGCATTTTTTATCATTTTAGTAAACTTCGTGTAAACTGGCAGTCACTCTTCGTGGGCACATTTTCAAACGTGCACATTACTTTTTCTAGATTAATTGCTTTGTAACATTTTCCTGTTAATCAAAAATGCATAACACTCATTAATAATTTTAATTAGCATATCTGCTTCAACAATGTTGACCTCACAGCTGAAAAACAGGCAGACGGAATTAATGTCACAACGTACTACTAAAGCCACAATTTGAGGTCATTGGCATTCAAAAGAATGGAAGGCTGAGCCTGCCTTTCTGAAACTTGAACTCGTGGCCTGCCTGTTAACATAAGTTTCAGCAGCAAACATTTAGCTAACTGAGCTATTTTGCCAGGCCTAACCACACAGCAAGCATTAAGTACTCTGCTAGACTTCAGTGTAATGCTATTACCTAGGACTTTATTAAGGTATGAAAGCCATTCAGGGTTGGCTAGTCTATAGGGCAACCAGGCAGTGCCCCATGAGCTGATGTGACAGGTCAATGTGTAGGCGTGTTTTTAAGCTGTTTAAGGGCATCTTTATTGTCTGCTGGACGCTTTTGATTGTTGAGTTCCTTGATTTCAATACAAATATTGCCTGTTGCAAGTTCAAATCCATGCACTGTGTCATGCCCGGCAAACCACCTATACAGAATGTCTTTACATGTTCAAAACTGTCCCAATTTACTAACATGGGACACTTTTTCAGCTATCTAATTCAGTGATAGGAGGCACATTTAGTAAGGTGCCATGGCCTATTTTCTGTGCCAATCTGACCCTGAAGCCATTTAATAATGAGTCGATAAGAAGATGAATATACACAGCTAAATCAATGCTTCTACTAAGACTTTCACTCATGCAAATTGCAAACCTTTGAAAGGTCCCACTCTCTCCTGACCTCCGCTCTCACCTTGCAACAGACTTATTGGCTCCTTGAATCCAGGTCGGTGCCCCTTACAAAACCATGGTAGGGCCATTCAGCAGTAAAGACTGAGCAAGGTGACAAACTGAAAACAAGCAGCTAGTAGGACAGCTGTGGGGGAGAGAGGATCTAAGCTGGCCCAAACAGAGCATGAAGGGAAGTCATGAAGGAGCATGAAGTTCTGGTCCCTGTGCCACACTGGTGCTGACCCATAACTTCCAGGTCATTCTAACAAGGGGCCAAATTTACTAAGATTTATTTTTTCAAAAATTAGTCACAAGTTGTGACTGACTTTTTTTATGAACAAAATCTGAGTTTGCAAACCAACCTAGGTACTAATAGGTGGGTTCTCAAAGTCACTGTTTGGAGTGAGTGGCAATTCATTCTAAATTATCAATATTCATGACGTCGGTTGCAATTTGCACTTCACTCCAGCAGCAGACCACCATATCTCTCTTTGAATATAAACAAAGTACATCTTTTTTAAATGCAGCCTGTTTTCGGGATACGGAACTAGTTTTCATTCAAATAAGAAAAAGTATATTTTTCAAAAGGTTTGTTTACAAGTGTGTAGTGGTCCCCTGAACCATTTTCCATTACCAAACTAGGGGGCTTATTTCCAAGCCTTGTGGTGCAGGGCAGTGCATTGAGTGACCTTGTTTTGCTGCCCAATGCCAGAGGTAAAGGGCAGAAATGTGCCATATCTACAAGATATGGCGCATTTCTGTCCTCTCCACCTGCACTAATGCACTATAGATTACCAAGCGCAGATACAGACCCCACTGCACCATGGTGCTAGGAGAGAAGGGATACCTTCCTGCACAAAAACAATCCATGGAGGCTTCTTCCTCTTTCTTTGTGTGCTGATTTGTGCAGCACACATAGAAAGAGAAAAAAAGGGGAGAAATAAAGATTCTTCTCCACATTGCGCCTCCCCTAGGGAGACATAAGATTTTGACGCATTCCCAGGTTTACAATGCCTTGTTATTCTGGAAATGCATCAAAGCCCATGGGTGTTGAGTTCAAAAACTAATTGTAATGCCCATTGAACACCTCCCTGATGCAATGAAAGGCAACACAGTGACTTGCGTTGTATTGTCTTACCACCTCAGTAACATATCATTGATTTGTGACCAATATTGCAGTCACAAACCACTAATACATAGTATTGTAAATTGGAATTTGGAAGGGATACCCTAAACATGCCTCTTCCAAATTGCAATTCATAATGTATTTCTAAACCAATTTTGCAATTTGGCAACCAGTTAACGAATCAGAAAATGGAGTTAGTAAATTTATACGAGCAGTTTAGTGGTCACAGACCCTGTGATTTAGCGAATCACATGCATAGTGACCCTTTAATGGCTTCAAACATCTGGCCCAGAGTGTCTCAAAGGAATTTTAGACACCTTATTGGATTGGCAAGTACAAGTACATTAGTAAGTGAACTGTTTTGATAGCAGGTATATGCTGCTGCAATCCCCACCAGTATCTGTCCAATGTTCAGACATAAAGACAGCAGCAAGATAATAATGCAAGAACAGTGTGTGTAACCTATGTGAACGGTGGAATCACAACTCCCTTTCACTTGTCACTGATGCTAAGGAAACTGCATTACCAAAATGTAAGCATCCAAGAAATACAACGGACGGAAACTTGCAAAACCGAGTCATTCAACGGATGCCTAATGGTGGGTTTGCCAAATAATGCATTTCGGCCCTGATTTATACTTTTTGGTGCAAAACTGCACTAAAGCAGTTTTGCACCAAAAAGTTTAGCATTGGCATGCACCATCTCTGAGCATCAGCCAGGCACCATATTTATGGAATGGTGCAAGCCGGTGCAAAGGGTAGGCTAGTGTAAAAAAAAAAATGACGTTAGCCGGGTGGTGGTGGCGGAATGGGAGAAGGGGGTTTTGCACCAAAAAATTACATCAGCCAGGTTAGAGTAAAAAAAAATATTCTAACAAGCCTAGCATCATTTTCTGATACAAAACCATACATACCATATGACTCCTGTCTTAGAAAAGACAGGAGTCATGCCCACCACCCCAATGGCCAGCACAGGTGACCAGGGTCCCATGGGCATGGCCATTGCACCCAGTGCCATGTAGAGGGGCCCAATTCAGGGCCCCCAATGGCACTTAAAAAAAAATACTTACCTGTACTTACCTATACTTACCTGGGATTGGGTCCCCCATCCTCCGCTGTCCCTCTGATGTGGGTGATGGTGTCCCTGGGCCACCAAGGAAATAGGCCCACAGGTCCCCTAACACCTGCCCTGACCCAGGCTTTAAATATTGGTGCCAAGCAAGCTTGGCACCATTATTTGACCCCTCCTCCCCTCAGTGCATGATTTTAGCACGGGGATGAATATGGTGCTAAGGCCCTAGAGTACTTTTTTTGCACGGGAATGCCTTCTTTTCATCTCATTGACGCAAAGTAGGTTTTCACATCCAAAAAATGACTTTAACTCCATACATTTGGTTTTGAACCGAATTTGCATTAAAAAATTTACAAAAATTACACAAATTCGTGGCAAAACAAGTATAAATATGCCCCTAGGTCTTTCTGTATGTGTTTTTGCTATTCCAGCAATTGTGTAGTGTGAGGTACTTGTGGTGACAAGAAGTCCCTCTGGCCAATTAAAGCTGTGTATAGCGAGATCAAGAAAAAGACTGATGAATCCTCTTTCTCTTTATATTAACTCACCATTGTGATTGAAGTTACAGACACCCTCCTAGGTCTTTAACTCTGACTCTCCTTCGGGTGCAATTCAAAGACAAAGTCAATTGCATTTCTATACCAACAGGTCTACAACCGTGCATAGGGACAGATTTATGACTTACCAGATTGGACAATCTTTACAATGTTATGCATTGAACCCTTAGCTAGTAACAACCTTCCAAAGATACAACTATTAAAAGTTATTTTAAATTCCTTTTTTCAATGTGATGAAATTATTTCCGGTATTTGTAACTCTGCTTTGCAGTCGTAATGGGGGAAATGCCAGTTCCTTTGTGCATTGGAACAAGTTATAGAAAACAAATAATAAATTCTCCAAGGAGAAAATTATTGTCACCATGGAGAAACCACCATGCATTTTGGGGTTTTCTCATTCCAGTCACCGTTCGAAAGAGGTTTGCTCCTAAACTAGACAAGAGTAACTCTATGACAATTTCCAAGGTGAGAGTGGGTCCTAGAGTAGTTTGATAATACCCACAAAATCTGGAGTTTTGGTGTGCTCTTAAACTTTCTCCAGAATTGTCTTTTTCCTTCAATGTGATTTATTCTTGCTCAATGTTGTGTGATTCTGGGTAATAATGTACATGAGCAAAATGATTTATAACCCAAAAGTCATGTGAGATTGTCATTATTCCAGTCTGACCCACTGCAGGTGACACCTGTTGCTCCCATCCGGGTTTTGCTCCGGCCGTCTAGCAGTGCATCATCCCTACCCCAGGGCAGGAATGACTGGGCAGCCGAGCACATGACATAATTGGTTTCACACGGAAGCCGTGGTCACTCAGGTCTCATCCGTTTCTCTCAATTACATTAGTCTCATTTATACAATGAGAAGGAGAGGCAGTATGTGTTTCAGTAATGTTTTTAATGAAGCAACTGCATCTTAGATAGCAAAGCGTGAGCTGCAATAACCAGGACAACACAGCATCACAATAATAAAATTGTGACAAGGAGAGTGAAGCATAAGAATAACACAACCATATTGTCACTACAGTCAGTAGACTAACTCCTACCTAGGCTATAATAGAGCACAGCGTGTTAAGCTATCATTCTTTCCTTCAGGTTCCCCTGGGAAGACATCATCCCTCATACCTGAGCAAAGGCCTGCGGTCTGCAAACCAACTGCAGCCAAGCATTCGGCAATCAGCATACAGATATGGTTCTCTGGCTGGAATCTCCCTCTAACGTGTAAGTGACAGGGAAGTGTTTTTATAATAACAGAGCTGATATTCTGAGAAAATATCCCTACTTAAGGATGTGTGTTTTCTACGAATGTCGGAGACTAAACTTATACCACGTTCACCGGCAATGTGCCTTGCTGTAGCCTTGGAAGAAGCACAGAGTGAGCAAGAATGTCTTGTTTGAGAACAGAGTGCTGGTATATGCAAAAACAGTTAGATAAACAGAAAATAAAACAAGACCATAAAAGTGGCTATTGTAACAATAATAAAATGAAGCTGAATAAAATATATCTAGGTTAGAGTGCACAGCGGCTTGGCCTAGTGTGTTAAAATAACGTGCATGGAGCTATAGCTAAAATGGCCACACAACAAGATGAATACTGTGTAAAGGTAAATCCAGCCATTTGGATTTGTAGTTCAAACTCACACATCCAAATAGCTTTGTGAATATGGTCAATGTGACAATTGAGCCTGTTTTTACATTTGATCATGAGTAGTGCATGACTTCGCTCTTTACCTTTTACTCTCACTGTTCAATTGGTGACAAACATAGAATTTGCAGAATTGCCCAAAGGAGTTGTACAATAATCCTTGAAATGAAAAGGGGGTACACATTAAGCAGACAATCTCTGGGTGCACCCCTGAAAATGTTATCTGTTTTTACCAACCTGCTTCAAAGAAATTCAGGTGAGATGTATAGCACCAATCATCTGTAACCTTTGCATTTCTTCTAAATCACACAAAATGGAAATAAGGTTACATTCAAGGGAAAGCCTCCCGTCCTGAAATTTGGCTGCGTATTGCAATTTCAATTTAATTAGCAGTTTTCTTTTGTATTGAAATAATATATCACAGTGTTCAGTGTAAGATAGCATGTCATATGTTTTCATTTAATTATTTTAATAAGATTGAGTCTTCCTTATGCTGTAGAAAAAAATATGTACGAATGAACTTACAGACACATATTATTTTGGGTTATTTAACCAGCACGCTATATCCTTGAAAATGTGGATACACCTGTTTTTATGGTCAAAGTTGTAAGGCAAGGGTAAACAATAGGGATTTCAACATAAGGTTAATTGTATGCAAGACAAGCCAGTGTGGCAAATGCATTCACAATTGAGAAATTTGTTTATATGAGATTAAATTGTGTAAATTCTCCCGATTGTGTGAGACTGGAGAGGTCATTTACTTGTCTATGTAACCATATACATTTGTTAAGAATATTATGTCATATTATGTCAAGGCTCGGACATGTGTCTTTGAGATTTAGCCATCCTATAGCCCCTGAAAGGGTGAAAAGCAGAGATGGACAGGCTGAAATGAAAAAAGTTATTGTGATATTATAATCCTATAAGAGACACATTGGTCTGGGAATGAACCCGGATTTATAGAACAGCCTGCTCATCTGGTCAATTATTTTAGTTTTCGGGAAACAGACTGCCCGCTAAGAAGCTTTGTCCCAGATTGGAAAAAAGTGGTGCTTCAATACATGTGTCCCATTGCACCCCCTAATGTCACCATGTGTGTGACGTATTAATGATGTGGCGCTCCATGGCACACGTTAGGATCAATAGCATCATACATTTCTGAAGCTATTGTGGTACTTTGCAGGATCAGCACCAAAAGTGTTGGTGCTAATCCTGCAAAGTACATTGAGACCCATTATAAACAATGGTGTGCCTCAATTTCACACCTCCACTGAGCAAGCATTAAAAATGACAAGAAAAATGGTGCAGTGGAATTTCATAGATTCCACTGCGCCATTTTTCTGGGCCTTGGAACGAAGGAATGCCTCCCTTGCGTACATTATGCCTGATACAGGCATAATGTGGCACAGGTTTACAAAGTGCCACATGTGTGCACAGCAACCCTTTGTAAATTTAGTGCAGAATTTTTGCCAACCTAACGCCACATTAGCGTAATAAAATGATGCTAATGGGGCGCGTGGTGGCGCTAGGTCCTTCTTAAATTTGGGTCTTTTTTTCGAAAATAAAAAACTGGGTCTAGCGAGTGTATCAAACATAGGGCCAGCTCAGCTAAATTTAAGTGCCCTCAACTGAGACACCACAGTAGGAGCTTTATTGATGGTTGGTTGGGGAATCACTAAATCTGGTGTGGAGACAGGTTGCTTTGCACCTGGGGCTACCGCCCCCCACTCGTTATGGTTTCAGAGACCAGAGGCTCCTAGATGGCCTGGGGCCTGGTTCTGGTCATTGGCAGCTAGAGAACCAGCGTGGGTTGGTCTAGGCTGCCTGTGAAGCATTGACAGAGAGATCCAAGTGGAGTCAGGAAGGAGTAGAACTGGAACATGCCCCTGCTGTTGTGGGCCTGGGTCGTTGTTCTATCGCCCCAATCAGGGAAGTACATCAAGGTATTGATTGTTCTCCCCTGGCTTTTGGCTAGTAGGGGGTTGTGTTGGACTTTTTGCCTTACGCTGGGACCTCCCCATTCTTTTTGCCTCCTTCCTCCTGGTTTTTCTGACCTCTCGCTGTTGGCTCAAGGACTCTGAGCACTTTATCACTGCTGACCAGTGCTAAAGGGCAGGTGCTCTCCCATCTAAAGTTGGTATGATTGGCTTATACCTAATTGGCATATTTAATTTACCTATAAGTTCCTTGTACAGTGGTATCTCTATACCCAGGCCCTGTAAATTAAATACTACTAGTGTGACTGCAGCGCTGCTTGCGCCACCCACTGAAGTAGACTTTCAAACCTGTCTCAGGCCTGCTAGCACAGGGCCTGTGTGCGCAGTTTTCTGCCACAGGGACCTGGCATCTAAATTTACTTGCCAGGCCCAGAACTCCCCTTTTACTACATGTAAGTCACCCCTAAGGTACGCCGTAGCTAGCCCCATGGGCAGGGTGCCATGTATGTAGAAAGGCAGGACATGTGCCATATTGCATGGCCTGTCCTAGTAGTGACAAACAGCCTAACTTGGTGTCTCACTGCTGTGAGTGCTGCCTTCTCATAGGATTGCATTAGAAATGCCCTGCCTTATGTGTAAGGGGTATTGTCTGATTTATGAGGGGTAGCGTAGGCGTGTTTGGTATGGTTGTGATGGTGATAATAAATGCTGCTTACTGGTGTGGGTGTATTTTTTATTACTATCACAGAAATGCCACTTCTGGAAAGTGCGCATTTATCTGTGCTTATGACTCTGGTGTTTTGCAGCTTGACTCCAATCCACGTCTGGGCAGAGTGACAGTTGGGGCTTTGTGCATACTTTTCAGACAGCCTGTACACAGGGAGGGTGGAGGTGTCACAGAGGTGCAGCTGCATACTGAATAGCCTTCCTGGGCTGAGAAAAGGGAGAGGCGGGGCACACCTGCATTTGTAAAGACTGTGCCCTGGCCTCACACAATAGGGTCGTTAACCTCCCACTAATGTTTGGAGCCTGTGCTGAAAGGAGAGAGGAGGCACTCCCAGAACCAGTTGTAACTGGCTGGAACCTCCTCTCCCTACCATTGTAAAACACTGTAAGAACTGACTATAAGTACAGGGGAATTTTCCCCACAATTTGGAGACTCTTGGAATCATCTTGGAACTGGACACCAAAGGCTGAAAGGACTCACCAGGAACCGCCATGGACTGCTGCTGCTGTGCTGACCTGTGACCTGCCTGGTCACTGTGAAGGACTTGCCACTTGCTGCCTTTCCCTTGTGCTGGCCTGTAGCTGGGCCCTCCACCTGAGGACCATGTCTTAAGATTCTGCTCCCCAGGGGCAGGGTGCTGTGGCCCCTGCATCCATTTCTTCACGAGGGGTGCTTCTCCGTGGTTGCGGCTGCCATATCGTTGATTGCAGTGCGCTTATGAAGCCTTGGGAGCTCGTAGGCTCCTTGCTGCATTGTGCCCCTTTAAATAAGATCACCGCAGCGGCCCGGGAAGCTGGAAAAACACTTGTGCACCGCATCGCGTGCAGGCAAGTGTCTGCTCGGGCCTCAGGAGGGGTCCGATCTTCTTGTGGCTTCACGGCAGGACCAGGGGAAGGCGCGGGGAGTGCCCCCTTCCCCCTGGCCTCTGCTTTAGGAGTAGGACGCTCCTTTTCTGCTGTTAGGTCAAACGGGCATTATTGTGGGCCCCCGGAGGGGCCTGTCTATAAAAGAGAGGAGGTGCATGTCACCCTCCTCTAACCCCAAAGTATAAGGGAGGCCCCCGTTTTGCGCATAGGAGCACCGGGGGCCCCATTGTTCGCCTTCTAGGCACTGGAGGTGCCTTCATCCAACCAGGTACTGTTTAAAGGACCAATATAGTTGCAATCCAAAGTTCTTTCTACAGACTTTTGTTTGATTCATATATTACCTACCTGCGTTTGATGTTTTTACATATGTGTATGCACATGTTCCTTTTATGGACATGTTTGCTAATATGTTTTTCTAACTTGCCATATGTTTTCTAATTTTCCTACTATGGGCATTTTATGATATTCTTATGACAAGTGCTGTGATGTAATAACGTGTTTTCCTGACTACTGCTTATGTTGCAGAATACTGAGTAACCTGTGTGTTATGTGTGACTACTGCTAGGTTGCAGAGTAACTAATGTTTAACGTTCTGACAACTGCTAAGGTAGCAGGATAGTACTGATATGTGATGTTTGGTCTGATAATTGCGTTGTGTACAATACAGTATATTTTCATATAATCTGGTATTGTGTTTCCTATGTGGTGGGGATATTGCATCACATGTGTTGTGTGTATTGTGCAAACGCTTTACACATTGCCTCCGGGTTAAGCCTGACTGCTCGTGCCAAGCTACCAAGTGGGTGAGCAGGGGTTATCTTGGACGTGTAACTCCCTTGCCCTGACTAGAGTGGGTAAGTTCTGCCTGGCTGAGGTGCATACCCTAGCCAACCAGAAACCCCATTTCTAAATTTATTTGGGGTGGGGTTAAAAAATCTTCCCTGGTCTCTGGTGGGCTGTCTGCCCCCCTTGGGGGAAGGCAGGCCTTCCAAAAATAGGCCGATCTGCCCCCAAGGGGGGCAGATATGGCCAACAGTAATGTGCCCCAATGGGGAGGGACCCTTGCCCAAGGGGCTGCCCCGCCAAACAAAACACAAACCAATCCCTGGTGTCTAGTGGTTTCTGCCCCCCTTGGGGGCAGATTGGCCTAACAAAAATAGGCCGATCTGCCCCCAAGGGCCTAAATGGCCTAAATACAATTTGCCCCCCCAGGTGAGCGACCCTTGCCTAAGGGTTCACTCCCCATAAATAAAAACATAAAGTAAATACAAATATATGCAGATATCCTTGGTGTCTAGAGGTTTCTGCCCCCCCCGGGCATTATATTAGTCAACTTAATTGTTTTTGCACAGAGCTCAGAGTTACCAACATGCCTCTTGCACCAGGCACAGACGCTGATGGTTCCTCAAGCAATCTAACCACACCCTTCCAGTCTTGGGACACTCAAAGAAGATCATGCTTGTTTGATTTGCAAGCCTGAAGGTTTAAAAAAAAAAATGAAATCTGTTGGTAACATAAAATATAAGTAAACAGAAAGGTCAAGACACACTCACTAATCACTGACCTGCCTGTAGGCATCAAGGAAGAAGTTTGAACAACTGTTCACACTCGAAGAGGAATGGGGCACTGCTGCATGCTCACAGCACAGACCTAATCCAGATGCATTAGAGGTGAGTCTCTCTCTAGTGCTCAAGCTTTCTGGTCCAGAGGCCCGACGTCCGGAGAGACAAAAATCTGTGAAGTGAGCCACAATTTACAACAAGGCAAGCGCCTGGCCCTTAGTAAGTAAACTTACAAGAGGATGCACATAGGTCGATGAACCTTTTGGATTGCATGGAGTATCCTAGCCATGAAGTGATGAATGTATCTCAATAATCAGTACACAATCAATAACCACTAAGGAGTACCATTAATCATCTGTCACAAGTATCAATAATTCATCAATAACCACAACTCAATATACGTTTTAAAAAGTTTTATTTCCCTATTAGTTACAATTCTAGTGCAATAGGTTCATCATCATTATCATCATCGAAGATCCTTTATTCAATTGAATTCAACAATCATAAAAGCAAATGATACATTTTAATAACATCAATCAATAAGTGAAAAAGATAAAAGAACACAAAGTGGATCAAGCCATACCTAAAATAAAGACCATGTAACAGGTTACATTACAAAAAAATTAAATAGATTCTCGTGAGGAGCATTATAAAATCGATAGGACAATGTATTTCATGCAAAAGTTGTTATCGTTAGTAAAATGCATAGAAGTAAAAAAAAAAACCTCACTGAATTGTCTAATAATGTAGTCTAACCTTAATCACTGCACATAAAAATATAGCTAATCCATTACAAATCGTGATTGATGGTAGGGACAAGAGATAACTGAAGGCTGGACGACATTGTTTAAAATGCATTTGTTTTAAAAATGGGATCACAAACACTTTCCTTAGATCTGAATAAAAAGTAAAAAAAAAAAAGAATGTGCATTGTACTTTGATCAGATACTGAGTCACAAGGACATTTTCCCAGGGCTAAAGTACAGTCATTCATGTGAGGAAAACTAACGAGACGATGGAAAGTCTCTAATCTTAAGCGTGTAAGGACAAACCGATGCCTTGGATTTAATATGTTTCTCAAGTATGGTTCTATGCCATCTGTTTGTTGCAACATAAAATTCCTTCTTACTCTAGATTTCTTTACCTCAGTGGCCCATCTTAAATCAGCCAAATGAGTAAGACAGATCTTTCTCAATTCTTTCCTGGAAATTGTTTCCATATTGGCCAGGGTAGAGTATAACTCAGGATGGCCCAACTCAATAAAAAAGTTCTTTATGTAGTTTAACCATGGAATATTCAATAAATAAGTCAATGCCAATACATCTTCTATAAAAGCCCTGTTCAGCCTGGCAGAACCAGACGTCCATACTTTGTGCCATAGTAGAATTGGCTGAATACGAATTAGGTCTAAAAGGTATGTTACCCCCTTTCTATATGGCATACCAGTGTTGAGGTAGATTTTGGAACACTTAAAATAGTCTTTAGAAAATCATTTTCGAGGAGCTGTAAAATGTTGCAATTCATATATCCCCAGAGTCCTGCCCCATATAGTGCAACAGAAACACATTTCACATTATACAGTGTCATCATGTCATCAGGGGTCGCTCTACCAACCTTTTTAGAAAAGTTTTTTATAGCCATAATAGTTTTTGTAAACAACAATTTCCTCAGTTTAATGGCTTGTGACCATGTCCCTTCATTATCAAACGTAATGCCTAAGTATGAAAATGTTCCTGTGTCTTCTAATTTTGTGCCTTTTAACATGATCTGAGGTTTCTTTATAGAGTTTCTACCACATGTCATCAAAAAGGTTTTAGAATGGTTGATTCTAAGACCTAAGGCTTCCATATACTTATCAAAGGTTGTTAGTAGCCGCTGCAAGGCTACTGGAGTACGGGCCATCCAAACGGCGTCATCCGCATACAGGAGTGCTGGGATCTTTCGAGAACCAACTTGTGGGAGATCACTGCAGGCGTCAGATAACAACCCCTCTAATTTGTTAATATATAAAGCAAACAATAAGGGAGCTAAAACACAACCTTGGCGTACCCCCGCTCGATAGGAAAAGCTGAGGTACATTCCCCCTCAAGTCCATAGCGCACCTTAGCTTTAGCTCCAGCATATAACTCCCTAATGAAATGAACTATGGTTGTATCTACCCCCATGTCCAATAAGATAAGCCATAATTTGCTGTGAACCACGCAGTCAAATGCTGAAGTCAGGTCAACAAACACTAGGTATAAGGCTCCCGCCTTGGCCCTCGTATATTTACCAAATATGATGTCTACGTTCAAAGCCTGCTCCATGGTCACTATCCCAGCCCTAAAGCCATATTGCAAGTCGGAAAGGATACGATTTTCATCCATCCAATCTCGTAACCTGTTTAGAACAATTTGTCCCGCCATCTTTGCCAGAGTGTCAAGAAGGGAGATTGGGCGGTAAAACACAGGGTTTTGACGGTCTCCCTTCTTAAAGATTGGGACAATAATGGACTCAGCCCAGGTCGGGATAAAGGCTGTGGCACAGCAGGCGCGTAGAACCTGTGTTAGTAATGGGCCCCATAATGAGACGTTGGTCTTGTAAATATCAATTGGGACTCCATCTGGGCCTGGTGCTTTCCCGCTTTTACTAGCGTTAATTGCGCCAGTAACCTCTTTTAGGCTAAATGGTGGAGTGATAGGTTGGGGGTCTAGTCTCAAGGGATTTGGTTCCAGGGCCAAATTTTTTACAGAGTATATGCTAGAAAAAAAAAGTTACCCAGTCCTCTTCCATGATGGCTATTTCAATTGTTGGTATCGTTCCATCACATAGGAGAGGATGGTTCACAATTTTCCAGAATTTGACATTGTCATTCTGAAGACTTGCATCGTGAAGAGAATTCTATGCCTCATTTTTAAAATTCTGTTTCCTTGATTTTATAGCCTTTTTGTAATCCTTCCTCCGAAGAGTAATACCATGTTTGTCAGGATTTTGTCTTTGTAAGTACTGTTTTAAATTCTTATGGGCTTGTGTACATTCGCTATCAAACCATCCTTTGTCTGCATGTGGCCTAGGTTTGCCAGAACTGACTGTGAGGGACTGCTTAATTCCAGTGGTGATTACAATAAAAGCTTTAATACAAGCCTGCGGGCTAATGTTATCTAAAAGACAGATTTCAAACTCATTGGAAAATTTACTCATTAGTTGTTCCATAAAACGCACGGGTTCAACCTGTGACCACCGAATAGTATAACCATTTCTTGCTCCCAATTCAATATTCTCTACCTTCTCTATCAGTTCCTTGTGTTTAGTTATGGCTTGAGGGAATCCAAGGCTTAGACTTTGAGGGTAGTGGTCACTAAACATGACATCTTGAATTTTATACTCCAATACATAAGAAGTAAAGTTATTAGATAATATTATAAAATCAATTATTGTGTTGGCATGTCTGCCATTAAATGTGTGTTTTAACTGTAATTTACTATGATTTAAACTATTACACAAGAGGAGATCAAATTTAAATAGTGCTTTATTCAACAAGTTACCATAGTAATTATATGTGAAATGGAATGGATCGTCATCTCCGCCTGTGCCAAGGAAACAAGATTTCTCAGCAATTTGAGGGCACAAGTGTGTGTTAAAATCACCCCCCCACACACAATAAAGGTTTCTTTATGCAATGAATTACATACTCGATCCAGGTCTTCCTGCAACAACTTAATTACAGATAGAAATCTTTGTTGAGGAGCATTATTATAAAAATTAATAATTGCCAATTGTGCAATATTTTTTAGTTCACATGTGATCAATTGATAGAACGTGTTGGAGATTAAGATAACGTCCTTGGTTAGATTCAACTTATTGGAAATAAAAGTACACAAACCACCTTTTGCCATGCCCCGTGAGCAAGGAACAGCGGGGGTATGAAGTGTCCTAAAACCATTTATGTGGATAGGGTCCACAAGACCAAGAGGGTCATTCTGACCCTGGCGGCCGGTGGCCGCCAGGGCCACCGACCACGGGAGCACCGCCGACAGGCTGGCGGTGCTCCAATGAGCATTCTGACCGCGGCGGTTCAGCCGCGGTCAGAAGCGGAAAGTCAGCGGTCTCCCGCTGACTTTCCGCTGCTCATTGGAATCCTCCATGGCTGCTGAGCGCGCTCCGCAGCCATGAGGATTCTGACCCCCCCTACCGCCATCCAGTTCATGGCGGGAAAGCCGCCATGAACAGGATGGCGGTAGGGGGGGTCGCGGGGCCCCTGGGGGCCCCTGCCGTGCCCATGCCAATGGCATGGGCACGGCAGGGGCCCCCGTAAGAGGGCCCCAAAATGTATTTCACTGTCTGCCTTGCAGACAGTGAAATACGCGACGGGTGCAGTAGCACCCGTCGCACCTTCCCACTCCGCCGGCTCGATTACGAGCCGGCATCCTCGTGGGAAGGTCGTTTTCCCCCTGGGCTGGCGGGCGGTTTAACTGGAACCGCCCGCCAGCCCAGGGGAAAACTCGTAATACCCGCCGCGGTCTTTTGACCGCGGCGCGGTAATTTGGAGGGCGGGATCCTGGCGGGCGGCCTCCGCCGCCCGCCAGGGTCATAATGAGGCCCCAAGTCTCTTGTAAACTCACCCAAGAAAAAGATCGGATATATTCTAACCAATCCTCATTCTTGGTTTGAGAACACAGACCACCACATTCCAAAATGAAAGTGAGAAATCCTCTTCCCGACTATTTGTGCCTTGCCTCACAGGAGACTGTTTTATTGCTTTATCTTTTGATTGGGCAGGAAGAACGCTTATTGGCACTACATCATTGGCAATTTGTCTCTGTGAGGATTCCATGACCATCCATTCGTTTCCAATGTTCTCCACCAGACTATCGCCTCCCTTCAATAGATCAGGGACTGGGGCTAACATAGTAGTCAAAGGCCCACCCACTTCCTGATCAAGTGGTAGTCAATCAACTCCTTCTGAGCAGAAAACGTGTAATCTATTCTTAGTAGGAATCAGGTGATAACTCTCAGACCTGCTTATTTGTTTCTCAGGGTTGGGACCAGAACGATCATGGCCAGGATTATGGATGTAAAAAAAGCCCAAAGGCAGCAGGACAATGCCTTGGTCCATGATCTGCAGTGAGCTTAAATGTCTTAAAATGTCTTCGACCAGTTTCGGGGTTTTAAACTAGACTACCACACAGTCGTCCCTAGATGTTTTTTGGTTCTTACCCACCCATTTTACCATTCTAACCATCTCAATATCCTCAAAAAGTACTTCTGTCATGCCAGATTTCATACGAGTTCCAATCCAATTCAGGGATTTATTCCTCAATGCTGTCCATGATTCCCTGTAGTCCCCGGGAACGGTAGGGACATTTGCGCGGACTATCACATAGGGAGTTGCCGCTGGAGGAAGATCTAAAATATCTCTTGGTGTTGACGAAGAATCCAGGAAAAATTTCAAACTATTCCATGTTTCCCCTCTATTTATCTTTACTTTTTGGTATTGGGGACTTCTGGTACTAACTAATGGAGTGTGTGAATCTACATGTCTTTGGGTAGTCTGAGGCATAGATGATGGCTGTTGATACTATATTAGGGGATTACCGTTTGGATCTGAATCATTGCTATGTTGAGTAGTAACAGCTGATAAGCTTGAAAACTGTGCCTTCATTAAATTAAACATTGTCTCCACTTTTTCTTCCAATTGTGTTAAACGATTTGTCATTTGATCAAAAAGTGACCTAACTAGATGTTCCAACACATTAGTGGACTCTTGGGGATTGATTTTCGGTTTCACTATGGGTTGTTTTTTCCTCTGGCCAGGTTTGTTATTCTCACAGACAATTTGTACATGTTGCGTAGATTCCTTGAACAAAGCTCAAGAATTGCCACGTCTAGTCTTATCAAATGGCTCTTGACTGGAGACTTTGGGGGTCCAAGACCGCCAGGGCCACGAATGACGGAAGCACCGCCAACAGGCTGGCGGTGCTTCCAAGCCCATTCTGACCGCGGCGGTAAAGCCGCGGTCAGTAAACCGGGGCCGGCGGTTTCCCGCCGTTTTTGCCCCGGCTGGTCGAATCCGCCAGGGCAGCGCTGCAAGCAGCGCTGCCCTGGGGATTCTGACCCCCTTACCGCCAGCCTGTTTATGGCGGTTTTCACCGCCAGGAAGAGGCTGGCGGTAAGGGGCGTCCTGGGGCCCCTGGGGGCCCCTGCACTGCCCATGCCACTGGCATGGGCAGTGCAGGGGCCCCGTAACAGGGCCCCATGAAGCTTTTCACTGTCTGCCTAGCAGACAGTGAAAAGCGCGATGGGTGCAACTGCACCCGTCGCACTGCAGCAACACCGCCGGCTCCATTCAGAGCCGGCTCCTGTGTTGCGGCCCCCATTCCCACTGGGCCGGCCGGCGCTAACTTGGTTAGCGCCCGCTGGCCCAGCGGGAATGTCGGAATGTGGGAAGCGGTATTTTGGCCGCATAGCAGCCAAATGCCGGCTACCGCCGCCCGCCAGGGTCGGAATCAGGCCCTTTGTCCTTTCTGGCTAATTTAGGTTTCCTTAAGCGTTTAGGAGAGGGTGAGTGATCGTCATCTTCTGAAATAAAGTCAATTGTATGTTGGACACATCCATTTGTGCCTCTAATTTGGATGCCAGTTGCCGAAAGATTGGTTGGTGTTGGAGAGGTTCTTGCTGGCGGGGGAAGGTGAGGAGGGCCCAATGGGCCCTTCTGGATGAAAATATTTTCCTCAACATTAGCAATCTCTTTATCAATTGCCCCCATGGCTCCTGAGATGAATTTTAATATTGATGAGTGATCTTTCTGAGAGGTGGCGTCTTTTGTGCTAGGTTGCTTCCTTTTACCCATTATTACTAGTTGTTTAATCCTAAAAAACAGTTCAATAGTGATGCTCTTACAGCGCTCCTTACTAATAAAAAGTGGAAAACTAGAATAAAACTGTCTCTATATAACTGTAGCAGCACAGATTAAAAATGATGGATAAAAATCGCTTCTCACAACACTAAAAAATTTTTTTTGCAGGGTCATCAAAAAGTGCAAAGTTAAAACCCTGCTGCAAAAAGTCAAAGAAAATAAAAAGAAATACCTGTCTAAAGGCTTATTAGTCCAATCCAGTGGTCGCAAGGAAGATGTCAGGGGGGTGGGCCAGCCCAGCCTCTACCAGGCGCTGACGGGCGAAGGACGGGCCCGCCATTGGCCCGAGCTTTGCCCGGGAGGCGCACGCGCACGTCCCGCGAGGCGGGAGCGCTCCTCTGAATTTAAAGGGTCTTCCCTTGGCCCAGCGTCAGCTGTAAACAATTGGCGCGACCCGCGAACCGGGCGTGCTGCAGAGTGCAGAGTGCTTTAAACAAGGGGCTTCTCCCTGCCCCTGCTGTCAAGCTTCAGTGCGTCCCGCGAGGCGGGAGTGCTCCTCCTAATTTAAAGGGCCTTCCCTCGGCCTGGCGTCAGCTGGAAACAATTGGCGCGACCCGCAAAGCGGGCGCACTGCAGAGTGCAGAGTGCTTTAATCAAGGGGCTTCTCCCTGCCATCAAGTTTTGGCGCGCCCCGCGAGGCGGGAGCGCTCCTCCGAATTTAAAGGGCCTTCCCTCGGCCCGGCGTCAGCTGGAAACAATTGGCGCGACCTGTGAAGCGGGTGCGCTGCAGAGTGCTTTAAACAAGGGTCTTCTCCCTGCCGTCAAGTTTCAGGTTAATTCAAACTTTATTCTCTCAGCTCAAAATTAATTCATCAGTGACCACCAATAACATAATCTAATCAGAACTTGAGAAAACATATGCTCTAATGCTTCGACATAAGCCAACAAAGATGAATATATCAACATTAATAGCAGAGTTCAGCATTCAGTTTGTCAATCATTTGTCACTGTCAACCAAAGGAACCTTACCTAACTCAGATTAGCAATAGCATGTGGGATTACATGCGAAAACTATTTGGAACATGAATTTGGAAAACATCTAGCTAAGAGAAAAAGTATTAGACAGCGCAGTTGGTACTTAGAAATAAAAGGCACAAAAGTTAATCAGTCACATTGTCATAGCCACCTATCCATGGAATGGATCAGCAACAAAGTCAGTCTTCGTCTTTGGGTCATCAATCAATCAGCAATGCATCAGGCGCTCAAGTGCATGAGCCCAATGACAGAATCTCGAATCTCTTCAAATGTCCACGCCTAGCCTCGATCATCTGAAGTTTTCCCCCTCGTCATGACATTTTAATAAGATTACCCAGTCCATCCCCCTAATTCCTAATTGGTCAGTCAATCACCAGTTATTGCTCTAACCAATAAACTTTATTTTACAAATCTATGAATTATAATACTACGCCGCTCTCAGGTTGTCGATTGGTTCACTGTACGATGTCCTCATCATCCGGCTCATCGGGTATCGGAAATGTTGCATCTTCTCCAGTCAGTGTCTCTATTGTTTGAGTCCTGGGAAAGTACATCTCGTCTGTTTTACACTAAATTTGTTACATGCCTAGTTCCATCATTTCTTATCTGTTAGTTCATTGCAGAAAATTCTAGCTAAGCAGAGTCTTTTAACATGAACAGTGCAGGGACGGTTTAACATTTCAGCTTCTCTACAGTGCACGGCTATTTGGCTTCTGCATGAGGCCAGGCAAAACTAGGCCACGACTTCGGCTAAGTTAGCTCTACAATATAATGCAAAACACACATTACACATCCTAATAGGACATACTACTACATTATTTTTACACATTTTCAATATTTCATGCATTTTTTATCATTTTAGTAAACTTCGTGTAAACTGGCAGTCACTCTTCGTGGGCACATTTTCAAACGTGCACATTACTTTTTCTAGATTAATTACTTTGTACCATTTTCCTGTTAATCAAAAATGCATAACACTCATTAATAATTTTAATTAGCATATCTGCTTCAACAATGTTGACCTCACAGCTGAAAAACAGGCAGACGGAATTAATGTCACAACGTACTACTAAAGCCACAATTTGAGGTCATTGGCATTCAAAAGAATGGAAGGCTGAGCCTGCCTTTCTGAAACTTGAACTCGTGGCCTGCCTGTTAACATAAGTTTCAGCAGCAAACATTTAGCTAACTGAGCTATTTTGCCAGGCCTAACCACACAGCAAGCATTAAGTACTCTGCTAGACTTCAGTGTAATGCTATTACCTAGGACTTTATTAAGGTATGAAAGCCATTCAGGGTTGGCTAGTCTATAGGGCAACCAGGCAGTGCCCCATGAGCTGATGTGACAGGTCAATGTGTAGGCGTGTTTTTAGGCTGTTTAAGGGCATCTTTATTGTCTGCTGGACGCTTTTGATTGTTGAGTTCCTTGATCTCAATACAAATATTGCCTGTTGCAAGTTCAAATCCATTCACTGTGTCATGCCCGGCAAACCACCTATACAGAATGTCTTTACATGTTCAAAACTGTCACAATTTACTAACATGGGACACTTTTTCAGCTATCTAATTCAGTGATAGGAGGCACATTTAGTAAGGTGCCATGGCCTATTTTCTGTGCCAATCTGACCCTGAAGCCATTTAATAATGAGTCGATAAGAAGGTGAATATACACAGCTGAATCAATGCTTCTACTAAGACTTTCACTCATGCAAATTGCAAACCTTTGAAAGGTCCCACTCTCTCCTGACCTCCGCTCTCACCTTGCAACAGACTTATTGGCTCCTTGAATCCAGGTCGGTGCCCTTTACAAAACCATGGTAGGGCCATTCAGCAGTAAAGACTGAGCAAGGCGACAAACTGAAAACAAGCAGCTAGTAGGACAGCTGTGGGGGAGAGAGTATCTAAGCTGGCCCAAACAGAGCATGAAGGGAAGTCATGAAGGAGCATGAAGTTCTGGTCCCTGTGCCACACTGGTGCTGACCCATAACTTCCAGGTCATTCTAACAAGGGGCCAAATTTACTAAGATTTATTTTTTCAAAAATTAGTCACAAGTTGTGACTGACTTTTTTTATGAACAAAATCTGAGTTTGCAAACCAACCTAGGTACTAATAGGTGGGTTCTCAAAGTCACTGTTTGGAGTGAATGGCAATTCATTCTAAATTATCAATATTCATGACGTCGGTTGCAATTTGCACTTCACTCCAGCAGCAGACCACCATATCTCTCTTTGAATATAAACAAAGTACATCTTTTTTAAATGCAGCCTGTTTTCGGGATACGGAACTAGTTTTCATTCAAATAAGAAAAAGTATATTTTTCAAAAGGTTTGTTTACAAGTGTGTAGTGGTCCCCTGAACCATTTTCCATTACCAAACTAAGGGGCTTATTTCCAAGCCTTGTGGTGCAGGACAGTGCATTGAGTAACCTTGTTGTGCTGCCCAATGCCAGAGGTAAAGGGCAGAAATGTGCCATATCTACAAGATATGGCGCATTTCTGTCCTCTCCACCTGCACTAATGCACAATAGATTACCAAGCGCAGATACAGACCCCAGTGCACCATGGTGCAAGGAGAGAAGGGATACCTTCCTGCACAAAAACAATCCATGGAGGCTTCTTCCTCTTTCTTTGTGTGCTGATTTGTGCAGCACACATAGAAAGAGAAAAAAAGGGGAGAAATAAAGATTCTTCTCCACATTGCGCCTCCCCTAGGGAGACATAAGATTTTGACGCATTCCCAGGTTTACAATGCCTTGTTATTCTGGAAATGCATCAAAGCCCATGGGTGTTGAATTCAAAAACTAATTGTAATGCCCATTGAACACCTCCCTGATGCAATGAAAGGCAACACAGTGACTTGCGTTGTATTGTCTTACCACCTCGGTAACATATCATTGATTTGTGACCAATATTGCAGTCACAAACCACTAATAAATAGTATTGTAAATTGGAATTTGGAAGAGATACCCTAAACATGCCTCTTCCAAATTGCAATTCATAATGTATTTCTAAACCAATTTTGCAATTTGGCAACCAGTTAACGAATCAGAAAATGGAGTTAGTAAATTTATACGAGCAGTTTAGTGGTCACAAACCCTGTGATTTAGCGAATCACATGCATAGTGACCCTTTAATGGCTTCAAACATCTGGCCCGGAGTGTCTCAAAGGAATTTTAGACACCTTATTGGATTGGCAAGTACAAGTACATTAGTAAGTGAACTGTTTTGATAGCAGGTATATGCTGCTGCAATCCCCACCAGTCTCTGTCCAATGTTCAGACATAAAGACAGCAGCAAGATAATAATGCAAGAACAGTGTGTGTGACCTATGTGAACGGTGGAATCACAACTCCCTTTCACTTGTCATTGATGCTAAGAAACTGCATTACCAAAATGTAAGCATCACAGAAATACAACGGACGGAAACTTGCAAAACCCAGTCATTCAACGGATGCCTAATGGTCGGTTTGCCAAATAATGCATTTCGGCCCTGATTTATACTTTTTGGTGCAAAACTGCACTAAAGCAGTTTTGCACCAAAAAGTTTAGCATTGGCCGGGCACCATATTTATGGAATGGTGCAAGCCGGTGCAAAGGGTAGGCTAGTGTAAAAAAAAAAATGACGTTAGCCGGGTGGTGGTGGCGGAATGGGAGAAGGGGGCTTTGCACCAAAAAATTACATCAGCCAGGTTAGAGTAAAAAAAAATATTCTAACGAGCCTAGCATCATTTTCTGATACAAAACCATCCATACCATATGACTCCTGTCTTAGAAAAGACAGGAGTCATGCCCTCCACCCCAATGGCTAGCACAGGTGACCAGGGTCCCCTGGGCATGGCCATTGCACCCAGTGCCATGTAGAGGGGCCCAATTCAGGGCCCCCAATGGCACTTAAAAAAAAATACTTACCTGTACTTACCTATACTTACCTGGGATAGGGTCCCCCATCCTCCGCTGTCCCTCTGATGTGGGTGATGGTGTCCCTGGGCCACCAAGGAAATAGGCCCACAGGTCCCCTAACACCTGCCCTGACCCAGGCTTTAAATATTGGTGCCAAGCAAGCTTGGCACCATTATTTGACCCCTCCTCCCCTCAGTGCATGATTTTAGCACGGGGATGAATATGGTGCTAAGGCCCTAGAGTACTTTTTTGCACGGGAATGCCTTCTTTTCATCTCATTGACGCAAAGTAGGTTTTCACATCCAAAAAATGACTTTAACTCCAAACATTTGGTTTTGAACCGAATTTGCATTAAAAATTTACAAAAATTACACAAATTCGGGGCAAAACAAGTACAAATATGCCCCTAGGTCTTTCTGTATGTGTTTTTGCTATTCCAGCAATTGTGTAGTGTGAGGTACTTGTGGTGACAAGAAGTCCCTCTGGCCAATTAAAGCTGTGTATAGCGAGATCAAGAAAAAGACTGATGAATCCTCTTTCTCTTTATATTAACTCACCATTGTGATTGAAGTTACAGACACCCTCCTAGGTCTCTAACTCTGACTCTCCTTCGGGTGCAATTCAAAGACAAAGTCAATTGCATTTCTATACCAACAGGTCTACAACCGTGCATAGGGACAGATTTATGACTTACCAGATTGGACAATCTTTACAATGTTATGCATTGAACCCTTAGCTAGTAACAACCTTCCAAAGATACAACTATTAAAAGTTATTTTAAATTCCTTTTTTCAATGTGATGAAATTATTTCCGGTATTTGTAACTCTGCTTTGCAGTCGTAATGGGGGAAATGCCAGTTCCTTTGTGCATTGGAACAAGTTATAGAAAACAAATAATACATTCTCCAAGGAGAAAATTATTGTCACCATGGAGAAACCACCATGCATTTTGAGGTTTTCTCATTCCAGTCACCGTTCGAAAGAGGTTTGCTCCTAAACTAGACAAGAGTAACTCTATGACAATTTCCAAGGTGAGAGTGGGTCCTAGAGTAGTTTGATAATACCCACAAAATCTGGAGTTTTGGTGTGCTCTTAAACTTTCTCCAGAACTGTCTTTTTCCTTCAATGTGATTTATTCTTGCTCAATGTTGTGTGATTCTGGGTAATAATGTACATGAGCAAAATGATTTATAACCCAAAAGTCATGTGAGATTGTCATTATTCCAGTCTGACCCACTGCAGGTGACACCTGTTGCTCCCATCCGGGTTTTGCTCCGGCCATCTAGCAGTGCATCATCCCTACCCCAGGGCAGGAATGACTGGGCAGCCGAGCACATGACATAATTGGTTTCACAGGGAAGCCGTGGTCACTCAGGTCTCATCCGTTTCTCTCAATTACATTAGTCTCATTTATACAATGAGAAGGAGAGGCAGTATGTGTTTCAATAATGTTTTTAATGAAGCAACTGCATCTTAGATAGCAAAGCGTGAGCTGCAATAACCAGGACAACGCAGCATCACAATAATAAAATTGTGACAAGGAGAGTGAAGCATAAGAATAACACAACCATATTGTGACTACAGTCAGTAGACTAACTCCTACCTAGGCTATAATAGAGCACAGCGTGTTAAGCTATCATTCTTTCCTTCAGGTTCCCCTGGGAAGACATCATACCTGAGCAAAGGCCTGCGGTCTGCAAACCAACTGCAGCCAAGCATTCGGCAATCAGCATACAGATATGGTTCTCTGGCTGGAATCTCCCTCTAACGTGTAAGTGACAGGGAAGTGTTTTTATAATAACAGAGCTGATATTCTGAGAAAATATCCCTACTTAAGGATGTGTGTTTTCTACGAATGTCGGAGACTAAACTTATACCACGTTCACCGGCAATGTGCCTTGCTGTAGCCTTGGAAGAAGCACAGAGTGAGCAAGAATGTCTTGTTTGAGAACAGAGTGCTGGTATATGCAAAAACAGTTAGATAAACAGAAAATAAAACAAGACCATAAAAGTGGCTATTGCAACAATAATAAAATGAAGCTGAATAAAATATATCTAGGTTAGAGTGCACAGCGGCTTGGCCTAGTGTGTTAAAATAACGTGCATGGAGCTATAGCTAAAATGGCCACACAACAAGATGAATACTGTGTAAAGGTAAATCCAGCCATTTGGATTTGTAGTTCAAACTCACACATCCAAATAACTTTGTGAATATGGTCAATGTGACAATTGAGCCTGTTTTTACATTTGATCATGAGTGGTGCATGACTTCGCTCTTTACCTTTTACTCTCACTGTTCAATTGGTGACAAACATAGAATTTGCAGAATTGCCCAAAGGACTTGTACAATAACCCTTGAAATGAAAAGGGGGTACACATTAAGCAGACAATCTCTGGGTGCACCCCTGAAAATGTTATCTGTTTTTACCAACCTGCTTCAAAGAAATTCAGGTGAGATGTATAGCACCAATCATCTGTAACCTTTGCATTTCTTCTAAATCACACAAAATGGAAATAAGGTTACATTCAACGGAAAGCCTCCCGTCCTGAAATTTGGCTGCGTATTGCAATTTCAATTTAATTAGCAGTTTTCTTTTGTATTGAAATAATATATCACAGTGTTCAGTGTAAGATAGCATGTCATATGTTTTCATTTAATTATTTTAATAAGATTGAGTCTTCCTTATGCTGTAGAAAAAAATATGTACGAATGAACTTACAGACACATATTATTTTGGGTTATTTAACCAGCACGCTATATCCTTGAAAATGTGGATACACCTGTTTTTATGGTCAAAGTTGTAAGGCAAGGGTAAACAATAGGGATTTCAACATAAGGTTAGTTGTATGCAAGACAAGCCAGTGTGGCAAATGCATTCACAATTGAGAAATTTGTTTATATGAGATTAAATTGTATAAATTCTCCCGATTGTGTGAGACTGGAGAGGTCATTTACTTGTCTATGTAACCGTATACATTTGTTAAGAATATTATGTCATATTATGTCAAGACTCGGACATGTGTCTTTGAGATTTAGCCATCCTATAGCCCCTGAAAGGGTGAAAAGCAGAGATGGACAGGCTGAAATGAAAAAAGTTATTGTGATATTATAATCCTATAAGAGACACATTGGTCTGGGAATGAACCCGGATTTATAGAACAGCCTGCTCATCTGGTCAATTATTTTTGTTTTCGGGAAACAGACTGCCCGCTCAGAAGCTTTGTCCCAGATTGGAAAAAAGTGGTGCTTCAATACATGTGTCCCATTGCACCCCCTAATGTCACCATGTGTGTGACGTATTAATGATGTGGCGCTCCATGGCACACGTTAGGATCAATAGCATCATACATTTCTGACGCTATTGTGGTACTTTGCAGGATCAGCACCAAAAGTGTTGGTGCTAATCCTGCAAAGTACATAGAGACCCATTATAAACAATGGTGTGCCTCAATTTCACACCTCCACTGAGCAGGCATTAAAAATGACAAGAAAAATGGTGCAGTGGAATTTCATAGATTCCACTGCGCCATTTTTCTGGGCCTTGGAACGAAGGAATGCCTCCCTTGCGTACATTATACCTGGTACAGGCATAATGTGGCACAGGTTTACAAAGTGCCACATGTGTGCACAGCAACCCTTTGTAAATTTAGTGCAGAATTTTTGCCAACCTAACGCCACATTAGCGTAATAAAATGATGCTAATGGGGCGCGTGGTGGCGCTAGCTCCTTCTTAAATTTGGGTCTTTTTTTTTTAAATAAAAAACTGGGTCTAGCGAGTGTATCAAACATAGGGCCAGCTCAGCTAAATTTAAGTGCCCTCAACTGAGACACCACAGTAGGAGCTTTATTGATGGTTGGTTGGGGAATCACTAAATCTGGTGTGTGGCTCTCCTCTAGGGGAGTGGAAACCACAGAGACTGCAGACTTTGTAGATTGGCAGGCTATCTGCTATACTTTAAATGTGGCCAAACCGCCTTCTTCCTAGAAGCCACTTTAAAAGCCAATAAGGGCATTAGCCAAAATTTCTTTCAAGCAGTGTGAAAAGGACATCAAACAAGCATTTGCAATGCAATGGGTCTCGCATTTGCTCGAGTTAGAGATATTAGCGTTGTGAACACTTAACTGGACTTTTCTTGACATCAGCTGAAAATGAAAAGATAAATAGTTTCACAAAAGCAAACCGGGGGCCGCCGTGTGCACGAAGCAGACACACAAAAGGAAACAGAAGTCTGCTGGCAGTGAAACGTATAAGCAAAAGTGCTATTATCCATGTTACTGGCAAAAGTGCAATTATCCATGTAACAGGGTCGATTTCATGCAAAGCGCGACGAGATTGCACTGCCTACAAAATAAAGGGTAAAAGTAGACCAGAAACCATACGGAAAACATGGAGCCTGGTATGTTTTCACTAGTTGGCCGGTGCGCTCAAGGAGGACTACCATGCATCGCTTTCACTAATGAAATCAATTGAATTTTAAAAGGCAAGCCCACAAACCAACCAAACTGATGGGCATGACCTGGGAGTGGTTACTAGCCTGAAAAAAAGAGATTACAACAGGGACAGAGCGCATCACACACTTAAACCTTAAAAATGGGCTATAAGCAAAAAAATGTTTGGTCTCAAAAGAAAACATTTTCTTAGTAGTCCCCTGGCACTGCAGGGAACTACTTTTGTGCAGCTATGCTCCTTGCTAACCAGCAGAATACCTTCTCTTGGTGAAGTTAGCCAATGGCTGAAGTAGGCTGAACCACTGCCCTATCTGTATGCTGAAGCGAGGGGAAGAAAAATGTTAGTGACACAACAGACTAACTGATGAAGAGGTATATTACTTAAATGAGTGTAGCAAACTGAGAAGGTGTAGGCCAACAAGCAACCTAAAGAAGAAATCCATGAAAGCTATGGACCTTCGTACCCATGGCACATGGAAACAGGTAAATCGGCATTACGCTGACAATGAAGTCTCTTCCCGGAATTATGCTCTCGTTATTTATTGATTGGGGACTTTGAAAAGTGGTGTGCATTTACTAAGCCACTTTTTAAACAACCAGCTAAATTAACCAAGATTAATAATCACGATAAAGCGAGGAAAATAAAAGCCTAAGTAAAGGAGAAACAACATTCTTTGATTTAGTGGCTCATACGAATGGACACTAGAGTAAAAATATTATCGGTTATAGAGAAGTTTAAAAAAATTACTGTTTTTTTGTTGTTGAAATGAGTGTTGCCCTAGGGAAAGATACATAAAACGCTGCTACTGCTGATGTAAATGCTTAGTGGACTGAAGGCTGGTAAAATGCCCTGATCCTGTGATCCTGATATGAGGATTTCAAAGAAATCCTTCACTGACGCCTCAGTTAGCCTACCTTATATGTGTCATGTCCTGATAAGTCAGTGTGGTAACAGGTGCAGGGCCCTGGCATATTCTGGGTTCAAACAAATGAGACAAGTGCATCAACACCAGCAATAGTAAGACAATGTTACTGCTGTGCAGAGATGAAAAATAACCGAAGAGAAAAAACTATGTTGGGACAGCTTCAGCAGCCACTGCATTCCTGGCGCCTGGGTTCACAGGGTGAACAGCTCTGCAGGCCATCTCGAAGGCAGTACCTCAACGTGCAGGATTCAGGCACGGCTCTTGAGCCTCATAAGGCGAGCCCGCCCTGTGACTCAGCACAAGCTCAACAACTTCAAAGAGGAAAGTGTGCGAGATAAGATAGCAACACCATCTGTGCGGCGTGAGGAAGGACAAAGACAAGGCTGACTCACTCCCTCCTGAGCAGGAAACCCCACACAACCATGACTTAGAAAAGCAGATGGTCACCAGGCCAAGATCCCAAAATGAGGTTTGCTCCACCCGACAAAAGCATTAGTGACACCAGTCTGCTGGGATCATATACTGAAAACAATGACGTTCAAGTCACAGCCTGCAGGTTGCTTTCTTTTTGATAAGTGCGAGAGTGTGCTGTTTATTAAATGGTCAACGGGTTCCTAGTTGTAACCGTGCACTTGAAACCAAGTTTACAATCAAAGAAACTATTGAAAAAACAAAATCAGCCCAGTGAAGTACATTAGTGCCCTCGCCAACCGCCGGCACGTAAACGTCACTGCGCTCCTCCGATCAAAGCAAAAAACAAAGGAGGGACAAACTGATAAGCCCATCCTTTGAATACACAGCAAATGTGAGGAGATAAGAATGAAATTTATAGTTCTGTTTACAGCAGAGCTCAGTAAACCACAAGCCCTTGAGTCCTCATCTCAAGAGATTCCAAATTAAAGAAAAAAGACGGGACTCGTGTTTTACAGTGACCTTTAAAAAATATGCACGAGTAACGGAATCATGTTTACACAACATAAAAAAAACGGTGAGGGGAAAGCAAGCTGGCCCTGGAAAAGCCCCCGTCTGAATTATTATGTTTGCAAAGGGAGCTGGTGGGGAGGAGGGACTGAACAAGCACCCACAGTGTTGAAGTGAAACAGGCAAATGCTAAAAAAAACTCCCTTACAGAAGAGATAAACAGGACATAGGGTAATTACACAGTACTTTGTGCTGCTCTCAAAGTGAAAAAAGGCAGGACAAAGAGGCAGAACTGACCACTAGCAAGCAAGGATTTTTGAAGGACACTGCAACTAAAGAATGAAAACGCTGGAACTCATTCTATAGTATACTTATAAGTATACAGCAGGCCGAACGCTAACGCTCAACCTAAAAAGGGAGTGTATTTCACATGCAATACACAGAATTGCCTTTAGTCCGTGTTTCAGTAAAGCTCCGCTGGGGAAGAGAATTACTGTCAGGGTCAGCCAACTTAGTAGTAATACCTAACTCCAACAGCATCTGACATACAGGAGTGACCCAAGATACTTGAAATATGGCCTGCTTGCAAGTTGCTAATGTCATTGCTCAGTCTGTGATTCACAAAACACACAGGCTGTGTAAGAGCAAAAGCAGACATTGCAATGTACAAAACAAAAGAATTTGAAAAATGTCTTTCACAGCCTGTTCTGATTCAGGAATATGAGTGCCATGAAAGGGCCATTCCCTGCCTGTGAATCAAAATTCTATGTATTATGATTTGTGGACTCAACTGCAGACGCAATCAATGAAAGATTTTTGACAGCTGACACAGGGAGTAACTAATTCGCAAAATAGGTGTTACCTCGTCAGGACCACAGCATGCTCCATCTGATGTCATTCCTTTCATGTGACGTTTTTACAGTATTCCATGTCCCTTTAATGTTCAAATTCAACTTTGAAAAAAGCGGTCTATCCCAGGTACGAGGCAGCATCCTTGCATTTGCAGGGATTCATATTGGCTTACAAAATGTCTCCTTCCTCATAAATAAACAAATTAGGAGGTTTTGAGATCCTCTCTGAGTTTACAGTTAGCACGCCAGTCGCATTGTGAAGTGACGTACTTGTCACAAACCAGTGGAAGGAATTAAACACAGACTGGTTTGCGACCTGGGCTTAACACATTTGACCATAGATTATATGTAGCATGAAAGGAGTTCCCTTGGACCCTGATAGGTTAATGTCACCCTCCCTGCCCACATGATAGCCCAAAACAGACCGTTTAGACAGAGGCAATATGACCCACATTCTTCACACTAAGTTGCAGTCATTACAAATTTGACAGGGTATATTCAGGTATAATATTGACTTGCTTGAGAAAATCCTTCAGTGGGCGGTTCAATTATTTCAAGTTGGCACAAGCATATTATTCTGCCCATTGGAAAGCCCCAGTCTCAAATTTTCATCAGAACGGTCCCTTATATATCTTGACAATAGGGGGCATATTTACATGACCCTTAGCTCTGCTGTAGCATCATTTCCTTTTACGCTGCAGCTGCGCTAAACAGGCCCTCACCCTGCACAATATTTACAAAGTGGTGCAATGATAGCATTGCACCACTTTGTAAACCCTTGTGCCACACTATACCTGCAACACATTATACCTGCGCTAGGGAGGACCAAAAAAATGGTGCAGTGATATTTGCAAGATTTCCCTGCGCCATTCTAGTGCCATTGTTTTAAAACCTGCCCATGGCTGGCGTAAAAGAGATGCAAGGCTATTTTCTATCAGCATCCCCGAGCTTTGCTGGACTAGAGTCAAATTTTTAACGCTAGTCCAGCAAAGCCACACAATAGTGTAAAAAATATGATACTATTGTGCTAACATGTGCCATGGTGCGCTGTATTTTAAATACAGCGCTACCTTGGTGTCATCAGGAGGGCACAGGGTGACGCCAGGAAACTGGCGCATCAGAGCTGAGCACCAGTTCCTTGTAAATATGCCCCTCCGTGCCAACAACACATGAGTACTGTTGATTAGGAGAGGTGTACTCTTAGGCCCATATTTATACTTTTTTTCAAAAAATTACCCAAATGCGGCACAAAAAAGTATAAATTCCGGGCCTTAGTGATGTATACGGCAATGTCAATCAGCTTTCACGGTACAGAACAAGATAATGAAACATATTCACTATCTGAGTTTTCTGTTGGTAGGAAGAAAATACTTTTATAGGGAACATGACTTTCCATCTTGCGCTTGATTTTTTTTTAATTTCTAAATGATGCACCACTTTGAACTTACCTCTTTTATAAAAGTAGTGGTCCAGAAGATTACCTATATACATCTGCCCCTTTTTCTTTTGTAACATTTTCAATGTCGTTTTTAAAAGGATTAAGGCAGTACACATTTTCAGAAAACCTTTTGCATCTGTTCTGCAATTTCCTTTGGTGAAAGGTCACTATTGACGCTGGAGTTGTTCAGCACTTAGAAAATCTATAAAGTTGCTTAACCCTTACAAGGGATATAGACTTTTCGCTCTATTAATGACAAAGGAGAGTACCTGAAACTGCACCAGCATCAAATCAATAATCTTCAGTTTTTTAAAAACTTTTCAGTTTCAAAATATATGAATGCATTAATCGTATGCATTGAATAGCTCTGATGAAAATGTTACCCATTCCTCTCCTGGCAACCGCGCTGTCAGAGGTTCCTAAGATATGAATCTGCGCGGATATCGAAAGAAAGGCGCAGCAATTAAAAACTGCACAATATAGCATGAGAGGAGAGTGGGAGGGAGGGAAGGAAGGACTATAAGATGAGGGAGGGAAGGACTATAAGATGAGGAAGTAAGGAATACCAAGAAGGCAAAGTAAAACTTCAATTGAAAGTTAGACATATAATAGGAAAAGAAAGTGAGCATGCATGAGAGAATTAGATAAAAAGAGAGGAGAGATGATGGCATAAAGAATATACATGAATCTAAAAAGAATCAAAGAACAAGAAAGAGTAAAAGAAAGATGGAAGTTAACTACAGAAAAGAACAGACTTCATAGATCCAGTTGTCACGTGTTGGCACTCGGTAAAATAGTTGAAATCTGCTGTGCCATTGTTTAAAAGATATTTAGGATCACATATATTATCAGTTTCCCCGGGGGTTGAGGGAGGGCTTTACAACGTAAATCAATAGAGTACCCGAGCTAAACATTATTAAAAGTCCATCTTAGTGATTTGCTGCAAGAAGAAAGTGTGCCACTCATCCTATATAATGCTATTTATACCCAGTTTGAAAAGACTTACTGCAATGAGGCATCAACACAGATTCCAAAATATGCCCACTGCTATGTTTGAGTGGTCCAGTTCAGATTTTTTCATAACACTCTGGGACTTGTGTAGTTCTTACTTGTGAATGTAATTTTATAATGGAAACAAAGTGCTACAGGCCACAGATTGCAAATAAAAAAAACTGAGTGGATGAGCTACGCAGAGAATAAACTGGGTATACTTAAACCTTTGTAGCAACGTACTGTGATATTGCCAGCAAAGCATTCACAATGTGCCACACGAATGAGGTAATCCACGGGCTACTCTCTGGGGCGGAATACTAGACCAGTAAACATACATCCCTTACCCATGGGGGAACAAACCCACATTCTAGACCATTGCGGGCATAAAGAGCAACCATGAAAAGGGTAAATGACCGTTGTTAGGTCTGTTACGAATGCCCTGCAAAGACCTCTTGGACTGCTAACCATTGGAATACGCATAAACTGCATGTTAGGCACTTTTCAACCAGAACAAATTATTTCTGCTGTGGGTTAAAGGTGCCCTGAGAAGAGCGGGGAAAGAAACTAGACGCCAAAAGTGCACTGGTCGTCCTTCATCAGTACCATATATTTAGCTATTTGAAGCAAAGGTATGGCACATTCTTTGAGACACTTTAAGCTCAACTAGGAGAAGCAACAAGTGGTGGATGGAGATATTTGTGGCTCTACAGTGACGAGTTTTGGACATCTGTGGGTTTACCTGTATCTTGCTAGAGGGTGGGTCAGAACTGCTCCTTGGTTGTCCTTTTCTGCTGTTAATGCTGTTCTCACGGTCGATGTAACCCTTTGAAGGTGGTGGATAACAGAGCACCTTGGCCTTCACTGGAAAAGGCAATTTGGCTGTGATGTGGGGCAACATTTTTATAAACATGTACGCTGCCTTAAATAATTCCCACTTTAACCACGTGGTGGGCTAATGGTTGTATCCATGCCATGCCTATAGAATACTGCCTCCCCAGAGCCACCTTCTAGCTTGGCACACAGAGTGTTGCAGCTGGATAACTTAGAGCCTCCTTCCCTTTACTATTTCCCTGTCGAAGAGTAAGACATGGACATGAGACTCTCTGGATGGGGAGGGACTGACCTGCTGGTGCTACAGACCCTCTCCCTGATGCAGGGTACAAGGATGATTTGAGGGGGTTCTAACATTTTGTGGTGGGCCAAGACCCTTAAGTTCTACCTGTGGCTGTTGTGGTTTGACACTTACGAGGAGTGGTCATTATGGACCACTGCGGACCTCTGGCAGGACAGTGAAGCAATGCAGTTCCCTGGTTATGGGAGTTGCTGTGGTTTGCTGATTTACTACTCGATATGTCATGTCACATTGTCATGTTAAGTAAAATGTGAATCCTCTCAGCTTGTTTGTGTTTGATCCTGTCCCACTTGAGTCTGTAAATACGAAATCTATTGGTGATGTTATTGATTATTGCACTACTCTGCAAGACTATCCAATGTTGTTGTCAAGTGTTGATCTCTGAATACTATAAGAGGCTGTCTCTTTGTATTCATTGATTACTTCTGCTCAGGGGGATTGGTTAGTTTAACTCTATTGTAAAGGTGTGCAAGGAGGGTGCCACAAGGAGAACTACACGGGTGTGTTTACTATTTTCGAAAGCTAGAAACGTTCAACCATATATTTTTCAGAGGTCTTTTAGATGCATTAATACATTTCAAAATGGTTAAGAGGTTGGTAAGGTGAGCCTTTCGAAGCCAGGATGATTGCGCACCTTTATGCCAGAGTTTTTTTTTGCAATGGTATTAGGCTTTTCAAACACATTTGATCCTTGCCATGCTGTGCACTCTTACAATTTACGTTATTTTAGGATAATTCAAGCCATTTATTGGTCCCAACTCAATGAAGAGATTCATTTGCATCCTGAAGATACAAAGAAGGATATGACCACGAGATGTTATTCACTAAGCAAATCTTTGAGCTCCTAAAGAGCTCTAATTTCCTTTAAACGTTCTCAAATAAAATCTAAAACACCTCACATGGTAACTAGCCAGAGAAGTCATGATATCCATTTAGGAATAGTTTAATGAGGGAGATGTTAGTCGGCAATTGTTAGAGGTCTTCTATGTATAAACAATCGAAATGTTTACTTTAAATTTGTTTTAGGCTGAACAACTAGGCATAAGAATGATTCACAAAGACTTGCACATGACAATGGTTTAATGTTTTGAAAATATTGGTTGTATTTCATAAAAAGATCTGTGTCAATTTTATTTGACCTTGTCAGCTGTGAAAGCAATGAAAGTATTTTAATTTGTTGTGAACATTATTTATTAAGACGCTGCAATGGAAACAATATTAAATCGGGCAATACCCAGCACACATTATGCACTGTATATCTAATTGCAGACAAATAACAACACAGCTAGCAACTTTTTGTTTGTTCCCGTGATGCACCATTACTGGCTACAAATGCAAGAGTCCAAGTTGTATTTCTCAAAAGCTTGCACGGCATTACACACTACTTTTCCTAAAGGTCATAGTTAAAAGCAATAGCTCTAAATATAATTGAGGTGATGCCTTATTTAAAATTTGGTGGATTACATTTTTCTTCATAATATGGAGGATATCCCGTCCTCTAAATTACAACTGCCCTGTGGTGACGGGACATCCACCATGTTTGTGAGAGAGCATTCCATCTGTCAAACTCTAAATATGGCCCTTTGTCTTTTTGACCCATAGTAAGAGGGCAGGATGGTGTCCGATCAGGGAACAATGCCATGCAATGCCCCTTCTCTGGTATTCTGCAGAATGAAAGAGCACTATGATTCGAGGAAGGCCCTCAAAACAGTGCTTTTCTGGAGAACATTTAAATTAGAGGGATGCTAGAGGTTCTATTATACCAGTTTGCTGCCACAGTTATTGTTTCATTGTTTAATTAGCCGACTTATGCATAGCATGTAGTTTATTGACAAACTTAAGGTTGACATCAATCTTTCCAAGGGCACAGTGGTTGCTCAAGCCTGTGCCAGATCTTTTTTCAAGTTTTTGTTTTCAGTATGTGTTAGACCTGACATGCCTTAGGGTGGTCACCCCTAACTTTTTGCCTGCTTCCCTCCACTTTTTGGACCATGTTTTGCTGGCTTTTAGACTCTGCACACTTTACCACTGCTAACCAGTGCTAAAGTGCATATGCTCTCTCCCTTTTTAAACATGGTAACTTTGGATCATACCTGATTGGACTATTTAATTTACTTATAAGTCCCTAGTAATGTGTACTATATGTGCCTAGGGCCTGTAGATTAAATGCTACTGGTGGGCTTGCAGCACTGGTTGTGCCACCCACTTAAGTAGCCCCCTTAACCTTGTCTCAGGCCTGCCATTGCAAGGCCTGTGGGTGCAGTTGCACTGCCACTTCGACTTGGCATTAAAAAGTACTTGCCAAGCCTAGAACTCCCCTTTTTCTACATATAAGTCACCCCTAATGTGTGCCGTAGGTAACCCCTAGAGTAGGGTGCTGTGTGGGTAAAAGTCAGGACATCTACCTGTGTAGTTATATGTCCTGGTAATGTAAAACTCCTAAATTCGTTTTTACACTACTGTGAGGCCTGCTCCCTTCATAGGCTAACATTGGGGCTGCCCTCATACATTGTTGAAGTGGCAGCTGCTGATCTGAAAGGAGCAGGTAGGTCACATTTAGTATGGCCAGAATGGAAATACAAAATCCTGCTGACTGGTGAAGTCGGATTTAATATTACTATTCTAGAAATGCCACTTTTAGAAAGTGAGCATTTCTTTGCACTTAAATCTTTCTGCGCCTTACAATGCACGTCTGGCTGGGCTTAGTTGACAGCTCCTTGTGCATTCACTCAGACACACCCCAAACACAGGGTACTCAGCCTCACTTGCATACATCTGCATTTTGAATGGGTCTTCCTGGTCTGTGAGGGTGGAGGGCCTGCTCTCACACAAAGGACTGCCACACCTCCTACTGGGAGCCTGGCAGACAGGATTGAACTGAAAGGGGACCTGGTGCACTTCTTAGCCACTCTTTGAAGTCTCCCCTACTTCAAAGGCACATTTGGGTATAAAACAGGTCCTCTGCCCTACCTCATCAGACACTTGCTGGAGAAGAAACCTGAACCAGAAACTACATCCTGCCAAGAAGAACTGCCTGGCTGCTCAAAGGACTCACCTGTCTTCTTTTTACAAAGGACTGCTGCCTTGCTGTTGACCTGCTGCCTTTCTGAACTCTTGTATGGCTGTGACAGTGCTCTCCAAGGGCTTGGATAGAGCTTGCCTCCTGTTCCCTGAAGTCTCAGGACCAAAAAGACTTCTCTTTTTCACTTGGAAGCTTCGTGCGCTGAAATATTCGATGCTCAGCTTGTTCCGCCACTGCCCAACCTCCAGAGGAGAAATCCACGCGACGCCTGCCATGAGAGCGAAACTTCGGCGCACGGCCCCGCAAAACGACGCGCAGCCGGAAAACAAGCAGGAGAATCCACGCACAGGCCTGGGACATCTGGTAATCCCCGCAACCCACAGAAAGAGACTGTCTGCGTGCAGGAAAACGACGCACGACTTCCCCGCGTGAAAAATAACGACGCAAGTCCGTGTGTGCTGGGGAGAAATCGACGCACACACCATTTTTCCACGTATCTCTTCTTCTGCGGCCCTCTGCGGAAATTTTCCACTCCAAACCAGGTACTTTGTGCTTGAAAGAGACTTTGGGGGTCATTCCAACTTTGGCGGGCGGCGGAGGCCAAAGTTCCCCCGCCAGAAGACCGCACCGTGGTCAAAACACCGCAGCGGTCATTCTGGCTTTCCCGCTGTGCTGGCGGGCGACCGCCAAAAGGCCGCCCGCCCGCCCAGCGGGAAAGCACCAGCAACGAGGATGCCGGCTCCGAATGGAGCCGGCGGAGTTGCTGGTGTGCGACGGGTGCAGTTGCACCCGTTGCGATTTTCAGTGTCTGCCAAGCAGACACTGAAAATCAATGTGGGGCCCTGTTATGGGGCCCCTGCAGTGCCCATGCCGGTGGCATGGGCACTGCAGGGGCCCCCAGGGGCCCCACGACACCCGTTCCCGCCAGCCTGGTTCTGGCGGTGAAAACCGCCAGAACCAGGCTGGCGGGAAGGGGGTCGGAATCCCCATGGCGGCGCTGCTTGCAGAGCCGCCGTGGAGGATTCACAGGGGCAGCGGGAAACCGGCGGGAAACCGCCGGCTTCCCTTTTCTGACCGCGGCTTTACCGCCACGGTCAGAATTGCCCTTGATGCACCGCCAGCCTGTTGGCGGTGCATCCTCCAACCCCGGCCCTGGCGGTCCATGACCGCCAGGGTCGGAATGACCCCCTTTGTTTGCTTTTTAAAGACTTAAGACACTTTGGGGGTCATTACGACCTCGGCGGTCTTTCAGAAAGACCGCCGAGGCTGGGGGAGCCAGAATACCGCCATTGCCGGTGGTATTCCTGGCTCCCTATTATGACTTTTCCGCTGGACCAGCGGACGGTAACAGTGTTACCGTCTGCTGGCCCAGCGGAAAAGTCACATCAACATTGCTGCTGGCTCGTAATAAAGCCAGCGGCAATGCTGATGTGCAGCGGGTGCAGTAGCACCCGTCGCGCATTACACTGCCCGAAATTTGGGCAGTGAAATGCACGACGGGGCTATGCCTGGGGGCCCCTGCACTGCCCATGCCAAGTGCATGGGCAGTGCAGGGGCCCCCAGGGGCACCCCAAGTCCCCTTACCGCCAGCCTTTCCATGGCAGTGTTTACCGCCACGGACAGGCTGGCGGTCGGGGACTTATAATCCCCAGGGCAGCGGTGCTTGCACCGGTGCCCTGGGGATTATGATCGCCAGGCGGAAGCCTGGCAGTATGTTGGAGGGGCGGCGGTATGGCCGTGGCTATTGCGCCACGGTGATAATAGCTGGCAGAACACCGCCAGCTTACCGCCGGCCGCCAGGGTCGTAATGACCCGCTTTATATCACTTTTCAGTGATATCTTTACAAATTCACATTGCAACTTTATCCGTTTTGACCTACAATTATCCTGATAAATCTTATATAGTTTTCTAAACACTGTGTGGTGTATTTTTGTGGTGCTATATGGTGGTATTGTATGATTTATTGCACAAATACTTTACACATTGTCTTCTAAGTTAAGCCTGACTGCTCGTGCCAAGCTACCAGAGGGTGCGCACAGGCTAATTTTGGATTGTGTGTGACTTACCCTGACTAGAGTGAGGGTTCTTGCTTGGACAGAGGGTAACCTGACTGCCAACCAAAAACCCATTTCTAACAGTATGTAATAATCATTACCATCTTTTGCCTAGCTTCACATTCAGAGAATCAACCCAATTTGTGGCATATTCAGGGACCTTAATTCGTGGAAACACAGTGGTAAATGATGTTCACATATTGGTGAAGTAGGTAAAATGTGAGGCTTGTCTTCCTTTTACAGTTAAATAAATACTTGTTAGGTGTTCCGAGAAAAGCAATGCCAAGTAGAAATACTAGCTTAGGACTTCTGATGTTTGGTCGCATGCATCAACCCCTTAACCATAGGGATATATATAAAGAACATATATTTTTCAACACACAACACGCGTTTGTCAAGTGTAAAATCGTGTATTTTTTCTTGCCATTTTGAGTGCCTGGATGAGGCATTGAACAGGTTTAGGATGCCCAATGTGTTAAAGAGGATGTGATGATGTTGACCATTTTCAAAATTAAGTTGAGGAAAAATACTGGTTTCAACATCCTGTTGGTAGGTATGAAGTTCTACATCACAGTCCATGCATTGTCAATAGTTGTGCACCATATTGACACAATTGTTGGCGGAAGAACTCTTTGGTCTGATTGACTAGCTGTGGATTCACGTAGAAAATGGACACCTTCAGAATTTTCACACAACGAAATAACATATCTGTTCCATACACAGTCTCCCTCACAGTATTAAAAAAAACAAAAAAAAACAAGCATTTGCAATGCAAACAGGTCTTGTGTTTGCTTATGTTAGAGCTGATAGCGTTGTAAACTCCTAACCCGACTTTTGACCTATCGGCAAAAGTGCATTTATGTACGTAAGCCGAAAAAGTGCATTTAACTATGTAAAGTGCTCGACTTCTGACAAGCGAAATTGCGCTAGTAAATTAGAGAAAAAGTAGACCACGAGCCGGACAGAAAACAGTGAGCCTCGCATGTTTTCTGTACTTGGTCGATGCGCTCGAGGAGGGCTAGCCACCGGAAAGGGCATGACGTATGCATGCCTTCGACTAATGAAAGCAAGCAGATTTTAATAGGCAAGCCCACTAACCAATGAAAAACACTGACGTGACGTCGACAGGGCTCCGAGCCCTTTTCTAAACCCTAAAGCGTCTCACTGCGATACGCATGCACGAGCACATGCAACGCAGGCTCGACCCTAAAAAACTATCACAATAGATAGCTAACATATGCCTTCCAAGGAATTCCTTTCACAAATATATGCAACACAGGGGTTCTGGTGCTGAAATGCACATAAGCTCCCCCTCCCCATATTATTCTGGAAGATATGTAGGTCCTTGTTTTCTGTAACCTCAGAGTAACAAGATAAACTACCTATTTTCTGTTTCAGTACTTTGTAAGACATATCATTAGGTAGAGAGAATGAACTATTTCAGCAGATGTATGTCTTTTTCTGTGGAATGCTCATGAATCTGATATTTGTGATGGGTCTTCTCATTTAGAAAGGGAGGACACAATGCCTTTTCGACTTCTGCAGGGTCCACCTCCTATTTTGTGTTGAATTTGTTTGTGTTGACCACAGGACTTTGTGTACTTTACTACTGCTAACTAATGCTAAAGTGCTTGTGCCCTCTTCTAAAAACATGTTAGAATGGCTTATACTCAATTGGTATATTTAATTTACTTGTAAGGCCCTAGTAAAGTGACGTTACCTGTGCACAGGCCCAGCAAATTAAATGTGATTGGTGAGACTTCAGTACTGCTTATACAACCTACTAAAGGAGCACTTTAGACATGCCTCTTGCCTGCCATTGCAGAGCTAGAGTTTGCAAATTTAAACTTCCATGTCAACTTGGCAAAATAAACCTTTTGCCAGGCCAAATGTGCCTTTTTAATCCATATGTCAACCATAAGGTAGGCCCTGGACAGCCCAAAAGACAGGGTACAGTGTACTTGAAAAGTTGGACATGTACTTCTATGTTTTACATGTCCTGGTAGTGAAAATGACTTAAATTCATTTCTCACTACAGCAAGGCCTACCTCTCCCGAATTTCCAGATGGGAACAGGTAGCCCCTTCATGTTTGGTGTCTCCGGAACTGTTATTCAAACCCTAACATATGGTGAACTTGGATTTTAAGGTTACATAATGAAAAAGCTACTTTTTAGAAAGTTGGCATTTTCTTGCCTTAGCCATTTGGTGCCTGCAGCTTTTCTCTGGGTCACATGACTGGGTGTGGGTGACATTGGTCTTTGCGTTGTCCTCCTAGCCAGCCACACACAATCGGGTGCCTAGGGATGACTGAGTGGGCCCTCACTGACAGGATGGGAGGAAGAAGCTGGGCCCAACCCAAAATTCAGCTGTATTGGCTGAGTCTTGTCTCCACACAAAGGGTTGCACACCCCTTGTAGTTAGTCAGCAGACAATTACTCCGGTCTCTGCATCGCAGTCTCTCATCTCTTTAGATCTGATGCATTACCCCAACTGCGCACCACATCCATGCTAGAATTCCAAGTGCAAGCCCTGTTGATGAGATCCTCAATAGTGCTGCAGGCTTTCGACACACCTTGAAACAATCCTTTGGTTTCGCCGTGCAACGCACCTTTGACGCTAATCCGCTCATTGCTCTGCAAACTAGGATTTAAGGTGCCATTGTTCAATGGGCCTAACTGTGTCCATGCAGCCGACCGGCACTACATCACTGTCGGCAAAAACCTGTGACTTTGTCCCTGTGTGGCAGGACCAGATATCCACAGCTGGCGCTTTGTCCTTTTTGGCTCTCTTTTTGTTAAAGTTTTAAGCTGGAATATCTCTGGCTGTACAAAATAGATTTTTGATGTTTGTTTTGGTCTTGTTTAATTTATTAAAGAATGTTCCATTATTTTCACTTTGTGTGGGATACTTTTTCTGTGGTGCTTTCAATTTATCACTGTTTGAAATGCTGCACAAATACTTTACACATTGCTTCTAGGTTCAGCCTGACTGCTCTGTGCTACGCTAACAGAGGATGAGAAGAGGCTAATTTGTGTTGGCTTGTGCCTCACCCTGACGAGAACTGTGGTTGCTGTTTGACCAGGGATCATACCCTAGTCAACCCAGTAACCCAATTTCAAACAGTGTCTAATTTTTTTTTTCTTCAATCATATTTGAGTGAGGATACTTGAAATGACAGGACGTGAACGTTTATCCTGCTAGACCTGGCATCGGTTGATATAATTTCCCATGTCTTTTTTGCTTCTGACCTCCTGTTTTTGACTGCGTACTGCATTTAGTTTTTGCTGGTTTTAGGGCTGTGGGCAATTTATCACTGCTGACCAATGCTAAAGTGCAAGGGTTCCCTGTGTAAATTGTGTTGGTGATTGGTTTATCCATGCCTGGCATATTTGTTTTACTAGTAAGTCACTAGTACAGTACACCGTGTGAGCCCAGGGCCTGTAAATCAAATGCTACTAGTGGGCCTGCAGCACTGATTGTGCCACGCACATGAGTAGCCCTGTAAATAGCCACTTCGACCTTGCAAGTGCACCCATTTGCTAGGCCCAAACCTTCCTTTTTACTACATGTAAGTCACCCCTAAAGTAAGCCCAAGGCAGACCCATGGGCTGCAGTGTATTTAAAAGGTAGTTAAATGTGTCAATCAGATTTAACGCAATCATACCAAGTTTACAGGGGAGAGCACACTCACTTTAGCACTGATCAGCAGTGATAAAATTCCCAGAGACTTAGAGCAAACAAAAAGTGTAGTAAATCCTGTCTTGTTTTAGTAGGAAACAGGAGTTAGCTTAGCCATCTGGATAGCGGATCTGTGCTCCCGTCACATAGTGACTTTTACCCCACTGAGCTTGTTTTTATTTAGCCCAATTATTTAATTATACGTTTCCAAGATGGCTGCATTGTTTCTAGTTAGGCCAATGTTTAGTTTCACATTATCAGTGCATCTGTACTAAGGCGTCAATATCAAGCGACGGATATAAACAAACTGTAGGTATTCCCATTAGGTACTTTCCCTCTTTACACCTTCGAGGAAATTGTTTACATAAATTGCTGTCCAAGCCTGTCTTGTTATCTATTGTTTGGGAACAGACCTACACCAGGGGCCCGAGCAGATCTGAATAAATGCACCTCACTCAGATAGTCAGAGGGATTCTGACCAGATGCCATCTCTGTAATCAAGTATTTATGTCCCTACGGAGTCTGAGCTAGAGACCTCATTCCAAGGTAAAAGGGTTGGGGTGCTCTTCTTATGGAAATGGCACTGGCAGAATAGGTTTAACACCCTTAGTTTTCCTTTAGGTTAGAGATTAGGTTCAAAATATTAGGTTATTAGGATATATTATTCATGTTATGTCATTACATGTCCTTGCAAGATGGTGTGGGTCTTTGTATTAGTGACTCTTGTCTTCATAATTCTGTTTCTTGCATTCTTCATTTTCCATATCATTATAGCCCATACAACATTTCGTAGATTGCAGTTTTGTTGAATAAAAGCTATTGAAAACTTCACTGCAACTCTGTTATTGCCTGTGTTTGATTGAGACATGCTGTTCATGTGAGAAAGGGGTACTCTCCATTTAACCATGACACTCCCTGAGATGTCGCACTTTTGAGCCCATGCGTAAAGGCTGCCACAAATCACCTTTTACTATATGGGTTTTTGGTGAGGTGCCGCTTATGAGCCGGGAGGGTTGGGGTGACAGTTGCTACTTGTTGTAGGACTGGCATAGTCACTTACAAACATTAAACCAGCAGTCTTGTCTAGCGCAAGATTCAACAAAAGGGGTCAGTAAAACAGGAGGAGGAAGGCAAAAAGTTTGGGAAGAACCCTGCAAAAAGGGCCAGATCCAACACAAGGACTACATCTCCAATAGAGTAACATGGGAATTGACTTAAAATATCTTTTAAGTGTAATTTCCCATCTGGAGCAGATAGAGATATGGAGTTTGAGGTCTCTGAACTCACAATTTAAAAATACAGATACAACTACCTGAGCTGACCCAATGGCAGGAGGGAAGAGGCCACACCAGGGAAGAGTTCTGTGCAGCACAGAAAGCATGTCCCACTCTTGGGGGCAGAAACAGGTCAAAGCCCAGGCAGCTGGTGACACCTCTGAATCTCACCTGATTTACAGGGAGAATCATCCCCTGTATAGCAAGCCTAAGGATGCTGAGCCTGGGGTGTGCTGGTGGTATTCCAATGTTTCAGAGCCTTCCTATTGGATCTGGCTCCTGATGTGCCACTGGCAAGTCATTTGGGATAGGACAAGATGTTTGACTGGCTTGTCACCCAGTTTTATTGGCCACAAATTAGGAAAAACTCAGATGTGTTCTGCAGGACCTGGCGAACCTGCCTGGCTAGTGGCAAATCTGGGAAGAGGTGCAAGGCTTCTCTTCAGTCATTTCCTGTCATAAGCATCCCTTTCGTGTGGGAGGGCATTGGCATTATGGGGCCTCTGGATCCCAAGACAACTATGGGCAACAGGTTTATCCTGGTATTAGTGGACCATGCCACCTGGTATCTGGAAGCTATCCCTTTGAGGACAGTGACTGTGCCCACTGTGACCAGGGCACTTATGGTGATCCCCAAGGAAGTAGTATCTGACCAGAGTTCCAATTCCATGTTTGTGTACATGAAAGCCATGTGAAAGGCGTGTGGTGTTACCCACAAATGGAGCTACTGTGTTTCTAAGTGCTATCTAAAGATTTTATCTTTGACAATTCATATCTTTACTTGTGTATGTTGGATTTTTGTTGTTTTGGTCTTTTTTTCACAGATACATAATGGCTATTTTTTTAAATGGGTAAGGAGTGTTTTTGTGGAGTTTTCACTGTGTTACTGTGTGTGTGTGTGTGTGTGTACAAAAACTTTTCCCATTACCTCTGAGATAAGCCTGACTGCTTGTGCCAAGGTACTAAGGAAGTGAGCAGGGGTTATCCTAGCTGTGTGACTCCCTTACCCTGACTACAGTGAGGGTCCCCACTTGGGCAGGGTGAAAACCACTACCAACTAGAGACCCCATTTCTAACAGGTTCCCTAGGTGAAAACGGAGTAACAAATCAATCCATACATTTTCTGATTCAGCTCAATAGAGATGTTGTGGAGGCTGGTGGAACTTGCTGAAGAAAAAGTATTTGCTGAATATTTTATACTGTGATAAATAGCCTATAAATTGCCTTGCTGCTTTTGTTGATGCCACTCCTATATGTTTCGCTCAAGGATTTCTGCACTTTTGTTGCAATGTTTAATACCATGAACTATAATCTTATTTTTCTCCTTGACCTTTATATATGGGAAGGGCTATTGGTCTTGAAAGGAGCAACTTTTAGAAAAGCTATAGCCTTTTGCTTCTCTAGCTATTTCAGAATATCCCAATATCCTTCTATTTACATTCTCCTCTCTGCCCATTTTCAATGTTTTCTTTAAATGGCAGTAGTTCTGCTGATAGGAACCTGTTCCAAACGTGAACAGGAAACATTCATTTATGTATTCAAGTGTTTTAAATATTGACATTAGTATAATTGTAGGGTGATAACACATACCAAAAACATAACAGAAGCATATACAGTGAAATAAGGGTAATAAACCGGCTGTTAGAATCCAGTCCTGTTTATTGGTAGTCACATGTGTCATTCTTTAATCGTGTTCACCAAGACAAGTCTTAGACAGAATATTTCTCAACAAGTTTGGTTTTTTGCGGTTTTCTGAATGGGAGGCAGTCAGGTTTTACTCTGAGATTCTGAACATATCACTACAAGGGATCACCCTTGGTGTTTAAGATAGCTGATGGGAAAAATTGGTAATATGTACGAGGATAGGATTGAGCCTGCAGGATCTAATGGGATGTAGCATGGATGCAGCTAATGCAAACAGGAGGGATTTTATTTGTACATGCTTTGTGGGTGATGCATGGTGACTTGAATGTAATTCTAGCACCCATGTGTATAATCCGTATCATGATTTACCCATTCCAGCTGGTGATGCGCATTTGGGTAGCATTCCTCACATGAGTCATGAAGCAAAGTTCTTTCATAAAGATGGTGGATTTGTTTAGAAATGTATATGCATTATTGTTCTTTAAAACATTCACAATATTGTCCCCATTCTTGATTTGCTCTATCCTTTCTCCTAGAAAATAGGCAGTTTGTCAATAAACTTGCAAAGTAGACCATTCAGATGATATATCCTCCTTATTGGTCAGTCACAACAATATAGTGGCTTGTACTCAAAGTTAGCTTGTGTTATTTATGCTGTTTGCTTTTAACGAGTCACGCATAATCAATGCCAGTCCTCCTCCTTGGTCTAACTGTGTTTGTTGGGAATGGTGGCCTGATTAAAGGCTTGTTTGGTAGGACTTTGCTCACATGGGTGCAGTCCTAATAAATAAAAAAATGTTTAATGTTCAATCTGGGTTTTTGGGCTGCTATATGATGTGATGACATGTACAGACATGTATCAGATAGATTTAAAATTTAACAGGAATGAAAAAGTGCTCCTTAAATTGTACATCCCTGGAATTATCTTTTGATTTTAAATAGGTACTTATTGCAGCACATTTTTGTTCAAAAGCCATACTCAAGAAACAACAACCAAGCTTATCATCAGAATTACCACCACTATCATTACCATTACTGCCGTTGTTTACACTACCACAGTTACCACCAAAATCACCATTGCTGCAACCATTCTCGTTACCATGCCCTTTACTACCATCATTTCCAGTATTTTCTCTGCACCATCATTGCCATTATCACATTTATTACCACCACCAGTACCACCCACCCTACCACAACGGCTGTTACCATTGCCACCACTACTACCATCACAGCAATAGGTTACCAGCACCCACATTAGCACCACATTTATGAACATTTACCTTCCCCTACAACCACATTACTGTTTCCATCACAATAACCTCCATCTATACATCAATATAACTGCATTGACATTACCATTAATCTCATTATAATCACTACCACCACCACCAAGACTACCTTTACTACCTTCAGGATTAACACAACAGTTTTTATCACCATTACTGGAATTACCACTATAACCATCATTATCACCACTGCCATTATTCTCTCCATTACCATTACCACCACATTACCTCCATCAAAAGCATCAACACCATTACTATTACACCACATCTCTTACACCACATTTCAAAACTTTACCTCCAAAATTATCACCACCACAAAAACCACAAATGCCACCATTATCACAACCACCATTATCACACCACTATTATTACCACCTAAACCAAAAGCATTACCAATAGCACTGGCATTGCCACCTCCACCACTATCAGCAGAAAATCCACCAGCACCACCATTACAACCATCACTATAGCCATAACCATTCTCATCACTATGACCATTACTACTATCAATATGCTATTACCATTGCACCATCAATGCAAGTATACATTGACCACCACTATTGGCTTACATTATCACCACCTTACCATCATTCTTAGCACCATGATTACCAAGATCAACAATGTCGTCACAAATATTATGACAACCATTACCTCCAAACTACTACCATGATTAACCACCACCACTATGACCACTATTATCACCACTACCATCATAATCATAAACATTATTATCACCACAACTGCCACTAGCAACAAAATCTTCACAACTATTATTATTATCACCATAATGACCGCTATCACCAATATGACTTACAGTTACTACTACTACTACTACTACTACAACTACTACTACTACTACTGCCACTATCACCACTACTAGCACCATCATCACTAACACTGGAACTAAGATCACCATTAATATCAACAAAATGGCCATCACCACTTTATCTCCACACTACTACCACAGCTATCATTAACCATGATCCAAACATCACCTCTACTGCCACTATCACCATCACCACTATTTCCATTGTCCTCACAGAAACACAACCCTCACCAACACAGCCTGTATCATCACTATTATTACCATCACCATTACAGTTACTAGCCCTTCTCCACCATCCATCAGCACTACTATCACTACTGCAACACTAGTAACACTGCTGCCTCACCACTACTGGGACCACCATTATCATCACTAATACATAATTAATATGACTACTACTGTTACTACCAGCACAACACCCATCATGATGTTCTAATATGTCTGAGAGCATTCTGTGTTTGACAGTGTTATGTGTGTAAGAGAAAGGGTGATGTGGCATGTGTGTAAGAGACATTGATAGAAATGAGGTTTCTAGTTGGCAGTCGATTTACACCCTGTCCAAGTAGGGGCGCTCATTCTATTCACGGTGAGAGAGTCACACTCCTAAGATAAACCCTGCTCACCTAAGATAACCCTTGGCATTAGCAGTCAGGCTTATCTCAGAGGCAATATGTTAAATATTTGTTCCCACACACAGTAACATAGTGAAAACATTACAAATTGACACCACACCAATTTCGACAAAAGAGCCAATATTTACCTTAACAAAACAGACCAAAATAACAAAAATCCAACATACACAACCGAAGATATGAGTTTTAAAAGATTAAGGCCCTCATTATGACCCTGGCGGTGGGTGATAAAGTGACGGTAATACCGCCAACAGGCTGGCGGTAAGTATTGCCAAATTATGACCATGGCGGTGAGAACCCAAATAGACAGCCAATGGTCCACACCAACCACCACGGCAGAAACAAAGGCCACCATGGCTGTAGCCACCAACAGCAAGTCGGGAGACAAATTACCGCCCTCCATATCATGACATTGCAATCCCCCACCTTTTCCAGGGTGGTACCAATGCCAACAAAAGCCTGGCAGAAACAGAGCTCAGAAGTGAAAGGGCTCACCATTAGAGACACAGGGAAGAACCATGCCGCCATGGAACACGAACTGCAAGTTTTTCCGATGATCTTCTACGTTATGCTCCACCTGGAACACCAATGCCGACGAAGACAACTACGGTGAATACAGACACCTAGCACACAAGAGAGGGAGGGAGGAAAACAAGAGTGACACACACACCTGACACACACACACACACAACCAGCTGCACACATAAACCAATCGGACAGTACACACAGCAGAATAATACACGGACCATAATGCTGGCGTTACGACAAACTATTAGCATAGCAAAATCCACCACACAAACCAAATATGTACAAATGTCCATAAAGGACCAATGCCCAGTCCAAAGTCATGAGGGCACACAAGGCCATAGGGCACATTTCAAGGCCCAACATGTTCCCTGACACAGCCAGAAAGAACACTGCAAGGGCATAATTTTGCAAGTGGAAAGATACCTCAAGGGGAGGGAGGGCACCTCAGCCAAATACGGGAATGTTCCCACTGGTTCTGGAGGGGGCAACATGCCCATTACTTTGTCCTGAGGAGTGCAAGGCCACAGTCTCTCAGGTGGTGACTTGCCCACTGGTTCTGGAGGGGGCAACATGCCCATTGCTTTGTCCTGGGGAGTGCAAGGCCACAGTCTCTGGACTGGCTGCACTGTGGTGGTGGTTGGAGGAGGCTCCTGTACAGCCCCTGCACTCACTGATTGCTGCATTGTGGTAGTTGTTAGAGGAGGCTCCTGGGCAGCCCCTGCACACACTGATGGCTGCATTGTGGTGGTGGTTGATGGATGCACATCCACAGTTGACGGTGGGGCCCCATGACAGCTGGTGGTGGTGTAGGCCTGACAGCTTCCGCTGGCGTAGAGTGCCTCGTCTCCTCCTGTTCGTGAATTGGGGATCCCTTACCCTTCCTGGCAGGAGTGGATGGGCTCTTCCCCTCTCTGCCTGGTGGTGCAGGCTCCTTCCCCTTCTTCACAGCTGGTGCAGGCTCCTTCCCCTTCTTCACAGCTGGTGCAGGCCCCTTCCTTACAGCTGGTACATGACTCTTCCCTTTCTTACCTGGTTGTGCTGGCTCCTTCCCCTTCAGTGTCGTAGGTCTGGTATCCTTACCACCATGAGTAGGTGGTGGTACCACTGTCCCCGTGGAGTGTTTGGCTGAGGTGCTGGGCTGTGTCCTTGGTACCCTGCCCATACGGGTAGGACAGGGGGAGGTAGGGGTGGGGAAGAGGTCAATTTGGGACAGGAAAAGCTTTTAGGGACATTGGGGTGGGATGAGTAATTGGAGTGGAGGATGAGGGAGTGGTTGTTGGAGGTGCATGTCTGCTAGATTTGGGTGCAGGTGCATGGACTGTATGCTGATGTGAGGTGGATGGCTGTTGGGTGTCTGAGTGCTTGTGTTTGTGTACTTTAGGAGGGGGGGACAGGCACGGTGGGAGAGGACACAGGGGACACATGCATGGCTGTTGTGGAGGTGTCTGCCAGTGAGGTGTGTGTTCTGCTTGGTGTGGTAATGCTGATAGTGGGTGCAGATGTAGTGCATGCAGGTGTGAGTGTGGACGTGACTGGGAGGGAGGTGGAGGAGGAGGAGGAGGAGGGGAGACAATGGAGGCAGTGGATGTTGTTGTGTCTGCAACGGTATGGTGTTTGTGTGAGTGCCTGTGGAATGCAGTGTGGTGCTTATCTTTGCCTGTGCCACTCTTGTGTGTTGCCTTATGTGCATGCTTGTCTGTCTGTGTGCTTGGGATGGGTTGGGGTTGAGGAGAATGGGACTGGGAAGTGGAAGTTGGAGGGGGGACGGTAGAAACAGGGACAATGACTGCCATCAGAGAGGAGGCCAGCGCATGACTCGATCTCTGTTGGGACGCAAAACCACCATGAATGCCCTCCAGGAATGAATTGCATTGCTGCATCTGGAATGCCAGCCCCTGGATGGTATTCGCAATGGTTGACTGATCTACAGAGATGGATCTCAGGAGATCAATAGCTCCTCACTCATGGCAGCAGGGCTCTCTGGGGCAGGGCCTGATGTGCCTGGGGAGAAGGAGATGCCCAACCTACTGGGTAAGCAGGCAAGGGCAACTCGCTGAAGGACTACTGGGACGGTGGTGCTGGTATGGGGTGGCGGCTGTACCTGCAGTTGGGGTGGTCACAGAGGTGTCCGTCACCACCAGGGAGCTCCCATCAGAGGAGGTATCAGAGTCTGTGTTGTCCCCTCCAGTATCAGCTGTGGTGCTCCCCTCACCCTCTGTCCCACTTGTTCCCTCGGCGTTGGTGGACTCTGCCTCCAGGGTCCTGTGGAATGCAGTTCCCTCTGTCACCGGTGCCCCTGCTTCTTTGCCAAATGATGCTAATGCACACAAGGACAGGATGACAAAACAAGAAAGGGGGAGAGAGAGATAAAGGATGAACTGAGTCAATGACTGCACCAACACCGCTGATGACGTACACAGCACCCTCCCACCCAAGGAACAGGCCTACACACTATACATTGCACTACCAGTGAAATGGCTAGTCACCTAGGTATGAGGAGGAGCACACACCGCCAACTACATCACACCTGGGACCCACGCAGCCCTGCCTAGAATTGAATACTAACAAGCTAGGTAACCTGTATTTGCCATGCGACCATTACCCTTCAGAGGCTCCAATGTCTGGCCTGGCCTTAGGGGCACCCACTAACACACAACCAACACCCGCATATCACCCCACCAGCCATAAGGTGTAATGATGCCCACTGTACTTACCCCTTTGACTGATGTGATTCACTCAAGTGCTCATCTAGCTCAGGGTACACCTCCGCCAGTATGCGGGCCATCAGGGGTGTCAGGGTTGGACAGGAACCCATTCCTTGTTGGGAGGACATCCCCAGCTGGACCTCTGCGGCCTTCTGTGCCTAGCATCTCAGGTCCTCCCACTGTTTCCAACAGTGGGTGCTCTGCCTGCCATGGACCCCCAGGGTCCGCACCTCCTTGGTGATGGCATGCCATATTCCCTTCTTTTGATGGGCACTGACCTGCAGAGGCAATAAAAACAGAAAAACACCATTAAATTAACAGTCCAGGCTGTCACACATATGGCCTACCATGCCGGTTTCCATCACCATTGGCACACACACTGCACAGCGCATGACAGGTACACAACCAACAGATAATCACCCTCCTTACACAATGCCTTCACACACATCCCCATGCATACATGCCACATGCATCATGTCCACAGTGTGCTCACCTGTTGGTCTGGAGTCCCATACAGCAGTCCGTACTGGGGTAGGACCCAATCCACCAGTCGCTCCAACTCCTCTGAAGTGAAGGCTGGGGCCCTTTCCCCAGTCACATGGGCCATGGTAGGTTCCAGACACAAGTCACAGCAGCACATGCAGTGTACGTCTTCTCCTGTGGAAGGTCAGGAAACAAGTTAGGAATCAAATGGAAAATGGCAGTCACGTCCGCTGCAGTGTAGACCGTCACCGCTGGCATAGATCCCCATTGGCCACTGTACCCCATAGGGCCCAATATTATCCAATGAAGAATTGCGCAGTGGTTCACGATAGCCTACCGCCTCGGAGCACAACGTCAGTGGAATTACCTCACTTCCACCTGTCCCTCCACACAAGACAAGCGGTCGCTATTTCAGGGGGATGAACAGGCCTATTGATCATTACTGCGTCACAGGATAAAGAGGCACATACTTTGAAATTACACTGTCCCAATACATGATTGCACGATGTGGATTGTGGTATAGTTGTTCAAATTGTGGCAGCCTACTCACTCTTGTGCCCCAGAGATACCTACCGCTGTGGATGAATAGGAGATGGAGACATACCCCCGTGTACAGACCCCTGGTGGACATAGCTACACTGGAGGACAGGCACATAATACTCACCTATGGACTAGACAGGACCACAATCCCAGAGCTGTGTGCCCAGTTGGAGCCTGACATGATAACAGCTATCCCTCATCCAACTGGGTTCCACCCTCTTGTGCAGGTTCTATCAGTGCTCCATTTCCTGGCAACAGGTTCTTTCCAAGTGACAATGGGCTTGGCAGCAGGAATGCCACAGCCAATGTTCTCAATCGTGCTGGCAAGAGTGTTGTCTGCCCTGGTAAAACACACGTGCAGCTACATTGCTTTCCCCCAGGTGGGAGATTTGGCCACAGTGAAGGCCGGAATCTATGCAATGGGACACATCCCCAATATTATTGGGGCGATTGACAGAACACATATTGCGTTTGTCCCCCCCCCCGGCAGAATGAACAAGTGTACAGGAATCAAAAGAATTTCCACTCCATGAATGTGCAGATGGTGTGACTTGCGGACCAATACATCTCCCACATCAATGCTAAATATTCTGGGTCAGTGTTTGATGCCTTTGTACTGATGAATAGCAGCATTCCAAATGCAATAGCCCAACTACAGAGGCACAGGGTGCGGCTTATAGGTGAGCCTTGGTCCCCACCCAGTGTATGTTGGTGTATGCCTCTGCTGTTGGCCAAATAGCATAGTGTTTGGCTAAATGCTGTCCCTTTATACTTGCAGGTGATTCTGGCTATCCAAACCTCCCATGGCTGCTGACCCCTGTGAGGAATGCCAGGACAAGGCCTCAAGAAAGTTATAATGAGGCACATGGGTGAACCAGAAGGATCACTGAGAGGACCTTCGGCTTCCTGAAGGACAGGTTCATTTGCCTTCATCTGACAGGTGGATCCCTGTGCTACTCACCCAAGAAGGTCTGTCAGTTAGTAATGCTATGCTGCATGTTGCACAACCTGGCCCACAGATGCCATGTACCTTTCCTGCAGGAGGAGGAAACTGGAGATGCCCCTGTGGCAGCAGTGGACCCTGTGGACAGTGAGGATGAGGAGGCAGAGGATGAGGATGTGGACAACAGAACATTAGTGATCTGTCAGTACTTCCAATGACACACATGTGAGACAGTGCAACTTCACATTTCTATGACTATTGTTGTATTCTGTGTGACAGTGGCATGCTGGCATTACACACTTGTTACCTCTACTTACTGTCACCTATGGATTATTATTTTACAGATATTGGTGATATCACAACAATGTCCTGGTGTGATCACTACAGCCAGCAACAGGTCATTCATTCTATGGTCTCACTATGTACAGTACATTTGCAATGGATGTAGCTGTTTCAATCAATGCAAATTTGCAATACTTGAAATACTAGTACTCGAGTTTTATCCAAGGTTGTTTATTGTAGTGCTAAAAAATAGAGGGGAAAGTGCAATGGAATCGGGTGATGATGGAGGAAAGTCCAGGGTACTGTTCCAGTCTGTTTGTAGCACAGGTGCAGTATCCAAGGGGACATAGGGAGGGGAGCAATGGTAGTTCAAGGTGGACAAGGTGACTGAGTGAGACACATGGGGGACAATCGGGAGAGTCCAATTTCCTGGTGGTGGTCTTGCCAGGTGTCTCTGGCTTCTGTCTGGGTCACAGGGAACATTTTCGGGATGGTTCACCTTCTGCAGGGAGAGGGATGCTAGTGTCCTGTGGGTGCTGTGGCGGGGCCTCCTGGCCACTAGCGACAGCAAAAGTGGAGGGCTGCTCAGTTGACTGGCTTGTGGTAGTGGGCCGCTGATGTTCTGTTGCCTCCCTCTTGATGTTGGCCATATCTGCCAGCACCCCTGCTGTGGAGATCAGGGTGTTGTTAATGGCCTGCAAGTCCTCCCTGATCCCCTGATACCGTCCCTCCTGCAGCTGCCTGTTCTCCTGCACGTTGTTAAGGATCTAGCCCATCGTGTCCTGGGGATGTTGGTAGGCTCCCAAGATCTCGGAGAGTGCCTCCTGGAGAGTCGGTTCCCTGGTACTGTCCTCCCCCGGCGCACAGGAGTACTCCCAGTGTCCCTGTTGGCCTGTGTCTCTGTCCCCTGACTGTTGTGCCCACTGCCAATGATTGAGGTGTGGCCTCGGGTCCCTGTACAGGTGGGCACACTGCTGATTGACGTGTCCTGGGGACAGAGATGTGGGTGTGCTGGGTGGGTGCTGTGGTGTTGGCTCCTGATGGGGGAGTGTTGGACTTTTTGCCTTACGCAGGGTCATCTCCAGTCTTTTTGCCTCCTTCCTCCTGGTTTTTCTGACCTCTCACTGTTGGCTCTAGGACTCTGAGCACTTTATCACTGCTGACCAGTGCTAATGTGCAGGTGCTCTCCCATCTAAAGTTGGTATGATTGGGTCATACCAAATTGGTATATTTAATTTACCTATAAGTCCCTTGTACAAGTGGTATCTCTATACCCAGGGCCTGTAAATTAAATACTACTAGTGGGCCTGCAGCGCTGCTTGCGCCACCCACTGAAGTAGACTTTCAAACCTGTCTCAGGTCTGCAAGCGCAGGGCCTGTGTGCGCAGTTTTCTGCCACAGGGACCTGGCATCTAAACTTACTTGCCAGGCCCAGAACTCCCCTTTTACTACATGTAAGTCACCCCTAAGGTACGCCCTAGCTAGCGCTATGGGCAGGGTGCCATGTATGTAGAAAGGCAGGACATGTGCCAAGTTGCGTGGCCTGTCCTGGTAGTGACAAACAGCCTAACTGGTGTCTCACTGCTGTGAGTGCTGCGTTCTCATAGGATTGCATTAGAAATGCCCTGCCTTCTGTGTAAGGGGTATTGTCTGATTTTTTAGGGGTAGCGTAGGCATGTTTGGTATGGTTGTGATGGTGATAATAAATGCTGCTTACTGGTGTGGGTGTATTTTTTATTACTATCACAGAAATGCCACTTCTAGAAAGTGTGCATTTATCTGTGCTTATGACTCTGGTGTTTTGCAGCTTGAATCCAATCCACGTCTGGGCAGAGTGACAGGTGGGGCTTTGTGCATACTTTTCAGACAGCCTGTACACAGGGAGGGTAGAGGTGTCACAGAGGTGCATCTGCATACTGAATAGTCTTCCTGGGCTGAGAGAAGGGAGAGGTGGGGCACACCTGCATTTGTAAAGACTGTGCCCTGGCCTCACACAATAGGGTCGTTAACCCCCCACTGACGTTTGGAGCCTGTGCTGAAAGGAGAAAGGGGGCACTCCCAGAACCAGTTGTAAGTGGCTGGAACCTCCTCTCCCTACCATTGTAAAACACTGTAAGAACTGACTATAAGTACAGGGGAATTTTCCCCACAATTTGGAGACTCTTGGAATCATCTTGGAACTGGACACCTAAGGCTGAAAGGACCGCCATGGACTACTGCTGCTGTGCTGACCTGTGACCTGCCTGGTCACTGTGAAGGACTTGCCACTTGCTGCCTTTCCCTTGTGCTCGTCTGTAGCTGGGCCCTCCACCTGAGGACCTTGTCTTAAGATTCTGCTCCCCAGGGGCAGGGTGCTGTGGCCCCTGACCCCTGCATCCATTTCTTCACGAGGGGTGCTTCTCCGTGGTTGCGGCTGCCATAGCGCTGATTGCAGCCCGTTTATGGAGCCTTGGGAGCTCGTAGGCTCCTTGCTGCATTGTGCCCCTTTAAATAAGATCACCGCAGCGGCCCGGGAAGCTGGAAGAACACTCGCGCACCGCATCGGGTGCAGGCGAGTGTCTGCTCGGGCCCCAGGAGGGGTCTGATCTTCTTGTGGCTTCAAGGCAGGTCCAGGGGAAGGCGCGGGGAGTACCCCCTTCCCCCTGGCCTCTGCGTTAGGAGCAGGACGCTCCTTTTCTGCTGTTAGGTAAAACGGGCATTATTGTGGCCCCCCCCTTGGTGGAAGGGCCAGTGGAGGCCGGGGGGGGGCCCCCAGAGATCGCGGGTCCCGGGAGGGGCCTGTCATTAAACCGGAGGGGGTGCGTGGTGCCCCCTCCTGCCCTAAGTTGTTTTTGCTGGCTTTGGCCCCCCTCGTGAGGGCCGGTTGAGACCCTGGGGGCCCCCAGTAATCACGGTCCCTGGAGGGGCCTGTCTGTAAAAGAGAGGAGGTGCATGTCGCCCTCCTCTGACCCCAGAGTATAAGGGAGGCCCCCGTTTTGCACATAGGAGCGCCGGGGCCCCATTGTTCGCCTTCTAGGCACTGGAGGTGCCTTCATCCAACCAGGTACTGTTTAAAGGACCAATATAGTTGCAATCCAAAGTTCTTTCTACAGACTTTTGTTTGATTCATATATTACCTACCTGCGTTTGATGTTTTTACATATGTGTTTACATATGTGTATGCAAATGTTCCTTTTATGGACATGCTTGCTAATATGTTTTTCTAACTTGCCATATGTTTTCTAATGTTCCTACTATGGGCATTTTATGATATTCTTATGACTAGTGCTGTGATGTAATAAGGTGTTTTCCTGACTACTGCTTATGTTGCAGAATACTGAGTAACCTGTGTGTTATGTGTGACTACTGCTAGGTTGCAGATTAACTAATGTGTAACGTTCTGACAACTGCTAAGGTAGCAGGATAGTACTGATATGTGATGTTTGGTCTGATAATTGCCTTATGTACAATACAGTATATTTTCATATAATCTGGTGTTGTGTTTCCTTTGTGGTGGGGATATTGCATCACATGTGCTGTGTGTGTTGTGCAAACGCTTTACACATTGCCTCCGGGTTAAGCCTAACTGCTCGTGCCAAGCTACCAAGGGGGTGAGCAGGGGTTATCTTGGACGTGTAACTCCCTTGCCCTGACTAGAGTGGGTAAGTTCTGCCTGGCTGAGGTGCATACCCTAGCCAACCAGAAACCCCATTTCTAACAGGGAGGCTCTGTGGTGGTCTGTGAGTAAGCTTGGGTGACCGGCTGTCCAGTGGTCCCTGATGGGTCAGGTAGGTCCTCCAGATCCAGAAGTCCAGAGTTACTGTCTTCGCTTGGGGCCTCTTCTGTTGGGGGACTGGATAGTGGTGGCACCTCCTCTCCCCTGACATTGGATGGGGTACCTGGGGGATGTAAATGATGTATTATGCTTCAAATGTATGATATTTGTACTTCCCTAGCTTCCCCTCTATGGTTGGTGTTGCCAGCTTTTGCTTGTGTTTGGTGATGTATTGTGGTTATATCAGTTTCCCTATGCTGTGCATGCTTTAGCGATGGGTGGCCATGCAGGGCTAGGAGGGATGTCCATGCATTGGCATGGCATGCAGGGCTTGGCATTGGGGTTAGTAAGATGTGTAGGTGCAGTGTGTGGAATGGAGTGGAGTGATGGGAGTGAGGGTGGGGATTCAGTATTGCCAGTACCTGCTCCTCCCATGCTGTGGGCTGTGGGGAGGAGCTGGGGGTCCACCGCCAGTCCTCTGTATGGCGAGCTGGTGTCTTCCTGCTATGGAACGTACCTTCCCCCATAGGTCGTTCTACCTCTTCCTGATGTTGTCCCTTGTTCTTGGGTGCTGTCCCACACCGTTCACCCTGTCCACGATTTTCTGCCATAGCTCCATCTTCCTTGCTGAAGATATCTGCTGTACCTGTGCTCCAAAGAGCTGTGGCTTTACCCTGATGATTTCTTCCACCATGACCCTTAACTCCTCCTCAGTGAAACGGGGTGCATTTGTGGTGCCATGGGTGGTGTGTGATGTGTGTTGGTGAGGGAGTGTTGGGTGATGTGGTGGGGTATGTGATATGGAGTGCATTAGGGGTGTATGGGTGTAAGTGGTATGCGTGTCTAGTTGTCTCTGTGCTCTTCTTCTCAGTCACCTGGTGGCAATTGTTGTTCGTAAGGGCTTGTGGGTAATGTGGGAGTGTGTATTATAGTTGTGTGGGTGTGGTGTGTGTATGTGTCAGGTGTTTGTCTTTGGTATTGTCCAATGTGGTATTGATTTGTATGTGGGTGTCCATTCTGAGCGCTGTGGTATGTACCACCAATGGTTTACCGCCATTGAATATCCACCATGGTGATCCGTGGGTCATAATGTGGTGGGCATTGTTTTTTTGGTGTAACGGTATGGGTTTTGAGACTGCCACTATATCACTGACCTTTGGGCTGGCGGATTTGGGCATGTGGCTGTATTCTGTCAGATTGGTGTGTGTGTGTCATAATATGTTGAACGGATAGCCGCCACTGCAGCAGTATGTTGGTGCCCGTCAGCGTGGCCGTAAGCGGGATTTACCACCAGTGTCATAATGAGGGCCTAAATCACGATAAAAACATTAAGAAACACAATTGCTCTAACTGGTGCTATCACGGTGTTGGGACGGAGTCGTTCCCAATGGTCTGACGCCACTCGTGAGGGAGTTCGGTGCCAGTCACGGAGTTGCACAGACCCCAGGTACAGTATCTTAGAAACGAAGCAGACTCAAAGATGTGGCACAGAGTCGGGAGGTGAGGCGTCACTGCACCTGGTTCTGTGTTGGTTCTGTACTGCTATACAGGTGGTGAGGCATCGGTTCCTTACTGCTAAGCAGGGGAGGTGAGGCATTGGTTCCTTACGGAGGCAATGAAGGTGAGGCCGTGTTGACGGGCAGGTGTCAGTTCCTTACGATTCGGCAGTGGGTCAAGACACGGTGAGGTGACTTTGCAGTGTCACGGTCACACCATGGGGCCACAGACCCCGCAGCAAAGTTGGGTTTTACTGATGTCAGTGACACGGCACTCGGGACTCACTATTCTCACTATTCGCACTATTCTGCAGGAATTCAGAGGTGCTGAGATGGTGTCAGGCCTGCGGTGTCAGGCATGCTCATCACACTTCAGCGGGGACCATGGCTGTGAGTGCAGGCATTGGCATGGAGTCAGGCAGCAGCAGCGGTTCTGGAGTCATCCAGAGTCAGCATGCCTGGTTCATCTTGTTTTTCTGCCAGACTTAATGCCCAAGGGCCCAGTTACTGGAGTGGGCACCTCTTGGCAAGTCAGGGTCCTCAGCAAAAGAACCCGGGGGCTGGCAGGGGAAGTCTTTCATGTCCCTGAGACTCCTTAACAGGGGGAAAGCTCAGTCAAAGCCCTTGGAGAAACCTCCCTAGCAGGATACATAGCAAGGTCCAGTCTTTGTCCTCTACAAAGCAGAAGCAGCAACTGCAGGCCAATCCAACAACGCACACACAGCAAAGAGGCAGGACTCTTCCTCACTGCTCTTTGGCTCTTTTCTTCAACAGAGTCCCCTCTTGATCCAGAAGTGTTCTGAAGTTGTGGCCTCAGAGGCTCAATACTTAAACCCATTTCTGCCTTTGAAGAAGGCAAGCTTCAAAGGAAAGTCTTTGTTGTGCACAAGACCCTGCTTTCCTGCCCTTGCGTCAGATGCACTCCAGGGGGTTGGAGACTGCTTTGTGTAAGGACAGGCACAGCCCTACTGCGGTGCAAGTGTCAGCTCCTCCCTCCACTCTAGCCTAGGAAGACCTATCACATCAGGATATGGAGGGCACACCTCAGCTCCCTTTGTGTGACTGTCTAGAGTGAATTCACAGACACCCTATCCTGACCCAGACGTGTATTCCACAGACAGGCAGAGGCACAGAATGGTTAAGCAAGAAAATGCCCACTTTCTAAAAGTGATGAAACAAAGTAAATGCCAGTAATGACCATACTAATTGCCTTGCTATTCTTTCAATCTGGGATCATGTGGATAAGTCAGTGATCCTTATTCAATCTGTTTTTGCTGTACACAGAGACAACCACAGTAAACTAAATCGATATACAGACACACTATTAGCCCGTAACAGCTTATACTGTTGAGTAAACATTTGCTACAATAAAAATCACATAAACATTACATTACAATAGTGATACATAGTAAACAGATGTATCAGGGTTCTCTAACTTGATCCTACTGTGACTGCCAATCAGTTCATTTCATGGCCCCAGTATACATAGGTGAACATCAGGAGAGGTACCCTTATTTACCAATGTCCATTCTCCATCAATCAGGGAAAATAAGGTTTATATTGTAAGTCCAATATTCTCTGGAGGCTTGCACAATCTTTAGTCCCTGCTCCCTGGTGAATCAGGTTAACGTGTTTCGAACCCTACAATAATTCAAGGGTTCTCATCAGGGCACAGAACCATAAGCCAAAATGCGTAAAAGAGCATCTAAAGCTACATTGGTGAATACAACATGAATGGAGATCATCCAGCCTATTAATTCATCCTAAGGACTTTAAAAAGGAAGATTCCATGGAATTTGGAACAACAGTAGTGACTTCTATCAGAAAGGCTGGTGTCACTAGAAAAGTGTCATTTTTACACTTGCAATCTATCAGAAAAGTGTCATTTTTACACTTATAATCTAAAAACTAACCTCAAAAAGGTGTATTTTTAAATTGTGAATTCAGAGACCCCAGACTCCATATCTCTAGTTGCTCCCAATGGAAAATTACACTTAAAAGATATATCAACGCTATCCCCATGTTAACCAATGGGAGAGGTAGGCCTTGCAATAGTGAAAAACGAATTTAGCAGTATTTCACTATCAGGACATGTGAAACCCAGTTGTACATGTCCTACCTTTCAAATACACTGCACCCTACTCATGGGGCTGCCTGGGCATACCTTAGGAGTGGCTTACATGTGGTAAAAGGAAAGGTTTAGGCCTGGCAAGTAGGTTAATTTACCAGATTGATATGGCAGTACCTAACTGCCCACACAGACACTGCAGTGGCAGGTCTGAGACATGTTTACTGGGCTACTCACGTAGAGGACACAATTAGTGCTGCTTGCCCACTAGTAGCATTTGATATTGAGGCCCTGGGCACCTCTGATGCACTTTACTATGGTCTTACTAGAAAATCAACTATGCAAATTATGTATAAACCAATCACCAATAACATTTGAACAGAGATCACTTGCAATATATCACTGGTCAGCAGTGGTAAAGTGCCCAGAGCCCTAAAACAGGTCAGAGAAAATAGGAGGAATGAGTAAATAAGTTTGAGAATGTCCCTGCAAAAAAAGCCAAGTCCAACAAACATGCTGTACTTGCTGTATGTAATAAATGGCCTGATCGATCAGCCTTGACAATTTTTAATTCATATTGTTTCCCTGGGAGATACTGCATAAGAAGTGAGGATATTGTTCAGGAATGGAAGCATGCAAAATGTATGCGTGTATGTGCGTATACATCTGTGTATGGTTGCTGTGGCAATTCAATCACTACCAGCTGACCAGACGACATAAACGTTTGTCATCATAAATGCACACGGCTCACAGCTGTGATCTATATCATGGCATGTCTGATTAAATAAAAGGTTGCTCCTAAGATTAATAAAAGTGGACAGAGAGCACACTTCCTCGCACACCAGCACACAATTTACCCAGATGTCTTTTGGTAAATGCAGTGTATGGTAACACTCGCATTAGTTACAATTCTGTAGTTTGATCGTTATTGGTGTAGCCAATGCTGTGTGTGTCTAGAGATGATTTTCGGGATATTTGTCCTTCTTCAATAGAGTGTAACAAGTTAAATTTGAGGGTGCTGGTAATGTTGTTCACAGTTCTCTCAAGTTTCTGTACCATCCCCAGAGGAGGAGGATATGTACTCTGGGGGTGGAACAGTCCATTTCCAAAGCATGTGCTTTCTTACTAAATAATATTTTGCATCTGTTCTTTAATTGGGTCAGGGCAAGATTTAATTTCATTTATAGACCAGAGGCATCTGAGTGATTTTCTCAAAAATGTTATGCCTCTGTTAGCCTATTGCGAAATCACGTGCCCACAATCAAATAATCAGATATGCTTTTGCGGTTGATGAAAAGTTTTTCAGCTTAAACAAAAGCAATCTGAGCTGCTTTGCAGAGACCCGTGAGGAATATAAATGGCAGGCCAACCTGCATACATGATTTAATTTTATAGCCCCCTATTCAGAGCAGTCCATGAACTCTCTTAATAATACTCATTTTTCAAACAATGACATGTCAGCTCCTCTAAACAAAACTAATGGGCAGTGGAAACCTGCATGCCTAGATCAGAGCTTAAACGAATAGGGTCATTACGTAAAACAAAGATGAAATAGAAACTCCATAAATACTGATTATGAAATTAATGGAGAGTGCTAGGTTAGCTTCATTAGATTAATACACTGGACTTCAAGATTTTTATTTCTTTTGTGCATTCACCCAGCCACATAACTTATAAAGGATATGATGACAGAACATTTTTAAGATAGGACTCACATGTGGATTTATTTACCTAAAACATTTTCTTGGCCTTGAACATATCATTATTTTAACGTACAGATATGGTGCCCTTCATTTTATCGTGTCCACCTGTAATGTTATTGGTGTTTTGTGGACTTTAGTTATACATTGTCAACTTCATAACCATGTTTTTTCTTGCTTCCTCTGAGAAAGATGTACTATAAAATGATCTTGTCATATTCAGAGTAGACTGATCTGATAGAATACTAGAGCTGGGTTCTTATTATATATAACTAGCACTGAAGTTATTACAATTGTGCACTAACATATCTGTATCACATAGTTCGCACCGACGACAGTTCAATTGTGCACCATCATATTCTCCGCCTGATAGGCACAATGACATTTTAAATAAATAGGCAGTGCTAAAAGCAGTTGTCATTGGTCAATTTGTGAACATATCAGTGCAAGTGTCAGCCAGAATGTCCAAAAGGTTCCTCGAAATAATATGTCCCAAATCTCCTTGTTAAATTGTATTTAAATACCTAAATGTTTATAACAAGGGGACTGTCCGAATAAACTGAAAAATGACCACTTTTGTCACTAGTTTCCCAAAAATCTGTGTGAGAACAGCCCTTCAAAAACACTCTTTAAAAATAAAAATTCCAGCTTTGACCAATTTTCTCTGCATAGTTTTCTTTACAATTCAGAATTTGCCATTATTTTCCAAATAGTTCTTCAGAAGAACCAATTTCTGTGGTAGATTGGTTGTTAGATCCAATCTAAATTTGGGGCCAGATGTAGTAAGAAATGATTGTGCGAATCGGAAATTGAGAGTCGGTGCGACTCGCAATTTCCGAGTCACAAAATCATATGCAGAATGGTGTCTCAGACACCTTCTGCGAATCGCAAGGGGGTAGCAAAGACCCACCTCATTAATATCAATGAGGTGGGTCGCAATTTGCGATCCCCTTGCGATTCCCTGCACTCACAGGGATGGTGGCCTGCTGCAGACAGCAGACCCCCATGTCTGTGGCTGCTTTTTTTAATAAAGCATTTTTTTTTTGTATTGCAGCCCGTTTTCCTTAAAGGAAAACGAATTGCAATACAAAAGAAAAAATGAAACCATTTGGTTTCGTTTTTTTCAGAGCAGGCAGCGGTACATTGGACCACTGCCTGCTCTGAAAAAATATTTATGGCGACATTCACATAGGGGAAGGGGTTCCCCTTGGGACCCCTTCCCTTTTGCGAATGAATTGGCACCCACTTGACATGGGTGCTAACATCGAATTGCTTTCCAAGCGCGTTCGCGGTCACAAAGCAATTCAGCATTGCGGTGCAAATCGCAAATAGGAAGGGAACACCCCTTCCTATTTGCGAGTCGCATTTCCATTTTGCGAGTCGGAACCGACTCGCAAAATGGGATTGTGCATCAGGATGTGCGTTTTGCATAGCGCAAACTGTGAATTTTGCGGTTTGCGCCATGCAAAACGCTTCGTACATCTGGCCCTTAGCCACTATTGCTGGGCAATATTACGCTTTAAATGCTCAATATGCCAGCAAATGTGCCCCAAGAACATTACTGATTACTGCAAATACGGCTGCATTATTTATTTATACTGTGTTCATTGCCATATTAATTAATGCTTTTATTTTTTAATAAAACATCAGTGCATACATGTTTAATTGTGGTTCTCATGTTGCTCACTATTTGCACCGATACACAAATGTTGCTCACAAATGATTGGAGACGCCTGCTCTGCCTTACACCATTCCAGTTTGACTGGTTTCCCTAGTAAAATTATTTCTATACTCCAGAAAGCCATTATTTTCCAAATATTTCTTCAGAAGATCCCCCGTCTTTGGTAATTTCGTCTTTAGGTGTTTTCTAGTTTTGGTCACTAACACTGGACTGTCTTTGCTCTAAATGCACAATATGCCAGAAATATCCACCGAAAATAATGTTGATTACTGTAAATGTAGGTGTACTATTTATGTGGACAGTTTTCATTGGCATACTAATTCGTGTTTAATGTATTTTATAGCACACTGATCCACACGTTTTGTGTGGTTCAGATGTTTGCTCACATTTGTACGTTTGTATTGACACGCGCATGTTGCTCTTTGATCACAAAAGGTTGGTGACCTTTGCCAAACACAAGGAGTACTTTTGCTACCAGACTTCATTACAATGATTAAATCGATGCACTGCCCATTACCTAAGATTTTTTTCATTTTGTGGGCCCAGAGCTTCTTTTAATCATATTATGTTAGTTTGCTAACAATAACTGGTATCTGTAATATTGTAATTGGGTTCATTCAACATCAGCAAAGAAAACAACTAACTTATATTAACGCAATGTTACTACTTCATATGCTCTTTAAACCTTTTCTAGAGGATTTAAAGTTTGGGCTTCTTTACTGCAGCAGTGATCCTTACTTCTGCAGACATGTAAAGCAGTTTTGCTCTTAGGCGCCTTCAGGTTTTAGAAAGGATTTTCTTGTATTTCGTACCTTACATCTTACTCCAAGCATGCATGCAGCCGATGAATAGCACTGTCTGTTAGGTCAAACGGAAATGTGCTTTTCTCCATAAAACATTTTCATCAAATTTGAACAAATTGCATTCTTTTCACCCTCAAAATACATTTTAATACATTTTTGCTGGCCAATATTTTCATCACTGGAAGCAATGAAGCGTGCGTTTCAGCCATTATATGTACCTAATGGATGTGCCAGTCAGGTATCATGCTTCATATTATGGTGCAACGTTTGACTTCGTTCAATTAAATAGTACTACATCCTGGAGCAGAAGAGGAAATAACATGGTAGTCACCTTTCAGCGTGAGACTCCACAGCTAACTTTAAAGAAGACAGCATGAGTCTCCAAGGACAAGGGATGCAGGTCAGAAGTTTCAAAGTATCAGGCCTAGAGATTATTCTGTTGAGTGTAAGAGTAAGGCAATCACAGTTGTCTCGCTGCCCACAGACTCCAGGAGATAAGAAAATGTTTACCCTTGTCATAAACATGTGAATATCATTCAGCCAACATGTATCTCTGAAATATTCTGCAGAGGAACTATGGTGATTAGTCAGATTGCTGGTGCAAACGTTTTCCCCAAATATCTCTTGCTTAAGAACCTTGGGCCAGATGTAGCAAAGTTTTGCGAGTCGCAAATGGCCCGATGCGCTATTTGCGACAATGCAAAATCGGAAATGGGATTCAAAAACCCCATTTCCGACTTGCAAAAAGCGATGCGAGCCGTTTGCGATTTGCAAAAATTGCGACCCCATTTTGTGACCCGCAAATAGCAAGTCGCAATTTGCGAGTCGCAAAGCTTATGCAATTGCAACTCGCAAATTGCGACTAGTCGCAAAAAGCCCAGTTTGCATGTCCCATTTACCACTAACTCAGAGCAGGTGGTAACCATAACCAAAGCATAAAAGGAGACCCAGAAAGCATCTGGGTTACTCAAGATGGCGGAGATATACCTGATAGCAGTGAGGAGGAGAGTCCACGCCGCACAGCAGAGGAGGAGGAGGGGCCACAGACAGGAGAAGATATATAGAACAAGGCAGACTCTTTTTCAGCAAACTGAGGATGAGATATACGATAAATATCGCCTTAGCAGCGCAGCCATACTAGAATTAATTGATTTACTGAAACCACAGCTAGAACACCAGACTCTGCGTGGCTGCGCCATCCCTACGCATGTGCAAGTGCTATGCTCACTGCACCTCTTGGCCTCAGGGAGCTATCAGGGGGTCATTGCTGTGGCAGGTGGGGTATCCCAAAGTGCAGTGTCAAGGTTCCTCAGGGCATTCCTAGATGCCTTAGTCACACACATGGTATGCTTCATATACCTACCAAGGAATGAGGCAGAAATAAACAGCACCAAGCTGGACTTTTACAGGATTGCAAACTTTCCCCATGTCATAGGATGTGTAGATGGGACACATATTCAAATATGCCCCCCTGAAAACCTGAAACATATTTTCTGCAACAGAAAGTGTACCCACTCACTGAATATTCAGGTTGTTTGTGACACCCATTATATCATCACTGACATTGTAGCTAAGTTTCCAGGCAGTACCCATGACTCATACATTTTTAGGCATAGTGGGATACATCAACGCCTGGAACGTGGGGAATTTGGAGATGGATACCTCCTAGGTAGAGCTACAGACACCTTGCAGGCATACACACAGGTCACTGTGCACACCAATCAGGACTTCCTAACAGTGTACTTTTTGTGCCCAACAGGTGACAGTGCATATGCTCTAAGGCCATGGATTATGACTCAGTTTTTAACACCCAGCAATGAATGTGAGAGGCGATACAACAATGCACATAAGAGGACCAGGAACATCATAGAGCGCACCTTTGGACTCCTGAAAGCAAGATTCTGATGCCTCCACCGCAGTGGAGGTGCCCTCCAGTATACCCCCATTACAGCATTCAAAATTGTGGTCGCATGCGCCATCCTCCATAACATAGCCACCCGACGTGGGCTACCTCTCACCCCTGCAGACCCAGATCCTGATGATTAAGAGCAAGAACAACCACATCGCCATCATGGGGATCGGAGTATAGCTAATCAAGGCAGACTGAGACGGGAACACATCGCAAACCAATACTTTGGAAGGTACGTGTCAACTCCAACCATACTCACCTATTGACCAAAAACACCATTTGTTAAGTGGAACAAATAAACTATTTAATTAGTGCAGAAATTGAACTATATACAAGTAATGAATGTCCATGGGCATGAAAATGCAAACCAGGCATGTGGCACATTGACGTCATTTGCCACTTCAAAAGGACCAGGGTAATCTCTATGACCTTCTGCCCCTCCTGCCAGCCTGGCTGGTCCCTGGTGCTTCTGCTGTGCTCTGCCTGGTACTCCTGAGCACCCTACTGTCAGTGGCAGAGACACTGCTCACTGTAGAGCCCTCTTCACTGTCCTGGGGTGTTTCCCCTGTGCCCCTAGACAGATGCCGTGCCTCCATCAAGTCAATGACGTGGGTGAGACGTCCCAGGCCCCTAGCCACATCCCCAGCGAAATGGCCCATTTCCACCTGCAGCCCAACTGTCCTCCTCGACAGGCCTGTGGTGTTCATAGCCAGCCTGCCGATGGATGTGGCCATCCTGTCTAGTCTGTGCAGGAGCTGACGGTCCCTGCGTCTCCCACCCTGGGCCTGGGCCAGTAGTCCTCCCGCCAGTTCCCTCATGGCTAGGGCAAGGTCCCCAGTGTTCGTGCATATCATGTCCATCCTGGAGTTCAGTTGCTGCATGCTGGCCTCGTTAATGCGCACGAAGCGGTGCAGCACACCACTAATCCTCCCTAAAATTCTATTTTGTAGGCGCTGACCATGCAGCAGCTGTGCCTCACTGGTGCTGGGAGGTTGTTGGGCGGACTGCAGCCCTGATGTTCTGGACCTGCGTCGCCTGCGCAGCGGTGGCTGCCCTGTGTGTTCCACTGTCTCACTCCTGCCTGTTGCTGGCGCAGCCTCTTGGGATACAGTTGCAGCAGGTGTGGATACTGCAGGGATGATGTTGGCCGTGCAGGTGGGAGTGCTGGCGGGTCCTGAGGTGTCCTCATGGGGCTGGCTGATTTGAGTAGTGGTGGTGTCTTGTGGGAGACCTGTGGGACATGGGGAACAGACTGTCAGTGTCTACTATCTGTTGCACACTTCCTAATAAACATTTGCCTATGAACTGCCTACTTGACTACATTTCCCATAATGCATCATTCTGGTGTTTGCTACCCTGAAATGGCGCTATCTTGGTTGAGCATGCCCCTGTGTACATGGTGGGTGGGGGTATGGCATTGATAGGGGTACAGGCATGTCACATGGTACCGGTTGATGTGCTGGGCTCTGAGGTGTCCAGGTCCCCAAATCCGGATACTGCCTCCTGCTCCAGGGTTTCCTCCACCCTTTCTTCCAGGGGTGTGGGTGGTGGCACTGACAATGGTCCCCCTTCCTGTGCCTCTCATCTCCCGGAGCCTTTCAGCCACCCTCTCCTTGGTCCGGGAGCGGAGGTCATACCACCTTTTTTTGATGTCATCAATGCTCCTGTGGCTCACCCCCAGGGAATTTATTTTGTCCTGGATGTCCTGCCACAGCTGTTTCTTGGTGGCTTCAGGCACATTTAGGGCTGCCTTGCCAAATAATTGGTCATAGTGCTGACAGCATTCGTCTGTCAGCACCTCCAGCTCCCTCTCTGAGAACTTCAGCTTTCTCTTCCTGGGAGTTCCTTCCATGGCAGCTGTTGTTTCTCCTGTGTGCAGTTCAGCAGTTATAAAAGGGTGTGGTCCTCCCTCCTCCCAGGTGTATTAGTAAACTTCCTGGCTGTGATGTCATCATCATGTGCCAGGAAGTGTTTCCAGAGTGTTCTGGAGTGGTTTCTGGAGTGTTCTGCAGCACCTGTAATCAATTTACATGCAACTCGCAATTTGCGACACCCACTCGCAAATTGCGAGTTTGTTTTTTGCACGGTCGCAAAAAGCGACCTCGCAATCGGCGGACTCGCACACTGCGTTGCGACTCCGGGTGCGAGTCGCTATTTCGGCACTGTTGTTTTGCCTGCATTTCGATTTGCGACTTGGATTTTGCGAGTCGCACAAACTCGCAAATTGCGACTCACAAATTTTTTTTTTCCTACATCTGGACCCTAATCCCTATGGAAAATTACAAAAGTAATAACCTGGGCCGAAAGTAAACAGGTAATTACATGTGTGTGAGAGACTGAGCATGAGGGTACATTTCTTGAAAAAAGAATGGAAGATTCATCAAACGTCGATTTGTAGTGTGTGTTGATAGCTCCTCCAATCAGGAGCAGAAAAGGCTTACCAACAATACACAGGCTCCAATGCTCTGTGGTGTTGTATCGTGTATAGAGGCAGATGTGTGGAAACGCCCTGTCACAGTGAAGTTTTATTATTGTGTTCTGGGTTTATTGTAAATTTCAACTACAGTTAATTGGCCAAGCTTAATATTCCATACATGACCTGCTCCAAGAATGATTATGAGGTGGGTTTTTGCTGTGCACTCCAATGTGCACAACTGTGAAACAGGGATGGAGGCAGTTTGAAGACGACAATCTCTGCCTCTGCAATCACACAATTGGGTCATATTGTGACAGTGAGTGATGAATGTGAAAATTAACATCCACGCCACTTTTTGATAATCTGATTACCTTTTACCTCTCTCTCACTCTCTCTCTCTCTCATGAGGATGTGCTATTGTTAGAAATGGGGTCTTTTGTTGGCAGTCAGGTTACCCCCTGAACAAGCAAGGACTCTCACTCCAGTCAGGACAACAGAGAAACACACCCGCTTAACCCCCGCTCAACCCCTTGGTAGCTTAACACAAGCAGAAAGGCCTAATCCAGAGACAATGTGTAAAGTATTTGTACCAAAACACACAGTAATACAGTGAAACAGTACAAAATGACTCAACACCAGGTTAGAAAAATAGCCAATATTTATCTGAACAAAACAAGACCAATCAACAAAAATCCAACATACACAGGCAAAGTGATGAATTTTTAAAGATTCAATTTCAACATGGCGCATAGAAACATAAATGCTTCGATTAGGCAAAATCACAGCATTGTTACGGAGTCATTCCCAACAATCCAACACCAAAGGCACAGGTCGCAGAATCGCACAGACCCTCAGGTACAGTTCCTGGTGAAAATGAGGAAAGAAGCTAGTGCACAGAGTCGGGGATTGCGGTGTTGCTGGATCTGAGGCAGCGTTGGTCCCAGTGCTGCCAAGCAAAGGAGCAGAGCTGTCATGAAGAGATGTTGCAGTGGAGTGGTGGAGGGGAGGCAGCATGGGTGCAAAGCGTTGGATCCTTGCACTTCAGGCAGAGTTGGTATCCGGCGGTCACGACATGGTGCGGCGACTTCCACAGAGTTGCAGACTTCAGCAAGGCTGCAGCGGCATCTGGCCTGTGGGGTGGTCGCTTTCCTGAGCGGATCACGGCTTCAGTTGCAGGCAGCGTCATGGGATTTGGTATCAGTGTCAGTCCGGTGTCGTCCGAAGTCAGTTTCCTTTGATCTTCTTGGTTTTCCACCACCCTCTCCTTTCAAGGGCCCAGGGACTGGATTAGGCACCACTTGGCAAGGTAGGAGTCTCAGCAGGGAGTCCAGGTGCTGGCAGAGGAAGACTTTGATGGCCCTGAGACTTCAGAACAGGGTTAAAGCTCAGTCCAAGCCCTTGGAAATTCTTCTCAAGCAGGAATATACCACAAAGTCCAGTCTTTGTCCCCTTCCTCAGGAAAAAGCAGCAATTGCAGGATAGCTGAACAAAGTATAGTAACAGGCAGGGGCAGCACATCTCAGCTCCTCAACTCTTCTTCTTGGCAGAGGTTCCTCTTGGTTCCAGAAGCAAATCTTGAAGAAAACTACGGTCTGGGGTTTTGGGTCCAGTACTTATAACCCTTACTGTCTTTGAAGTTGACCAACTTCAAAGAAAAAGTCTCTGGTGTTTACAGGATCTTACGTTGCCCAGGCCACAGACACACACCAGAGGGGTGGAGACTGCACTGTGAGAGGGCAGGCATAGCCCATTCAGGTGTAAGTGACCACTCCTCCCGCCAGTCTAGCCCAGATGGCTCATCAGGATATGCAGGCTTCAACACAGCTTTCTTTGTGTCATTGTCTAGAGGAGATTCACAAACAGCCCAACTGTCAGTCTGACCCAGACAGGAAATCCACAAACAGGCGAGTCACAGAATGGTTTAAGCAAGAAAATGGCTACTTTCTAAAAGTCGCACTTTCAAATTAACAATCTAAAAACCAATTTCACCAAAATATGTATTGTAAATTCAGAGGCCCCAAACTCCATATTTCTATCTGCCCTCTAAGGGACCCTGCACTGTAAGAATATTTAAAGGCAGCCCCCAAGTTAACCTCCGAGAGACATAGGCTTTGCAACAGTGAAGAACGCATTTAGCAGTATTTCACTGTTAGGACATGTAAAACACATCAGTACATGCCCCACATTTAACATACACTGCACCCTGCCCATGGGGCTACCTAGGGCCTGCCTTAGGGGTGCCCTACATGTATTGAAAGGGAAGGTTTAGGCTTGGCAAGCGGGGACATTTGCCAAGTTGAATGGGCAGTTTAAAACTACACACAGAGACACTGCAGTGGCAGGTCTGAACCATGTTTACAGGGCGTTTCATGTGAGTGGCACAAACAGTGCTGCAGGCCCATTACTAGCATTTAATTTACAGGCCCTAGGCACCTCTAGTACACTTTACTAGGGACTTACTAATAAATCAATATGCCAATTATGGAAAAGCCAATTACACATACAATTTCACATAGGGAGCACTTGCACTTTATCACTGGTCAGCAGTGATAAAGCGCCCAGAGTAAATAAAAAATAGCAATAACAGAGACCAGTACATAGCAGCAACCTGGGAAGCAGAGGCAAAATGTTAGGGGAGGCCACACCAAGGATGCCAGGTCTAAGAGCCATATTTTATGACAATAAGAAATTTCTCTCCTGTCCTATCAATAAGATAATTATTGTTGCCTGCAAAGAACAATAAACACAATAAAGTACATATCTGGCTCCATGACATGAACCTTAATGGCTTTGAACCTCACTTTTCACTAAATGCTAAGCCATTTAGATTCATTCTGGTCACCAAACTCACTGTTAAGGAACATAGGGCCAGATGTAGGTAGGCTTTTGCACCTCGCAAACGGCGAAAAACGCCGTTTGCGAGGTGCAAAAGCCCTCAAGCGATGCAGAAACACATTTTGCGAGTCGGAACCGACTCGCAAAATGTGTTTCCGACTCGCAAATAGGAAGGGGTGTTCCCTTCCTATTTGCGACTCGCACCGCGATTTAAGTTGATTTGTGACCGCGAAAGCGGTCGCAAATCAACTCGCAGTTACCATCCACTTGAAGTGGATGGTAACTCATTCGCAAAGGGGAACGGGTCCCCACGGGACCCCTTCCCCTTTGTGAATGCTCACAAAATTATTTTTTCAGAGCAGGCAGTGGTCCTATGACCACTGCCTACTCTGAAAAAAACCGAAACAAAAGGTTTCGGTATTTTTTTCTATTTGCAGCTCGTTTTCCTTTAAGGAAAACGGGCTGCAAAGAGAAAAAAACAAACTGCTTTATTTAAAAGCAGTCACGGAGATGGTGGTTTGCTGTCTCCAGCAGGCCACCATCCCCGTGAGTGCCTAGACTCGCTATGGGGTCGCAAACTGCGACCCACCTCATAAATATTTATGAGGTGGGTCTTTGCGACCCCATAGCGAGTCGCAGAAGGTGTCTGAAACACCTTTCTGCATCGCGAATTGCGAGTTGCAATTTGCGAGTCGCTTTGACTCGCAAATTGCAACTTGCAATTTGTGTTCTACCTACATCTGGCCCATATTTCCTAAAACACTAAAGACAACCTGCTACCATCTCTCTCTTATAATGAAAGTCAAACAATGTTTTCCTTATAGCAACTTCATAACCTGAGAATGTCTATTCATGTCCTCCTACTCTCACATTCAGGTAATGATGATGATCTAAGCCATGGTCTCCCAGAGCACACACTGGCACCCCATAGTGGCATCCTACATCCTGCAGCAGCATGTCTCATTCAGGGCATGACTAAATATGATCACATCACCCCCATCTGGATGGAACTCCATTGACTCCCCAGGACCCCCACTTATGTGGCAGAAAAACTCACCATCTCTGGTGGATGTTTGTGCACCCAAAACCAGGACACTATCAGGCTGTAGACGTTGTGTAAAAAAGCATATAGAAATATAGCAGGCCTTTTCCATCTATGTATCCATCAGAACTGCTGCAACTCTGCTCCAGTTTAGGAATGAGTTGAAGACTAACCTCTTTAAAGAACACTACATCACTAGAACACTACACACTACACCATTATATACAGCACTACATCACTACATACCTTAACTATCTGAAACCCAGCCTCCCCTTGGTTTATTCATTGAATTTATGCCTGACTTTGAACAGCACCCAGTTGACTTAGGATAGGTCCTTTCTATAGAAATACCGTATTCATACATATACATAAAAATAAGGTTTGAAAGCGCTTAAGACCTAAATCATTTCCTTCCAATTTCAACTCTTTATTTTCTGGCAAAAGATTTGACAGCTGTGTAGTTTCTCAATTCAAGAGTCTGGAAAATTACATTTTGGGTTACATCTGATCAGAATTTGAAGCAGGTTACAGCACTGACACAGCTGTGCTGAACACAGTTATAGATGCACTCTGCATATTAGACTCTTTTAATTAATGGCTGTTTACCTTTCTTCACCTATCAGCAACATTCCACTCTCTGAAACATAACATCTTGCTGGAAACAATTAATGTTGCATTGGTATTGGTGGGTTGAAAATAAGCTGTTTTACCTTATATTGAACATGTGGACAAACTCTTTCTCAACTTATAGACCTCCATTCCAAGCAGAACCTTCTAGCCCAATCCTCACAACTGCTCGTTCCAATCTTTACATTGAACCTATTGGTGTACTTTCCAAAAGCTGTGGCATTTCAAGCCATCTTCATTGTGATGACACTCAGCTTTATTTAAGCCTGAAGGTATCTCACTACAGAATTGAGTAATTTGCTTTCACCTCATTATGCAAGATTTTGGCAAAATTATGCTAAATTGCATGAAATGTGAATTTGTCATTTCACACGATATTCTAGCACAAAACGCATTCTTGTGGCAATTTTTGCCGCCAAAACACATTTAAAGTAAAGCACAGCAAACAACAGCCACTCACATTCTGTTGTTCCCATCTGTCCATGATAACGTTTGTACTGTGAATAGTGCATATTTACATGAAGTGGGGCAATGGCATAAGTTTAGGAATTTCGCGTAACAGGTGTAACTTGAATGCCCAACATTGCATGAATTACGCAGACATGATTTAACTTTCGCTCAAGCCTCTTCATAATTAGACAATCATGAGTAATTCATATTGGATGACAACAACATATTAAATTGAATCTAATTTACAAACAATGTTACATTTTTTGTTGATCTGTTGATCTTACTTTGATACAACAAGGCACCCCTTAAAACCTGACTCCACTCCATGATTATGATGGTTTGCATATTGGCCATAAATTAATGAGACTAATCACTGGGATTCAATCTGGACAGGATGCTAAATCTATCTCCACTCTGTATCAGTGATTCATTTTTCAAGCCCGTGGTGTTATCACTAGTGCTCACCAGGCTAGATTTTGGTAGTTTTTATTTGGAAACATGCCTTAAAAAACCTTCAGCCCTCTTCAACTCAAGCTTCGTGCAGAGGCTTCATTTGTCACAAGGAACAATTTTTCAACTCCATTTCTCCAATTCTTATTATGATACTTAAAATGGCTACTTGCTGTCAGACCAAGCTAGGAGGCCACGGTTGCTACTGGGCCTACAATTATGGTTGTTTGTATCTCTGTTTCTGGTGTTCTGGGTTCTGTCTGTCAGGAATCCCCAAGGTGTCTCCTGCATTATCTGTCAGCATCCCCAGGGATTAGGGTTAAATCATATCTCTGTTCTTGGTTAAACCTTCATGTTTCTAAGTAAACATAATGTGCTGTGTTACACAATTGGTTTTATCAATGCTTGTTTTACCAATACTTGTTTGCTAATGTGAGCAGGTGTAGACATGTGCTTCTAATTGGGCATGGTGACTCATCTCAGCTGCTTTCCTGATTGGCTATAAATAGCAGAGTGGAGCATGCCTCCCTGCTTGGCTTTGTTTTGCTTCCTGATCTCAGCATCTGACTTAGCAGTCCAGCCCATGCTTTCATCCTCATATTCAGGACTTTTGAGACAATTCTTTTCTTGTTCCTGTACCAGCTGACACCAGGTATTCCTCCAGTACACCGGAAAAGACTCCAGCTAAGTGACTAATATTCTCCAGGGAGTTTGTTCTTTGAGCGCTGTGCTTTCCTAGAACAGCTGGTGTATTTCAGACCTTGTATTTTGGCAGAGTGCTTATCTTGAAGAGACAAATGCATTTCTGAACATTCTACCTTATTATTGTAGTTACTTGCCTAAATGTGCTTCAGGAAATCTGCTTGAGCTCAAGTACTACAAAAAGTGACAGTGCAATTTTGAAAGGGCATTTACTTGACATTTCTTTCTCTAATAGCATAACTTTTGGATTTAAATTGTGTCACTCATGCCTGTGTTTCAGGTTTGAGGAATTTGCTCTTTGAAGGGTTTTTCACACATAGAGTGAAACCGAACCAAACTGTGCCTCCCTAACTGTTTGAACCCAGAGTGGACATTTCTATTTCTTGGATTGTTTTTGTTCCTTTTAGTTTAACCCAATGCATGCTGGAAAGTAATGTGTGATATAATGAATGCTCTTGTTTGTCTTTCTTGTGCATGATAAGTGCAACCACAGTTCTAACTGTAGTGTGCAACAGTGAATCTCTGTGAAGCCAGCCCTAGTGTCGCAGTACTTATTGTTATGGTACTCAGTTTGGGTTTTTGGTAATGCAGTGTTTCAATTGTGCCAACAGTTACTATTATCCAAGAAAAGTGCTGGAGCATCCAAGTGTTCTTCTACCGCTCCCATGCCCATATCAGAAAGAGATATTCAGTTTCAAAGAAGTTGAGTGCACTAACTCTACTATCACTCTGTCAACAACAATGTGCCCCTCCTGAAGATACAGGGTGCCTAGCTGGACCGGCAAGACGTGGCAGAGTTTTGTCTCTTTCTCTTCCACTCCCCCTTTCCTTTTGAGACACCCGCTGGGGTTTCTGTGTCCACCAGGAGGTGCCGAGAGGTGTTCCAGGAGGTTGGGGGGCATACCATCACCCCTGCAGACATCCTGCTTTTCAAGTGACTGGCCCTGTCTCGACATAAAGCCAAGCCACAACATACAGGGCTGCCTGGGTGATGGATTCCTCAATTGGTACTTTCAAAGGTTTAGCACAGGCTTTACCAGCTGCTTAGGAAGCTCCATCTTTGTTAGATTTAACTAGGGCCCTAGCGGGATTGCAGAAGGAAGTTCTTTCCTTAAAGCCCGAGAACCTGGAGTTGCACACTGAACTACAGCGGTATAAACCAAAAGACACCCCCAAAGACGTCCAGTACGACAGGCCGCTCGGTCTGACCTGTCTAATCATGTTCCTAGACTGGATTCAGGTCCAACGACTTCCACCACACAACCCATGCAGGTAATGGTCACAACACCAAACCCTGTGCCCTTAGCTCCTCCAGAAAGGCTTTGTGGAGATTGTTCCAAGTTCAACATTTTTCTTAACCAGTGCCAGCTACAATTTTTGTGTCGGGCAGCTGCATTCCCCAACGATGCAAAGGTAGCTTTTATTATCTCTTTTTTGGGAGGCAATGCAGCTAATTGGTCTGTTCCGCTGGTATAGCGCAATGACCCTATACTGTATGATTTCAACTGGTTCAAGGAAACCTTGGGGATACTGTTCACCAAACACCTCTTTGTGCAAGCCAGTGACAATGAGTTGCTGAATTTGCGCCAGGGAAACAAGGATCTACTGTCCTATATCACCTCTTTCAATCGGTTGGTGGCAGAGACTGAGTAGCACAAGAAGAAGATGACCTCCCTCTTCTATCGTGGCCTTCAGGATGATCTTACGGATGTTCTAGCCCACATTGTGGAAACTCCTATGGATTGTTCTGAGTTCATTGACCTGGTGGTACGATTGGATCACCGATCGAGTGAACGTAAGGGAGAAAAATTCCGGGGTGACACACTAAGTGGTGCTCAAAACTGAGAAAAAGGAGTCCACCATTCACACTCATGATACACCTGAGCCTATGCAAATTGGCAGTGTGCGGGACCCACTCTCTAAGGAAGAGAAAGAACGTAGGAAAAAATTGAAACTGTGTTTATACTGTGGTAAGGCAGGGCATTTTTCTCGGGAATGTCCTAACAAGCCTACTGCTCCAAAGAAAGCCATCGGAGTGATAACAGGGCCTGAATACTCTCTTCCTGACCAGGCAGAAAACTAACTGGTTTGATAACTTTCAAGACCATTTTATCGAGCACTCCTTTCAATATGGTCTCACATCTTCTGGCTAATACATACCAGTCCAGTACCTCGACACCTAACTCTAATTGTGTCATTAGTGTTGTCCCCTCAGGTACGTAAGGTCATTCCCATATTGCTTGACTGTGAGGCTACCAGAAACTTTTCAGAGTTGGGCTTGGCTAAAACCCTAAATATTACAAATATCAGAAAAGACGTCACTTAGCAAGTCAGACCCGTGTCTCAAAGAGAGATTCAGTTTCAAAGAAGTTGAGTGCACTAACTCTACTTTCACTCTGTAAACAATGATCTGATCCCCCCGAAGATATCGGGTGCCTGGCTGGACCGGCAAGACATGGCAGTGTTATTTCTCTTTCTCTTCCACTCACCCTTTCCTTTTGGAACACCTGTCCACCAGGAAGTTCCAAGAGGTGTTCCAGGGGGCCAGGGGGCATACCATTGCCTCTGCATATATCCTGCTTTTCAGGTGAGTGGCCTTGTCTTGACACTGTCCCACTATAGCTCTTGAAACTAGGCATTGTACATGCCTTCCACTTTTGACTTTCATGGTAGCAAGGCAAGAATCCAAATTTTATTGAGGAAGGTAATTTGGGGATACATACTCAGAATTCAAGCAGTCAAACAAAAGGCACCTAACTCATTGTCCAGCACAGGTCTTGTGTGTCTTATTAAAAAGAGTAGTACTTTGATTTCCTAGTGAACTGAAATCTACACCCACTAATGGGGTTCAGATAGAGGAGTCTACAAAACACAATTAAGAGACTCTACCATGTTCTACAGGAGTCTTTGCAGAGTCTCTCCAGACTACAGAATTCTAGCAAACAATGAAATCAAGCATAGGCAGAAATTAAGCACATGTGTGAGATCACTATTGGTCTGTGCAAGCAACTACTCTATTCAGTAACCTGTAGATCATTTTGGGCCTCATTACAACATTGGCGGTCTTGGCCTAAGACCGCTGAAGCTACGGGCGCCAGTATACCACCAGTGCTGGCAGTATCTCTGGCTCCCTATTTTGATTTTTCCGCTGGGCCAGCGGACAGTAACAGTGTTTCCATCCGCTGGCCCAGCGGAAAAGTCACATCAACATTGCAGGTGGCTCGTAATATGGCCGGCGGCAATGTTGATGTGCAGCGGGTGCAGTAACACCAGTCGCGCATTTCACTGCCCGAAATTTGGGCAGTGAAATGCACGATGGGGCTGTGCCTGGGGGCCCCTGCACTGCCCATGCCAAGTGCATGGGCAGTGCAGGGGCCCCCAGGGGCACCCCAAATTCCCCTTACCGCCAGCCTTTCCTTGGTGGTGCTTACCGCCTTGGCCAGGCTGGTGGTCAGGGACTCATAATCCCCAGGGCAGCAGTGCCTGGCGGAAGCCTGGTGGTATGTTGTAGGGGCCGTCAGTATGGCCGTGTTTATTGCACCACGGTCATAATAGCTGGCGGAACACTGCCAGCCTGTTGGCGGTGTTACCATCAGCTTAGCGCCGGCCGCCAGGGTCATAATGAGGCCCTTTGTATTGTATCTTGCACAATTGTTAATATAGCCTATATGCAGAACTATCTATCCAAATACAAGACACAGGCCCTCATTCTGACCTTGGCGGGCGGCGGAGGCCGCCCGCCAAAGTCCCGCCGTCAGGTTACCGCTCCGCGGTCAAAAGACCGCGGCGGTAATTCTGACTTTCCCGCTGGGTTGGCGGGCGGTCGCCTTCAGGCCGCCCGCCAGCCCAGCGGGAAAGAGGCTTCCACGATGAAGCCGGCTCGGAATCGAGCCGGCGGAGTGGAAGCTGTGCGACGGGTGCAGTTGCACCCGTCGCGTATTTCACTGTCTGCGCAGCAGACAGTGAAATACATGTAGGGGCCCTCTTACGGGGGCCCCTGCAATGCCCATGCCAGTGGCATGGGCACTGCAGGGGCCCCCAGGGGCCCCGCGACCCCCCCTACCGCCATCCGGATCCCAGCGGTCGGACCGCCGGGATCTGGACGGCGGTAGGGGGGGTCGGAATCCCCTCGGCGGCGCAGCAAGCTGCGCCGCCTTGGAGGATTCAATGGGGCGGCGGTACACTGGCGGGAGCCCGCCAGTGGTGCCGGTCCGACCGCGGCTTTACCGCCGCGGTCGGAATCCCCATTGGAGCACCGCCGGCCTGTCGCCGGTGCTCCCGCGGTCCTCCGCCCTGGCGGTCTTTGACCGCCAGGGTCAGAATGACCGCCACAGTCTCTGGAATCCTATGTTCAGCCCTCATCTTACCTGGTTGTTTAAATGTGGTTCCTTGGAGGAGTTGATGGTTCATTCTTCATGGTCACGCTGTCAGTATCTTAGTCAGAGAGTGCAGCATCATGAACAGTGGCCCTGCCTATCCTGCCTTGACACAGGATCCCAGAAAAGCCTGTAAGACCTCTACACTAGTCACTCATTTTCAGCAGTGACTTTCTTAAAACCACATTGGGATTCCACTACAGTAATATTATTGGGCCTCAATGGATCGGCAGCAACTCATAGATGGAGGTAGCACTGGCACGCTGTTAAAGTCTCACTGATTACAGGGACAGGTTGTCATTCAGTGTTTGTTGATGTTCCACATTGTTTGCCATGCATACCATACAGAAAGGCCATAAGAGCCCCTGTCTCGTGGGTCAGTGCCAGTAATTCAAGCCAGCGCATTTGAGTGCCCAATGCTCCAGGAACATGTCTAGGTTCCTTCTTCTGAGCTGTCTCTTCTTCACCAGGGCCAGGCAAAACTATTCCCTCTCTGAGCACACCTTCTAGGCATTAGGCAAACCTACAGTTCTCAGCAAATGGCAAAGACGTCTGGTGATGCCACTCACCTCTGGAAAACTGGCTGTCAAACAGACACCATCGCTGAATCGCAGTATCTCTTTGGATAGTCTACAAACATTTCCTTGTTGGTCAAGAAGAATTTGGAACTTCAACAAACTGTCCTATGAAGTGCTCACTTTGTAAAATAATGAGTGCTGGTGCCCCAACCACTGCTCAGAAGCCCATGTCCATGGCTTTTAAATGTCAGCACTCCCAACGCTAAGGCTGCATAGTCTTGAATCCACCTCAAACCTCTTTAATCCACTAGCAGACACTCCCTGCACCTTTATCTTATTCTTGCATGTTCCTGCTTTCTCCTTTTGTTGCAGGTTTTCAATATTTCTCTTTCTCCTTCTATCCCATTTGTGTGGTTTTCTCGCTCTTGCTCCCAGGCAATGTCTGAAAAAATAATTGCCGGTCCCCACAAACGAGTGCTGGTGGCCTCCACTGGTAACTACAGGCTCAAATTAAGTGCTGCCTCTGTGGCACTTAGGCCGTCATTACGACCCTGGCGTTCGGTGTTAAAGCGGCGTTAATACCGCCAACAGGCCGGCAGTAAAGAAAATAGGATTTTGATACTGGTGGTAACCGCCAACACAGACAGCCACTTTAACACACCGACCGCCAGGGTGGTAAGTGCTGCTGGGATGGAGACTTCGGTCTCCAGCCCGTGGCCGTCACAATCCCACCCTCGGGATTACGACCCAGCCTACCACCATGGTTTTCGTGCCAATCTTACCGCCACAAAAACCATGGCGGTAGGCACTATCAGTGCCAGGGAATCCCTTCCCTGGCACTGATAGGGGTCTCCCCTGCCCCCTTCCCCTTCCCATAGTCCTCCCCCACCCTCCCCCACCCTCTCCCACCCCCCACACATGTACATACCCACACGCGCACCCATAGACACACATGCACACAAGCATACCCACATCCACCCACACATGCCCACATACATATCCACACACTGCAACACATACCAACATACTTTGTTACACACAAGCATTCACAACTCACAACATACACTTACATTCAGTCTTTCACTCACTCATTCAACGTGACTCACACCTGCATGCACGCATACCAAAACATACACACACACCACCCCACATACACACAACACCCCCACCCCCTCTCCTGTCGGAGAACCCGACTTACCTGCTTGCAGGGGGACCTCCGGCTGGAGACGGGCCACGGCGCTTCTGTCAGCGGCAGCGGGCATCAGCAAAACACCACCCAGCCGTATCATTGGTCATGATACGGTTGGCAGTGTTTTGCTGTTTTGGCGGTGCTGCTGTCAGCAACACCGCCTTACTGCCATCTGCAGCCATGACCGTCGGTGGTATTCCGCCAGCCTTCTTGCGGAATACCGTCGACGGTCATAATACGTGTAGAAGGCTGGTAGCCACGATGGCAGCATGTTGGCGGCCATCGCCATGGCGGTAGGCGGCAGTTAAAGCCAAAGTTATAATGAGGGCCTTAATATCTTAACATTCGCTGAACTTCTGTGGACTAGGCCAGGACCTATTTTTTATCTTTTCCTGTTTAGAGCCTTGAATTCTTGCTTAAGGTCCTCTGAAAATCTTCTGGCATTCCTCCAGTGCAACTTTATTGCAACCTAATTTCAGTGGCCCTACCTAAAGTGTCTGATTTGCATCATATTTAACATTATGTATTGCTAGCTTCAACACGTAATTATCAAGTATAATGGTTTAAAAGTTATCATTAACTTACTGTTTGAACACAATAGAAAAGTCATACAATATCTAAATAGTATCCATTGTGCAGTAATCAGCAAATTATTTATTATTCAACCAAGAGTTTCAGCCTCTATAATAATACCATTTATAATAATAAAATGTTAAATGCCATCCTTTTGGCTTTGAAAATGTTTGCTTTTGCCATAGTTTTGGTAAAACGTTTTATGGGAGAGGTGATCTGCATTAGTAGTACACAGCAGTGAAGGGAAAGAGAACTTCTTTCTATGCAGGTGTGTCCTTGTGAAACGGCAGAATGCCATCACTTATATGGCAGCTATCCAAAGCCTGAAGTAGGCTGAACCATTGCCCAGTGCTGTAGTGAGTGGAAGAAAACTGTGAATGGCACAAAAACAGACCAATGGATGAAGAGGGTTAGTTTATAGTCCCTATAAATACATATTTCATGTACATAATTATGAGAAAATCAAACATTTTTGGCAAGACCCAGATTTAAAAATGAAATCAAAATTATGAACATGCTCTTGAAGTAATTTGCATTCTCATATTTGTTGAAGTGAAAATTATAGCATTTGTGAATATTCATTTTTGGAATCAATTTCATGCCACCAGGAACAAACCTATCTTGTGAACTAATTCTCATCCTCTGATGATAAGTAAACAATCACAGTTGTTGAATTAGTCAGAGCCACATCTTGAAGTCGGGTTGGGAGGTAAATGGTGATTGGCTGATGCCTCTATGACAATGGTTCCCAACCTTTTGACTCCTGAGGACCCCCCAGAGAACCACAACTGGTAGTGGGGGACCTCCAAGCAACTTGTACAATTTACATTTCAAACATTAAAACAGCAATTTGTAAAAAATACACAAACAAGTACACATCAAGGAAATACTCGGATAACTAAAGATATAATTATTTTATATTGAAAAATATGCAAAAATTAAAAAAAGTTAATGGGAAATTGGTGCTGCATTTCAGGGACTAACTTTTTTAATGCTTGATTTTATTTAGGAAAGCTGACTCCAGAGGTCAGATTCTACATTTCCAAACTGTTTGTATTTTTTTTAGGCACATATGAACTGAAAAAGCTTTTTCACATAAATATGTGGTGGTGAAAGAAAGTAAAACCAGAAGAGTCTCTCATCTTTTCAAAGCCTCTCTGTCACATGCAATTAATTTGTTTTTTAACACCTCTCATACCAGTGTAGGGTGCTGGAGCACGTTACAGGGTACTAAAAGGTGTAGGATTCTCATGTCATCCAAACTGGTGTGCATTTTCCAAGCGTGTTTACTCTGGAGATGCACAAACTCAGGATTCAGAAAATAACACAGTGGTAAGCATTGACTTTAAGAATAGGAAGGTAATTTCTACGCAAGCAAACCTTTTTTAGCAGTATAAGGACAAAGAAGGACTGGGGGAAAAAAACATACTTTCTAACCTGTACCATGCAATCTGCATGTAGCTCTTTGATGGCTGCTCATAGCTCACTTTGCTAGAATAAGATTGCAATTTATGAACTACACAGTAACAAAAGGATCTCTGTATCAAAAACAGTAACCCACTGTGCTATGCACATAAAGTACTGTTCTTTGCATGATACATGTTCTTTGCAGCAGGCATATTGACCATCTGTGCTATCCTTGGCTGAGTCAAAACTGCCACAAGACAAAACTCTCAACTCTCTCCAGCAGGTACATACATCACTGGAGTTATCTTGATATTTTTGCCCAAAAGCTGCTGGACATACAAGGAACTTTGCAGTGATTTTAAAATTGCTGCACAAATGTAAAATGTAATAAATATAAAAATATGCAGCGAAAGGCCCCAGCTGGAGAAGTGCTTTCCTGCTGGCACAGGCCTGCAGACCCCCTGGGAATCTGTCACAGACTCCTGAAGGTCTGCGGCCCACAGGTTGGGAATTGCTGCTTGATGAGGACTGTGGGAGGGGAATCCTCTGACTTAAGAGCTGGTGGCTGCAGGCTGGTATCATGAACAGTGTCCTTTTGATATACCACAATTCAGTAGACTGGGGACATGATTTTTGACTAAGAAGGAATCCTCCCACCTTCCTTTCAGCTGCAGATAACTTAGGGAGTGACGGTTGGATCACGTCACTGCTCCCGCTGGGCTCGGGTGGCTGACTCACGAGACAGGGTAGACTGCAGTTATGTGGGCCCTTCATCGGAGGAACATAGACAGAGTCAGAACATGGAGGGTGCAAAGCTTTTCAACAGGAGTTAGCGAGCATGTGACAAGCAGCGACCACCAAGCAGAGATATTAAGAGGATCACCATTGGACCCTCCAAGGAGGATGAACTACCTGAAGCTAATTTTGTGAGAGCCTGTGGGACATTTTCTAATGGGGAGGGGAATATGATAGCTATACAAGCAGGGGATTAGGAGCCTAAAGAACAGCTGTTTTACAGCAGCAGTAGTGAGGGACAGGCAGGGACATCTTAAGGAATTTGGGGGCCTGGGCTAAACAAATTTCTGGGGCCTGTATTAAAAACAGATTTGAATTTATAATCCAATTTCAGCTATTTCATACCATCTTGGGCCAGGTCACTGACAATGCACAGGCACATCTGCCGAAATGTTAAATATGTTGACATCTATTATTCAAAGCTAGTGACTTGTGTTTTCAATATTGTAACACAGCAGCAACTCACTAATATTACTGCAAATAATCTCTGTGAAACCCTCCCATTTCTCACATGTGAGGTCCTAGTTTGATCCAAAATAATCTTTTTTATGGATGTTGTATGAAACATAAACACAACATTTTTCTGCAAAATGTCTATAATAGACTCTCACAAATCACCCACATTAAAAATAAAAATAAGAGAGTATTCCAAACAATTTTCATAGCAAATGCTCAAAGTCATTACAGAAAGACTCTCTGCAGCACAGTGCCTGCTCTACTGGGGGGGCGAAAGGCCGGGGTTCTTGGCCAGAGTCCAATTTGCCCATGCCTTAAAATGTCTCTGTGAACAAATACACGTTGAGGTCGGCACTTGGGAGAAAAGTGGAAGATAGTGAGACAAGGAGCAAAGAGATTCAGAAGTATTCTGTTGTGTGAAAAACACACAGAGCTAAGAAACTTCCTCGCACCTCATTAAAAAGTCCTGCCAGGTTTCAAAATACTAAAGAAAGACCTGTGAGACCTAGTGGGAGCAGTTTTATTTAAGAGCCAACAACCTCCTTAAACTCCTTCTTAAAGCTTATGAACATGAAGGAGAATAAGAAGGAGTTACAGTGTGCTGACAATGGAGGTGGAGAGGATGGAGGGAAAGCAAGGCTGGAAGAAGGAGAGGGAGTGCAAATATATTTAATGAGTATTTCACACAGACCTCCTTCCTGGTCCCTCCACAGGCTGTTAACCATAGTGTAGACATTCCCCTCAGCAAGAGGACTGAGTGCCTGCAATCCTCCAGTTAACCAGTGGCTGGTGGGGAGCCCTTCAGAAAAGAGTCCTAAGCACAAAATTGGAAAACTGTAAAATAACTGGTAAGCCCCAAGGCTGATTACATGAGTCCAGCCCAGACCTGAATATCCTAATCCTACAACTGAAGACAGAGAGTATATCAATGTTTGAGACTTCCGAGCAGAATCAGAGGGGTATTCAGTAGGTGTGTCAGGCCCTTGACTCTAAGCTATATGAGCTTGCAGAATAGATGAGGCTTTTAGAAGAAAAATTTAAGAACACTGATAGAGTTCCTATAACTCTAGAATAAGCATCTAATGGATTACATAGAGGGGACCAAGATACACTCTAGAAGGAATAATTTAGGAATTCTAGGTGTCCCTGAGGGACAAGAAGACAGTAACCTGAAATATTTTGTAATCAAACTTCTTAAAGCAGGACTCTTGAAACATAGGTTGGACCTATATTTAGAGGTGGAAATACAGAGAATAAACAGAGAACCTTATAGGCACAGAGAAAAATATTGAACTCCACGAAAAAATTGATTCATTTCCTAATCTATTCCACACAAGAGATAATTTTATGTGGAGACCTGAAATATGCCCCTTTAAAGAGTGACACCTCTACATATCAGGTTTCGCTCAGATATTAGCAGGATTCCAGCATGAAAGTAGTGGGAGCTTGGATGTAAAATGGAAGATTTGAACAAACTGGGGCAAAGGCACAGCTGAAATTTTCAGCCCTTCTAAAAGTTATTTGGAAGGACAAGATGCATTACATAAAGGAAGCTGGTGAGGCAGATTAATTAGTTAAGACAACAAAGTTGTCAGTAGTCATTGATAGTCAGGTGGTGTAGTGATAATTTGTTTACGCTTCTGAACTCATCCAGGCCCCCTGAAACATTTTTGAAAGCTAGACACCTAGCTGAACCTAGGACGAGGAGACTTGTGTTGCTCCCACCAGGTATTCCTATCCAGAAGCCCTTGTAAACCTCAAACCTTTCCTAATATTGTGCATTTCCCTTGTATTCTATGGCATACACTTCTGGAATCAGCAAGAATCCACAACATGCCTTCCAGTCAGTGTTCTCTTACTTATCCCAATAAAATTCCTACTCTACTTGTGTGACTGGGCCTAGTGCCTCCGACAGGAACAGATCAAACCAATGTCAATGAGTGTCCCTTTACGAGGACTCCCATTGATGTGAATTTGATCTGTTCCTGTTGAAGGCACTAGGCCAGGCCAACCAGGCGGGGCGGTGTTGTTAATGGAAGACGTGGGGAAATGCTGGGTGGTAGGTATTTTGTGGATTCCTTTTGAAATGCCCAAACATGTGCAATTTTAGTCTAATTGTGAGGTTTACAGGGCATTGTGGGTAAGAAAATGTTGAGAGGTCCTCAAGAGGCACACCACCCTATATTCACCTGGATGTCTAGTTTTTAGCCTGGTTTTGATAAATTTTCCTGGGTGGCCACCGAACTCAGGCCCAAAAACTGCAGCCACTCCTTTTGTTGATTTTGCCATATTGCGTCTTGGACCCTGCCCTTCTGCGGGAATTAGGCCAACCCACACAGGTGAGGTAGCATTTTTATCAGGAATATGTGAGAACTCTGAGTTGCAGGAAGTTTGAGGCTCCCAGCCTTCAGGGATACACACCAGCCACCATTGAGTCCTCCTGGTGTCTAGTTGCCATAAATATCAAAAGTTGGTAGATTTTCTCTAGAGACATTGTACACCCTGTCAGAGAAAGACAGAAATGACAACTATTACTGTACAACCATCTACTGCACAAGTACACACACATGCTGGTTCAATTTGGCATGAGGCTGAGATAAGTTCAAAATGTAAACTTTATTAACAAGAGATTTCTCATAAATGAAACATACTGTTCAGAATACTGAACCAATGACTCACAGCTCATGACCTCAATGTGTATTTGTACACAACAAGGGACCGACCACTTTACAGGCCATTCACATGTCTTTCATATGTGACACACACAAAATCATTCATACTGCCAGCCAGGGGCCCACCACATTACAACACTCAAATCAACAAACAGCACCATTCAAGGGCCCATCACTTTCATACGCCCATAGGACTGACACAACAAGGTTACCACCTGGCAGCTGACAGAGTGTGCAGACTGGCGTTTGGCTGGCATTGTGTGTGTAGTGACCAGCAGCAAGTCACTACACACAAGCGCACACACACACTTCCAGCTAAATGCCATCTCACACACACACAGCTGAAGGCAAACCGCACACACTGCTAGCCGGATGCCAGTTCAGACACAACATTCACACTGCCTGGAAGATGGTGGAATATGTTGACTGGTGTTTCAGTGGTAGTGTGTGTGTGTAGTGACTTGCTGCTGGTCACAACACATACACACACAGGCAGCCAAATGCCAGTCCACACACACTGCCAGTCACATACACCACCTGCCAATTACCAGTCTACACACACCACCAGCCAAACACTATTACACACACACTGCCAGCCAAACACCTATCCACACACACCACCATCACATTGTTTTTTCAAACAATAAAACACAAACCTATTTGAAGGAAATGAAAAACCAACAATGGCCAACAGTGAAACTCAACAAAAAATATACAAGGATACAGACCAGCAAGTTCACTTTTACTCTCTCTATTGCGCCCAATACTTGAGTTGTGTGTGGGACAATTTAAAACATGCAGGCACACATAGCCCAGGATTAGAAGGACATGTCCAACAGTAAATATGACTCTCCATTAACACACCTCTTTGGACACGGACTCTACATCGCTTACAGGTACATTTATTTGTGGTGTGGGAGGAATGCAATCAGGAAAGTAGCCATCTTTCAATCTGGCCACATCCTGCACCATTCCAACTCAGGGAACACTTGCTTGCTGAGCTACAACAGGGCTGCATATTAATGACTGCTCAAACTGAGCAAATGTCATCTTGGAATCTGGAGAACAATCCTTGAATACAACAAAGGCATTGAAGGTTGCCATATGAAACAAATGAGCATCCAACTTCTTTTACTAAGGTCCATATTTATACTCCCTTTGTGCAAACGTAACACCATATTTATATTTTGACGCTAGACCTGTCTAGCATCAAAATATCAGAGTGCGCATCATTTTCTGGATACGTGAAACCGCCTTGCGTCAATGGGATGCAAGGTAGGCGTTCCTGTCCAAAAAATGACCCAAACACCTGTGCGCCATATTTATCCATCCATCCATTTTAACGCCTGGGACAGGGCAGGCGTTAAAATGAGGCAAACACAGCACTACTTAAGGAAAACTCACACAAACAAAATCATCGCTCAAGTAGGACAACATGGAGGTGCTACTCATGCAGCATGCCAGAAGCCACAGAGAACAGAACCAACAGCAGCAGCTACCACCACACAAACATGGACAATATGGCAATGGCCTTCTGGTCGGTAAGTCCAGAAACCTAGTAATTTACATACAGCAACCCTGTAGGACACACAAGACATACACCACTACATTGACATGTGGCCAGGAAGACACTGATGTGTGACACTGGTAGTCATGTTTGATATCCTGACCCAATGTGATACACACCTATGGACAAATGACTGTTGCAAATAACAATAGATGCAACTCTAGAGCCACAAGGGATCAATTAAATACCACACAGTGACAATGCCATGCACTTAACTGGCAGTATAACTTGGAAGATTAGCCATTCAATATCACATAAGGCCACAGTCAACCCCACACCCTTCCAAGCAATACGTCCTGTGTAAGGGGTGTGTAATGTGTGTTGCTGCAGGTCAAACACCATGAGACACATGATGACGCTGACTCAAATGAAGGTGACATGGAATTATTGAGGCAGTACCAACATCTCACATCACTCCTGGGGTGACATTGCCAGCTAACAATAAGGAAGTGGACTGTGTAATGAAAACATGTTGACGTGACACTAGTGCAAAGTGCACACTGCTACACTTACTGAATGAGTCAATTCCCCATCTACATAACAGATGTACAGGGAGATGGACCTTCCGACACTAAAACCTTCACCCCCACAACCAAGTTAGCCTGCTCACCTGGAGCAAGTTCAGTAGTGTAGGTGCACAGTTGCACATGAGCCAACTGGGTGAGAGAACAAAAACAGGTTTGCATAGAACTAGTCACACATGGGATAATTGTGCATTGTCAATACTGAACACTTCAGTGCTGCCAACCTATGGAGATGTATTGTGCATTGTCACCTAGCCAAATCCAAGGGCCTCACTGTTGCATTTCACCTGCAAGTACATATGTCTAATTGGATGGGATGTCCAGGCCATGTACTGCAACCATATTACCACCACAGTGGAATCTATTGTGTGTGTGGAAGTATCATGTCACCTCCAGTGAATGGACACGGACACATCTTTCTCACTACATTACACATGGGAGATACACACTGAACTGCAAGTTTCTAAATATACCAGATAAATCAGGCCAATTATCCAAACACTAGTTTTGATAGTCAAACAACCCAATGCAGAAAGAACCACACAGAAGCCTAGGATCCCACACAATACCACAAACACATATGAGTCACAGGCAACACAAGATAACAACTGCCATGCAAAGTGACATTCCTAGTGCAACCAACAACAAAATACTTACCCCCATTTTCTCTTTCAGCTGATCAGGATTATGGGATCCAGCCATGGATCATGACCCCATTTGCCAACCCAATCACAGCAGCAGAGCATGCCTATAATGAGGCACATTATAGGACACTCACCATAGTTTAACAGACTTTTGGCATCCTGAAGCCCAGATTCAGGTGCCTGGACATCACCGGAGGCAGCCTCCTATAATCCCCAGAAAAGGTCTGCAAGATCATTTTGACCTATTCCATCCTGCACAACATTTGTGTTAGGAGGAACATTCTCCTATATGAACCGGAACAACAACTGCCTGAAGAGGAGGAGGATGCTGTCTGGGAAAATGAGGGGGAACATCCTAGCATAGCTGCTGGAATGCGTCGCAGACAACAGATCGTACAAAAAATGTTCCAACAATAGTCACTATCACCACTTTGTTATGATATGGAATTAAACACCTCACTTCATCACTCAATCATGCTCTGGGTAATTATTTATGCATCACATGATCTCTAGGAATCCTAATTGGAGTATTGCCTCATGGAGCATTGCAGAAAGACACATTTGCTTACTTCAGATGTCACATTACTTTTGATGGGTATGAATGTACAGCAAACATCATACACAGTTTTATGAAATACATCCTGTCTATTTCACATTTGAAAGGCAATTTCATAGGACCACAGCTATGAGACACATCCATGTTGCCAACATGGTCCATTGCAGCATATGACACCCAACTAAGACACCATCAATCATAAGGTAAAAAAGTGCACAATACATGGGGCAGTGGATGTGCAATTGCATTGGTAACTGGAATGTATGACGAGACCCTTGACAGCAGTAAGTGTGACATCAGCCATCTCTGCAAGGCGCATATGTGACAAGAAGTGCATCAAACCTGAAAATGGATAGCACGAGTGCCCTTGGTATGACAAGCATTGCTCACAAGACATGCCCTGTGCAGTCCTGTAGGAGGCTGGACTGGCTTGTAGTGAGTACCAAGGGGTACCTACACCTTGCACCAGGCCCAGGTATCCCTTATTAGTGTATAGGGTGTCTAGCAGCTTAGGCTGATAGATAATGGTAGCTTAGCAGAGGAGCTTAGGCTGAACTAGGAGACGAGTGAAGCTCCTACAGTACCACTAGTGTCATATGCACAATATCATAAGAAAACACAATACACAGATATACTAAAAATAAAGGTACTTTATTTGTATGACAATATGCCAAAAGTATCTCAGTGAGTACCCTCAGTATGAGGATAGCAAATATACACAAGATATATGTACACAATACCAAAACTATGCAGTATAGTATTAGAAAACAGTGCAAACAATGCATAATTACAATAGGATGCAATAGGGACACATAGGGATAGGGGCAACACAAACCATATACTCCAAAAGTGGAATGCGAACCACGAATGGACCCCAAACCTATGTGACCTTTGTAGAGGGTCGCTGGGACTGTAAGAAAACAGTGAGGGTTAGAAAAATAGCCCACCCCAAGACCCTGAAAAGTGAGTGCAAAGTGCACTAAAGTTCCCCAAAGAGCACAGAAGTCGTGATAGGGGAATTCTGCAGGAAAGACCAAAACCAGCAATGCAACAACAATGGATTTCCAGACGAGGGTACCTGTGGAACAAGGGGACCAAGTCCAAAAGTCACGATCAAGTCGAGAGTGGGCAGATGCCCAGGGAATGCCAGCTGTGGTGCAAAGAAGCTGCTACTGGACATTAGAAGCTGAGGATTCTGCAAGAACGACAAGGGCTAGAAACTTCCCCTTTGGAGGATAGATGTCCCATGCCGTGGAGAGTCGTACAAAAGTGTTTTCTGCGGAAAGACCGTAAACAAGCCTTGCTAGCTGCAAAGCTTGCAGTTGGGGTTTTTGGGTGCTGCTGTGGCCCAGGAGGGACCAGGATGTCGCCAATTGCGTCAGGTGACAGAGGGGGCGCCCAGCAAGACAAGGAGCCCTCTCAGAAGCAGGCAGCACCCGCAGAAGTGCTGGAACAGGCACTACAAAGTGGAGTGAAATGGTGCTCACCCGAAGTTGCACAAAGGAGTCCCACGTCGCCGGAGGACAACTAAGGAGATTGTGCAATGCAGGTTAGAGTGCTGTGGACCCAGGCTTGGCTGTGCACAAATAATTCCCTCGTCAAGTACACAGGAGCCAGAGTAGCTGCAAAAGACACGGTTCCCAGCAATGCAGTCTGGCGTGGGGAGGCAAGGACTTACCTCCACCAAACTTGGACTGAAGAGTCACTGGACTGTGGGAGTCACTTGGACAGAGTTGCTGGATTCAAGGGACCTCGCTCGTCGTGCTGAGAGGAAACCCAGGGGACCGGTGATGCAGTTCTTTGGTGCCTGCGATTGCAGGGGGACGATTCCGTCGACCCACAGGAGATTTCTTCAGAGCTTCTAGTGCAGAGAGGAGGCAGACTACCCCCACAGCATGCACCACCAGGAAAACAGTTGAGAAGGCGGCAGGATCAGCGTTACAGAGTTGCAGTAGTTGTCTTCGCTACTTTGTTGCAGTTTTGCAGGCTTCCAGCGCGGTCAGCAGTCGATTCCTTGGCAGAAGGTGAAGAGAGAGATGCAGAGGAACTCAGATGAGCTCTTGCATTCGTTATCTAAGGAATTCCCCAAAGCAGAGACCCTAAATAGCCAGAAAAGAGGGTTTGGCTACTTAGGAGAGAGGATAGGCTAGCAACACCTGAAGGAGCCTATCAGAAGGAGTCTCTGACGTCACCTGCTGGCCCTGGCCACTTTGAGCAGTCCAGTGTGCCAGCAGCACCTCTGTTTCCAAGATGGCAGAGGTCTGGAGCACACTGGAGGAGCTCTGGGCACCTCCCAGGGGAGGTGCAGGTCAGGGGAGTGGTCACTCCCCTTCCCTTTGTCCAGTTTCGCGCCAGAGCAGGGCTGAGGGGTCCTTGAACCGGTGTAGACTGGCTTATGCAGAAATGGGCAACATCTGTGCCCATGAAAGCATTTCCAGAGGCTGGGGGAGGCTACTCCTCCCCAGCCCTGACACCTTTTTCCAAAGGGAGAGGGTGTAACACCCTCTCTCTGAGGAAGTCCTTTGTTCTGCCATCCTGGGCCAAGCCTGGCTGGACCCCAGGAGGGCAGAAACCTGTCTGAGGGATTGGCAGCAGCTGCAGTGAAACCCCGGGAAAGGCAGTTTGGCAGTACCCGGGTCTGTGCTAGAGACCCGTGGGATCATGGGATTGTGCCAACAATGCCAGGATGGCATAGAGGGGGCAATTCCATGATCATAGACATGTTACATGGCCATATTCGGAGTTACCATTGTGAAGCTACACATAGGTAGTGACCTATATGTAGTGCATGCGTGTAATGGTGTCCCCGCACTCACAAAGTCCGGGGAATTGGCCCTGAACAATGTGGGGGCACCTTGGCTAGTGCCAGGGTGCCCACACACTAAGTAACTTAGCACCCAACCTTTACCAGGTAAAGGTTAGACATATAAGTGACTTTTAAGTTACTTAAGTGCAGTGTAAAATGGCTGTGAAATAACGTGGACGTTATTTCACTCAGGCTGCAGTGGCAGGCCTGTGTAAGAATTGTCAGAGCTCCCTATGGGTGGCAAAAGAAATGCTGCAGCCTATAGGGATCTCCTGGAACCCCAATACCCTGGGTACCTCAGTACCATATACTAGGGAATTATAAGGGTGTTCCAGTATGCCAATGTAAATTGGTAAAATTGGTCACTAGCCTGTTAGTGACAATTTGAAAGAAATGAGAGAGCATAACCACTGAGGTTCTGAATAGCAGAGCCTCAGTGAGACAGTTAGTCATAACACAGGTAACACACACAGGGCACACTTATGAGCACTGGGGCCCTGTCTGGCAGGGTCCCAGTGACACATACAACTAAAACAACATATATACAGTGAAAAATGGGGGTAACATGCCAGGCAAGATGGTACTTTCCTACAAGTCCATCCCAGGTAATATTTCCTGCCTCTGCCATGTTTTAAGTCTCTGCCCACCCTTCTCTAGAATCATCATCTACACTCACCCAGACTCTCATTCTGACTCCTGTGTGCTTCGCTCTTCAGTATAGCATGCCATTGTTATAGTTCATCAGTCTGCATGGACTTGAGGTCCCATAATCCACTGCCTTGTATTCGGTAAGACCTGTAATCTGCTGTCCATTGCTTCCCATGTGAAAGGTGCGGTTGGCCCCTTATACTGGATTCTCAACTCCAGGACTTGTGAGAGACTGAAGGTGCACACACTTGTGAGCACTCTCATGCAGCCCAGACATTTGACTCTGCCCTGCCCTTGCTGCTGCCCAGAACTGCTTAGAAGCTGACATTTCATGACTCTCCTTTTTGTGCATTGGAGTACAATTCATTTGTGTACCAGAGCCCTTGTGGGATTGAGTAACAGTGCAGAGTACATTAGAAACTGCTCTTTGTTTACACAGTGTTGTTCCTGCTTGTCCCAGTCAGACCCTGCTCACTGTGTAGTTGCCTTGTTCATGTTTGTTCCTGACAGAGCCTACATCCTGTTAGCCAGACTGGTTCCATTGTTTGCGTTAACCAGAGATGTTCCCTGTGGCTTCATATGCCTCATAATTGTTTTCCATGTCCTCTGTTTCATCTTGGGGTATTGTGTCTGGTAGGTCTACGATCAGTCCTCAAATGTATAGAATAGTTTAATTTGTTTTCTTATCTTATTTTGTATGGGACATGTTTTCAAAGGGGCAAATCCAGGCCCCATTCCTTGTCTGGTTTTGCATGTATTCATTAGTTCCAAAGAGTGACAGTGTGCATTGGCTGTATTTGGTACTGTGCCTCCATCCCAACAAACAAGGGCTGCTAATGTGTATGTAAGGACAATACATGTTTGTGCCCTGATGGTCCAGACACAGATTCGCTTCTGCTACCACCTTTTGATTGGGCTTGCGTGGTGACTAGCTGTGAGATTACTCAGCACAGAGACACTGATGTTCCCTGTTGCGGTGGAAATTTTAGACCCCTGCCCTGTGTACAAATGTAGTGATGAAACCTGACTGTTTTTCTATTACTGATCCATAACGTCCCCAATGTCAAGCGAGTACACATAGCACAAGAGGCAACAGATATTACAAACACATATCATGACTGATGTACCTCATTGAATGGTATCTGATGGTTATACCCATTTGTAACATATTCATACATGAACATTACGCCAAATGTTTTGCATGCCGTTCCCACAGAGGCACACAAATAATTTTAACAGACAAGTCAAACACAAAACACACAGGCCATGATTTATTTTTAGTAGCGTAGCCTTGCTGTGCTCTATTGATGCAACACCTGTGCAAACTTGAAAATTCCAATTCAATTTCAAAAGTTTGTGCTGCTGTTGCCTGAGTTAAGAGAGCTAATCCTGCACAACAACATGAGTATTATGGGCCACAGTAGTATGGTTTGCCACATGTGCCCAAACTCTAGAACACACACTGCAAGTCATACCATACTATCTTTGTCTAGTTGTAGGCTACATGCATGTTAAAAATAGAAAAATGACTCAAACACAGTTTAAGACAGAATTTTTGACACAAGCATGTCAAATATGATGCATACGCATTAAAAAAATTACGCGTATGTGTTAAAAAATGATGCATATGCGTTAAAAATGATGCTCACGCGCATTATACATCAATTGGTCCCTAGCATTAATTCCACCAGTGCACCCCAATCATGCGGATATCCATTGAAAATGTATGGATCCATGAATGCATGGGATTTTAACGCATATGCATAAAAAAAATTTGATGCAAACCCTGTAACCATAAAAAAATTACACGCAAGACAAAAAAAGGGCAGCAAATGAGACAGGAAGTGATGTATTAGGATATCCTGTTTGCAGAAATGGTACTGTGGGCGTACTTTCACTTTCACTTTGCAGTCTGTGATTATTCTAGACTGTGTGCCTGTGTTTTTGATTGTCTCTCTGTGAATATTGTGAATTTGTCTACTGTGTGCTCTTTATATTGTCTTTTGGTGTTTGGTAAGTGTCTTTTGTATCCTGTGTAAGTGTATTTGTGTCATTAATTATATTTAGATTTGTCTTTGTACTGTTGGGAGTCTGTGGGTAGTATTAGTTGGGGTAGTTTTGGGCTCTATTTGGGTAAGATGTGTTTCCTTTCTCTACCTCCTTTCCCTGTTTTTCCTTCTTTACTTTTTATTTATAGTTTTGGTGTGATATCGGGAAGGCCACGGCTGGGGCGCATGGGTGAGGCAGACCTAGAAGCATTTGTGTGGCTCATGTGCCCCTTCCTCCCCCTGATGTTGGAGGCTGGGGGCCGTTTGATACAGGGGTATCACACGGAGGCAAGACGGCTGAGGTGGGCAAAGGTGCTGTTCCACCTGAGGTGCATTTTCAACACCCAACACAATGATCACCAACTGAAGCATCGCTGGGCTGACCTGGTGACCCGAGAGCAGGACCTGCTGGACCACTTGGGTGTGATGATTGGTGGCCCTTTTTGTGAGTACCAAATTGACTAATGTGTACAGTACAATGCTCTGGAGTGACAGGAGCAGATGTTGTGACATGCTGCATGCAATGTTTGTGGACATGTGGAATGCAAGTTGAACAAAATGTAAGTGTACCAGGAATGGGATGTATTTTTCATGGTAATACATGGAAGCAATGTAATCCACAGTTTTGTGTAACCATGTTCAAACAGTATTCAGGGCCACACATACCAAACTCTTCATAACCTTCACTATTATCTTAGGTACATATTTCTACTTTGTTTGCACTGCATTTGCGTAATTTCTGGACGCAAAACTAGCACACACCTGCAACATCCAAATAGATTTTGCTAATTTGCTCAGGTGTTGCATCAACAAATGAAGCAATTGCGACACAAAATAAATTTCACATCTGGGCCTAAGTTCACTGTTTCTGTGTGTTTACGTCTGGACAAATAATCATTCATATGGGCAAACTCAAATGGGCCATTATGCTACCAGTTTGCATTATCATAAAACAGGGTCATCTTGTGGCATTTCCGAGTAGGCATTGAAATCCTATCATTGAGTAGCAGGGCCCAACAACATCTTTTGCTTGGGCACAATTGCTGGGACTGAGCTAGTGCAGTTACCATCTGTGTCACTTTGGTGCCAATCCATTTTCTAAAGTGAAAGGGTCAGCATGTGATCCCTGCTCTTTGTGAATGCATGGTCACAAACTATTTCTGAGCATGATGTTGTGCAAGGTACCACTGACTGCTTCCATTATACTATTTTAGTGAAGAAATAGGTTGTTAATTTACTTTCGGTACACTGTGCTGAAATATTACAGCATTTCTACAAATGTAAACTTCTCAGTATGAAGGCAGTAACAGACATGGTGGTCTGCTGAGCTCAGCAGGCCAGCAGTCCTGTGAGTGCCGACATTCCCAAGGTGTTTTCAAATAGAGACCTACCTCATCATGATTGCAGAAGTAGGACATTTGCTATCCCTTTTTTTATTAGCGGACAGTGTCAGTACCACTGATCATCCTACTTGCCAATTGTAAGTTCCTGATTCTGGCAATGTGTGATTTACAATACCTGATATAGGTACACATGGCCCAGAGTAACACATTTCAGGTGCAATGACTACACCTGTGCCCATGCATTATGTCAGCGATGATCAACTAAGCCACTGTTAGCATACATCATTTTGCAGTTTTGAATCAGGAAAGTGGCCAATCCATGTTTAGCGTAACATTGTCATCAAGTAACACACTCGATCTATGCCATCATGTTGTCATAGGGGGCATATAAGGCTTAGGATACACCGCCAAAGTGGCATATGTAACCTACATACAACACTGGCACACCTATTATGACCACTGAAAGCACAATAATTCCTGAAAGCAAATCAGCCCACATGAACATCACCCAGTTACTCATTGTCCCTTGATGCACAAGCCACAATACCTGAGTCACTGGTATTGCAGTGCACCAGGAATGTGGCATTGCATTTGTCTCGAAATTACAAAAGATGAAATGGAGTATCATCTGGAATGTATTAAGCACAAAAATGAGTAATCATGTTTGGCACCACATGATTGTTAGGACCAGTGCATGTGTGCATATGTGTGTCTATCACTCACTGGAGTGACAGTGCCAATGCATGTTTGCAGTGGTATGTCTTTTGGGGTGTCTACATGCCTGATTTGCAGCTCTATCATATAAAATGTCACACACAGTGATTTGTTGTTCCAACGTTTGTACAGTGTGCAGACATTGAGCACATATCACCCTTCCATATTTTATAGGTGGACCAGCCCCCTATACCATAGGTGAAGTGACTCGATTCGAGGACCCAGACATATCCAGTGAGTGTTAAAATGTTTGTACTGTGTTGTGTTTGCAGCTGTTGTGTGTTTGACTCTTGTGAGTTGGACTCATTGCAAGTTTTGATGAGCTGGCACGTGATCAGATATTTGACTTGACTGGAGGTTGAAATAGTGTTCCATGGAAGAGTTAGACATTGACTGTCAGAGACTCATATATTGGGAGTCTATTGCTATGCAATAGGCATAGGCAGGTGAACAAGGTGATTTGTTGCCACATGTATAACAAAAATTGATTTGGTGGTGGCCAGTGTTATAATTTAGTCAGCAAGTCATACCCTAATTCACACAGAACAGTGATGCATCAGTTTTACACACCAACGTGCGCATCCCTGTTAAGTAATGAACATGTAGGACTGTGTGGGTGACTGTCCCACAGCATCTAGCTCCAAATGTTGTACTTCATTTACGTGGCACTTGAGTGATATGTCATAGGCGTGCATGCAGGTCAAGACCAGATGGGTGCTTGCACTCAATATGGCTGGTTTAGAAAATGTGTCAGTGAGATCTGATGTTGATGGTTGTCCACAAATAGAAACATGAATGTAGATGTGATTGTCCAATCCTAGTTGGCAGGCATCCTTACCTGTGGTGGACTGATTAAATCCATGTATAGTTGGACAAAGCTTCGTCCCATCCACCTCTGAGGCACAGGGGGAGGCATAGGGGGACAAAATATATGTAGCTAGATGTAGTTGACAGACATGTAATTCAAGCATTCATGTGTGCCAAACTACAATGCCCCCTTATGATTACCAACTGCATACCATCCTGCCAGTTCCAAATACAAATCACAGGTCTTGTGTGTCTTGAATTTGAACCAAAATATAGGGATTAGTTGGCCTGTCACATGTTAAGTACTTGCAGCATTTGTTATGTGATGAATAGCACTACCTATATGCACAGATCATTTAATTAAATACACACCTGGTTGTGCACTGCTGTGCTGTTATATAGTTGATGGGTAGGCTGCATTGGCATGTCATTCCTCAGGGACATTCTTTCATCTGTACTGTGATTTGGACTGCATGATTTGTGAGGAAGTGTTAGATTACCATCTGTGTATGTATCACACAATGATGTCACTAATGTTGCCTGTCTCTATTTTTACAGCTGCCCACATGAATGCTCAGGAAACTCGTGAATTTCAGAGGCGGGCAGTGCGGTACCGACACATCCTCGATGTGAAGGCTGGGTACTGTGTGATGGCTAGGCGGTATTGTCACGAGACAGCAACAGGTGCATGGAAAGCATTTAGCCAAGGGGGGCCAGCATTGGCCACAATAGCCGCCACCACACCAACTCCAAGCACAGTGGACACTGGGATGACAGCCACTACAGCTGGTCCCTCAACCTCTTCAGCACAAAGCCCAACAGCAGCACCATCTGCACCACCACCTCCAACCACGGCACCAGCACCTGCTACATCTAGTGCTTACTCAGACCACCACGGCTAGAGTAATGGACATGTCAGATTTCCATAACCTCCAAAGTGACATGCAATGTATGTTGCGCTGGATGGACAGTCTACAGCATGAGGTGGCCCGCAACAGCAGGTGACTGTGAGCAATAAAGAAAATCCTACGGAGGGCCAATATTTGATTTTATTGTTCCTCACCCCTAATTCTGTCCCCTCCCTCTTCTTTCCTCATACTTTTTTTTTTGTGGGATTAGGGGGCTTAGTGATAGGTTAGAGTAGGCTGTTAGTTTATTTAGGATATGTGGGTTGGGGTGGGGGCAGTTATATTATTACATGTTTGTTTGTTGTTGATGTTGGGGTTTATGTGTAATTTAAAAAAAATAAAAAAATTACAAAATAATACAAAAAAATATATATTCGATTAGTTAGTATGTGTTTAGGTTAGTATATGTTGTCCTACACGTGTCCCATCGTACAAGGGGGGTGGGGGATGATGTTTAAAGTGTTTAGTTACCTGTGGTTAGTAAGTTTAGCTTAGGGTAGTTAGGGCCAGTTGTGGGTAATGTTAGGATAGGTTAGGTTAGTTTAGGTGTTTTACATAGTTTAATTTTCGTTTCATACATATATAATAAGGTTTGATGTACTCCTTTACAGTATATGTCATATGCTTGGGGATCAGGGCCTTTACATGAGTGTACATCGTCAAATATGTGTTTGCCTGTGTGTTCCATCCTGCATGCATCAAAATCCCATTCTTGACATGGTTATTTCCACTTCCAACTGAGCTGTCACATTGGCAGCTACAACAAAGCTACTTCTCTATGCATCTGCCATCCATTAAACCCACCTCAAGTTACTCAAGGTAACTATGGTTCCCAATGTATTCTAAAGTTTGGTGTGATTTTAAATCTTCCATTGTTTGAGTCCTGTGTTGGAATCTTGGGCACTGTGGGACATCTGCCTGCAGCCTGATGTTCATGTGTACTCTGATAAACTGAGTGGTATCATAATCTTTTGAAGTTCAGTATACATAAATCACACCTATGATTTATTACATTGTACTCCCAGGTGACGTTATTGTCCACACACTCATACACATCCATTCCTGCTGTATGGTGTGGGATTAAAGTTTAGAGTCATATGTCACATACATAATGATTGTCTTGTAGGGAATGTGGGCCACATTGAGTTTTGTCTTGTAGATACTTTGGGCCTGACATATACATTTCTACACAGCATTATAATGTTTGTGATGTTTTAACTTCAGAAATGAGCCAAAAGAAGCATAGATGATGATAAAATCCAGACCCTTGGGCATAGATATCAGCCCACATTCTTTCTACACTATTGTATTGACATTCTGTGGCCACTGACATGTTACATGCATCACAAATATCCTATACAGCTGATGTGTCACACTATACGGAGACAAAGTGGTTGTGCTGGTGCTGTTTATTTTAAAGTGCTGTAGTGTAATATTTACATAGTCCAGGATTGTAAGTCCATTAGTGTGACGCCTTCTATTGTGACACAATACAAGTGCAATGGTGAGGGACATGTCATTGGACATGCTGTGATGGAGTGTCATTAAGTGCAGAGGAACATGAATTGCCAATTAGGTAGTGAGAGACAATTGCAGTCTATAGTGGTAAGGTAAACAGTGTGTTGGAGAACAGTGCATGTTACCAACTGTAGTAAGAATGACATGTTATCAAGCACAGGACATAGGAAAATCACTGCCCATGTGGCATGGACTGTTGCTACTGGGTACTCCTACGGCTGATCTGGTGATCTGTTCCACGTCTTCATCTTCTGATGTGTGTGTTGTCTCCTCTGCCCTTGGTAGTGGTGGGTTTAAGGGGGCAACACATACTTCAGTGTTTGAAGAAGTGGACTCTGAATTCCCTGTAGCTACCAACTATGGGGCTATTAAGGGCATAACTGAAGCAAAGAGGAGCTGCTGGTTATTGAGTATAGCAGCTACATCACTGTGGTAGGCAGCCAGGTCGGCCCTGAGGGGATCATGATTGTAGTCATGCATGCAGTGAAATGTTTGGGATGCCATGTGTTGTGGCAACTCCCTAACTGCTGTGGTGAAATCCCTCACACACTGTTGTAGTCCTTGCCTTAGGGATTGTTGGACTTGCATGTCTGCTGACTGTTCTGCGGATGTCATCATGCACATGCGCATCCCCTCAAGGCTGGCTGACATATTTTGCATACCCACCCACACCTCCTTGGCCAGCTCCTGCTGTACTCCCTCTATTGTTATCTCAAAGGTGGTACCAGTGTCATCAGAGTCCTCAGCTGTGTTTGAGCTGCCAGGTTGTACTATTGGGGTGGTGGATTGGTCCTCTGTGATTGCTGTTACATCTGTGCTCCTCCTTGTGACTGAAGGTGGGGTCTGGAGGGTTCAAAGGACATCTTGGAGAGTTTCCTGGCTAATGGTTGTCAGCTTGTCATCCATGTCATCAGGGTAGTCCTCTGCAATGAGATGTTGAACAATAAGTGTGTCTGTGTTGTGGCAGTTGTAATGTGACATCAATGGCTTCCTACTAGTGGATCATTGTAATCTTGGTTCCTGTTCATTGTTCCTGTAATTAATATTAGCATCTCACAGGTCTATGCCCAACCTACATGTCACATGTAGTATGGGCAGTTTGGGGAATTGTCTGTGTCACATCCTCTAGGTGTAGGTTCTGTCCAAATTGTGTGTTGCCACTTTCTTGTCCTACTCAACCATCCCTCTACTTCCATTAGCATGGTGAGGCCTTGCAATGCCTGTGGGTGTTCTGATGCCACTTACACCACACATAACAATATGGAACTGACCCAGTCTATGATATTTCACATACGTCTATTTGTTGCTGAGACCTAGCACATACCATGTATTGCATTGGCATGACACAATACAGATGTCAACATTGGTAGTGTTTCATGCTGATGTTTGCCAACGTGTGCTACATTGGATTGCATTGATGGGCCTGGCAGTGTTCCATTTCCTCTTATGACTGTGCGGGTGTGTTTACCTAGACACATATGTCCTCCCCCTCAATGCTGTTGCCTTAGCAGTATGACAGTTGAGATGTTGCAAGGTGGCATTGCAGCTATTGTAACACAGGCATGGGGTAGACCCTGGAATGGGCAGCATGGGTATGACATTACTGCTGCATACTTCATAATGTAAGTAACAATACATGATGTTTATTGTGCCTATAGACATGAGCATTTGACAGGATTTACACTTTGTTAGGAATTGAAGGGGATTGATCACGTCGTCATCCTGAACCCTCTATTTTGGGTATGTTTGTTCCATGGGCGCCTAACTGCCATTTGCTACTTGACCAGCACACACGGCACAGGTGGTAGTGGCAAATGTTGTCAATGGTAAATGCCACTTGCGGAAATGGCCTGAGACTAGACATTGTCCCCTAGTTCACGTTCTGACAATACCAGCTGTCCTGTGACAGCGGCCCGTTTTACATTCTACCCTACCCTTCTGGACTGCTTTGCCTTTCCAACAGCCTTGGCATGGCGGAGTACACCCATGCAAAGGTTGTTGGTGTTGTGTTGTGCTGTGCCCATGGATTACCCTGCACAGCCCATGCACCTGTGCCGTGCCCCTTTGGTTTTCCACTTCCTGATTTCCATGGCTGACATGCATTGCGTAGTAGGTATGTACCTCCCCCTCCTTGCAGTTCACATTTAGGTGTTTTAGTCCCCCATCCAACTTACCCTGCATATGTGTTGTTTCCTGGTAGTCTGAGCTGTCCTGCGATTCCTGTGACAATCTCCTCTGGGATGATGGCTGCCACCATCTTCTCCATCTCGTCCAGGTCCTCCTGCGGTGCTGGACTCCCACCTCCAGTCTGCAGTGCTGCCTTTCTGTTCTTTGCCATTTTTTCTTCGTCCTGCGCTTGCAGTCATGCAGCATTTCTTGCACTCCGTGACAGTTCTCCGGACCTCTGCCACATGTTTATCTTGTCGACAATTTGTTGCCAAATTCCCTCTCTCCTCCCAATTGGCAATTTTGAGGTGACGAAAAGTTGATGCTGGTGCTCAGTCACCTCTCTGACCAGTATTTCATGCTCCTCTGCACTGAAACAACACTTCCTTTTCTTCTTGTCTCTGCCGTGGGTCTTGTCTGTGTTCTCCTGGCTGGTTCCTGGTAGATTGGGGTCTCCCTGGGGTTTCTCCTGGCTTCTGGGATCCATTTTGGGGCTCCTTAGCACTGTTTGATGCGTTTGCGACGCTTTTTGATGCTAATGCAATGGAAAATGGCGCATATCCGGTTTGCAACGCCGCAAACCGGATTAGAGTCATTTTCCCCACGTTAACGTAGTTTTGCTTTACAACGCAGCACAATGGTTAGAATAAAAAAAAAAGACTTTAACCCATGCTTTGCTCCACCGTGCTTCAAAGTATAAATGTGACACACGGGTGTCGCAAAGAAATGGCGTACGCCTGTGTTAACTTTTTTGACGCAAAACTGCATTCACGCAGTTTTGCGTAAAAAAGTATAGATGTGGCCCTAAGTGTGTGACTTATGAACAGCACTGTAGGGCTCTGCCCTTTGATCTACTCTTTATACACCACCCATGTGCTTATTGTAGTCTAAATTGCACACACATTTGTGAATTTTCAGAAACCTGACCCCAAACAGTCATTGGTGAAGTACTTTCATCATGAATGGTTGTCAATATGTGGACATCCCTTCTGTCAGAAAATTTCAAACCTAGAAGTTCATACTTACGCAAGACACTGCACATTTCCCTCTGATGTTTTTTTTACATGTAAGCTCCCTAGGGTACAGTTAGGGTGGACCTACTTTGAACGATTCCTTGAACAATTGCACAACAGTTTAGAAATGATCTTTGTATAAATGGCCTTTGTTAAAAGACCATCTACCATGTTCTTGCCCATTTTTTCTCACTGACTCCAAAAGAGGACAGACAACCAGAGGGGGAGGTTAAGGTGAGCAATAGAATATGCCTTATCAGTGCACCCAGAAATTGCAGACATATCCAGGCAGCATATACATCTTAATTTCATATTGTGCCCTCTTGCTAGCAATGTACTGCCTAAAAACCAAACAGCTCTTGAACAGGACCTAAGACTCATCCACAGCTATTTCTTTCCCTAGAACACAGTTCTTGGAAAAATGTTCTACAAAATGATCAAGGCCGCGACTTGAAGGGACAGTCACAATCATGCTGATACAGTGGAAATGTTGAAGCATTATCAAAACAAAATGCAGCATTTGAAGCAGAAACAAATACCAATCATGGCTCATAGTTGCAGGAACTATAGGTGTTACCATCAAGGGACTAGTAGACCAACATAAAGAGAGCAATGGCTTCCTTATCAATTTCAGCAAAAAAGTTAAACCACAGAACTTCTTCAACTCATCCAGATTTGTGGTGCCCACTGACTAGCTTTAGAATAGGACTTAAGTCTGGCACTGTTTTCCCTCAAATACTGGGAATACAAATGAGTCTGGTCAACAATTGTTTAAAAAATGTGCCCATAAACAACTGAATGAAACTTATAGCCAAAATGTTTTCAGTTTTGACTCTATACCATGTGACAGCAATGAAGGGAAGCGACACAGGATGCACCATGTTTGGGGCAACCCAGATGTCAGCACTTTCATTGGGAAGCCTTTCAGCCTCAGGCTGAAATCCAGATTCCTCTTGCTGCACTATCGGCATATCAGTGTTCTCCTCCGAAAAAGGCACTTCCTCCATACTGATAGTGTGAGAAAGTAGCCTCTTTCTAGCCTTGTTACCCCCCACGTTTGGCCTGTTTGTGAGTGTATGTAAGGGTGTTTTCACTGTCTCACTGGGATCCTGCTAGCCAGGGCCCAGTGCTCATAGTGAAAACCCTATGTTTTCAGTATGTTTGTTATGTGTCACTGGGACCCTGCTAGTCAGGACCCCAGTGCTCATAAGTTTGTGGCCTATATGTATGTGTTCCCCGTGTGGTGCCTAACTGTCTCACTGAGGCTCTGCTAACCAGAACCTCAGTGGTTATGCTCTCTCATTTCTTTCCAAATTGTCACTAACAGGCTAGTGACCAATTTTACCAATTTACATTGGCTTACTGGAACACCCTTATAATTCCCTAGTATATGGTACTGAGGTACCCAGGGTATTGGGGTTCCAGGAGATCCCTATGGGCTGCAGCATTTCTTTTGCCACCCATAGGGAGCTCTGACAATTCTTACACAGGCCTGCCACTGCAGCCTGAGTGAAATAACGTCCACGTTATTTCACAGCCATTTTACACTGCACTTAAGTAACTTATAGGTCACCTATATGTCTAACCTTTACCTGGTAAAGGTTGGGTGCTAAGTCACTTAGGCCCTCATTCTGACCTCGGCGGTCTTTTCGCAAGACCGCCGAGTTACCGCCGCGGTGAAGACCGCCGACCGCGGCGGTATGCCGCTGTGCGCATTCTGACCGCTGGGAGCGTTCCGCCGGGAAACCGCCGGCAGCCAGACTGGCGGTCGGCGGGAAAGTGGAGACTGGTCAACCTCCACCGCCACGCCAGCAGAACACCGCCCCCAGAATTACGACCCACATTTCTGTGTGGCGGTCTTCTGTTGGCGGTGTGCTGTCGGCGGTCACGTCCCTATGGCTCCCGTCGCCTCCCGGAGGACCAACACACAAGGTAAGTTGATCGTCCGTGAGGGGAGGGGGTGGGGGGGTGTTGTGTGATGTGTGCGTGCATGGGGGTGTGCAGATGTGCATGTTGGGGTGCGTGCATGTCGGGGTGCGTGTATGTGCATTTCGGGGCGGGGGTGGGGAGGGGGTTCGTACCACCTCTGGGGGGTGGCAGGGGGGTGGAGGGGGTGGGGGGAGGACTCGGGGGGGCAGTGGGGGGTGGGGGGGGACCCCTATCAGTGCCAGGGAAGGAATTCCCGGGCCCCGATAGTGCCTACCGCCATGGTTCGCATGGCGGTTCCCGACCGCCAGAAACCGCGGCGCTAAGCAGGGTCATGATACAGGTGGCGGTCTTGGGGCGACCGCCGGGCCGGAGTGCGCAAACTCCAGCCCGTCGGTCATGACCGCCGTGGCGGTCGGAGTGGGGAAGTGGCGGACGATCGCGGCGGTGACCGCCGCGGTCAGAATGCCATTTTTTGGACCGCCGGTCTGTTCGCGGTCCGACCGCCGCCTCTCCGCCGACCGCCAAGGTCAGAATGAGGGCCTTAGTGTGAGGGCACCCTGGCACTAGCCAAGGTGCCCCCACATTGTTCACGGCCAATTCCCCGGATTTTGTGAGTGCGGGGACACCATTACACGCGTGCACTACATATAGGTCACTACCTATATGTAGCTTCACAATGGTAACTCCGAATATGGCCATGTAATATGTCTATGATCATGGAATTGCCCCCTCTATACCATCCTGGCATAGTTGGCACAATCCCATGATCCCAGTGGTCTGTAGCACAGACCCTGGTACTGCCAAACTGCCTTTCCCGGGGTTTCTCTGCAGCTGCTGCTGCTGCCAACCCTTCAGACAGGCATCTGCCCTCCTGGGGTCCAGCCAGGCCTGGCCCAGGATGGCAGAACAAAGGACTTCCTCTGAGAGAGGGTGTCACACCCTCTCCCTTTGGAAAATTGTGTGAAGGCAGAGGAGGAGTAGCCTCCCCCAGCCTCTGGAAATGCTTTCATGGGCACATTTGGTGCCCATTTCTGCATAAGCCAGTCTACACCGGTTCAGGGACCCCTTAGCCCTGCTCTGGCGCGAAACTGGACAAAGGAAAGGGGAGTGACCACTCCCCTGACCTGCACCTCCCCTGGGAGGTGTCCAGGGCTCCTCCAGTGTGCTCCAGACCTCTGCCATCTTGGAAACAGAGGTGCTGCTGGCACACTGGACTGCTCTGAGTGGCCAGTGCCACCAGGTGACGTCAGAGACTCCTTGTGATAGGCTCCTTCAGGTGTTGCTAGCCTATCCTCTCTCCTAGGTAGCCAAACCCTCTTTTCTGGCTATTTAGGGTCTCTGTCTCTTGGGATTCCTTAGATAACGAATGCAAGAGCTCATCCGAGTTCCTCTGCATCTCTTTCTTCACCTTCTGCCAAGGAATCGACTGCTGACCGCGCTGGAAGCCTGCAAAACTGCAACATAGTAGCAAAGACGACTACTGCAACTCTGTAACGCTGATCCTGCCGCCTTCTCGACTGTTTTCCTGGTGGTGCATGCTGTGGGGGTAGTCTGCCTCCTCTCTGCACTAGAAGCTCCGAAGAAATCTCCCGTGGGTCGACGGAATCGTCCCCCTGCAACCGCAGGCACCAAAAAGCTGCATTACCGGTCCCTTGGGTCTCCTCTCAGCACGACGAGCGAGGTCCCTCGAATCCAGCAACTCTGTCCAAGTGACTCCCACAGTCCAGTGACTCTTCAGTCCAAGTTTGGTGGAGGTAAGTCCTTGCCTCACCTCGCTAGACTGCATTGCTGGGAACGGTGACTTTTGCATCTACTCCGGCCCCTGTGCACTTCCGGCGGAAACCCTTCATGCACAGCCAAGCCTGGGTCCACGGCACTCTAACCTGCATTGCATGACTTTCTAAGTTGGTCTCCGGCGACGTGGGACTCCTTTGTGTAACTTCGGGTGAGCACCGTTTCAAGCATCCTTGTAGTGCCTGTTTCTGGCATTTCTCCGGGTGCTACCTGCTGCTAAGAGGGCTCCTTGTCTTGCTCTGCGTCCCCTCTACCTCCTGATCCAATTTGCGACCTCCTGGTCCCTCCTGGGCCACAGCAGCATCCAAAAATGCTTACCACACGATTTGCAGCTAGCAAGGCTTGTTGGCGTTCTTTCGGCGGGTAAACACTTCTGCACAACTCTACAAGACGAGCGGGATCCGTCCTTCAAAGGGGAAGTCTCTAGCCCTTTGCGTTCTTGCAGAAACCTCAGCTTCTTCTGTCCAATAGAAGCTTCTTTGCACCCGCAGCTGGCATTTCCTGGGCATCTGCCCATCTCCGACTTGCTTGTGACTTTTGGACTTGGTCTCCTTGTTCCACAGGTACCCCAGATTGGAAATTCAGCGTTGTTGCATTGTTGGTTTGTGTCTTTCCTGCCTTATGCCCCAATCACGACTTCTTTGTCCTTTGGGGAACTTTAGTGCACTTTGCACTCACTTTTCAGGGTCTTGTGGTGGGCTATTTTTCTAACCCTCACTATTTTCTAATAGTCCCAGCGACCCTCTACAAGGTCACATAGGTTTGGGGTCCATTCGTGGTTCGCATTCCACTTTTGGAGTATATGGTTTGTGTTGCCCCTATCCCTATGTGTCCCCATTGCATCCTATTGTAACTATACATTGTTTGCACTGTTTTCTAAGACTATACTGCATATTTCTGGTATTGTGTATATGTATATTGTGTATATTTCCTATCCTCTCACTGAGGGTACACTCTGAGATACTTTGGCATATTGTCATAAAAATAAAGTACCTTTATTTTTAGTATAACTGTGTATTGTGTTTTCTTATGATATTGTGCATATGACACTAAGTGGTACTGTAGGAGCTTCACTCGTCTCCTAGTTCAGCCTAAGCTGCTCTGCTAAGCTACCATTATCTATCAGCCTATGCTGCTAGACACCCTATACACTAATAAGGGATAACTGGGCCTGGTGCAAGGTGCAAGTACCCCTAGGTACTCACTACAAGCCAGTCCAGCCTCCTACATTGGTTGTGTAGTGGTGGGATAAGTGCTTTGAGACTACTTACCACTCTTGTCATTGTACTTTTCATAAGAGAAAAATATACAAAACAAGTTCAGTGTAAATACACATAACCAAAAAGTTTTGCATTTCCTCTTTTCACTCTTTTCTAAGTGCTGAAAAGTACTTCTAACTTTCTAAAAAGTTCTAAAAAGTTTTAAAAGTTTTTTTCTCTGTCTTTCTAAAAGCTCTGACAAACTTTTTTCACTTTTTCTATCACTTTAACTCTCTCTAAAAATGTCTGGCACAGGCCAAAATGTTGATCTGTCCAAACTTGCATATGACCACCTTAGCTGGAAAGGAGCAAGGAGTCTCTGTGTAGAGAGAGGTTTAAGTGTAGGGAAGAATCCTTCCTTGGAATTGTTACTTAACATGCTTAGAGAACAAGATAAGGCTAAAAGTGCCCCATCTGTTGAAAAAGTAGCTAATGGTTCCCAATCTGATCCAGGGACTCCCCCAGGAAAAGATTCAGGAAAGAAACTTCTCAGCCTGCCCATTACTAGACAGTCTAGCATAGTTGGTACAGAGGTTGAATCACACCATACTGATGGTGTGCTCTCACATTATACTGTTAGCCAAGCTGTTAGGGTGCCCTCTGTAAGGGACAGGTCTCCTTCTGTTCATTCTCATCATACTTCTGTGTCTAGGAATGTCCCTCCCACCCACCCTGATGACAGATTGTTAGAAAGGGAGCTCAATAGATTGAGAGTGGAACAAACCAGACTGAAGCTCAAGAAGCAACAGCTGGATTTGGATAGACAGACTTTAGAAGTAGAGAAGGAGAGACAGAAACTGGGTTTAGAAACCCATGGTGGCAGCAGCAGTATTCCCCATAGTCATCCTGCAAAAGAGCATGATTCCAGGAATCTGCATAAGATAGTTCCCCCTTATAAGGAGGGGGATGACATTAACAAGTGGTTTGCTGCACTTGAGAGGTCCTGTGCTGTACAGGATGTCCCTCAAAGGCAGTGGGCTGCTATCCTATGGCTATCATTTAGTGGAAAAGGTAGGGATAGGCTCCTTACTGTAAAAGAAAATGAAGCTAATGATTACAAAGTTCTTATGAATGCACTCCTGGATGGTTATGGCTTAACCACTGAACAATACAGGATAAAGTTCAGAGAGACCAAAAAGGAGTCTTCACAAGACTGGGTTGATTTCATTGACCATTCAGTGAAGGCCTTGGAGGGGTGGTTACATGGCAGTAAAGTTACTGATTATGACAGCCTGTATAACTTGATCCTGAGATAGCATATTCTTAATAATTGTGTGTCTGATTTGTTGCACCAGTACCTGGTAGACTCTGATCTGACCTCTCCCCAAGAATTGGGAAAGAAGGCAGACAAATGGGTCAGAACAAGGGTGAACAGAAAAGTTCATACAGGGGGTGACAAAGATGGCAATAAGAAGAAAGATGGTGAAAAATCTCAAGATAAGCATGGGGATAAGGGTAAAACCAAAGATCCCACTTCAAATCTTAAACACTCTTCAGAGGGTGGGGATAAAACAAATTCTTCCTGTTCTTCTCAACCTGCACACATTAAAAAGCCTTGGTGCTTTGTGTGTAAAAACAGAGGCCATAGGCCAGGGGATAAGTCCTGTCCAGGTAAACCCCCTGAGCCTACCACCACTAATACATCAAGCTCTAGTGCCCCTAGCAGTAGTGGTACTAGTGGTGGGACTGCTGGCAACAGTCAAGTTAAGGGTGTAGTTGGGTTCACTTACGGGTCCATAGTAGAAACTGGGGTAGTCAGTCCCAAGACAGTTTCTGTCACACCTAGTGGCATTGGCCTTGCCACACTGGCTGCTTGTCCCCTTACAATGGATAAGTACAGGCAGACAGTTTCAATAAATGGTGTTGAGGCCTTGGCCTACAGGGACACAGGTGCCAGTATCACTTTGGTGACTGAAAACCTAGTGGCTCCTGAACAACACATCATTGGACAACAGTATAAAATTATTGATGTCCATAACTCCACCAAGTTTCTTCCCTTAGCTATAATTCAGTTTAGTTGGGGTGGAGTTACTGGCCCTAAGCAGGTGGTGGTATCACCTAGCTTACCTGTAGATTGTCTCTTCGGTAATGACCTAGAGGCCTCAGATGTAGAGTTTTATGCCCATGCAGCCATGCTGGGCATCCCAGAGGAATTGTTCCCTCTCATTTCTACTGAAATGAAAAAGCAAAGGAGAGAAGGCCTGAAAACTCAGGATCCCTCTCCATCAACAGGTAAAAAGGGTATCACAGTATCCCCTAACCACCCTACCAGTCAGGATACCATTCCTGTGGTGGGAGAAACCTCTCCTGGGGTGGCACCTGTTCCAAGGGAAGCATCAGCTGGCAAAGCTATACTCCCTGAGGTAGAAGTACCTCTCTGTGGGATAACTAACATTGGTGACAAAAAGAGCACCATTTTAGTTAACATGGAACATCCCTCCAACCCTCCCAGAGAAACTTTAGTGCAGAAACTCTGCACTGCCTCACAACACTTAGGACGGCATCCCTGCCCTAGTGTGGAGCTCATAGGACAGCATCCCTGCCCTGCTCCAACCCAAGAGAAACAGCATCCCTGTTCTCTCTTCCAGCCATATGGACAAAGTTTTTGCCCAGCTATGGCATTTCTGAGACAGCATCCCTGTCTGGCATCTCCATCACTACAAATAGGTTCAGTGGACAATTCCCACTGCTCTAAACTAAAACTTACTGATAGAAACTCTGAAAATACATCTTCACATTGTTGCTTAGCTAAAAAACTTCAAACAGAGTGGTTTACATCCCCACAGGGAAGTAACCATATAGTGGATGATAAAGGGAGTAACCAGTCTATTGCAGAGCTACTCTCTACTTATCACCACTTAGACAATAAAGTCTCAACTGGCCAAGGTTAGCCTTATTGTCCTTCGTTTGGGGGGGGGGGTTGTGTGAGAAAGTAGCTTCTTTCTAGACTTGTTACCCCCCACGTTTGGCCTGTTTGTGAGTGTATGTAAGGGTGTTTTCACTGTCTCACTGGGATCCTGCTAGCCAGGGCCCAGTGCTCATAGTGAAAACCCTATGTTTTCAGTATGTTTGTTATGTGTCACTGGGACCCTGCTAGTCAGGACCCCAGTGCTCATAAGTTTGTGGCCTATATGTAGGTGTTCCCTGTGTGGTGCCTAACTGTCTCACTGAGGCTCTGCTAACCAGAACCTCAGTGGTTATGCTCTCTCATTTCTTTCCAAATTGTCACTAACAGGCTAGTGACCAATTTTACCAATTTACATTGGCTTACTGGAACACCCTTATAATTCCCTAGTATATGGTACTGAGGTACCCAGGGTATTGGGGTTCCAGGAGATCCCTGTGGGCTGCAGCATTTCTTTTGCCACCCATAGGGAGCTCTGACAATTCTTACACAGGCCTGCCACTGCAGCCTGAGTGAAATAACGTCCACGTTATTTCACAGCCATTTTACACTGCACTTAAGTAACTTATAGGTCACCTATATGTCTAACCTTTACCTGGTAAAGGTTGGGTGCTAAGTTACTTAGTGTGAGGGCACCCTGGCACTAGCCAAGGTGCCCCCACATTGTTCAGGGCCAATTCCCCGGATTTTGTGAGTGCGGGGACACCATTACACGCGTGCACTACATATAGGTCACTACCTATATGTAGCTTCACAATGGTAACTCCGAATATGGCCATGTAATATGTCTATGATCATGGAATTGTCCCCTCTATACCATCCTGGCATAGTTGGCACAATCCCATAATCCCAGTGGTCTGTAGCACAGACCCTGGTACTGCCAAACTGCCTTTCCCGGGGTTTCTCTGCAGCTGCTGCTGCTGCCAACCCCTCAGACAGGCATCTGCCCTCCTGGGGTCCAGCCAGGCCTGGCCCAGGATGGCAGAACAAAGGACTTCCTCTGAGAGAGGGTGTCACACCCTCTCCCTTTGGAAAATGGTGTGAAGGCAGGGGAGGAGTAGCCTCCCCCAGCCTCTGGAAATGCTTTCATGGGCACATTTGGTGCCCATTTCTGCATAAGCCAGTCTACACCGGTTCAGGGACCCCTTAGCCCTGCTCTGGCGCGAAACTGGACAAAGGAAAGGGGAGTGACCACTCCCCTGACCTACACCTCCCGTGGGAGGTGTCCAGAGCTCCTCCAGTGTGCTCCAGACCTCTGCCATCTTGGAAACAGAGGTGCTGCTGGCACACTGGACTGCTCTGAGTGGCCAGTGCCACCAGGTGACGTCAGAGACTCCTTGTGATAGGCTCCTTCAGGTGATGCTAGCCTATCCTCTCTCCTAGGTAGCCAAACCCTCTTTTCTGGCTATTTAGGGTCTCTGGCCCTCTTTCCGACCCTGGCGGTTTCAAACCGCCAGGGTGGAGGACCGCGGGAGCACCGCCGACATGCCGGCGGTGCTCCAATGGGCATTCCGACCGCGGCGGTAAAGCCGCGGTCGGACCGGCAACACTGGCGGTCTCCCGCCAGTGTACCGCCGCCCATAGGAATCCTCCAAGGCGGCGCAGCTAGCTGCGCCGCCGAGGGGATTCCGACCCCCCCTACCGCCATACAGTTCCCGGCGGTTCTCCCGCCGGGAACCGGATGGCGGTAGGGGGGGTCGCGGGGCCCCTGGGGGCCCCTGCAGTGCCCATGCCACTGGCATGGGCACTGCAGGGGCCCCCATAAGAGGGCCCCTAAATGTATTTTACTGTCTGCTTCGCAGACAGTGAAATACGCGACGGGTGCTACTGCACCCGTCGCACAGCTTCCACTCCGCCGGCTCGATTCCGAGCCGGCTTCATCGTGGAAGCCTCTTTCCCGCTGGGCTGGCGGGCGGCCTGAAGGCGGCCGTCCGCCAGCCCAGCGGGAAAGTCAGAATCACCGCCGCGGTCTTTCGACCGCGGAACGGTATTCTGGCGGCCCCCAACAGGCCGGCGGCGACCGCCGCCGGCCAATGTCGGAATGAGGGCCTCTGTCTCTTGGGATTCCTTAGATAACGAATGCAAGAGCTCATCCGAGTTCCTCTGCATCTCTCTCTTCACCTTCTGCCAAGGAATCGACTGCTGACCGCGCTGGAAGCCTGCAAAACTGCAACATATTAGCAAAGACGACTACTGCAACTCTGTAACGCTGATCCTGCTGCCTTCTCGACTGTTTTCCTGGTGGTGCATGCTGTGGGGGTAGTCTGCCTCCTCTCTGCACTAGAAGCTCCGAAGAAATCTCCCGTGGGTCGACGGAATCGTCCCCCTGCAACCGCAGGCACCAAAAAGCTGCATTACCGGTCCCTTGGGTCTCCTCTCAGCACGACGAGCGAGGTCCCTCGAATCCAGCAACTCTGTCCAAGTAACTCCCACAGTCCAGTGACTCTTCAGTCCAAGTTTGGTGGAGGTAAGTCCTTGCCTCACCTCGCTAGACTGCATTGCTGGGAACGGCGACTTTTGCAGCTACTCCGGCCCCTGTGCACTTCCGGCAGAAATCCTTCGTGCACAGCCAAGCCTGGGTCCACGGCTCTCTAACCTGCATTGCACGACTTTCTAAGTTGGTCTCCGGCGACGTGGGACTCCTTTGTGTATCTTCGGGTGAGCACTGTTTCATGCATCCTCGTAGTGCCTGTTTCTGGCCCTTCTCCGGGTGCTACCTGCTGGTAAGAGGGCTCCTTGTTTTGCTCGACGTCCCCTCTACCTCCTGGTCCAATTTGCGACCTCCTGGTTCCTCCTGGGCCACAGCAGCATCCAAAAATGCTTCCTGCACGATTTGCAGCTAGCAAGGCTTGTTGGCGTTCTTTCGGCGGGAAAACACTTTTGCACGACTCTACAAGGCAAGGGAAATCCGTCCTCCAAAGGGGAAGTCTCTAGCCCTTTGCGTTCCTGCAGAAACCTCAGCTTCTTCTGTCCAGTAGAAGCTTCTTTGCACCCGCAGCTGGCATTTCCTGGGCATCTACCCATCTCCGACTTGCTTGTGACTTTTGGACTTGGTCCCCTTGTTCCACAGGTACCCCAGATTGGAAATCCAGCGTTGTTGCATTGTTGGTTTGTGTCTTTCCTGCCTTATTCCCCTATCACGACTTCTTTGTCCTTTGGGGAACTTTAGTGCACTTTGCACTCACTTTTCAGGGTCTTGGGGTGGGCTATTTTTCTAACCCTCACTATTTTCTAATAGTCCCAGCGACCCTCTACAAGGTCACATAGGTTTGGGGTCCATTCGTGGTTCGCATTCCACTTTTGGAGTATATGGTTTGTGTTGCCCCTATCCCTATGTGTCCCCATTGCATCCTATTGTAACTATACATTGTTTGCACTGTTTTCTAAGACTATACTGCATATTTCTGGTATTGTGTATATATATCTTGTGTATATTTCCTATCCTCTCCCTGAGGGTACACTCTGAGGTACTTTGGCATATTGTCATAAAAATAAAGTACCTTTATTTTTAGTATAACTGTGTATTGTGTTTTCTTATGATATTGTGCATATGACACTAAGTGGTACTGTAGGAGCTTCACTCGTCTCCTAGTTCAGCCTAAGCTGCTCTGCTAAGCTACCATTATCTATCAGCCTATGCTGCTAGACACCCTATACACTAATAAGGGATAACTGGGCCTGGTGCAAGGTGCAAGTACCCCTAGGTACTCACTACAAGCCAGTCCAGCCTCCTACAGATAGTGACTTCATCATCAGATGATTCCACTCAGACAGAAAATTCACTGCCAGAATCTTGGACTTTGTCCTTTACCTCAGATAAAGTCAGTCTCAGAACCATGGTCAGAGGAAGATTCGAAAAGCAGAGCGGTAGTCCTGTGGTTAGCCATAAACGTTACTAATAAAAGTAACACAGGAAATAAGTCGACAAAACACAACACTGTGTAGAATAAGTAATAAACAAACTATGGCCCTCATTCTGACCCTGGCGGTCAGTGATAATGCGGCGGCCAAGCCGCCAACAGGCCGGCGGTCCAAAATATGCAATTCTGACCCTGGCGGGAACCGCCAACACAGCCCGCCGCATTAACACTCCGCCCGCCACGGCGGAACAAACAAACAGCGCGGCGGTCCCCGCCAACAGCCAGGCGGCAGACAATGTACCGCCCACCCTATCACGACCCACCAATCCGCCACCTTTTCCGGGGCGGGAGCACCGCCGATAAAAACACGGCGGAAACAGACTACGAACGGGAAAACGCTCACCTCTACGCACTCCACGCGAGATTCCGGCAGTATGGAACCCGAGTTGCAGGTCATCCCCGCACTCCTATACCTGCTCATGTACCAGGAGCACGCCCGGCGGCGCGGAAGACATCGGTGAGTACTGCACCTACGACACAGGGGAGGGAAAAGATTACCGGCACACACCCACCCACCCATACCCACTACAACACACACATCAATGCATTCCCACAGATCACTGTCACAACCCACAAACCCCCCCCCGAAATAATGCAAAGACCAAAAGAAGAGATCATAAACGGGCAGATATATTGAAATATGGACACCAGTAATCCCAATAAATAAATAAACTATGTACAAAATATATACAGCTACTAAATGTAGTCCAACCACTGTCCGTGGACCACAGGGGTCCTGTGCAAAGGGGCAAGGCCCAGTCCCACGACAAGAACTCCACGGAGAGAACACTGCAGGGGCATCAGAAAGAAAATAGGACAGGCACCTCAGGGGGAAGGGAAGGGGGGGCACCTCAGCCACTTGAGTACACGATGCCAGATCCACGAGGGGACTCCATGACCACTGGGCCATCCTGGGGAGTGCAAAGCCACAGTCCATACAGTCCATACAGTGGGTGGCCTGGCCACTGGGCCATCCTGGGGAGTGCAAAGCCACAGTCCATACAGTCCATAAAGTGGGTGGCCTGCCCACTGGGCCATCCTGGGGAGTGCAAAGCCACAGTCCATACAGTCCATACAGTGGGTGGCCTGGCCACTGGGCCATCCTGGGGAGTGCAAAGCCACAGTCCATACAGTCCATACAGTGGGTGGCCTGCCCACTGGGCCATCCTGGGGAGTGCAAAGCCACAGTCCATACAGTCCATACAGTGGGTGGCCTGCCCACTGGGCCATCCTGGGGAGTGCAAAGCCACAGTCCATACAGTCCATACAGTGGGTGGCCTGGCCACTGGGCCATCCTGGGGAGTGCAAAGCCACAGTCCATACAGTCCATACAGTGGGTGGCCTGCCCACTGGGCCATCCTGGGGAGTGCAAAGCCACAGTCCAAACAGTCCATAACAGACCCCACTGGAGGAGGCATGTTGGCCAGAGGACATCCTGCAGCCCTGCCCGAGACAGATCCTGCCCTGCCACGTCTGCCAAAGGGCCAGCGGTTCTTGCCTGGAAGGGCCCAGTTCAGCGCTTCTTGCCTTGAAGGGCCCAGTTCAGCGCTTCTTGCCTTGAAGGGCCCAGTTCAGCGGGTCTTGCCTTGAAGGGCCCAGTTCAGCGGTTCTTGAGACGGCGGGGCCCAGTTCAGCGGTTCTTGAGACGGCGGGGCCCAGCGGAGCGGTGCTGGAGACGGCGGGGCCCAGTTCAGCGGTTCTTGAGACGGCGGGGCCCAGTTCAGCGGTTCTTGAGACGGCGGGGCCCAGTGGAGCGGTGCTTGAGACGGCGGGGCCCAGTTCAGCGGTTCTTGAGACGGCGGGGCCCAGCGGAGCGGTGCTGGAGACGGCGGGGCCCAGTTCAGCGGTTCTTGAGACGGCGGGGCCCAGCGGAGCGGTGCTTGAGACGGCGGGGCCCAGTTCAGCGGTTCTTGAGACGGCGGGCCCAGTTCAGCGGTTCTTGAGACGGCGGGGCCCAGTTCAGCGGTGCTGGAGACGGCGGGGCCCAGTTCAGCGGTGCTGGAGACGGCGGGGCCCAGTTCAGCGGTGCTGGAGACGGCGGGGCCCAGTTCAGCGGTGCTGGAGACGGTGGGGCCCAGTTCAGCGGTGCTGGAGACGGCGGGGCCCAGTTCAGCGGTTCTTGAGACGGCGGGGCCCAGCGGAGCGGTGCTGGAGACGGCGGAGCCCAGTTCAGCGGTTCTTGAGACGGCGGGGCCCAGTTCAGCGGGTCTTGAGACGGCGGGGCCCAGTTCAGCGGTGCTGGAGACGGCGGGGCCCAGTTCAGCGGTTCTTGAGACGGCGGGGCCCAGTTCAGCGGTTCTTGAGACGGCGGGGCCCAGTTCAGCGGTGCTGGAGACGGCGGGGCCCAGTTCAGCGGTGCTGGAGACGGCGGGGCCCAGTTCAGCGGTTCTTGAGACGGCGGGGCCCAGCGGAGCGGTGCTGGAGACGGCGGGGCCCCGTTCAGCGGTTCTTGAGACGGCGGGGCCCAGTTCAGCGGGTCTTGAGACGGCGGGGCCCAGTTCAGCGGTGCTGGAGACGGCGGGGCCCAGTTCAGCGGTTCTTGAGACGGCGGGGCCCAGTTCAGCGGTTCTTGAGACGGCGGGGCCCAGTTCAGCGGTGCTGGAGACGGCGGGCCCAGCGGAGCGGTGCTTGAGACGGCGGGGCCCAGTTCAGCGGGGCTTGAGACGGCGGCCGGTCTATGGCCAACTGCTCATTGCCTGGTGGTGCCCTCCTGGGCAGCGGGGATGGTGCTCCTTCAATGCCCACCTGGGCTGTGGGTGGTGGGGCCCTCCTGGCCAGCTGGGCTGGGTCCTCCCTGGGCAGCGGCTATGGGGGTGGTGGGCTCCTCCTGGGCAGCAGGCCTGCTGCCTGACCTCTCCGACTTGCTGCCCTTGCCCTCCTTAGTCGGGAGTCTGTGGCCCTTTCCTCCCTTTGGAGCTGTGGCTGGTGACTGTCTCTGGGTGGTGTCCGGGGGGGATGTAGAAGCCGGGCTCCTGCGGCGCCCCTTCCGCCTTCTGCTCCTCTTCCCAGGGGGTGGGCTGGCTGTCCCCTTGCTGCTGGGCGAAGATCCAGACATGCGGGCTGGTGGGCTCCAATACCCCTGCACCCTTGTCAAGGGGGCTGCAGGGCTGGTGGTGGCTGAGGTGCTCTTCTTACCCCGACGAGAAGGAGGGGGGGGCTCAGGGTCAGGAAAGAAGTTAGCAGTGGCGAGGAAGAGTTTCTTGGGACAATGGAGAGTGGTAGGTACAGTGGGAATGGGAGTGGAGGGAGAGGATGTGGTTGTAGGTGAGTCACGTTTGCTGTCTTTGGGTGCAGGTGCAGGAGGGATAGGCTGTCGTGAGGTGGATGGCTGTTGGGTGGGTGGGTGGCTGCGTTTGTGTGGTGTGGAAGAGGGGGTGACAGACACAGTGGGAGAGGACACAGGGGACGTGTAAATGGCAGTGGGGATGGTGACTGCACGTGTGCGGACTGGAGTGGAGGGTGTGCTGGTGATGGAAACACTGGCTGATGGTGAGGTGAATGGAGGTGTGAGTGTAGACGTCACAGGGAGGGAGGAGGGAGACGAGGAGGTGGGGGTCACAGAGGTGGTAGTGACTGTTGGCATGTCTGCATCGGAATGTTGTGTGTGTGAATGTCTGCGTGATCTGTGGTGCTTATGTTTGGATGAGCTTCTCTTGGGTGTTGAGGTGTGTGCAGGCTGGTCTGATGGTGTGGGTGGGACAGGCAGAGGAACAGGAGACTGGGAGGAGGGAGTTAGTAGAGGGAGGCAGGAGACAGGGACAATGGCTGCCGTCAGTGCTGAGGCCAGAGCCTGGAACGATCGCTGATGGGCAGCCTGACCCGAATGAATGCCCTCCAGGTACGCATTGCTGCGATGAACCTCCCTCTCCACCCCCTGGATGGCATTCAAAAGGGTAGTCTGCCCAACAATGAGCGTTCGGAGGAGGTCAATGACCTCCTCACTGAGGGCAGCGGGGGTAACAGGGGCAGGGCCTGAGGTGCCTGGGGCGAAGGAGATGCCCGGCTTCCTGGCAGAGCGGGCACGGGGCGAACGCTGAGGGGCTGCTGGGAGGGCGGAGATGGTGCGCTGGGTGGCGGCTGTACCTGTAATGGCGGGGGGCACGGATGGTGCCACCCCCGCAAGGGAGCTCCCTTCCGAGGACGTGTCCGTGTCGCTGCAGGGTCCAGTCGTCCCCGTTGTGGAGCTCCCCTCGCCCTCCGTCTCACTGGTCCAGTCTGACTCTGTGGCATGGCCCTCCTGGGCCATGTGAGATGCAGCTCCCTCCTGCCCCGATGCCACTTCTCCTCCGCCTGATGATGCTGATGCACACAAGCACAGAAAGACAAACAAAAAGGGGGGGGGAGAGAGAAATAAAGGGATATTGAGTACATGGATCTCCGGTACAGTTAGCGGACATGACAGACACAGATGCCCCCTGTACTAAGTTGCGCACTTGGGGTCCGCTACGCATTCCGTGGAACATGCCCTTCACGCCTAGAGTTGACAACTGCACCCATGGATGACACAGCCCAGGGATGGCTGTACTGACAAACTACTGAGGGTGGTGGCTGGGGACACAGCCTACAGATATCGCCCTGGCCTAGGGGGACCCACAGCCCTCCTCCCCCACCCAGACACCTCCACTGCGCGACAACAGAGTAGATAATGCTTGTACTCACCCCCTTGTGTCTGCTGTGCTGCCCTCACGCGCCCATCTAAATCAGGGTAGGCCACCGCCAGGATCCGGAACATCAGGGGGGTCAGTTGACGGCAGGCACCCCGCCTACGTTGGGAGGCCATCCCCAGCAGAGACTCGGCGGTCTTCTTGGTCCCGCGGCGGATGTCCTCCCACCTCTTGCGGCAGTGGGTGCCCCGTCGATGGTGGACCCCCAGGGTCCGGACTTCCTTGGCGATGGCACGCCAAATCCCGATCTTCTCATGGGCGCGGACCTATGTGACACGTACAGGGAGGGAGAAATACCACGTTCAAGTTTGTCTGCATTTTCGTTGCCAGTGGCCCAACGCCCCCCATCCCCGCCAGGCCCCCCGCCATGCCCCCCACCAGGCCCAACATGCCCCCCCATCCCCGCCAGGCCCCCCGCCAGCCCCAACATGCCCCCCCATCCCCGCCAGGCCCCCCGCCAGGCCCCCAAGCCAGGCCCAACGCCCCCCATCCCCGCCAGGCCCCCCGCCAGCCCCAACATGCCCCCCCATCCCCGCCAGGCCCCCCGCCAGGCCCCCAAGCCAGGCCCAACGCCCCCCATCCCCGCCAGGCCCCCCGCCAGCCCCAACATGCCCCCCCATCCCCGCCAGGCCCCCCGCCAGGCCCCCAAGCCAGGCCCAACGCCCCCCATCCCCGCCAGTCCCCCCGCCAGGCCCCCCGCCAGCCCCAACATGCCCCCCATCCCCGCCAGGCCCCCGCCAGGCCCCCCACCAGGCCCAACATGCCCCCCCATCCCCGCCAGGCCCCCCGCCAGGCCCCCCGCCAGCCAGTGGCCCCAAATCCAGATTGAATTAAACTCACTTGTTGGTCTGGAGGACCGTAGAGTAGCGCATACTGGGGGAGGACCCCATCCACAAGTTTCTCCAACTCCTCTCCAGTGAAGGCAGGGGCCCTTTCCCCAGGCGCAGCAGCCATTGTCCCTTCCAGACCGAGGTCACAGCAACACTTGCAGTATAGGTCCTCTCCTGTGAAAGTTCAAGTCGCAAGTGGATAAGTAGATAGAAAATGGCGGTCACGTCCGCGGCGGTGCGTACCGCGGCGGTGCGTACCGCCACCGCCGGCGCCCTTCGCCATTGGCTCCTGAAACCCATAGGCTTCAATGTTAACCAATGCGGCTTCGCGCCGCGGTCTTCGCCCGCCGCCCGCCGCGGTGTGCCACGCCAGCGCATTGACCTCACATCCCATTGTCACACTTCACAGGTCAGGCAGCCGCCATTTCGAGGGTCCACATGGCTCAATTTCAACTGCGTCACACAGGCCTAGGCCTTGCATAGCCACTCAGACACGCCATTCACTGCATAGGGAATCGTTTACTGTGCTAGCTGTGAGTACGTACCTGTGGGTTGCTTGACTGTGTGCTCCATGTTGTCCTTCCTAGGCACCGTCCGCTTGGTTTGGCGAGGAGACGGATGAATCCTCCCGTGTACCGACCGCTGGTGGACCTGTCGACAATGGAAGAACGCCACATTATCCTGACCTACCATCTTAACCGTGCCACTATACATGAACTGTGTGCCCAGCTGGAGCCCGACCTGATGTCCCCCATCCGCCAACCCACAGGGATTCCCCCTCTGGTGCAGGTCCTGTCAGTACTCCATTTCTTGGCAAGTGGTTCATTTCAGACAACAGTGGGAATTGCTTCTGGGATGTCTCAGCCCATGTTTTCGAAGGTGTTATCCAGAGTGTTGTCTGCCCTGATGAAATACGTGAGGAGCTACATAATTTTCCCTGAGGTGGGCGAATTGGCTGCAGTGAAGGGTGATTTCTACACCCTTGGACATATTCCCAACGTCATTGGTGCCATTGATGGGACCCATGTGGCTTTGGTTCCCCCAAGAGACAGGGAGCAGGTGTACAGGAACAGAAAAAGTTACCATTCAATGAACATCCAGGTGGTGTGTTTGGCTGACCAGTACATCTCGCATGTAAATGCCAAATTCCCAGGGTCAGTGCATGACGCCTACATCCTGAGGAATAGCAGCATCCCTTACGTGATGGAACAGCTAGAGAGACACCGTGTATGGCTATTGGGGGACTCTGGGTACCCCAACCTGTCGTGGCTACTGACCCCAGTAAGGAATCCCCGGACCAGGGCAGAGGAACGGTACAATGAGGCCCATGGGCGTACTAGGAGGGTGATCGAACGCACCTTTGGCCTCCTAAAGGCCAGGTTTCGGTGCCTGCATATGACCGGTGGATCCCTAATGTACTCACCTAAGAAGGTGTGTCACATCATCGTGGCCTGCTGCATGCTTCACAACCTGGCTTTGCGCCGCCAGGTGCCTTTCCTGCAGGAGGATGGTCGAGACGGTGGTGTTGTGGCAGCGGTGGAACCTGAGGAGAGTGACGAGGAGGAAGACGACGGGGCTGAAACAGACAACAGGGACAGAATCATTGAACAGTACTTCCAATAGGACACAGGTAACAATTCAAAGATAATTTAGTAAATGTGAACTAGTCTCCTGCATCTCTGCTGCCTGTCTATTTGCCCCAGTGTATGATGACTGAGTTGTGGCTTTTCCCTCCCTATTTCAGATCTGGGGTCCCCACTACGAGTCCTGTGCTTCGTTTCCCCATGGACTACAGCTTTGTGGCAGCTGTTTGTTGACTTCACTATGTACAAGGACATATTTGCACTGTCATGTCAATTACAATATATTGAAATCACAGCCAGACTCCAGATAGTTTTGTGCAAAATAGGTGTTTATTTAAGTGCTCAAAATGGGATGGGTGGTTTCAAGTGGGTGGGGGCTATGGTGAAGGAATGTCCATGGCAGAGTCCAGAGTAACAGTCACACAGGTGCATTGTCCAGAGGCCTGTGGAGAGATGGAGCATGGGCAGTTCAAGGATGGACAGGGTGACAATGTGGGACAGTGGGATGACATCAGGTGGTATCCTTTGCTGGTGGGGGTCTTGACATCCTACTCTGTCTTCTTGCGAGATCTCAGGGCCCTCTTGCGGGGTGGTTCTTCTCCTGCAGGAGGTGGGGGTCTGGTGGGCTGCTGCTGTGCGGGGGCCTCCTGTCCACTAGCGCCGGCGGAGGTGGTTGGCTGTTCTTGGTCCAGGCTAGTGGCAGGGGCCCTTGGGTGTTGTTGAGTGTCCGTCCTGGTGTTGATGAGGTCCTGCAGCAGCCCTACCATGGTAACCAGGGTGGAGGTGAGGGCTCTGATGTCCTCCCTGTACCCCCGATAGTGTTCCTCCTGCAGTACCTGGATCTCCTGGAACCGGGCCAGTACCGTCGCCATCGTCTCCTGGGAGCGGTTGTATGCTCCCATGATGGTGGTGAGGGCCTCGTGGAGAGTGGGTTCCCTGGGCCCGTCCCCCCCCTGTCGCACAGTTGCCCTCCGAGTTGCCCTGTTTCCCTGGGCCTCTGCCCCCTGGCCGGTGTGCCCACTACCACTGCCCCCAGGTCCCTGTTGTTGTTGGGGTGGTGGGTTATCCTGGGTGCACTGTAGTGGTAGACACACCGCAGATTGACGCGCCCTGGAGACAGAGGCATGGGCCCGCTGGGTGGGAGCTGTGCTGGTGTTCCCAGAGGGGTTTGGGTCTGTAGTGGCCTGGGCCTGTGTGAGGGGAACCGACTGTCCAGAGGTCCCCGATGGTCCGGGCTGGTCATCGGTGTCCAGGTCGACAGAGCTGCTGTCATCGCTGACGGCCTCTTGGGTGGGGGGTGTGGAGAATTCTGGGCCCTCCGCGGCGGTGTGTTGACGGTCGGGTCCTGCAGGGGTATAGAGGTATGGTTATAGTTTCAATGTGTGGCATATGGGTGTATCTGTGGGTTCCCGTGTCCCCAAGTGCTGGCATTCGTGTGTGGGTGCATTGGTGAGGGTGGCTTGTGGGGGGGATGTGTATATGCATTGGGCATGCTTTGGTGATGGGTGTCCATGCTTAGTGGATGCATGCAGGCCTAGGTTTTTGGATGTGTGGGTTGTGATGGTGAGACATTGGCAGGGAATAGGTGTGCTGGGGGTGGGGGTGAGGATGGTGGTGGGGGTGAGGATGGGGGTGGGGGTGAGGGTGGGGGTGAGGATGGGGGTGGGGGTGAGGGTGGGGTTCGAGGATGGGGGTGAGGGTTGGGGTATGATTTGGCATGCAGGTGGGGGGGAAGCAGTAGTGAAGCTTCAACTTACCAGTATCCATTCCTCCGCCGACTCCTGCGAGGCCGTCAGGATGCAGGATGTTCAAGACTTCCTCCTCCCATGTTGTAAATTGTGGGGGTTGAGGTGGGGGTCCTCCGCCAGTCTTCTGCACGGCGATGTTGTGCCTGGATACCATGGAACGCACCTTCCCCCGTAGGTCGTTCCATCGCTTCCTGATGTCTTCCCGATTTCTGGGGTGCTGTCCCACAGCGTTGACCCTGTCGACAATCCTCTGCCATAGCTCCGTCCTCCGGGCAATGCTGGTGTATTGGATCTGTGTGCCGAACAGCTGGGGCTCTACCCGAACGATTTCCTCCACCATGACCCTGAGTTCTTCGTCTGTGAAGCGGGGGTGTCTTTGGGGTGCCATGGGGTGGTGTGTATGATGTGTGGGGTGGAGTATGTGTAGTTAAGTGTGTTGAGTGTGGTGGTGTGTGTTGTTTTGTGTGTGGATAGTGTGTGGGTGATGGTGTGGAGTGGCTGTGGCTGCTAGTTTGTGGATGGTGGTGTCTCGCTCTGGCCTTCTTTCAGAATTTTTGGTCGTAGGGGTTTGTGGGTGATGTGGGTGTGTGTTTTATATTGTATTGTGTGTGTGGGAGTGGTGTGTGTATGTGTATCAGGTGTGTGGTATTCAAATCGGCCAATGTGGCTGAGTTTTGTTCGTTTGTGTGTATTCTGACCGCGGCGGTGTGTCCCGCCAATGGAATACCGCGTTTGAAAGACCGCCGCGTGGATTCGTGGGTCGTAATGGCATGGGCGTATTTCTGTTGGCGTGACGGTGGAGGTTTTGTCACCTCCACTTTTCCGCCGACCGCTGGTCTGGCGGTCTGTTGTGGCTGTCGGATTTTCGGAGGTTTGCCTTCTGCGGGTCAGAATGACCGTGGCGGGTTTCCGCGACCGCGGCGGGATTATGGAGGATTTCTGACCGGCAGTAGGCGCCTTTTACCGCCGAGGTCAGAATGACCACCTATGTGTTGGACCTGGCCTTTCTACAGGGACATTTCCAAACTTTGTGCCTCCTTCCTCCTATTTTTTTTTACCTGTTGTTTTTGGCTTTTGAACTCTGGGCACTTTACCACTGCTAACCAGTGCTAAAGTGCATATGCTCTCTGTTTAAATTGTACTGTTGATTGGTTTATCCATGATTGGCTATTTGATTTACTTGTAAGACCCTAGTAGAGTGCACTATATGTGCCTAGGGCCTGTAGATTAAATGCTACTAGTGGGCCTGCAGCACTGGTTGCGCCACCCACTTAAGTAGCCCCTTAACCTTGTCTCAGGCCTGCCATTGCAAGGCCTGTGTGTGCAGTTTCACTGCCACTTCGACTTGGCATTTAAAAGTACTTGCCTCGCCTAAAACCCCACTTTTTCTCCATATACGTCACCCTTAATGTGTGCCCAAGGTAACCCCTAGAGCAGGGTGCTGTGTGTGTAAAAGGCAGGACATGGAACTGTGTAGTTTATATGTCCTGGTAGTGTAAAACCCCTAAATTCGTTTTTACACTACTGTGAGGCCTGCTCCCTTCATAGGCTAACATTGGGGCTGCCCTCATAAATTGTTGAAATGGTAGCTGCTGATCTGAAAGGAGTAGGAAGGTCATATTTAGTATGGCCAGAATAGTAATACAAAATCCTGCTGACTGGTGAAGTTGGATTTAATATTGCTATTTTAGAAATGCCACTTTTAGAAAGTGAGCATTTCTCTGCACTTAAATCTTTCTGTGCCTTACAATCCACGTCTGGCTAGGTTTAGTTGACAGCTCCTTGTGCATTCACTCAGACACACCTCAAACACAGGGTACTCAGCCTCACTTGCAGACATCTGCATTTTGAATGGGTCTTCCTGGGCTGGGAGGGTGGAGGGCTTACCCTCACACAAAGGACTGCCACACCCCCTACTGGGACCCTGGCAGACAGGATTGAACTGAAAGGGGACCTGGTGCACTTCTTAGCCACTCTTTGAAGTCTCCCCCAGTTCAAGGGCACATTTTAGTATAAAACAGGGCCTCTGCCCTACCACCTCAGACACTTGCTGGAGAAGAAACCTGAACCAGAACCTGCATCCTGCCAAGAAGAACTGCCTGGCTGCTCAAAGGACTCACCTGACTGCTTTCTACAAAGGACTGCTGCCTTGCTGTTGGCCTGCTGCCTTGCTGAACTATTATCTTGTTGCAAAAGTGCTCTCCAAGGACTTGGATAGAGCTTGCCTCATGTTCCCTGAAGTCTCAGGACCAAAAAGACTTCTCTTTTTCAACTGGACTCCTTGTGCGCCGAAACATTTTACGCACAGCTTGCTCCGCAGTGAAAAATTCACTGCACGCCAATCCGGAAAGACGCCGCACGACGCAACGCCTGCGGTGCGACCGGAACTTCGACGCACGGCCCGCCTGGACAACGCCGCCCGACTTCTAGAGGGGAAATCGACGTGACGCCTGCTGTGAGGAAGAAAATTCCACGCACAGCCCACCGGAACAACGCGCAGCCGGATAACAAGCCGAGTATTCCACGCACAGACCCTGGGACATCTGGTAATCCTGCGACCCACAGAAGGAGACGGTCCGCGTGCCGGAAAACGGCGCACGTCTTCCCCGAGTGAAAAATAACAACACAAGTCTGTGTGTGAGGGGGCGAAACCGATGCACACACCATTTTTCTTCCCAGAGAACGACGCATGTCTCCCGCGTGGAAAATAACGATACAAGTCCGTGTGTGAAGGGGCGAAACTGACGCACACACCATTTTTCAACGCATCTCCTCCTCTGCGTCCCTCTGTGGGGATTTTCCATTCCAAACCAAATAGTTGTGCTTGAAAGAGACTTTGAGGGTCATTCTGACCCTGGCGGCCGGTGGCCGCCAGGGCCACCGACCACGGGAGCACCGCCGACAGGCTGGCGGTGCTCCAATGAGCATTCTGACCGCGGCGGTTCAGCCGGGGTCAGAAGCGGAAAGTCAGCGGTCTCCCGCTGACTTTCCGCTGCTCATTGGAATCCTCCATGGCTGCGGAGCGCGCTCCGCAGCCATGAGGATTCTGACCCCCCCTACCGCCATCCAGTTCATGGCGGGAAAGCCGCCATGAACAGGATGGCGGTAGGGGGGGTCGCGGGGCCCCTGGGGGCCCCTGCCGTGCCCATGCCAATGGCATGGGCACGGCAGGGGCCCCCGTAAGAGGGCCCCAAAATGTATTTCACTGTCTGCCTTGCAGACAGTGAAATACGCGACGGGTGCAGTAGCACCCGTCGCACCTTCCCACTCCGCCGGCTCGATTACGAGCCGGCATCCTCGTGGGAAGGTCGTTTTCCCCTGGGCTGGCGGGCGGTTTAACTGGAACCGTCCGCCAGCCCAGGGGAAAACTCGTAATACCCGCCGCGGTCTTTTGACCGCGGCGCGGTAATTTGGAGGGCGGGATCCTGGCGGGCGGCCTCCGCCGCCCGCCAGGGTCATAATGAGGCCCTTTGTTTTCTTTTTAAAGACTTAAGACACTTTGGGCCTGATTCTAACTTTGGAGGACGGTGTTAAACCGTCCCAAAAGTGGCGGACATACCACCTACCATATTACGAGTCCATTATATCCTATGGAACTCGTAATACGGTAGGTGGTATATCCGCCACTTTTGGGACAGTTTAACACCGTCCTCCAAAGTTAGAATCAGGCCCTTTTATATCACTTTTCAGTGATATCTCTCCAATCTCATATTGCATCTTTCATCGTTTTGACCTGCAAATACTCAGATAAATATTATATATTTTTATAAACACTGTGTGGTGTATTTTTGTGATGCTATATTGTGTTATTGTATGATTTATTGCACAAATACTTTACACATTGCCTTCTAAGTTAAGCCTGACTGCTCACTGCCAAGCTACCAGTGGCTGGGCACAGGATAATTTGGATTGTGTGTGACTTACCCTGACTAGAGTGAGGGTTCTTGCTTGGACAGGGGGTAACCTGACTGCTAACCAACAAATCCATTTCTAACACTATGGTGGTCATTCTGACCCTGGCGGTCTTTGACCGCCAGGGCGGAGGACCGCGGGAGCACCGCCGACAGGCCGGCGGTGCTCCAATGGGGATTCCGACCGCGGCGGTAAAGCCGCGGTCGGACCGGCACCACTGGCGGGGTCCCGCCAGTGTACCGCCGCCCCATTGAATCCTCCGCGGCGGCGCAGCTTGCTGCACCGCCGCGGGGATTCCGACCCCCCCTACCGCCATCCAGATCCCGGCGGTCGGACCGCCGGGATCCGGATGGCGGTAGGGGGGGGTCGCGGGGCCCCTGGGGGCCCCTGCAGTGCCCATGCCACTGGCATGGGCATTGCAGGGGCCCCCGTAAGAGGGCCCCTACATGTATTTCACTGTCTGCTGCGCAGACAGTGAAATACGCGACGGGTGCAACTGCACCCGTCGCACAGCTTCCACTCCGCCGGCTCGATTCCGAGCCGGCTTCATCGTGGAAGCCTCTTTCCCGCTGGGCTGGCGGGCGGTCTGAAGGCGACCGCCCGCCAGCCCAGCGGGAAAGTCAGAATTACCGCTGCGGTCTTTCGACCGCGGAACGGTAATCTGACGGCGGGACTTTGGCGGGCGGCCTCCGCCGCCCGCCAAGGTCAGAATGAGGGCCAATGGCTTTATCAAACAGGCAGTAAAACTACTGGCATATAGTAATATTAAAGGAAAAGTCAATTAATACAAAGCGCAAAAAGACCTATAGACTCAAAAATGATACCACTCACTTGCCAGAGACAGCAAGACAGAGGATCAACTGTACCCACACTGCACAGACATAGCAAGCACCAAGGAAGTCTCACTGGAAAAAAACACATTACACCTATCACAAGGCACTATGGAATGTGCACAAGTCAGAAAATTACTTTGAAAGGCAATCACAAAAAACGCTTACATAATAGGTAAAAAGATCACAAAATGAGTTAATTACCAACCACAACTCCACAAACTACAGATCTGCCAAAGTTGCACCTGCAAACAGGATTCACCACCAAGACAAAGGACCCAATTGGCTTTACAATAAAAATAAAAATGAAATTAAAATACAAATAAAAATGTTAAAATATCAAGAGGCACTGATTGGAGGTGTGATAGAGGCAAATAAGACAGATGGAAGCAAACCTTACTCTAGAAGGAGATCCCTCACCACATACATAAAATTTGGGCCATATGTATAATGCATTTTTGTGCTTGCAAATGGCCTGACAGGGACGTTGCCGACCGCAGAAATGCATTTTGGTATGTATGAATTGTAATTTGTGATTCGGTAACGTTACCGAATCGCAATTTGGAACTGCACAAACATACCGATTCGGTAGTAGGAAGGGGCAGGTTCGGGCCATCACTTCCCAATTCCAAATCACATTGGTATGTAGGAATGTTTTGTGACCGAAATGAGGTCGCAAAACATTTGCATTTCACCACCTGCTTTCATGTAGGTGGTAACCCATTCCCAAAAGGGAAGGGGTCCCCAAAGACAAAATGTTTTTTAAGAGCATGGACCACTGCTTCTGTTAACAATTTAAAAGAAAACTTAGGCCCTCATTATGGCATTGGTGGTAAAACCCTTTTACCGCCATGCCGACTGCTGCCAACATAATGCTGCTGGGGCGGATTACCGCCAAGCATATTATGACACACATATACCAATCCGTCACTATACAGCCACACACACAAGTCCGCCAGCCCAGAGGTCAGTGATAAACTGGCAGTAGCAAAACCCATACCGTTACGCCAACAGAACTACGTCCACAGCATTATGACCCATGAATCACCACAGCGGACATTCAATGGCAGTAAACCATAGGTGGTACATACCGCCACGCTCAAAATACACACACTGGGGGTCATTCTGACCCCGGCGGTCTCAGACCGCCGGGGCCAGGGTCGGCGGGAGCACCGCCGACAGACCGGCGGTGCCCCGCAGGGCATTCTGACCGCGGCGCTTTGGCCGCGGTCAGTGCAGGAAAACCGGCGGTCTCCCGCCGGTTTCCCGCTGCCCGCCAGAATCCCCCATGGCGCCTTGGGGATTCTGACACCCCCTACCGCCATCCTGTTCCTGGCGGTTCGCCAGATACTGGACAAGTTGCAGGAGAACATGCTGCTGCAGGAGGGACATTACCTGGGGATCAGGGAGGAATTGAAGAACATTAAAACCACCCTGGTCTCCATTGCAGGGGTGCTGGCAGACATGGCCAACACGATGAGGGAGCTAGTGGCACCCAACCGGGCCTCTGCCACTAGCCAAACTGATGAACAGCCCTCCACCTCCGCTGTCGCTAGTGGACAGGAGGCCACACCACAGGAACAACAGGCCACCAGCATCCCTCCCCCTGCAGAAGGAGAACCACCCCGCAAACGTTCCCTGTGATCCAGGCAGAAGCCAGAGACTATTGCCAAGACCCTGCCAGGAAATAAGACTCTCCTGATTGTCACCCTTGTGTCCAACTCTGGTACGCTGTCCACCTTGAAGTGCCATTGCTCCCTTTCCTGTGCCCCATTGGACAATGCACCTGTGATACAAATAGACTGGAACTATACCCTGGACTTTCCTCCATCATCACCCCAGCCCATTACACATCCCCTTCAACCTCTTAGCACTTAAATAAACACCCTTTGAAAGTGTGGAGTATGTCAAATGATTTAAGTGTCTATTAGTTCAACAAGGTATAAATATTGAAAATCAACTGTATAGAAATTTAAACATAGGAATGACCTGTAGTTGGCTGCAGTCAACACACCAGGAGTGATAGTGGGGCACAAATATCTGCAAATAGAGATGCCAAAAGGCTACAGTGAGTGGCCATAGAAGTGGGAAAAAGAGACTGCCAGTGATCATGTCAAAACACAAAAATGTCAATTTAATGTGAAGTTACTCTTTCTTACCTGTGTGTCATTGGAAGTATTGACGAATTATTGCACTTCTGTTGTCCTCATCCTCTTCCTCATCCTCTGCCTCCTCATCTTCACTGTCCACATGGTCCACTGCTACCACACAGCCATCTCCAGCCTCATCCTCCTGCAGAAAATGCAATGGGGACGTAAGGCAAGGTTGTGCAACATACAGCATGCCAGGATGATCTGGCACACCTTCTTGAGTTAGTAGTACAGGGACCCACCTGTTAAATGGAGGCAATGAAACCTGGCCTTAAGGAGGCCGAAGGTTTTCTCCATAATTCTTCTTGTTCACTCATGTGCCTAATTGTAACATTTCTCTGCCCTTGTCCTGGGATGCCTCATTGGGGTCAGTAGCCATGAGTGGCTGGGGTAACCTGTGTCACCTACAAATATCGAGGGACAACTGTTAGCTACACAACAACCCTTAGGGACCATACCCATACACCAACACCCACTGGCTGGGAACCAGGGCTCACCTATTAGCCACACCCTGTGCCTCTGGAGTTGAGCCATCACATAAGGCTATTATGTGATCACTGTTCCTCAGGATAAAGGCATCATGCACAGACCCAGGATATTTCACATTGACGTGGGTCCACCAGGCACACCATCTGCACATTCATGGAGTGAATGCTCTTTCGATTTCTGAACACCTGTTCTTTTCGCCGGTGGGGAGAGGGGGGGACAAATGCTATATGTGTACCATCAATTGCCCCAGTAATGTTGGGGATATGTCCATTGCATAGATGTCAGCTTTCTCTGTGGCTAAATCCTTCACCTGGGGTAAAACGATGTAGCTGCGCAGGTGTTGAATCAGGGGAGACAACACTCTGGTCAGTACTTTTGAGAACTTTGGCTGAGACATTCCTGCTGCCAAACCCACTGTCACTTGGAGGGAGTCAGTTGCCAGGAAATGGAGCACTGATTGCACTTGCACAAGAGGGCGATCCCAGTGGGGTGCCGGATAGCAGATATGAGGTCAGGCTCCAACTGGGCACACAGCTCTGTGATTGTGGCCCTGTCCAGTCTATAGGTGAGGATAATGTGCCTGTCCTCCTTTGTTGCTAAGCCCACCAGGGGTCTGTACAGGGGGGTATGTCTCCATCTCCTATTTATCCACAGCGGTTGTTATCTATGGGGCAAAATGGTGAGGAGCTGGTTAGTATCTCTTATTTCCAAACATTACACTTCAATGCATGTCGTGTAACATATGTGTACTGTGATGCAATTAGGAGCCATGGCCTGCCCCCCCCCCGAAATAACGTCTGCCTGTCCTGTTTGGAGGCACAGGTTGAAATGAGGTAATTCCGCTGATGTTGTGTGCCGTTGCCGGGTTTGGTAGAAAACTACCGTGCAACTCCACATTGGTTAACATTGGGCCCTATGGGTTACAGTGGCCAATGGTGATGTATGCCGGCGGTGAGGGTATGCACTGCCGCAGACATGACCACCATTTTCTATCTGCTCACTCACTTGCTAACTGACCTTCAACAGGAGAGGACTTACACTGCAAGTGCCTCTGTGACCTGTGTCTAGAGCGGACCATTTGTCACTGGGGAAAGGGCCCCTGCCTTCACCTCGGTGGAGTTGGAGAGACTGGTGGATGGGGTCCTACCCCATTAACAACAGGTGAGTATACTTTGAGTATGATGCATGGGGCGTGAATGCATGTAGTGTTGTGTGTGAAGGCCTCATATAGGGGGGTTGGTGTATGGGACCTGGGCAGCATGCTAATGGAGATGGAAGGGGCATGGTGGGCCATGAGTGTAACAGGCAGGACTGTCGGACTAATATCTTTCCCTGTGTCCATTTCCCTGCAGGTCAGTGCCCATCAGAAAAAGGGTATATGGCGCGCCATCGCCAAGGACGTGCAGACCCTGAGGGTCTATGGCAGGCGGAGCACCCGCTGGTCACGGAAGACGGCGGAGGCCCAGCTGGGGTTGGCCTCCCAATGAGGAATGGATGCCCATCGAACCCTGACCCCCTGATGGCCCACATACTGGCGGTGGCCTATCTGGAGCTGGATGGGCACTTGGGGGCATCACAGCAGCCACAAGGAGGTGAGTACAGTGCCCCAATATACAACTTGCACATGATAGGGTTGTATCCAGGTTTAGGATGTGTGCCTGTGGGTGCCCCTAGGCCAGGCCTGACATTGCAGCGTAGGTCCCATGTTGGGCAGGGTTCTGATGTAAAATACCTCCAACCAAGCTAGTAGGCATCCACTACTGGGCAGGGGTCTGTGGGTCTCAGGTATGCTCCAAGTGGCGTTAAGTGTCCCTATCCCTGGGCTGGTGACTAGCATTGTGATTGGTAGTGCATTACCTAGTGTGTAGGGCTGTTCCCTGTGTGTGTGTGTCGTGTATGCCAACATTGGTGTTTTGTGCGCCATTGACCAAGTGTATCCTTTGTCTCACCCCCCCTTTTTGTTTTGTCACCCTGTCCTTATGTGCATTAGCATCATCCGGCGGAGGAGCTGAGACACTGGTGATGGAGGGAGCTGCACCCCACAGGTCCCAGGAGGCCAAATTCACTGACGGTGAGGGCACCAGTGGAACGGAGGGTGAGGAGAGCACCACAGCAGAGTCAGGAGGGGACAGTACTGACACAGATTCTTCCTCCGATGGAAGCTCCCTGGTGGTGGTGGACACCTCTGTGCCCACCCCAGCTACACGTCCATCCACCACCCCCGTACCAGCACTGCCCTCCCACCAGCCCCTCAGCATGTTTCCCGTGCCCGCTCACCCAGGACGGTGGGCATCTCCTGAGCCCCAGGCACCTCAGGCCGTGCCCCAGTTAGCCCTGCTGCCCTGAGTGAGGACGCTAAAGACCTCCTGTGATTCATCTCTGTAGGAAAGTCAACCATTGTGAATGCCATCCAGGGGCTGGCAGCCCAATTGAAACAGAGAGATGCATTCCTGGAGGGCATTCACACTGGCATGGCCGCCCAACAGAGATCAATCCAGGTTCTGGCCTCCTCTTTGATGGCAGCCATTTTCCCTGTTTCTAGCCTCTCCCTTCCAACTTCCTCTACCCAATCCAATTCCCCTCAACCACAACCTATACCAAGCACACAGTCAGATGAGCATGCACCCAGGACAACACATAAGAGTGGACATGGCAAACACAAGCACCACACTTCATCCCACAGGCACTCACACAAACACCATTCAAATGCAGACATACAAACATCCACTGCCTCCACTGTGTCCCCCTCCTCCTCGTTGTCCACCTCCCTCCCAGTTGTGTCTACCCTCACACCTGCATGCACTACATCCTCATCCACTACCTCCATGACCAGCACACCTATAAGCACACACCCCTCACTGGCAGGCACCACCCCCACATCCATGCACATGTCCCCTGTGTCCTCTCCCACTGTGTCTGTGTCCTCTTCTCCCAAAGTACACTAACGCAAGCACTCAGACACCCAACAGCCATCCGCCTCACAACAGCATCCACCCCATGCACCTGCAACCAAACACCCCCTTCTTACCCTAATTTGCACCCCCAGCTGCTGCAAAGAAAGGAAATGAGACACGCCCAGCTGATGGAAAGGAGGGCAAGGAGGCACCCCCAGCTGCTGCAAAGAAGGGCAAGGAGGCATCCCCAGCTGATGCAAAGAAGGGCAAGGAGACACCCCCAGCTGATGCAAGGAAGGGGAAGAAGGCACCCCGAGCTGTGAAAAGGAAGGGCAAGGAGCAGTCCCCAGCTGCTACCAAGAGGAGCAAGGAGCCATCCCAAGCTGCTGGAAGGAAGGGCAAGGGGCCTGCACCAGCAGGCAAAAAGGACAAGAGGCCTGGTGCTGGATTCAGTTGGAACCCCCACCACCAACCATAGTGGGTCAGCAGTCCAAGGCTGCAGGGGTAGGGCTGGCACCCCCCCCACCACTGTCAGCACTGCCACCAGCACCACTGCCAGCAGCAGCACCCCGAGTGGGCAGCCGTCTGAGGCTGTAGGGGAAGGGCTGGAGCCTCCCCCCACCACTGCCAGCACCAGCACCGCCACCAATGCCACTGCCAGCACCAGCAGCCCGAGTGGGCAGCCATCCAAGGCTGCAGGGGAAGGGCTGGAGCCTCCCCCCACCACTGCCAGTACCGACACCAGCACCGCCAATGTCACCACTGAGCAGCCGTCACCACCGGCGGACAGTGTGTAGTCCTGACTCCATGTCCTGTTGTGCGGCCTGGTCACTGCAAATCCTGTGGGTCTGACACCAGGTGAGAGACTGTGATCTTGCACTCCCCAAGAGCTGCATCACAGGGCACAATGCCCCCTTCAGAACCAGTGGCAAAGCCATCCACTCACTGCATCCTTCCCAGGGTGAAGCACACTGGGCACAATGCCCCCTCCAGAACCAGTGGAAGAAGTCATCCACTCACTGCATCCTCCCCAGGATGAAGATAATTGGGCACAATGCCCCCTCCAGAACCAGTGGAGAAGCCATCCACTGGAGAGACTGTGGCCTTGCACTCCCCAGGACCAAGCACAGGGCATGTTGCCCCCTCAAGAGCATGTGGGCAAGTCACCCACTTGAGAGACTGTGGCCTTGCACTCCCCAGGACCAATCACAGGGCATGTTGCCCCCTCCACAGCATGTGGCAAATCACCCACTTGAGAGACTGTGTCCCCAGGACAGAGCGAGGGGCATGTTGGCCCCTCCAGGACCAGTGGTGTTGTACTATCTTCCACCTGAGATGCCCCCCAGTCCCCGTCCCCCTGAGGTGCCTGTCTATTTTCAACCTGATGCCACTACAGTGTTCTCTCTGTGTTGTTGCTGTGGTGAGGTTGTGCCTTGGACTTTGTGATGTGGCCCAGTGGCGCACAGACATTAAGGACTGGGCAGTGTCCCTTGCATTGTAAATATGTATATACTTTTTGATTTGGATGCATGTATTACTAATAAATGTATCTTATTACACTCTTTTTACTCTATTTTGGTTGTTCTTGCATTATTCCTGAGGAGTACGTGGTAAATATGTAACATTATTTCATCTGGTTGTGTGTGTGGTGTTGGGGGTGTTGCATGTTGCGTGTGTGTGTCACTCTCATTTACCTCCCCCCCTCCCCTGTGTGCTAGGCAGCAGTACTCACTGTGGTAGTCTTCGCCGGTGTTGGTGTTCATAGAGGAGCAGAAGGTAGAAGAGCATGGGGAAGACATGCAACTTGGGCTCCATGGCGGCATGGGTCATATTATTGTGGGTGGTACTTTGTCTTCCGCCTGGCTGTTGGCGGTTACTGCATGGTGCCTGTTGATTTTGCCCTGGTGGTTGGTGTGTTAAAGAGGCTGTCTGTCTGGACGGTTTCCACCGTGGTCATATTTTCATATTTCTTACTGCCAGCCTGTTGGCGGTATTACCGCCGCTTTATCACTGACCACCAGGGTTGTAATGAGGGCCTTAATTTTTCTTTTATAAACACATCCCAATTTCCTTTAAGGAAAACAAGCAGATTTTTTTTTTTTTTTTTTTTTTTTTTTTTTAGATTGCTTTATTTAAAATCAATCACATACATGGTTTTCTCCTGAGCCCAGCAGGCCACCATCCCTGTGATTTTAGCATTTCCTAATGGGTTGCAAATTGTGACCTGTCTCATTCATATTAATGAGTTCAGTCAATTTTGCGACCCAGTAGGAAACGTTCATACATCCTAATAGTGATTCCCTAATTCTGATTCTGAGTGATTAGGCAATTGCTATTTAAAATAATGATACATCTGGACGGTTATTTACAGGAGACTCAAGTGTTACCACCCACCTGGGGGCCCCTCTGAGGGCAGATCTGCCTAAAAATGGCAGATATGCCCTCAGTGGGTGGAAGGCGAAATACAAACAAAAATAAATTATGGCCTAAGGAGAGCAGCCCTTAGCCAGGGAGTTTCTCCCTTTCTTAACATACATCCTGGTGTCTAGTGAGCTTCTGTCCACCCGAGAGGGCCAAACAAACAACCAATATGCCCCTTGGGGTGGAATACAAAAAACAATATTCCCCAAAGGGAGGGACCCTTGCCCAAGGGGTTGCTTTCCTTCCAAACATAACCCCTGGTGTCTAGTGAGCTTCCATCCCTCCAGAAGGCAGATCAACCTAAAAACGGTGATCTGCCCTCAATGGGAGCATAATACAAAAATATGTCCCCCCAGCGAAAGCAACCCTTGCCCAGGGGGACACTCCATTCACATTATTTTTGCCAGGTGTCTAGTGGGCTTCTGCCTCCCAGGAGGCATATCGGCCTAAAAATTGTCAATCTGCCCTCTTGGAAAGGGTGCAGAATATAAAAAGAATTTCCCCAAGGGGAATGGCCCTTGCCCAATGGGTTGCTGCCTACAATTATGGCACCAGCATTATCCCCAACATCTAATGGGTTTCGATTCCCCTGGGGGGCAGATCACTGAAACAAAAGGCTGAACTAGCCCTGTGACAGGGGGCAAATCATGCATATAATATTTACCACCAAGGGGGAGTGACCCTTGCCAAAGGAGCAGCTCCCCAAACAACAAAAACACCCTGCTAGTCTAATGCATTGGATTCCTGCTTCACGATCACAACTCCACTTGTGATCATGGAGCAGGGATCCACTACAAAAAGACACAGAGGGAAAGCAAACACTTTTCTTTCACCCTGCGTCGGTATGGCGACTAAACCCCCATCCCTGGAAATAGGACTTAACCAAAATACGTCCTCTCTCCAAATGCACTGGAAACAAATGGCTTCCAGCATGTCCCCGGCATCATCGGATGATGTCAATGCACTGTGCATGCTGACTTCATGAGATCGCCAAGGGGGGTTGATAGAGCGTTCCGTCCTAATAAATTACCTGTATTTGGACGCTCTTGGGTCGATGAATCTTTTGACCAAGTGGGGCTCTCTTCACCCGAGATTAGTCAATTTAATCTAATCAATAATCAATAACGAACATAAGCAATGCCCTGATCAACATAACACTTCACAATTAATCCAGAAAACATTTCGGCGAACCATGACCTTCCGGCCATGAATAATCACACCAGTTTATTCAAAGTTAATTAATTTATTTCCCTATATTAATAAAGCTAGCACGATATAAATGTGTCTCAACACCAAATGATATACGTAAATGAACATTAATAGCTGTCCATAACGGCGAAAAGAATGCAATCTATGCAACATTTGAATAACAATGCATTCGATGATAGCAACGCAAACCACTAAAACTATAATCTGTAATGAGCTAATTGCATACATTAGTCAGCATAACAAGGTCTCAAATTGCATCGTGCAACAAATGAATCCTCATCTATCCTCAAATTAGCATCTGCATGTGGGACTTCATGCAAAAACAATTTAGCAACATTGATTTGGAAAACTCCTAACTAGGGCTCTTATCAAAAATCAGCAGTTGGTTACCTAAAAAGAAACACAATGCAATTGTACATTTTCCTTTCATATTTACCAAATTCAATCAGCATTCAAGGAAGTCTTCGTCTCACAGGTACCGGTTTCGATCAGCACGGGACGGGGCAAAGGGGCAGGGTGGACGGGGCAATTGCCTCACAGCGGCAAGATAAAAGGACAAAACTACTACTTCATGCAAAGGGACGAATCAAAGTTAAAGTCTCTAGGGCGAGAATTTCTTAAAGTCTCTTTCTCTCGATTAGAGTAAGCATCAAAGTCTCTTTCAAAATGGCGTCGCAGCAAGATGGGCCATAATAGCTGCAATGTCCTGCAAATGGCGGGTAATGGGCTGGTAAAGGCAAAATGGCGAATAATGGCCGCTTTCTTCTTGTGCACCTGGTTTAAATAGACAACAGTTCAAATCCAGTAGGGTCTTCCATTGGAGGGTTCATAGGTTGGCTTCAAATTGTCCAATCAAAACTACAGTTCACAAGCTTCTACCTAAGCATACATTATCCTTGGAGTCGGGAACGTAAGTTGCAACATATTTAATTAACTCACTTTCAGAGCGTCCATTGTCTGCACCTGCAGATTGACCTTGGAGCAAAGAAGAAGATGCCAGGCTGGCACGAAACCTTAAAGATAAGCATGTGAACCGATCTCACTGGAAAAGTACAGCTTCAAGCAAGAATACACGTTTCATTAGCACGTTAGAAAAACACGAGCATCTAAACCGTGAGACAAGGCAACTAGGCCGAAGCCTCCACTAAAGTTATGCTAAGCTAAAACATTTCAAACAAGCAAATCATGGCACACGTTTACGGTTATGTCAGATTAGTACAATTCTAATACAACACGTTATATAAAGCACGCTTATAAATGTTGGCGGACTACTCTGAGGGCACATTTGTCCCCGTACAATCTTTATTAGTTCGGTTAAAGTCACACTTGATTATTGCAGCACTACGTTTATGCGCTAATAAATGAAAAACCTTCATTTCTGCGTCATCAATCCCTCCTCTGATGACTATTTGTCATCACACAAAACTATTCCCACAAATTTTATTCCATTAAAATTCTGTCAGTTCTCTTTGCCTTTTAGTTCCCCTTGTTCTTGCCTTGTATTCTTCTGCCATTCTTTTCATCATTTTCTCTTCCTTCCTTCTCTTAATTCTTGCCATGATCATTAGTATTCCCCTCTTTATTCCCCAAATCCCAAAAATGCAAATTAGTACTATTAGTATTCCCTGTATTATTTTTAGTAATATTCCATTCCAAATGCCACCAAGCCAATTTCCCACTGAAGCAATTCCCTTTCCAACCTTCTCCCAAACTCCTGGTTCTTTCAATTCCTTCAAGTCTGCACTCTCTTTTGTTAGATTTGCAAGCATTGTTTTAATTTTCACACTGTTGTCTGGTATATACGTGCAACAGTGACGCGCACCAAGCATTTTGCAAACGCCGCCATCCTTTGCTAAAAGAATGTCTAGGGCAAGCCTGTTTTGAAGAGTCATAGCTCTTTCTGCTGCAAGTTCAGCATCCATCAGGATTATAGCACCTGAAAACTTTGTCAACATGTTATCCACTATAGTAGACAACTTTCTTATTTTGATGGAATTCAACACAACTCCCAATGAAGGAATCATGGCTCCAAATATATTTCCTACCACAGCAGCTGCAGTCTCTCTTTTCTGGATACGATGAGATCCAGACGTCTTTGGAATCACCGATAGGTCATCCAGTTGATAAACCTTTGGGAACACTATACCCAAATAACATCTCCCCCACCATCCCTTTGGAAGACGATAATAGGCATTATGCCCACAAATGTAATATACACCAGGTATGCAGGGTCAAGTCCGTTCAGCATGAATGTCCATTTGGCCTTAAAGATAAACGTATGTTTACATTCACTCGCTCCCACGAAAATGTTATCATAATAAGATTCACCACGATATATACAAAATTTCCCTACATGCCAAGCATCTAAAGCTATTCTTCCTTGTGTTTTTATTGCGGCAAAAGCATAATTATCTACTGAAGTCCTCTTACTTAGCTCTTTTTCTAATTTCGCATTCATTTGTGCCCTTCTATCATCTGTGCGATCTAAAAAGCTTATTTCTACTGCTGAGAGCGAGCAGGTAAGGTTTTCCCTATGTGCGTGAGCTGTTTCAAAAGGTTGCATTGGCTCGAAAAATTCCCTCATTATTTTAGCATCCCAATCTTTAGCAATCTGGCTTAGTTGTGTTATCATAGGAACATATGCAAAGGTAACATCATAATTTGAGTAAAAATACTGTATGTTAGTCTGACCATAAAATCTAGAAGTTACTATACTACATGTAATCCCATATGTAAGAGGCATGAGGTGATAAGTCACCCCTTCCTTTACCGATGTCGGTATCTGTGTACACACATAACAATCTTTCGCATCCATAGTCTCAACATATTCTGTTAGTAGGCGATAGAAAACATTATACGAAAGTTCCTTCTTATCATGCAAGTGTCTCTCATCTAATTCTCGTCTTTTCAATGCGGTTAGTTCAGTGACAGTAACAGGAGCAGAAGTAGAAGCATCAATTTTCTCATTCTCACCCTTACCACGCGTTGCAAGCACTATTGCCATTATTATTAGTACACATGCAGTTATCAAGCCTATACACGCATATTTACAATATTTCACTCTACTGTTTTGTGTCATGATCTGTATAGAATCAGAGAGCTAGAAGCACTTATAAAGAAACGATTTAGCAATTAGTTACAAAGCTGAACGAGCGCAATGTTCACACAGTTTTCTTCAGGAGCCCAGTCACTTATCGGTTAGCAGCATTTGTCTCAATTCGGCAATAACTCAATCTCTTTTTTTTTTTTTTTTTTTTTCCAGTTAGCAACGTTGTCTCAAATCGGGTTTAAGAGTCAGTCAGGTTATCAAAGTCTTATCAAGTTAGCAAATGTCTCATCCGGTTTAGCAATGTCTCAGCTGGTTGTATCACGTTAGATTATAGCAAGCAATGTCATTTATCAGTTTTTTTCAGTCAATAGTGTCCATAAAACTTTTCTTTTCTATTGGTATCTCTTCTTCTTCGTTCTCGAGGCTAAGAGATACAAATTCGTCGGTCCAATCGTCATTGACTACATATGCCCATTCTGGACCGGAATATCTCCTGTTTGGTATTCTTTTCCTTTTCAATTTTGCATCTCTCTTTGATTCTGCCTCACTGGTACTTTCCTCTTTGGCAAAGTCTTTTTCTTCACTTGGTGTTTGTACCACGACAGACACTTCCTTTCTTTTCTCTTTCACTCTTGGCCCTTCACTGTCGTTCAACGTTTTCTAGTTCTTAGTTTTACTGGTGATATACTTGGTCTTCTCTTTGCACTGTGTCCACTTGATGGACCTGCGATCTCTTCTGAAGAAGTTTGAACAGTTTCGTTCTGTTCTGGCCTGTCCCCTCCTTCTGGAGAGTCAATCAGGTTTTTCTTTTCTTTTTCTGTACCGTCTGCTTCTGGGAAAGCCCTCCTCTGATCAGGCTCTCCTGCTTCTTCACCTCTTTCGAGCCCTTTGTCACCGTCACTTTCTTCAGGCTCTTTGTCACTTTCAGCTGCTTCAGGCTCTTTGTCACCTTCAGCTGCTTCAGGCTCTTTGTTACCTTCAGCTGCTTCAGGCTCTTTGTTACCTTCAGCTGCTTCAGGCTCTTTGTTACCTTCAGCTGCTTCGTCGCTGTCTGAGGCTTCTCCTTGGTCTTCCCCAAGTGAATCGGTTGTTTCGTCCTCAGAGAATATTTCTCTCTCTTCTATTTCTGCCTGTTCGCTTCTAGTTCTGTTTTGCTCTGTCTCAGCGCTTGGCACTTTGTTATCAGGTACTGGCAGTTTCAGCGCTTCAACTTCCTCATCTGTGGGACACAACACTTTCTTTGTATGACTGGCGTGAATCCAGTTGGGAACTCCCGCACACTTCACAGCGGTAGTGGTCATTAGGATCACTTGGAAAGGACCTTTCCAACGGGGTTCCAGACACGACTTCCTCACGTGCTTCTTTATCACGACCCAGTCACCTGCTTTCAGTGTGTGTCCTGGACCTTGGATCGGTGACAAGGTGGTTGCTTCCACCTGGTGAGAGAAAGAGCGAACCACGTCAGCCAGACCTTTGCAGTAGTCTAACACCATATCATCTGTAATATTCAAAAGCGCGTTTGCGGGAACTGCAGGAAGTCTCATGGCCCTGCCCATGAGAATCTTGTGCGGGGACAATCCAGTCTTTCTGTCAGGGGTGTTTCTCATTGACATTAACACCAAAGGCAATGCGTCAGGCCATTTCAAATTTGTCGATGCACATATTTTCGCCATTCTTGATTTCAGTGTACCATTCATTTGTTCCACCAGTCCTGAGGCTTCAGGGCGATAGCTACAATGCAGTTTTTGCTCAATGTTCAGCGCTGCGCAAAGTAACTTTATCACAAATCTAAACACAAAATGAAGCATGTCCTTCGCCTCTATTGTTTCCGTGCCACTGTAGTTCTTGAACGCCTTCAACAACCTCTCATTGTAACCATGGATCGACTCTTTAGCCTCTTGGGCAGTTCGATCAATCTTCTGCCAATCCACATTTTTCGCAGCAACCTTCGTCTTCAAATGCTCAATCACCTTATAGTACAAGCTCATCACCTTAGGTGATGGTGCACCCGTATCCCTGTCTCTCTCTGGTTCACTTGTCGGCCAACCTACAGCCCTTTTGCAGTCTTCCCACAAATCTGCCGGAACCACAATCTCAAAGAGGGTGTTCAGGTTTTCCCAAAGACATTTTGCAAGCTTCACAAACCTATCAGTCTGTTGATACCATTCAATCGGTTTCTCTCTCAGTTTGGGAAAATCATCCGTAAAAGACTGAATGTCGCTTCTGTGCCACGGTACATGTATTAATTTTCCCCCTGCTGGCTCCCTCATTGGTAACATGGTTATTGCATCACTACTCTGTGGTCTTTTCTCGTTGTGCTCTGGGACACTGTCTTTCCTCTTTTCCTTTTTCTTTGCCCATCTACTTTCCCATTTGTCTAAGCACCTCCACACTTGTGCACTCTGCAGCAATTCTCTAAGGTGTGTTTTCATGCCTGCTGACCTCATGTGTTCAAAGTCTGTGGTCCCGAAATCCAATCTATAGCTCCTGCTCAAGTGTTTTGTCTTGTCTATCTCAACCCCGTTTTTGTCAGCTATTTCTTGCAACCTTCTATGTACCTTGTTCACTTCTCTCGTAATCCTAGGACATAGATACCTCAGCTCTTCTTCCGAGTAGGACTCTAACCTATTCAAACCCATAGTCCCTTCCACCAATTCTTCTGTTTCCATGTTCAACCTGACCTTATTCAGATAGTCTTCTCCCTTCCCACTGGCTGAGCTTTGTGTGGAGTTCAGACTGTTGAACCACTGTGTTAGCTGTTGCGCATTCAACCCCATCAGTGTAGCATTCACATTGACTGCCATTGATGGTTGCGGCAACTTATCAGTGTTCGATGATAGCGGTATCACCAGTGGGGGACTCGACCTCACCATTGTTGACTGAGCACATATGGGACTAAACTCCATCAAGGACCCAGATCCAGTTGGCTGAGCCACTATCGGAGTTGTCTCTGGAGTGTTTTCTATGCACCTCCTTTCCGTCCCATTCTGCACCATTAATCCTTGACCGCTCATACCTGAGTTTAGGCTGAATGTACAAAGGTACCGGTGGACCTACAGTAATGGGTAGGGATATCGCATCCTGGTTCTGTCCATTCCCCAGGTTCTGAGGCATGTTCATTCCCACACTATGGGTCATCATTGCCGGCATGCCCGTCTGACTCCCCTTCATCTGAGCATGTGCATTTCCCCCCTGCATCTGCTTTTGAGGCATCAAAAACTGGGTTGATTCAGCTTGTGCCAATGTTGGGTTGCGACCATTCTGTACTCCCATTACGGTTGGATCTAGAATCATTCCCGTACTGTTGTCACTGCTGTAGTACCTTGGGACCTGCGGCTGATAATTTTCTGCTGTTTTCAATATAGGCACATCTGGATATATTCTCCTAACCTGCGGTATCTGCGGGGTTAACAGTAAACTCGGGTCCTTAGATCCCGATGGTGTTTCTGAACTCGGAGTTTCATTATTCTGCACCGGTGCCGGAGGGGCAGAACTGGTACTTGGACCTCGTTCACTCTCTACATAAGGTGGTGGACGATTGTTCAGCAATTGCATGATGAACTCCTCATCCTCTGACTCTTCTTCTCTCCTTAACTTTTCCTCGTCCTCTCTATCTTTGGAACACCTCCTGTTTGTCTTACAGGTAGCTTTCTTGCCTGTCGCCTCTTCTTCCTTAGCAATTGCGGGAAACAATTTTATCCCCTACAATATATCTGACCTCCACACCTTCTGTGCATTATCCCACCTAGCGTCCGCTAGTGTCTTTTCTGCCTTTCTTATCCTGGTCTCGAACTTCTTTTGCTGTTGCTGTCTAGCCATTAGTTCCCAAATCGCTAAAGCCTCAAACTGTGCTGGCCTTGGAGGTACCTTCATGTCGTACATCGCGAATCTCAAATTCTCTAGGATCCTTATATTGAATGTCCCATGGATCGGGAACGCTACGCTCCCATGTTTCTCTGTCAGCTTGTGCCATTGCTTTAGCCAAAGGCACGGAGCTACCCCCCTTTCCTCCATTACAATGTAAGCTGGTGTACCTTCGGGTGGCGTCTCCTATCCTACGCTCGCTTTAATGTAAGACTCCCCCTTCATTACACTCTTTAATGCTTTCAAAAATTTCATTTTCTCGTCTTTTATTTCACAAAGTTTGTAATCAATAAATGACTTTAATTCCCGGAATACTCTTCGCTTGCCTTTCCCCTTCCAATCGAGCCCCACGGACTGCGTCCAATCCGTGCGCGACCCTTCTCTGCAACCAACCTATCCCAGCGCGGCTCCTAGTGACGTCACACTCACACACACTGCGGCTGACAAAGCCTCGCGGCTAGTCCTCCTTCACTCAGCTCCTCTCGTAACAACTTCTGGCAAGTATCGCGAGCAACCAAATAATAATAAAACAGATCTGTCGGTTTACTACAGGAAGGGTAACACAATCGCTTCAGGACCTTAGGGATTTTTCACTAGCCTCGGCAGTTATTCCATCTTTCTCGGTCCCCACGTTCGCAAGCAAATCTGACCCGCAGATTCTGCTCTCAACTTGTCAATGATCTATTCTAGTGCACTTAGAATTTGTCAAAGCCCGAAGTCGAAGTTTTCTTTCACTCCCTTAACACACGTACCGACTCGTTGACCACGCCCGGTCAACCTACTAAACCGACCAGACCACAACATAGAACAAGTGTCTCATACACTTTTCAACATACTCCGGAGTCTCTTGACCTCGCAGGGCCCGTCTCAACAACAACAACCACGTGGACCTTTTTCTGCACAAAGCGCCACATGCACATGAAGTTCGACGACTTCCCTACTCTCACACTCGGAGTCGCACCTCCGCTATTCTCTAAAATCCTCGCAACCTTTTCAAACAATCTGCGGCAATAAGCTGTGCAAGCGCAAAACCCTGACTTCACTCATACCGTCACTAGTACCGTCAACGCCGATTTCACACCTCCATTCTCTCCATTCGCAAGCTCCGAGATCCCGGGAAAGTCGCGGGGGACTTAGCCCATCATCATTCTCTCAATCTGTTTTACCCAAGAAAAATCTAATTCAACACCATAGACCTCTCGAGTGGGGTCCCATAATGCCAAACCGTTACCTCTCGAGTGGGGTCCCAAAGGGCGAAACCGTCCTCTGCTACCATCTACTGATAGAGCGTTCCGTCCTAATAAATTACCTGTATTTGGACGCTCTTGGGTCGATGAATCTTTTGACCAAGTGGGGCTCTCTTCACCCGAGATTAGTCAATTTAATCTAATCAATAATCAATAACGAACATAAGCAATGCCCTGATCAACATAACACTTCACAATTAATCCAGAAAACATTTCGGCGAACCATGACCTTCCGGCCATGAATAATCACACCAGTTTATTCAAAGTTAATTAATTTATTTCCCTATATTAATAAAGCTAGCACGATATAAATGTGTCTCAACACCAAATGATATACGTAAATGAACATTAATAGCTGTCCATAACGGCGAAAAGAATGCAATCTATGCAACATTTGAATAACAATGCATTCGATGATAGCAACGCAAACCACTAAAACTATAATCTGTAATGAGCTAATTGCATACATTAGTCAGCATAACAAGGTCTCAAATTGCATCGTGCAACAAATGAATCCTCATCTATCCTCAAATTAGCATCTGCATGTGGGACTTCATGCAAAAACAATTTAGCAACATTGATTTGGAAAACTCCTAACTAGGGCTCTTATCAAAAATCAGCAGTTGGTTACCTAAAAAGAAACACAATGCAATTGTACATTTTCCTTTCATATTTACCAAATTCAATCAGCATTCAAGGAAGTCTTCGTCTCACAGGTACCGGTTTCGATCAGCACGGGACGGGGCAAAGGGGCAGGGTGGACGGGGCAATTGCCTCACAGCGGCAAGATAAAAGGACAAAACTACTACTTCATGCAAAGGGACGAATCAAAGTTAAAGTCTCTAGGGCGAGAATTTCTTAAAGTCTCTTTCTCTCGATTAGAGAAAGCATCAAAGTCTCTTTCAAAATGGCATCGCAGCAAGATGGGCCATAATAGCTGCAATGTCCTGCAAATGGCGGGTAATGGGCTGGTAAAGGCAAAATGGCGAATAATGGCCGCTTTCTTCTTGTGCACCTGGTTTAAATAGACAACAGTTCAAATCCAGTAGGGTCTTCCATTGGAGGGTTCATAGGTTGGCTTCAAATTGTCCAATCAAAACTACAGTTCACAAGCTTCTACCTAAGCATACATTATCCTTGGAGTCGGGAACGTAAGTTGCAACATATTTTACCAATTAACTCACTTTCAGAGCGTCCATTGTCTGCACCTGCAGATTGACCTTGGAGCAAAGAAGAAGATGCCAGGCTGGCACGAAACCTTAAAGATAAGCATGTGAACCGATCTCACTGGAAAAGTACAGCTTCAAGCAAGAATACACGTTTCATTAGCACGTTAGAAAAACACGAGCATCTAAACCGTGAGACAAGGCAACTAGGCCGAAGCCTCCACTAAAGTTATGCTAAGCTAAAACATTTCAAACAAGCCAATCATGGCACACGTTTACGGTTATGTCAGATTAGTACAATTCTAATACATCACGTTATATAAAGCACGCTTATAAATGTTGGCGGACTACTCTGAGGGCACATTTGTCCCCGTACAATCTTTATTAGTTCGGTTAAAGTCACACTTGATTATTGCAGCACTACGTTTATGCGCTAATAAATGAAAAACCTTCATTTCTGCATCATCAGGGTCGAGGATAGGAGTGGAAGCACTTCCGCTGAAACCCCTAATGGAACCATGCAGCAGGAGCCCGTGGAGGGAGAACCAGCACTCCCAACATAGGTGGATGCCGGGACAACCTGGATCCATCGTAAGCATCATGACCGCCATGACTGAGGATGGCTCTAGGCCGTCCTCAGCTCCCAAAGGTTTAATGAGGACTGATCCACTTATCACTAAGTGGATGAGGAAGCCTCAGCAAAGGCTAATGTTCTATCTAATACTGTTAGCAAAGAGAGACATTTGTAAAAAAAGCGTTTCTGTTGAGCACCGTGGGCCATACATTAAATTAAATAGGCTAGTTACGTAAGCTAAATGCAGCTTGTGTGGGACCCGAAGAGTTTAGATTTGGTATGCAGTGATATCCGGATATGCCAATCTGTCCAATGATTACACTTAAAGGTTGTGGTGCCTGAGTATACTCTCTGGCTGATCGTATCTATGCACCTTCTGAGACAACTAAGACAGCCTCACTGATCTAAGAGCTTGATTGGAAGCAGTGCTGATGGTGAAAAGAGGAAAAAAAAGGATCCACATTTTGAAGTCATCCCCAAATCAATGTGATCAAATTTTGTGATGTAATCAGATGCTCATTTTCAAGTCAACCCAAATCATCTGGCAAATTTTCTGAACGTTGATGGTGTCTGAGATTTGATGATGCCGGATTATGTGAAAATACATTCTAATGTAGATGGATGTTCTTTCAATTTCACCTATACATCTTTTAAAGTAATCGGGTTTGTCATAGAAATATGAGAGGGTATGCCCCACTTACTGTATTTTTTTAAATTGTATTTAACAGTTTGATTTTGATAGTAGGTAAATTCTGACTCATGGGAACATCTCATTTCCAGTCAAAGCACTTTCTAAAGTCAGCAGTCACCAATGAAGTAGTGCTCCATGCAATATGCAGAATTATATGCACAACTTTGTGCTAGGGAATGCTTTCAAGGTTTCATTATATTAGGCATGGAAGATCTCACAGTTGATATCAATATCTGTTGTCTCTCTTTTCATGTCCAAATCAATTCCCACATGCAAATAAATCTGAAGGTATGTAAGACTTCGTTCATGTACATGAACTAGGCATATTTTCACATTTCAGCCCTGTATTGCTGTGATTGATGTATACATTTTCTAGTTTCATTTTGAAAGCAAAGGAGCCGTTTAACATTAAGAAAACATCACTTTGTAATTAAATGTCTGCTTAAATGTACGGCTGTGCTCACCACAGGAAATTAAAAAGTTGTGTTCCAGTTACCAGTTAGCTCTTTATTGTCGCCATCATTAAGACTGATTAGCCTTGAAATTTATACCTTGCAGCAGGTTATCCCATTTGTCTAGCAGTGCATGGGACTAATGAGTATGAGTAATGCTATTATTACTATAATTATACTCCTAAATGATGGATAATATATTTCAGAGGTGCACGGTAATTGCATTTTCGTGGGTTGGCTCTGATGTCAGAAACGAGTAGCCTAACAAAACGCCATAAAATGTTTCAAAACTATTCTATCATAATGACACGTTAAGAATACCTCACGTTTCAAATTCCTGAAGTACATCAATCCACGGAGGTGAGGATGTGACACGACAGAAGGAAAGGAGCCAGAGTCCTATACAGTTCTTAGACAGAAACATCCACAACCAGATTGAATTTGCTAGCATCACTCTAACAGAACTGTGTGCCTCGTATTACCTTTTGACAAATAGGATTTTATTTGTAATTCCGATTGATTTTTCTTTCACATTGAAAAGCTGTTTGTGCTATTTTACAGGATGGCCATAAAAAAGGACAAAATGGTGTTAAATGTGCATAAATCGGATTTAACATGGTTTTGATATTTGAGGTAAAATGATGTAACCGCACTAAAAACGCAGAAATACCACTTCACTGCAAGAGAAAGCAATGCCTTTTAGCGCTAACAAAAATCTAGTACTAGTATCGATACATTTTATGCGGAAAAGAGCAAAGAAATGCGGGTTTTGCTTGCAGTTCCACTTTTCAACTTTAATTTATGATGAAATCGCTATTACTAGGTGCAAACACAATTAGTGATACGTAATATTGTTATGAGAAATGTGACACTCCAAATCTGATGTAATATGAATTATTGTTTTATTCACAGCATATTTCCGTTTATACAGTATACGAAGAGTTTTCACCGGTGTTTTAACTATCTGGCATTCAGATTTCAATATCTTGGCATAAATACTAGTAACATAACTTTTCTCCACACTATCATGAATTCGTGAGTGAGGTCTTCGCAGGACTGCTGTATGAATGTCTCCTGGTGCTTTCACGTTTGTTTCTTGTTTAAGTTGTACACATTGACATGCTCACCGTTTACACGAAACCACACAGAAGAACACACTCCTGACCTGTGCTGATGAGTCTGATGTATTGATGATGAGTGGTAACACCCTTCAAATCCGACTCAACTTGAAGTTGCACTGCTATGATCCGAAACTCCAAACTATAAAGCATCACAAATAAAGTACTCAATATGAGATTTTAGAGGTGGCAAACAGACGAAAAATCAGATATATTTCTGAGAAAAGATTCTTGATTGGTAAATTCTAAGGGGCATATTTATACTCTGTTTGCGCCGGATTTGCGTCGTTTTTTTTTACGCAAATCCGACGCAAAACTAACTCCATATTTATACTTTGGCGTTAGACCCGTCTAGCGCCAAAGATCTTGGAGTTTGCGTCATTTTTTAGCGTGGACACCTTCCTTGCGTTAATGATATGCAAGGTAGGCGTTCCCTTCTAAAAAATGACTCCGAGGCATGTGCGCCGTATTTATACTCCCTGGCAAAAATGACGCCCAGGAGTGGGCGGGTCAAAAAAATGACGTCCAGCCGCTTTTGAGTCATTTCTTGGTCAGGGCAGGCATTAAGGGACCTGTGGGCTCGGAAGGAGCCCAGAGGTGCCCTCCCATGCCCCCAGGAACACCCCCTGCCACCCTTGCCCACCCCAGGAGGACACCCAAGGATGGAGGGACCCATCCCAGGGAACTTAAGGTAAGTTCAGGTAAGTATATATTTTTTTTTGTGGCATAGGGGGGCCTGATTTGTGCCCCCCTACATGCCACTATGCCCAATGACCATGCCCAGGGGACAGAAGTCCCCTGGGCATGGCCATTGGGCAAGGGGGCATGACTCCTGTCTTTGCTAAGACAGGAGTCATGTCAATGGAGGGTGTGAGTCAAAAAAAATGGCGCTAATCGGGTTGAGGCAGATTTTTTGCCTCAGACCGACTTGCCCCATTCTTTGACGCCCATGCTCCATTTTCCCCTACGCCGGCGCTGCCTGGTGTGGGTAATTTTTTTTGACACACACCAGTCAGCTCCACCGGCTAACGTCATTCCATAAATAAGGCGCCCGCATGGTGCTTTGGAATGGCGTTAGCCGGCGTTAAATTTTTTGACGCACAACTGCGTTGGCGCAGTTGTGCGCCAAAAAGTATAAATACGGCCCTAAGACCTTATCTATCTGAGCACTACCAAATCTGATTCGGAGTGTGTATTAAAAAGCGAACAAAAGAGACAAAATCTCTGCCCAGGTGAGAAGTCCCCACCCCAGCAGTGAATGTAGATTCCCTAGAGGAGATTTTCCAAGCAGCAGGAGGTAGGACAGAAACATAAGAAGCAGGGATTCCAAACAGCTGCGACAAAAGAAGATAATTAGTATAAACTGGGAAAAAATCTTGAAACGAAAGGTGCATCAGATTGAATAGTACAGTGAAAAGCCTCTGAATTATGAAAACTGTTTACTTGGCATAGCAAACTTTGAAGTCATGCTCTGACTTGGTACACATGGTAAGTGACAGGTTCAATGGCCAAGCTGAAGGGACATTTTCTGAGAAGAAGGTAGCTTTCAGTAAAATCAATTTGAAGCCCTGGCAAAAACTAACTGAATTTGTAAACGCTGAGCTTATAAAGAATCAGAAAAACCTTTGCTGATCAAGATATAGCAAGGTAAACGATAACGTTGGAGAAACTTATTATATTTTTTACATACCTTCCAGGCCACTGGAAACTCTCAACATGGGCCTCCTCGAAAAAGCATTGTTGAAGTTTAGCTTTCCATGCGCTTGAACGTAAGGGCCATTCCTGGCAGGTGCCCTGCTGTTTTGCCAGGGCTACAGAGTAAATTACGCCATCGCAGCCAGGTTTATAAATGACCACCAAGCAGATGGTCACTTATAAAGCATTGCCAGGAATAGCCGTCATAGAGGTTCTTGTCAATGTATTTCGCTGTTTTGTACAGGGCTCAGTCAACATGAGGGAGACTTGCACCAAACAGTTTTCTTTTTTATTTTCAAAAAGAAAATCTCCAAATATGCTTTCCTTTTTGATAATAAAAATAAAAATAAAACAATGCTCCCTTCGTCATGGATGCCCTCTCACACAGCAAGAGGAGCATTTAGTGATTACCACTGCCCTTACCCCAGGGAGCAGATGAAGCCTAGCCTCCAGGTAGCCTATAAGGAATTTACTGTGAGGTAGTCTTTTAGGTATGAACTGTTATATATGCATGATCATGCCACTTGGATCCTGAATTTAGGTTGTAGAAACAAGGATATTTTTAAAGGAAGCAGGGCGTGAGCTGCTTCGCTGAGCCTACTGGAGGAGGTAGAAAGGCTGCCTGGATGCGCTCTTCACTGCTTGTTGTTGCCTGGGAAGCTTGAAGGCCTTTTCGATGTGGGGGTGGTGCACAATTTCCCTCAAAATGGAGAGTTTCCAGCGGAATAACGTTCACTCTCTGTGTTTCATCGATCTTCCTACATTCCTTCGCACATAGAAGTTCTCCTAGTGCCCAGCAGCATGGTGTCCCTTTCTGGCCTCTTTTCTCAGGGTAGAATGGAACCTGCAGATGGTGAGTTATAATTCCTCTGCTAAATATCATGGTTGGATGAGAAGCACAAAAACAACTTCTGTCCTGGACAGATCCAGTTCACCATACAATGCTCATTACAAGTGTCAATGACGTATTAGTGTACGACGGCAAAGATGTAGGGCCTCATTTACAAGAACTGATGCATCACTGCGTTGAGCCAGAAATGCACCAAAATGACTTGTGCATTGCTATGTCACTATTAAATGCCATAGATGCACCATATTTAAGGTATGGCACAACATTTTATAAAAACCGAGCTGCGCCAACAAAAGTTGATGCACCCATGGCCATGATGTTGCAGCGGAAACTGATGCATCACGAGCAGAAGTGACGTAAGGCAGGTTTGCAGCACGTAAAGTAACGCAAACAGCCTTAGCATCACTTTTCAGTGCGTGTTGAGTCAAAAAAGTAAAACAAAAACAACGCTTCTGGTAAAAAAAATAAAAAAAATCACAGAAGGCAGCCATGGAACAGAGAGCAGACAGCAAAAGCCAGGGCACCTGCCAGGACGTTCGAACAGACTCCTGGTGACCTGGTGAAGAGGAAGAGGAAGTGCAATTTGAAGTGAAAAGATCAACAGCGTAAGACAAGCAAAAAGGACAGTAACAAACTATAAAAAGCGCTGGCATGACTATAAGCACCGGACGAAGAAGAAACTGTTCAACAACCTGAAGGCAGCCATGCAGACTGGAGGAGGAAGCTCAGCACTCCGGAAGTGGCTGGATGCCTTTTAGGAGCAGGTGGTAGCTGTCATCCCAGAGGAGTTGGTGGTAGGAGTACCTGGACAGTGCTGGCCACGAGGAGTAACCAGACCTATAGGGTAATTACCAACAAGGGGCAATGTTGGCAAAAAGGTCATGTTGTTCAGTACATCTTACCATGTCCCAGAGTTCCACTGCACTGTGTGCAGGGCAAAGAGCAGGTATCTGACTTATGTGCTGGTTAAACATCACATAAATGTAAGTCACACTGCCCAGTTACATGTTACACAGCTCAGTCCAGCTCCATCACCTTTCCCATGCCCATATGTGAAGTGCAGCACCAGACCAGATCCATCTTTGTATACTGGCATGTAAAGTGGCATGTGCAACATGAGTCTCCAGAACTACAAGTCCCACAATACAAAGTAAAAAACATGGACTTGGACAACACATCATGCATGAACAATTGAACCCTGCCCATCCTGACTGTAACCATGGAGGCCAACTTGCACCATGAGGCCACTGTGTCTTACTTGGGTCCATGCACACAGATCTGGACTGTAAAGCAATGGAATGGAACAGGCTTGTCAGAAGAGAAACAGCTCACCTGAGAGGGGGATTAGGTGTGGGGCATGTGAAGTATCATCACATAGGAACATGCCAAGAGCCATGTGTACATTAACCAGCATGAAACTAGAGTGCACACAGCTGTCTGGACGTGCATGGTGAGAGCGCACAGGTGTCAGCTGCCATTGCAGGGACCACCCAAACTCCTGTCACAAACTAAATCAGACTGGGTGTGGTGGTGAATGCAGGTGATGCACACTAGAGGACCATGTACCACCAACAGGCTGGCGGTACAAACTCAGGCATTACGACTGCGGTGGAAGTGCCGCAGTCGCACTGCCAGGACCGGCTGTTTCCCGCCACTTTTGTCCCGGCAGTTGTAATCCCCCAGCTGCCCAGGGGATAACGAGTCCCTCTGCCGCCAGCCTTTTCATGGCGGTATGAACCGCCATGAAAAGGCTTTCGGAAAGGGGAGTCGCGGGCCCCTGCACTGTCCATGCCACTGGCATGGACAGTGCAGGGGCCCCCTGTGACGGCCACATGGAGCTTTTGACTGTCCGCATAGCAGACAGTGAAAAGCGCAACGGGTGTAACCTGTCGCACCGCCGCAACACCGCCGGCTCCATTTGGAGCCGGCTCCCGTGTTGCGGCCAAGATCCCTGCTGGGCCGGTGGGCGGAAACCAGGTTTCTGCCCGCCGGCCCAGCGGGGATCTCCAAACAGACCCCGCGGGAGTGCGGCCGCATTGGCGGACGCCCGACGGGTTCATCTTGGTGGGCGCCGCTTGCCGCCTGCCAATGTTGAAATGAGGGTCCATGTGTGTTGAAACCAAAGATGGTGTGTGGCCCTGGTCGGCCCCACGTAGTGCAGTGCATTGTCTGCAACAGCTGAGAATGTTGAACTGCCACTGTGTCTGAATGGGGAGACAGTACATAGCAAGGAGGTCAGAAAGGATATGTGTGACACTTGTGTTGCAGCTGGGAAGGGTTGGCAGTGAAGGCCCCATTGGGGTACAACATCCTACATGTGAGGTAGACTGGGTGAAGTTGTTGCACGTTGCAAGAGGGAGTCTGAAGGTAAGTTGTAGCATCATGCCACATATGTCTAAGTTGGAGTATGTGAAACATGGATTTGTAAAGGTACAAGAAGAACTAGTTTGCCACCACCAATGCAGGAGTCAGGGATGGTTAAAGGCTGTGGTGGATGGGCCCAGTCATGTGGCAAACCTGGGTAGCTATATGTCACCAATTCCAGAATTACTACCATGTGAAGTACAGCTTGAATCATAGCCCTCAATAAAAGCCTGCCATGTCAGTCCATTAGACATGGTCACACATATTATTGGTGTTGTAGGCACATGAGAGTCAATGTATGATCAGGGTTCCATCACTGTGTGGCAGTAACCTGAGTCCCTCGCCCAAAATGAGAAGTGACAGAGGAGGCATGTAGACATACAAGTGAAGAAGCCCGAGTCAAACAATGTGTAGTAGTATGCAGATAACCAACTCTGGAAATTATCAAATGGGGTGTTCATCAGTGCTAACAATCTACCCAGTTTGACTATGTCCATCCCCTCAGAGTTGTCATACAGTGCCCACTGTCCACAAATATGGAGCAGATAGGTGTGCAATGTTATCACATAAGTATTCACAAATTAGGAAATGCATGGCAAGTACATGCCCTCACACATTCCTGCAGTGTAGCAAGGTTGGTAGCTTTGTAGAGGTGTGCAGGATATCTGTTAACAACTCAACCCTTGGCCATATGAATGCACAATGTGCTTGCAAGATAGCACAACAAGGCAGAGTGCCATGGTCTACTGTGTAAATGGCAGACAGCAGGAACCTATCTAAATCCTGATCAAACCCACATCACCTGCACAAGAGCTGTGGGCTGAATACTGGTCACAGGTCCACCCAGGGACCAGCTGCACTGTGCAAAGTAGTGATGCCAATATGTCACAATACAATCTATATAGGAATCATGAAAAAAAATGCAAATCACCAAGACAGATGTGGACCTTACCTCTTATCATACATGCAGGAATGGTAGGTCCAGCAAGCTGTGTAACTGTGTTGCAACATATGTCATGACACAAAAAGCCAGCCTTCTCACACAGTGGTTGTGTGAACAAAACGGAGATACTGCCATCTTAAATGCAACTACAGGGCAAGTTGGACTCAATACTTGTGATTAACAGATGTCCTACAGATCAATGTTGAACTGTAAGTTGAATAGTAGCAAGTCTGATTGTCAACCAGATTACCCATGCCAACATCTAACATACATCACCATTAATATGTCTCTCTCTCATTGGAGAGGATGTACCTACACCTGGTGACCAACTGCCTATTTTGGATGAGGATCCTGCTGAGGATGACAGCCTGCCAACCCTTGACCAAGACCCCCTCTTGCAAATCCTGGCCTCCTTTGATACACATATCCAGTTGTGAGAACGGCTGACAGCATTGCCGGGTGTCCAGAGAATCCACCTAGCACCCAACAAACACCGCCTGCCACCCACCCCCGTCCTGGTGGCATCTCTCTGTGCCAAAAGCTGAGTTTTTCTTTTGACCTGTGCTGATGACCATGCCAATGTACTACTCAACTGGTACTGTCCTCTCTTTGCTTTTCCACCTGTTGATCTCATCCATTTGTGGACTGTTGATGTGGCCTATCTTCTCTATTGGCAATTTGGTCCTCCTCCTCACAGAAATACTCCTCTCCTTCACATGCCACATGGAATGTATCCTCCATGGACTTTGTCTCGACATCCTATGGCTCTCTAACAATGTTATGTTATGTTATGTTATGTTAAGATTACTTGTAAAGCGCATGTGTACCCAGAGGTTTCTTGGCTATGCTTCTATTTCAGTTGTCTCTATTGAGATGAAGTCATATAGGTCCTGATTTATGCCTAGTTGTTGAAAAGCCAAGTTTCAGTGCTTTCCTGAAGGACAGGAGATCAGATATGGATGTAAGGTGTGGAGGGAGAGTTTTCTATTACCTAAAATCATTTACTACAAATCTTCTTTTGCTCCATGAATAGTGTCTAAAGTTGGGGATGACAACATTGTTATCACTGAGAGTGCCCAGCTGTATAGTAGAACACTACAATTTTAAGCTTTTTTTCAAATATTCTGGGCTTGTGTTGTGAAGTGCTTTATGGCTAATACAAAAAGCCTTGAAAGTAATTCTCTGTTGGACGGGCACCCAATGGAGCTTATGTAGTGCCTGTCTAACAGATTGGTATTTAGGGATACATAGCAACATTTGCACTGCTGCACTTTGGAGGACCTGGAGTTTATTTAGGAATGGCTGCTGCATGTTTAAGCAAAGACCATTACAGTAGTCAAGTTTGGACATGATGAAAGCTGTCGCAACCATTTTCTGTAATGTCTTTGGTAGGCATGGGAGGATTTTCTTCACTACTTTGAATGTATAGAAAGAGGAGGAGATGATAGTGAGAGAGCGTAGATTAAACATTACCTATTTTAGATGTGAAATGCTTATAATTAACAATGCTGCATTAATAATATTATTAATTGAAACGTATTTTAAACGTGGAGAATTTTTCACATGCATAAACTAATGTCGACTGTAAGAATTAATTGCTTGTATTATGACTAACTGAGAATATTAAAACGTATAAAGATTGCATTTTATTAGAATCCATACAGCTTAAGTTAGCGTGAGTCGAAAACTAGCTGTGTAGCTCTCATATTAAAGCGTATTTTTCTGTTTCTTCAGTGTGTTGACTCGCAAAAGGCCATGACCTAGCATTTGTTCTTTTCTCCACTTATTGTATCATTAACAGTTATGTTCCCATCCGCATGCTAGCAGCTTTAGTATAAAAATTATAGGCTTTGCAACAAATATGGACACTTTCAAGGACATTAAATCGTGGAAAAGAGAACTCTTGACCCGAAGAGTGTGCCAGAAAATGAAGTAACCCCGGATGTGCCACCTACAAAAAACGTCAATTATGAAGACCAATTAGAAGAATGAAAATTATCATAGAATGACAAATGCATTACTTAATGTATAATTTGATAGGTTACAGATAGTGGGGTGTAGTCATTGTCCAATAGAATTTTGGGGGAATGTATTACGAAAAAGGGATAAAAACCCATGACACAAGAGACTCGAGAGCATTAGGTAGAGAATGATATCAATTGCATCCAGAAACTCTGTCATTCTATTTGGTGATTTGAGACTTAGACAAAACCATCCTCACCCATAGACTGCCCATTACACTTTCTTCCTTATGAGGGAAGTGTCCCCTGCTATTCAATTAGATAGATTGACGGCGATCTAACTGATGTCCTGAAGACGAAGTCTGATCCTGTATGCTGACCTATTTCGAGGAGGGTAATTATACCGTTGCTAATGGAAATTCATTTGTTTGCCTTTTCTTTCTAAGTACCAACTGCTGTGTATTTTTGATAAGAGACCTTAGTTAGATGTTTTCCAAATTGATGTTCTAAATTGTTTTGCATGAAGCCCAACATGCTGATGCTAATTAGTGGCTAGATGAGGCATTCGCTTTGACTGACGTAGCTGACTTGACTGACGTGGTGCTATGCTGAACTAAGACATATAAGAGGTTCTACGCATTTTGACTTGTTTACTTCCTTATTACTATCTAATGTTTGTGATCATTGCATTGTTGAAACCGTATCATAATTGCCGCATTGTGACTATGCTCTTTCGCTTCTTGGTTTTAAGATTAATAAATTTGCTATTAGATTGTAATCAATAGGTAATAAAATTCACAAAACTTCAATAAGGTGTGGTTATTTATGACTGAAAGGTCATGGTTGCGCCGAAGGTTTACTAATGTCTAAAGTGAAATATATTGTGGTGATATATGTTGACAGTATGATTGACATATTGATTGGTATATTAATCAGTTATCTCGTCTTACGGTGTCTCACCACTGGGTACAAAGATTCATCGGCGTAAAACGAGTCCCGATGTGTATAAATTAACATAGAAGGACGCGTTAACAATAGCATTAACCTAATCTCCATATGGGAGGTTACTCTCTACAAGGACTACTAAATTCTTTACTTTCTTAACTGGTGAGGCCTCCAGGCAGGGGACCAAAAGGTGGTCTCTTGGCCAAACCGGATGACCTCCGTTTTTCCTGAAATTAGTTTAGGGCAGTTCATGCTCATCCATTCATTGGCTGTCAGCATGCAATTATTAAATCTGATGTTGTTGTCATTGCTGGCTAAGGAGACAATGATCTATCTGGGTATCATAAGTGTAAGATATGACGGAGAATCCAAAGGATTTAATCAGAGTTGCCTATGGTGTTACATGCACATCGAGCAACATAGGGCTCAGTGAAGACCCTTGAGGGACAATGCAGGATCTGAATCAAAATCCCTGGATGACACTGTTCTCTCTGACTAAGAAAGAAACTTAGGATGCCTACACGGTCCCATTAATTCCAATCTTGGAGAGATGGTCAGTCAACAATTTGTGATTGACAGTGTCAAATGCAGCAAATAGGACAAGCAGGGTGAGTGCTGCTTCCCCCACCCCATTGTCAAGGGTTGCCCTGATGTATTTGCTGGCTATGATCAAGATAGTTTCTGTGCTGTGGCCACTTCTAAAGCCAAATTGTGAGGGGTCTAAGAGCTAATGGTGCTGTTTGGAAGTAGACAATTGTAGGTTCATGTTTTTTCCTCTATTTTAGTAGGGAAAGGTAGCCTGAAATGGGATAATAGCTAATTGGGTGCTTTGGGTTGAGGTTGGATTTTTTTAATAAAGAACAGATTGATACTTTTTCCACTGCTTAGCGAAATAACCGGTTATGAACATGATATTGAAGATTTCTGTGAGTTGGGCTGCAATAATAACGGGCCAATTTGACAATCAAAGAAGGTTAAGGATTTAGCAGGAAGCCTGATTTAGTAGAATGCATTAGCTCTTTTACCTGTTGCTGTTTGTGAGGAGTAACTCAAACTTAGCACTGGATAATTTGTTAAAAATCACTTTAACTTTATTCAGGAAAAAGTGGGCTAATGAATTCCAAAAAGATTGGCTATTTTCTGTTTAATTCATGCAAGGTACATTAGAAAGTTTATTAACTGTCAGAAGTACTTCCTTTACTGATTTTTTTTGGCTAGTTTGATTTTTGACTAAAGGATTGTATTTTTTTCTTCCTCTCACTGTAGCTTATATTCTGAGAGCTATTGTTTCTATTTTTCTTTCTCTGTATTGTTGTAGATATTTCTCCCTTTTCGTTCTTCTCTCCTATGTTTCTTTTCTGGATCCTAAGTCTTTCTGAAAACCATGGTGCTAAAGGTTTAATTGTATAGTGTTTTGCTATTTTAACTGGTGGCAAAGCAGAGACAGTTTAACTAAGCTAATTAGAGTAACTGGTGATTAGCTGATCTAAATTCCCAGTTATAATTGGCACGGGATTCAGACAGGAGTTGGTTGAATTGTTCAGTGTTGAAGCTGGTTATTAGAAGAGGTAATTATGCACCTGCCACTAGCAATAATGCCCACAAACAATGTTAGGCTCAGTCGATGTCTCGAAACATTAGTGCCTGGCTCAACCTCTGGTATCTTGGCAATAAGCAGGCAGGCCTAACTTAGGAGACAGGTATGTAAAGCATTTAAATACACCAATACAGTAAATAAGCAAGACACAAACAACAATAGAAATTCCACTCCACTTTATAAAAATAGTAAAAATGTTCATCTTTAAAATGACACAAGCTTACAAAAATCCAATATAGGGAACTAGAGTTATGAACTGTTAAAGAGTAATGTGCTTTCTAGTGCATAGAAATCAATAGTGGCAACCACAGGCATCTGATCGCGCATCACCGGGGCAAAGTCAAAGTTTGAGGCTAAACGCGATGTGCCCTGCTCGGATACACTGAGCAGGAGGCCTAGGTCAAAATTTTGCCTTTATGCGGTCCTCCTCAGCAAACCAATTTTGATGCACTGTCTGTGGACTGTTTCTTCATCGGGCCCCTGTCAAATCCTGGAATTCTGCAGCTCAAGAGCTTTCAGGGGGATGAAACTGCAGTCCTGGCTGGATCATGGTTGAAGATAGTCGGCTTGACTCATGACAGCGAGATGATCCAGTTATGGAACTTTTTCCAAAGTTGCTCCAAGCTGAAGTTCCTCTTCAGGGGTCAAAGTGTCAAAAATACACATCTAAGGGTGTAGAAGCTCTGAGATGATCCCTGGATGTTTAAGACCACAATTCCCCAAATCCTCGAAAGTCGACTGGCACACTCCAGCTGGGGACTTTGGTGATAGTTGGTGCAGGCAAGCTCTGTTAACCTGTTGCTTTCAGGTAGTCCATTCCTGAGTGTTTTTTGAAGGAAGGCAAAGTCATTAGAGCTGTTGTTTAAGTGCGCAACAGGAGCAGAAGGTCAGTGTGCCGTCATCTGGGTTGCAGACCAGGGTTCCAGCAGGGCAGTCATTCTTCTTCTTGTCGTTTCAGGCACCATATCTGAGTTGCAAAGCAGATCAGCCACTTTTATTCAATCATCTTGAGAGACAGTCAGGAGAGCACCCTGGTTCAATGAGCTCAAGAGTGCCATCCCAAAATCATGACAGCTTCCTCCAAAGTGTGGCATTTTCTTGTCCCATAAAGCACTGCACTTTAAAATTACAAGATGGACAATTTTTCTCCTGGCTAAACCAAACTTCTGGTGTGGGTCATTTTCATTAACACTTCTCCTCTAGACATCTGCAAATTCCTTTCCTGGGCCTGCTATCTGTCTGTGTTATACAGGATGAGAGGGTGACCTGGCTGGCATTGTTTTCTGTCCTGCTTCCTTTGAAGTTCAGTTTGATTTACCCAGCCCCCTTCCTGGCCTGGCCACAGCATCTGTCATCCCCCCATCAGATAACCACTGGTCATTGCAGGTCACTTGTCACTTCACCAAATCAGCTGTTGGATTTATCATTACCACTCTATTGAGTCCTTTCATGACACATTTTGCTCCCTCCTAGCAATACATATGCTTACTGAAAATATTCCTATTTTAGCCTATTGAGCTAAGTATCTATAATGAGGTGCAGTTTTTCCCTCACCAGGACATATAACACATCATTCATAATACTTATGTGGCACCCCACCCCTAGGGTATCAGGGGGGACCTTGGGGGTGAATTATGTGTAAAGATAAGTTAGGAAGTGAGCGGAATTTGCACACATTTTACTTTTTAAAGATAGTCTGCAAGGCAGGGCTGCCTTTAAAAATGACAGCAGGCAACACAGCAGTTCACACTCCAGTGCAGGAAATCTACTAGGCCTCCAAACTTCCCTGTCCTATTATATACTAGGGGCTTTCAGGTAGTTTAAATGCACCTTGCTCTATGGCTTCATACCTGTGGCAGTAGCCGTAGGAACCAACACCACAGGGCTGGCCCAGGGACTACTGGATTTCTCAATAACCCCTAAAGTCAACATTTTGGAGACCTCCTCCTTGATGCTGGCCTTTACCTTATCCGATAACCTGTACATTTTGTTCTTCACAGGGGGACTGTCACCTGTGTCAATGTCATGAACACAGAAGTGGGTCAGTCCAGGAGTAAGGGAGAACAGGGAGGAGAACTGCTCCAACAGCTCGTAGCAGTCTCCTCTCTGGTTTAGAGTCAGGGAGTCAGAGAGAATGACACCCCCCACTGACCCATCACCTTCATGGGCAGAGAGGAGGTTGGGGAGAGGTTCACTCTCCTCTTCCATGCCCTCATCTGTGACCAGAAGAATGTTGACTTCAGACCTCTCAAAATGAGGCTTCAGTCGGTTGACATGGAGCACCCTTAGGGGGCACCTAGGGGATTGGGGGTCCACTAGGCAAGTGGCCTCCCCTCTCCGCTCCTTTACTTCAAAGGGGCCAGACCAGCGGTCCTGGAGAGCTCTAGGCTCTACTGGCTCCATTACCCACACTTTGTCTCCAGGTTGAAACTCCACCAGGGTGGCCTTCTGGTCATACCAGTGTTTCATTACCTCTTGACTGGCCTCAAGGTTGCTTTTGGCCTCTTTCCAGAAGCGGTTCATCTGGTTGCGGAGGGCCAGCATGTAGCTGACCACATCCTGAGGAGGTGCCTTTGGAGCTTTCTCCAACCCCTCCTTGACAATGCTTAAGGGTCCCCTGACAGGGTACCCATAGAGGATCTCAAAGGGACTGAACCCTATCCCCTTCTGGGATACCTCTCTGTAAGCAAAGAGAAGGCATGGTAAGAGGACGTCCCACTTACGCCTCAGGGCCTCATGGAGGCCAACGATCATGCCTTTCAAGGTCTTGTTGAATCTCTCCACAAGACCATTAGATTGGGGGTGATAGGGTGTGGTGAACTTGTAGGTTACACCACATGCATCCCACATAGACTTCATGTATGCAGACATGAAGTTAGTGCCTCTGTCAGACACTATCTCCTTTGGGAATCCTAAATGGGTAAATATCCCCATCAGAGTTTTGGTCACCACCAGTGCAGTTACGGTCCTCAGAGGGATTGCCTCTGGGTAACGGGTGGCATGGTCCACCAAAACCAGGATGAACCTGTTGCCTAGGGCAGTTTTGGGGTCCAATGGACCAACAATGTCGATGCCCACCCTTTCAAACAACAGGAAGTGGAATCAGGGGGGGCTTAACCCTTTTTCCTGTTTTACCAGTAGCCTGGCAGGTAAGACAGGATCTACAGAACGCATCTGAGTTTGTCCTCATTCTGGGCCAATAAAAGTGGGTGACAAGCTGGGCAAAGGTCTTGTCTTGCCCCAAATGTCCTGCCAGGGGAATGTCATGAGCCAGTCCCAGTAGCAAGGTCCGGTAGCACTGGGGGACCACCAGCGCACGCGCTGCCCCAGTGGCCGGAACCTTAGGCTCACTTTAGAGGAGATCATTCTCCCAATATATGTGGTGATCGCTAGAGGCTTCACCTGCTGCCTGGGCTGAGGCTTGCTGCCTCGGGCCCTCTAGAGTGGGACATTCTTTCTGCGCCTTGCAGAATTCCTCCCTGGTATGCCCACCCTCAACTTGCCAGCCAGCAAGCTCAGGTAGGTCACCTAGGGCGGCAATATTTTCCCCAGTTGGCTCGGGGGCCTCCTCCTCAGGAACCCCTTCAACCACTGTGGGAACTTCTGGGACCGGTTTCCCGCGCCCTTGCCCCTCCTCTTGGCAGTTGTCGGGACCATTTTTCCAGGCTCCAGACGCCCTTGACTTCCCTCTTGGTCAGCCATGGACCGTGTGGTCATGCAGACTCACTCAGGCAATCCTAACATTTCCAAGTGAGACCTTAGCTCTACCTCCTTCCAGGTAGTCTGCTCAAGGTCGTTGCCTAACAGACAATCTACAGGCATGGCAGGACTCACAGCTACTTTCAGAGTACCAGAGACCCCCCCTCACTTAAAGGGAACCAGAGCTACCAGTAAGTGGCTCTCATGATTGTCGGCGACTATGACCTGGTAGAATGTATTTAGGATGACCTGCTCTGCTGACACCAGCTGACCCTTGACAGTAGTCATGCTGGCTCCTGTGTCACGCAGAGCCTCCACCCTTTGCCCATTGATGGTGACCCACTCTCTATACTTGGAAGTATTGGCAGGCATGTGGGCTTTTGGCACCATCTCTGCATCCCCCAGGGACACTAGGGTTACCTCTGTCTGTACTCCAAAACTGTCTGGGACCATCTCCTCCCCGAGCGCTACGCTAGCCAACCCCGGTGTCTGCCCTCCTTTGGGGGGCTGTGCCCTCTTGGGACACTTGGCGTCACCCTCAGAGTGCCCATACCTATTGCACTCTGCACAGTGGTGTACAAACCTCCCTGTCTTATGGTCAGTGAAACCTTTCTTTTGAGAATCAGACCGGGACTGGTTACCATTACTCCCTTGGGAACTATTTTGGGGGCCTTTTGAGAACTCCTTGTTTTTAAGTTTTTCTCCCCCCTCTTTCTTCTGATGGGAACCCTGACCACCTGTGTGGGTGTCCCCCCCAGATACCTTTTTAGACACTCTGGTACTAGTCCAGAGGTCCGCCTCCTCAGCAAGCTTCCTTGGATCAGTCAGCTTACTGTCTACTAGGTGCTGGCGCAACTCTGTAAAACAAATACTGAGCATATGCTCTCTCAGAATCAAATTATACAATCCTGTGTAATCATCTACTTTGCAGCCCTGCACCCATCCATTCAGTGCCTTACTGGAAAAGCCAAAGAAATCTACCCATGTTTGTGTGGATAGGTTGGTGCTGTCCCTAAACCTCTGACGGTATTTCTCAGGGGTCATCCCAAACTTGGCAAGTAAAATGGCTTTCTGAAGTGGGTATGTGTTTTGATCTGGTTTGTCCAATGTGAGAAGTGTGTCCCTCCCCAAAGGTGGCACATAACTCGGCATAGCTGTACCCCATTGCCCTTCAGGAACCACATGAGCCCTTAGTGCAAATTCATAAGCTGCTAACCATTTATCTATGTCATCTCCCACCACAAAACTGGGCGCCACATTTTTGGGTATATGAACCTTCTTTTCTCCAGCAGGTCCTGTCTGTATGCTGCCACCATTATTGCTGGATTCAGACTGTCTTGCCTTAAGATCCATCTCCTTGAGACTCAATTCATGAGCCAACAAAAGTTTATTTTCAGCCAAGGGTCTCTCAGCTGCAGCTTCAGCTGTTTCAACTTCAGCTTGTTTGGCTTATCTCTCTGCCCTTCTTTCCTCCTGTTGAGCCTTAATTTTCAGTCTTGCCATTTGCAATTGGAACTCCCTCTCTTCTCTCCTTTCCTCTGCGGTCAGGCCTTGCTCAGAGACACTGCTCCCTGGTCTGGAAGGGGGCACAATTGCAGTGGTAACATCACCCACTGGTGGCAAAAAATCCTCTGAGGGGCCATTTTCTGGCTCCTCTTCCTCATCATCCTCCTCTAAATGGGCTTCTGCCCAGGCCCTCAGCTCCACTTGAAAGTCCTCCTTCCTGGATGCCACTTGGGTGGGTACACTCATCTCCCTGCAGAACCCTTTTAGCTGTTTGACAGTATATATCTCCAACAGGGCTAGGTCAAAATCTCCTGCTTGAGACCCAGCCAGAGACATGTTGATTGAGGTTTAGAAAATTGTCAGGAAAAAACGAATTTGCAAAAGAGATAAAAATCAAGTTGACCTTCAACTGTGGGTAGGTAGTGAAATACTTAGCTACTGTATGTCAATGCACAAATACAAGTCCTATCCTCACAGCTGATCACCAATGTTCGAAATGGGGTCTTTGGTTGGCAGTCAGGTTACCCCCTGTCCATGCAAGGACCCTCACTCTAGTCAGGGTAAGTCACACACAATCCAAATTATCCTGTGCCCACCCTCTGGTAGCTTGGCGCTGAGCAGTCAGGCTTAACTTAGAAGGCAATGTGTAAAGTATTTGTGCAATAAATCATACAATAACACCATATAGCACCACAAAAATACATCACACAGTGTTTAGAAAAATATACAATATTTATCTGGATATTTGCAGGTCAAAATGATCAAAGATGCAATAAGAAATTGTAGAGATATCACTGAAAAGTGATATGAAGTGTCTTAAGTCTTAAAAAGGCAAACACAGTCTCTTTCAAGCACAAAGTACCTGGTTTGGAGTGAAAAATCTCCGCAAAGGGCCGCAGAGGAGGAAATGCGTGGAAAATGGGGTATGCGTCAGTTTCGCCCCTTCACACACGGACTTGCGTCGTTATTTTCCATGCGGGGAAGACGTTTCACCGATTTCTGGTGCGCGGACAGTCTCCACTGTGGGTCGCGGGGTTTTCAGATGCCCCGGGGTCTGTGCGTGGAATCCTGGGCTTGTTGTCCGGCTGCGCGTCGTTCCGGTGGGCTGTGCATGGGATTTTCTCCCTCACAGCAGGCGCTGCGTCGATCTCCTCCGTGGAAGTCGGGCTGCGTTGTCCAGACGGGCTGTGCGTCGAAGTTTCGGTCGCACCGCAGGCGTCGTGTTGATCTTTTCCTTGTGGGGTCGAGCGGCGTCTTTCCGGTTCGGCGTGCAGTGAAGTTTTCACCGCGGAGCAAGCTGTGCATCGAATTTTTCACCGCAGAAGGAGTCCAGTTGAAGAAAGAGAAGTCTTTTTGGTCCTGAGACTTCAGGGAACAGGAGGCAAGCTCTATCCAAGCCCTTGGAGAGCACTTCTGCAGCAGGGCAAGAGTTCAGCAAGGCAGCAGGGCAAAGGCAAGGCAGCAGTCCTCTGTAGAAAGCAGACAGGTGAGTCCTTTAGGCAGCCAGGCAGTTCTTCTTGACAGGATGCATGTTCTGGTTCAGGTTTCTTCTCTAGCAAGTGTCTGAGGTGGTAGGGCAGAGGCCATGTTTTATACCCAAATATGCCTTTGAAGTGGGGGAGACTTGAAAGAGTGGCTTAGAAGTGCACCAGGTCCCCTTTCAGTTCAATCCTGTCTGCCAGGGTCCCAGTAGGGGGTGTGGCAGTCCTTTGTGTGAGGGCAGACCCTCCACCCTCCCAGCCCAGGAAGACCCATTCAAAATGCAGATGTATGCAAGTGAGTCTGAGTACCCTGTGTTTGTGGTGTGTCTGAGTGAATGCACAAGGAGCTGTCAACTAAACCCATCCAGACGTGGATTGTAAGGCACAGAAAGATTTAAGTGCAAAGAAATGCTCACTTTCTAAAAGTGGCATTTCTAGAATAGTAATATTAAATCCAACTTCACCAGTCAGCAGGATTTTGTATTACCATTCTGGCCATACTAAATATGACCTTCCTACTCCTTTCAGATCAGCAGCTACCACTTCAATAATGTATGAGGACAGCCCCAATGTTAGCCTATGAAGGAAGCAGGCCTCACAGTAGTGTAAAAACAAATTTAGGAGTTTTACACTACCAGGACATGTAACCTACACAGGTACATGTCCTTCCTTTTACCCACACAGCACCCTGCTCTAGGGGTTACCTAGGGCACACATTAGAGGTGACTTATATGTAGAGAAAGGGGAGGTTTAGGCTTGGCAAGTACTTTTAAATGCCAAGTCGAAGTTGCAGTGAAACTGCACACACAGGCCTTGCAATGGCAGGCCTGAGACAAGGTAAATGGGCTACTTGAGTGGGTGGCACAACCAGTGCTGCAGGCCCACTAGTAGCATTTAGGGGGTCAGGGCCGGGGACACGGAAGCACCGCCAAGAGGCTGGCAGTGCTTCCAGGGCCATTCTGCCGCGGTCAGAAAAGGGGAACCGGCGGTTTCCCGCCGGTTTTCCCCTGGCCCAGGGAATCCTCCATGGCGGCGCTGCTTGCATCGCCGCCATGGGGATTCCGACCCCCTTCCTGCCAGCCTGTTTCTGGCGGTTTTCACCGCCAGAAACAGGATGGCGGGAACGGGTGTCGTGGGGCCCCTGGGGGCCCCTGCACTGCCCATGCCACTGGCATGGGCAGTGCAGGGGCCCCCTAACAGGGCCCCATAAAGATTTTCACTGTCTGCTTTGCAGACAGTGAAAATCGCGACGGGTGCCACTGCACCCGTCGCACCCCTGCAACTCCGCCGGCTCCATTCGGAGCCGGCTTCCTTGTTGCAGGGCCTTTCCCGCTGGGCCGGCGGGCGCCCTTTTGGCGGTCGCCCGCCGGCCCAGCGGGAAAGCCAGAATGGCATCCGCGGTCTTCTGACCGCGGAGCGGCCATTTGGCGGTTACCTCCCGGCGGGCGGTGCCCGCCGCCCGCCGATATTAGAATGAGGCCCTTAATCTACAGGCCCTAGGCACATACAGTGCACATTACTAGGGACTTATAAGTAAATTAAATAGTCCAATTGGGTAGGATTCAAAGTTACCATGTTTAAAGGGAGGGAGCATATGCACTTTAGCACTGTTTAGCAGTGGTAAAGTGCACAGAGTCTAAAAGCCAGCAAAAACAGTGTCCAAAAAGTGGAGGGAGGCAGACAAAAAGTTAGGGGTGACTACCCTAAGGCTGTCAGGTCTAACATCTACTAAGGGCATACCTAAGTCTGTCATTGCCAATTGTAATTTTGCCACTTTACCATATACCTTTTATTCAGAGCACTGCCCTGGGCCTGTTTAGCAGAGCCCAGGGCACAGTCAGGGTCAGTTACCACCTGTGTCAGCCAGACAACATTGTGGCGAACATGCTAAACAAATGACCTTCTCATAGACAGCATGAATTTTATGGCATACCCCGTCCATGACTGTGGTTTCTCTTTGTGGCATTTTTATTTTGTTTAATACTGCAGTGCGGTCTGACCAATTTAGTGGTGGTATATCTAGTCGAGTTAGGGAGGGGTTATTTGTGTAGCTGCCATCAAGATTATGGTCTGCAGATGGATAGGACTATTGACCAATTCGGTGAGGCAGAAACAGGGCATCATTTCCTAAAAATGTTGGAGTTGTTGCCCAAGGACTGCCACTTGCTCCTTGGATCACATGTCAATAAAATTACTTACTGGATCCAGCTTTTTGTATGTCTGTTCATGATCAGACTAAGTAGACCATGGTGGATGTGCTGCATGTAAAGACACAACCTACTATTGAAAGGGAATTGTGTTTAGTAGACCCACGTCCAAAGAAAATAGTATATGTGAACCTTATGTGACTCTTAACCTGCAAGTAGTTACCCATTACCTAATGAAGTTACTGCCCAGGTTGGGGACATTTCCATGGATACTAGCCAGCAATCAACACTGATGTGGCAATAAATTGGCGCAAAGAAAAGTGTATAAGTGACTGGCATCAGTGTGTGACCAAACACATCCTTGATTACTCACAACTGTATAACCTATTCATATATACAAAACAAGTAACACACTTACATATACAGTGCAACAATAGGTGGAGATATGTTTCAGGCTGTGTGTCCATTCACAGCAACATTGCCAATTGTAGTGCACAATCACAGTGGAAGATCCCTTAAGTGTCTCCATTGCAAAATTGACAGTATCTACTCCTTCAGAAAACCGACAGCATGTGCGTAACCCAGCCACAGATTATATGACAACTGCCACCTAGTCAATAAGTAGGCAGCTGTGAAGTCCTAAATATTTTTTATTCTAAACACTATAAATACTGAAAATCTAAACTTATCTGACCTACACTAGCTAAGTAATCTTATGTAAACTATGCCTAAACTAATCTTTGCTACCTTAATTTACAACTAGCCTAACCTGCCTAACCTTAACGTATCCTACTCTACACATGTACCACAACAGACATGTTAATCATCAACTCCACCCCCTTAATACACATTAGCACATAAGACTTTTCTAGATTTGATTTTGCTTTTTTATACAAATACTAAACAATGACCCCCCACCTACTAAATAACCTACCCATCCATAAACCAACCTAACAATAAAAAAAAAAATCTATAAAATCACTAAAAACTAACCTAACCTAACCTATCACTAATCTAGAGCCCATCCTAAACTATGTTAAAATGCTAAACAGTTATACAAAAAACATGAAGTGGGGAGGAGCAGCATGTCTGAGGGAGTCCTAAATTTGATTAGTAGTACAGTCCACAAACTGCTGTCATGTCTGTATCATTTTCATAAGTGTGGTCACTTGCAGTTCTAGGCCAGCCAGCCTCAACTTAATGTCGGCATTGTCTGGTCTGCTGCTTAATGTCTGAATTTTGGCCTGGACTAGTGGTGACAGCCTGTGGTGGCACTGCCAGCTGTGCAGTTGAGGGTCCTTGAACTGCCACTGGATCACCAGCTTGGGACACCTCAAAATCCATCTTAGTGCTTGGCCTGTCCAGTACTTCCTGTCCTTGCGGTGGTGACTTCAAGGTCTCTTCTACCTTTCATTCTTCATGCTTCCTCCCCATGCGCGTGAAGGCCTTGTCAACATGCCTAATGTGGCAGTATCTTTCCAAGTGGATCCAGTAGATCTTCTCCTGTTTCAGGGTCATGTTGACTGTTGAAGAGAAAGGACATATGATCACACCAAGCTAAAGTTGTCCATGCTGTCATCACTTACATGCATGGACAAGTATTAGCAGCACAAGTGACATGTCCAGCCAAACATAGACACCTATGGAATGAATCATGACCAACTGTCATAAGAACCTTGTACTTCTCCTATAGCTACTATGCAAAAGTACTTGTGTCTTGGCCTTGTAGGTACATGAAATGGCTGTGTCTGGAACAATAAATGTATACACGTGTGAAAATCAAGACAGATTTGGAACTATTATGTTGTGTAAACATGGAATGGTACACATGGTCCATCTAGGTACTCCCTGGGTATTGACAGCGTCACTGTTGTGGTGAGTTTCCCGCTGTTTCCATCCGCTGGCCCAGTGGAAAACTCATAATTGGGCCGGCAGGCAGAAAACTGGAGTGGTGGTTTACCACTAGTAAGAGTTTGGCGGGCGGCCTTTGCCGCCTTCCAAACTCAAAATGAGGCCCACAATGTGCTGTTGACAACTGGTAGTGTTGTGTGGGATATGTGCTACACCCCAAACACACCTGTGTGCTGCTCCAATTTAGACTTGGACAAACAAACAGTGCCAGAAAAATCACAGTCTATCCCATGTAACATTTCAGTCACACATTTCGAGTAATGTGTTGTCTCTTACTGTCCATAGTATGGGTGACAGATATTTGAACTAATGACCATCTGTTGGCTTTGGAGCAGGTGATGGTACATGTGCCATAAGCATTTACACCGCAGCTGGCACAACATTAGCACAGAAGGTTGAGAGCCATCCATCACGTGAGCCTGCATACTTTGGTAATGAATTAACTTTGCACTTTTGCCCTAGCAATTGCACGTGCAACTTCATCATATTTCCTTTGTTTTATCTAAATGGCAAGGAAAGCTTGTTTCTGGTGATTGATGATACCCCTAGCTCATCTCACTGTAACCAATATATGAGAACACAAACAATCTTTAGCCCCTTCTGTGCCGTGGACGTAATAGTTACGTCCTACGTCACAGAGCTCATGTGCCGAGGACGTAACCATTACGTCCTTGACACTGAGCTCAGAGGGAGCGCTCCCTCTGTGGGCTTCCCTCCCCCCCCCCCAAGGCAGGGATGGAAGGGGAAGCCCTTCCTCTTCCGCCACCCCACACCCCTGTAATGACATCAGCGCACAATCGCGCGCTGAAATCATTACAGGGTGCCGGTCGCACTGGAAGCCATTTGCTTCCAGTGCGACGAGGGAGAAACAGGTAAGTTTCTCCTCCGGCGGGTGGGGGGTTTGTAACAAAGAGGAACCGGGGGAAAGGAAAGCAATTTCTTTCCCCCGGTGTCTCTTTCAGCATTCCTGCGGCCCAATCGCATTGCGATCAGGCAGCAGGAATGCCGACTAGACACCAGGGATTATTTTTTTCTTTGTTTATGTGATGTTTTGCGTCGGGGAGCGGCCCCTTGGGCAAGGGTCGCTCCCATTTGGAGGGCATGTTGGTTGTGGCCATTTCTGCCCCCCTTGGGGGCAGATCTGCCTATTATTTTTAGGCCGATAGACACCAGGGATTTTTTTGTTTATGTAGTGTTTTGTGTTGGGGAGCGGCCCCTTGGGCAAGGGTCGCTCCCATTTGGGGGGCATGTTTGTTGTGGCCATTTCTGCCCCCCTTGGGGGCAGATTGACCTATTATTCTTAGGCTGATCTGCCCCCAAGTGGGGCAGAATCCACTAGACGCCAGGGATTTATTTTCTGTTTATTAATGTAGTGTTTTGTGTTGGGGAGTGGCCCCTTGGTCAAGGGTCGCTCCCATTTGGGGGGCATGTTTGTTGTGGCCATTTCTGACCCCCTTGGGGGCAGATCCGCCTATTATTTTTAGGCTGATCTGCCCCAAGCGTGGCAGAAACCAATAGAATGCCAGGGATTTTTTGTGTATGTTTATTTATGTAGGTGGGGTGTCCCCTTGGGCATGGAATGCCCCCCCAAGGGGGGCATCGAAATGTTGTCCATTTCTGCCCCCCTTGGAGGCAGATCGGCCTATTATTTGTAGGCTCATCTGCCCCCAAGGGGGGCAGAAACCACCAGAACGCCAGGGATTTATTTTTTAATATGTTTATTTATGTGGGGGGGCGTCCCCTTGGGCAAGGGGGGCATTGAACTGTTGGCCATTTCTGCCCCCCCTTGGGGGCAGATGGGCCTATTTTTTAGGCCCATCTGCCCCCAAGGGGGTGCAGAAGCCACTTAGACACCAGGGATAGTGTGTGGGTGTGCTAGTGGATGGGGGGATGGCCCCTTGGGCAAGGGTGCCCCCCCTTTGTGGGCACATGTACCAAGGCTATTTCTGCAACCTGGTGGCAGATCCGCCTATTATTTTTAGGCTGATCTGCCCCAAGGGTGGCAGAAACCACTAGAACGCCAGGGATTTTTTAAATATGTTTATTTATGTGGGGGGGGCATTGGAACTGTTGCCCATTTCTGCCCCCTTGGAGGCAGATGGGCCTATTTTTTTTTAGGCCCACCTGCGCCCAAAGGGTGCAGAAGCCACTTAGGCACAAGGGATAAGGGTGTGTGTGTGTGTGTTTTTTTTTTTTTTTTTTTTTGGAGGGGTGACCCATTGGCCAAGGGTCGCTCCCCATGGGGACACACTACTAAATGTATTTTCTGCCCTCCTTGGAGCAGATAGGCCTATTTTTTAGTAGGCCCATCTGTCCTTGTGGCAGAATCTACTTAGGCATCAATTTCCAAATGCTTGATGTTTGGGTGTTTGTCAATTGACGAAGTATTTGCATTTGTGATTAAAAAAAAATCTCCTTTTTGTTCCAGTTCAAAGCTTTAGCTTTTTTTGTTGTGGCTCCTTGCGGTGGTTGACCTGCGGTTTGCATAGTTGCATGTTTTAGGTAAGTGAAAACAATTTACTCCAAAGGAGTATTGTTGCCATGCATGAATGACATGTTTGTAGGTGGTGTACTAAATGCAGGTTTGTGTGTGAAATTGTCCTTAGGTTTGTGCACAATGATATTTGTGTTGTCTTATTTCTAATTTGCTTTTCTTTTTTTCTTTTTAGTGGGATATCATTGGTGATTACTGTGTCTGTGCAGAGTAGTTGCTGGTGAGTCAAGCTTTTTCAGGCATGTGAGCTGTATAGTTTTTGGAAGTGAGAGATTCTGGCAGAGAAGTTTCTGTCGGAGAGGAATCTTCTGATGAGAAAGCCACACTCAGTGCAGATGAAGGGCCTGTTTTAGAGGAGGACACTGATGTGCCAGTAGTGCAGCAACCTGGGGCTGAAAGCTTTCCCGTTGGTAGCCCTGAGCTCTGGTTTGCCCCAAACATGGAGCAGCCAGAGTTGCCTGCCTTTACTGGTCTCCCGGGGTATAGAGTCAATGCAGAGAACTTTTTGCCTGCCAATTTCTTTGAGTTATTTGTGGATGAAGTGTTTTTGGAAGAGATTGTTCAGCAGACTAATTTGTATGCGGAGCAGTATTTGAGGGACAGCGCTGCAAGACTTAGCCACACTCTAGAGCTACCCAGTGGATTCCCACAAATTTGGAGCAGATGAAAAGGTTTTGGGGTTTGACTCTTTTGATGGGGTTGATAAGGAAGCCGTCACTGGCTTCTTATTGGTCTACTAGTCCCTTGATGGCAACAGCTATATTTCCTGCAACCATGAGTCGTAATTGGTATTTGCTTCTTCTTAGGATGCTGCATTTTGTTGACAATGCATTAGCCTTGCCACAAGATCACCCTGATTCTGACCGTCTTTTTAAAATTAGGCCTTGATCATTTTGTCGATCGTTTTTCAGAGGTCTATGTTCCAGGCAAAGAAATAGCTGTGGACGAGTCTTTGGTCCTCTTCAAGGGTCGTTTGGTTTTTAGGCAGTACATTCCTAGCAAGAGGGCACGATATGGAATTAAATTGTATATGCTGTCTGAAAGTATTACAGGATATGTGTATAATTTCTGTGTCTACACTGGTAGGGATTCCAGTATTGACCCCCCTGGTTGTCCTCCCACTTTTGGAGTTACTGAGAAAATTGTGTGGGAAATTCGTAGACGACTGTTCAACAAGGTCACCATTTGTATGTAGTTAACTTCTACACTGGAGTGCAGTTGTTCAAGGAATTGTTTAGAGTGGACACTGTTGCTTGTGGCACAATTTGTTGTAACCGGAAAGGCTATCCAAGGGAGCTTGTCTGTAAAAAACGTGAGAGGGGACAGTGCAGTGCCTTGTGGAATGATGAGCTTCTAGCTTTGAAATTTTCAGACAGGAGGGATGTCAACATGCTCAGTACCATCCATGATGAGAGTACTTCCCCTTTGATTGTTTGGGGCCAGGTTGCTGAAGTGCGCAAACCTGTGTGCATTTTAGATTACAATAAGCACATGGAAGGTGTAGATAGAGCTGATCAAAGATTGGAACCTTATACTGCTATTCATAAGTCTTACGTTTGGTACAAGAAGTTAGCAATTCACCTCTTCCACTTAGCAACTTATTGTGTTTAAGGATAGGTCTCCAGAGTCAAAGATGACATTTGTGAAATTTCAGGAGTCAGTGATAGAGAGCCTTATTGTGGTGGAACAGGCCAGAGTTCCTAGAGAAGCACTGGTGGAGGATGTGGATAGATTGAAAGATCGCCACTTTGCTGAGCACATTCCTCCCACACCCAAAAAAGACTTTCCAGCTAAGAAATGTAGAGTGTGTGCTTGAAGAGGTATCTGGACGGAGAATCAAATGTACTGCCCAGATTCTCCTTCAAAGCCTGGGCTGTGTGTGGGTGGTTGTTTCAAGATTTACCACACCCAGCGGAATTACTGGAAACAACCATGAGTGTGAACTGCCTGCTTTGTATTTTCATGTGTTCAGTTTCATGGTTGGTATTTCTGTCATGTACTTAGTTAAAGCTTTTGTGTTTGTAGTTTTGTAATTATTTCTAATTAGTTAGTGGTTTATTTGTTTTTAAAACAAAAAAAGTGATGCCATTGTGTGTGGAGTGGCGCTTGGCTTACGGTGTACATATCGACTTGCTGTTGGCTACTAAAACACACTGCCAGCCAAACGCCAGTCCACCCACTCCCATCAGCTGGTGTGATTGCTGTATCAGGCATGTGGGCGTATGTAAGTGATGGGCCCTTGAGTGGCACTGTCTGTTGATGCGAGTGTTGTAATGTGCTGAGCCCGTTGCTGGAGGCGTGAATGGTCTTATGCATGTCATGTATGAAAGGTGTGTGAATGGACGGTAAAGAGGTTGGTGCCTTGCCATGGCTTTACAGCTCACGCGCTGTGAGTCATTGGTTCCATTTTTTGGCCTTTCAGTTATTAACAGTGCATTTCATTTTTGTGAAATCTCTTGATAAAATTTGATCCACTGAACCATCACTCACCGTTGTGCCAAATCCAACCAGTATGTGTGGTTAAAATGACAAAGCCTGCTCCTCTGTAATCAGGCGTCGCAGCACACCTGTGATATGCTAGGTGTCTCGGGTGGGACCCCGATGATGAAGCATGCCACCAACTTGGTTGGTGGATGAGGGGTCTTTTTAACATAACCAAAGTGCATTTCTTTTCACAATTTTTGTGTTTGGAACATCACATAAGTATGTGGACACACCAAAATGATCTTTTGCAAAACTACCAGTGTTTGGGGGGGGGGCACCTATGTTTTTGGTCCTGGGTGCGGCCTTCATCTAGGGAAACCTACCAAACCCAGACATGTTTTCAAAATGGACACCCCAAGGAGTCCAAGGAGGTGTGGCTTGCATAAAAAATCATATTTTCCTCACTTTTTTTGTAGGATCACTGCTGCGGCACAACTTTCCTACCACCCAGCATTCCTCTCAGTCCCCAATGTAAAATAATACCTCACTTGCATGGGTCCCCAAAGCAGAGTCAGCCTAAAAGATGAATAAAAGAAAAATACATGCTTAGCAACTCGCTATGCCATCCCCTCAATCTCTACAAGTTTTTGGCCTTTTCTTTTTCTCAAGTTTTTGGCACCTGGCCCACCTACACAAGTGAGATATCATTTTTATCTGCAGCCTGGGGGGAATGCTGGGTGGAAGGAAATTTGTGGCTCCTCTCAGATTCCAGAACATTCTGTCACTGAAATGAGAGGAAAAAGTGTTTTTTGGCCACATTTTGAGGTTTGCAAAGGATTCTGGGAAACAGAACCTGGTCAGAGGCTCACAAGTCACCCCATCTTGGATTCCCGCAGGTGTCTAGTTTTAAAAAAATGCGCTGGTTTGCTAGGTTTCCCCATGTGCCAGCTGAGCTAGAGGCCAAAATCCACAGGTAGGCACTTTGTAAAAAACACCTTTGTTTTCTGTGGAAAAATGTGATGTGTCCACATTGTGATTTGGGGCATTTCCTCTTGTGGGTGCTAGGCCTACCCACACAAGTGAGGTACCGTTTTTATCAGGAGACTTGGGGAAACATTGGGTGGAAGGAAAATTGTGGCTCCTCTCAGATTCCAGAACTTTCTGTCACCGAAATGAGAGGAAATAGTGTTTTGGTGGGAAGATTTTGAGGTTTACAAAGGATTCCGGGTAACAGAACCTGTTTAGAGCCCCACAAGTCACCCCATCTTGGATTCCCCTAGGTGTTTCGTTTTAAAAAATGTGCTGGTTTGCTAGGTTTCCCAAGGTGCCGGCTGAGCTAGAGGCCAAAATCCACAGGTAAGCACTTTGTAAAAAAACACCTCTGTTTTCTGTGGAAAAATGTGTTGTGTCCAAGTTGTGATTTGGGGCATGTCCTTTCGTGAGCGCTAAGCCTACCCACACAAGTGAGGAACTATTTTTATTGGGAGACTTGGGGGAACTCTTGGTTGAAGGACATTTGTGGCTCCTCTCAGATTCCAGAACTTTCTGTCATCAAAATGAGAGTAATATGTGTTTTTTTGGCCATATTTTGAGGTTTGCAAAGGATTCTGGGTAGCAGAAGCTTGTCAGCGCCCCACAAGTCACCCCTTCTGGGATTCCCCCAGGTGTCTAGTTTTCAAAACTGCACAGGTTTGCTAGGTTTCCCTAAGTGCTGACTGAGCTAGAGGCCAAAATACACAACTAGGCCCTTTGCAATAAACAGCTCTGTTTTCTTAGTGAAAATGTGATGTGTCCACGTTGTGTTTTGGGGCTTTTCCTGTCACGGTCACTAGGCCTACCCACAGAAGTGAGGTACCATTTTTATCAGGAGACTTGGGGGAACACTGGGTGGAAGGAAATTTGTGGCTCCTCTCAGATTCCAGAACTTTCTGTCATCGAAAAGAGAGGAAAAAGTGTTTTTTTGGCCAAATTTTGATGATTGCAAAGGATTCTGGGTAACAGAACCTGGTCAGAGCCCCACAAGTCACCCCATCTTGGATTTCCCTAGGTGTTTAGTTTTCAAAACTGCACAGGTTTGCCATGTTTCCCTAGGTGCCGGCTGAGCTAGAGGCCAAAATCCACAGCTAGGCACTTTGCAAGAAACAGCTCTGTTTTCTTTGTGAAAATGTGATGTGTCAACGTTGTATTTTGGGGCTTTTCCTGCTGCGGGCGCTAGGCCTATCCACGCAAGTGAGGAACCATTTTTATCGGGAGACATGGCGGAAGACAGAATAGTAAAACAAGTGTTATTGCCCCTTGTCTTTCTCTACATTTTTTCCTTCCAAATGTAGGACAGTGTGTAAAAAAGACATCTATTTGAGAAATGCCCTGTAATTCACATGCGGGTATGGGCACCCCGAAATTCAGAGATGTGCAAATAACCACTGCTTCTCAGCACCTTATCTTGTGGCCATTTTGGAAATACAAAGGTTTTCTTGATACCTATTTTTCAATTTTTATATTTCAGCAAATGATTTGCTGTGGACCCGGTATAGAATGAAAATCCAAAGGAAGGTGCAGCTAATTTATTGGCTCTGGGTACCTAGGGTTCTTGATGAACCTACAAGCCCTATATATCCCCGCAACCAGAAGAGTACAGCTGACATAACGTTAAATTGCTTTAAAAAATCTCACATCACAGGAAAAAGTTACAGAGTAAAACGTGGAGAATTTTTTTGTTTTTTTCACCTTAATTTCAATATTTTTTTATTTCAGCTGGTATTTTCTGTAGGAAACACTTGTAGGATCTACACAAATGACCCCTTGCTGAATTCAGAATGTTCTCTACTTTTCAGAAATGTTTAGCTGTCTGGGATCTAGCATTGGTTTCTCACCTATTTTGGTCACTAACCGGAAGGATGCTGAAAGCACAAAAAAAAGTAAAAATGGGGTATGTCCCAGTAAAATGTCAAAATTGTATTGAAAAATTGGGTTTTCTAATTCAAGTGTGCCTGTTCCTGAAAGCTGGGAAGATGGTGATCTTACTACTGCAAACCCTTTATTGATGCCATTTTCAGGGGAAAAAACACTAGCCTTCTTCTGCAGCCCTTTTTTCAAATTTAAAAAAAAAAAAAAAAATTGCACTGTGTTTTGGCTAATTTCTTGGTCTCCTTCAGGGGTACCCACAAAGTCTGGGTACCTCTAGAATCCCTAGGATGTTTGAAAAAAAGGATGCAAATTTGGCGTGGGTAGCTTATGTGAACAAAGAGTTATGCGGGCCTAAGCGTGAACTGCCCCAAATAGCCAAAAAAAGGCTCGGCACTGGTGGGGAACAGCCCTGGCAGCGAAGGGGTTAAAGAGCACAGAAACAATCAGGTGACACTCAATGATAACGTTTGGGTCCTTGAAGCTGTCCACCTCACCACAGATGTATGGGTTAGGTCCACCTGTCAGACAAAATCATGGTACATTGCTCAGTGAATGCTGAACATGTACACAGTGTACATATGAAGCACATCATATTGACTTCACAAATGCCCAATTTTGTCTGTACTTTGGACATGTACTCCAAGCCAAAGTTTGAAGGTCCTATTGCTGGACATATGTATGCCATGTTGCTGTGTAGTCAGATAATACCAGGCACATCACGTATCGGGTGCACAGTGTGCAGACAAGGTACAAGGTACAAGACCAGCCTAACTTGATACTTCATACAAGGCTGCATTGATTTGATGGCTATGTGAACTGTCCAATTGGACTGACCGCACACTGTATAATATGATAATGTGGGGGCCTTCTCAAATCAGTATGCGTTTTTAACAATGATACACACATCAGACAGTGCCATGCTTGTTTGGCTTCTTCACTTAGCTCTGTACTTGTAACCAATGTACTGTAAAGGAACACTGATCCTCAATCCCGGGACAGGCCCATAAAGGAATCATGACCACTTCTTGGAATATACATGTATGCATGATAATTTGGGGGGAAAACCTTAGCCATCCTCTGGCCTGATGACATGTGAGCGCACTCCCTTGCAACACACATGGCGGCTGGCCCCCACAGTTTGGAGTCAGTAAGGACCTAGCAGGCCAGCTGACAATACTCCCTGCACAGCTCTGAATGGGTCCCACAGCATCAATGGGCCTACCCTGGACAGCATGGTATATTTTGGCAATTGCAATGCTATTGAGAACAAGCCAGTTTGGCATGTTCTGTTATTTAACTGTTAGCTCGTATTAGGCCATACTAGTCCAAATTCATATCTGAGCCTTCCTGAAAAAAGTATTTAAACATGAGTGTGATAGCTACACAGGTACAATTTCATGGAATATAGGGACATACCACTAGGCTCACTAACTTCAATCAACAGGTTATCGAAGAGAACAGCCTCCCAACAACATCTGCACAATGATGCTTGAGTTGCTGGACATTTCACTGGGCATTAAATATCCGACCCATTTGGAAGCTCACCTGCTCCCAATGCTGATGTCTATCCTGTGTAGGTAGCTTTGGCTCACCCTACCGCCACAGCTGATCATGTTTGGCAGGTAATGCACCAACAGCCACAGTAGGACATGAAACCCCTCCTCTGACACGTTCTTGGCTCTGCCTTGACATCTCCCCACCCAAACTAGCCACCCTAAACCCAAAAAACACAAAAACGAACCCTTCCCCGACTCCTAAAAATACAGACTCGACTCCATAAATGGACAAAAACACCCAACAGTACAGTGGACAAAACTATACAATTACAATACACAAAAGATAGTTTACATACAAAACAGGGATAGCAGAGGCACCAACAAGACTATAAAGAAGACTCATTTGCAGGAGCACACACCAGACACCTAGAACAGCCAGCACAGACAAAAAAGACTGTAAGTGAAAGTGAAAGGTACTTTACACTTCTTGGTTTGCAGCATGATTGAGCCATTGCACCTTTTCCTGTGTGGATGTATCAGCCAAGGCCCGAGTTACACACGACACATGACAATACACAAGGCATTGTCTTTGAGGTTTTGGCATTGATGCGTGGATTTTGACCGAAGCTCCTCCTCTACTAAAGCATCCCATTTGCTACTAAAGCATCACATTTCCTGCTAAAGCACCACATTTTCTACTAAAGCATCATGTTTTCTTCTATAGCATGTTTTTTTCTGACATATCGCTAGTGAAACAAACAATATGTGAGTTACACGCAACACATGACAATGTACAATGCATTGATTTTGATGCTTTGACATTGTGGCTTTCAACCGACGCACCATATCCAATAGGTCACGCTATGGGCCAATGCACATGCTTTCCTTCACACAACAAGTCCTCTGTGTGTGGTACAGTGCATTCATTGGTGCAGTGTAGGAAAAAAGTCCTTGGGATCACTTTTCTTGCTCAAATTATCTTTGATGACATGATTGTAGACTTGGGTATGAGATACAGTTTGTATAATGCTTGCCTTCATGTAGATATATGCATAGTAGGCATCGTTGGTTCACAGATGCCACACTACAATGCAAATGATATCCACACTGTCATACATGATTGTAACCATACTTGAATATTGTACTATCTGTCTGCATTACTGACGAATTCTGACAAAGGATGTGTTACTTGCACACAACAAGGCTACTTCTGCCTGTCTACAATGTATGTGGCACCCATATTACAGATTGACAGTCTAAATGTGTACAGTATTTTGCTAGGCCAATAAGTAACCTGCTCATATGGGCATGACATCATATAGCAGACTGTAATGACCAGCAACCACCATATGATGTACTCGTACACACACATCTCTTGTCTGGGCTTGGTGTCTGCCACTATATATATGGCACATGCACATTACACCTGCTGAAAGGGTAATCCAAAACTGTTCGCCACTATCTTGTTCTTCACAAGGCCTGCTTGATTAAACCTAACAAGTGTTATGTCTTCCAAGTAGAAATATGTTTTGCATTTCTGTGCATCACAATATGTGGCAAAAGAGGGGGTTACGTGATCTTGGAATGTGGGTAGGCATTCACACTAGATGGTCACATGTGCATGTTTGGATATGTTACACCACTCTGATCTGAGATGTGTCAGTTCATGCTACCTTGTCAGGAGTTACAGCACATGTATTTATATATTGACATCTATTTTCCTTTTGGATTTGCTTTCATCTGAAACAAATTTCCAAACTTGTATGGAGCTGTAGGAGTTACAGCATTTTGTTTCAGAGTAAGAAAGAGTGACACAGTCACATCCATTCCTGCATGTAACAGTTGCATCCTTGCCTACTGGGTCAAGCATTGCTGCATTGTAGCTAGGTAGCCAATCCAGCCCTCGCACAGGTTGGGAATCCACATTTATATGTGTTATGTGATAAGCAACACTGATGTAGCTATGTTTGTGTGGCATATGTGGACTAAATGGGTTGCACCTTGTGCCCATGCACATCATATGGGTTTCTGTTCACAGTCATAGGACAACAGGTCACTATACTGGCCTCCATGAGTGTAAGGCAGTAAACATGTGTAAAGACATACAACACACATACTCAGTAATTGCATACTGTTTACATTTCTACTCCCTTTGGATTGTAGTAGAATGTCTGACAGTCAGTACAAAGTTGCACCACACATACTCATGACATGGGCACAATGTTCCACAGCGCTACCTTTGTTGGTGTGGGTCTTCCACCCACACATGCATTTGGCTCATGTTGTTAATATCCACATATGTTTTGGACCACATGATGGTGTGCTGGGGTGGAAATTACACCTTGCTATAGAACTTTGTGATGGGCCAAATTTAAATAGGGATGATGTCAGTATTTAGATGAAACCCTTTGCATAAAGTAATTGTTCAATAGTTTATTTATAATTGTTAACGCTATTTGCTGAAAAAAATTAATTTGGATTTATGGCCATCCAACAGAAACAGGCTTCACCGAAAATGTCTGCGCATTGGTGTTTCTTTGTCGAGTCCTAGCAATTGTGCCTACATTTTCCCCCTCTGTTTTCATCTTCTTCCTCACCCTCATCTGCTGCTTCCTGCTCCTCATGGCACTGGTCCCATTAGAGATTTGTCTGCACACAAATGTTGTGCAAGATACAACAAACCAGGATGAGTTTGCAAACAGTGGGGGATAGGTATCCTAATCGTCCCCAGGACATTTTGAGGCAGCGGAAACATAACTTCAGTATGCTGAACGTCCGTTCCGCAATACCCCTGGTCTTCCACAGTGCTTTGCTGTAGGTCCACTCAGCCTCTGTCTGGGGATGTGCAAACTGGGTCACAACCCACACCTGCAGATCATATACTTGATCAGCTGAATTGACAAAGAGAGAAAACTCAACCTATGCTAATGATGGTTGATCAACCCATATACAAGTACATGCAAGCTATGTGTACTAAATGACTCTTACACATTCTTTCCACTATTGTACACTATTTTTAACATTAAGATTGGCACATTTAATTCCACATGCCTATTCTTGTTCTCTGTGTCAGATTGAAACATGTGCACGGCTTGCTACTTTTGACTGTTCCAAAATGGGACAAAAACACTTGGGTTGTAGCTTAGTGTGACATGTGTTTTGTAAGTCCATTGCCACTGTAAGTGGCAGTATGTTAATCAAAATTTAGGGTTGTCTGTCATCCCATAGGTAGTCTGTACCAGTATTAACCTGTTTCACACACACACACACTTACGTAGGAACCTGTGGAAATACTGATGGTGTAGCTGCACTGCCTACCAATGGTGAAACCTTCAAATTGTTTGCTTCCTTTGGGGAGTGTAATCTAGTGAGTACATGTGGTGCATTCTACACAGGTTCCCTGATCTGGGATACTTGACATACCTCACTTACCCCAGGAGTTACATTTGGACACACAGACAACAGCCAGGGCAGTCTTTTGTTGCATACAGTGTTGCAATACAGATGTTTTCCAAGCATTGCAGCACACAGGTTGTATGTACTATTGGCACAGACAGATACAGTGTCTTAGCATGTCTCAACACTTGTGACATGCAGGTTTGCTTTGCAGATCTGCCCAAATGAATAGTGCAAGAATGATGTACACCCCTCCTACATATGCACTGCCTCAGGTAGCACAAATGGATATGTCCTTTGGGATAATCTTCATTTGCCATTCTTAGGTCTGTTATGTACCTTGGGGAAGAAGAGCTACTACGGTGTTAGGTGGATAATGGCATCCAGGACAGACAGTAGGAAAGCCGAGATGGCTGGGTGATACCTGCCACTGTGACTATTGTAATCTGGAATGACACTGATGCCAACATGTGCTAGACAGCCATGAGTGTGGCCTATGGAAGGATATTGGTGGACCTCCCAGTTGTTGGCTGGAGCCTTGGTACTATCTAGTGTAGCAGCTGGACAATAGATTCCTTCTTGAGCTACTAGTATGTGGTGACCTCACCCTTCCTGCGATCAATGAGGTAAATCCACTGCTGATAAACATGCTCCCTCTCCTGTTCTGCCTTTGTGGTGGTGAGGGGGGATGGGGTTGTTGAGGTGGTGGTGGTTGTGGTCTTCTCCTTGCCACTCCCAACTGGAGAATCAGGGGATCCATGTTGTAGTTGAAGTTGTCAGACGTTGTCTAGTGACTATTTATATGCCAGAGCCAATGAGTCATTTCCTACACAGAAATTTTAACTCATTTGTGTCTCAGTGCGACACTTGGCAATGATTCATCACTTTATCATTTACTTGTAAATATCCATGCACCGGTGTTAGGGTAGAACTTAAGCAGCATAGCCTACCTTGAATATATTCATATTTACACGACGCAGGACTACTAAAAGTGACTAATCGGCCTAGATGCTTCACCTTGCATACTGTACCACCAATGCATCAAAATTTGGGACACATTAGCAGCACAAGCACCTTGTAAATAGGCCCCACAGATTGCAGAGAAATCTATATTTATAAGTTCTCACATTAACAACTAGTTTGGACGAGGAGTGAAAATAGGCCTGGACACCAGTGCCCTTCATGAATGAATTTTTAAAGCTAAAAAACTGTATTATATTTGCATATTGGGTCAATATTGAGCTCCTAAAGACACACTGTATAAGTGTTTTGCAATGTTAGGGAAGACTCCATGGATTTGAGCTTGCTGCAGGCAATGTTTCTTTTAATATCAGGGAAAACCAACAGTATAAACTGGCCCAGCAGACCATAAAATGGCCATAAAACCAGCCTAGACACTGACTAACCTGTAAGATCAGTCCATTGGACACTGTCTGATTGCCTTATAAGTCATTCCAACACTGGCCCCAATTCCAAGGCTTTACACATGCCTCACAATAATTGTGGTCGGACATCATATGATGCACCTAAGACTAAGTGCACTCAGTGTTGCAGTTTAATATTTTTTTGCGAGGAAGGCTTATTTTCTGTGTTCTATCTCTTTGATGTGCTGTTCATGGCTTTGGTGCCTAGTGGTAGGTATAGCTCCTGCCGATGTAATACCTATATTGTTAGAGAGCTTTACACTGTTGTATCTATTTTATGTAAAGGAAGACTGGACAGCTGCTCTTGTTGCTGTACATGTGTTGGGTCAACATTGATTTTTATGGCTGCTGCCCATGCTGTGTCATTTTCTTTGTGAAGGAGGTTTACTCTGCTTGTATCTGTGATGTCCCTGTTCTGTTTGTGAAGGAAACAGGCACAGCTGCTTTCAACACTGTGTGTGTTTTGTGTAATGGAAGATTGAAAGGCTACTCTGTGTGATGTTATTGCTCTGCATGAAGGAAACATGCACTGATGAATCTATTCTGTTTCAGGAATGCCTGTATCATTGCTGTCTGAGCTATAGCCTCCCTGTGTGAGAGAGCCTTGCCCTCAGGGCCATACAGTATCTGTAGAGGGTGAAGCTTGTGATGCTAGTACTTATATAGCACCTGTTGTGAGTGAAGCTTGTAATGCTAGTACTTGCACAGCATCTGTTATTTGTGTTTGAGAGCTGCCTGCTGTACGTCCCTATCTATGCGGTACCGTTTCTGAAATATTTCAGTATTGCTACCTTTGCTATGGCATGCGTTTGCAAGTATGGATGTGATATGCATGGACCCCGTGTAAACTTTGATCTCAGCACTAAAGGCCTTAAATAACCTAGTAGAAAGGCTGACACTGTACTGCATGGGGACCCGGGACATTGGAGTAGGAACATGGTGATGGAGAAAGGCACAGAAACCAAGATAATATAAGGAGAAGGAGTGAGACAAACAAACACAGAAAGAAACATAAAAATAGAGAGAATGGAAATGATGAATGGAAAAGAAAAAGGACAGAAGTGTAAGAGATAAAAGCGACAGGGAAAAAAGGGGAAAAAATCCTCAAAGGAGAGGATAACTGGGATATAAGGACTGGAACGAGGAAGAACAAAAAGTCAAAAAAATAGAATAGAAACATCAAAAAAGAAAATAGAAATGCAAGATGTGGAGAAGGCAAAAACAAAGGAAAATCAAAGGGCTAGGAAAATACAATATTAGAAAAGAGGCAGCAAAGACAGAGGGCAAAGGAAATTAAGACTATAGAAACCGCAATGGGCTTAAAGGATAGAGAAAATGAGAGAAACGTCAAAGAATGAGAAAAAGGGCATGAGAGGGAGGCTATAAGATGAAGAACAAACAAGAGCAGAAGACAAACAAAGCAAAGGGACAGAGCAATTTAGTGCAAGTTGGAAAATGAGTTGATGGGGTGCCAGAGAGGTGACAAGGTGAGCGGTGAGATGATATGGGAAGAAGTGTTGGAAAAGTGCTTGTGATAGGTGTAAAACATAGAAATGAAAAAGGGGGATGACTGAGGGACAAAACAAGAGCTTGAGTGAGACAAAAGAAAAGGTTTGAGATGTGGGTACCAGGCTCACTATGCCACTGGATTTCAGCTAGCCTGGCTGATGAAGAGTGATGCCTTAAAACTGGTCCAAGGATGCTTGTTTCCGGTCCAGGGAGGACCTGGCCCGGCAGTTTGGGTTGGATTGTTCTCATGGGGAACAGGGTCAAGACTGATTTACATATGGCTGGGTCCAAACTGGGGTGGCATGCTAAGCAAAATAATTGATGGATTAAACCCAGGTGACTGGGGTGAATGTTTGATAGATTCAACCTTCTCTCCATCATTTGTGTTTGTTTACTTTCTAAAAGTGGCATTTTCAGACTTACAATTTGAAATCTGACTTCACCATAAGTGATGATTTTAATTTGTGAATCCAGAGACACCAAACACCTAATTCAAATCTCCTCCCAATTAGAAATTATGCCTAAAGGATATTTTAAGATAATCGCAATGCTATCCTATGGGAGAGACGATCCTTGCAATAATGAAAAATGAATTGAAGTGTTTTTCACTATTTGGACTTCTTAAACTTAAAAGTACATTTCCCAACTTTTAAAAAATAATGCACCCATCCCTTGGGGAAGACTAGTGCCTACCTTAAGGGTGACTTGCATTTAATAAAAAGGGAGGTTTGGTCCTGGCATGTTAGTACACTTGTAAGGTTGAAATGGCAGGTTAAGCTGCACCCACGGGCCCTGCAATGTCAGACCTGAGACATGTTTGAAAGGCTACTGCAGTGGGTGGCACAATCAGTGATACAAGTCCACAAGAAGCATTTACATATAGCACATGTTGCTAGGGACTTAGAGATAAATTAGACAGGCCAATGTTTCACATTTTAGAGTACAGACCACCTGCACTTTAGCATTGGTCAGCACTGGTAAAGTGCCCAGAATCCTAAAACCAACAAATACAGGGTCAGAAAAGGAGGAGGAGGAAGACAAAAAGTCTGGGATGACCCTGCAGAAAGGGCTATTTCCAACACATGGATTGCCCCATATTCAAGAAAAAAATAACTAATAAATAGGCATAGTAAGAATCAGAGGAGAGAGTATTCGCCCTTGTTGAGTTATTTATTTATTTAAGAAAAACATGCACAGTGCAGCTCAGCTGCCCTATCTGAGAAAACCCTGATCTATTATATTCAAATGCTAACTATTTAGGATAGCAATACAAATGCAAAAGTTGGGTTATGAAAAAATTGCAATGGTGGTATTTTATTTTGTCGATGATAGTGGTCGGACCACTTCAAAAGGTCTGTGTCAACAAACATTGATTCTGTTGGGGGTTAAACTGTTGGCAATAATTAATAATTTTATTAGTTGGCCCATATAAAGTAGTTCTAATTAATGCCAGACATATTACAACAAATATTATTTGAGCACAAACTTTAGACTCCACATGAGCTTTTCTCAGCAACAAATTCAAACTGTTTATTTGAGCTGGCTAAATGCCTTTAACTAGTAGTCTTAGGTCTGTCACATGCTTATGCAGGCCAATTCCCCATAGATGTCAATTTTCTATTCTGCTAAATTGACGCTTCCATATGCATTAGCTCACATTCGCTGTTTAAGGTTGCTAGGACGGGTGGTGCTGGCAAGTGAGGCAGATACAAACAAACTGATGAAAGAGCTAAATGTTTGCCTTGTGGGTGTGTGTGCTCTTCACTCTGCTGCTTACCACGGGGTCACGGGGTCACTGCATGCTTCATAGGGATTTTGTTTCTGTCTCCATTCAATTTGGTTCATGGCCAATCCAACAGAATGTTTAAAAATAATTAATTGTGGCCTCTCTTATTCTCTGCCTGACAAAACCCCTCAGTCTGTCCACACAGTAAAATTCCCATGTTAATTTTGTAAGCTCAACAAGCGCACCGCATGGGTTGTAATTTGAAACAGTAAATGATGTGAATAAAATGTGACTTACAGACTTGGCTGAAGCAGAGTACCAAGATGGCTACCAACACTTCCTGGTTGAAGTGTTGGCAGCCAATTAGAGCTGTGTATTTCCCTGCACAAGCTTGTCATTATCCACAAAGTTGTCACGGCCAAAGATATAGAAATTTAGAGTTCCTCAAACTTCTGAAAAAACTACTAAACTGATTTACACCAAATGAGTGAAAGCACAAGTTGCATGACAAAAGCTATCTTTCTGCAAAATTTTGCGTAATCGGGCCCAGTAATTCGGGCTGTAGTCGTGTTCAAAGGTCCTATGGTAATTAACATGGGACATGCAACTTTTTGACCCCCCTCTTTTTCTCGGCCCCCACTTGACTTATCACCTGAAACTTTCTGTGTGCAACAAGAATCGCCGGGGCACTTTTTGGGAAAAGTTTGTGAAGATTCATCAAATGGTACCAAAGATATAGGCAAGTCAAAAATGCTTTATACATATATATATATATATATATATACAAATATATATATATATATATATATATATATATATATATATATATATATATATATATATACTTTTTAAAAAACATCGGAATTCACTTAAAAAAACATGCAAAAAATGTTCAAAAAGTTTACTGCAAATATTACATTGATATTATGAATTATGTTATCATAAATGTATCAACTGCCATAATTTGTGGGTTAATTAGAAGTTCATTGCAAGGGTGTGAGTTATAGTCACCTTAGGGCACGAGTTATAGTTACGTGAGGTAACTCTAACTATAACTGGTGAATTTCTATGGTTCTGTACATTTAAAATGTGAGCCTAACCATAACCTCCCTATCAGCTTTGGTTTTTCAAGTACATTTAAAAAAAAATCTATTTCCTAACTGTAATGCCCCTGTAACCTTTGTTTTTTAAGTACATTTCTATGACTTTTTAACGTATAGTCATTTTAATTACTATATATTAACCCAATTTGAAGTTCGTGCATGGTGGTGGTTGGCCACAGGGCCTTACCCTGAGGCCAATCCCCTAGAAGCACCCAACCGTGCGCGTTCTGCACTCATACGCAGGTGAGGCTGCCCGTTAGACCTGGCCTGCAGCCAGACCCTGTGACCAACACCCCCCTAACCACCCCTACCCACGCTGTGCACAGCCCTTTTGCCGTGCGCATGCTGCAGTTAAACTGGGTGTGAGAATGGGTGTGAGAGGGTGTATCTGGCGGTGACAGTGACTGTCAGATTGTCTGGATGTGAGAGTGCGTACATCAATATTTTATTGGGTGTATCAGTCTGTGCACAGGTCTGTGAGTGGCTGAATGAGGGTGTTAGTGGACCTGTGAGTGGGTGCGTGAGTGTCTGAGTGGGTCTGTGAGTGGGTGCGTGAGTGTCGGAGTGGGTCTGTAAGTGGGTGCGTAAGTGTCTAAGTGGGTGTGTAAGCGGGAGAAATTTAGTGAACGAGAGAAAAAAGTGAGGGAGAAAGATAGTATTTTATGCTTTAATATCTCATATACTTAGAATGAGATATTTTTGATGGATTTACCAAAAAAAAATTTATTTAATATTTTGTTTAAAGTATAATTCTTTTTTTTTATAAAAAACAAAATGGTAATGAGCCCAGATGGATTTTAACCCCCATAGCTCAGTGTCAGATCACCCTTAAGGGCTCCCACGTGGTCCCTAAATATTTTGTTTTTATTTAAGTACTAAGCAAACAAAATAAAAGCATCTAAAGCCCTTTTCAGGCTGTGTTGAATCTTGAGTCCCTACTTTAAAAAAATGTTTCTACTACAATGCCCTTACAGGCTACCTGGCACTGGAGGGAACTGCTTCAGCAAGCATGGAGCTGCTTTGTCAGCAGCTCTATGCTTGCTGAAGCATTTAATCTCTGTCCTCTGCATATGTGCAGAGGACAGAGATGAAACTTTGGATTTTGACAGCGAGACCTGCTTTAAAGGTCCCGCAGTTAAAACCCAAAGTGTTTGTTGTGGCTTGGCTGCAGCGCTGCAACCAAGTCACAGCAAATAGCTATGGACATTGCAGGAGCCGGCCCTGGGGAGTGATGGTCCCCAGGGCCATCAGAGCCTCCTCAAGGGGAGCCGCGCGCCCCCCCTACATTTACATAGTGCCAGGTAGGTGGTACTTTCTTTTTGTAAACATTTGCCATGGCAGGGTAGTGGTCCCCGGGGCGGTAGGGTGGCAACATGGACCCCCCAAATAGTGTTGCCACGGGGGGTGGTGGACCCCGGGGTAGCAGGAGGGCCAGATGATATCCCCACATAATAGATCGCCCATGGAGGTGGGAGTTCGTGACCGCCACTAGGTATTATATATATATAGAGTGAGAGCTCTGCTGGTTGTGTGTACAACTGTTAAGTTCTATCAGTCGGAAACGAGGAGAAAACTAAGCAATGCGACACACTATAGTTGCCCTCCAGAGAATTCTACTGGAGAATGGAAAAAGAATACCACGCAAAATTAAAATCTTAGTTTGATTGTGGGCTACGGGACGAATACCAATATCTAAAAGTGGAGCATGCAGTTATGGCAACCATCTACCTCCTCCCAAGGGTCTATAAGTATAAAAGGATTCCCAGAGGGACACCAGTTGTGAGGTCAATAGGGTCCCTATTAGAAAATACCTCACGCTACCTGGATCTGTCCCTACGGGAATATGTTGTCAACTTGCCCTTGTATCTGTAGGATTCAACAGAATTTTAGAAGAAACTGGACGTCGTACCCTGGAAGCAGAAGTATAATATGTTAACACTTGATGTAACATCCCTATTTACATCTATTGATCACAACAAAGGAATGCAGGCTTGTGAATGTTTCCTGAGGGATAGACCCATTGAACTACTAGAGTATACCCAGATACTGGTGGAAATGCTCAGCTATTGTCCTACGCACAATGTTTTCTTCTTTTTTTTTTGTAACATCTCTTTATTGTTTCAAAGTGATAGAAATAGCTAGACGCTGCAGAGGCGGGCATTAAGGTACGTAGAGAAGAGCGTCGAAAAAACATCTTTTAACATTAACAGTGACTTACATATACAGCTTCAACTTAAATTAGAACCTGTGTCGTGTGGTGGCCAGTTTGTGATCGTGCAGGGAAGCACAGGGGGATGCATACAGTAGTATTCTAATAGGAGGGGGAGGGGGCGGGCGCCCACGCGCATTATAGGCATTTGTTATGTGAGTGTGTTAGTGACTGGTGGTATAGCATAACTATTTCAAGTGTGAAATGGGGTGAGTAAGGACATAATAGGTTGAATCACTGGGATGTCCAGGAGCCCTTTTAAGCTGGTATATTAGCGGTGCACTCTTTCATGTGGGAACAACAGCATTCGCAATAGATGCTTCCAACCAAACAACCAACCCACCTCGATGTCTATAGAGAACCTATGGTGGGCGAGTGTCGTCCCTGACCTCCATCCTGACTATAAAGGCGTCCCATATTTCTGAACCACCCTGCGCTAGTCCTCTATATTGTAAGCTGCGCAGTGTCTGAGCCTCGGCTTGAGACTGCTGTAGTAATATCTGTAGCCACCCATCCTGTTTAGGGGCGTGTGGTGCCTTTCAATTAATGGCCATTTGTCGTTTAAAAACTATGTATGCCAGATCGATGAACCTATGTAGTTGCTTATCTTTGATGGCGCAACGTCTCAATCCCAGTGGGCAAAATTCGGGAGTTGGTAGCAGAGCATGAGAGGTAATGTCAGACACTATATTGGTGACGAGTTGCCAAGCCACTGCCAACGGGTGGCAGCTCCACACCATGTGGAAAAAATTCACCAGGGGGTGCGCGCATCGGGGGCAAGCTGGATCCGGAGCAGGGAACATGTGTTTAATACGGAGGTGGGAGAGATAGGAGCAGTGTATATAACTAAATTGGATGTAGCGGAGTTGAGCATTACTGGAGACAGTTTTAACCGAGGAGAGCGCAGGCGAACAAGCCGTCAAGGACAGGTGGGCAGGCAACGACTCGTCCCAGCGAGACTTTGCGTGATCTAGGCTCGAGAGGGCACCCAGCAGGAGCATGGCGTATAATCGTGACACCGCTCTCCTACCGTCGTCCATTGAGAGGAGCAGAGTGAGAATCTGTGACACAGGAGGTTCAATGTCACCTAGACCCCACGATATATGAAGGAGATGACGTATAGCACAGTATGCTAAGAAGTTACCTGGCGGTATCTTTGTGTGGGTCAATAATTCGTTGAATGTTAGTAGTGTGCCCTCGGAGTAGAAATCTCCAGTTGTGACAAGGCCCGCCGCCTTCCACGGGGACATATTGTGGTGTGCTAACAAGGACCGTGCATTAGGTAGAAGTGTCAAGGGGTACATGGGGGAGTATGGCATGCGAGGTCCCCTGCCATGGACATAGCGTAGCCAGCAGAACTTTGCAGCAGTGGATTTGTCTCAGCCAATCTGCTGGCCACTGCAGCTGGGCCGTAGTACATTTCGAAGTTGGGAACACCCAGTCCGCCCTCAGTCTGTGGATGTTGGATCGTAGATGAGGCCGCGTGGCGTCTGTCCTTACCCCACACAAAGGGGGTTATTCTAACTTTGGAGGAGGTGTTAATCCGTCCCAAAAGTGACGGAAAAGTGACGGATTTACCACCAGCCGTCTTACGAGTCCATTATATCCTATGGAACTCGTAATACGGCTGGTGGTATATCCGTCACTTTACCGTCACTTTTGGGACGGATTAACACTCCTCCAAAGTTAGAATAACCCCCAAAGTCTGTCAGAGTGCTCTGTAGTGTCTTAAAGAATGAGGGTGGCAAGACAAGTGGGAGTGTGCAAAGTAGTAAAGTAGGCAAGGTAGGATGATCATCTTAGTGATAGAAAACCTGCCCATGGGGGACAGGGGAAGCGTTCCCCAGAAGGGCAGGGAGTCCTTAATGGTGTGAAGGGCTCTGTTCATATTGCCCTCCCTGAGGTCCTTGAGAGAGTGGTACATCTGTATGCCCAAGTATTTAAAGGTGGTATGACACCATGGCAGTTGATAATTCGGTAATGCCGACTGGAGTTCCGGAGGTACTGGAGATAAGGGGAAAATACAAGATTTGGACTTATTTACTCATAGCCCAGAAATATCTGCGTAGGAGTCCAAGATCTCCAGTACCTGACTTAGTGACGATGTGTGATTGTGTAGATAAATCAAAGCGTCATCCGCGTAAAGGAGATTATATGAAATGTATGTAGTTCTGGGATGCCCCAGCATTGTGCCTGTTGTCTGAGGTGTACGGCCAAGGGTTACATAGCCATGGCGAACAGTAGAGGAGATAAGGGGCAACCCTGCCTGGTGCCCCTGGAAATGGGTACGAGATAATTTGTGCCGTCTTGACGCGGGCCGACGGATTAGAGTAAAGGATCCATGCTATGAATCCTGCTCCGAGCCCCATCTCAGCGAGTGATTGAAAAAGGAAATCACAGCTCAGCGTATCGAACGCTTTTTCTATGTCAAGTGACACGCCGATTTCGCTGCCGATGGTGGTTGGGTCGGTGCGGTGTAGTATACGGATCAGTCTCCTAATATTTTGGGAAGTATTCCTACCCGGTATGAAACCCAATTGATCCTCATGAATTAAGTGAGGAATATATGGGAGAAGTCGGCTGGCTAAGATTTTCCCTAGTATTTTGCAGTCAGTGTTTAGTAATGAGAGGGGATGGTATGACCGGACATCAAGGGGTCACGGCCAGGTTTCGGTAGTACCACTATGAGGGCTTCCCGCATGGAGGCAGGCAGTATGCCCGGGGACTGCGCCTCGTTGTAGACCTGAAGTAGGGGCTGCAAGAGGTGGGGTGCCAACAATGCGAAATACTCGGGCGGGAGACCGTCCGAGCTGGGGGCCTTGCCTCGAGACAGTTGAGATATCGCAAGGCGGATCTCTTCAACCTTGATAGGCCCATTCAGTGTGTCCGCCTGTTCCGGGGGCAGGCGGTGGAACTGTAGGGAGTCCAGAAAGCCAGTCATGCAGTCCCTTGGAGGGGAGGGAGGAGGGGCATACAGTGTACAATAGTAGGTGTAAAAGGCTTTGTTAATTGCCCCTTGAGAATTTACTCATTCGCCGGAGTCCAAACAAATCGCTCCGATAGGTGAGGACTGGGGATTGTCGCAAGCCAGCCATGGCAGCAGGTGGCCTGATCTGTCGCCCTCCGCGTACTGGCGTGTAGTGTAAATTCTGTGATCATGTTTGCACAATCTATCGACTGCTTCCCTGCGGTCTGAGCATATGGATAGAAGCGTGTTTGCCGCTTTCTCGCCTCTAGCCACAGCAATCTCTTCTGTGCATAGTTTTGCAGTCTAACTGTGACAGTTCCCTGGTTAGAACCCTGCGGACCCCGAAAGAAGCCGTCATTACCACTTTATGTGCATCCCACTCCGTTGCCCTATGTGTGGTCGTGTTTTGGTTTTGTGAGAAATAAGTGGTAAGGCATTGCGCTAGGTCCGTCCGAAACGGAGGATCTGTCAGGGCCTTCGGTTGCAGGCGCCATGTTGGTATCCGGGCCCTCGGGTGGCCCCAGTCCAGAGCCACCTGTAGGGAGCAGTGATCCGACACAGTACGTGCCAGGTAAGTGGTGGCACTGATCTTGGATATCTTTGTGGACGGGACAAAGAATAGATCAATCCTTGTATGCAAGTCATGCACCAGGGAGTAAAATGAGTACTCACAGTCTGTCGCAGGCGCCAGATGTCGTTTAGGCCATTTTTGATGCTCCATGCACCGAGCTCCTGTGATACCTGCCTGCTCGGAGCAGAGGGTAGGGGAGGATAAAAGCGATCAAGGTAGATATCCGAGACACAATTAAAGTGTCCGCCCCAGATGCTCTCCACAGTGGGGTCTCTGAGCAAGCCAGCGGACATTACATGTAGAAAGCTCTTTTGGGAGGTATTGGGTGCATAAAGGGCTACAAGAGAGAGTCAGAGGTTTACCGTCTAGGCAACCCTCTATCAGTACGGAGTGGCCATCAGGGTCCAGTCGGGTGTGAGAAATCATGTACGGGACATTTGGTGCAATCCAGATTGCTACGCCTCGAGCAAAGGACGAGGTGACAGTGCCCACCAGTTGTCCCCTCCAGCTAGCACGTGCCCTCTCTATTGTGGTTGTTGTCAGGTGTGTTTCCTGTAGCATTGCTATATAGACAAGGTGTCACCTTAAGAAGCTGTATATGCGTTGCCACCTGCGAGGATTGGACATACCCCGAACGTTCAATGTGAATACACTACAGCGAGGGGTGTGTGTCTGAGGTTGTGTAATCATAACTAAGCTATTATATTTGATTGCAGGGTGGTTCCCCAGTACCAAACCCCCATTGCTTGTGGGATCTCAACTGGTATACTCCCCCAGGCATGAGTTTCGGAGCAGGAGCGCTGAGGAAGCCCCTCGTCCCCCCGACCACCAGATGCAGCACTGTCAAAGAAAACCAGTGAAAACACAGAATAGAAAGACCCCAATAAAGTGGGGGAGGAAATGTAATTCAATACATAGTAACTATGTGTAAACAAAGAATGAGGCCCGTAGGCTCGCATGAGAGGAAACTGGTCCATATGGAGCGGGGCGCAGTATGTGAGTTACAGATTGCGGAGGTCTGGCCCCAGGTCACCCAAGCAACCAATCAGACCACCACCGCCTCGGATCCCGCACTAGTTGTAGCAGTTGTGTGACCTGCATTCCCAGGCAGCAGCTCATTGGCCCAGCATATCTCAGATCGGATAAAGTGGGTCAAATTGGTAAGAGAGTGTCTTGGGGTTTTATCTCCCATGAAGGTAGTGGTAGCACAGATCTTGTGGGTCAGATGTCGTCTGCCGACTGTGGAGTGAGTGTCGGGCCCTGGTGGGAGTCCCCTGCGTCCGAGGAGTCAGCCGGGGTGGTTTCGGCATCAGTGTCCGGCAGTGCGTTCAGGGCCAGGTAAGGATTAGAGACAAATTGCGTGGCTTCGTGCAGTAGGCGTGTGGCTCCACTTCTGATTGCGCCTTGGTAGGTTTGTTGCCTGATCGGGTCCAACGATCTTGCTTCCTTTTTGGGGGTGCCCGGGAACCTTCTGGGCTCCCCTACCGAGCGGGCTGAGCAAGCCTCTTAGCATGTAGCCATATCCCGACGTCCTCCGAGGAAGGGAAAACGTGCACCATGGAGCCATCCTGTATCCGTAGTTTTGCAGGGAAGAGGAGGGCATATTTAATGTTGTGCTCGCTGAGACATTGTTTTGCAGATTAGAAGGAGGTGCAACGTCTTTGGACTTCAGCAGTGAAATCCGGGTAGGCAGTTATTGTTGCATTCTCAAATTTTTGCGGGCCCTCCTTGTGGAAAAGCTGAAGCACTAGGTCTCTGTTTTGATAGTTAAAGAAGCAGGAGATCAATCAGCAGGGATGGGCACCCGGTGGTGGAGGTCTGCCCGGAATTCTGTGTGCCCGTTTGATCGAGAAGAATTTTGGCACATTGTTCCGTAAAATGGTGTCCGTTAGCCATCCTTCCAGGAATATTTCCGCACTGGGGCCCTCGGCTCTATCAGGGAAACCCACCAGATGTATATTGTTGCGCCTCGATCTACCCTTCGCGTCTTCGGCTCTGCATCTAAGTTCATCCACCTCTGTGGATAAGTGGGTCATTTGCTCCTGGAGGGACTTCACATCAGGGGTCAGCTGTGCTATGTCGCCCTCTGCCACTCTCTCCGCCAGGGCCCAGTGGTCCATTCGTAGTAGGTTAACATCTAGGGTGACCGCGTCAATCTTCATTTCGAGAGTGGTTTTGGTGTCCATGATGGCTTGTAGCACCCTCTCGAACTGCAAAGTATGGCCCTGTAGGTTGACTCCATCTGGCTCAATGCCCAGGTGGTCAAGTCCGGAGCTCCAGGTTACATTCCCGACATCTCTGCGATCGCCGCTGGTGTCCTGGCGGGTCGCATCTTGCCCATACGGATGTCCAGGTGTCAGACTGGTGCTAGTCAGGAGCACTCAATCTGGGCAACGCATGTTCTATTTCTGAGGTGTGTGGCCAGAGAGTTGAGGGGGGTTGGGGCGTATGCAGTGCTGGGTAATTGAAGAGATATTGGTGCGGTAGAACGGTACCGCAAATTAGTAGGGTAATAAGTCAAGAGCAGGTGCCGACCCCAGCGGTATGATGAAGAGAAGGAGCAGGGTGGTGTCAGAAGGGTTGAGTGACCCACTGGTTGAGCTGTCAGTGTGGGTCCACAGGCTCGTTAGATTCCAGAGTCGGTGGGGAGTGGTCCAGTTGAACTAGATATGACAGGCTTGGGGTGCCGATGCTACAAGCGCAGGGTGAGGACCAATATCTCCGATGTGTGGCTGACCTCGTAAGGGGCGTAGGCAACAGGAGCAAGGATTTGCGGCGGCACACTCTTCGGCAAAGGTTCGTGTGTGGGCGCAATGGCGATGGGGATCCTCAATATGTGTGCAAGGTGAGCCGTGGCTCGATAATTGCCACTGATTCCCTACCCTGTACCTGCCCAAGCCCTAGTCTCTGATTCTTGTGTCCAGGTGACAATCCCGGTGCTCCCATCACAAGGGGGCTAGGTGGATGTGCTCAGTGGTGCACAGTGGAGGAGGGGGGCTCCTGGGGCCAAGCTGTGTACTCACTGCCAATGGTGCCCAGAGGAAGAAGTCACCATTGGCGTTGCATTGTTGACTTTCAGCCAATCAGGCTGTGTGTGGAGAGACGGAGATGGCAGGGGCCCTCCAGGCCGCGTGCACCACCAGCAGAGCGCCCAGGGAGATCGCAGCTAAGGCGTGTGTATTTCCTCGGTCGCCCGGGCCGGCGACGGACCACGGCCCCTCCGAGCGCGTGGGGCACGGCGGGCGCAGCTCCAAGAGTCACCCGAGGAACTCCAAGAATCGGGGCCGAGCACACCCCAGTCATGGAGCGGGCGCTGGGCCTCAGTTGGGAGCGTACCCCGCAGAGCGCTCACCACTTGCGGCGAATGCTGTACGCACGTGGAGCGAAGCGCGCCTCCGTTGGAGCCAGATAGAATCTTCCAGGTGGCCCCTCCGAGTGGTGGGGCAAACGGCGACCTGACGGGAGGGCGGGGGGAGCCTGGATACAGGATGATCGGGTGACCGGGAGCGGAGCCGCAGTTAATACAACCGTTCCGGTTGCCATCTTGGACACACCCCATGTTTTACTCTTTGCTAAAAAATATTACTTACAAGAACAAGGCATGGCAATGAGCACCTCCTTCACCCCCATCTACGCTAATTTATTCATGGGTTGATAAAAAGTAGCCTAACATGAATGTAGATGAGACCCATTTGAAGCCACATAGCCGAAAAACGTTGGCTGGTTTGTTCTTGTTTACAGTTTGCACTATTAAAAATCCTGGTGCACTTGAAATAAAGTTTAACTCACCGTGAAACCATGACATTGGAATGTGGGTTAATCTGTGCCGTGCCGCCATGGCATTGATCTGGACAAAGGACCCTGCTTGTAAAGAATATATATATATATGTGTATATATATATATATATATATATATATATATATGTATATATATATAGGTGTGTATAGTTTGGGCATTTTTCCTTTTTTATCGTGTGACAGCTGTAAAACTTGTACATGATGAATGTAAGAAGTTGGCTACTCGCCTGATTTGGTTGGCAAGTGCAGCATAGGATGTAAATGTAGTCTATCTGCAGACCACCACAGGAAGGGTGATGTCATTTCTTAAGTTTCAGGTGGGTGTTATTGAAAGACGTATTGCTGTACAAGTAGCAGTCTCTACTTCATCTGTTGTGGAGGATGTTGCAAGGTTGGAGGATCAGCACTTTGCTGACTGAATTCCTACAGCGGAGGAAAACAGTCACCAGTAATGTTGATGCAAAGTTTGTGCTCAACAAGAAAAGAGGTATTAGAGTGGATAATACTGCCCAAAGTGTCCATCTCAGCCTAGCCTGGATTTTCCAACTTGCTTCACTTTGCATCACACAAAAAATATAAGTTCTTGGAAACTGATTGAAGTGGAGAAAACAGATAAGGAGTTATTGTCAGACCCAAATAGCTCCTTATGTCTGTTCAAGTACATCATGCATGGCCCTTACTTGAGTAGCTGTGTACCTTTTAAATATTTCCATCCAATTTGGAAAGGAGCACTGTAATCCAAGACTTTTTTCACCAAATTAGATATGGGACAACTTATCTTTACTGACTCCAGGAAGAGGCACACATTTATCTTGCTTTTGGCTGCTTGACTCTGTCATCCTCCTTCACAATTTCCCCATAGATGTCCATGGTGGTGTAACTTGCATGGGTTCCACTCATTTACCCACAATGCCCTGAAAAAGGAAACTTTTGTTTAAAATTACTTATATTCCTCATATTTCTGTGATCAAAATTTACAGAATCTTAAGGGATCCATACATTTTTCTTCTCAGCATTCCCACACTACTTCTGATATAAACACTACCATACTTGTGTTGCTTGGCCTGGCTCCCCTGACATGATAGGCCCCAAACTGCTTTGTAGAGACCTCTGTTGGATTTGTGTTGTTTTGGTCTTGTTTGATTTAGATAAATGTTACCTATTTTTCTAAACTTGGTGTGGTGTCCATTTTGTAGTGTTTTCACTGTATTACTTTATATATTGGTACAAATACTTTACACATTGCCTTTGAGATAAGCCTGACTGCTTTTTTGAAGCTACCAAGGGGGTTAGCAGGGGTTGCCTTAGGAGTGTAACTCCTTTACCCTGACTAGAGTGAGAGTTCCTGCTTGGACAGGGTGTAAACTGACTGCCAAATAGATACCGTATTTCTAAAAGTTAGCTATTGGATGTTTTTTCATTTTTGGATTCCAAATGTAAGTAGTGTGCAATAAAGAACCCATTTTGTAAACTTCTACTGAATCAAATGAGGTATGGGTAACCTCAAATTCCTGTGTGTACAAATAGCCACAGTTCTCAAACTCAGCATCTGGTGCACATTCCAGAAATACATGGGTTTCCTTCATAACCATTCCTCATTCATTAGATTTCACCATACCAATTGCTGCATTGTCAGTACATGATGAAAAATCATTATATACAACAGTTCAGTTATTGGTTTTGGGTATTGCGTGTTTCGGGAACACTTTTAAAACCTTTGGATTACAAAAAGCATCCTCAGAAAGGTCTGATGAGTGTAACTGTATATTTCATTTGGAAATCAACCATTGTGAAAAACAGATTACTGATGAAAATGTTGCCACCAACTGATGTTTTTGTTTTATTTTTTTTATTTCAACAAATACTGTCTTTGTGAAAACTTTCATTGATATACATGAATGACCGCATGCTGAATTCAGAACTTTGTCTAATTTTCAGAAATGCATAACCTTCCGGGATCACCCATGAGTTTTTCACCTATTTCCACCACAGCTGCAAGTAGGTTGAAGTCACAAAATTAGAAAAAATGGAACAACTGTAAGAAAAAGGACACAATTGGTAAATATATTTCCTGAGATAGTTCTGCTTGTACCTGAAAGCAGGGAACATGGCCATCTTAGCACAGCAATATTTTGTTGATGCTATTTATAGAACAAAATACAATCACTTCCTTCCACTGCATTTTTTCCCATTGCCTTGATTCTTTAAGTTATTTTTTGTCTTTATTGACATATTTAAGAGAGAAGGGGGGCTTGGCTTAGGGCCACTATCTTGCCTACCACTCCCACCAAACAAGAAAGCGAATCATACCACTAGGTATTCTCTGCAGTCTGGCTATGTAGAATGGCGTTTCTGACCCACTGACCAGAGTTTATTATAAATTTGAATGTAAAACTGAGGTCTCTGTGGCTTTTCCTGAGCCAGCACATGGACCTTATAATGCAGTCAGTACCTCTAGCAAAGGGCTGGAGAAAGCAAATTTCCAAGGTGGGAAGAAGAAAGGAATACCTTCAAGCGTCATAAGGTTATGGCGAAATAGGTTTCTGCACTGGCAAAAATGTTTTCCTTGTGGAGAAGAAAAAAGAAAATAAGTGTATTTACATAGCAGGAGGCGTTTCCTCAGTGAGGAGTTATACTCTGTGTAACTCCACATTGAAGGACGAGCAGAAGTCGCATGATATTCCTATTTGTATCCCTAAATAGTTTCAACTTGTGCTGCTGCACATTACTACAAATGCTTGTTATTACCAAAAGCTATACATGTACACCCATGCACAGGAGTACATCTTTGGCTTTTTTTGTGAATTGAGCCCAAAGTGCATTTGAGTTTCGATTTGGTGTTTGCCTGCTTTCATCAGTGTCCAGATAGACTTTGGCTACTAAAGCCATGTTTCTTGCTGTTTCAAGTGGTGAAAAATTATGGTGGTCAGGTATACGTTTGAAGATCAGGCTGAATCTCCTTTTGTTGAGCTTGAACCTGAAGCTGAATTTCCCTACGTGGCCACTCTCTATGTCCTTGGAGTGTTTGCTTCTTTGTTCAAGGGACTTAGGGTCAGATGTATGTAGAAATCCTTTTGTGCGATTTCTTAATTGTGAACCTTTGTGATTTGCAATTTGGAAATCGCAAACTATGATGTACCAGTGTGTTTTAGACACATTTAGCGATTCCCAGTGGGTCGTAAATAGACCTCTGTCATCAATATTCATGAGTTAGTTTGCAATTTGCGACCGATTGGGAAAGGCCAAAATCACAGTGATTGTGGCCTGCTGGGATCGGCAGACCATCATGTCTATGACTGCTTTGTAAATAAAGCATTTTTTAAATGCAGCGTATTTTCCTTAAAGGAAAACAGGATGTGTTTCAAAAAGAAAACTGCAAAGGTTTATTTTTATTTTTTAAGAGTAGGCAGTGGTCTGCAGGACCACTGGCTGCTCTTAAAAAATGTTTGCACCCACATTCACAAACGGGAAGATTTGCGAATAGGTTACCACCAACTTGAAGTTGGTGGTAAATTGCAAATGTTTTGTGACTGCATGTTGGTCGCAAAACATTGATACATTCCCCTGCAAGTTGCTATAGGAAGAGATACCCTTACCACCTCCTTCCTCAAATCAATTTGCAAACCAACTAGCATTTGTACATCCCAAAGTGATTTTTGCAGTCGCATTCTGTGAATCGGACCGTTTGCAACCACAAAAAAACTTCTTACATCTGGCCAAAAGAGTCTTTAGCACCGTATCATTAATTTTAAAGCAATCTCTAGTTTTTCTGTGTCAAAGGAGAAACCAACTAATTTTCTCCTTTTATAAAACTGATATCACTGATACCTGGTGGTGAAATATGGTCAATTTCTACACGCATTCGTAGTGAAAAATAAAATACATTTAAAGGTTGTAGGATGACAGAGAGTTCAGCATTGCATTTTTGTCCTAATTGTGAATCATGTATGCAGAATTAAAAAAATGCTCAATTTCTAGTGTTTTAGTTAAGTTATGGGGGTTGGGGGCAGAAAAGCACTTGGCAGGATGTACAGCCTCACAGGAATGCATCAAGCGTTCTGGTGCATAGAGCATTGCTGATGAATAGTGACAGATTCAACCAACCTGTCCGTTTGGGAATAAAATAAACATTAGAATAAAATGAAAAATAGACACTGACTCTACTGAACAGCATTGAACATCACTTTCATTTCAGTAGCAGAAAAGCAGACTCAGGGTTTCCGACCTAATTTTATATAATGAATTCATAATTTATGTTCACTTCAAAACTGGAGCAAGAAATCACTGATGGAGCAATCAGTGAAGAACACGATCTTGATGAAAGGTTTAAGGCATTATTAATGCACTAAAACATCATGTAAAATATACAGCCGCATATTCCACTCGGTTGTATGTACCACCGTGGATTACAAGTTACATTGGATACCCAATCATATTTTCAGGTACATTGGCATAATTTTCTGCATACCTTAACGTATTTTAACGGTGCTTACTTATTTAGTTATTCTTCAGATCACTGAGGGCTATATTCACTATCTTTCATGCAATGGGGAGCTGTGCAAAGCATGATCGAGGTTTCTTGTATGAAGAATAAAAAATACCATAGCACAATATCTAACATGATTCATTGACCAATGATGTCATTGGCACATAGATAACCCCACAGGGGCCAGACATAAAAGATATTTATTGTCATGTAAAACATATGTTACGCTTAGGTATATCAGGCGATATTCGTCTTAACCCAGTGGTGGCCACTTGTCAACAGAGGTGGTGGGGCGTGGGGAGTGTAATTAAAAAATAATAAAATAAAAAAAAAAAACGTACCTTTATGTTGGGAGAAAAGGTTCCGTCTCCGTCCTTCTTGGACTCAAGATAGCACAAGGCATCCAGACTCCCCTCCAATCACAACGCTGCTGTCAAAAGCATGACAGCAGCATCATTATTGGTCTAAGTGCCCTCCTTCAGTGCTCAGACAGGGAATAGGGCCCTGTGCACTTTCTCCTTCCGGCTGTGCAATACAGCCGGGTGGAGAAATGCAAAGTGCTCATGACTGTTTAACCAGCCCAACACGGCCAACCAAAGGGTCATGCTCTCTTATGAGCACATGGTGCTCATCCAGCCCAGCCCAGAACCATCCTAACCCTGCTCCCGAGGAAAAATAAAATGATAATACTGTTACATTCTTATTATTTAATTTTTCTCTTTTGTCCACTACATAAAACATTGGGGCAATGCTCCTCCGCCTCAGCGGAGGAGCCGCTGCTGTTTTAACCTCTTGCTTGTGCATGCTTTTTCTTGGTGAAATATTTTGATGGAAGGTCAGATCATACTACTTTAGTAGATCTCACTTTGTGTCAAATCCTATGATTTTTGGAGCTTTTAGATCCTATACACATACTCTCTGCCTAAATTAACAGGGGATTAACATAAAGTGAATTTGGAGCAGTGGTAGGGTCCATTTGTAACACAAAATAGCTTTGTTGCACAAAAGTTTAATGTCTATATCTTTCGTGTATCTTTGCATTGCATGAGCTTCTAATAAATTATTTAGTACATCATGTCTTAAATTCCAGAAAGCAGGCTAGAAATATGGGTGGCCATGCGGCAGGATAAAGCGTTTACCCATATTTCAGTGACTTACAGTTCTTAATTTGTAAATGGCAATAATATTATTAATAATAATAATAATAATAATAGTGATGATAATAAATGCAAAGGTTGCAAAAAGAATCCTTTTTTCAAAATGTAATTCTAGCCCGTATGGAAATAAGTACCTAGACATTAATGAATCAAAACATTATTGTCATTTACTAAGGGTAACAAACATTATAAATATTGTAAAATATTGCCCTGAACTTAAGGGAAAGGATCACTAAGGTTATTATAAAAAATCTAAAACACTTTGCATTTTCCCAGTATTGATTACCTATGTGGATATAAAGACCCCCATTGAAGTGCTCATCAAATTTATATATTTGTTCAATTTAACACAAGATTCTCATATTCTGCTTAGATATACTCCAACATGTATTACATAGCTATATTGGGTTATTGGTCATTCCAAGTGGCATAATGTATTCTGACAAGTACACAGTTCTATCACTATGGTTGATTAGTATAATATTATAAAAAATATATCTGCTGCCTGTTTACATAAATAACAGCTGCTGCAGTTATTAACTGTCATTTTAATGATATATTATAACTTGTTCTGTATATAGAATTGCAGTGAAAATGCATAGCTATCAATGATTGTATTGTGGAATTTCTTGTTTATTTTACAATTTTTGGTGTGCTAAATTGTGAAATTGGACAACTCGCAATTTAGAACATGTATATTTTTAAACATCGAGAGAAGTATTTTTAAACTGAAACTTTGATGTCTCTTTGTTCTAGTAGTCAATCAATCCTGCTGCAGAAGTGGGGCAGCACAGGGTAGCAGATGTGCTGCTACTGGAAGTCAAAATTACCCTGTTCCTGGAACCTCTGCACATGTAAATATTCAGGCAATCCACTTGCACTGTTGCCTGCGTGACATGGCCCCACTTTGCCCCCTGTGCCCTGTTGTAACAAACCCCTACCACCCCACCATCCACACTATATCCTTCCACTTCTACTCCATGAAGCCCATTATTGAACAGGAAGAAGTTAAAGTGGCTTCCTTCAGCATATCTTGGCACATAAGGCCTCATTACGAGGCTGCCAGTCTTAAGACCACCAGCCTGGAGGTGGCGATCAGGACCACTGCTGCTGTAGTGGTCAGACTGCCACATAGAGACCATGGTGGTCAGACCATCAGGGTTGTGCCGTCTCTGCCGGCATCAATGATCCCGACGGGTTGAAGGCGGGTGGAGGTCGTAATCCACCAGGGCAGCACTGCAAGCAGCACTGTCCTGTGGATTACGACCTCGTTCTCCACCAGCCTTTTCAGGTGGTTTCACTGCCATGAAAAGGCTAGTGGAGAACAGGTGCAGGGGGCCAGAGGGGGGCCTTGCACTGGCCATGCACTTGGCATGGGCAGTGCACCGACCCTCCTGCCAGCACCCTGCATGTGACAGCAGCACCACCGTCTCAATTTGAAGCCGGAGACAATGCTGCTGCCTGTTTCCTGCTAGGCTGATGGGTGGAAACCTTGGATTTCGCCCGTCTGTTTAGTGGCAAACACCTAATAGGTCCGGCGGGGTGTTGGCCACTAAGGCAGTGGCCACCCTGTCAGGATTTTGGCAGACAGGCTTTCTCATCCTCCAAACTCAAAATGAGGCCCCTAGTGTCTTGAGTGTGTTAGATACGGTACTGGGAAATTTGTTGTTCCAGTGGACCGGATGAGTTTACCTATGGGTTAGGTAAAGTCTTGCCTGGCAACGGTGAAGTTTCCTGCTTTGCAAGCATAGGCAACACCAGTGATACATCATATATAAGTCTATCTTTGGGGATGCTGATGATGTTATTGGTTACATGTATGTTATGTGACTGAAAGATAGGTAAGTACGGTACAACTAGCCTGTGTGTTATGTCCAAACAGCTGCTGTTGCTTACCTATGACTGACTGCACAAACTTAAATTTTGTGCATTTGTACATTTGGGCTTTCTGAATGTAAAGATGTAATTCAACTAATCCTCTTTATGGACTTTACTAAAAGGTCCAAAAATATTTTTGTATACTAATAAGGACTCTCAATGATGTTGACAGGAACAATCATAATTATTTTAAATAAAATGTCCAAACCTAGCTTTTGAGCATCTCCCTTGATTATTTATTGGAGTTATTGGGTAACACAAATTGCAGACTAGTGGTTTTATATCAGGGGATTGTGCTTCATAATCCTCTACTATTTTCAGTCACACAGTGTCATTACCTCCACATTATCTTAGATGTATTACACAGTATGCATTTCAGTCACGGAATAAAGAATTGCTTGTAGTACCCAAGTACTTTTAATTTGTCTCACAACATAATTTGGTCTTCTTGTCAGTCTCAGGCTCTTCAGTCCAGTCCAGGCCACGTGTAAAAATCTTTATTGACTTCCATATCTCATGATTTGTAAAATCATAGGCACTTCCCGGTTCCTGACATTGGAAAGATTTCATTTGGTCCGTACATGTAGGCTCACCGAGTGCAGTCTTTGCTGCACCATTTACTGCATTATGTAGAAATGTGTGTTGTATTTGGATGATTACATTGGTGAGGCAGGAGGCTTAAAACAGTTTCACATGAATGGATCCACCCGGAGGCTAGTGATGCTTTCATAGTGGTATCAAGGTTATGCCTTTGTACATGCTGAGGGCCTATATGGTAATTCTCAGTTTCCATGCTTTAATAAAGTCAAAAGGCATAGCTCAAATTGCCAGATGTCTGTAGTTTCTGGTTGTATAATGCTGATTGTGATATAGTCTCACTTGTTCAAAAGTGTCAATTAACTAAACAAATTCATCCTCCACTCTAAAAATCATAATGACACAAAACATTTCTTTTGGATTCAATGAAGCTGTGCCAAGTACCAGATTGTCATAAAAATGAGGAATGTTGTGAAAAGTTTATTTAAGAACACAGACTCCATTTGAGAGGTTTCACTGGGATCCATCTCTAACTTAATCATATAAAAGGGACGATGTTTTGGTCTTCATTTGTGCCCTCATTATGAGCTGATTTTGGATTTAGCTGCAGGCATAGAGGACATAAAGGGAGCCTAAAATCTCCTATTCTGGAATCAATAAATCAATTAGGAGTCTACGCCCCTGAAGTGGGTAATAACCACGTGGGCCAAGAATGAATGGGTACTTTTCTGCAGGTTTCCGTGATTCCTTAGACAAAACTGCTGCTACATAGCATGTGCTTTCTGTGGGAGCTTGTCTCCATTGGGATGTGGAGGCAGGTATGGAGTCTGGTGTGAGAGGATGCTCTAGCCTTTCTAGGAAAGAGCAGTGCATTTTTGTGGTGCTATGTGGGGCACCCTACAGTTTTACCTAGTGCTTAATTTGTAAAATAGTGAGTGCTGGTGCCGAGGCTGCATAGTCCTGACTACACCCCAGTCTCTTTAATCCATCACAAGACACCCCCTGGGTCTCACCTTGGTATGCTCCTGCTGTTCCCCTTGATAGCGGGTTTTCAAACTTTCTCTTTCTTCTATTTGTGTGTTTTTCCTTTCTTGCCCTTAGGAAATGTATGATGTTAAAAAATAAGTGTCTGTCCCCAAAAATGAGTGCCAATGGTCCTCAGCTGCAACCACGACTTAAATTGGTTTTACAACGGGCTGGTCGGCAGCTGTTAAAACTGTGTCCTGCAGCCGCACACTGCTCTAGCGATTTTATAATGTAGGGCTTAGAAGGAAGTTGGTAATGGATGCTCACACGAGGTAGCTGACAGAGAGGTTATGAAATGAAAAGTAAAAAACAATGGCCCATATTTATACTTTTTGACGCACAACTGCGCCAACGCAGTTGTGCGTCAAACATTTTACCGACGGCTAACGCCATTCCAAAGCGCCATGCGGGCACCTTATTTATTGAATGACGTTAGCCGGCGCTGCGGACTGGTGTGCGTTCAAAAAAATGACTCACACCAGGCAGCGCCGGCGTAGGGGAAAATGGAGGTTGGGCGTCAAAAAATGGGGCAAGTCAGGTCTGAGGCAAAATTCAGGCCTCAACCTGATCTTCGCCATTTTTTTTGACGACCAACTTCCATTGACATGACTCCTGTCTTAGCAAAGACAGGAGTCATGCCCCCTTGCCCAATGGCCATGCCCAGGGGACTTATGTCCCCTGGGCATGGTCATTGGGCATAGTGGCATGTAGGGGGGCCCAAATCAGGCCCCCCTATGCCACAAAAAAAAAACGAAAAAAAAATACTTACCCCAACTTACCTCAACTTCCCTGGAATGGGTCCCTCCATCCTTGGGGGTCCTCCTGGGGTGGGCAAGGGTGGCAGGGGGTGTCCCTGGGGGCATGGGAGGGCACCTCTGGGCTCCTTCTGAGCCCACAGGTCCCTTAGCGCCTGCCCTGACCCAGGCGTTAAAAAATGGCGCCCATCAGGCTGGGCGCCGTTTTTTAAGGCCTGCCCCCTCCTGTGCGCCAAAATGACGTCAGAGTATAAATATGGGGCACAGGCCTTAAAGTCATTTTTTGGAAGGGAACGCCTACCTTGCATATAATTAACGCAAGGCTGGTTCCCCTTCCAAAAAATGACGCACATGGTGGAACTTTGACGCCCGCGCGGTCGGATGTCAAAGTATAAATATGGGGCAGGGTTTGCGCCAATTGTGCGTCAAAAATTTTGACGCACATTCGGCGCAAACAGAGTATAAATATGCCCCAATATTTTTTCGTTAACCATTACCAATAATGATAAAAGATGAGAAATGTATTTTAATAAAAATATTTTGTCATTCTAAAGTAATAAGTAATTTAAATCGGTTAAACTTACTGGAGCTAAGAATGAGTATTTTCCAAAAAACAGTTAAGAACAATTACTAAAAGTTTATATGCCTACAATAAAGGACATGAAGTTTTGACTATCATCTCACTTTGGGGTCAATCGTCAACTGGTGTCAATTATTCCACCTGTATGAGCTTCGTGCACATGGAGCGTCTCCTTAACACAGAAGATAGATAACTCTGAAATCTCAATGACTTCATTGCGACCTCTTTCTCTTAAGGACAGTAATCATTCATGTTTGTTCAAAGCCAAACCATTATACATAAACCCCAAACCATTTATTTTTAAACAATGAGTAAACATGCAATGATACTATTATTTTGAATAAATGATCATGGAACGTTCAGATATTTGAGTTGTTTATTGATGCTTCAAGGGTGGGAAGTAATAATTCATCATTAATTAAGTGCTACTTCTTAGATGTGAGCATCTCGCCCTTGGCATTATGGGTTCTGCCTCCTTGTTCCTAATCTAAGAACAACCACTGTATAAACAGTACTTGACAATATGTGTACATTTAATAAGTGTTTATCAAAGTGTCTGAATGTACTTTTTATAAATACTAATGGTCCAAGCTGGTAAGGAAAACCTGGATGAGTTTGTAGGTCAGCACAACTCCCATAACTGTTTTCCAGATAGAACTACTGTTTTGCAATTGTTTCTGACACATTAGCTGAAAGAAGCTATTCAGGGCTAGGCCAATTACACATGATCGCCCCTCCAAATACAAGGCTGGAAACTTTTAAACAACAGAATGACAAACACATACCAAAAGTCAGAATCCAAAGTTGTGTCCTCCCTGATCCACCTCAACCAACTCACAAGCCCCTTCAGAATGCAAATAGATCAACTTTGAGGAATCTGCTTAAAGAATGCCGAGTTCTTAGGGGATGCAAGAAGCTGGGTTAGTATTTAATCTGATCTTTTGAGGATGTACACATTCATTGGTGACCAAAATACTTCCAGACTTGTCTAAGAGGGAGTGACATGGAAGCACTCTATTTCTCATGGCTAATGTATTTTAATTACTGTTCTAGATGGGTCTCACTGGTAGAGTCAATGTATTTAGTAGAACCTAATGAATGACTCCTCTTTGTAATGTAATTATATACTACTCTTGTTGAAAATAACGGGTACTGCTCCACCTCAATTTAACCTTAATCCCTCCCTGAGTGCTAATGCAACCCCATCCAATTGTGCGCATTAATATAAGGTGGCTTTTCTTGGGCGGAGGTAATGGCACTGAATTTATCACCCTCAGTAGGAGTACAGCAGAGTTGTCAATAACAGCATTGACTTTAATCTTGAGATCCCACTAGAAGTCAGCAGCAAAAGCTTAACCTTTAGTTACCTTCCTAATTATAGAACAACAGTTATGAAATGATAACACTGGTAGCCTAGGGTAGAAATCCAAACAGTAGGTTAACCAATCTCTTCCACAGACCTCTTCTTCCACATCTGAAGCGCCAACAAATTAAAAGACCTTTGCATACATGCTGCCTGTTTGACTCCAGTAGAAACTGACAACCCAGTGCATTAAACATAGACTGAGCGAGCTGACCAATGTCACAGGCATGACACGTCATTTGAAGTCAGAAATTAAAAGTAACCAGTGCATTAAAAGCAGATACTAAAAACAACTTTAAGTTGAGTTGATGGCTGCAGCAGAAACAGGTTTTAACACATCCAACATTTTCCAATGCTTTCCATGGGTATACTTTTATGTCACTTTGAAATAGTTGAATAACTCACCTGCCTTATTGGCTGTACACTAACCCACCTCATAGTCTTGCCCGTTAGAAGCTTAGCTACTAAGTTTTGGGACTTTATATAGCAAAGCTTTAGGTGATGTAAGTTACTTCCCAATTTTTTGAGCTTCCTTTCAGTCCTGCATTTATAGAGATTACGTTCAGATGCTGTTTAATTCCTGTTGATGATTATAACAGTTCAGTTATACCTGGCCCAACTTTACTGAACTGTTTCCCCTTTATGTCCTGATGCTGGCTAATGAAGGCTTGATGTTCCTGTGCTCTGGTGATGAAGATAATACTACTGACTGCTGTCCCATTGAGGAGAGGTATAATCAATGGGCATTTGTTTTCCTTTGCAGGTTTTTTTCTCTTTAGATAATACAACCACTTATTTTGGTTAGCACCACAGTTAAATGTTTTTCAAATCAATTTTTATCTTATTTTTTTTAATTTTTGCTTGAAGCCCACAAATGCATTTTGAATTAGTGTTAGCTAGGGATGCCTGACCTAACATTTGATTTTTAATTGATTGTAAATAATTCAACTGCACAAACTAAATGTATGCTGTTTCCATGATTCACATAATTCTGTTGTTGTTCTGGGTTGTTCTTTTGGAGTGTTTCATAGTAAATGCATTGGCAAGATTAAGATTTTTCAGACGCTTTGGACAGCCTGTGTTATTTTGTATCTCTATCATTTGGTCTTGCACATTATTTACGTGACTTTATCATTTTTAATTTGAGGGCAATAAATGTTGAAACTTTATTAAACTGGTGTGGCGATTCATGGCCACATCGTCATGGTGTGTATAACTTACTGACTCTGTTATACCTAGCATTCTTGGCATGGTTTCCCTTATCTTTTTGCCTCTGCTACCTGTGTTTTTGACTGTGTTCTGGACTCTGTTTTTGCTGGTTTTGGTACTCTGGGCACTTTACCACTGTTGACCAGTGCTAAGGTGCAAGTGCTGTCTTTGTAAATTGTATGTGTAACTGGCTTTTCCATGATTAGCACATTTCATTTACCAGTACAGCCCTAGTAAAGTGCATTAGAGGTGCCTAGGGACTGTTATTCAAATACTACTAGTGGGTCTTTAACACTGAGTGTGCCACCCACATGAGCAGCCCTGTAAACATGGCTCAGACCTGAAGAGTCCCTTTTTGTACATCTAAGGCACCCCTAAGGTAGTCCCTAGGTAGCCCCATGGGCAGGGTGCAGTGTATGTTAAAGGTGCGACATGTACTGATGTGTTTTACATGTCCTAACAGAGAAATATTGCCGAATTCGGGTTTCCATGTTGCAAGGCCTATCTCTCTCATAAGTTAACATGGGAACTGCCTTTAAATATCTTTTAAGTGCAGTTTCCTATTGGGAGCATATAGAAATGTGGACATTGGGGTCTCGGAGTTCACAATTTAAAAATACATCTTTTTGTAAAGTTGGTTTTTAGATTGTCAGTTTGAAAATGCCACTTTTGGAAAGTGGGTATTTTCTTTCTTAACCATTCTTTGCCTCTGCCTGCCTGTAGGATCCACATCTGGGTCAGACTGACAGTTGGGCTGTTTGTGAATTCCCTCTAGACAGTGGCAGAAAGGGAGCTGGGGTGTAGCCTGCATATCACAATGAGTTTCCTGGGCTAGAGTGGGGAGGGAAGAGCTGACACTGGCACCTGAAAGGGCTGTGTCTGTCCTCACACAATGCCGTCTCCATCCCCCTGGCATGTTCCTGGGCAAGGCAGGATCTTGTAAACAACAGAGATTTTCCTTTGAAGTTTGCCTACTTCAAAGGTGGAAAGGGGTATACGTAGCAGACCCAAACCCCAAATTTTTAGATTTACTTCTGAATCAAGAGGAACCTCTGCTAAGGAGAAGAGCTGAAGAGCTGGAGGAGGAGCACTGCTCCTTTTCTTATGAGTGTGCTTTGGTGGGTTGGTCTACAGTTCCTGCTTCTGTCTTTGAGAGGACCAAGACTGGACTTTGCTATGCTTTCCTGCTTGTGAAGTGTCTCCAAGGGCTTGGACTGAGCTTCCCCTCTGTTCTGAAGTATCAGGGCCATCACAGTCTTCCTCTGGCAGCACCTGGACTCTCTTGCTGAGACTCCTACCCTGTCAAGTGGTGCCTAATCCGGTTCCTGGGCCTTGTAAGGAGACGCTGGTGGAACCAAGACTGAAATGCACACACAGGAGCTGTGTGGGAGAAAAATCGATGCAGCACCTGCTTCGCAACTGAAAAATCAGTGCACCACCTGCATCGCAGCTCAGAAATAGACACAACACCCGCTTGCAGCTGCTAAAATCGAAACATCACCAACGCAGCACAGCTCATCACCACCGTGCAGCAGGATTTTTTGCACGCATTGTCACCGGGCGTCAAGCCCACAGTGAACCTGTGTGGAGCCGAGGTTGCCCATCCAGAAATGAACGCACCGCTCTTCTGTAGTAGAGAAAAATGATGCATCACCTTCCTGACCGGAGAAGAAACAATGCGTGGCCTCACTTGTGAGTCAGAAATTGATGCATCTCTTACTTTTCCAACGCACACTCAACCGTGCAGCTTTATTTTTGACGCAAACCAGGTACTGTGTGTAGAAACAACACATCCATTGATATCTTGTTTGATTTAGATAAATATTGGCTATGTTTCTAAACTGGTGTTGTGTCACTTTTGTGGTGCTTTCACTATATTCACTATATTACTGTGTGTGTTGGTACAAATATTTCACACATTGCCTCTGAGATAACCCTAACTGCTTGTGCCAAGCTACAAAAGGGATGAGCAGGGATTATCCTAGAGTGAGGGTCCCTGCTTGGGCAGAGTGCAAACTGACTGCCAACCAGAAACCCTATCGCTAACAGACTCCATATTGAACATGTCGATTATTTGATGTTATGTTTGATGATTAGTGGTTTATATTGGCTGATTAGATGACCTCACACTCCTATCTGAGTGAAAAGAGTTGAGTCAGCCTCTGAGGGTCATTGCCCTATTAAGTGTCACCTTAGCTTGACATAGGAGGTCACACGCCCACAACTACACTGTATGCAACTCCACTATATTTTATTCCAGTCTATGAACTCAACTGAACACTACTACACTCTACGCTATTACAATGTATGCCACTCCACTATACACTTCTCCATTCTGTCACTCCAGTCTACACCACTCCACTCTATGCCACTCCAGTGTATGCTACACCATTATGACACCACTCCATTCTATACCACTCCACTATATGCTATTTCACTCTATCTCATTCCACTGTACACCACTCCAGTCTACACCACTGCACTCAACTGTACACTACTCCACCCTATGCTGTTCCAACCTACGCTATTCCACTCTACGCTATCCTACTCGAACACCACTCCACTGAATCTAGCTCTATGCTATTCTTCTGTATCCCGCTCCACTCTACACTATTACACTGTACACAATTTCAATGTTTGCCCCACTAATGTATGGTATTCCACTCTACCCCACTCCACTCTATGCTTCTGCACTGTATGCTATTACACTCTACCCACACCTAACAATACATCAATCTAATCTACATCACTTCACTGTATGCCACTCCACTGTTTGCTATTGCAGTGCATGCTAGTACACTTTACACACCTCCACTGCATGCTACTACACTATGTATTATTCCACTCCAATGTGTGCTACTCCAATCTACGCCACTCCAGAGTATTCTCTCTACGCTACTTCACTCTATGCCACTCCACTCTTCTACACTCCAGTTTTCCACTGTAAGCTTTCACACTTTAAGGTTACTGTATGTTACGCCACTTTATGGTAATCCACTCTACACCACTATTGTGCACACCACTCTACGTCATCCATTCATTTAGTCAGTCAGTCAAAAGATCTTTATTCGGCAATTGCCATAAAAGTACAGACAAAATCACATATCTTAAAAACAGGACAACAGGATGAAAAACAATTCAAAACAGCTCAGTTACCATAAGATAGATAAATTACCTAAGCAGCCCAAATTCATCTATTCCAAATTCCCCTTTGACGAATAGGAGAGAGATATACTAAATAAGATTGTAGTGCCACTTAGAGGTGTACAGATTTACAATAATTCTTATCACGGCAATTACTAATATCATAAAACAATAAAATGTAATACCAACATTTTTGAATAGCCTAAAATATCATAAAAATCCTCACTCCGTATAAAATCACAAAAACTGTCATAAAACAACATATACATTTTAAACAAAAATATAAAAGATAACATAAATAATTCACAAAATATTAATACCGATTCCTGATAGTGATAGAAGATCTAATAAAATTTAATACATGATAACAAATTTGAATTTCTGGCAGTTTCTGATAATATATAAGGGCTTCCTTATAATGGATTGGTGTTAATGTACGTAAAATAGGTAAAATAAAAACATGTCTAGGGGTAGCATAAAGAGAACAAAAAAGAAAAAAATGAGAAGTACTCTGCGTTGACCTAGCATCACAGGGGCAAGGTGGTAGATCTTTTTGCCAAATATACTGATTAGGAAAGTCCACCTTAAAATGAATCAAAGTCAATCTAAATAAAGTTTAAAGAGAATATATTTTTGGGCATGAGAACCTAGTCAAGTAGGGTTCCACATATAAGGCCGTAACAATCTGAGTATAAGAATAAAAAGACTTCAGTTTCAGAGAACTATAAAGTTTCAGATCTAAGATATGCTCAGAGTGGTGTAATTGCAGCACAGACCTTGCATTTATGGTTAGCGATTGTGGTTCTTCAAACATGTACCTAAGCCCCAGCTTTTCAAAAGAAGTTTGCAAATACGAAAGCCAGGGAATCCTATTTGAATTTGCCAACTGTAAATATTCAATAATACATTCCTGCATGAGACTTGCCGTTGGATTTGTCCAACATCTAATCCACAGCAAGAGAGGCGCAATCTAAAAAGCATGACCCACCTCCTCATGGCTAATGATTTTTGCTATACATTGGGGACCATCAATAACCTATGCATACATTTATTCTCCACAAATTGGAGAGTGGGAACTTTGACGTTGCCCCAAACACCTGCCCCATATAGGGCTGCTGAAGCACACTTAGAATTATAGAGTGTTACAATCTGAGAAGAAGGTCTATGACCCAGTTTACGAGTAAAATGGAAAATCGCTTCAATATTCTTTGCCATTTGCTGGGTCTTAAAATTAAGATGAGTATTCCATAACATGGAGGAGCTCACATGCACACCTAAATAACAAATATTCTTCACCTTATTAATAAGGTTGCCTCCCATAGTAAATTGTCTAGACCTAGTATTTCGAGGGCCACATGTCATAACAAATGTCTTAGAATAATTAACTTTCAGATCATGGTCCATCATAAAATTTAAAAAAAGGTCCAACAGGCCTTGTAAGCCATTTGCAGTGTGAGCAATTAAGACAGCATCGTCTGCATATAATAAAACTGGAAGCAATCTCTGGCCCATATTCGCTACATCCGTCCCATATTTTATAAAAAAATTGTAAAGCCCATTTATATATATAAAAAAAAGAAAAGGGGCTAAAATACATCCCTGTCTTACTCCCCTGGTTGAGGAAATAGGGGAGGTTCTCTCACCAGATGGGCCAAACTGAACTGACACCTTTAAATCCGTATGTAGGCGCTTTATGAGCTCCAATAGGGTCACATCACACCCCAGGGATCCCATAATTTGCCATAACTTCTCCCTATTTACTGAGTCAAAAGTGCTAGATAATCAATAAATGCCATATGTATGGACTTCTTTTTGACAGTTACGTATTTACTAAGAATAAGGTGCAGGTTTAATACTTGCTCAACTGTGCCAAACCAGGTCTAAAACCGAATTGAATTTGAGATAAAATCTGTCCCTCTGTCACCCAATCCTCCAGACGAGATAAAATCACAATACCCAGAATCTTGGCTGTAGAGTCAATAAGAGATATTGGTCTGTAACAAGAAGGATCCTGTCTATTGCCCTTTTTGAATATAGGAATAATAATAGCCAATTTCCATGAGGAGGGTATATTACTTTTAACAACACTTCTTAGCACATTTGTGACTAAGGGGCCCCAAAGATCAGGGATGGATTTAAAGATATCTACAGGAACACCATCAGGGGCAGGAGCCTTCCCTTGCCTTGATCGATTAATGGCTCCAAGGACCTCATGAAGATCAAATGAAATATCTAGGATATGTGTATTAGAGTCTATGTTAGTCTGTTTAATATTATTATCCTCCTTGATCAAAATATAATTTTCATCATTATCTGGGGAAAATACTTTCCTAAAATAATTCATCCATACATCCTCTGCAATAAGACAATCATCAGCCTTGATGTTACTATCTGAGAAATATGAGTGATTTACCACCTTCCAAAATTTTGAAGTGTCCTTCGTATTGGAGGCAGCCAATAGCTCTTCCCATGCCTTAGTCCATATTTCTATTTTCCTTTTTTCCAAAGTAGCCTTATACTCGGCTGTAGCTAATTTAATTAAATGACGAGAAGGAGGAACTATTTTAAGTGCTTCTTTTAATTTTTTATGGGCAGTTGAACACGCGGAATCAAACCATCTATGGGCAACCAGGCCCAAGGAAGGCCTGTCCGCCACCAAAGCATGCAAAATAACATTACTTAGAAGTTCAAATTCTTGGACTATATGATCATGGTCTAGCTGCTGGGACAGACAAACATTAATAGAATCTAGCCTAAATCTTATAATTTCCTGATTAAATGTTGTTGGATTTAATTTGTCCCATTTCAGGCGTAGGACAAAATTTGTATGGAAGGTGGTACTTCTTCTCGATCCCTTATCCTCAAAGGCCTGATTAATATGTAAATATAGTTTGATACATAAGGGATTATGGTCACTAGCAAAGTGAGGAATAATCTTAAAATCACATATTAAATGATCATCTGAGGAACCAATAAGAATAAAATCAATAATACTCCCCTTCGAATTCCCTGTAAAAGTTGGTATATTTAAAGTATCTAATGCCGCTTTCTCCATAACATGAACCAAATCAAACGTACATAGAAAAAAATTCAAAGCTTCTCCTTCAAATGAATTAATAAAATGGGTTAGCGACTCTCTACCCTCAGTTGGGATGGCACACAGTTCTGAGGGTTCCTAACAACATAGGGGAGTATTAAAATCACCAACCCATAAAACAATTCGGTAGATGAATCAATAAAATCTACTACGTCCTCTAGGTTTCCCTTAAGGAGACCGCGCTGAACATTATTATAAAAATGTAAAATCAAAATTCCTTCACATCCCCTAATAGATAATAAAACAATCATAAAGTAAGGCGAGGACCAGATTAAAGACACATTCAATAGTGGAAGTTGTAAAGATACAAGAACTAAAAGACCTCCTCGTGCCCTTCCCTTAGGAGAGGCTAATGCCGGTTGGTAAAAAGATGTGTACCCATCCAAGAGAAACGTATCTTTTGACCAAGTCTCCTGTAAATAAATTATGTCAAAAGATGATATAAAACTTGTCCAATCCAGGTTATTTATTTTAGACCGAAGCCTCGCAATGTTCCAACTGATCAATGTTATGGGTTTGGGTCCTAGACATAATACCGATTTATTGATAGTTTTAAAAAGGGTAGTATCAAGTAAGATCTCACTTTCTTCCTGTATAAGTTTATCATGGTCATCATCAGTCATTAATCTCACCAAATTTTTGGATCTCGGGTTTACGGTAGCCGTGAGTCAATCATTTTCATCAAGGGAATTAAAAGCCAGGAAGCAATTACTAGTAGGAACATTTACCTGAAGATGTGGCCTAACTGGGGCCAAACTGTGATTACTAGGGTCAACAGTAGAACATTGTGGTGAAAAAAGAGGATCATAAAAATGGCACAATGAATGTATATGAATCCCATTTTCTGACTTATTACAATAATCAGAGTTAGCCAATAGGTAGTGAACAGAACAGGGATTAGCAAAATTGAGTACAACAGTCTCCATCATCTGCTTTTCTTAGGTAGCCAACCTACTTCACCCTGCGCGCCATAAGAATCTTATTGTTTGGATGAAAGTTAGATTTAAATTTAGATTTCAGCCAGTGAGCAGACTTCCTAATTAATGCTTTTGTATCTTCTTTTTTGTTGCTATCCAAAGGAGTGACATTTGTTAACACCAAAACATACGGAATACAGTCAGGAGATAAATGCAATAATTCTGCATGATTTATAGATTTGTTAAATAGAGGAAAGTTTGGCCCACGGGAATAAACTTCCTTAGACTTTTCTTGAGGCAAATCATTCACAATATTAACTTGACCAATTGTCCAAGGAATTGGCCGTGGATGTACCAGATCCTTGAAATGGCAATATAGGTGGTACATTATCTTTTTGTACCACTTCCTGGCTATGTACATTTCCCATGCTTGATAATCCTAAGTTAAATGACTGAGAAAGAGTGCTAATCACATTATTACAAAAACAATTGAGTATTTTGGTTATCATAGTAATAAGTTTCTCCTCTTAAATTAGACAAAAGGATTCAAGAATGGAATCTATTGAACCGGAGAGATCACTAGGAACATCCTTGTTCATAGAGTATTCATTGGTAGAAGCCAAAACTACTGATTTGTTGGCTCTTATTGCTGCTGGAGTATGAGTTCTCTTTTTAGGGCCCGAGACCTTTTTTATATTCTTGGACATTTTACCCGCTCTCCTCTTCTTCAATGGGGGGGAATCTACCTGAGAGCATTCCAAGGATGAATTAACACTTAAAACAAGGTTTTAGTTAAATCTTGTGGGGGCATATCACAGTGAACAGACTGTGTAATATTGGTAGACGAAACCAGCGGAAATGACCCAACCTTTTGATTGGTAATTATATGAACAGTAGGCTCCAGTGGAAGCTGTGGAACAGATTTTTGAACAGCCCCAATCCTTTCTTCTACTTGCTCCAATTCAGATTCAACAGCCCCAATTACAGAGGATAAATAGCTGGCAATGGAAGGTTGGACTGAAGGACCTAGCCCACCTTCCCCCTTTTAAAGACTGTTCTTTCTTTTCCCCATATTGTATAATATTCACACACACCCCCTAGAAAAGGAAAGACAACAACAGTACCTTCTGTCCTCAACGTATTCACCTCAGGTCTGAGTTCTCTTTAATGGTTTATGTTATGACCAAAGACGAAGGGTAGCCTGCCCGACCTCAAATGGGCTTGGACGGGCACAAACCTGGCCCTCCCATGGCCCTCACAGCGGGGCAACGCGGTGTGCTAATAAGCGTAATATTTGATTCCTCCCCAGGGGGGGACAATAAATCCTAGGACAAAAAGCCCCCTAATAGAGAACAGATGCCTTTTAATCAAATTTCCTGGTGAACACACGTTCTCTGGACCTAAAATAGCTGTGAAGATGTCGGGGGGACCCAGCCCAGCCTCTTCTAGTCGATGACGGGCGAAGCACGGCCCACCCTTGGACTGGGTTTCACCCGGGCGCCACCCGCAAAGCGGGAGCGTGAACAATGTTTATAGGGGCTCAGGTCCTGCCCCCACCGCCAGCGAAGAATCCAGCATTTCCCGCAAAGCGGGAGCGTGAACAATGTTTATAGGGGTTCAGGTCCCGCCCCCACGGCCAGCCAAGAATCCAGCATTTCCCGCGAAGCGGCAGCGCGAACAATGTTTATAGGGGCTCAGGTCCCGCCCCGACCGCCAGCCAAGAATCCAGCATTTCCCGCAAAGCAGGAGCGCGAACAATGTTTATAGAGGCTCAGGTCCCGCCCCCACCGCCAGCCAAGAATCCCGCGTTTCCCGCGAAGCGGGAGCGGGAACAATGTTTATAGGGGCTCAGGTCCCGCCCCCACCGCCAGCCAAGAATCCAGCGTCTTCACTCATCCATTTTATATAACTCCACTGTATGGAAGTCTACGACACGTCATGTCACTCTATGACACTCTACTCCACTATATCCTTTTACATTCCACTGTCCAAATCCATGCTCCACTCTATGCACATACACTCCAATTTACAACACTCTATTACACTATATGACACCTTTCTATACAAAATAGCACTCCACTCTACTGTACAAGACCCACTACAAATTACAACAGCTTACTACCCACACTATGTCAGTATACTCAACTCCATGCCATTCTACATCATGACATACAAATACACATTACTGTGCTTTACTCCACACTATGTTATACCACTCCATTACACTCAACTCAACTCTACTCCACTGTACGAGACTTTACCTCACTCTACACTACTATACAACAATCCGCTCCAAGAAGCACACTACTGTACTCCATGCAACTATATTCTACAATACTCTACTACCCTGTATGCCACTCTCTGACACTTTACTCCTGTCTATGCTCCTTAATTCCACAATACTACACTGTACTATACTGTATTCCACAGTACAACACTCTACTCACTCTACTCTTCAATAATCTAGTCCACATACAACACTGTATACCACACTTTGACTTTGTATACACCACAATATGTCTTTGTACTCTATAACACTGCATGCCATTCCACTGTACCACACTCCCCATCACTGTATTGTACTGACCACCACTCCTCTCTACAAAAATTAAATAGACTGTCACTGTACTCTATTGTAGTCTACATCACTTTCCAATACTGTATAACATCTCACTACACTGTGCTGCACAACATGGTACTCCAATTTATTACACTTTACTTGACTGTAGTCTACAGCATGCTACTCCACTCTACTACACTTTATCCCACTCTACGCCACTGTACTATGCTCTGCTCTACATCACTCCACTGTCTGACACTCTATTCCACTGTATGCAACTCCACTCTACATCACTGTACTACATGCTATGCCTCTTTATGCAGTTCTACTTCTTTCTACAGTATGCTGCTCCTCTATATGACATAGCACGCAACTCCAGACATTCTCCTCCACTATGCATTATGATACACCACTTGATGGGATACTCCACTCTATGACACTCTACTTCATCTGACTCCATTCTCAAACACTCTACTTCATTCTGACAGACTATGATACCCTACTCTACTGTTCGACATGCCAGTCCACTGTAAAACTTGCTATTCCAGTCTATGATACTTGACTTCACTATATGAGACACCATGTCACTACACTATATAACACTATACCACGCTGTACAATATGCTGCTACACTCTTCTCTACTCCACTGTATTGTACAACACTCCACAAAACAAGTCTTCACTGGACTCTACGATTTGAAGCATATTTTGATTAAAGAATTGAAAAAAGCATTTAAATTCACTGAAAAAATCAAAGGCCAAAGCTTAATAATAGTTAGGAAAACCTAGTCTCCCTATGCAAAGAAAGGTTAAACTAAGCACATTTTTAAAATTCTAAAGTTATAGTCATAGCTTTCACCTACAATTTATCCACCATCTTCAAATTAGTTTAAGTATCAGACACCATTACACACTCTTTTTAGCTTTCTAACCAGCAGTCTCCTCCTAGCTGATGGGAGCTTTAGAAATGCTCTCACTAGCTGGGAGCAGACTTGTGTTCTGTTTCTTGAAGACAAAACACACATTGGCTCCCGCTTGGAGGTAGCATGCAAAAAGCAGCTGCTTGCTCTGTGCAGGAGCAATGGCAGCTCCCACCCCAGGCAGAGAGCTGGCTGGGACTGAAGCAACCCTAGAGTTCTAATCTGTGCCCCCCCCGAACATTGTGATTGGTGGGTGGTGGTTGTCCCAGGTGGGCACCATGACACTCATCTTTAATTGTTGGAGGCCCTTGGGATGGGGACCCTGGTGCTGGAGTATGTTTGGGTGGGGGGGCCGCATACCCCTCCCCATATAATTTTGCCCCAGGGAAGGAGTCAACATTCCCAAAAAGGCTCAGGGAGGGATGAAGCACAACCACTTCCCCTTGGAATTTGGCCCCAGGGAATGGAGTCTCTGGAACCCAAGAAGGCTCGAAAAGGGGGGCTGTATGGCCTTCTAACCTGTTTAATTGTATTTGGCCCTGCGGATGGTGTGTCTAGGGCCTTTTTTTGGCTCGGGGGCTACTTGACCCCTCCCCTTTTAATTAGAATTTAGCCCCAAAGGGATGGGGTTCCCAAGGCCAATTAAGGCTTTGGGTGGAGTCCTAATGCTCCCTCCTCTTAATATATATGTTTTGGCCCGGGGTAAAGCTTCCCCAGGACCCAAAGGCAAGCCCTGTGCCATGCATGCCAAAAGCTGTGCACAACATCTTGTTAGCAGTCTGCAGGGGGTTGGCCAAAGTACCTGGCAGCAGACCAAGTTCTGTGGTCAACCCCCCAGTGTACACAGCCAAAGGCCATGTGCAGTATGGAGTTAGCTGCATGCGGAGAGTTGGGCGCAGAACTAGGCTCTAAGCCAGACCCTGTGGCTGACCCCATAGATGACCAAAGTCTATGTGCAGTGTGGAGTTGTTTGACTACAGGTGGCTATCTGTGGGAAGTTGGGTGCAGGGTCTGGCTGCAAGCCAGGCCCGGTAGCAAACCCCAAGACACACATGACGAAAGGTCATGCACAGCGTGTGGTTGGGTGACTCTGGCTGGTATGGCTAAAGGCCCACAGCATACAGCTGAGGGCCATGTGCAACGTGGCATTTGTTACCTGCACCCAACCTCACAGCATGATGTTGGCCTCCTGTGGGAGTAATGAAGCAAGTCGTGGCTGCAGGCCCAACCCTTCGACCAAACCCTGCCACACATGGTCTTCAGCTGTGTATGACAGGAGGTTGGCTTTAAAAATAGTAACAAAATACTACTTTACTTTATTAAAACAAAGAGCAGAAATTCACTGAAAAAGACAAAGTTTAAAGTAACAATAAAGTATGATGAAACATTCAGCGACAACGTAACTTTTTAAACTAAAGAAAACACAGAAATTCACCAGTTATACTTATAGATGTCTCAAGTAACTATAATTCACGCCCTAAGGTAACTATTCATTGTGCCCTCATCATGCACTACTAATTATCCCACATATTTCTATGCCCGACGAAAATATAATTCCACTCATGGAATTGATGGAATTTGGTAACACTGTATTATCAAATTCCGCCAATAGGTGCATGGCATAATTATTCTTCTGTTTCTGCCTCATGATGTTCACCTGAACAGCACAAGGCTCCAAAATACGGGTTTGCAAGCTTGAGAGAGATTTGCCAGCCACTGGTGCAATTTCTGGCTACCACAGAGCCTTAAGGTGCCATTTTGGTACAGGGGCGGGCACAAGCAGTCGGGGCTGCTTCTCATGTAGATTTTCTGCTCGGGAAGCAGCTAGCTCAAATCAAAAATACTTTTTTGAGGGTAAATTCTACTCAGAGGGTTCAAGTATTTTTAAGCGCAAAAAGCATTTTTGCATTTAACTTTTTTTCAACAGAAAAACAGTGTCAGAGAAACTACAACTTCTTCATCCTGTGTAGAAGGTTCCTCATAGTGCTTTGTCCATCTCTTGGTCACTTTCCATTTGGATTTTGAGGTAAAAGGATCACTCTCTTAGTCTGCAATTCCTACCATATACATACCATTTGATTTTAAGGACTTTGGGCCTGATTACAACTTTGGAGGAGGTGTTAATCCGTCCCAAAAGTGACTGTAAAGTGACGGATATACCACCAGCCGTATTACAAGTCCATTATAGCCTATGGAACTCGTAATATGGCTGGTAGTATATCCGTCACATTTGGGACGGATTAACACCTTCTCCAAAGTTGTAATCAGGCCCTTTGTTTTTGTAACATTGTAACAAGTATGCTAAAAAATCCTTGGAAAACAGTGTTGTTTGAGAGAGGGCATGCCACAGTATATATCTATACCTTGCATTTAACTTTTATATTTGATTGTGCTTGTGGTGGGTGTTTTGATGCCTTGGGAGAATGTGTGTTGTTGTAATTTTTTTAGCTGCCTTATATTTTGTTTTTGCCTTTGCTGAATTATTAGTAATGTTTTCTTCATTGTTTATCATGTCTCCTTTGTCTGGTCAGTGTGTGTGTGTCTTTGCTAAAGCCATTGTTTTGCTTTTGGTCTCCATGCCATGTGGATGGTGGCCATTTTGTATAGTGTCCATAGGCCGTCATGTGTTCTTTGTTGTCCAGGCCTCCTTGCTTGCTGTTGTTTGACCATGTGTCCAGCTGACATTTTTTGTAGGCAGCCAGTGTGCTCTTGCCCTAGGCCTGCATGTGTTCTTTGTTGTTCATGCCTCCATGCTTGTTATTTTTTGATCATATGGTCGGTGGTCATTTTGCGTAGCCACTCAGTATGCTTGTCCCAGAGGCCTGCATGTGTCCCTTGCTGTGCATGCCTCCTTGCTTGTTGTTGAGAACATGTGGCCAGTGGACATTTTGTGTGGTCAGCCAGTGTGTTTCCAGTTTTCAAAGCCATTTTCTAGGGACACTGATAGGGGAGGCCTATGCCTTTTTGCTTTTTGTTCATTTTTTGTACATTTTTCCCTGATATCAGTTTAATTTGCTTGAGAATCATTGTAGTATGTATGTACAATCTTTATATAATATTATATGCATTTTTTTCCAGTTTCCTCTGAATCTCCCTGCCTCTCACAGGATTTCTCATAGCCCCTGGTGAGACACCAACAATTTAATTTTTTATATTATGTGATTTTTCCCTGTACCCTCTGCCTCCATATGTCTCTTAGGCCATAGACACACACCAGCATACAAGTTTTTAAATTTCATTCCATTTTTCCATGCACCCCCAGCCTGCCATAGGTCTCTGATTCTTAGCCCATAGATGTACATCAGCATTCACTTTTTTTAAGGATTATTCGATCCCCCCCATGCCCCCCTGCCTGCCATAGGTATTTTAGGCCGCAGTTGCACACCAGAATTCACATTATTAAGGATTATTCCATTTTTCCCTATACTCCCTGCCTGCCATAAGTTCTTAGGCCATAAGAACACACCAGCATTTACTTTTTTATGGATTATGTTATTTTCCCCTGCAACCCGTGTCCGTTCTAACTCTCGTAGACCATAGGTGGGTAACAGCATTTCATTTTTTCAGGATTATTATTACAATTTTCCCTGCACCCACTGTTTGTCATAGCTCTCTCTTAGGCCATAGGTGCACACCAACATTCACTTTTTAAAAAAGGATTATTGTTCCATTGTTCCCTGTGCTCCCTCCCTGTCATAGGTCCCTTGGGCCATAGGCACACACCAGCATTCACTTTTTTTAAAGGATTAGTATTCAATTGTTTCCTGCACCTCCTGCCTTTCATAGCTCTCTTAGGCCATAGGCACACACTAGCCTTTTCAGGATTATTCCATGTTTCCCTTCACCCACCTGCCTGCCACAGGTGTCTCACTTAAGTGGCACATAAAGCAAACTTTTATATCTGTATGTCCTGCCATGAGAGTGAAGGGAGACGGAAAGTTCCTGAAAGCCTTAGAATTATGGAAAGTGATGAGGATAAGTCAGTGATTGTCAGCATGGAAGGCGTCTTAGAGACCACTGAGTTACCCCTCTTACTCAACCTGCTCAGATAGATGTGGCACTGGTTACACCACCACCACTACCAGCTTCCATATTTGTAAGGCCCCCACTGAGACCTGCATCCACCATTACCTCAGTTGAAGTACACCCTGCAGAGAAGCAGACAACACAGCTACCTAACTCCAGTTCTTCCTGCATTGGCAGTGATACTAAACAACTTCTCCTCTCCAGTTTGGGACTTCTTTATGATTAGTAAGCAAAAGGATTGTATTGCAATATGCACCATTTGCCAAATGAGCGTTCATTGAGGTAAGCCTTTTTTTATACCATGGAACTGGAGGCCAAACATCCCATATGAAAAAAATCACAGAATCTGGTGGGAGGACCACTTTTAAATTGTTGCTGGTGGTGATGAGACAGGGATAGCAGCTCTGATCATGATGAAAAAGGAGGCGATGAGGAACAAAAGGATGACAGCTTTAAACAAAGTAGCCCTGTCTCCGGCCGTGTGCCAGAACCACCATATCAGCAACTTCCAAATAGCACAGCTACTATCATGGGTATTTTAAGACAAGAGGGGTCCTATGAATGCAACCATCCAATGGCATGCTTGGACAATGGGAATCCGGCTAAAATGTTAGCTATGGACCTCTTCCATTTTCCTTTTGTGGAAGGAGTAGGGTTTCTAGAATTTATGGCAGCTTTTTTGCCCAAAATGGATGGATTCCAGCCAGAACCATTTTCCAGCACTCCATCATGATATGCTGCAATGTTTTGGACAAGTTTTGTAGCAGAGCGCTGCTCTCACCATTCACCTCATAACAGACAAGTGGGCTAGTTGTCAAGCAACTGATTACATCTGCATCACTGCTCACTGGATCTCTTTTGTGGGGGTTAGGCAACAGCTATCTGGAGGTCTCAGCACTGAAGAAAGTTTTTACGGACATTCAGACAGGGCAACAGTAGCGATGTTCGCCATGGAAAAATCCCATATAGCTTCAAACATCTTGGAAGACATTAACAGCAAGGTGTTTAAATGGCTGCAATCCAGATTTCTCAGAATTGAATTTGTTGCCATGAACAATTGCAATAATATAGTGAAGGCCATGCAAGATGGTAGACATTGCAGAGCCCAGTATTTTGTGCAGTGCATCATTCTGATTATGCAGAACTTTCTTAAAAAAGAAGACATAGTCAGCAACCTACTGCTCACCTGCAGAAGAATCTGAACTCATTTCAGTCATCCTTATTAAGACCAGAATCAGTTGAGGACAATTAAGCCCTCATGCAGGAGGTGCCAAGGCATTGGAACTCGACCTGCTACATATTACGACGTCTGTTTCAACAGTACAGAACGATCACCGATTATTTTCTTCAAAACGGAGGCAATAAAACTGGGAAAAGCATGGCCGTGTGGATGGACAAATGGGGGCTATTCAAATGCTTGACACAAATGCTACTTCCTTTTGATGTTTTCACATGGGAAGTCAGAAAGGAGGACAATGCGATGAGACAAACAATCCTGTTGTTGTGGGGGGCGTAGTTAACCGCCGACGATGGCAGTGGCGTAGCGCAGTAGCTGTGGACCTGCCTGCAGCTTATCCTGCCGATCCAGGCGCTGCCTCGGACTATACATGGCTCCGGGTCCAACGACAAGGGGCCAGGGAATGGAGCGGCTGTAGAAAGGAGGACAACAGCCTCCTGACGTGCAGAATGGCGGTGTTGAGGATGCAGAAAGCTGAGACAGCACAGCTGCACAAAATGGCGGGCACTCGCCGTCTCTAAAGAATTAGTGGTGTGTGCCGGATCATCAGGTGCTGGTGAATGCAGACGCTGCTGGGGCCGTGGGCCCTCAGGGGACAGAGGCTGGAAGTGGCAGATTGCGATGATGACAGGAGGTGTGTGTGTGGGCCCCTGGAGCTCCGGCCCCTCCCCCCCACCTTGCCCAGAGTAGAAGTGGATGGGCAGATGGCACCTGATAAAGAGCTGGCAGACCTCCACGGCACAAAAGGAGAGCAGATACATCATGATGGGGCAGATCTGTGAGACGCGACCTGGGCAGATGTACTAGTGCCTGTGAGCACTGTGGGTCTGGCCTTCCATAGCCTTCGTAGGCATGGCCCATAGTACCCCCAAGGAGCAAAACAGAGAATACCGATATAGTGGAAGACAGAATTCCCCCTTTTAGACCTTGGAACATGGGAGTGGCGCGGACAACCAGGTCAGGCTGGGCCAATTAACCTGGGAATCTGAGGGCGACGCTGGGCTCCTGTTGAGGTGATACACGGGGCGGCTCGGGTCACCGAAGGCCCTACGCCTTGGAGAACCTGCTGGGACACTGAGTACCCCGTGCGGAAGAGAGGGGGCCAGCATTGGTGGCAAGAGGCCCCCTTAGATTTATACCTGGCTACCATGACCAAGTGAGCCTGATGGGGAAGCAACGCCCTAGGCCACAGGAATCACGGGGGGCTAGCTCGGATGCCTACCGAAGAACCACAACACTGACCCCACAGAGAGTACACCAGCTGCCCCACGTGCAAGACACCTTACAAAAGATCCTGGAGGCATTTGAGGACTCTAAGAACACTCGCCGACAAAAAATAGGGAAAGTGTCAGCAGAACTGGGTCTTCTCAGAACAGACCACGGAAAGCTGGTGGAGAGAGTGGACAATGCAGAGGGCAATGGGCGCAACAAACCCAACTTGCCCACCTTACAGACAGAGTGCAGAGACTGGAACATAGGGCTGAAGACGCTGAGCGCCGCAGTCTGTGCAACAATGTCCGAATAGTAGGTCTACCAGAAGGAGTGGACGGCAGGGACATGGCCTACTTGGAACCCTGGATGAAAGGACTTATGGGCCCTCACCAACTCACACTGTTCTTTTCTCTGGAGAGAGCACACAGGATCCCAACCAAGCCTCCCACACCTGGACAACCCCCCAGCCCTGTTGTGGCCAAGCTGCTCCTTTACAAGGATCAGGACTTCAGAAAGCACAGGAAGAGGGCCCCTTTGACGTCGAGAACAGAAGGGTCAGTATGTACCCAGACTACACAGCAGTGGTGCAGGCCAAAGGGTGTCATATACTGAAGTGAAAAAGGCCCTAAGGACCGAAGGGATTCAATATGATATATAAGTTTCCCTCGAAACGGAAAATTATGTGGGATGGCCACACCCATTTCTGCATGAGCCCAGAGGAGGCATGGTCCTGGCTTGAAACGCATAAAAATGGAACAGACGGCGGCGAGTGACAGGCTGGTTCCCTGATGCCTGCAGTAGCTACTCTTAAATTGATGTCTTGGAACATCCAGGGGATGGGTAGCTTGTCAAAGCGCCAAAGCATCCTGACATATATGAAGAGAAGGGGAGTCCATATTGCTGCACCAAGGTGGAGGCCGTTCGCCTCCGTAAACAATGGCGGGGGCAACTGTCTGCCACCACATAATCTGCATATGTGTGTGGCGCACTAGTCTGGATAAGGACAGGAGTGCCTTTTGAGCCAGTCTCGGTGGACGTGGACAGAGAGGGCCAATACATATTAGTGGAAGGCTGCTTGTGTGGACGACTGGTAGTGCTGGGGAGCATATATGCGCCCAACCAAGATCAGGTCTCCTTCTTTCACAAGGTGTCTGCCCGACTGGCCATTAACCCGGGCGGTCCTTATCTCCTAGGGGGAGACTTCAACGCTGTCTCTGATCCCTACGTAGACCGTTCTACTCCACCTCTGCGGGGGCGGCGGCAACTCAGGTGGCCAAGGGCTTGGTGAGTTGGAAATATGGGTGGGAGCTGGAAGATATATGGCAGTCACAGCACCAGCACCACAGGGAGTTCTCACACTACAATCACATTTATCAGATACATACTAGGGTCAACCATATGCTCTGTATGGCCAGCATTAGCAGTACATTCACACACAGAATATTTAGGCGGCATGGTGTCTGATCACAGTCCACTGCTAGTGAAGATGCAGACAGCTGAGAAATTACCACCAATCCCGATGTGGTGCCTGTATCCTAGAGCCGTAGAGGACGAGGCCTTCTGCGGCGCCTTGGCGACTAAACTGATGGAGTACTTCACACTAGATAAGGAGACAGCCTCAGATCGGAGGTTGGAGTGGGAGACTCTGAAAGTGGTGATCCGGGGCCATTGCCTAGGTCAGTGGGAATCAGAAGGGATTTGATGACCAAAGTCCTTCGCATAGAGACAACACTACATAGGTGGGAGTTGGAGTTGGGTACCAACCCTGGAGGCACCTCGACTGCTCTCATCAGCGCGGGAAGCGCATACTGAGGCGCTAGAATGCCTTTGCTGCCACGTTTATAATATATATACTAATAGAATTAACAAGGAGGAGGGGAGAACTGGGAGGCTACTGGCTTGGTTGATAAAACTGGAAAGCAGGGGCGCTCAAATCACCCACCTGATGACCCAAGATGGGACTACACTGCATGCACCGACGCATATTAATGATGAGTTTAGATCTTACCACAAGACCCTCTATAGCACACCACTGCTGGCAGAGAGGGACACGCTGCACATTTATTTGGGTGGATAACAACTGCTAATGTTGCGAGGGCCAGACAATGAACAATTAGGGGTGACAGTGACGGCACAGGAGGTGCAGACTGCTATTAAAGACCTGGTGACGGGGAAAATCCCTGGGACTGACACTTCCCCCCCCCGAATTTTATAAAAGGTTCCTGGGAGTACTGACGCCAGGACTGGTGGATATGTACGCAGTGGCTTATGAGAAGAGGGAATTGCCTCACTCTGTTAGGGATGCGTTGGTAATACCCTTACCTAAGGGGAGGCGGGACTGGGCGACGGTTGCTGATTACCGCCCACTCTCAATGTTAAACACCAACTTTAATAATACTCAGCAAGGTGCTGGCAAACCGACTACTCCCACATATGAGGGACCTCCTCCTGAGGACCAGAACGGGTTCATCCCCATGTGAAACACATCCAGTATCCTACGGAGGCTCTACAAGCTGTTCTATAATGAGAAACACCAACATGACCCCACAGCTATGACCTGGAAAAGGCCTTTGATATGACACATTGGGATTTCCTGGAACCGTAATGCAACGCATGTGCCTGGGTCCGGGGTGGGGGAAGTGGGTAAACTTGCTCTACACCCACCCTACGGCTAAAGTCAAAACTGGACACACAATATCTGCCATCTCCGAGGTTCATAGGGGGACTAGACAGGGCTGCCCACTTTCGCCCCTACTATTTGCCTTGGCTATAGAGCCCTTGGCGGAGAAGTTCAGGAGTAAGGGACTGGAGTGAGGGGTGCTAGAGGGGGGGTCCACACATCATTATACTGTACGCAGACGATCTCCTTAACTATGTACGAGAAGGGGGCACTGTGCTTCCACAGGTGCTCCAGTTGCTGGAGGATTTCAGTAAACCCTCAGGCTTACGGCTTAACAGACAAAAGAAGTATGTGTTCCCTATGATCGAGGGAGTGACACGCCTGGTATCAATGGGCTCCCCAGATGTTTAAGTACTTGGGAATCCAGATTTACCATAGTAAATAAGACCTCTGGGAGGGCAACCTGGGGAAAGCGTATCAGGCTCTGAAAGCTGAGGTGGCCTTCTGGCGTTCCTTAAAACTACCGGTTATGGGCAGGATTCCACTTACCAAGATGGTTATGCTCCTTAGACTCCTCTATTATTTCACCAACTTACCGCTGACTGTGCCGGTATTGTGGTTTCGGGCAATAGATTCTCTTCAACGTGAGCTAATATGGGACAGGAGACACCACCAAGTGGCAATGGGGACGCTTTGTCTGCTGCTGGAGAAGGGGGGACTCGGACTCCCAGATTTTAAACTCTACTATCTGTCAGCTCAATTACAACGGCTGCTACAATGGCTAAATGAGCTAAACTTGGCAGAGACAATGCTGGACTGCAAAGCCGGGCGAGGGAAGGAACTCATAATACGAATGCTCAGGGGGAAAACAGTTCCACGTAGACCGAACATACTGATATCCACAGCACTGGCAGCGTGGCGTAGAGACCTTTGGAGAACAAACACAACTAATCCCTATGCGCTTGCAGTTCCCCTTGTGGGACTCCCACGTGATGCAGCTGGGCCCACCTTCACCTCCAGACAACTTCCATATTGGACAGTCTTAACACAGTTTTACAAACACAGCTAGATGGTGGGCCAGAGGTGTGCCTATTGTGCCTTTTTGACAGGCCTTTAGCTAAAAACATGGGGAATAGGTTTCCAGATTTGGCATTCGTTCTTGTGCGCAGGAGAGTGGCGATGGTCTGGAAAAGCAAGTGTGGACCCCGGCTTGCCACGTGTGTGGTGGACGTTACTCATTGGGCAAAGGCAGAGGAGAGAGCACTGCAAAGAGAAGAGATGAGGCGACTGAGGTGCCAACTGATTGCCCCTTTATGGGCAGAAGTAGTGGACGCGTGGGAGGTGCTGGACATCGAGGTGGATGATGGCACAGGTGGGCACCTGACTCCAAACGGCTCGGGGGTGACTGAGGCTTAGTGCGGACCAGACCATTGCCGGTCTGTGTTCTGGGAGGGATCTCCCCCTTGAACTCCCCCTTCGTGTCCCCCCTACTCCACGTGCCCTCCTCCTGGCCCTTGGGGAGCAGGGGCCGGCACAGACAACATCACACCACACGCATGACTTTTGAAAATCTGGGCAAGTAGTTGGGTTAATTAAGTATGATGTTTAGTTTCTTTCTACTTAGTTTTTGGCTTACGTACACAGTGAGGACAGGTATTCATCTCTGAGATGTTTATCGGAGTGATCACCAGCTCCCTGTCTCGCAAACATGTAACTGAGACCTTGAGGAAGATTAAGATTTTGCCACTATGATTCTGTATGCCATAGAGTGATTAAGGTATTAGATACTCTGTATTTATGATTCTATGAAGCATGTAATGATTACCCACAAGCTGTATGCCAATGTGATGTAGTGCCTTGAGCGTTCAGTTCTGGTAAAATGAACAAACAGATTTGTACTATTTGAAATGCCAATAAACAGAATTGTAAAAAAAAAGAAAATGTTGTTGTATCTGCACCAGTCAAAAAAGTGTTGCAAAGGTTTGCTAGTGTGAACAAAGAAACATATGAATTGGTTGAGAGTTTAATCCTTTACTTGAATGTTGATCCAAGGCTGAAAAGGGAGATCTAACTCTACGAAGAATACATCTGTGCCACAATACTTGATCCATAGTACAAATAATATTGGTGACTTTTATTCCTTATCCAGAAGGGGATGTTTCACAATACAAGACTGGGATTGTTACACAAACGAGAGGCCTGGTAGAAGAATGGCTGTAAGATAGTCCCAGGCAGAAGTTCTGGCATGCAGCCTTCAATCTCGAAAGAGGGCTGTGTTGTGTCACAGCAGCCATATCTGGCAACACCATGAGCAGCACCACCATCAACACTAGCAATAGAAAAATCAGACCTAACCTCTACAATGGCTTGGTTTCAAGTGGTAGGAGTTATGTCAAGTGCAGAAATGAAGGCAACAGAGGCAGAACAAATGACAGAACAAATGATAATTCAGAATGTGGTCCAAAACTATCTGGCTGACCCAAAAGAGTTCTACCTGTATCAAAACCCATTTGTCTATTGGTATGGGAAAATGTGCCAATGGCTAGGGCTCAGCAGGCTAGTAATAAAGTATCTGTCTTGTCCGGAAGCTAGCGTATCTGCTGAGCACATGTTCAGTGCAGCTCGTCCCGTTATCACAGTTAGAAGGACCAGAATCCCACCTCAAAATGTAAAGAGATTAACCATGATTAACATGAATCAGCACTTCTTACCACGTGATTACATTGTTCCTGAAACAACACAGGAAGAGGAAGAGGGTAAATTGTCAGACTCAAGTGCATTAGCTGACCAATTTCTGGGTGAAGCCCTTCAGTTAGAGGATGAACTCTACTACCCTGACTGAGTAGGCTACAATAGAATTTTCAAATTATCATTGAACTGCTTTGCAAACAAAAACAAATTGATATAACTACAGGAATATATATATATTTGGTATCTAACTTATGCAGCTCTAACATTTATTCACATGTATGGTCCACATTAGAGTTGGACCCACGTGCACAGAAGAAACCTCCCAATTTGCCTAAAGGAAATTACGGCAATGCCTGCCTCTGTACCATCCCTATCCTTCTGTTTTTCCATTCATTTACTATACTGCCATTGTGTTGGTTTAATGGGAAAAAGGAGATGCTAAGGACAAATGTGTACCACCGTGTTTGGATTGAAACAGGTACGTTTTGCACCAATGAGTGATTTATATTGAGTGAGTGTGAGTGATGATGATTCATGTGGTAGCAGACAGTGAGGCTGTTGTTCAGCTAGTTGGTAAACTTGATTTCCATGATTTGCAAAGCTTGGGGTCTGATGAGTGGTTTTACCTGAATTCTATTGTCTCTTTCAAACGTACCTAAATTTAATTGCATTGCCACTTTTTATTCTATTTTTTATTTTTAGGGTTCATCATAGACCAGACCATTCATGTTAATTAACAAATCTACACAAAATGTTCAAATTATTTTGCTCTTCATGTTAATCAACAGCAGTGCACTACAGCTCTATCTCTCTCAATCTCATTTTGGTCAGAAGTCAGACGGAGATGGGACTCGGAGTCAGGACTCAGGGCAGGACTACCTCAACAGTCAGGAGAAGGAAATCAAAACTTTAAGGAGAAACCAACCTTACTCAAAATACCTACTCAGCCCTGTGGACTGCAGACATACATGTCACACAATGGACTCACTTGGCTAAATGTTGTGACAGTTCTGAGATTGATCAGGCACATGCAGCTACTTGTCTGGGATTGGTTGTAAAATTGTTCTCACTTCTCAGTTAATCACACATAAGCTGTCATGATTGCTGCAGCAGCCTATGCTCTTGCCCTGCATCTTGGTCCACTCCTCATGAAGCTTACCTTCTCCTTGGCTCTGCAATATCGACATTTACTGTTTTACAATCCACAGGCCCTCTCTTCTTCTGTGCAAAAGCTTCACAACACTCCTGGTTACCTTAAGGGACCAGTTCAACCTTGTACCCAAGACGGATATACAGAGAACAATAATTCAGATACATTGCCCAACTTGGCATTTATAGATAGTATTATTTTTCTTTTAACACTCTTAGGGGCATATTTATACTCTGTTTGCGCCGATTGTGCATCAAAAAATTTGACGCACAATCAGCGCAAACGTTGCCCCGTATTTAAACTCTGACGCCCGAGCCCGCGGACGACAAAATTCTGCTGTGTGCGTCATTTCTTGGATGCGGCAACCTGCCCTGCGTTAATGATATGCAGGGTAGGCGTTCCCGTCCAAAAAATGACGCAAACGGCCCGATTTGCGTCAAAATTTAACGCCTGGGTCAGGGCAGGCGTTAAAATGGGGAAAACACACCTGTATTTAATCAGAACACACAGAACAAACAGCAGACCAGCAGAGCAGCAAAAGGGAGACATGGAGGTGATTCGTATCCAGCGTGCACACAGACGCAGAGCCCAGCAGCAACAACAGCAGCTACCACAACACCAGCAGGGACCCCAAAGGCAGCGCAGAAGGCAGGAGAGGATATTCCACCCAAGAACAACCCTTCAGGGCCTCAGGGAACACGACATCATACAGAGGTACCGGTTGAACTGGCAGGCCATTCAGCAGCTGCTGCGAAATATTGAACAGCAGTTGGCCCCCACTTTGGTGACACCCCACACCATACCAACAGAAACAAAGCTGCTTGCCGTACTTCACATGCTGGCAAGTGGCTCATTTCAAACAACTGGTGCCCTGGTTGGCGGAATATCACAACCATCATTCTCCGCATTTCTGCCAAAAGTACTGGATGCCATCATTCGCCTGACACCCCGCCACATCTGCTTCCCTAACACACTGCAGAAGCAGCAGGAAACTAAACAGGGCTTCTACGCAATCAGTGGCTTCCCACACGTCCTTGGTGCAATCGACTGCACACATGTACGCCTTGTGCCACCTGCTGCAACTGAACACCTCTACCGCAACAGGAAGCACACACATTCAATCAATGTGCAGGCCATTGTCGATCACCAGGGATTGATCACCAACATCGTGGCGAAATATCCTGGGAGTGTACATGACTCATTCATCTTCCGTCACTGCACCATCAACCAACACTTCCAGGATGGACGGTATGGCAATAGACTACTTGTTGGTAAGTACAAAAACCTACTTATAAACACACTGCACAGCAACCCTCTAGGACACACAACACATACACCCACCACAACAGCAACATCTAGACAGGAACACACTGAGGTCGTGACACCGCAAGCCATGTTTCTGAAGTCACCATTGAACCTGTCACACGTCGGAATTTACTATACAGCCTAATGTGAAGACATTAATGAGTGTGGTAGCCGAAATGTCACCTTGCAAATTGTAAGTGTCCCAATGACCTTTACATTAATACACTGCCTAAGTCTAAAGGTATGGGATGTCCAGGGTACTTTCATATGAACGTGCTAACAACACTTATAAATTAAACTCTACATTGAACTACCTACTCACCCCAAGTGAAGACACAAGGACACCTGTATCACAAGTCACAATGCTAGGGAGGGCACACTGCACTGAAAATCCCAAAACATACTGATGACAAACTGTTAGCAGACAAACACGTGCTCAGCCAAGGAAACAACACAATGCAGATGGTATAGCCTACAAGTATAGGATGTCACATTAGTACACTAAATAGTCACAGACAACACAAGACAACTACTGCTATTGAAGGTCTTTTCAATAGTGCAAGCTACATCAACATGATCCCATTCTTTTTCTCTTTCAGCTGATCAGGGGTATGGCATCCAGCCATGGCTAATGACACCATTTGGCAACCCGAGTACTGCTGCAGAGCGGGAATACAATGACGCCCATAAGAGGACACGCAGCATTGTCGAGCGGACCTTCGGCATCCTCAAGTCAAGGTTCCGCTGCCTCGACATCACTGGTGGTAGCCTACTATATTCCCCCGAGATGGTCTGTAGGATTATCTTCACATGTGCAATATTGCACAACATTTGTGTCAAAAGGAACATTCCCCTCCTCGAACCAGACCCATACATGCCTGAAGACGAGGAAGAGGAGGATGCTGGCCTGCAACAGGAGGGGGAACAACCAAACACGGCTGCTGGAGTGCATAGGCGCCAACACATTGTGAACAATTTATTTTCATAATTATCACCATCACCACTTAATGAACTATTGTAAATAAACACTGATAACAAACACCACATCATGGTCTGGCCTATTCATTTCTGCACACCTTTAGCTTTAAATATCAGAAGAAGAATGTCGTCTCATGGAGCAATAATGATATAACAATCAGGATACAGAAAAACACACAACAAATGTAATGCCTATCATACAATGGTCCCATACACACACAATGTAAATGACTGACATCCTGTACAGTTCACCTTTGAAGGGCAATAGCTGAGGACCACACATATTACACACATACATGTAGGAAACATGGTTCATCGCAGCAGATGGCACACAACTAAAACACCATCACTCGACTAGGGGAAACAGGCCTCATAAATCAGGCAGTTGACATGCTTATGCTTCAGGAACAGGAATGTATTACCAGACTCTTGGCAGCAGTAATTCCAACTACTTACAATCTTTGCAGTGACTATCTGTCACTAGAGTTACACATAAGCAGAACATACACAGCACAAGTGCCACACATATGACAAGCATCCAGCACATCACATCCCATCTACATGTCAGCACTTTTCTAAAAACCTTACACACCCATGCGGCTGGTCACACCCCACCTGTCTGAAGAGGTCCCTGGAATACTAATATGTGTACCCTGAGATTCCCTCATCTACATACACACACTCACAAGAGTCATCCAGTGTGCCACACCCTTTCCTATGCCTACCATTGTCATAGTACCATCTCACTGCATGGAACTCAGCTCATATAATACACTGGCTTGGAGTTTTTAAGGCCTGGTTTCACCTGTAGATAGATTCTCGTGTGAAAGGTACTGTAGGCCATTTTAAGCTAATCTCCTTCAACAGGACTTGTGAGACACTGATGGAGGCCACACCAGTGATCCCCTCCATGCACACCACCCACATTTACATGCCCCGTTCCTGCTGATGCCTCCTACAGCATAGATGTTGACATTTGGGCAATCACACCATTACGCATTGCTACTTATGTTGCTGTGTAACACTTTATCAGGGTTCATGTGTCACCTTCAAGACAACACAGGACATACACAGTGTGACATGTCAATAGTCTACTCCTCCCTCTGACCAGTCCTAGTCAAACCACTGATCATGTAATTTGTCAGCCTGACTGGCACCTGGCCGTGGGTCACCCTAAAGATACCCGGTGTCCACCTATGGACCACACTTGCTGTCCAAAACCTCTCGTACCTCAGAGGCTAATTTGTCATTTGCCTCATCAATGTATACTCAAATACATTGTATTGCATCATCTCACTGTTATTTGTATCATATTTTTGACAGTGCCCTTGAATAGCGAAATCATGTCCCTTCCGTTGTCTGGGCCTCACTAATGCCTAAACTACAAAGTGTGACAGTGGACCTGGCCCATAGCGTTTAATGGTGTACGTGGCCTCCAGCAGAACCAGCAACCTCAGATAATGTCCATGAAAAGTCAACACACATGAGGACCCTGACAGGTCACACGCTGAGTAACATTGTTCAAATAATAGAGATGAGTCGTGTGTGCTGAATACCAGCCATTTACTTCTGCACAGAGGCTATGATGTTTCCTGATGCATTTCCATCCATAGAGGACAACTTGAGTACAAATGTTGCAATGACGTATGCCGGATCCAGACACCTGAGACATTCTCTCACTCAGCACACCACGGTTGCCCAGGTGAAAGTCTCATTACACGTCTTCAGTGACAGGGTGGGACCATCCACGTGTAGGTTACAATGTCCTCAATGACTTTTGTCACATTTAGCTACAAACGATACTCATTAGATACACGATTAGCTGCCAATAACTCATGATGAGACGTGGACGTTACAGTGACAACATACACCTTAAGACTTGATACTGGATCAACATTGGACCACACACATGTACAAGTACCATCCAATCAACAAAATGGTTGCAAGCAGCCTATCACAGTGGTGTCCCAGTTGTAACCTAGCAGGAAGAATGAAACATGCCACTAAACCAGGTAATGCATAAAGGGCCACATACATCAAAAACCTATTTGCTAACATGACATAAGGAACGTTGAGATTTTGATATTAAATCAATGCTAAATGGTATGTCAGAATTCTCCAAAGAATCAATAGGGCAAACGTCAAATGGGCAAATGGGATTACAGATTAGCAAACTGAGAATCATACTCAATTTGCTTCCATGGGCCTGCTGCCAATGGTTTAGCATTACTGAATTTGGGAAATGCCTGGATAAAGTTGCAAGTCAGGAACAGCAAAGCCCAGGGTGCTGGGGGCCTAAGTCCCGCAGCGCTGCACCACAAATATAAATTTATTATGCACATGTGAAGCACACACATGCATAAGGCGCATGTGTGCCCTACATGTCAATAGTGAAACACAATTTAGATACATCAACTCGTAATTAGGACATGGTTACCCCCAAAAAAGGTTTAGGCGACAAATGCATTACCTAATTGGCCTTAATGCAATTTGGAATAGCTTCATACATGTGCTCACAATTTTGCTAAGGAATACATCCAGGTATCTCTTTCATATTTAGAAATTTCCAATCAGCAATTACCTACATATGTGCACAATTATGAGTAATATCCATTCTGGCCAATCATTACTATTGCACTGTGAATACCTTCTATACATCCTATAAGGGACATTTGATATAGCTAACCCCAAAGTCTATCACTTAGTACCATTTGGTCATGCAAAATTACATCACTCATTTGGACAAAGGAAATACATATTTTTCATAATGCGTCATATTTTCACGCATACAGCTTGTGCGTCAATATTTTTGACGCACAGGAGTGCAAATAATGCTGAGTCAAAAATTTATTTCATATGTAGATATCTTATTTGGCTGCGGCTTAATTTTCACCTCTAGAACTGTAAATTATGCCGCAAACAAATAGTATTTACCAAATATGAAAAATATTTTGACTCTGCATTATCTGCACTCCTGTGCGTAAAAAAATATGACGCACAACCTGTATGCGTGAAAATATGACGCATAATGGAAAAAAACGGCGGCCATTTTATGCAGGATGTGATGCAATAGGATATCCTGTTTACAGAATCTGTACAGTGGGTGTACTTTCACTTTCACTTTGCAGTCTCTGATTATTCTAGACTGTGTGGCTGTGTGCAAAGTGTTGTCCTGTGTATTAGTGCTTTTGTGTCCAGTGTGCCATCTCACTTGTTGTTTTGTCATCATTATCTTGTTGTAGAATACTGTCTGAGTCTGTGTTTTAAAAATGTGTCAAGTCCAGTGTTGTACATATTGTCTGTGGGAATCTGTTGTGGGTACTGTGATATAGGGGATAGTTGGGCTCTTCTATTTGTTAAGTTTTCTTTGTATTTCCCCACTCTAACTGTCCCAAGTTCCCCTTTTTATTTTTTTCTACAACTTTTTCAACATTTTCAGTGCTTAAATGTCTGGTAGGCCACGGCTTTCCAGGATGGGTGAGGAGGAATTGGGGGGGTTTATATGGCTTGTTTGCCATTTCCTCCTACTTATGCTGGAGGCTGGGGGTAGGGTGATACAGGCGTATCACACGGAGGCCCGAAAAGTCCGTTGGGGGAAGGTGCGCCATCACTTGGTGCGTCTATATGGGAGTCAACGGAATGACCATCAATTGAAGTACCGCTGGGCTGACCTGATCTCCAGGGAGCAGGATCTGCTGGACCACCTGGGAATCAGGATTGGTGGCCATGTTGGTGAGTACAGATCATGTAAATGTGCACAATTTAAAGTTGTGTTGTGACTTGTGATGATTGTTACCCAATCTGCCAGATAAGTAGCTGACTGTGTGTAATGCTAGGGAAACATACAGGGTAATTATTGCACTATGTGAAGGATGACAAATGCTAGCAGTCAGGCAGCTCATGTTTTCCACACATACATGTTGCTTGTAGCAGAATGTAATGTAGTGCCGCCTTTGTGTCAGACAAGCGACACATTAATGAGGCAATCAGGACTCTACAGGTCACAATAGCCAGTGAAGTATGGATGTAGTAACATCATACCTACATATGTTGACGCTATAGCTAGACTGACATTTGAAACCCTACATGATGCTGAAAATGAGTGCTGCCTTCACGTCAATTGAAGTTAGCAATGTGGCCCACACATATGTCACATGTGTGTCTGGTTAGTGTGTAGGGAAAATGTTCACGGAAGTGCCATGCCTTGTCGTGATAAATGTGCTCCTTCACATTTTATTGTTACATGCCAGATCTGAGCATGAACCATATTTGTAAAGGACTCAGGTGCCCTCAGCTAACATATTAGACAGGTATTTATTGTCACTTGTGCCAAAATCAGAATAGGGATGGCAGTTCAAAGGTATGGACTAGGGTACAAACATCTATGTTTGGTGCCAATCACCATTGTTTGGACACATCAATTTATGAAACTGTAACAACATGAGGTATTGCCAAAGTACCTGGCCCTCTGTACCATGTACCTATCTGTCACAAATGTGTCATGACCACATAGGCTGTTTGACAGGTCATGCAGTCCTCAAGTAACCAGCTTTTGGATATCTCTCTAGGATGCACATGTTGAGATGAATGCACACCTATATTGGTGCTGCATACTAATGAAGGTGCATCTTTGCCACCACATGACAGTCCGGGCCACTGCCTGTAAATGTTGCGCATGAATAATTCCATGCAGTATGAGCATGTGTGAAAGTGTTTCATTACTCATGTCATATTATCACATTGTGTTTGTATTTGAAATTGTTTGTCAGTGCACGGATTCTGAGTATATTCTTTCTTCCATGCTTTACAGGTGGACCTGCACCGTACACAGTGGGAGAGGTGGCTCGTTTTGAGGACCCCGACACCTACAGTGAGTGTTGCATGTGTGGTATGTTTTGTGTTTGCTGGTGATGTGTGATGGACTACTGTGTGTTGAACAGAATGCAGGTTTGATGCGCTGCCCAGTCATTAGTCTTGTTCCATTAGTGGGATTTCTGTTATCGCTTCATTTTGAGTTGACCTATGCTTAGCTATTTGTCTGATTTTGGGTCTGTAGGTCATTCCTGTAGGGCCCGCTATGGGAAATGGGGTGAGTCATGTGGAAGACACTAGTTAATGTAAGAGTTGCACTGGGACTCGTCTCGGACTGAGTCTGCATGCCAGACTGACATTCTCCCAGATAGCTTCTGCAAATGGCTTGTCTGAAATCTGCTGATTCCCTAGTAACCGATGTACTGAGTACACTGTAGGCTGGATCTTCCGGGTGCATGTACTTCCACAAGTTGTACTAGACGTGTGTGGGACTAGAGTGCAACGGCCTAGGTGTGCATGCTATTCATGATCATGGGTGTTCTTGCTCCTCTGTGTCTGTAGAAAAATATGCCTCACTGTAAGTATGTGATGTTGGCCTAGGTCAGTACATTTTGACATGTGTGGACCTTGGATAGGACAAGGTTTAGCTGACTCCAATTTGTTGATAGCCCTTACTGGTGGTGTGTGTGTGGAGGTAAAAACATGTTGAGGTTTCTATCCACTCCTGGGTGTGCATCTATTTTGGGATTGTTGGTTGTTCTTCCCACCCCCCCCTCAAAGACAGGCATGTGTTTGGGAATAGGGTACCTAGGACTGAAGCAACCAGTATGTTACACATACTTGTGACCATTTGAAACTTTGTTTTGAACCTAGTGTACACACTCGGTTATGGCACATGAGTTCTATACTAGCAAATCCTATTACAAATTGCAGATCTTGAGGTTTGTGATTGTTATCACATACACTGACATATGTAGTCCAGGCAATAGGCGGAGGAGGTGCAGCATGATTGTTGGCTGCAATTGCAAAAAAAAATTATGACAAGTTATTGGCACTTGTTACCCATCATGTAGATTCTTGTATATGCTATGCTATGTGTGAGATGACCTTTGTATGCAGGCTTCCCATGTACTTCCTCTGAGACTTTCAATGATCTATATGGTGACATGAGCTGTTACAAGTACAGTAAATGTATTGTCAGATTGACCACTTGTGCTATTCCACACAATGCAGTTCCTATGGTAAATAGTTGCCCTTTGTCTTCACAGTTGCAAACATGAGTGCCGCACAGAGGCATGAAATTGAGAGGCGGGCCATGAGGTACTGATACATCCTGCAGGTGCAGTCAGGGTTCCAACGGATGGCCCGTAAATACCAGTCGGATCGGGCCTCCGGAGCATGGTGGGCTTCACCACAGGGTGGCCCAATATTGCCCACTACAGCCACCACCACCACAACCACCGGTTCTCCCCAAGTGGCCCCAGCCACAGCGGGGACAGTTGTCCCTGCCTCTGCAGCACAACCAGGACCCAGCTTCATGACAGCTGCAGGACAGTCCAGTGGGCTAGGCTCAACACACACACAGAGCACCTCTGCCGGGACCCAGACAGCAGCAGCACCTCCAATTGACCCTGAGGCATTCCAGGCTTTGGAACACAAAATGGACAAATTTATGAGGAAGGTGGACAAGCTGAAGCAGGATGTGGCCTACATCAAGAAGCGGGTCAGGTCTATCAGACGGACCCTCCGGAGGGCCAACCTCTAGGACTGAAATGGTCATTGTACATAATTCCCTCCCCTCCCTCCTCTTTCCTTGTTATCATGATTAGTGGGCTTGGGGGATTAGTGTTAGGTTAGTATAGGTTGTTAGCTTAGTTAGTGTTAGGGAGGAGGGTGGGGGGTCCTGATTCTTTCTACTTTTCATTATTAAGTGTGTGGGTGGATGGGGGTCAATGTTGGGGTTCCTGTGTGTTTAAAAAATAAAGGATAAAAAAACAATAAAAAAATATTAAAATTCAAAAAAACTTACAAAAAAATATATGCTTGTTTAGGATAGTATAGTATGTGTGTAGGTTAGTATGTGTTGTCCTGCATGTGTCCTGTCTCATAAGGGTGGGTGGGGGGTTGATGTTTAGATCGATTCGGTATATGTGTAGAGTAAGTTTAGCTTAGGTTAGTTAGGGACAGTTGTGGGTAAGGAGTAGTCAGGTTAGATTAGTGTAGGTATGACTTTTCCCTTAGTTGCCTCTGGTGTGATTACTTATGAATAAATATATAGTTAACCTTTTGCATTATGTGTTAACTGCTACTTGATCATGGCCTTGACATCAGTGTAGGTGATTGTTGTTCTATGACATTTGTGTCCTATGCTACAAACCAAAGAAAACTGAGCTTTAAAATGGCAGCTACACCTGTGCTAACTTGGTAAGTATCCACCATTTAATAGAACCACCAATTAGAGTTTACATGGATCACAAAGGATTTGTGTCGGTGAGTATGTTTTCTACGTCACAAAGTGTGCTTCCAGACTTGATATTGTGGGGAAATTTTTAGGTCGGACTGCAGTGTGATGTTCAGGGACATCTTTGAAGATGAGGTCTTGTTAACACTCTTGTCTTCTTGACTTCATAACTGACATAGATCATTTGTGCAAAAAATCAGCATGATTACCTATTTGGATGTTTACTCAGAAAGGTTGATTGATGCTGTGTTTAGTTGTGTTTGCTTAGATTAGACTGCATATTTCAATGTATTAGTATTGCATGGTGACAACATTTATCAGCCACCATTAGTTGACTTTGATTTCTCTTGATGAAGCATTATTCTGTCCAACACAGCATGATTGTGGGTAAGGAGTAGTCAGGTTAGATTAGTGTAGGTATGACTTTTCCCTTAGTTGCCTCTGGTGTGATTACTTATGAATAAATATATAGTTAACCTTTTGCATTATGTGTTAACTGCTACTTGATCATGGCCTTGACATCAGTGTAGGTGATTGTTGTTCTATGACATTTGTGTCCTATGCTACAAACCAAAGAAAACTGAGCTTTAAAATGGCAGCTACACCTGTGCTACCTTGGTAAGTATCCACCATTTAATAGAACCACCAATTGGAGTTTACATGGATCACAAAGGATTTGTGTCGGTGAGTATGTTTTCTACGTCACAAAGTGTGCTTCCAGACTTGATATTGTGGGGAAATTTTTAGGTCGGACTGCAGTGTGATGTTCAGGGACATCTTTGAAGATGAGGTCTTGTTAACACTCTTGTCTTCTTGACTTCATAACTGACATAGATCATTTGTGCAAAAAATCAGCATGATTACCTATTTGGATGTTTACTCAGAAAGGTTGATTGATGCTGTGTTTAGTTGTGTTTGCTTAGATTAGACTGCATATTTCAATGTATTAGTATTGCATGGTGACAACATTTATCAGCCACCATTAGTTGACTTTGATTTCTCTTGATGAAGCATTATTCTGTCCAACACAGCATGATTGTGTGTGGTTTCTCACTTCAGCAGTTATTCTCCTCAGTATGGGCAGGCTATGATGCAATCCTGGCCACTGCACAGATGTATCTGACTACATGATGTCAGGGCAGTTGTATTGACAAGCTACATGGTTGTCACACAGGCACATTTGTGTTATCTACTGCACAGTTGATGTGTCAAATTACACAGAGACATATTTATTGATAGGTGCTGTAGTGTAATATGTACATTCTCCATGTTTGCTGAGTCCGTTCTAGTAAAATCTTACATGGTGATCCTACAGAAGGGGTGTGGATAATGCTCCTGACATGCTGGGGTGATGTTACAGACAGTGCAGAGGGACAGGATTTGCCAATTAGTAGGAGAGAGACATTCACTGGCAATGCTGACAAGTTATACAGTGGTTAGCAGAACAGTCATTGAGTATAGTTGTAGTGAGACTGGCATTTGACAATACGTAGGACCTTGGTTGAAGTAGGCCATGGTGCAGGGACTAGTGCTTCCGGGTACTCTTCCTAGTGAATGTGATCTGTTCCATGTCTTCATCTTCTGATGTGTGTGTTGCCTGCTTCGTCCTTGTTGTTGTTGGTTGTGAAGGGGCAACACACACCTCAGTGTTAGAAGACGTGGAGTCAGACATCCCGGTCGCTGCTCCGTGTGAAGTTCTTAAGGGCAGTACTGCAGCAAGGAGGGTCTGCTGGTTTTTGAGAATAGCAGCCACATCACAATGGTAGGCAGCCAGGTCGGCCCTGAGGGAGTCATGATTGCATTCGTTCATGCAGCGGAATTTTTGGGGTGCGAGGTGTTGCGGCAACTCCTTTACTGCAGTGGTGAATTCCTTGACAGTTTGTTGTAGTCCTTGCAGTATGGATGTTAGGGCTTGCATAGCTGCTGCCTGATCTGCAGATGACATCATGCACGAGCGCACCCCCTTAAGGCTGGCTGCCATAGTTTGCATCCCCACCCGCACCTCCTTGGCCAGCTCCCGCTGTACTCCAAATACAGTTCTTTCAAAGCTGGTGCCAGTGTCGTCAGAGTCCTCAGTTGTATAGGAGCTGGCAGGTCTTGCAATTGGGGTGGTGGGTGGTTCTTCTGTGATGGCTGCTTGTTCTGTGCTCCTCCTTGTGACTGAAGGTGGGGTCTGGAGGGTTTCTAAAAACATTTTGGATGGTCTCCTGGGGAATGTTTATGGGCTCGTCATCCATGTCATCAGGGAAATCTGGGACAGGCATATCGGCAGGAGATCCATCTTCCTCTGCAATGAAACAGGGTACAATTAGTGTGTCTGTGTTGTGACAATTTTGACGTAACGTGCCTGCCTTTTGATGAATTCACTTTGTGATCTTGTTTGGTATTGGTATCTGCTGTCCTTCAGATGTGCATTGTCATAGGCCTATGGCCCACCTGTGTGTCACATGTATGATATTGAGTTTTCAGACTTGTCTGCCTAATCGCCTCTAGGTGTTGCTTTATACCAAATAGAGAATAGCCACCTTTTTGTCCTACTCGACACTCTGTTTATATCCATTCTCATGGTGGGACCTTTCACTGGCTGTGGGTGTTCTGATGGCACTGGCAGCACACTTAACTATCAGGACCTGCCCCAATCCCTGATTGTTCACATTGACTTAAATGTAATTGACATGTAGCATATCCTATGCATGGCAATGTTATGATGTGATATGGATGTTGATATTGTTAATGTGTCCTGCTGATGTTGGGTAATGTGTGTTACATTGGATTGCCCTGCTTATCGTATCAGTGTCCTATTTCCCCCTCTGACTGTGCAGGTGCATTTCAGTGACCAGTTCCATGGGTCCCCTCCTCAATGCTGTTGTCTGAGCAGTATGACTTTTGTGATGTTGCCTTGTTTGCCGGGCATAGGATGGACCCTGGCATATGCAGCATGGGTGTGTCCTTAGTGCTGTGTCGCTCCTATTGTTGTTTAAATTGGCTAATGTTTGCGGCAACTATGTGCATTGACATTTGAGTGTACTGGGGGCTTTGTTTTGTTTCTGGAGATTGTTGCAGATGTCATCCTCACCCCCTAATTTAGGTATGTATGTTCCATGGGGAGGTTACTGCCATTGGCTACTTGAGCTGCACACAGATCAGAGGTGGTAGTGTCAACTGCTGTGGCAGTTACATTGCAGTTGTCGTTTTGGCTAGAGGATTGCTGATAGGGCCCTAGTTAATGTAGGAGATATGTTAGCTGACGAGTGCCAGGATGTAAGTTTGACGTAGTGGCCTTCCCTCCTGTCGAGGCTTTCCCTTTGCTCCATTGTTGGCATGACAGCATGCCCCCATGGGACTGTTGTTGGTGTAGTGTAATGTTGTGCCCCAGCTTCTGTTTGTGCAGGCCATGCCCCCCTGCAGTACCCCTTTACCCATACCACTCCATGTATATGATGACTTACATGCAATGTGTAGTAGGTATTTCCCCCCTGCTTACAGTCAAAATTATTGTATTTTATTTCCCCATGTGACTTACCTTGCATGTGCGTTGTCTCGTGGTAGTCTGCGCTGTCCTGTCCTTGAATCCCTGTGACGATCTCCTCAGGGATGATGGCTGCGACCATCTCCTCCATGTGGTCCAGGGCCTCCTGGTGTGCTGGAGTCCCACCTCCAGTCTGCAGTGCTGCCTTCCTGTTCCTGGCCATTTTTTCCTTTGTCCTACGTTTGCAGTGATGCCAGCTTTTCTTACACTCGGTGACTGTCCTGCGTACTTCAGCCACACTGTTGATCTTGTCAACAATTTGTTGCCATATGGCCTCTCTCCTACTGATTGGCAACTTAGAGGTGATAAACAGTTGGTGCTGGTGTTCCGTCACCTCTTTCACCAGGATTTCCTGCTCCTCTGCACTGAAGCGATACTTTCTTTTCATTCTATAAATGTCCTGGTTCTTGTATGGATCGTCCTGGCTGGTTCCTGGTCTGCTGTCATCTTCCTGGGGTCTGTAGTGGCATCTGGGATCCATTTTGGCTCTCCTCTGCTGAAATGGCAGTGTTCGTGGGTATTTTTGATGCTATTGCGTCAAAAAAAACGGCGCATATCCGGGTTGCGGTGTTGTAAATCGACCCACAGTCATTTCTGCCGCGTTAACGTCGTTTTCCTTTACGACTTGACGCCGCGATGTGCGTCAAAAATAATGACTCCCACCTGTTGATTGCGCCGCCGTGCGTCAAAGTATAAATTTGACGCCCGCACGGTACTACGAAATGGCATTAGCCGGCGGTAATTTTTTTGACGCAAAACTGCGGCGGCGCAGTTTTGCGTCAAAAAGTATAAATATGGCCCTTAATTTATAGTACTGTGTGGATTTACTCCTCTCCAATCTGTATTTTTCCAATCTAGATGACGGAACAAATAGATATATACTTGGGTCTCAAAGGCTGAAGGACTGTTTGCAATTCCTTTAACTGAACTGTGTCATTCCTTCATTTCTTTCCAGAGGTTTAATGATGATGACGTTCTGCTCATCAATTTGATTAATGCTGTATTTGGGTAGTATTTGTCTTTACCACACCTTTCCCCATCTCCCTGTTTCCATCCATTCACCAATCCCCTAACTCTCTTTCCCCAGGTTGTGTGATGAAGTGAGGTGTGAGTTATGTAGTTACACCATAAATGTGTCATACACTTGGAGGGGTGGATGTGGTGAAAACAACATCAACTCACTTCGGGATCTTCTCTCACCTAACAATACTGTAGGAAAGTACCTCTTTTTGACATGGTAAGCTCCCACCTTTTGTCTGGTATCCTATGTGATTTTGACTAAAAGTGCACTGTGATCGGCTAACCAGGTCCCCTGTTCCTGATCCCATTCCAAAAACTACACAGTTGGTTCCCCAATTGGAAAAATCCTTAGCACCCTCAGTAAGCTCCTAGTATATGATACCCCTGGTACATAGTGCCTGGGGTACTCAAGAGGTCATTAATGGCTGCAGCATGAATTGTGCCACCCTAAGGGACCACTCATCAAGCACAAAAGGCTGCCATTGCGGGCTGTGTGTCTTAATGCAGACAAAACGTGAAAACAGGACGTGGCACACAGTCTGTGTGCTGGGTCCCCTAACACTGCATGCAATATAAATAAGTCACCCCCTTGCAGGCCTTACAGCCCTAAGGCATGGTGCATTATGTTACATATGAGGGCATATCTGCACCAGCAGATATGCACCTGACTTTGTCATTGTTGATTCTCCGACATAGTTAGTGAACAGGGATGTCATTTTAAATGCATGTGCTGGAAACAATCAACATGAGTTCCCCAGCTATATGTTGGCTTTACTGAATGTGTTATTGACTACATTTATCAAAATTGCCCAAACTAAATTTTGTGGCACATGCGAGCAATGGATAAGCATAATTGGAATTCTCTCCCACTCTTTCTCTATTGCCCATTATTGGTTAAGTTATGGTTAGGATTATGGAGCCCTAACGTTGTACGTAGGACTCCAGCCACCATTGGTATTTACCTTAACGGTTATTCAATGCATTAAAGCACTTTAGGGCCTGTGTATTGGGACCCCCTTTGTTTTTATGTATCATGTGGGGTTCTGGGCTTTGCCGGTTTGGCTCTATTTTTGTATTCATCAATGGTTTTATACTACTAGGCAGGGATGTCTCTCTTTTAATTTAGCATGTGTGTTTAAACATGGTGTATTTTTAGCATGAACTCAGCTTTTGATTGTACTTGTATTCATGATTGTTGTCTTTTTTTCTGTTTTAATTGTATTGGATTTTATTATCTGTACAATAAATCATTAATTCACGAGTACTGAAGATAGGTTTGGTATCAAACATCTCATTGTGGTGAACCCACACTGATGCCAATGTTGGAATTACCAATTCCTGCATTCAGAGGGTATCTCAGAGGTGCCCCCTGAAACTCTAGCAGCCTCTGGTGTGCTGATGGACTAGTGGCTACCAGCCTGCCACCCGAAACACCGTTCTGGACCCCTAGGTTGAGAGCCTTCTGCTCTCAGGAGGCCTAGAACAAAAGCCTGTCTGGGAAGACGGTGTATCACCCCCTTCCACAGTATGACCTGTGGAATAAACTTTCTAAGGCAGCAAGCCTCAAATGGCTGCCATCTATGAAATATGAATCTGGCTCACCTCACAAGAGAGGAAGCCTCCCTCCCTGTTAAGAGGCGATTTTGCAGAGGACAAGTAGGAAAATTAGCTGGTTAGGTTGGCATGCCATCCCCAGGCTCATACCACCCCTTAGGTGGGCTACTGAGAGGTGGACACAGTTTTTAGAAGTATCCATCTTTGGGATGGTATACCTAGGAATTCTGGGACAGCGTTATGCCCACTTCTCACAGGAAGTGGTCATATGAGGAAGTAGTGACCCTAGGGATCAGTAGCCTATTGGCTACTACCCTACACACACCTAACACCCCTAAATTCAGTATTTAGGGAAGCCCCTGGTACCAGAGTGATAGATTCCACTGAAATGAAGAAGATGGACACTACAGAGATGCAAAAGTAAGAACTGAAGACAGACACGGCATCAACTCTGCCAGCCTGCCTGCCAACTTCGGCAATCGTGCCAAAGCCACCTCGTCCTCCAGCTGCTGAAACTTCCAAAAGCCAGGGAGAACTACCCCCTTCATCGCAGCGCCAGAGAACTCCTACGGAATAGCAGAGCTGCTCCCTTGCATTCTTCAAGGGACACAAGAAATGCTGAAGAGAACTCCAGACCTCCATTCTCACCGCCGAACAGCACCACTGCACCTGAGCCTCTCAGCCCATGTTTAAGTCGGCTATCAGTCCCAACCCTCTTCAGAGACAAGGTTCATTGTGAGTTTCCCCACTGCAACCTTCACTTCAATGTCAGCAGCATCTTTGTGCAGGCTCCCCTCAACCACGACCCCCCTGGTGATGGCAACCCCAACGGTCCACTGCACCTCCACATGGACTCCCCAGAACAAGAAGAGGCCCATTGATGTCTCCATGTCCCACAGGCTCATGAGACTTGAGCCCACTTGTTGGTTCAATCGGAATGGCTCCCCGGTCCTCACCTACATCCAATGTCTGTGGGCCCCACTCCATCCTTACCACCATTGGTGACAGACACCCGATGTTCCAAGAACCGTCTGCACCCATCCGACCCAGACCAAGGAGAAGATGACCACTGGTGTCCTTCTGTCCCTGAGCATTGCAAGACCTGAAACCACTCAGTGGTTCAACATGACTGGCCTCCTTGCCAGAGCCTGCAGCCTCTTTCTGCAGTGACCAATTTCCAAAGGAATGCGTTGGGCACCTGATGCTGTTTTACACTCTGCAACCATCTGCCTCTGTGCCATTGAGGGTGTACTGGTCTTGTATGTTGCTGAACTCTGCCTGTTTTCAGAACCTGTTGTTCCTCCCATAGGATAACATTGCAGAACACAGAAATTACAGTGTCCACTTTTTAAAGTGAAAATAATTTTTATTAAAAAAAGTACTTACCTAAATGATTTTTTTTTTTATAAAGATTTCAATGGATTTGAATGAGGGTTAAGATTCACAGTACAAAAAGGCACAAACGTCAGTGCTCATCAACTCCTACATTGAAAAAGATTTTTTCGTCAAAGGTCGACATGAGTACAGTGTCAAAATTGCTTTGAATAATGGACTGGCAATCTCCCTGTTATCTACGCAAAAGGGACAAAGGATGGGAACTTTGAAACAGCCATTGGTCTCCTTGCAAAAACACATCTCTCAAAATGCTGACATCTCATTTTGAAAACCTAACATCTAATGAAAGCAGCCACCAACAAAGGACAGGCAGAATATTGGATGATGCTCCTATACCTCACATGCTAGCATTTCATTTGATGTTACAAAAGGTTTATGATACAGATGTAAGGCTCAATCTCCTGCCCCAATAAGGTTTCTGTATTTCTCCAAGGAGACCAGTGTCTCTCTGCGGTGTACCAGGATCCATTAGGTGGCATATACTGGGCAGTGTTTGAACTTGGAAATGCCACCTAGGTGCAATATTTGGAGCCCTGCTAACATGCAGATAATAAAGTCAACTTGCAGAGAATGGCAGGTGCTAGATAAACAATAATAACATGGAGCCTCCCATAAAAGAGCTGACTGTATTCTTGGAAACTTGTGGGCCAACCAAGAAACTTACTCCTGCATAAATCCGAGTGACAGTTCAGATCACTCGAGTAATTTAAGAGCAATACAGTTATCATTAAATGAGATGTAATGCAATGCTTATACACACACAGATGCTGGCTAACAATGCTGTCTGCTTAACTGCTGCCAGTAGCATTCAGCAAAACCTTTTTGGGAAGTAATTCCTCTGCACTAACTTTCTCTTTGAACACCCTACCCCCCGGGCGCACCTTCTGACTAGTACCTTCTGTGAGGCAGCTGGAGGACAATATGGTGCTGGGAGGCTTCAAGATATATGGTGGTTAGCTGGAAAAGCATTTCATCTTCACAGATAGGGAGTGCAATGGTCTCCCTTCTTCACAAGGATGGTGCCGGCATGGCAGCAACACTCTACGTCTTACAGGCTCTCATGATTCAGTCCTTCTCAGTGGATGCATGGCTAGGGAAGTCGGGAACCCTCTGCTGGTGGACCCAATTTTGCCACGTGCGTCAGAATGGAGAAAAGCTGCCTCACTTTTCCACCTTGATGCCGATGGAACTATTCTGAAGTCCACAAGCAGGCTGGGCAGCTCATCAATTCCAGATATCTAGTGGGTAGAATGATTAAGCTGCTACCCCTTGGAAGAAATTGTGGCTGCTGTACTAACTCTACTTGTTTAAAATGATGGATCGATGATGGTACTGGTCGCCATTTCAGAAGCGCAACTGGTACCTTCCATTTATTCAACCCACGAGACAGCCAAAACATGCATGTGCGCTGGGAGAAGTGGCTTTGGTCGAAGGATACGTAGAAGGATGAGATATCCATGCTCCTGCTTTCTCTTTCCTTTCTTGGGAATGTATTCTGGTGGGCACCAGTAAACTCCGCAACCCTAGCCAGTGGAGCACAGTTTGACACCCATCTTTAATAAGAAGGCCCTTTTAGAAAACCATGCAATAAGGCTTGGAAAGATTGAGAGAAGTACAATCACTTAACCAATTCAGATAAGAACTTGAAGAACTAGTAATTTAATAGTGAAGTTGTCCCATGAAAGGAGAGATCATATTATATATTCTTGTATGTTGACAGATCCCTTACCAGGCAATAGTTACAGAGGGTAGGACAAGGACAGTAACTATACTAACTACTATACTATACAGTAAAATGGGTTGGTGGCTGAGTGCTGCAAAACCTCATCAAGTGAAGCTAAATTCAATTAAAAAACCCTTCTGATCCTTGACAATGCCACTCTGGTGGCAGGGTATCATTAATTACTGCACTGTAGGAAGAGGTAAGTAACCTCTGAAGTGTACATACATGCAAAGGAACTTCAGGCAGGGAAAGTCCAGGGGGAAAAGTTAATGCATAATCTGTGACAATTTCAAAGGTCAACTCTTGTGTCATCACTCAAAAATGCTCATTCATCTTTTCAAACCCACCCTCTCCCCCTTTACCTCCTCCTATTCTTCCTCGAGGGCCAACAGCCGTGATATACAGCAGACACTGCCTCTAATTTCTGCTGCTGCAGCTGGGAGGCTGTCTTCTGCTCTGATGGCGCCAGATTTACTGCTATGGCCAGCTCTAGTAGCAGAAGTAGCTATATCAGAAAAGTAAGAACAACAACAAAAACACAAATTGTGATGCTGAGCTCAAACACTTGTTTATTCTGTCTATAGTTAAGAAAAGTGGTACAATAGTAGATAATAATGCACAATCGTCAATCCAACAGTGAACCTGTAAATCAATCATTGGAACGACAGTTCATTTATGCAGTCCTTTTCATATGGTTTTAAGCAGATGATAAAGAAAGCCCAAATCAACATATAACATTAATTCACAACAAGAATCATATTCAAACAATATTATTTCATCATAGTTTTCCCTTAGAACCCTCTTCTCTAAATCTAGGGGGACAGAAAGCCTTTCTGCTGCACCTTTATATAGCTTTTCTACTTCTTTTCCAAAGCACCTCCAATTTTTCAAAGTAAACCGTAACAGCAGCCATTTCATTTCTAACAGCCAGTCAATCGGAGTGCTTGCTGTCGCTGGACTAGGTGAGCCTCTCACTCCCACAAGAGCATGAAGGCTCTGAGGGAAAATGGGCCTCTTGTCCAATCACTGGGCTCCATTTTTTATTTTGCGCACACAGTAGACCAAACGCCAAACTACACCATTATTTGTTACCCTTCATTTTTCAAATACTACTGAGCAGATTTATACCAAATTGCAAAAAATCACAATCTGTGGAAAAAAATCTAGCTTCTTGCTGGATTTTGTGTAATTTTGTTCAGCAGTTTTTGCTCAAACCTGACTTAAAGAGGTCCATGGAAATTGCATGGGGATTTTGCATTTTGAGACTTTCCTTTTTTCTCGACCCCTGCTTGATGGATCACCCCAAAACTTTCCAGGAAGGAGCTGAGGTTGATGAACGTTTTTTTATTTTTATTTAAGTTTCATGAGATTCATAAAATCAGGCCAAAGTTATTAGTAATCTGCCTATGGAAAAGCAGACTTAACTGTAATTACTCAATGGCGACCGCTATCATATTGTTAGACATGGCATCCTTGGTGTTGTTTCCAATAAATTTATGGCCCCTGGCCTCTTGTTTTTCTGACTTAATTTTTTTTGGCTTCTGGATTCTGGCACTTTACCACTGCTAACCAGTGCTAAAGTGCAGTAGCTCTTTACTCTAAACATGGTAACATTGGCTTATCTAGAGTTGGCACAATTAACTTACTTGTAAGTCCCTAGTAAAGAGCACTAAATGTGCCCAGGACTTATAACCTAAATGCTACTACTGGGCCTGCAGGGCTGGTTGTGCCACCCACCACAGTAGCCCTTTAAACATGATTCAGGTCTGCCACTGAACAGCCTGTTTGTGCAGTTTTAAACTGCCATTTAAACCTGGCAAGTGCTCCCACTTGTGAGACCCAAACCTTCCTTTTTATTACATATAGGTTACCCTTAAGGTAGGCCCTACTTGGCCCCAAGGGGAGGGTGCAGTGTATTTAAAAAGTTGGGCATGTACTTTTACCTTTAACATGTCCTGGTAGTGAAAAGCTGTTAAATGTGTTTTTCACTCCTGCAAGGCCTATCTCTTCCATAGGTTAACATTGGGGTTACCTTGGAGCAACCTTTAAGTGTAATTTAAAATTGGGGCAAGATAGAAGACTGGTGTCTCTGGACTCCCAATTCAAAATCACAACTTATGGTGAAGATGGATTTTAAATTCTAAGTATGAAAATGCCAAGTGAGCATTTTCTTACTTTAGCCGTTCTGTACCCCAGCTTGCCTGAGTATACGTCTGGGGTGGATGACAACTCATCTTTGTACATTCACTATAGAGAGTCACAGGCAAAGGGAGCTTTGATGTGACATTTACATAGTGATTGCCCATCAGCGGGCTGATGGGTTTTCCTGGGCTAGATGGGACAGAGGAGCTGACACTTACACCTGAATAGGGCTGTGCCTTCCCCCTCAAAAAAGGCTGCATAACCACCTATAGAGGGTCTGCAGTCAGGGAAGGAAGGGCAGGAACTGTGTGCGCTTCAAAGGCCTCTCTTTGAGGTCTCCCTCACTTAAAAGGCTCAAATGAGTATACTTACTGGACCCCAAACCCCAGCAAAACAGAACATTGCTGGAATCAAGGACATTTCACTTGGAAGAAGACTGCTGTGTTGCATGTCACTTTGCTAACTGCTCTGCTGTGTTGGCCTTCTGCCTGATGCTTCTAGCCTGGGAGCAGTAAGGAATGAACCTATTCTCTACATTCTTGAACCAAAGTTTCTCCAAGAGCTTCTTGAATTGCTGTACTCCTGTGGTCTCAGGGACATCAAAGCCTTCCTGCAACTCTCCTGGTGATGCTGGACACTGCCATATGTGAATTCTACCTTTGTATGAGGTCCCCCACTCCAGTCCAGGACCTTAGAAATGTGTTTTGCAGCCAACTTCTGTAAAAACTGATGCATTATCAAAACTGAGCCAGTCGATACTGATGCATCGCTCCTTCAACACCAACGCAGAGGCTGTTTGACGACAGCTGATTCACAGCCGGCACGGCTTGATGATGACACATCGCACTCATGTCAACGGAGTGCAATGCAAACACAGGACCCGACTGTGGGGAAAACAAGAGGGGAAAACAAGTCCCGCCATGACCAAGGAGGGTCGTGGCTTGGCAAGGTACGGTCCCTGTTGAAGGGACAATCGAGGTTAAAGGATAATCAAAGTTATGATAAAACGTGAGGGGTTGGGAGGAAAAGAGATACTGGGAAAGGGGCTGAGAAGTGGAACCGACTGGGCTGAGCACCAATCCACTGTGTGTGAACCCCGTCACCCTGTCACACTTTATCGCAGCTCAGAAGGATTTAATCCTAAATCCTGTATCCCCTAACACACTGACCTCCACATCCATTCCTTCGCCCCCCCTTTACTAACCTAGAGTGAAAATCCCCACACCTTCACTTACCAGTCGTCCTGTTCGTGTTTTCTTGCTTTTCCGGGACCTCGACGAGAGAGCGAGAGAGAGTTGAAACCAGGATCCCAGCAACACCTAGAGAAGAAAGCAGAAAACAAAGTATTAATCCAAGAATACCCGAGGGCAAAGAACTTCAAGAAAGGACAGTATTTCCCCATATGAAGAATTGAACAACTATACATAAATCAATAAAAAGTTAAAAATCCCTTTTTCCCTAAGACATCTCCGAGTTATTTGTTTTGTACCGTCGAGCCTTCCACAGTGGTGTCAGAAGTGGGATTTGATCGATTTAGGCGGTACAGAAGATCCGGAACTATGGGAGAGAAACCCACATTGGAGGATATGATAAAACAACTGGCTGAGGGCCAACGCCACTTGCAGTTGGTCTGGGAAGCACACCAAAGGGAGGCTAAGGAAGATGGAGAAGCCCTCCAAACAGCTCTGAAAAGTCAAGCTACTATAATGGCGAACAACCAGCTGGTGCACGAGACTGCTCTTCAGAAACTGACAGACACCATTGCAGCCAGCAAGGTACACCCGAACGTCCCCAGCTCGGTACTGCAAAAATATCAGGAAGGTGAGGACCCTGACTCATTTTTTGCGAACTTTGAAAGGGTAGCATCTTCAGCGCAATGGCCAGAAGACCGCTGGGGTCAATATATCACCCCCCTTTTGACAGGTATCCTCCAAACCGCCTATCAGGCCGCGAATCCGGGGGGCACTACCCCGCATGCTGACATTAAGAAAAGTATTCTGGAGAGAGTTGGCCATGACACCGAATACTACCGAATGAAGTTCCGGAAAGTTAAATGTGGACAGAATGAAGATCCCTGCACTTTCTACTTACGGGTCAAGGACTTAGGTCTGAAGTGGTTGGGACCATTAGGGAATGACCGTGAAGACGTCATTAAAGCCATCATCCTGGAACAATACTTAGACTCCCTTCCCGGACACACTCGAAACTGGATACGTCAACACCCTAAGATTGATACCGAACTGGCAGTCAACCTGGCCTGTGCCTACCATCGGTCGGTGGATGTTAAGACCCTAGCTCCCCGGAATCCCAATAAACCATCTTTAGGACCTCTCAAGAATGCACCCCGACGACCCCTCGAGGAACCTGGACCCTCCCGAAGTGGAGAACATAGCCCCATACAACAACCACAGTGCCTCAGTTGTGGCGAGTGGGGCCATTTCACAAGAGGGTGTCCACATAAACAGGAACGCGTTGAACCCATGGAAATAGGAGTCACTAGGGGTAGGGTGTTGTGTGTAGGGAAGGGGAGTACCACCTTCAAACGAAACATAAAGATAATTGGAACCCAGGTAGAAGCCTTGATTGACTCAGGTTGCAGCCAGTCGGTGATACGGAGATATGTGTTAAAAGACGCTAGTCAGACTCCGAGTCAGTGGGTTACAATATGCTGCATCCATGGAGACAGAGCCAACTACCCTCTAGGACTGGTCAGAATAGAATGGGGAACACATCATGATTTCCTTCCCATAGGCATAATGGATCACTTAATAGAAGACTGTATTATTGGCACTGATTATTCCAAATTCATTGATCTCTTAGAACAAACGAGAAGAGCCGACTCCACTACTGATTGGTGGTTAGACGCCCCATTTGTTGGCAGTCACATTGAAGCGGCTCCTGACCGGAAGAAATTAACTCGGAAGGAAAAAAGGGAAGAAAAACGAAAGTATACCATAAACAGGAGGGAGAGTACACCAGAAAAAAAAGTAGCTAGTATTGACAGTGTCCCAGTCTCTTTTAGACTAAGTCAGCGTGAAGACCCCACCCTCATACATGCTTGGAATAACGCCAAAAGCGAATCCACCGGGGAGGTAGGTCCCTACTTCTTAGTTCAGAATAATCTGTTATATAGAGTCATAAGGACGGCAACCGGGGAAAATAAACAGTTAGTGGTACCAGAGGCCTACCGGACTCAAGTCCTATTCCTAGCCCATAACCAACCAGGCGGTGGACATTGTGGCCGAGAGAAAACCGAAGAATATTTATTGAGACGATTTTATTGGCCTGGAGTATATGCACATATCCGAAAATATTGTACACAATGTCCCAGATGTCAATTAGTCGAAGCAGGTACGATGAGGAAAGCCCCTTTGCAACCTCTACCCATCATAAACATTCCTTTTAGACGAGTAGGTATGGATCTAGTCGGACCTCTCTTACCGTCATCTAAGGGTCATTCGTACATACTCGTCCTGGTAGAATATGCCACCAGATATCCTGAGGCGATCCCTCTTACCAGCACCACCACAAAATCAGTTGCACAAGCCATGATAACTTTCTTTTCTCGAGTGGGATTCCCTCAGGAAATCCTTACGGATCAAGGCACACCTTTTGTATCAGGTCTGATGAAACAGATATGCAAAACACTAGGGATATCTCAGATAAAAACCGCGGTTTACCACCCACAAACAGATGGTTTAGTGGAACGATATAACCGTACCATTAAAACACTCCTAAGGAAAACAATAGATGACTCTGGAAAAGACTGGGACCAGAAATTACCCCTGGTTCTTTATGCTATCAGGACGCATGAGCAGGCCTCCACGGGCCATAGCCCATTCGAACTGGTCTTTGGTCGACAACCTCGTAACCTGCTTGATATGGCGGCAGAATTGTGGGAGGAAGAGGATAATGAGGAAAAACCCATTCTAGAGTACATCCATAAGTTAAAAACACAACTACAAACAGTTTGGGAAGATGTACGACATCATTTAGAAAAAGCTCAGGAAACGCAAAAAAAAGCATTACGATCAGGGAACCAAACTACGGGTTCTCCAACCCAATGACCAAGTTCTAATACTACGGCCCACATCTGAACATAAATTACTGGCTAAGTGGCAAGGTCCCTATAGGGTAATAAAGGCAGTTTCTCCTGTCACCTATCTGATTGAGACCAATGACCATCCAAAACGGACCCAAATTTATCATATTAATCTTTTAAAAAAATGGGAACAGTCTGAGAATAACACTAACATCCCAGCTACTGGGTGTCTCATAACACCAACCTCTGGGTTAGGTCTTAACCTATACCCCACGTCGAACCTGGAACCACCCATAAGTCCTTGTATCAATGACACCCTGTCCAATGAAAACAAAACCCAATTAACTACTTTGATACATCAATATTCCGATTTTTTTTCAGAGATTCCTGGCCGGACGACTCTGATTCAACACCATATTAGAACACCAGAGGGACGGACCATATGTCTCCGTCCCTATAGGATTCCTGAGGCCAGGAAACATATTATCGAAGAAGAGATAACGAAAATGTTATCATTGAAAGTAATCGAACCTTCCACTAGTCCTTGGTGCTTCCCGGTCGTTCTGGTTCCAAAACCGGACGGGACCATCCGGTTTTGTATTGATTTTTGGAGACTAAATGATATTTCTTTATTTGACACATATCCTATTCCCCGGGTAGATGACGTACTTGAAAAAATAGGAGACGCCAAGTATATGTCTACCCTTGACCTAACGAAAGGCTATTGGCAGATCCCACTGGCCCCGGCAGACAAAGAGAAGACAGCTTTTTCATCTCCATCCGGGTTATATCAATTCACTGTTCTCCCCTTTGGTCTTCATGGAGCACCTGCTACGTTTCAGCGTTTACTGGACCAGATCTTACGTCCATTCCAACCCTTTACGGCTGCATACCTAGACGACATTGTCGTCCTTAGCAATTCATGGTTGGAACATCTACATCACCTAGAAACAGTGTTTTCCACATTAGCGAAGGCTGACCTTAAGGCCAATCCTAAGAAATGTGTGCTAGGACAAACTCAGATTTCTTATCTTGGATATATTATTGGTATGGGGGTTTTACGGCCCTAAAAAGACAAGGTTGAAGCTATTAAACAGATACCTACCAAATTAAAAAGGAACTCTGCTCTTTTTTAGGGTTAGTAGGTTACTACTGTAGGTTTATTCCACAGTATTCCACCATTGCAGCCCCCCTCACTGACCTTCTAAAAAAACAGTATCCCAATCAACTTCCCCCTTTTTCAGCCTCTCAGAGTCAGGGGTTCCACTTAATAAAAGAATCCCTCACAACAGAACCGATATTACGATGTCCTGATTTTTCCAAACCCTTCCACCTCTACACGGACGCTTCCAACGTAGGTCTTGGGGCCGTCTTAGCTCAACCTGACGAAATGGGTCATGATCATCCTATTGTGTACATTAGTCGCAAGCTCCTTCCGAGAGAAGTTCATTATCCTACTATCGAGAAGGAATGCCTAGCCATAAAGTGGGCCATTGAGTGTTTCCAGTATTACCTCCGCGGCAGACCTTTTGTCCTTTATACTGAACATGCCCCTGTGGTTGGCCTCACATAAGGACAGTAATTCACGAGTGTTACGCTGGTTTCTTGAGCTCCAGCCTTTTACCTTGCAGGTCCGACACATTGCTGGAACCCGTCAATGCCCTGCTGATTTTCTCTCCCGCTGTCCCGACTCTACGGTCCTCTACCAGTTCCGTTCTTGGGATGGGGAGTGTAGACGGGTCTCGGGAACCTCGTCTACTGCAGCGTCCGAATGGCGGCGTTCTCGCACCTCGTCTGACCCCTTGACGCGTTTCCATGGTGACGCGTGGGGGCTGGCCGTCTCCACAGAGCCGGATTTCCGGCTGAAAAGAGAAGGAGAAAAGACGACGGACGACGCGAGGGGAGGTGCGGTCGGGAGGAAGGAGGAGGCAAACTCGCTGAGAGAGGAGCCCGCGATCCAGGAAGGCGACACGCCGGGAGAGGAGCTCACGAACCGGGAAAGAGAAACGCCGAGAGAGGAACCCGCTAGCAGAGAAGAAAGAAAACCGAGAGAGGAAAACAAGTCCTGCCACGACCCAGGAGGGTCGTGGCTTGGCAAGGTATGGTCTCTGTTGAGGGGACAATCGAGGTTAAAGGATAATCAAAGTTATGATAAAACGGGAGGGGTTGGGAGGAAAAGAGATACTTGGAAAGGGGCAGAGAAGGGGAACCGACTGGGCTGAGCACCAATCCACTGTGTGTGAACCCCGTCACCCTGTCACACTCTATTGCAGCTCAGAAGGATTTAATCCTAAATCCTGTATCCCCTAACACACTGACCTCCACATCCATTCCTTCACCCCCCTTTACTAACCTAGAGTGAAAATCCCCACACCTTCACTTACCAGTTGTCCTGTTCGTGTTTTCTTGCTTTTCCGGGACCTCGACGAGAGAGCGAGAGAGAGTTGAAACCAGGATCCCAGCAACACCTAGAGAAGAAAGCAGAAAACAAAGTATTAATCCAAGAATACCCAAGGGCACAGAACTTCAAGAAAGGACAGTATTTCCCCATATGAAGAATTGAACAACTATACATAAATCAATAAAAAGTTAAAAATCCCTTTTTCCCTAAGACATCTCAGAGTTATTTGTTTTGTACCGCCGAGCCTTCCACAGGGGGCTTCAGCACGGCCCCTGCCTTTCTACTAAACTTTGGTCCAGGGAGGTGGTGGTCCCTGGGACTTTAATTAGCCCTAGGAAGGGGGCCCCATGCACCTCTCTCCCTTATAACATAGAAATACCTCCAAGACCTGGCCCACCAGTGGAGGCTACAATTACTGAGAAATCACTGGGTCCTGCTGCAAATTTCACCAAAATGTAATAAAAATTATTTTAAGCCATGGGGGGGGGGTCTCTGAGAGACCCCTGGATCAAGTCTAGGGGGCTAGGGTATACATACTCTCTCCCCGTTTCTTTAAGTTGTATTTTTGAACTCTGCTTCAACTGAGTTCCGAAATGACTAACATCACTTCTTGTTTGAAGTGTTGACAGCCAATCAGATCTCAGCAGGCGAGCTCCCTGGATCCGCGGTCTAGATATAAAAATGTTGTTTCTCTTTCATTTCTCGAAAACTACGGAATGGATTTAGACCAAATTATAAAAGGTTAATCTACAGACCAACGCTATCTTTTTACCAAACTTGGGCCCATATGTATACTTTTTGACGCAAAACTGCGGCAACGCATTTCTTTGCGCCGCTCGGGTGTCAAATTTATACTTTGACGCACGGCGACACAAACCACTGGTGTGAGTAATTTTTTTTACTCAAACCAATGCGTCACGTCGTGAAGAAAAATGAGGTTACCGCGGCAAAAATGACTGTGAGCCGGTTTACGACATTGCAAACCGGAAGCACCCCTTTTTTTGATGCAATTGCATCAAAAAGCAGCGCAAACACTGCAAAATGTGCTAAGGAGAGCCAAATTTGATTCTAGATGCTTGGACAGAACCCAGGAAGATGACAACAGACCAGGAACCAGCCAGGAAGATCCACACAAGACCCAGGAGAGGGAGAAGAAGATAAGAAAGTGTCGCTTCAGTGCAGAGGAGCAGGAAATTCTGGTGAACGAGGTGACAGAACACCAGCACCAACTGTTTGTCACCTCAAAGTTGCCAATCAGTAGTAGAGAGGCAATATGGCAACAAGTTGTTGACAAGATAAACAGTGTGGCAGAAGTATGGAGAACAGTCATTGAGTGCAAGAAATGCTGGCATGACTGAAAGCGCAGGACAAAGGAAAAGATGGCCAGGAACAGGAAGGCAGCACTGCAGACTGGAGGTTGAAGTCCTGCACCGCAGGAGGCCCTGGACCATATGGAGGAGATGGTGGCAGCCGTCATCCTTTTGGAGATAGTCACAGGGATTCAAGGACAGGACAGCGCAGACTACCAGGGGACAACATAGCTGCACGGTAAGTCACATGGGGAATTAAAATGCACAAATGTTAACTGCAAGCAGGGGGGGACATACCTACTACACAATGCATGTAAGTCATGATATTCAGGGAGTGGAATGGGTAAAGGGGCACGGCACGGGGGCATAGTCCGTTCAGAGGAAACCTGGGGCACAGTACTACACCACACCAACAACCTTTGCATGGGGGTATGCTGCCATGCCAAGGATGTGGGAAAGGTAAAGCCAGTCCAGGAGGGTAGGGTACAACATAAAACTGGCCTGCTGTCACACGATAGCTGGTATTCTCCCTACATGAACTAGAGCTCAATTAACAGTCTCAGGCCATATCTGCAAGTGGAATTTAACATTGACAACAGTTGCCACTACCACCTCTGCTGTGTGTTCAGGTCAAGTAGCTAATGGTAGTAACGTCCCCATGGATCAAACACACCCAAATTTGAGGGTTCAGGATGATAACTTTATCAATACCCTGCAATCAATAAAAATGTTCTAATCCTGTCAAATGTGATTGGCCATAGTTGCTACAAACATCAGTCATTGTCATAAACATTATGAGGTACACAGAACTAATGTCATACCCATGCTGCATATGTCAGGGTCAACCCTGTGCCTGGGTCACAATAGCTCCAATGACACCATGCAACATCCCAAACGTCATACTGCTCAGACAACAGCATTGAGGGGGAGGACATATGTAACCAGCTGGTGAAATTCACCCTCACAGTCAGAAGAGGAAATGGAACACTGCTAGGACCATCAGTGCAATCCTATGTAACACACATTCCCCAACATCAACATTACACACTACCAATGCTGACATATGTAGTGTGCCATGCCAATGCTATAAATAGTGTATGATAGGTCTCTCGAACATATAGCTGGATGTGTAATATCTGAGACTGGCTCAGTTCCAGATTGTGAAGTGTGGTGCAAATGCCATCAGAACAACCACAGCCAGTGCAAGGCCTCACAATGAGAATGGAAGTAGACAGAGGGTTCAGTAGGATAAGAAGGTGGCAATTCACAATTTGTCTAGAACCAACACCTAGAGGATGTGATTCTGACAAGTCCCCAAACTGAGCACAATACATGTGACATGCAGGTGGGGCAAATACCATGGGAGAATGCTAATATGAAAGACAGGAGTAATGAACAGAAACCAAGATCACAATGGTCAACAAATAGGAAGGCAGGCATGTCACATTACAAATCCAACAACACAGACACACTAATTGTACAATAGCTCATTGCAGAGGACGATGGCTCTCCTGGGGATATGCCTGTCCTGGACTTCCCTGATGACATGGATGACAAGCTGACAAACATCAGCCAGTAGACCCTCCAAGATGTCCTTGGGACCCTCCAGACCCCACCTTCAGTCGCAAGGAGGAGCACAGATACAGCAGCCATCACAGAGGACTCACCCACCACCCCAATTGTACAACCTGCCAGCTCCAACCCAGCTGAGGACTCTGACGACACTGGCACCAGCTTTGAGAGAACTGTAGTTGTAGCACAGCGCGAGCTGCCCAAGGAGGTGCAGGTGGGGATGGAAAATATGGCAGCCAGCCTAGAGGGGGTGCGTTCGTGCATGATGTCAACTGCAGAACAGCCAGCAGCCATGCAATGGCGAACATCAATCTTGCATGAACTCGCAAAAAGTGTGAAGGAAATCAGCACAGCTGTAAGAGAGTTGACACAACACCTCCAACAGCAAACCTTTCAAAGCGTGCATGAATGCAATATTGACCCCCTCAGGGCTGACCTGGCTGCCTACCACAGTGATGAGGCTGCTATTCTTAAGAACCAGCAGCTCTTCTTTGCTGCAGTACTGCCCTTAATAGCCCCACAGTTGGCGTCTACCAGGATGACTGACTCCACATCTTCAAACACTGAGGTATATGTTGCCCCTTCACAACCACCACCACCAATGGCAGAGGAGACAACACACACATCAGAAGATGAAGACGTGGAACAGATCACCTTCACCCGTAGGAGTACCCGGTAGCACTAGTCCCTGCCACCTGGCCACTTATAACCAAGGTCCTGTGCTTTGTAACATGCCAGTCTTGCAACAGCTGCTCACAAGCACTGTTCTCCTGCCCACTGTTTATCTTGTCACCCTGCCCTGTGATTGTCTCCCACTGACTCATTCGCAAATCCTGTCCCTCTGCACTGTCTGACACTTCACCCCAGCATGTCCAATGACATGTCCTTTTGTACTTGTGTAGGATCACAATGGAAGGTGTCACACTAATGGACTCACAATCATGGACAATGTAAATATAGCACTACAGCACTTACATATGGCTTTTACACAACAACTTTGTCTCTGTGTAATGTGACACATCAACGGTGATGAAGATCAGTGATGTTTACCCATGTCAATGATTATAGAATGTCAATACAACTGCCCTGAAAGAATGTGAGCTGATAACTATGCACTGTGGTCTGGATTGTACCATCATCTGCCCTTCCTGAGGGTTAATTCTGAGGGAAATAGAAACTATACAGTATAAGGATGTGTTGGACAGAATACGTCTTCCTCAAGGGATGTCTAAGCCAGAAATTATTGTCTTCAACTTTTTCTTCAAGCCAATCTTTATGTATGTGACATTTGACCCAAACTTTTCCTAACACACACCATACAGCAGGATGTGCATGAGTGTACATACAAATATGTAACCTGGCTGAACAATGTAACACATGATAGGTGTGAGTTATGTATACCATACTACATGAGATCATACTACTACTCACCTTATAAGTATTCACTTGAACATCAGGCTGCAGGCAGACTTAACACAGTGTCCTCAATACCAAATCTGTTCCCAAAGTATGTGAGATTGAAAACATACATCAAAAATTAACAACACATTGGGATTCATAGTAACCTTGCCTGGTGGGTGCAATGGATGGAAGATTCTTAGCAAAGTAGCTCTGGTGTAGCTGGTGTAGCTGCCAATGTAACAGCACAATTGGGATTCGGTTGCAGGATGGGACACAAATGCAAATACTAAAGAGACACTGTTCACCCATGCAAGGCCCTGACCCCAAGCATGTGACACCTACTGTAAAGGATTACCAAAATATTTATTTAACAGTAAAAAAGGAAGATAAAACCTGGGGAAACACCTTACCTAAACTAACCTATCCTAACTACACATTACCCACAACAGGCCCTAAATAACCTAAGCTAAACTTACTTATCACATTTAACTAAATGATCTAAACATCACCCCTCCACCCCCTTTATAAGACGGGACTCATGGAGGACAACATATACGAACCTAAACACATACTATCTTTTACTAAACAAATATACATTTTTGGGGATTTTTTATATTTTATAATTGTTTTCTTTTTAAACCCAACATCATCCCCCACCCACCCACCTACACACATAATAAAAAACAGATATTAAAAGTATCATACCCCCACCCACTACTACTAACTAAGCTAACAGCCCATTCTAACCTTACACTAAGCCCCCTAAACCCACTAATTAAAAGAACCAGGAAAGAGGAGGGAGGGTAGGGAATCATGCCTGAGGGTATATTGTTTACATGTTTGCCCTCCTCAGGGCCTTCTTTAGGCACACACCATCCTAATCATGTGTGCCACCTCCTGCTGCAGCCTGTTCATTTTCCTCAAAATACGTTCAATGTCACGTTGTATCCTTTGGAAATCTGCAGGGTCAATGAAAGCAGCAGGGGTGGTCTGGGTGCCAGTTGTGGAAGTATGTCCCGTTGTCGGTGCCATGCGTGTAGGAGGAGGTGCAGGTGGTGCTTTGATAGGTCCCGGAGCAGTGGAGGTTGACTGTCCTGCAGTGGTGCCTGCTATGTTTGGTGCCACCTGGGTGGTAGTGGTGGTGCTGGTGGCCGTGGTGGACACCGAAGGGCCCCCTTGGGCAAACACCCTCCACACTCCAGAGGCTCTTTCATGGCGACTATGCTGTGCCATGTTGCAGAACCCAGACTCCACATCCAGAATGTGTCGGTAACACATCGCCCGACACTGAAACCCTTGAATCTGGATGGCATTCATATTGGCTGCTGTTAAAAAAAAGATAAAACCAAACATTAGGTACTTCATTGTGTGATATAGCTACTGAAGTAAACCAGACAATACATCTAATGCACCAGAAACAGGCCATATCATCATACAGATCACAGATTTTCCCTGAGGAAGTACATGCCAACGAAGCCTAGACATGTCCTATCTAACAGCACAGCAATGCTTTAAAAAATGTGTAACAACTTAAATGACCTATGCATCAGAGTTCAGCCATTTGTCATGTAAAAAATGCTGCAAGTCCTCCACATATGACATGCCGTCTAATGACTATCTTCTGGATGACAATCAAGGGCCACAAGATCTGTGATTTGTAAATGGAATTGCCAGGATAGAATGCAGTTGCGAATCATGATTGGGTATCCTAGTTTTGGACAAGTGATTTACAGATTTACATGTCTGTGTACTAAACTTGGATCATCAGTCCTAGGTACACATTTCATAAACCTACGCCTGTGCCTGAGGAGGGATGGACAAGCAACAAATACTTTCCAACATCTAGGACACCTAGGAAGCTTTGGACAGCTATACATGGGTTTGGGCAGTCCACCACAGGTAAGGAGGATGTCCAACTAGGATACACCCAAACCTTTGACAATCTCATCCACATTTATGTTTCGAAATGCAGACAATTGTCAACATCATTTTATACCACTAATACATCTTTTACAACAAGCAGATAGATGCAAGCACACATCTGGCCATGAGATACTCCTCTCAAGAAACATATGAGATCATTTACCAGTGCATCACACCTTGCTATGTGTCCAACACACAGGAGTCAATCACACAACAGCAGCAAACACAACACAGAACAGAAATATCAACACTTACTGGAGATGTCTGGGTCCGCAAATCGAGCCACCTCTCCAATTGTGTAGGGGGCAGGTCCACCTGTAAAGCATGGAAGGGAGAAATGTGCTCAATGTCTGTGCACTGTATAACACTTCCAAATACAATTACTGTGTGTAACATTAAATCTGAAAGTCCAGCCTCTCAGTCATAACGGTACTGCAACCGACATACGACTGCAAACATGTATAGACCCGGTCACTCCAGTGAGTGATACACACATATCTGCACACATGCAGTGGCCCTAACTATCACGTGGTGGCAAACATGCTCCATCATTTGTTTGCAGACTCATTTATGGAGTGTACTCCTCTCATCATTTGTATCAATGAGAGACATGCAAAGCCACTTTCCTGGAGCACTGCAATACCAGTCACTCAGGTATTGTGGCTTGGGCATCAAAGGACAATCCTTTACTGTGTGACGCACCTGTGGGTTGAATTAAGGTCATGATTTATCATGCTTTCTATGGTCCCTTACGTGTATGGCCTGTGTTGTGTCTAGGTTACATATGCTAAATTAACAGGGTACCCTGAGCCACATCTGTCCCCCTATGACACCACAATGGCAGGGATCCTGTGCATTATTTTGTGAAAGTTTGAGGCTAGCAATGCATTGAACAGTTTTCATATTTGGATACAACAAGGAGATATATGTTGACAGTGTATATTGTAGTCATCCATGACAGACTGCATGGACACAGGTGTAGTCATTGCGCCTGAAATGTGTCTCTCATTGCCCTGTTTACCCAATATGGGTTTCGCATATCACAGATGATCCACATTCATCATCTTACATTTGCCAATTTGGTTGATCAGCGGATATGCAGCAAACTGACACTGTGATATTATTAGTATATGGTTTAGTAAATGTACCACTATGTCAATCATGATGATGTAGGTTTCAATTTGTATGTACCTTCGGAATGACAGCAGTCACAGGAATGCTGGTCTTCTGATCTTAGCATACACCCATGTCAGTGTAGCCTTCATACTGGGAGGTTAGTTATTAATGATATGCTGCACCTGATCAGCATTGGTGTGCCAAACTAAACTAGCTAAGTATTAGTCAACTTTATATGTATGATGGAATTGGTCAGGGGTGCCTTGCATAACATCGTGCACTTAATCCATTGTGATCATGCATTCCCCAACGTCACATATCACATGATGATCCCATAACTTATGAGAAGTATATGGCAATAGAGTAACACAGATGGCAAATGCATTAAGCTCGGGCCAGCTATTGTGACTAATACCAATGTAAAACACATAGATACAATGAACAGAGGGCCATGGATAGTTGTTACCCCTCAATTTGTTACATTTGCTTCATTTAATGTGCCACAGCTATGGTAAGTAGCATCAAACATTTTCACATGAACCCGTGTGCATTACTTTTGGCATCCATCCCTAATTTAATTGAGGCACAACCAAGTCAAACTATCAGCCTAAGATGTTACCTGAGGTCAGAAATAATTTGTTACATATGTGTCAGAATCCAGTTCAGACATGTATCAGAAATAATTGGGGGAGACATTAATTTTTGAAAATATCTGCATTAAAAACATGTCTTTCCTGGTACACTCACAGACCATGCATAATACATATGTTAGAGCCACATTTGCATCATCGATTGACGTGAAGGCAGCACTAATTTACAGCCTCCAGTTGTGTTTTGTAAGTTAGTGCAGCTGTAGCGTCAACAAATGATGGTAATGTGTAGGAATTATTGTATAACTCACCACAACTGTAAGTTTAACTTGCATTTCACATGTCCAAAAACATTGCCTGCAGCATAAGAACAAATCTGCTACTGTCACTACGGAGCATTTAAATGTGCACATTAATCTGAATTGTACTCACCAACAGGGCCACCAATCACATTCCCCAGGTGGACCAAGCAGGTCTTTCTCCCTGGCAACCAGGTCAGCCCAACGGTGTTTTAGCTGTTGGTCGTTGCGCGGTGTGTTGTATATTCTTTGAAGATGGTGCAGGACCTTTGCCCACCAGAGCCTCCTTGCCTCTGTGTGATACCCCTGTATCACACGGCCACCTGTTTAAATCATTAATGGGAGGAAGTGGCACACCAGCCAAATAAATCTCCCCCAGCTCCTCCTCTCCCATTCTACCAAGACGTGGCCCACCCAACATGCTTGAAAAAAAAGAAGTAATTAAGGGGTACAGAGGATAATGAGGTGAAAGGAGGAGAGGGAAATGAAAACTAATTAACACTAAAACAGCCCAACTATCCCCAAACTAACACTACCCTCAACAGACTCCCAACAGTAAAAAGACAAAATTAGACACCAGAAATGACAAAAATACACTTACACAGGATAACACAGACACTTAGGAAGGTTCTATGCCGTTCCAGGCAGCTGCAAGGGTAGTGCACGTTCAAATGGCTGGTCTGCATGGAGGTGCACACAGTCTCTCACAAGTTCTGTAGGTGAGAATCAAGTATCAAAGGGCCAACAGTACCTTTCACATGGGAAGCAATGGGCAGGTGATTACAGGTCCTTTAGGATGCCAAAGGTCCTCTCGACTATGGTGCGTGTTCTCTGATGTGCCTCACTATAGGCACGCTGTGATGCTGTGCTTGGGTTTGCAAATGGGGTCATGATCCATGGCTGGATCCCATACCCCTGATCAACTGAAAGAGAAAATGAGTGAGAACATTTTCATGTTGCTTGCACCATGCTTATCACTTTGCATGGCAGTTGTTATCTTGTTATCTTGTGTTGTCTGTGACTCATCTGTGTTTGTGTTATTGTGTTGATTCCTAGGCTTCTCGGATGTACCATCAGCATTGGGTTGTTTCATTATCTGAACTGATGTTTGGCTGATTGACTGGATATCAGCGGTATTTTTGTACACTTGCAGCACATTGTGTACTCCCTTGCATTATGTCATGTGAAAGAGGTGTCCATGTGTCTTAACTGGGGGTGACATGACACTTCCATACACAGAATCAATTCCACAGAGGTGGTAACACGGTTGCATCTATGTGGCCTGGACATCCCATCCAATTGAACATATGCAATAGAATTTGTTAAACATCAATGAGGCCCTTTGATTTGGCAAGGTGACAATGTACAACACATCTCCATAAGTTGTCAGCACTGATGTGTTAACAATTGACTATGCACAAATATCCCATGTGTGACAAGTTCTCTGCGGACCTATTTCTCTGCCCTTGCTGAGTTGACTCATCTTCAAATGTGTACCTATACTACTGAACCTGGTCCAGTTCAGCTGGCTAACTTGGGTGTGAGGTTGTCATTTACAGTGTCAGAAGGTCCATATGCCTGTACTTCTGTTGTGTGTGTGAAATTGTCTCAAACCATGTGTGTAGGAATGTGCACTTTCAATATTGTCACATTAAAATGTGTTCTTCGCACAGTCCACTTGCTTATTGGTAGTGGGCAATGTCAGAGCAGGAGTGATGTGAGATATTGATACAGCCTCATGGATTCCATGTCACCTTCATTGTAGTCATCATCATCATCATGCTATGTGTCTCATGGTGTTTGACCTGCAGCAAACCACATTGCACACACCTTACACAGGACTTATTGGTTGGAACTGCCAGTAACTGCCAGTTAAGGCCATGCCATTGTGTTGTTTTTAAATTATTCCCTTGTGTCTGTGGAGTGGCATCTGTTGTTATTTGGAACTGTCATTTGTCCCCCATTGGGTGAGGATATCATTGGGTATCCCATTGGGTGAGGATGTCAAACATGCCTAGCGGTGTCACAACCTCAGTGTGTTCCTGGCCATGTGTCAATGTAGTGGTGTATGTGTTGTTTGTCCTTGAGGGTTGCTGTGCTGTGTGTATGTAAGTAGGTTTCTGTACTTACCAACAAGTAAGCCATTTCCTTATTGTCCATCCTGGAAGTGTTGATTGATGGTGCAGTGGCGGAAGATGAATGAATCATGTACACTCCCAGGATACTTTGCCATGATGTTGGTGATCAATCCCCAGTGATCCACAACGGCCTGCATATTGATGGAGTGTATGTGCTTCCTGTTGCGGTATGGATGTTCGGTTGCAGCAGGTGGCACAATGCGTACAGGTGTGCAGCCAATGGCACCAAGCACATGTGGGAAGTCGTTGAATTGGTAGAAGCCCTGTTTGGTCTCCTGCTGCTTCTGCTGTGTGTTGGGGAAGCTGATGTGGCGTGGTGTGAGGGAGATGATGGCATCCAATACCTTGGGTAGGAAGGCAGAGAATGAGGGCTGTGAGATCCCGGCAACCAGGGCACCAGTGGTTTGAAAGGAGCCACTTGCCACATGTGGAGTACAGCTAGCAGCTTGGTTTCTGGTGGAATGGTGTGGGGTGTCTGCAAGTTGGGTGCCAACTGAGGCTCAATGTTGCGCAGCAGCTGCTGAATGGCTTGCCAGTTGAGCCTGTACCTCAGAGACCCACTGCAAGACTCATGGACCCACACACAGAGACATTCAGACATTCTCACACCCATTCACAGACCCACTCAGACACTCAGGAACCCACTCACAGAACCCATTCTGAGACTCTCCCACCTACTCACACACCCACTCAGACACTCAAACACCCTCTCACAGACCCTCTCTGATACTCATGCACCTACTCACAGACCCTAACAGACACTCATGCATCCACTCACAGACCCACTCAGAGACTCATGCACCCACTCACAGACTCATGCAGCCACTCACAGACCTACTCAGACACTCTCACACCCACTCACAGACCCACTTAGACACTCATACACCCACTCACAGACTCACTCAGATACCCTCAGACCCACTCACAGACCCACTTGGACACTCATACACCCACTCACAGACTCACTCATAAACTCATGCACCAACTCACAGACCTACTAACACACCTACTCAGACGCTCTCACACCCACTGACAGACCCACTTAGATACTCATACACCTGCTCACAGACCACTCAGACACTCACACACCCATTCACAGACCCACTCATACAGTCATGTACCCACTCAAAGGGCCACTCAGTCACCCATGCACTCACTCATAGACCCACTCAGACACTCAGGCACCAAATCAGACACTCAAACTCACACACCCACTCAGGCATTGTACACCCACTGACAGAGCCATCAGACACTCATACACTCACTCATAGATCCACTAAGACATCACACACCCACTTACAGACCTAATCAGACACTCATTAACTCACTTTCATTCCCACTCAGACACTCATCACCCACTCACAGATCCACTGAGACACTCACACACCCACTATCAAGGCCCACTGAGACACTCACTCAGTCTCTGACAGACCCAATCAGACACTCACACACCCAGTCAGTTGCAAGAGTTACTTACATAGTTGTGAATTTTAAATGTGCAGGTGTCTATACAATGACTACTTTTTGTTGGAAAGTGGATCATTGGTAAGGGCAGGTAAGTACCTTCACTAAGCAATAGGCCACTAACGCCCACTTGATTCAATTAGGTCTCAATAAATTAACCCAAGCTTTACCCATGGTAGCTTGGCAATGAGCAACAAGGCTTATCTTAGGGGACAAAGGCGGTCAATCTGACCCTGGCGGTCATAGACCGCCAGGGCCGGGGACCGCGGATGCACCGCCAACAGGCTGGCGGTGCATCCAGGCCAATTCTGGCCGCGGCGGTAAAGCCGCGGTCAGAAAAGGGAAACCGGCGGTTTCCCGACGGTTTTCCCCTGGCCTGAGGAATCCTCCATGGCGGCGCTGCAGGCAGCGCCGCCATGGGGATTCCGACCCCCTTCCCGCCAGCCTGGTTCTGGCGGTTTTGACCGCCAGAACCTGGCTGGCGGGAACGGGTGTCGTGGGGCCCCCTAACAGGGCCCCACAAAGATTTTCAGTGTCTGCATAGCAGACACTGAAAATCGCGACGGGTGCAACTGCACCCGTCGCACCCTTTCCACTCCGCCGGCTCCATTCGGAGCCGGCATCCTTGTGGAAGGGGGTTTCCCGCTGGGCTGGCGGGCGGCCTTCTGGCGGTCGCCCGTCAGCCCAGCGGGAAACTCAGAATGACCGCCGCGGTCTTTTGACCGCGGTACGGTCTTCTGGCAGTCGCCGCCAAGATTAGAATGACCCCCAAAGTGTGCAAAGCATTCAAGCATCACAAAACAGTAATAAAATAAAACCCAGGAAAAAGTTTAAAAATCAGAAAATCAGTTTATAAAAATAGGAAATATTTTAATTTGACACCAAAACAAATAAAATCAGATATGGGGAACCAGACATATGATTTTTTAAAGAATTAATGTTTTCCTGCGCATAGAAAATAAAAGCACCAATCTGGTCATCTTGACTCAGTTCGACCTTGGCAAAGTCAAAGTTTAAGGCCGACCGCAATGGAGTCTTGCTTGGCTACAGCAAGCAGGAGGCCAGTCAAAAGTTTACCTTCAGACTTAGGCCCTCATTATTACCTTGCCAGTCTTTTCAGAATACCGCCAAATCCACGAGTGCCAGAAGACCGCCAGTGCTGGCCGTCTTCAGCTTACCATATTATGAGTACTGCAGGATTTCTGCCACATTTGGGGAGGTGCATGAATGAGTGTATGTGAGGTGTGTGAGGTGTGTGAATGCGGGGTGTGTGTGAGTGTTTGTGTGCATGTGTGTGGGGGAGTGGGCGCTGTCTCGGAAGGGGGGTGGGGGAGTGGGGCGCTGTCCTGGAAAGGGGGGTAGGAGTGCTGTCTTAGAAGGGGGTGGGGGCGTTGTCTTGGAAGGGGATGGCCACCGGTAGCCATTCTGCCAGGGTTTTCGTGGCAGTCCTACCGCCGCGGAAACCCTGTTGGAAAGCCGACTCCTAATACCGTTGGCGGTCTTCATTGGACTGCCAGGTTGGAGATGCTCATCTCCAGCCCGGCTGGTCCAACTGCCCTGGTGGTATGAGTGGGGATGTGGCAGGTTGTCATAATGTGGCGGTCTTCACCACCACTGCGAGTCTGGCGGTAGTGAGACCACCAGACTCGTAATGAGGGCCTTAGTCTTTGTCCTTGAAGATTTTCTTCAGTGGGATGAAGACACCAATCCAATCGACTTCCCTGGAGCCCTCTTTGGATACGCATCACAGGAGACCTAGGTGAAGATTTTTTAATTCAGACTTGGACAATTTTTTGGGGCAAATATATTCCTCCTGGTCAAAGCTGAATCTTGATCCAACATCCTGGAGCTCTTCTCGGACTTCGGACAACCCTCTAAAGCAAGCCAATTTCAAGTCATCAGATTGTATTCCCAGGAGCCCCTGGTGAAATCCTGGAAGTATGAAGCACCAGAGCTTTTCAGCGGGACGAACCAGCAAGTCAGGCCGGGTCGCGGTGGATGTAAGCTGACTTGCCTCTTGACAGCAGTTCGGTCCCTTTCTGGAGCATTTTTCCAAAAGTTCTCCAAACTTCTGGATCTTCTTCCACAAGGTCTCTGAAGGCCCAGTAGGAGTCCTCAGCTCACCCAAAGAATCCAAAAGCTCTGAGTTGCTCCTTGAGGGTTAGGACTCCAACTCCCAGAATGCACCTGGCTCAAACTCCAAAATGACCACTTGACACTGGTCAGCTGATCATTTTCTGCAGGATTTGATGCAGCAGACTCTGGTTAGCTATTATTCACCTGTAGCAAGTAGGGAAGTCCTTTTTAGGGTAAAGCCCAAGTGTGCAGCTGGTGCAGTCCATCAGGTCAGGGGTCCAGCAGGGCAGTCCTTCTTCTTCTGATGTTGTTCCTTGTAGGGATCTGAGGTGTGGGTTCAGCTCTGCCATATTTATCCTTGCTCCTGGGGAGAAAAGTAGGGGGGTGACTGTCCAATTACAGGCAGACCACTTCCCCCTTGGATGACCACTTCTTAAGAAGTATGGCAAAACTCAATCAAAGGGAGCAACATTCTTCAAAAATCCAACATGGCTGAAACTGATTTTTGGAGGTTAGATCTAGCTGAGCCCACCCGCTGGCATGGTTAAAAATCCTAAACACACCTTTCCTGTCCTCACATAATCTAATCAAGAGGGCACCTAATTGTCTAGGACTGCAGGTAATGGGGGGGTCCTGAGCTGCTCCAAATGTCCTTATCTGCCTTTGAAGACCTGTTTGGCTGTTCTCCCCCATTCTGTTTCACCACCTGCTGAGGCAGATCTCCTCCACTTCACACCTCATCAAGGCAGCCTGGCCAGGCTGCCAGAGGCTGCCAATCAGAGAAGGGAACTGCAGATCTGAAGTTGGCAACTTTCAGGTAGAGTTTTAAAACTATTTACCTGAACTAGTTATATTAAATCCAACAATAGCAAGTTGCCTGATTTATTATAACTTTCAATATCATACCAGGCTCAAGGTATCTGATGCTCATGAGGACTTTGTAAATCTCCTTATTTTATTCTATGGAGGCCATTCACTACACTCAGGGAAACAAATTTGGCTATGTTACCTCACCAGGGCTTATAAAACAAAGTTTAAAAGGTCCCTGCTTATAGTTACATGGCACCCAACCCTAGGGGCACATAGGGCGCACATTAGGGGTTACATATGTAAAAATAAGGTATTATAAGACTTATTAAGTACTTTTAATTTCTAAGTCGAATTTGCATATAACTTTAGTTTAAAAGCAGCCAGAAAGGCACAGCTGCCTTAAAATGACACTGGGAACCTTGGCAGTGCACCTATGGGTGCACTACCTATGATGGCGTCCCTAAACCTACATGCCCTACCATATACTAGGGACTTATAGGTAGGTGGATACTGCCAATTATAATTAGCCTACTTTGCATATCCACTTTACACAGAGCACTGGCCCTAGGGCTAGTAAGCAGTAACTAGGGCCCAGTCAAGAGTCAGTAACCACCAGTATCTGTCCAAAACGTTCAGCGGTGACCAACACTTTATTTGAACATTCGCAACATATTCACACGTTTGTAAAAGAACTAAGGAAAAGCAATTTCAAAAGCAAATGAACCAGTGTTTGGGAAATAGGATGGCTCTGAGAAATGCCTCTCTGTTTATTGCATGTAGATAATAGCTACACGTACAACAGGATGCAATGTTTCAAGTCGTTGAGAAACACCCTGTGAAGTGAATTCCACCTCTTCTAAAGATACCATCCATGACATGTTGTTGTTGTAGATGAAGCCCATTTTATGCAGAAATAGTTTTATTTACATGTTTCCTGGCATTGTCTAACTGTGTATAGAATTCAATTGACCACTTCCATTTCTGCCTTTAGCATATGTTGGAAAAGTCCCATTAATTGTGCAAAGATAGGATTTACAGTACTACCCCAGTAAGGGTGCCTAGTTCATTGCCACCACAGTGTACAATCATGAGGTCATGGTGTTGGCAAACTGCAAAACTTTCAACCAAAGGCAGCAATTGATGCCACTTTAACCCTCTTTAGCTAACTCAATTAATGACCACATTAGACAAACCCAAGTCCCTCTCAATTCCACTGTTTCTAGCATACTCCCTGGCCCAAAACACAAACCTATGACCCACAATCCGCGATCTAACCATTTTGAAGGTAAGGAGGAGTAACACACAGGAGAAAGCTTGGGCTGAACGAGGCAGTTTTCAAAATGAAAGGATGTTAATGGAGGCACGGACACGTTTGAAAAAATTGATATTTGATTGGATGGTGTAATTATGCAGGTGGTTACAATTAGAAGGTGATTACTTAGAAAAAGGAACTATGGGGGTCATTATGTCCCTGGCGGTCATGGACCGCCAGGGCCGGGGACTGCGGATGCACCGCCAACAGGCTGGCGGTGCATCCAGGCCAATTCTGACCGCGGCGGTAAAGCCACGGTCAGAAAAGGGAAAACCGGCGGTTTCCCGCCGGTTTTCCCCTGGCCTGAGGAATCCTCCATGGCGGCGCTGCAGGCAGCGCCACCATGGGGATTCCGACCCCCTTACCGCCAGCCTGGTTCTGGCGGTTTTGACCCGTCGCACCCTTTCCACTCCGCCGGCTCCATTCGGAGCCGGCATCCTCGTGGAAGGGGGTTTCCCGCTGGGCTGGCGGGCGGCCTTCTGGCGGTCGCCCGCCAGCCCAGCGGGAAACTCAGAATTACCGCGGCGGTCTTTTGACCGCGCAGCGGTATTCAGACGGCGGCCTCCGCCGCCCGCCAAAGTCAGAATGAGGCCCTATATCTGCGACTGGCTTTGGTTAAAAAAATGTAATGCAAACTTTGATATGATGTTAATTGCAAACACTCAACCACATCAGCTGCAGTTGAGTTGGTGAGTAATGTGCTGCCTCTAGAATGTGTTTTGAACTTCTGACCTACTGCTTCAAGAGAGTGTTTTAAAGTTGGTTGCTATGGAAACTCTATTAAGTTACAAATAATCTGCAAATACGCCCAAAATTCCGACCAGATTGGACTTCTTTAGAGAAGTTCAAGAAGGGGTTACCAAACACTGACTATTGAGAAGTGAGTTAAGAAACGTGAAACATCAAAGGAACGTTTTGATTTCCTACTTTGACAGTATCACTGAGTGCAAAGTTGAAAAGATTGCAATTAATGGTCGCTATGTATGGGAGTGGTGTGCCATTTTTATGCATAGTTTTTACATTTCCTCTGATACTACAGTATAACTGACAACATCAAAAAAAAATACCTGATCAACCAAATCAATTTACTGATATGTGAATTGCAGTGCAGTTTAAAAGAAAATCTGATTGTAAACGTATGTGTGTGCATGAGGTTTATAAAGGTGTGCAGGATGTATACAAAAGTATTGTGAGTATATGAGATGATCTGTGAGTGGGTGTTTTTGTGGATTTATGAATGGGTGTGTGAGTGTCTCCGTGGATGCCTGAGTGAGTATGTGAGTGTCTGTCTGTGTCTGAATGTAGGAGTGTGATAAGTACTTTAATCAGGTGTTTCCCTAGAACTGTAGTATGTTCTTGTGTTGTTTTATTCTATGGTCTAGTTGGCATTAAATGCTCCTTTGTAAGCTTTGAACTTCTGTTTTACTATGTACCCCTGGGTAGATGTAGATAAGTCACAGGGCAGACTGATGTGTGCTTAGACAGCAAGGTATGCACTTTAAAGTCACACTCAGTCGTATGTGTACTTTGAGACCCACAGGCATAGTTAAATATGAAGTCTTTCAACCATACTGCAAGTTATATACATATTGACAAAAGCCTAGTTACTCTCCTAGCCTGTGAGAGAGAGAGAAAAAGAGGCATGTATATATTCAGTGACATGCCCATACACCACTTATGTATGCAGGAGTAATAAAAGCAGTTTCATGCACATATGTAAAACCCAACACTCAGTAATAGAGGCTGTAAGTGATGTATTCAACAACTTACATAGACATAAAGAGACTGAGATTTAGTTTCTTTCACATCCAGTGGCATAGCAGTGAGGGTCTGATACACTTATTTAGATGTGTACTGAAGTAGTGATACTCCTAATCACTCATCCAGAATAGTAGATCTTTAAACATGTGGCTTGCAGGCAGATGCACAGCTTGTGTATTCAGATTTACAGTCAACTTGAGTTGGCATTTAAAATGTCTTACCAAGCATTAAACTTTTCTTTTACTAGATATATATCACCCCCTAAGGTAGGGTGTAGGTAGGCTATAGCACGGAGTGTTATGTCCTTAGAAGGTAAGACATGCATTTTGCAGCTTCTGTGAGTCACAGGCACACTTTCAGACCCATATACCCAGCTAAACATTCAGGGCCTGATTACAACCTTGGTGGAGGAGATTCTTCCACCCCAAACATGACGGATATCCTGCCTGCCATATTACAAGTTTCTTTAGGTCCTATGGAACTTGTAAAATGGTGGGCGAGATATCCCTCACGTTTGGGATGGAATAATCCCCTCCACTAAACCCGTAATCAGGCCCCCAGTACAGTACCTACACTGCAACTCAAATACATTGCAGTACAAAAGCATAGAGGCACTCACTCACCCGGTCGGACAGAGGCTCTACACATTCAGTCATATCCCCATACAGCACGTATGTATCCAGCAGTAACAGAACCATATACCCCCCCCAGTACTCACTAATACACCCAGTAAGTAGTCCATACAGCCAGTTATATACACATATGGAGACACATAGAGATACTAAGGGGCATATTTATACTCTGTTTGCGCCGAATGTGCGTAAAAATTTTTGATGCACATTCGGCGCAAACCTTGCACCATATTTATACTATGACGCCCGACCCCGGGAACATCAATTCCTTTGTGTGCGTAATTTTCTGGATGCGGGAAACCGCCTTGCGTTAATGACATGCAAGGTAGGCGTTCCTGTCCAAAAAATGACTTTAAGGCCTGTGCACCTTAATTATACTCCAGCGTCATTTTGATGCACAGGAGGGGGTGGGCATTACAAAATGGCGAACAGCCTGATATGCGCCGTTTTTTAATGCCTGGGTGAGGGCAGGAGTTAACAGGCCTGTGGACTCACCTACATGGTCTCTGACCATGGAAGCAGTCCTTAGGTGCCCTTCCCTGCCTCCAGGGACACCTCCTGCCTCCGTCGCCCACCCCTGGAGGACACTCATGGATGGGGGGGACCCATCCCAGGTAAGTACAGGTAAGTAGAGGTAAGTGTAATTTTTTTTTTTTTTTTAAGTGGCATAGGGGGGCCGAACTTGGGCCTCCCTACATGCCACTGTGCCCAATGGCCATGCCCAGTGGAGAGAAGTCCCCTGGGCATGGCCTTTGGGCAAGGAGGCATGACTCCTGTCTTTGCTAAGACAGGAGTCATTTCAATGGGGGTTGTGCTTAAAAAAATTGCCAAGTCCTGTTAGAGCCATGATTTTTTACTCTAACCTGACTTGCACCATTTTTTGATGCACAACCCCCATTTTTCCCTACGCCGGCACTGCCTGATTTGAGTCTTTTTTATTTTACTCTGACCAGCCCGCAGCGCCGGCTAACGTCAATCCATAAATAAGGCGCCCGCCTGGCGCGTAGGAATGGCGTTAGCCGGTGGTAAATTTTTTGACGCAAACCAGCGCTGGCACTGGTTTGCGTCAAATAGTATAAATATGGTCATAAGAGAGCTAGTCATATAGCGACATAGTCATTTACACAACCAGTGACACACCCAGAGAGTGCCCAGTACATTTATTTAGATGTGTACTGAAGACCTGATAGTGCTATTCAACCATGCAGACAAGTAGCCCTTTAAAGATGTTTAGGGCCTGCTACTGCACAAACTGTGTGTGCAAATGTACTGCTAGGTCAAGTTAACATTTGAAATCTCTTGCTATGCCATAAATAATTTTTTCTTCATATAAGTACATCTAAGTTAGGCCGTATGTAGACATACACTGATGCATACACCAGCACACCCAGATACCCTCTAATGCATGTAAGAACACACCCAGGTTCTCACTGATGCATATTCCAACGCACAGAAGCACACCCACATGTGAAAACTAACATACCTAGCACAAACTGATGTATGAAGTAAGACATACAGGAAGACACTTATACATTCACTGACAAAGGTACACACTGATGCATAAACTAAGACATAAAGGCTCACACTCATGCATACACAAACACACCCAGGTACAGACATATGCATAGACTGTCACTCACTGATACACACTTATACATGCACTAACACACCTAGGTACATTCTGAAGGATATAATGATACAACCACACATACAATTATGCATACACTTACACACCCAGGTATGCACTGATGCACATACTAACACACCCAGTCACACACTGACCCATACAATAAGACACCCAGGTACACACTGATATATACACTGACATACCAAGACACACTCATGTATATACTAACACACCCAGGCACACACATATGCACACACTAACACAGCCAGGCACATAGTGGTGCATACACTGACACACCAGGCTCACACTTAAGCATATACTAAGACATCCAGGTACACTCTGATGCATATAGTGACACAGCCACAGATACACTAATGCATACACTGATACACCTAAGCACACATTGATGCACACACTAAGACACCCAATCACACACTAACCCATACACTAAGACACTCAAGCACACATTGATCCACACACTGACACACTAGGAAGACTGTAATACATATACTGACACACCCATGTCCATTCTAGTGGATAGAGTAGCACACTAACGCCAGCACTGATATATTCACATGTACACCCAATCAGAGTGATGGAGACACTGACAAATGCATACTAATACATATAATAACACACCAAATGGCACACGTATGCATTCACTGACAGACTCAGTCACACATCTCTCCATACAGTATCACACTCAGACACTCATTTATATATGCAGTGAGACACCCCAACACACACTGATGCACATGCTTAGACACCCAGGGACACACTAATGCATACGGTTGTGTACCTGGGCACAGACTGATGCATATGCTGACACAGGCAGTGACACAAAGATATTAAAATTTAAATTAAAAGAATAGTAGTGGCCATAATATAACAACATAACTGTTTATGTTGGCAGTTAAATGATTAAAATATGCAATTTAATAGTATGTTTTGAGAAGCTAAACATACTCATTTGTTTTTTTCATTCCAGAAATCTACTTCTACTAAAAAGAGACAATGCCAGAAGAACTGAAAGAAGAAATAAAGAGAAACAACCATACTCTCTTCTTACAACAGAGGAACAAAGGGAAGAAAATGTCGACAATGGGGTTGAAGAGCAAGTAAATAAAAAGTGAGGTTTCAGTTTAACTCTGAAAGAACAAAAAGGAAGTGACATTAAGAGAAATAATGTGTATAAGAAAGCAGATAGTTTGAAAAGAAGAAAGCGGCAGTATGAGGAAATAATAGTCAAAATGTTTTGTCTTGTAGTAGGGTAATTCAGAACTCCCTTCAAACTATGAAGCAGTTTAAAAAGAGAATAGACAGTCAAACAAAAGGAACATGTTGAGGCTGTAGTTGATAAGGCATTTGCCCTGAAGAGGAAGCTATTTATTTTTATTCTGAGCAGAATAAGAACACTGGATAAAACAGTGAGGAGAAGAAGCCAAAAGAAAAGACATGTGAATAGAAGTCATTTTTGTAAAATGTTTAGTGACAAATGGAAGCATACTTCCAATCCTTAGCCTTTTTTGATGAAGAAAGCTACTTTCAAGAGAGCACGTTAGTGCATGCAGTTGAAGCAACTGGTTGATGTTATGAGGTGAAGGATGGTACTCCCATTCCAAAAGAGGAAATGGTTCCTAGGAATGTTGAAGAAGTGATTTCTGAAGAGCTACATGGAAGGTGTAGGCAGATCCCAGTGTACAAATGGAACTGTAGCAGTATTTGGAGTGTTTGGTAGCAATCAATTGATATATTGAGAACTTTTCCACATAATTTCCAAGAAAAATCTGAAACAGAAAATTGGGATTTTGCAAGGATTAGATCCATGCAAAGTAAGAAAGTATACTAATTTACAGGTACATTTGCTACCATTTCTATCACAGAAAGTGTGCCGAAGCACCTTTCATCACTTCAGAATACTAACTGTTCACCACTCAAAAATGTGAATAGTCAGGAGGCTTTAAAACGTTTAAACTCCTGCCCTTTGTTTAGGAGAAATGAGTAGAGCTCATTTGCATGGTACAGTAGCAGAGGTAGAAACAGTTTGTGAAGATGTTCAGTCTTGTTTCTTTGGTCCTGAACAGGACTGAAAGGAAAATGAGGAGTGGGTAAGTGCAGGTGTAGAGGAACAGGACACAGGTATTACTGTTAATAACTTTGCAGAAGAAATTAGGAAGTTTAATGCAGTTTCTTCAGAGAAACCAAACTGTGTTTGTATTTGTTGTCAACACACTCACTACAAAAGACAAGCTCCTAATATTGTTCTGTACTCAAAAACTGAACAAGAGAACAGAGATAAGTGGAACAAGTTTGTTGTTGATTTGTTTGCAGAAGAGGAGTTGGCTTTGTCCACACAGCAATTTATATGTAAGTTCTTCTATGATAAGTTAGAGGATAATGAAATGCCAGCTAGAGTAGTACATAGCAAGTTAGAATTAGTTAAAATTCCACAAGAACTTCAAGATTTAAATATTTTTGAATCAATTCTCATACTGTGATACATCCCTTTCAAGCTATACTTCGTGTGGAAACAAAGGCTGGAAAATTACCTCCAATAGAGCTACAGAAAGGTCTTAAAGGATGTGTTGTGTACTATAGCCTTAGAACCCGCCGTAGCGGGCTCTACCGGCTATTAAAGGCCCGCTCCCCGCGTTAAATGCCCGAGCCGAAGGCGAGGGCATTTAACAAGGGAGAGGGACTTTAATAGCCGGTAGAGCCCGCTACGGCGGGTTCTAAGGCTATTAGAACATTCTGCCACTCAGGGCAGAATGTTCTATTAAAAAAAAAATGTTCACGGAGCCCGAGGGGATTAAAATCCCCTCGGGCTCCGTGAGGCTTTGTTCACAGCTGATGCTGTGAACAAAGCGAACATTGGAATGTTGGCGCTGCGGGCTTTTACCGGCCAGTAAAAGCCCGCAGCACTCCATTGTTTTCAATGGAGCCCCCAGCATTCCAATGTTCTAATTGCCATTAGATTTCAATCAGAAAATTGAAACTATAGGGGTACACAGAGATTTTTATGAACCACGGATCATTATAGTAAATTATGTTCCTACCAAGAGTAAAAAAAATCTGGCAAGAGTTAGTGGATGTTAAGAAAGTAAAAAGGCAACATTATACCTGGTGCAACATAATATTTTTTATACAAATATTGATGAGGATCAAGATATACATATATGGAGCATGAAACATTACCTTCAAGTGGGCAGATTGAAATAGTAGATTGATCCAGATCAGATGAAATTTATGGACACTACAACATCTATCCTTTGCATTAAAAAGAAGTTATTGGTGATGCTATTGACCTCTTTCAAATTAAACAAACAAAATGAGCTCCCATGAGTGTGTTGGAGAAAACTTTAGAGGCTCGCTGTTTTCCACAACTGTTTACCACTGGAGCAGGTGGCCACTATGATGTCCACCCCATACATATACGAGCAGCTGAATACAGACCAAACCAATTAAATTCAGAGAATCCTATATTTCTCCAGTAAACCATACACTAATGACAGGATTTAATCTTAAAAACTTCTCAACAAAATGTTTCATTGACAAAGTTCATGGAAAGGATGAAAAGTTAGAATACAGCTTGATTAGTTTGATGGCATGCCAACATGACACCGAGTATTGGTACCGTTGTCATGCTGAGCTGAAATGTATGTTGACAAACCTAGGTACACCTACTTGGTTTCTGACACTCAGGTGTTCTGAGTATGTGTGGAATGATCTGCTTGAATGTTTGAGAGAAGCAAACTCAGACATTATGGACATCAAAGTAAAGACAGCCAGAGAACCTTGCACCTTGGATCCTGCTAATGTTTGTAGATATTTTCACCTCATGTTTCAAGCCATGGTATCTTTCTTCTGCAACAAATTCTCCTCTTGGTGAAGTAACTGATTTATCTGGGTGTAAAGAGTACCAATCATATACCCATGCTGTTATTGTAGGAGGCTGGCCTGGTTTGTAGTTGGTACCTAAGGTATGTAAGGGACCTTATACCAGGTCCAGTTATCCCTTATTAGTAAGATGTAGGCAGTGTTCTAGTAGCTTAGGCTGTCTAGAGATAGCTGTAACAGTGCAGCTTAGGCTGAACTAGGAGACATGCAAAGCTCCTGCAATACCACTATAGTTACACAGTACTTATACACAATAAAAGACAATACTCAGGGTTGCCAAAAATAAAGGTACTTTATTTTAGTGACACAAGGCCAAAAATATCTTAGAGACAATACTCCTCCTGGAGGTAAGCATTATACACAATATATACAGTAGAGACCAAAAGCAGGTAAGTAAATAATCATAGAATAGTGCAAACAATAGAAAATACAATAGAAAGCAATAGGCCTAGGGGCAACAAATACCATATACTAAGAAAGTGGAAATGAGAATCACAAATTCCCCCTAGGCAAGTGTAGTGTGTAGAGGGGCGCTGGGAGTGTAAGAAAACACCAAAGGTAAGTAAAGTACCCCACCCCAGAGCCCAGGAAAGTAGGAGTAAAGTACTGCAAGTTTCCTCAGGACACACTACAAGTCGTGATAAGAGATATTGCAAGAAGCAAGCAGGACTGCAATCAACAAACTGTGGATTCCTGGACCCGAAGACCTGTGAAGAGAAGAGACCAAGTCCAGAAGTTGCAGAAGATTCCAGGAAGGCCAGGAGCCCCAGCCAACCTAGAAGATGGTGCAAAAGTGGACTCTCCTGTTAGAAGAAATGTGCAGAAGAACACCAAAGAAGATGGCTGTGGGTTCCTGCATGGTGCAGGAGATGTCCCACATTGAGTTGTTGGATGCAGGCTGTTTGCATTGCTGGATTCGTCCAACAAGCCTTGGTTCCAGCAAGTTTGTGGTTTGTGACAAAATGGTGCTGCCTGGACCCAGGATGGACCTGGGGGTCTCAACTCAGACTGAGGAGACAGAGGGGCTCTCAGCACTGGAGAGAACCCGCAGAAGACCAGGCAGCACCATGCAAAGTGCGGTTGGTGCAGCACAACAAAAGAAGGTCCCACGCTGCCGAGGGACAACTCAGCAAGTTGTGCATCACAGGATGGAGTGCTGGGGACCTGGGCTACACTGGAAGATGTGCACAGAAGCCCAAGGAGCTAGAGATGACGTGGTGCACAGGGGTCCTGTCACAAACCGGAAAGGGAAGCTCTTAACTTCTCCAAATTTGGACAGCTGGACCTTAGGACAATCTGGGTCATGTTGGTCCACCACCTATGTTCCAGGGAGCAAGCTCATCATCAGGAGAGGAGTCCCAGAGAACCACTCATTGTCGCAGAAGGGTGCCTGCAGGAGCAGAGAAGTGACTCTGTCACTTCACGGGAGATTCCGTCGGTTCTTCTGGTGCAGGGTGAAGACAGGGAGTCCTTGAGCGTGCACAACTTGGAAACTGTTACAACTGCTGGCTGGAGCTGACGTTGCAGGTCACAGGAGTTGTACGGGATACTTTGTTGCAGTTACAGTGGTTCGTGAAGCAGTCTGCGGTTGATCTGATAGTCAGAAGCTGAAGCAAAGGATGCAGAGGGTTCCTGGAGGAGTCTTGCAAGCTGAATCTGAGGAAACACCCAGAGGAGAAACCATAAATAGCCCTGAGAGGGGGATTGGCTACCTAGCCAGGTATGCACCTATCAGGAGGGGTCTCTGATGTCACCTGCTAGCCCTGGCCACTCAGAGGGCTCCAGAGTGTCCCCACACTTTGGCATCCAAGATGGCTGATGCCTGGGACACACTGGAGGAGCTCTGGGCACCACCCCTCGAGTGGTGATGGACAGTGGAGTTGTCTCTACCCTTTCCTTTGTCCAGTTTCATGCCAGATCAGGGACTGGGGGTCACTGAACTGGTGTAGACTGGCTTCTGCAAGGAGGGCACCATCTGTGCCCTTCAAAGCATTTCCAGAAGCTCTGGAAGGCTACCCCTCCCAAGCCTGTAACACCTATTTCCAAAGGGAGAGGGTATAACACCCTCCTCCCAAAGGAAATGCATTGTTCTGCCTTCCTGGGACTGAGCTGCTCAGACCCCAGGAGGGCAGAAACCCATCTGTGAGGTGGCAGCAGCTGGGGCTGCAGTGGAAACCTCTGAGAGCTGGTTTGGCAGCACTGGGGGTGTATGGTGGAGCCACCAGTATGCATGGGATTGGCCCCTCAATACCAAATTTAGAATGGGGGGACAATTCCATGATTTTAGACACCTCACATGGCCATATTCGGAGTTACCATTGTGAAGCTATATATATGTATTGACATATATGTAGTGTGTTAGACCTGACAGCCTTAGGGTGGTCACCCCTCCACTTTTTAGATACTGTTTTTGCTGGTTTTAAGACTCTGCACACTTTACCACTGCTAAAGTGGGCCTGCGGCACTGATTGTGCCATCCACTTAAGTAGCTCCTTAACCTGGTCTCAGGCCTGCCATTGCAAGGCCTGTGTGTGCAGTTTCACTTCCAATTCGACTTGGCATTTTAAAGTACTTGCCAAGCATAAAACTCCCCTTTTTCTACAAATAAGTCACCCCTAAGGTATGCCCTAGGTAACCCATAGTGCAGTCTGCTGTGTAGGCAAAAGGCAGGACATGTATCTATGTAGTTTACATGTCCTGGTAGTGTAAAATTCCAAATGTGTTTTTACACTGCTGTGAGGCCTGCTCCCTTCATAGGCTAACAACGGGGCCACCCTCATATACTGTTTGAGTGGTAGCTACTGATCTGAAAGGAGTAGGAAGGTCATGTTTAGTATCGCCAGAATGGTGATACAAAATCCTACTGACTGGTGAAGTTGGATTTAATATTACTATTTTAGAAATGCCAATTTTAGAAATTGGGCATTTCTCTGCACTTAAATCCTTCTGTGACTTACAATCCACGTCTGGCTGGGTTCAGTTGACAGCTCCCTTGTGCATTCACTCAGACACACACCAAACACAGGATACTCAGCCTCACTTGCATACATCTGCATTTTGAGTGGGTTTTCCGGGGATGGGAGGGTTGAGGGCCTGACACTTGCATGTCAAAGGACAGTAGCCTGTCCTCACACAAAGGACTGCCACATCCCATCCTGGATCCCTGGCAGACAGGATTGAACTGAAAGGGGACCTTGTGCACTTCTAGGCCACTCCTTGAAGTCTCCCCCACTTCAAAGGCACATTTGGGTATTTAAACAGGGCCTCTGCCCCTCCCAACTCAGACACTTCCTGGAGAAGGGAACCTGAACCAGAACCTGCATCCTGCCAAGAACTGCCTGACTGGCCAAAGGACTCACCTGACTGCTTTCTGTGAAGGACTGCTGCCTTGCTGTTGCCCTGCTCCCTTGCTGCTCTCTGGCTGTGGTGAGAAGTGTCTCAGGACCAAAAAGACATCATCTCTACAAGAAGGACTCCTTGTGCAGCAAAAGTCGACGCACAGCCTGCGAGAAACAACGCATAGCTGCACCGCAGTGAAAAATTCACCAGATGCCAAACCAGAAGAAGATCGATACAGCTCCAGCGTAGCAACTGGAAATTGGACGCACGGCCCACTGGATCGACGCACAGCTGAGCCAGAACAACGCAATCTGACTTTCTAAACTTGGTGTGGTGTATTTTTGTGGTGCTATACTGTGTTATTGCATAATTTATTGGACAAATACTTTACACATTGCCTTCTAAGTTAAGCCTGACTGCTCAGTGCCAAGCTACCAGAGGGTGGGCACAGGATCATTTGAATTGCGTGTGACTTACCCTGACTAGAGTGAGTGTCCTTGCTTGGAGAGGGGGTAACATGACTGCCAACCAAAGACCCCATTTCTAAGCTAGTGCACACGTGTAATGGTATCCCCGCACTAACGAAGTCTGGTGAATAGGCCCTGAACAGCGTGGGGGCACCTTTACTAGTGCAAGGGTGCCCTCACACTTAGTAACTTTGCACCTAGCCTTCAGTAAATGAAGGTTAGACATATAGGTGACTTATAAGTTACTTAAGTGCAGTGAAAAGTCCCTTGAAACAGTGTGTGCACTATTTCATCAGGCTGCAGTGGCAGTCCTGAATAAATGTTTGTCTGAGCTCCTTATGGGTGGTAAAAGAATTGCTGCAGCCCATAAGGATCTCCTGGAACCCCAATGCCCTTGGTACGTAGGTTCCCTATACTAGGGACTTATAAAGGGGTCCAGAGTGCCAAATGGAATTGGAATCTAAAGTCAGCAAACTATAGTGAGTAATTTGGAAGTAGAGAGAGCATAAGCACTGTAGTAGTGGTTAGCAGAACTTCAGTGACACAGTTAAGCATTACTGACAATACACACATAGGCAATAAACTATGAGCACTGGGGTCCTGGCTAGCAGGATCCCAGTGGGATAGTAAAAACACACTGACACACACTCACAAACAGGCCAACAGTGGGGGTAACCACGCTAGAAACTGGCTACTTTCTCACAGTTATGGATAAAAGATGCACCAAAAATTTGGAACAGCATGCACCATCCCAAAACACAGTGGTAAAAAAGTCCTAAGACAACAAGTTTTGCACTGTCAAACTAATTGATGTGGCAAGCACTTTCAGCAAAAATACAGATGCAAAGGTAAATTTTACACAAGACATCTTTTTGGATTCCCACGACATATCATTTCACAAGGAAGAGTGACCAGCTTTTATCTGCTGTTAGACATACACTGACACAAAAATCATCAAAAAACACATACAACCTGAGAAGAACAGAGGCCTCCAAATATATTATTCGCTGTAATTATTGGCTATAATCCAGTCATTCTGAAAATGTGGAATGCGAACATGGATATACAGTTTGTTGCAGACAACTCCATTGCTGTTGCTTGTTACGTCATTTCATATATTAAAAAATCAGAGAAAACAGGGATGAAGGAGATGTGGGCGGAGATACCTGCAGAATTGAGTCTAACGAAGAAATTTTATAGCTTCAGCTTGAATATGCTTTCCCATAGAGAGATAGGGTCCTATGAGTCCTCTCATCAGTTGAGCTTGACTAGTTTGTTATCAAAGTCAAGGGAAATCATTTGGGTGAGTCTAGGCCTAGCAAGCACATGAAATAGAGTGTTGAAGTATTTTCCGGATATTCAGTATCTAGCAGAGTTCGACCCGGAAAGTACAGAAATTGTGAAATCAAATTGGTTGGATATAGACTATCCAAGAAGTTATCCACATCTACATAATGTGTGCCTTTATGACGTACTTCAACACCTCAGAAATAGAAGCAATGTAACAGAAAACATAGAAAGGAAATATGCAGTAGTTGGATGTGATGTGAGAGTTGTTTGGTGAGACATACCAAAGGAAATCTAATTAACCATAGAAAACATATTGCCTGATTTAGAACTCAGCAGATGGGTTACTCTGTCACAACCGTGACAGATATTCTGTCCACAGAAACCTAAATCCTATTAAATTTTTTGGGGATTTAGATTTCAGGAACAGGATATCCATCACAGTTATGATGCAGCAATCCATTTGCTGAGTTCTAAATCAGGTCTTTAGTGACCAAGTTCCAGACACAAAATAGTTTTTCTATTTGGCACTTCTACAAGTGTTCAAACCTTGGTATGCTGATTCAGAATTACTTGGAGTCTATGGCTGCTATGAAGATTTTTTCAAAGCTGTGAAAGACATCATTCAGTGTTCAGTATTTCCAAACTACTTGTACATGTTAAATGTGGTGTTTCAACAGTAAGATATGATTGCTTCTGAACTAGCTAAGGAGAGCTTACAAATCAGCCAAAGTTCTGAACGTCTGAGTCAAGATGCTCTTGGACAATCAATTATTGAAAATTACACCACAGTAGCCACGAATGAGGTGGAAAGTGCAATGGAACATGCAAGACAGGAAAGTGTTGATTTCAAACACTTAGTTGCACAATTGAATGATAAACAGAAAGAAACTTATATTGTGGTAAATAATAAAATAGACCATGGATTCCTGGGTGGGAAGAATCTATGTAAACATTGGTCAAGTTGGCACAGAGAACAGCCTTTTAATTAAACTTGTCACATGCAGAGGACTACAGAATAACATTTATGATGTGAAGTAACAGCACCGACTGGGTTACTGCACACAACATTAAAGAAATTACTTTATATCGACAATAACATGACCATAAACTGGAATACCAGACATTATGTGATGAAGCTTGTCATGAAGTATCAAGAGTATTGATGAAACTGAAGTTTTTAATCATTGAGGTGATCATGGTTTAAAAATTAATTCTTGCCTAATACACTTGAGGATGCAACAGATTTTAAAAACAGAGTTTAAGGTACAGTTTGAAGGAAAATACTTATTTGTCTTCGGTGACCTACTGCAACCTACTCCTGTCAGAGGACAGCCTGTTTTCAAGACACTTCTCCATAATAAAACACAAAACTCAGGAAGTATTGGCAATTTAAACATTTGATTAAACTTCCAATACAAGGAACTACTGAAAAATATGTGTGAAGCATCTGACATACAATACGGAAATATCGTGAAGGACATTAAAGTAGGAGTTCTGACAAAGGAGGGTACCTTAGACAGTTGACTAATCAATAAACAATTTTCATCTAACAACATAGCAGCACAACTAATGCACAATTTCATTGACTAAGGAAAATCCATAGTCTTTTTAATGCCTACACAAGAGTGCTTCAATTTTAAGGAACAATTACTGAAACTGTAGAAAGAAGAAATTTTGGAAATTACCGCTATCCAATGTGGCCCTGCAGCCAAACCCCACCTGTGGTGGTGGTTTGAATACCATAATGTAAATACAATTTTTCAACATTAAAAATAACAGAGAAACTCACTAAACAAAACACAAAAGTTACAAGAACTTTATAGCTAGGAAATAGAATATAAAAAACATAGAAATTCACTTAAAAAACAAAGGTGACAGAGACGTTATATTTAGGAAATAGAATAAAAAAACAGAAACTCACTGAAAAAATCAATGGTTACAGAGGTGTTATAGCTAGGCCCAGATTTTACTCATGCAAAATAATAGTAATTCAGCAGTTATAGTTACCTGACCTAACTATAACTTACGCCCTCACAATGCACTGCTTATGACCTCACATATTATATCACTCACGATATAGTCAGTAATATCACTGATGACATCATTGATGACATCTCAAATAAACAGCCCCACGGACCGCCTCCTCCCTGGGCAATTCAATAAATTCAAGTGAGGCTACCTGGCCTCCGCAGCCCGGGAGACCACCACCTCCCTGGGTGTTTTTTTCCTTTTAATGGGGGGCTCCATGACCCCACCACAGCCCTGGGGACCGCCACCTCCCAGGGGTTGAAATACATTAAAGTGTTATGGATGGTGGGCCCCAGGGACCATCATCTTCCTTGGGAAAAATTAAACATTGGAAGGGGGCTGTGTGCCCCCCCTTGTTGAACCATGGATGGCCCTTGGGACTGCCACCCCCTGGGCCAGGTCCTGCTGCCTCCCAGGTGCCCACCCTCAGGACAAAGCTGTTTGCTTTTGCTTGTTGGGAGCTGACAGCTTCCACCAAGAAAAAGCAAACATGACAAATATGCGTGCAGGGAAACAGATGCAAACATTGCTACCACAAGCAGGGAGCTACTGTTCAAAACAGCTCCCTGCTTGAAGGAGAAATGCTGGCTCCCACAAGACATGGAGACCTGATTAAGAACACAGGGCCTGGAGGCTCCCACCGTGGTCCTGCCACTTTCTCTCTCTCTTGCTTCCATCCCATTATAGAATAGAAGAGAGAGAATGATTTGAATGTGGGAAAGAGTTACCTGGGCCTAGTGGTTCAGGTCTCTGACCCCTACATCAATGGTTGAGGGTTTCAGTTCAGATATGTCAGTGGTCATTTCCCTGCTTCAATTTTCTTTCCAACTTCAAATTTTTAAGGAACATATCAAAAAGTGATTGCACTCTTTTTACTTGACAAATACATTTTACTTTTCAACTTGTCTGGAAATATGTCATTCTAAGTATATCCTTCATTAAACAGCTCCCTCTCCCTCTATCTTTCTCTTTCTCTCCCTCTATTTCTCTCAGTCTCTTCTCTAATTTTCTCTCTGTCTCTCAACCTCCCACTTTCTCTCACTGTTGAACCTGGCCCTTTTTGAAGGGTCATCACCTCCCCTCCTCTGCAGTAAGGAACCAGCGTCACACCGGATCCAGGGACACTTCTCGTCCCTGCCTCCATGCAAGGGCTTGTTTTCCCATTTGCCAAAGGTACTGTACCTGAGAGTCCATGCAAGTCCGTGACCGGCGCCGTTCTCCTCGTGACTGGTGTCCGATTGTTGGGAACGACTCTGTCAACACATTGCGATAGCCCCAGTGGAAGCTATTGTGTTTCTGAGCACTAAATTGATGTTGAAAATTTGTATCTTTGCTTGTGTATGTTGATTTTTGTTGTTTTGGTCTTATTTTACTCAGATAAATATTGACAAATTTTCTAAATTAGTGTTTAGTGCTTTTGTGGTATTTTTACTGTGTTACTGTGTGTGTTTGTACAAATACTTGCATATTGCCTGACTGCTTGTGCCAAGCTAACAAGGAGGGGAGCAGGGTTTATCCTAGGTGTTTATCTCCCTTACCCTGACTAGAAAGAGAATCCCTACTTGGACAGTCTGTGAACTGACTGCCAAACATAGACCATATTTCTAATGTTGGTGATCAGCGGTGAGGATCGGACTTGTATTTTTACTTGACATAAATTGATTGGTGTACACTACCATTTCAGCACAGACACACTGTTTTTTTCTCTTTCTGTTTTTTGCAGCTCTCAAGTTCGGGCTACAATCATGGCTCAGTCTAGTGAGCGCACAAAGGTTGTGAGTGATGTGGAGAAGGTGGGGATACCAGCATTGCCTGTGGGGTGGGGTGCCAGCCTGAAAGGTGGAAGAGCTCCCTCCAAAGCAAGCAGCAGTGTTTCATCTCCAGGTCTGTCACAAGAGGAGCTGGAGCCAGGAAACTCGAGTTGGAGCAGCTTAAGCTCAGGTTAAAACAGGAGAGGGAAAAGGCTTTTGAGAATATTGGACTGGTCGTGGAGGAGGAGAAAGCTCTTTTAGCTCAGGAGTGCAGTCTGACGGAGCTGGACCTGAGAGCTAGGAGGGTTGGGTCCAGCACAGATGGTGACCGCAAAAGTGTTGCATCCAGTACTGAGGAAGAAATGCACATGGAAGGAGACTTGGGCCCATATTTATACTTTTTGATGCAAAACCAGCTTGCGTCATTCCAGAGCGGCAGCTGGGTGCCAAATGTATGGAATCCTGCAAGCCGGCGCAAAGGGTGGGCTAGCATCTGGGAAAATTGCGATAGCCGGGTGGGGGTGGCCGTACAGGGAAAAGGGGTTTTGCCTCAAAAAATTATGCTAGGCTGATTAGAGGCAAATAAAATGCAGTTAACCAGCCTAGCGTAATTTTCTGATGCAAAACCATCCATACCAAATGACTCTTGTCTAATAAAAGACGGGAGTCATGCCAGCCACACAAATGGCCAGCAGAAGGGATAAGGGTTCCCCTGGGCATGGCCATTGCACCCAGTGCCATGTAGGGGGGCCCATTTCAGGGCCCTCAATGGCACTTTTCAAAATGTTTTAAATAATTATCTCTACTTACCTGGGATGCCCCCCCCCATCCTCTGGTGTCCTTTTGGTGTGGGTGGGAGTGTTCCTGGGGCTTGGGGGGGGGCACCAGTGGGCCCTTTCCATGTTGTTTGACCATGGAAATGGGTCCACAGGCCCCCTAAAGTCTGATCTGACCTAGGCATTAGATAATGGTGCTAAGCAGGCTTAGAGCCATTATTTAGGCTCGCCCCCCCCCCCGTGCACCTTTTTTGCACGGGAGGATAAATAAGGCGCTAGGGGCTTTGAGTAATTTTTTGGATGGGAACACCAACCTTGCATCTTATTGATGTAAGATGGTTTCATGCATCCAAAAAATGACTTTAACTCCAATATTTTGACGTTAAACAGGTCTAGCGTCAAAATATAAATATTGAGTTAAGTTTGCTGTGAAATTGCGTAAACAAGTGATGCTAGTTCAGCGCAAACAGAGTATACATATGCCCCCTTGTTGTCCAACTTGAAGGAGGGGAATAACATACACTGGAAGGTTCAGGTTTATGAGGTAGCTCCAGTGGTGTGCAGTGTTCCTGAGGTAGATTGGGGAACTGGCATGGGGAGACATATTCCTAGTGGTGGAAGGGATCCTCTACTGGCTCTAGGTGAGAGTGACAGGGAGAGGGGTTCCCCCCGGTAGAAGTCCTGGAAGTGAAGTATGGAGACACCTCAGAAAAGGATGGGTTGAGTGTCAGGGACAGTTAGATACTGTCTCACCACTCTCAGGAGGGCATGGGTGCTTTTTCAAGGCAGATGGTTGGCCGCAGGGCCCGGCCTCCACCCTCAGTGCGCACGGCTGGATGTCATGCATGGTATGGGGTTGGGTGGTTATGGGGTCCCTACGGCTAACCCCCACTGTGCACAGCTGATGGATGTCAAGCTGATACTGATACTTGAACCTGGTTACCCAGTTACAAAGTCTACAGCTCTGGCCATAACCCAAATCCTCTCCCCTATGTGAAATATATAATAAAGTGATCAACTGGATAAAAAAAACATATAGATAGCAAATAATTCAAAAGTGCGTTGTCAGTATTTAGAAACTCAGAAAATATGTCTGCATTTTAGTTTTTGAGACTACTAATCATAATTTCAATGGAAATAAGACCCTCTCATTTTTACAATTTCTAAAAGAAATGCTTTAGGTTTTACAGTTTTGATTACATCAATATGACATCAGCATTTGTAATAAATATAGAGTGTTAGCAATCTAGTTGTTCCCCTAGATATTACATCACTCTTGACGTCTTCTATAACATCATTCATAATACCACTGTAACATTTGCAGTAAAGCTATTGAAGGAAAACCATGCATGGCGAGGGTGCAAAAATGTAGTCACTGAGCCCCACAGCCTCAACACCCAGCAGGCCCAGTGGTGTGTCACTTGCTGCTGGTTGCGTAAGGCACCATTACATCGGTGTATACACTGTCACACTTACCCTCAGTGCCTGCCAAATGGCTGCAAGCATGTGGGAAGTTGGTGCTGCACCTAGAAAATTCATGCAGCCATTTCTACCCCATTGAAGATGGGAGATGCCACACACCTGCCCGTCTGTGTTGCCACCATGGGATGAGGTGTAGAGGGCACTCGTGCTGCCTGCATCTCCCATTGGGAGTGGGACTGTACCCTGGAGTCGAGGGTCAGGAGGGAGTTGGACTGGGATAGGAATGGGAAGGAAACCGGAGCACAGACAGAGAGGACAGGCCAGGAAAGGAATACAAAAACACAAAGTACAAAAGTCACAGAAACATGATATTAACACACAAATAAGCAGAGGAAAGTGAGAATGTAACACAATAAGAGTAAAAAAGTTAGGATTGGTTTCTTGTGCTAACTATAGCTGATGAATTACTGTGTTTTATTACGTTAACAGATTGCGTTGTTACTGAGCATTTCCCTTAACTATAGCGTTACTGTTAGACCTGACAGCCTTAGGGTGTTCACACCCAACTTTTTGCCTGCCTCCCTCCACTTTTTGGACACTGTTTTGCTGGCTTTAAGACTCTGCACACTTTACCACTGCTAACCAGTGCTAAAGTACATATGCTCTCTCCCTTAAACTTGATGAACATGGTTCATACCAAATTGGCTTATTTAATCTACCTGTAAGTCCCCAGTAAAGTTCATTACATATGCCCAGGGCCTGTAGATTAAATGCTACTAGTGGGCCTGCAGCACTGATTGTGCCGCCAACATAAGTAGCCCCTTAGCAATGCCTCAGGGCCTGCCATTGCAAGGCCTGTGTGAGCAGTTTCACTGCCACTTCGACTTGGCATGTAAAAGTACTTGCCAAGCCTTAAACTACTTTTTCTACATATGAGTCACCCCTAGGGCAGGGTGCTATGTAGGTAAAAGGCAGGACATATACGTGTGTAGTTTATATGTCCTGGTAGTGTAGAACTCCTAAATTTGTTTTACACTCCTATGAAACCTGCTCCTTTCAAAGACTAACATTAGGGCCACCCTCATATACTGTTTGAGTAGTAGATTCTACTCTGAAAGGAGTACCAAGGTCATATTTAGTATGGCCAGAATGGTAGTACACAATCTTGCTGTCTGGTGAAGATGGATTTAATATTACTATTTTGGAAATTACACTTTTAGAAAGTGAGCATTTCTCTGCACTTAAATCCTTCTGTGCCCTACAATCCACTTCTGGCTAGGTTACTTGACAGCTCCCTTGTTCACTCCACTCAGACAACCCCAAGCAAAGGATGCTCAGTCACACCTGCACACATCTGTATACTGAATGGGCCTCCCTAGGCTGCAAGGGTGGAGTGCCTGACACTTACATTTGAAAGGACAGTGGCTTGCCATCACACAATGGACTGCCAAACCCCCTCTTGGGATCCTGGAACTGAAAGCGGACCTGGTGCACTTAAACCACTCTTTGAAGTCTCCACCACTTCAAAGGCACATTTGAGTATTTAAACAGGGTCTCTGACCCTACCAACTCAGACACTTCTGGACAAGATACCACTGGTGAAGAAACTCTGAACCAGAACTTGTAAACTGCCAAGAGGAGCTGCCTGGCTGTCCGAAGGTCTCACCTGACCATTTTTCTGCAAAGGACGGCTGCCCTGCTGTTGCCCTTCTGTGTGCTGCCCTCTGGCTCTGCTGAGAAGGGCTATCCAAGGGCTTGGATAGAGCTTGCCTCCTGTTCCTTGAAGTCTCAAGACCAAAAAGACTTTCTCCTGCAAAGAACTCCTTGTGCTGCGAAAATTCGATGCACAGCCTGCCAGAAACTTTGCACAGCCTGCATTGCGGTGAGAAAATCACTGCACGCTGAACTGGAACTACCAAGAGGAGATCGACACAGCTCCAGCGCTGCATCCGGAATTTCAATGCATGGGCCACTGGATTGACGTAGCTCCCGTGACTTCGTCCTGCACGCCCAGGATTTCTCCATATTGTCCCCTGGGCGACCATATACCCCGCAACACGAAGAGAATCTAAGTCTTCGTGCCGGAAATCATCAAAAGGCCCTGACTGCGTGGTAAAATATTGACTCATCGTATGTGTGTGCCCGGAGAAACAGACGCACACCTTCCTGTTTTCAACACATCTCCCCCTTTGTGGCCCCTTGCTGATAATTTAAATGCAAACCAGGTAGTCTGTGCTTGCAAGAGACACTTATTGCTTTTTAAGAACTTAAGACTATTTTTTATCATTCTCTAAAGTGATATTTCAACATGTACTTATGAAATCTTGACCGTTTTGACCTGTATTTATTTTTGTGGTGTTACAGTGTGTTATTGCATGATTTATTGCACAAATACTTTACAAATTGCCTAACTGCTCAGTGCCAAGCTACCAGACGGTGGGCACAAGATAATTTGAATTGTGTGAGAATTACCCTGACTAGAGTGAAGGTCCTTGCTTGGACACGGGGTAACCTGTCTGCCAACCAAAGACCCTATTTCTAACAGTTACTTTAACCTTTGTTTTTTCAGTGAATATATATGCAAAAAATACACACTTACTTTAAATATTCTTACCTTTCCTTAGGATGCATGATGAAGATATACTTGTGGTAAAGGAATGCATAATAAAGGCATCTTTTCTTGTTAAAGGCACTGCGTGGTAAAGGATGCATGGTGAAAGCTTTCTGTTGTAAAGATATCATTGTAACAGCTGTCTCCCTTTTCTGCTTCCTTCTTTTCATTCTGGTTTTCAGTCACATACCCTAGCTCCATTGTAAGTGTAGACTGCCTTTAGATTTTATTACAATTGCTGAGTGCGATAATAGTCATCACCCTCCCCTGATCTGCAAGTCATACATCTGCACCTCAGCAAGGCTATATTCAACCCTCCCAAGGTTGGTTAAATGAGCGCCATTAAAATGGGTTAAAGGGTCATCTGTTATAAATAACGCATTGAATGTCAGCAAGTGCATCATGAACCATTATACCAAAAATTACTTATTATTATAAATGCTAAACTAAGAAGCAGTGAGTATGGAATGTGGTGGGTAAATCAAAAGAGACAGTGTGGAAATCTGCGTCGGCAGAGGATTGAATTGTGTAGCACATGTCCCTTTAAAAAATTGTTAACCTGCTCTACACTCAACATAATATATCTTGGCAAAAGTACAGGTTAAAAAGTAGGATGCTTGAAATAATGTGTGATACATGATGAAAAGACTTGAGGAATAAATAATTAAAAACATAGGGCACAATGAAAAGAGACATTTCCGCCACGGTGACAGCCGCCAACATACCGCCACGGTGGGGAATATCCATTTGCCACATTATGACACACACACACACCAATCTGACAGAATACTTCCACATACACAAATCCGCCAGCCCAAAGGTCAGTGCTAAAGTGGTGGTACGAACACCCTCATACCGTTACGCCAACAAAACAACGCCCACTTCATCATGACCCACAAATCACAGCGGCGGACATTCCACGGCGGTAAACCATTAGTGACACATACCGGTGTGCTCAGAATAGACACCCAAATACTAAACTGCACAACATTGACCAATACAAAAAACACACACCGGACACTCATACACAAATCACACCCACCCACCCACAGCACTATAAAATACACACACCCACATCACCCACAACCCTTTACAAATACAAATTATTGTCACCGGACTGACACTAAGACCACTGCGACAACTAGTCACACTCACCACATACACCCATACTTCCCTCATGCACCCACTACACACACCCAACCACAGTACCCAACACCCACACACTTACACACACTACACAACACCCATGTCCCCACAAAGGCACCCCGTTTCACAGATGAGGAGATGAGGGTCATGGTGGAGGAAATAGTCAGGGTAGAGCCACAGCTATTTGGAACACAGGTACAGCAAATATCCATTGCCAGGAAGATGGAGCTATGGTGGACAATCGTGGACAGGGTGAACACCGTTGGACCGTATCCAAGAACAAGGGACGACATCAGGAAGAGATGGAACGACCTACGGGGGAAGGTACGTTCCATAGCAGGAAGGTACCAGCTCACCATAGAGAGGACTGGCAGTGGACCCCCACCCCCTCCCCCACAGCTCACAGCATGGGAGGAACAAGTCTTTGCAATATTGCATCCTGAGGGACTCACTGGAGTTGCCGGAGGACCGGACACTGGTGAGTCAATAGTTATTACTTATCAACCACCATACCTGCATTCCATCTCACACCATCACTCCCATCATTCCACTCCATCCCACACACGTTACCCTCAATTTTATAACACTACAATAAACACCCTTGAACTCAACTTGACTGATTTTATTTTAGGTGTTGAGAATGTGCTTTCAGGGGAACAGTCACATCTGGAGCAAATGGTACGAACACTGTGATAGCATACAATTAATGACTTGTAACTGTCTGTAATAATCACATCAGGACACTGCTGTCATATCACCAACATCTATAAAATGGCAAGCCATAGGTGACAGTAAGTTGAGAGGCAAAGGCAGTGAAAGCCATCATGCTACAGTCACACAGATGATATCAATAGTCAGAGCAATGATCAGTTCCACTGTCTCCCCTGTGTGTCATTGGAAGCATTGACGTATAACTGATGTTCTGTTGTACACATCCTCATCCTCTGCCTCCTTACCCTCACTGCCCTCAGGGTCCACTGCTGCCACAAGGGCATCTCCAGTCTCCTCCTCCTGCAGAAAAGGCACATGTTGTCTGAGGGCCAGGTTGTGCAACATGCAGCAAGCCACTACTATCTGGCAGACCTTCCCGGGTGAGTAGCACAGGGGTCCACCTGTCAGATGGAGACCCCTGAACCTGGCCTTTAAGAGGCCGAAGGTCCTTTCGATTGTTCTTCTGGTTTGCCCATGTGCCACATTATAATGGTTCTTAGCCCCTGTCCTGGCATTCCTCACAGGGGCCAGGAGCCACGATCGGTTTGGGTAGCCAGAGTCACCTGCAAGTATTGAAGGACAGGACAAACATTATCCTAAAACAATGCTATGAGGATAACACCTGAAGACATACACTGACATACAGTGGGTGGGGACTCTGGCTCACCTATTAGCCACACCCTGTACCTCTGTAGTTGGTCCATGACAATGGGGATGCTGCTATTCCTCAGGACAAAGGCGTCATGCACCTACCCAGGATACTTGGCAGTGAGGTGGGAGATGGATTGGTGCGCCAGGCACACCATTTGCACATTCATTGAGTGAAAACTCTTCTGATCCATGAACACCTGTTCATTGTGGTAGGGGGGATTAACTCAATATGTGTACAGTCAATCGCCCCAATAATATTGGGGATATGCCCCATTGTATAGAATCTTGCCTTCAGAGTGGACACATTTTCCACCTGGGGGAAAACAATGTAGCTGCACATGTGTTTCACCAGGGCAGACAAAGACCTTGTCAGCATGATTGAGAAATGGATCACTGATAGCACTTGCACAAGAGGGGAGATCCCAGTGGGATGACGGATGGCTGATATCAGGTCAGGCTCCATTTGGGCACACAGCTCTGTGATTGTGGCTCTGTCCGGTCTATAGGTGAGTATAATGTTCCTGTCCTCCAGCGTAGCCAAGTCCACAAGGGTTCTGTACACGGGGGTTGTCTCCTCCTCCTATTCATCCGCAATGGTAGGTATCTAATGGACAGAAGAGTGAGCAGGCTGTCACAATTTAAACAATGGAACCACAACCTCAGTGTACATACAGTATCAATGTAATGGGACAGTGGGAATGGCAGTGTGTGTGCAATTTTAGGCAATGACGAAGTTATGGTTTATCTGATCGTTGTCCACCACCTTGAAATGGCGACCGTCTGTCCTGTATCTTGGGACAGGTGGAAATGAGGTAACTCTGCCGATGTTGGGTGTCGTGGGGGAAGGCGGTCTTGCACCGCCGTGCAATTCCTCATTGGCTAATATGGGGCTCTATGGAGTACAGTTGCCAATGGGGATCAGCACCGGCGGTGACGGTGTACACCATCGCGGACGTCACCGCAATTTCTATCTAAATCCTCACTTGTTTCCAGACTTTCCACAGGACAACACCTACACTGCGTGTGCTGCTGTGACCTGTGTCTGGAACCTACCATGGCCTGTGTGACTGGGAAAGGGACTCTGCCTCCATTTCGGAGGAGTTTGATCGACTGGTGGATGGGGTCCTACCCCAGTATGGACTTCTGTATGGGCCTCCAGACCAACAGGTGAGCACACCCTGGGCACGATGCATGTGGGAAGGATGCATGGAAATATGTATGCAAGCATTGTGTCATCGGGGGGTAAATGTCTGGTGGCAGTGTACATGATAGGCATTGAACGATGGTGGGCCATATGTGTGACAGGCTGGATTGTATGTGTAATGATGTCCTCCTGTCTGCATTCCCTCTGCAGGTCTGCGCCCATCAAAAGAAGGGATTGTGGCGTGCCATCACCAAAGACGTGCGGATCCTGAGGGTCTATAGCAGATGGAGCACCCACTGCAGGAAACAGTGGGAGGATCTGAGACGCTGGGCACGGAAGACCGCAGAGGCCCAGCTGGGGATGGCCTCTCAACGAGAAAGGGGTGCCTGTCGGAGCCTGACCCCCCTGATGGCCCGCATACTGGGGTGGCCTACCCAGAGCTGGTCGGGAGCTTGAGGGCATCACAGCAGCCTCAAGGGGGTGAGTATAGTGGGCGTTACTACAATAATTGGTAAGTGGCATGGGATGCGGGTGGTGCGTGTGAGTTAGTGTGTGCCCCTTAATGCCAGTACAGATATTGCAGCGTGATCCAGCTCAAGGGTAAGTGGTGTTTGGCAAATGCAGGTCGCCAAGGTTGCTTGCATTCCATGTCAGTCAGGGCTTTCTGGGTCCCAGGAGGTGTGCAGTTGGTGGTGTTTTGTGCCTCATCTTGCTGTGGCATCTAGCCAAGTCAGTGCCAGTGCCAGTGCAATGCATAGTGCTCAATCCTGATCCCTATGAGTGATGGCGCTGTGTATGCCAACTGTGGTGTTGGTGCTGTAATTGACCCTGTGTTTCCTTCTCTATTTACCCCCTTTTTCCTTCTGTCATCCTGTCCATGTATGCATTAGCATCATCTGGTGGAGGAGCAAGGGGAAAGGCAACAGATGGACCTGCATCCCACAGGACCCAGGAGGCAGAGTCCACTGACGCCGAGGGAACCAATTGGACGGAGGGTGAGGGGAGCACCACGGCGGAGACATGAGGTGACAACACAGACTCTGATACCTCCTCCGATTGAAGCTAACTGGTGGTGCCGGACGCCTCTGTGACCACCCCAGCTACAGGTACAGCAGCACCCTCTGTACCAGCACCGGCCTCCTAGTAGCCCCTTAGTGAGTTGCCTGTGCCGGATCACCCATGAGGGTGGGCATCTCCTTTGCCCCAGGCACCTCAGACCCTGCCCCAGTGAGCCCTGCTGCCCTGAGTGAGGAGGCTATTGAACTCCTGAGATCAATCTCTTTAGGGCTGTCAACCATTGTGAACGCCAACATTATCAGTGATTGAAGCAAGTGAAGTGGATGGAGTATAAGCCAATCTCACTGCTCTGTCCATGCTTAGTTCATGAGCGATAGGCCTGTCTCTTTGTCAGGTGTACATCTAATGTTCATCAAGACAAGTGAAAGATTGTCTAGCCAGTTCAAACCAACAGAAGCGCAAACTTTGGCCACTTTGCACTATTATGGTCACATTCATCCTATCAACCACTCTGGTGGACTTAGGATGATAACTACAATGGAACCACTGCTCAATTTGGAGAGCAATACAAATAATTTGCAAAATCACATTTTTAAAATGGGAGCTACATTCTGTCTCAATAGAATTTGGCAGTCCAAATTGCAAACATCAATACCATTAACAAAAGTTTAGCAAGTGTAAGTCTAAGACAATCACTAAAATATATTTCAAGCTAGTGCAAACTGGCATCTCCACAAAATCTGCTTGGAGTCTTGCAATAGTCCCTCTGATTTACAAATGTGGTTCATCATAGATATTTATTTTCTCTGTCCACCGAACAATGCACACAAACTCTCAGCAACATTTCTGAAATCTGCACTTTCCCAATATTACTTAAAAGTCCTCACCACGGCATTTCATCCTGAATGCAACTGTCCACTGAAGTATCTGGTCATGGGATATGGCATTGCATCAGGTGGCGCACAGTTACATTCACAGCTAATATAGAACCCAATTTTCCCAGTTCTTTTTCTCAACTGCTGTGGCTTCCTCATCAAGGTCTCTTTACTCAAAATGGAATTGAACTCAACAAGAAATAATTCACATTTTCTTGAAATTGCATGGGATCTATTCTTGAGCCAGCATTTTCAGTTTCTGTCCCATCCTCTAGTGCATAATATCTGGCCTCTAGATCAGCGTATTTTATTCTAAGAGTGTACATATCTTTTCCAGCCTTTGTAGGCAACACACCTGACCACAGCAATTCCCTTTGACTGTTGCATTGCATGCAATAGATTGAATATATAGAGACTGTTTTTGAGGAAACGCCAGAAGATGTCATAAGCCCCCTTTGTGATCACAGTTCACAAAAATCATGCACCACACCAAACCCACTTCTGCTGTCTGCATAAATTGTCACATTCAAATTTTCTGACAAAACATAGACTCTTGTTAGTGCAACCAATTTTAGCACTTGTGTTGAAGTTACATTTGACAGATATGATGTTTCAATAATTTTGGAAAAGGAGCATACTGCATAGGCAGCTTTCAGTGTTTCATACTCATCTCTCAAACAAGAGCCATCACAAAGAAAGTCAGAGAAGCCATTTCAAGAAGAGTTTCTTTGATATCTGGTCCTGATTTAGTAAATGATTCTATAAAGGTTACACAGTCATGCTCACCCTTATCCTCTTCATCATCACTGTCCCTGTCTTCACATCTTTGTGGGATTCATTGAGTTCACCTCTTAATCAAGATGTTTTCTGATGCCAACATGACTTGCTCATATATGGTCAGTCAACTGTTTGTTATTTGATGAGTTCATGTTTGTGTCAAAAAGATCTCAACTGAGTGTGGAACAAATACAATTTAAAGTACGACCCATCATTATTCCTTCATTCTGTCCAATTGCAAAGATGTGCAGCTGATTTCAAACAACCAGGAAGACTTACAGCTATCGGATCCAACATTGCTCACAAATAGGCCACAGTCCTCGTAGTTATTCTATATCACTGAGTGAATATCGATAGGGGCCAACTGCCTCTTACATGATGAAAAGAAAATCAAATTGTAGTCAGGACTTCCAAGGGTGGGTGCATTGCATAAACTTTCTCCTAATGCCAGAATGCATCTGAACACTCTTTGTCAAATGGTGAGGAGTTTATATCACTATGGGTCAACTTTATTGAAGGTTTTGCAATAAAAAAAAAGTTAGAGTCCCTGATTACAGTAGACATCATATCCCAGGAGCATCCTCTCGTCCCTCTGGGTGATAGGAGGATTACATTTCAGAATTGCAGAAATGAGTTATTTTGAACTTTCCTTGAACATTTTTAATTGTGAAGACCAATATAGATGTATTCCTTTTTACAATACTGCATCTTTGATGGGGATAGCTTATGACTACTGTCAGCTAAATGATTCAGCAAAGCAAGTGTGTCAAGTTTACAATCTTCTTCTGTCTTGAATGCAACCAGTAGGTCCTTAATATACTGCACCAAGGCTGAGCTACAGGGAACCTAAAATTTTCTTGATCTTTTTTAGGACTTGACAAATAGATGAAGTACTTTCAGTATACCTTTGAGGAATTCTACACCAAATGAGAATTTTATTTTGAAATTGAAACACAAAAAGGAACTGTCTCTCTTCCTGGATCAGTATGGAGAAGAACGATTGGATTAAGTCACTGACTGTATACCATTCTGCATCTGATGGAATTTGCGATGGAATTACTGCAGTATTCAGTGCCACTGGACAAAATGTAATGACAATTTTATCAATGGTTTCTTAGGGTCCGATTTATCAAACATTTTTGTGATCACAAACATGCATTTTGTTATGTAACAAGTCCACTTTGCGATTCGGTAACTTGTCACCGAATCACAAATCGGATTTGCGACTACATACCGATTCGGTATTTGGAAGGTGGGTGTTAAGGGCGTCCCTTCCTAATACCGAATCACAGAGGTACGTATGATTGTTTTGTGACCGTGAATGCAGTCACAAAACAATCATAGTTACCACCAGTTTCAAACTAGTGGTAACCCATTCGCAAAGGGGAAGTGGTCACCTAGGGACTCCTTCCCCTTTGTGAATGCATGCAAAAACATTCTTCAATAGCAGGCAGTGATCCCACCGACCACTGCCTACTTTTAAAAAATGAAAAGAATTATTTTCATTTTAAATTTCTTAATGCATCCCATTTCCCTTCAAGGAAAACGGGCTGCATTTAATTAAAAAAAATATTGCTTTATTGAAATGCAATCACAGACATGGTGGTCTGCTGAGCCCAGCAGGCCACCATCCCTGTGATTGTAGCCATTCGCAATGGCTCGCAAATTGAGACCTACCTCATGAATATTAATGTGGTAGGTCCATTTGCGAGCCCTTGTGAATCGCAGTATGAAACTCCTGGAGTTTCATACACTGGAATAGCGATTACTTAATTGCGATTCGCAAAACATTGCATTTAGGTAATCACTATTGTAAAGAATGATGCATCTGGGCCTTAAATTCTATCCAATTTTCAATTTCCCATGTGGTTTCTTTGTTTCCATTATGGGAGATTTGCAATGGCTTCCAAGCACATCCAGAAGAATGCCTTGCTCAACCATGCCTTCTTCTGTCCCTTTTGAAAGTTTGTTCTATTTTGTTCTACAGAAAACAGTATAAGTTCCACATTAATCTGCAAGGGCTGGGCACATTTCATTAATCCCAGTCTTTACCAGAGTAATCCCAGGAATCTTCATTGATAGCATGTTCTAAATCCAGAGGTAGGTCATCTAAAGCAAGAGCTAGGAACAATTGAACTCTTGAATCATGTGATTTGATTTTGAATACCGAATCATCATCTTGAGTTTCAATTGCAACACTATCCGGTGTGTGGTAAATCACACAATTCATTTTGCATAATATTTCTCTGCCCAAAATATTGACAAGACTTAAGTCACACAAGATGAACTGAAATTTATTTTGAATTTATCCTATTGTAACTGGGACATCTGCTGTAACCTGCTTCACAAAATGTTATTACTGACCCCTACAATTTGGACTTCTCTTCATGAGAGGGGTAAGTTGGGGACTTCCATAAAAAGACTGCAGAATGGGAAGCTCCACTATCAATCAAAAATGTAATAGGGTGGCCATTCATACCAGCACCAATGTATGGGCCACTTTGGTCTTCCTATAAGGCTTCTCTAAGAATGCAATCCCTCACCCTGGTACCATTAGTTTCAGTTATTCCCTGAAGAAAATTGAAAATAATCCTTACTCAGAATCAATTCATTCTATTGGTAATGTGGACTGTATGGCATGTTAATATGAATATTTTCTGCCACACTGCGCCTGAAGACATCGTCATGCAAAACTGTTACTGATCATGCATATTTTGCATAGGAGCTGGTAAGACCCAGACCATTAGGAGTGTGTCTCTCTGCATCTGGGGAATAAATTCATTCTGAATTCTATCTGGATTTTGTCTACAATCCCACTTCCACTGCCCAGTTTTATAACAGACATTCGAAGCAGTGTTCTTCAACATTTTAACATGCATTCATTCTGGAACTGTTCATCATCAATGACCTTGCAACTGCACTGGCCCATTTTCCATTCTCACACCTCGCATTTAGGACATGCCATTCACTCTAGCATTTCCAGATTGCACCTAATCCACACCTGAACCCATAAACTTTTTTCTCTCAAATTGCTTTGCCTGGGCAACCATCAGCTTCTCTTTGATGTTCTTCTTCTTTGTGCCAAACCATTCACTGCTGTATTTGATAGGCTTCAGAATCACATCTATACTCTGGTGGTCATTATGAGTTTGGTGGTCCCAGGACAGCCATGGTGGTGGCAGCAGTAGCACCGCCGACGGGTTGGCGGTGAAGACTGCCAAATCATGACCATGGCCGTATTGCCAACAGAACATAACCAAACTACCACCAGTACTGACAGTGCGGTCAGGCCACTGCAGACGGCGGTAGGCACCTTAAGACCGATGGGGACCATGTTTCCTCTGGACACATTACAAGACAGCACACCGCCAAAGTTCCTCCTGTGGTCACACCACCACCAAAACCCTGGGGGAAACAAACTCAATAAAAGTAGATACTCACCTTCAGGAACAAAGGAATGTCCAAAGCTGCCATGGAACCAGAACTCGAAGTCCCCCCACTGCTCCTGCTCGCACTATGACTCCGGAAACAGTGATGACGACGACGAAGACAACAACAGTAAGTACACCCAATGGGCACACACTGGAGGGAAAGCCATTAGAACAAATGCATACACAACACAAACAGCTGGGACGGCCAGCAACGGCCACACACACACACACACACCCATACCAACACACGCACACAGCTTCATACACACACACGCACAAAAATATTACACACATCACAGTAAACCACCCTGCACACACACATCACTGCCACTCACTAACAAACACAACACCACAGAGGCAAAAATTGACAACACAACCTCAACTACACAAACACATCAGCAAGGCATTGCATTGCACACCTACACATGACAAGACATACTGACAACAACACACAACGACACCTCACAACCAATCAACACATCTCACGCTCATACAATGTGCTAAATGTCACACCACACCCACACAACACAGAATTATGACATAGCCATCACCACACACACAATGCACACACAACAACCACACAATGGCACACAGCACCACCACAACACATCGCACCACGAACAATACACATTATAGCTACACACACACACATGCAAGTAACTACACAAGGATATCCACACACAGTACACACCCATTACAGCGGGGCTGATAGCCGGGCCTCACACACACATGCAGGCCATGCAAAACAGCATGCATAACAAACACAAATCTGACATGGAGAAAGAAATGTAGGACAATTAGAGTTCAATGGATGCCAACATGTTGGCCCAGATGTATTAAATTGTGAAAATAAATAAATAAATATTAACCATGTACAATAAAAAGCCATAGGCCAGTCCAATGTCAGAGGTGCCAAAGGCACATTAGGCACTTCACTGTGCCTAATGTGTCTCTTGGCTGCAAAATTACCTCCACAGAGTAGGGGCATCGAGGGACAGGCAGGCACCTCAGTGGCGACAAGGGGGTTGTTGGGGGGTCCTTGGGTTTGGGCAAGCTTTCCTTGGGTCTGGAGTTGGGAAGGGGTCCTTGGCCTGGGGGGTTTGACATTTTGGCAGTGGAAGGGGCATAAGCACTAGCAGGGGTGGCTGGGGACAACTTTGAGGTAGAATGGCTAGACTTGGGGAGGGACACAGAGTGCTCCAGGGTCTCACGGGGTGGGAGAGGGGTAGGGAACAGGGAAAACTCATAGAGAAAATGTTTCTTGGAAACACAGGGGCAGTCATGGTGTAAGAAAACAGTGCTGATTGTAGAGGTCCCATGACTTTTTGCACCCATTTTTCACTTTTTTCTGGTATTTTCCTGACTCTAATGGTGCCCTGGGTACTGCTAACCAGTCCCAGGGCCTGTGCTCTTTGTGAAATGAGTATGCAAATTAGGCTAATTATAATTGGCTATGTCAACCTACGGATACATCCCTAGTATATGGAAGGGCATGTACGTTTAGGAACCCCAGCATAGGTGGTGTACACATAGGTACCTGGTGAGGTAAAACAGCCAAAGTTGTTTTCCCTCGTTGTAGTGAATGGCCTCCATAGCCTAGAATGGGGACACTTTATTTAAACTTGTAAAGTCTCCTTAAGTCACAGATACCTTAAGTTTGGTATCAAATTAATTATTATAATAAATCCCCCAATTTAAAAGTGTTGGATTTAATATAACTTTACCTGAAAAGTAGCCAACTTCAGCTCTGCAGTGTTTTTGCTGCTTTGCTCTGATTGGCCAGCCTCTGGCAACCTGGCCAGGCTACCTTGCTGAGGTGTGAAGTGGCCTGGCTCAACACAAAGAGATGATCCTTGGGGGAGGAGATCTTCCCTCAGCAGATGGGGAAGCAGGAAGAGGGAAGGGCTGCCAAACTAGTCTTCAAAGGCAGGGAAGGACATTTGGAGGAACCCAGAACCTCCCTCACATCCTGCAAACCCAGACAATTAGGTGCCCTCCTGATTAGATTAGGAGAGGGCAGGAGAAGGGTGTGTTTAAGAATTTTAGCCACACCAGTGGGTGGGTTCAGCCAGATGTAACCTCCAAAAATCACTTTCAGCCATGATGAATTTTTGAGGAATATTGCTTCCTGGGATTGATTTTTGCCACACTTCCCAGGAAGTGGTCATCACAGGGGAAGGACCCTACACCTGATTGGTGAACCAGGACCCCCCTGTTATTCACCCAGGAGCAAGGCTAAAACTGGCAGACCTGCACCCACACCTCAGATCCCTACCAAATTCCTACAAGGAAGAACTAAAGGAGAAGAAGGACTGCCCTGCTGGACCTCTGACCTGCACCTAGACAGTCTGGAGGACTGCACCAACTGCACACTTGGACTTCACCACAAGAAGGACTTTGCCTGGTTTGAATTGGTACAAGGAGGGACTCCCCAGGTGAAAAATTGCTAACCAGAGTCCTCTGCACCAACTCCTGAAGAAACTGACCAGCTGACTACTGTCCAGTGGCCAAAAAGGAGTTTGTGCCAGGTGCATTCTGGGAGTTGTTGTCTGCACCCTCAAGGAGCATCTCAGAGCTTCTGGAACCTTGGGGTGAGCTGTGGGCCTCGAAGAACATTAAAGAAACACCTGGAAGAAGATCCAGAAGTGTGCAGAACTTTTTGATAAAAAGCTCCATAAAGGGACTGACCCGCCACAGTAACTCTAGTCGGCTTGACTTGCAGGTTCGTCCCGGTTAAGAAAATCTCTGAAAAAGTGACTAAGTTTGAGCGTAAGAAGTTGACCGGGTCCTCCCAGGCAGTGTATTAAAAGAGGGCTCGAGGGATGTCGGATCAAGATTCAGCTTTGCCCCTGTTGAAGGATTTTCATTAAAAAAAAATGACTAAGTCCAAAGGTAAAAATCTCCACCGAGGGCTACCACGACACGTATCCGAGGAGGAGTTCCAGGAGGTCTGATTGGACTGAAGACTTGGTCCCACTGAAGAAAATCTTCAAGAAAACGACTAAGTCCAAAGGTAAACTTTTGACCAAGGCCTCCCATGAGCTGTAGCCAGACAGGGCTCCATCGCGGTCGGCCTCATACTTTGACTTTGCCCCGGTCGAGGTGCGACCAGATGACCAGATTGGCGCTATTAGGTTCTAAGTGCTAAAAAGCATTAATTCATATCTCCGGTTCCCCTTATCTGTTTTTAATAGTTTTGGTGTCATTTTAAAGATAAAAATGTCGTCTATTTACATAAGTTGGTGTTAGATTTTTATTGTGTTTTGTGTTTTACTTATTTACTGTTTTGCGATTTTTAATGCTTGACAAATATGTTTCCTAAGTTAAGTCTTGTCACTGCTTGCCAAGCTACCAAGGGTTGAGCTGGGTTTAATTTATTGAGACCTACCCGGACCCAAGTGGAGGTTAGTGGCCTATTGCTAAGTGTAGGTACTTACCTGCGCATACCAATAACCCATTTTCCAACACAATGCAAAAAGGTTTTGAAGTGGAGGTGAGAGGGAGAGGTGGTAAGATATGTCTTTGTGGGTGTCGGGTGCAGGTGCATGGTTGGAATGCTTGTGTGTGCTGGGTGTCTGTTGGGTGGGTAAGCATGTGCATATAGGTGTCTTGGGAGGAGGGGGGAGGAGGTGCTGGGTGATCCCATGCTGGATAGGTGACTGTCTGTTGGTGTGGGGTCCACAGGTATGGTACTTGTGCTGCTTGTGGGGGTGTCGGTGGTTGTGGTGAGTGTGGATGTGGTGACTGCGTTGAATGTCCGAGGGTCTGATATTGTGGTGACTGTGGGAAGATGGGACTGGTGGATGGATCTGCAAATGATGGTGTGCTGCCTGCAGAAGTGTCAGGAGTAGTGTCTGTGAAGGAGGAGGCAGTCGGGGAGTCTGTGGAGAGAGTGGATGTTATTCTGGGTGTTGTATGTGCATGCCAGTGGTGGGTCCTGTGGTGCTTGTGTTTGTTAGTTCCAACTATGTCTGTTAAGGTGGATGCATGCTTGTGTGAATGTGTGCTCTTGATGGGTGTGGGGAGAGTGGATTGGAATTGTGAAGAGGCAGGTGGAGGGAGGACAGTTGATCAGTATATGGAAAGGTGCGGAAGACATTGTGACGTGAAGGGTTAGTTAGCTTGAACAATGTAGATGAGCGGGATGCCTGCTGAAACCCGAACAACGTGAAAAAGTTCACAATGTTGTTTTCAAGCTTGTTTCCCAACATTCCATAGATACAATTATTTGCAGCTGCATGTGTAAGAAACAGGATGTGTAGGAGAGAAAGACGGAGGTCGTCTCAATCTTGAGAACTAAGGTAGAGGAAAAAGATGGAATGAAAACAATGGCTAGGGAATGGCAGAGCAGCCAAGAGACACGTACTGATAACATAGCTAGAAAATGCTAGAAAGGGATAGAATCCAAGCTTCAGGTTATTTAAGCACTGAAGTGCGGGTGAGGGGATTGAAGCTCGCTGCCTATGGGGTTGTGAAAGCTGCCATCGCCAGGCCCACAGCTCTGCCTCCCTGTTTTGCTGTTCAGAGACAGTGATGCTCGAGGGGGCAGAGGTCCAAGCGGGCGGTAGAGGGCTTCCCAGCATTTCGTGGACTAACCCAGGGATGAAAGGCCTTTGTTTCTCTGCTCTAATATTATGATTGATTATTATGCTTGCACTGTGTTTATAATCTGAAGTATTCAGCTCATTTATATTTTGCTTCCTGAACATCGTAGTGTGAGCTTGGTGCAGTAATTGAAATACGCATTTTTGTATACAGTTAATCAAAGCTTATATCTGTCAATGAACTCTTTGCTCATATATAAATAGATGCTCTTTGTAGTGTGCTCATATATCAGATGATCTTTATTGCTATTTTTATTCTACTTCGTTGATGTGCCAAATGCATACATTTACCTGAAATTCTAGTAAAGCTAAACTGTGTTGATAATTGGCGTGTGGTCCTTCATTGAGCGTCCTTATTGACTTATATCAAACAGATCAGGTGTCAATCAGTCACCTGGGTAAGACATTTTTGGTACCAGAAGTGGGGTATAAGTCAATAATGCCTCTTTGGGGACATAAGAAGAGTGGGGCAGAGAGCGGAAGGCAGCATGGGGCTGAAGCCAGATCCATTCCCTGGTGGTTAGCAACTGACCCGTTCTCTGGTGTGGCAGGACTCCTGAACCGGTGGGCAGCGCAGGTTTTATGGGAGGCATTAGATGAGAAAGTGACTCCTCTCTTAGTGGAAGGTGCGGTCGAGAGTGTGAAGCTAAGAGGGGAGAAGCTGGAGCTGAAAGCAGCAGGGCAAGTCGGATGGCTTTTCCTGTCTGCACTCCATACGGTATACAGGAAAACATTAACACAAGATGCAGAAATAAGAAAGTTGCGGGATGAGGTTGCAGCCTTGCAGGAAAGGCAGTTACTTATGAAAGAGACTATAGAAAGTGCAGTGACTTGGGGTGATCAAATGGAGGCAAGGTGCACCGTATTAGCAGTACGAGTAGCAAAACAGAAGAGTAGGCAGAAGCCTAAAATACCCTCAGCTGTGCAAGTGAGGGCATTGGTACGCAAATAAAATTGGGATCCTTATACTTGGGATGGAACAGTCTCGGATAATGATGATGACTGGAATTGGGAGGATGAGGTGGAGGTACGTGTAGCACAACTAGGTGGAGTTGAAAGTGGAGAAGGAGGTGTAGGTGAAATTGAAGGTGAAAGGGAAGTGTAATGGAGGTTCGCCCACTCTTGCACAGCAAATCAAAGGGAGTGAATGGTGGGCAAATACAGAATTCTCGCTTAGTAAGAGATTATACACAGAGTGAGTTGTTGGAGATAACCCGTATCTTTAGACAGATGCCTGCAGAGCCTTTGTTTAATTGGTTGGTGTGATTGGTACATATTTATCACCAACTGAACTTTTGAAAATGGGATCAGTAACTACACATGTCATGTTAGGGCAACGTTTACGAGGTGCACAGGGGCACAGGGGCAACAAGCTTTCTCTCTAATGGGTTGGTTGATGGAAGGAGTGAAGCAATTGTACCCAACTGCTATAGATTTGGAAGAGAGTTGGGGCCCTTGGCACACAATTTCAGAGGCAAATGAACAACTGCGAGAAATGGGGATGCAGGACACAGTGTATTGCCAACAGTTTTTAGGACCAGACATTGAACCTGTGACAGCAGGAATCAGGGCACGGTTGATCAGGAATGCCCCTCCGCGTATGAAAGGTGCCTTGTTGGCTCTTCTAGGACCCGCTCGGGGAAGACCAGTGGGGGATGTGTTATTATTAATGGCACAATTGGAAGGGCTTGACGGGCAAAAATCAGCAAGAGCCGTGGGGCAGGACAATAAGTATAATGGAGGAGAATCTACAATAAAAGTCACCAGACGACAAATGTGGATAGATTTATTGAATGCTGGGGTGAAGAAAGAGGAGATAGATGGGAAGCCTACCCCTTGTCTGCTTAATAAATGGAAAGCATTGCAGCGTAGACAGAAAGAAAAGGAGGCATTTGATGAGAAGCAGCCCTCAGCACCATCCATGGAAGAGTCTGAGAAGGAAAAAACAGAATCAGGGAAAAATAGGAAGGTGCCTGTCTCAACTCTATATCCCGACTTGTCCAGCGATGGCTGGGAAGTCCCGGACCCCTTCTTATGAAGGTCAGGCCAAACCCCGGGGGTCAGAGCAGTACAAGAGGTAAGCGGCCATATGTATCTCTCATCATTTATTGGCAAAAAGGAACACAACATGTTATGGCACTGCTCGATACAGGTGCGGAAGTAACTTTGATAAATGGAAACCCTAAGAGGCTGCCAGGAAAGGTGTGATCATTAATGGTTACGGTGGTGCAGTGACAGAGGCCAAACCTGTTAAACTCAAATTGTCAATTGAGTTGTCAAAAGGAGCCCCGTTCACGGCAGAAGTATTAATAGCTGAAGTACCAGAATACATTATTGGCATGGATTTGCTACTAGGCAAAACTATTGATATGCAATGGGGAAGATTTACATTTGGTGTGAGGAGCATACATATAAAGAAATCTAGGACAGTTCTGGTTGGGCATGCAAAGTGGAGCCCATTACATGTGCCTCCTCCAAAGGAGCCGGTGTGCATTAAACAGTACCGCATACCTGGAGGTCATAAAGAGATTTCAGAAACCATTCGGGGGCTGCAAGATGCAGGTGTGTTAAGGCCGACTGTGAGCCCATTCAACTCTCCCATAAGGCCCGTGAAGAAACCAGATGATACCTATCGAATGACTGTTGACTATGGACAACTGAATAAAGTGGCTCCCCCCTTGGCAGCCACAGTCCCAGACATCATCACGCTAGTAGAACAGTTGAGCAAAGATGTGGGGGAATGGCATGCCGTAATTGATCTAGCAAATGCCTTTTTCTCAATTGACATTGATGAGGCCAGTCAAGACCAATTTGCAATAAGCTGGCAGGACAGACAATTCACATTCAGGAAGTTGCCCCAGGGATACATGCATACTCCCACATTGTGTCATGGACTAATAGCCAGAGATTTAGCCAACTTCTCGGCAGGGAACACCCAACTTGCACATTACATTGATGACATCATGATCACTGGGGAAACCAAAGAACAAGTCTCAGACACACTGGAAAGGTTAATTGAGTACTTACAGCAGAGGGGATGGGCTATTAACCCGAAAAAGGTCCAAGGCCCTGCACAAGAGGTGAAGTTCCTGGGCGCTATTTGGTCAGGGCTGGTAAAAAGAATACCACAGAAAGTGATTGATATGGTACAGCAGCTAAAGATTCCTAAAACTAAGGCAGAAGCACAACGATTTATTGGTTTGATGGGATTCTGGAGACAACATATCCCTCACTTAGGATTAATACTGAGACCATTATATCAAGTCACACAAAAAAAGCACGCTTTCCAATGGGGACCTGAACAGCAAGAGGCCTTTGAGGGAGCAAAAGATACAATACAGAATTATTTTGCGTTAGGTCCCATCACAGAAGGAGACCCGTTTGAGCTAGAAATGATAGTACAGGATGATGTAGTGATGTGGAGCCTATGGCAGAGGCAGGGAAAAAAGAGGGTACCACAAGGATTCTGGTCACAGAGATTAACACCATCCATGAGCAATTACACCCCGTTAGAAATAGAACTATCAGGGGCATATTGGGCATTAGTGGAAACAGAACGCATAACTGGTGACCGGCCGGTCACCTTAAGGACACAGGTCCCCTTACTAGGCTGGATAAGAGAAGGAGGGGTTGGCAGTAAAGTAGGCAGGGCGCAGGAGTCTACCATCGTAAAGTGGAAATGGTATCTGCAGCAGAGGGCAAAGCCGGGCCCAGCAGGAGTGTCGAAGTTACAAGAAGATATGCTAGGGGCAGTGGACTTGCAGGCAATGGCCCCCTCGCTAGAGCCCTCTGAAATTGAATCCTCAACATTTAAAACAGCCCCACCTTTTGAACAACTCACTGAAGAAGAACAGCAAAATGCATGGTTCACAGATGGCACCGCCCGGTACTATCAAGGAAAAAGGCAATGGCAAACAGTCGCATTCCAGCCTGCTACAGAAACGCTGTTGCTGCGAGGAGGAGATAATGGATCAAGCCAGCTTGCAGAACTGCAGAGGGTAGCAGCAGTGATCGAACAGGCCCTCATCAGAGAGAAAACATTTGTGTACACTGACACCTGGGCCACTTACCAAGCACTAGTAAGCTGGGCCCCGACTTGGCGCAAGGATGGATGGAAAATTAAAGGCACCCCCATTTGGGGAGGCAAGCAGCTATGGGAAGAGATGTGGGGAAAAGGGCAAAAAATTTAAATCTATGTGGGACATGTGGATGCCCATTGCCCATCGGACACCCCACTTGCATTTCTATTCAACAACACCGCAGATCAGATGGCCAAAAAACGAACAGTAGTCATCAATGAGGAAGCTGAAGCTGCTTTAGCAAACTGGGCCCATGCAACATCCGGACATCTAGGAGAGAATGGCACTTATTCATGGGCACAGCAATGACAGATTCCAGTTACTAAAGAACAAGTGCAACAAGCAGTTAAGGAGTGCCCAACATGCAACCAGATTAGACAAATGTCCCTGAAAAAGAAGCCTCGTGGCCATATCAGAAGAGGAACTGCAGCTGCTATGGTGTGGCAATTGGACTGTATTGGGCCGCTACCAAAAGAAGGAGTAAAAAGCTATGTATTGACCATGGTGGACACCTACTCTGGCCTTATATTGGGTGTGCCTTGTAAGTCTGCAGACCAGAAGTCCACTTTGCGAGGGTTAAAATACCTGATAAAACATTATGGGGTACCTGATGAGATCCAAACAGATAGGGGCACACACTTTTCAGGGAAAGCAGTGCAGGACTGGGCACAGGAACAGGGAATTTGGTGGATTGTACACCTTAGTTATCATCCACAAGCTGCAGGCATGATTGAGAGATAAAACAGATTGTTGAAAGAACAGCTAAAAAAGCCATCAACACATCAGACTCTAAAAGGATGGAGTAGCAGTTTAGACAAAGCCTTGTTCGAATTGAACAATAGACCAGTTGGGCAGCAGACTCCTTTCATTCAGATGAAAGGGCATGATTAAGAAACCACCTATAGAATGATGGTCTGGAAAACAAACCCTCAAGCTCGATTACCTGTGCAGTCTACTTCTGGCAGTATAGGACTGGACCTGTTTGCTCTAGAGGATGGAGAAATACCCATAGGATAGGTGAAAACTGTTCCCCTAGGCATAGGAGCAAGAGTACCCCCTGGAACATATGGTAGAATTGCCCCTCGATCCAGCCTAGCCGTCAAGGGAGTGTTGGTGCCAGGGGGAGTCATAGACCCAGATTATAGAGGCGAAGTTAAAGTAGTATTGTTGAACCAAGGAGATGCCGCTGTATCATATCAAGCACATGACAGACTTGCTCAATTGATTTGTGAACAAGCGTACACCCCCCACATTGAAGAAAGATCTGCCCCCCGATAACACCCAGAGAGGTGAGGGAGGATTTGGAAGCACAGGAAGAAAAGTATGGGTGCACCATCCATGGAAAAAGCCAGAGGCAGGAGAGATATTGAGTCAAGGGGTGGGGAGTACGTACTCTAATGTACCTGTGTTTGTACCTGCCTTGAGACTTACCCCATGGTCGTAAATGATGACATCTGAGTCAATGACGTGGTTCCTGTTTGCAGTCATAATTACAACTGGAAGAGGTGTTTGGGTTCGACCGTATGTAGCAGAGAATGTCGTTACGGACCTTCATGTCACTTGTGCACCTCAAGCCGCTAACGTAACTGATGACCAGGAAAATGTTTCACTTTGCAACATGAAGGTACCTGGAGGGAAGTCGGCAACAGTACAGGCTTTTAATTATATGCTAAACATGATATGTAAATATTGTGATACCATTGTACCTTTTACACCAGCACGGGCACATCTGTGCACACCCTATGATTGTTCTAACAAACAAAGGGGGTCATTACAACATTGGCGGTATAAGGTGCTTACCGCCGTGCAGAAGACCGCCAATACACCGCCGCAGCCGCGGTAGACCGCCACAGCTATTATGACACACATCACGGAATCCGCTGAAATTCAGACACCCACACAATACCGCCACACCAAAGGTCAGCGATAAACATGCAGAAACAAATCCTCCACCTCCACGCCAACAGAAACACGCCCATGCTATTACGACCCACAAATCCACGCGGCGGTCTTTCAACCTCAGTTTTCCATTGGCGGTACACACCGCTGCGCTAAAAATACACACACATCTACAAAACACCGCCACATTGGACAATTACATATACACACACCTGATACACATACACACACCTTTCCCACACACCCAACACAATATAAAACACACACCCACATCACCCACAAACCCCTACGACTACAATTCACGAACGAAGGCCAGAGAGATAGCACAGAACAGACAACCCCATCACACAGAGGCACACAACACCATCACCCACGCAACATCCAAGCACAAAACACCACATACCACTACACTCACCAACACATACACCACCCAACACATCACACACACCACCCCATGTCACGCCAAAGACACCCCCGCTTCTCCGAGGAGGAGCTCAGGGTCATGGTGGAGGAAATCATCCGGGTAGAGCCAAAGCTTATTGGCTCACAGGTACAGCACACATCAATAGCCAGGAAGATGGAGCTATGGCAAAGAATAGTCGACAGGGTCAACGCTGTGGGACAGCACCCAAGAAATAGAGAGGACATCAGGAAGAGGTGGAACGACCTACGGGGGAAGGTGCGTTCAGTGATATCCAGGCACCACATCGCGGTACAGCGGACTGGCGGCGGACCACCACCTCCTCCCCCTCAACTAACAACATGGGAGGAGAAAGTCTTGTCCATCTTGCATCCTGAGGGCCTCGGAGGAGTCGTTGGAGGAACGGACACTGGTAAGTCAAATCTTAACTATCATAACCCCCACCCTACCTGCATGATATCACACACCCCCACCATCACACCCTCCCCTATCACCCCAAATCCTCACCTATCTACCCATGACACCAACCACCCATCCCAACCCCAAGCCCTGCATGACATAACTAAGCATGGACACCCATCACCAAAGCATGCCCACTGCACAGACCCAGAACACCCCCCAACCATCAGCACACCAGCCCCCCCACAGGAATGCCTGCACTCGGGTTCACGCACACCCAACCATTGCACACCATGAAACACACACATGCAATAATCATGTACTTATACCCCCGCAGGAACCCGAAGGAACATCACCACACCAGAGGGTCCAGACAACACCACTCCACCCCCAGAAGAGGCCCACAGCGACGACAGCAGCTCTGCCCCACTGGATCTTGATGACCAGCCCGGACCATCATGGGCCTCGGGACAGTCGGTTCCCCTTGCCCAGCCACAGCCCAACACCGAGCTTCCACCCTCTGGTAACACCAGCACAGCACCCACCCAGCGGGCCCAAACCTCCCTACCCAGGACAGGTCAATCAGCGGTGTGTCCACCAGTACAGGGCACCCAGCCTAACTCACCACCCCAACAACAACAGGGACCTGGGGGCAGTGGTAGTGGGCACACGGTCCAGGGGACGGAGGCCCAGGAACATAGGGGAACTGGGAGGGCTGCTGTGAGACAGAGGGAGGACAGGCCAAGGGAACCCACTGTCAACAAGGCCCTCTCCTCCATCATGGGAGCATACCACCACTCCCAGGAGACGATGGCCACTGTCCTGGACAAGTTGCAGGAGACCCTGCGTCTGCAGGAGGAACAATATTTGGGGTTCAGGGAGGAGCTCAGGACCATCGGCTCCGCCCTGGGCACCATCGTAGGGGTGCTGACAGACATTAAAAAGACCTTGAGGGACACCGTGGCACTCCAAGGGGCCCCGGACACTAGCCAGGACAACGAACAGCCCACCACCTCTGCCGCGCTAGTGGACAGGACGCCCCGCCACAGGACCACCACACCAGCACCCCACCCCCTGCAGACGGACAACCACCACGCAAGCGGGCCCTGAGATCCAGGAACAGGACAGAGCAAGATGGCAAGACCCCCACCAGGATATAAGACCACCCTGATTGTCCTCCCACTGTCCCACTTTGTTACCCTGCCCAAATCGGAACTGCCCGAGCTCCACTTCCAATGCCCAGATGTGCAATGTACCTGTGAGACTAATAGACTGGACTCTGCCATGGACATTCCTCCACCATCACCCATCACCATTTTACAACCCCCCTTCATTTTTATGCACTTAAATAAACACCCTTGAAACACCCAAAAAAAATGGAGTCAGTCTATGATTTGTAAATCTGTATTATCAATTACAGTTTCATAATGGGTTACCCATTGGAAGGCTAACATACCTATGTCACACATCACAAGTCCTTCAAGGATGCAAACAGTTGACACGTAGGTTACCACATTTGTGAAACTGAAATGGAAGGGTATAACTCAGTTAACAAATAGTGAGTGAAATGGAGGTACAGGATAGAGGTAGATGTGTGAAAGTCAATGTAATGGTAAAAAATAAAAAGTTCTAACCTGTGTGTCACTGGAAATATTGCTGTATGACTGACTCCCTGTTGTTGTTTTCGTCTTCCTCAGCTCCATCCTCATCACTGTCCACAGGCTCCACAGGCTCCACAGCTGCTACAACACCGTCATCTGGATCATCCTCCTGCAGAAAAGGCACCTGGCGTTGCAATGCCAAGTTATGGAGCATGGAGCAGGCGATGATGATGTCGCACACCTTCTTCGGTGAGTAGAATAGGGATCCACCTGTCATATGGAGGTACCTGAACCTGGCCTTAAGAAGGCCGAAGGTGCGCTCGATAACCCTTCTAGTTCGCCCATGGGCCTCATTGTAGCGTTCCTCTGCCCTGGTCCTGGGATTCCTCACTGGGGTCAATAGCCAGGAAAGGTTGGGGTAACCAGAGTCCGCCAATAGCCATACACGGTGCCTCTGGAGTTGACCCATCATATCAGGGGTGCTGCTATTGCGCAGGATGTAGGCGTCATGCACTGAGCCTGGGAACATAGCATTTACCTGCGAGATGTACTAGTCTGCCAAACAGACCATCTGGAAATTCATCGAATGATAACTCTTCCTGTTCCTGTACACCTGTTCACTCCTGCGGGGGGGACCAGAGCTACATGGGTCCCATCAACGGCACCTATGACGTTCGGGATACGTCCAAGGGCATAGAAGTCACCTTTCACTGTAGGCAAATCCTCCACCTCAGGGAAAATGATGTATCTCCTTACGTGTTTCAGCAGGGCAGACAACACTCTGGACAACACGTTGGAAAACATAGGCTGGGACATCCCTGATGCCATGGCCACTGTTGTCTGAAATGACCCACTTGCAAGGAAATGGAGCACTGACAGCACCTGCACGTCAGGGGGGATTCCAGTCGGATGGCGGATTGGTGACATCAGCTCTGGCTCCAACTGGGTACACAGTTCCTGGATTGTGGCACGGTCAAACCTGTAGTACACGATTAAATGTCGCTCCTCCATTGTCAACAGGTCCACCAGCGGTCGTTACACCGGCGGATTCCGCCATCTTCTCATATGTCCCAGCTGACGGTGCCTACGAAGGACAACAGCGAAGAAACAGTCACTATTCCTCCAGGTATGTACCCACAGTAACACACAAGACTACCGCAGACAATAAACCCTTCCTGTATGTGTGTTGAGTGTAGGCCTCAGTATGTGTGACGCAGTTGAAAATGAATCCATGTGGGCACCTGAAATGGCAGCTTCCTGACCTCTAAAGTGGGACAATGGGATTGTGGGGTAACAGCGCTGGCGTTGCACACCGTTGCGGTAGGCGGTCGTAGAGCGCAGCGCAATGCTGCATTGGTTAACATTGGACCCTATGGGTCCCAGGAGCCAATGAACAGGTGCGCCGGCGGTGTTGATGCGCCCCGCCGCGGACGTCACCGCGTGGACGTCACCACCATTTTCTATCTCTTCAATCACTAGATACCTGACCTTCGACAGGAGAGGACCTACACTGCTAGTGCTGATGTGACCTTCACTGCACAGGAGTTGGAGAAACTTGTGGATGGGGTCCTCCCCCAGTACACGCTACTCTACGGTCCTCCAGACCAACAGGTTAGTACACAGGGAGCACGTTGTAGGGGCTAGGCCTGGGTGGACAGGGCTGGGTGGAAGAGGGAAGGGGGCAGAAGTCATACTACAGTAAAGCATGGAAATAAATGGGCCACATGGTCAGAGTATGGAGGGGACCACGCACATTGATGGTGCAATTGGTAATGACTGTTCCTATTCCCTTGTGCATGTCATGTAGGTCAGCGCCCACCAGGAGAAGGACATTTGGCATGCCATCGCCAAGGAGGTCCGGACCCTGGGGGCCCACCAGAGACGGGGCACCCACTGCCGGAAGAGATGGGAGGACATTCGCCGCTGCAGCAAGAAGACGGCGGAGGCTCAGCTGGGTATGGCCTCCCAAAGTGGGAGGGGTGCCCGTCGTACCATGACCCCCCTGATGTTCCGGATCCTGGCGGTGGCCTACCCGGAGTTGGATGGGCGCTTAAGGACATCACAGCAGACACAAGGGCGTGAGTACAACCTCATTCTGCTGACTTTGCGTTCAGTGGAGGTGTCTGGGTGGGGGAGGTGGGCTGTGGGTGTCCCTAGGCCAGGGCGAGTTAGTTAGGCAAGGCCCCTCCGTAATGTAGGCCATGTGGCACTCTACCCCACCTCAGAAAATTAGCAAGTTGAGATATAGTTGCCCCTGTGGCACCCATGTGCGCAGATTTCAAACATTGCCATGTAGGCCATATCCATGAAATTGCATGTGCAGATGGCAGGAGCGCGGCGTTGTGCATGGGGCTGCTGCGTCTGTCTTGTCCGCCAACGGTAGCGGTATGCCATGCACTAAAACTCTCTTTCTTCTGTCTCTCCCCCTTTTCCTGCTCTCCCTGTCTTTTTGTACATCAGCATCAACAGGCGGAGGTACAGTGGCATCGGAGCACGAGGGAGCTGCATCCCACATGGCCATGGAGGGCCACACCACAGACTCTGAATACACCAGTGGGACGGAGGGCGAGGGGAGCTTCACGTCGGCCACCGGATCACCAACAAGTGACACAGACTCGTCCGCCGATGTGAGCTCCCCTGTGGTGGCGGCACCATCTGTGCGCCCCACTTCTACAGGTACAGCCGCCACCCCCCCTACCAGCACCGCCCTCCCAGCAGCCCCTCAGCGTTCGCCCCGTGCCCGCTCACCCAGGAGGGTGGGCATCACCTTCTCCCCAGGCACCTCAGGCCCTGCCCCAGTCACCCCTGCTGCCCTCAGTGAGGAGGCCATTGACCTCCTCAGGTCACTCACTGTTGGGCAGTCTACCATTGTGAATGCCATCCAGGGTGTAGAAAGGGCGTTGCAACACGGTAATGCATTCCTGGAGGGCATTCATTCTGGTCAGGCTGCCCTTCAGCGAACCCTGCAATCTCTGGCCTCAGCACTGATGGCAGCAATTGTCCCTGTGTCCAGCCTCCCCCCTCCAACTTCCTCCACCCAGACCCAATCCCCTGTATCCCAGCCCATCCCAAGCACACCTACAGACCAGCATGCAGACAAGTCAACACACACAAGTAGCTCAAGCAAACATAGGCACCACACACACCACAGACACTCACACAAGCATCACACCCATACAGACACAGCAACATCCACTGTCTCCACTGTGTCCCCCTCCTCCTCTTCTCCCTCCTCCCTCCCAGTCTCGTCTACACACACACCTGCATGCACCACACCTACAGGCACTAGGACTCGCACCAGGACACCCAGCACCACAAACCGCTCACCTGCACTCACCACCTCCACTGCCATTTACACGTCCCCTGTGTCCTCTCCCAGTGTGTCTGTGATGCCCCCTTCCAAAGTACCCAAACGCCGGCAATCACTCACCCAACATCCATCCACCTCACGACAGCCTCCAGTACCTGCACCTGCACCCAAAACATCTAAAGTGACACCTCCTACAACCACCTCCCCTTCCTCCACTCCCAGACCCCCTCCAGCTACCCATCCCAGTGTTCGTCAGAAACTGTCCCTCTGTCAAATTGACCGTTTTGCCCACACCCCCCCCTCCAATTCATCAGTCCCGTCGTAGCGCCTCAGCCAAAAAGCCTCCAGTACCAGTGGTGCCTGTTCAAGGTTTTTGGAGTGCACCGGCCACCAGGGCAGGCAGTAGGACCCGGAGCCAAGGCACTGGCAGCCCATCCCCGTAAAGGCTCCAAAATTGGAGAGTGGATGACGGGACAGTGTCAAGACTCCTGGTGGGACAACAAGTGAAATGGGATCAAAGGTGATTGGTGAGTCAGCTGTAACTCCAAAAAAGGTGGGGAAGGTCCAGAGGAAGTCTGCCCAGCCTGTTGTGAGTATCACGGCGGAGAAGTGCGCCATCATTTCCTGCGGTCCAGACACAACCGCCAGCACCGTCGTCACTGGTCCAGAGAGCACCGCCAGAGTCACAGCCCAGGAGGGCACAAGTATCATCACTGGTCCAGAGACCACCGCCAGAGTCACAGCCCAGGAGGGCACAAGTATCGTCACTGGTCCAGAGACCACCGCCGGAGTCACAGCCCAGGAGGGCTCAAGTATCGTCACTGGTCCAGAGAGCCCCGCCGGAGTCACAGCCCAGGAGGGCACCATTATTGTCACTGGTCCAGAGACCACCGCCGGAGTCACAGCCCAGGAGGGCTCAAGTATCGTCACTGGTCCAGAGAGCACCGCCGGAGTCACAGCCCAGGAGGGCACAAGTATCGTCACTGGTCCAGAGAGCACCGCCGGAGTCACAGCCCAGGAGGGCACAAGTATCGTCACTGGTCCAGAGAGCAGCGCCGGAGTCACAGCCCAGGCGGGGCCAGGATGCCACAGCCCCGCTGGGCAATGATGGAACGTCATGCCACACACCAATGTCCAGTGTGGAAATCGTCATGCCACACACCAATGTCCAGTTTGGAAATCGTCATGCCACACACCAATGTCCAGTATGGAGATCGTCATGCCACACACCAATGTCCAGTGTGGAAATCGTCATGCCACACACCCATGTTCAGTATGGAGATCGTCATGCCACACACCAATGTCCAATGTGGAAACCGTCATGCCACGCACCATTGTCCAGTGTGGAAATCGTCATGCCACACACCAATGTCCAGTATGGAGATCGTCATGCCACACACCAATGTCCAGTGTGGAAATCGTCATGCCACACACCAATGTCCAGTATGGAGATCGTCATGCCACACACCAATGTCCAATGTGGAAATCGTCATGCCACACACCAATGTCCAGTGTGGAAATCGTCATGCAACACACCAATGTCCAGTGTGGAAATCGTCATGCCACACACCAATGTCCAGTATGGAGATCGTCATGCCACACACCAATGTCCAATGTAGAAATCGTCATGCCACACACCAATGTCCGTACCAGAACCGCCATGTCATAGCACCGCTGAACAGTCCTGAACTGCCATGTCAAAGCACCGCTGAACAGGGCAAAGACCGCCATGTCATAGCACCGCTGAAGAGGGCAAAGACCGCCATGTCATAGCAATGCTGAAGAGGGCAAAGACCGCCATGTCATAGCACCGCTGAAGAGGGCAAAGACCGCCATGTCATAGCACCGCTGAACAGAGCAAAGACCGCCATGTCATAGCACCGCTGAACAGTCCTGACCCGCCATGTCAAAGCACTGCTGAACAGGGCAAAGACCACCATGTCATAGCACCGCTGAACAGGGCAAAGGCCGCCATGTCATAGCACCGCTGAACAGGGCAAAGACCGCCATCCTGAAGAGGGCAAAGACCGCCATGTCATAGCACCGCTGAAGAGGGCAAAGACCGCCATGTCATAGCACCGCTGAAGAGGGCAAAGACCGCCATGTCATAGCACCGCTGAACAGGGCAAAGACCGCCATGTCATAGCACCGCTGAACAGTCCTGAACCGCCATGTCAAAGCACCGCTGAACAGGGCAAAGACCGCCATGTCATAGCACCGCTGAACAGGGCAAAGACCGCCATGTCATAGCACCACTGAACAGGGCAATGCACCGGGTAGGAATGAATGGCCCACCACATCAGGCATCCTTATCCCATGTGCAGCTGGGACAGTGACAGGACACTACCTTTCACGGGGAGACTCATCCAGTCTGGGCACCAGTCACCCCCCAATACCAATATGGACCTGCATCAACTTGAGAGACTGTGGCTTTGCACTCCCCAGGATGTGACAGTGGGAAACCCACCCACTGTAGAGACTTGAGAGACTGTGGCTTTGCACTCCCCAGGATACATCAATGGGCATGGAGCCCCGTCGTGGATCTGGCTTTGCATTCATGTGGCTGAGGTGCCCCCCCTTCCCTTCCCCCTGAGGTGCCTGTAGTGTTTCTATCTGATGCCCTGGCAGTGTTCTCTCCGATTTTGGTCAGGTATCTATTGTGGGCCTCGCCCATGCATTTTTGGACTGTTTGTGCACGGACATTGTTGTGTACATATCTGCACTACTTCTCGGATTGTATATATGTAAATAAGATTGATTTTATAATACATATATTTGTATATTTTTGTATGACATGTATATTGGCACATTACAAAGTTTGACCGAAATTCGCATTGTCTTTGCATTCTTCCGGGGGAATTGTGGGTTGTTACTGTGATTTTTGTGACTGCATTGGTGTGTATGTTGTACTATGCGAGGGTGGGGGTGTTTGGTGGGTGTCCCCCTAACTTTTGCCTCCCCCCTCCCCCGTGTCGTAGGTGCTGTACTCACCAGTATCTTCTGCGCCTATGTCGCTGTTGATCGTGAAGGAGCAGAAAGACAAGGGCAGGTAGTATTTGGAGTTCCGGGCCATGGAGTCGTCGTTCCTCGTGGGATGTGTAGAAGGTGAGCGTTTTCCCATAGCAATAGCTGTTTCCGCCGTGTTTTTATCCACGGTGAATCCGCCAGGGAAAAGGTGGCGGATTGGCCTGTTGTGATACTGTGGGCGGTACATTGTCTTCCGTCTGTCTGTTGGCGGTGACCGCCGCGCTGCTTGTCTGTACCGCCCTGGTGGGCAAAGTGTTAAAGTGGCTGTCTTTGTTGGCGGTTTCCGTCAGGGTCATAATTCCCTTTTTTTGTCCGTCTGACTGTTTGCGGTATTACCGCATCTTTAACACCGTCCGCCAGGGTTGTAATGACCACCACAGTCTCAAACCCAACTTTACGTTTTAAATTGTGAGTTAAGAGGTTCTATACTCCACATGACTATCTGCTTCCAAAGGGAATCTACGCTTTAATCATGTTTAAAGGTAGCCCCCAGGTTAACCTATGAGAGAGACAGGCCTTGCAACAGTAAAAAACGAATTTGGCAGTTTTTCACTGTCAGGACATATAAAACACATTAGTATATGTCCTACCTTAACCATACACTGCACCCGGCCCATGGGGCTACCTAGGGCCTACGGTAGGGGTGTCTTATATGTAGGAAAAGGAAAGGGTTAGGCCTGGCAAGTGGGTACACTTGCCAAGTCGAATTTACAATTTAAAACTGCACACAGACACTGCAGTGGCAGGTCTGAGACATGATTACAGGGCTACTTAAGTGGGTGGCACAACCAGTGCTGCAGGCCCACTATTAGCACTTGATTTACAGGCTCTTGGCACCTCTAATGCACTTTACTAGGGACTTACCAGTAAATCAAATATGTCAATCATGGACATTTACACAGAGAGCATATGCACTTTAGCACCGGTTAGCAGTGGTAAAGTATTCAGAGTTCTAAAGCCAACACAAACAGGTCAGGAAAAATAGGAGGAGGGCGGAAAAAAGTTTGGGCAGGACCCTGCAGAACGGGCCAGGACCAACACTTGCTTTACCATTTTCTTTCTCTCCTTCTAAGGAGCAATTTGATCCCATTTGTTTAGCTCTACAAACTGTGTAGGTCCAGGCAATGGCTTTCTGCCTTTCCTATTTTGTCTCAGAAACTTTAGCTTTCTAATGTTAAAGGTAGGTCTTTATTAGAGGCAGTATGAACTTGCAATTCAGAGTAGGAGTTTTTCAAATAGCACCTATTTGTTCTACTCAAAACAAACTGAAATCCCACAAAACCAATCAGTGAAAAACAACTAACCTGAGCCTGGCTTTGTCAAAGATCAACCTATCATGGCACAGCAACCATCCAATGACAGGGCAGCTTTTTGGTGATGTTTTGCCAATAACAGCATGATTTCCCTATGAATGAGCAAAACATTTGCAAAGTCTTTTCTCAATGAACCTACTGTATTGAAACAAAATAAACCGTGTTTGCTCAAATCAAATTTGAAAAGAAAAGGCAATTTAAATAAAACAAGTATCACAAACAATAGGAATAATATCAGCTTCAGGAGAGGTGCTGCTGATCAACCTGATTTGCACCAGACAGGCCCCCCCATTCAGCAGCAATTTATCTTGGGTAATGCAAAGACTCCCTTGGACTGCTAGCGCAAAAAACACTAGCCTAAGTTAGACATATAGGGGGTCATTATGACCCCGACGGTCGGTGATAATGTGGCGGTAGTACCGCCAACAGGCTGGGGGTACATACTGCAACATTATGACATTGGCGGGTTGGCTGCAGCCAACCCGCCAATTTACCATGCTGACTGCCCTGGTGGTAGCAGCCACGGGGCCGGAGATAACAATCACCAGCCCGCCATCGTACCGCCGGAGGCATCATGACCCTGCCTACTGCAATGGTTTTCGTGGTGTTCGCAATGCCAAGAAAACCCTGGCCGTAGGCCCTACCAGTGACAAGGAAATCCTTTCCTGTCACTAGTAGGAGGCTCATCCCCCAAACAATCCCCAGACGCCCGCCACCTCCCTCCATCCACACCCCTCTTCCAATTCCCCACCCCCCATTCACACACACTCGCAGTCATGCACCACACATACACACAACCACTCACACAGGCATACACGCATTCATCCAAACATGCATCCATTAATTCTCACACACATTCGTACACACATTCACACTAACATGCAGATACTCATTCACATTTCCATTCCTACACACATTTTCACACATGCATACACCCATGCAAACAACACTACACACATTCGCATTCACACACACACTCACACATTCATGCACACAACCCCACACACAACACCCACTCCCCTGTCGGAAATCCAAATTATCTGCATCCAGGGCGTTTTCCGGCAGGGAGGGGGCACTGCTACTGCCAGCAGCACCCGCCAGCAGAACACCACCAGGCTGTATTATTTGTCATAATACGGCTGGAGGCGGTCTACTGGCATGGAGCTGCTGGTGGTAGCAGCGCCACCTTAACACCATCCGCCCGTATGTCCATAGCTGTATTTCCACCCTCTTGTGGCAGAAATCCGGCTGTGGTCATAATTTGGCGGACGGGTGTTAGCCACGGCGACAGTGTTTTGGCGGCTGTCGCCGCAGCGGTAGGCGGCACTTACCGCCAATTTCTTAAGTAGGCCATAATCTCCTTACAGGGAAAACTTGCTATTTCAGAAACCCTGTCTGTGTGTATATGTGCCACGTAAAACACACTACCTTATGCAGACAAGTTAACCTCATTATCTCAAGTGCTTGGATTTTGATGATTCTGCACTGTAGAAATCTGCTGCTAATCTGCCTTATAGTTAATTGTCTTCTTTCAAGAAACTCACTCTTGAAGACTCAGAGACTGATTAATCAAGGTTACTCTGGGTCTCCTCTAGATCCATGTCCTTCTCACATTCTTAAAAAGGCATCTAATTCTCTAAATCCTTTGAGTAATACTCTCTTTGTTCTTTCTTCACTCTGGCATAGTACCTTCTAGCTGGAAACAGGCTTCGGAACTCGCGCTTGATCCCTCGAGCTTTGCTCGTTACAGACCTATCTCTCTTCTTCCAGTCTGCAGATAGATGCTGAAATCTGCAGTGAAACTTCAGATCACAAGATTTCTAGAGACTAACAATTTTCTCCACCCTTCACAATCAGGATTCAGGTCCTGTTATAGTACAGAGACAGCTCTATTATAAGTAACTGAGTTTATCAGAACCTTCCTCGATTTAAATACCACTAACATTGTAATCCTGTTAGATTTATCATCGGCCTTTGACACGTGCCCCAAATAATCTTCTTGCAAATACTTAAAGAGTCTAGAATTGTTGGCTCCATGTGGACCTGGATTAATTATTTTTTTCTGACCGCCAGCAAGTGGTTTCTATTCCTCCCTTTACATCAGAATTCCGGGAGATCATCTGTGGGGTCCCACAGGGTTCAGCCTTGAGTCCCTGTCTTTTCAGCATCTACATGTCCCCCTTTTCAGCTGTTAGGCAAGAAAGGGGTTTCAATGTGGTATCCTAATTTGATGACACCCAATTGATATTTGCTTTTAAACATCTCAATGCCTCTGCAGCTGCTAATTTTCAGGGTTGTCTAGCAGCAGTTGCTAGGTGGATGAATGACAGCTGTCTCTGTCTAAACTCGAGTAAATGAGAAATACTAATTTTTGGGACAGGCCCCATTTCAGATCTAGCTGCCTTTTGCCCCCTGGAAATGAGACCTCCTCCTGCCTTACCACTACAACCATAAATCTAGGGGTCAAGCTTAACATTGCCCTTTCCTCTAGACCATTTGTCAATCCCACTGCTGGTGCATGTTTCTCTCTGTTGAAAACCTTAAGGAAAGCTTCAGTATTTCTACCAGATTACACCAGGAAAACCATTATTCATGCTTTGATCATGTCAAGACTCTACTATACGAACGTACTACTCTTGGGCTCCCCTCAATCTTTGTTAAACAGACTTCAACTGGTCCAAAATGCAGCACTCAGATTTGTTCTGAACATTCCTAAGAGGAAATCTATTAGGTCAGGCCTAAAGAGCTTATACTGGTTTCCCATTAAGCAAAGAATTACATTTAAAACTCTGATACTCACATTTCGGGCTATCAATCAGAGAGGGCCTGCGTACATTAGGGATAGAATCATGAATTATCTTCCATGCAGAGCCCTTCGCTCAGCCAAGCAGAACCTGCTCTGCATTCCCAAAATCAGAAAGGCAAGAACACGTGGCTGTTCCTTCTCTTTCTGGCTACAAAACTGTGGAAACTCCTACCAGATCAAATCTGAGGAGCATACTCTGAGACTCGTTCAAAAGTCTTTAAAAAACTTACCTTTTTTGAAGAACTGTATTTTTTCCTGAGACCCTTTTACAGGATGCTTTGGCACTCATTATAACATTGGTGGCAAAAGCCGCTTACCGCCGTGCAGAAGACTGCCAACACACTGCTGCGGCTGCGGAATTCTGCCACGGTCATTATGACCCACAGCTCGGAATCCGCCAAAATCCAGACACCCACACAAGTCCGCCACACCAAATGTCAGTGATAAACTGGTGATAACAAAACCTCCACCGTCACGCCAGCTGGAATACGCCCACACTATCACGACCCACGAATCCACGCGGCGGTCTTTCAACCGAGGTATTCCATTGGCGGTACACACCACTGCTCTCAAAATACACACACATTTACAAAACACTACCACATTGGACAATTTCAAATACACACACCTGATACACATACACACACCACTCCCACACATCCAATACAATATAAAACACACACCCACATCACCCACAAACCCTTATGTCAACAATTGCGACTGAAGGCCAGAGAGAGACACCACCATCTACAAACTAGCATCCACAGGCACTCAACACCATTACTCACACAACATCCAAGCACCTCACACAACACACCTCTAAATATCACTCCACACATCACAACACACACCACCCCACACATCACCCACACCACCCCATAGCACCGCAAAGACACCCCTGGTTCTCTGAGGAGGAGCTCAGGGACATGGTGGAGGAAATCATCCGGGTAGAACCACAGCTATTCAGATCACAGGTGCAGCACACCACCATTGCTAGGGTGACAGAGCTATGGCGAAGAATCTGGACAGGGTCAACACAGTGGGACAGCACCCAAGTACTAGGAATGACATCAGGAAGAGGTGTAACGACCTACAGGGGAAGGTGCGTTCCGTGGTCTCAAGACACCACCTTGCGGTTCAGAGGACTGGCGGCGGACCCCCACCTCCTCCCCCACAACTAACAACATGGGAGGAGCAGGTCTTGGCTATACTGCATCCTGAGGGCCTCGCTGGAGTAGCTGGAGGAATGGACTATGGTAAGTCAAACCTTTAACTACTTCATCCCCCACCCACCTGCATGCTATCACATACCCCCACCCTCGCCCTCACCCCATCACTCCAACTCCTCACATAATATCACAAACCACACATCCCAAACCCAAGCCCTGCATGTAACACCAAAGCATGGACACCCATCACCAAAGCCTGGCCACTGCACATACCCATACACCCCCTAAACCATTATCACACAAGGTCCTACACAAGAATGCAAGCACTGGGTACAGGGTCACCCACCCATTGCACACCATGGCACACACAGATGCAATAATCCTGCCTTTACACCCCTACAGGACCCCTACCCAACATCACCGGACAGGAGAGTCCAGATATGTCCACTCCACCCACAGAAGAGGCCGACAGTGATGACAGCAGCTCTGTCCAACTGGATCTAGATGACCAGCCCGGCCCATCTGGGACCTCGTAACAGTCGGTTCCCCTCACACTGGCACAGGCCACTACAGAGCTACCCCCCTCTGGAGACACCAGCACAGCACCTACCCAGCGGGCCCATACCTCTGTCCCCAGGACACGTCAATCAGCAGTGTGTCCACCACTACAGGGAACCCAGGCTAACCCACTACCCCAACAACACCAGGGACAGTGGTTGTGGGCACACGGTTCAGGGGTCAGAGGCCCAGGGAAACATGGGAACTTGGAGGGCTGCTGTGCGACAGGGGGAGGACAGGCCCAGGGAACCCACTCTCCACGAAGCCCTCTCCAACACAATGGTATCCTACCACCATTCCCAGGAGACGATAGCAACGGTACTGGACAAGTTTCAGGAGACCCAGCAGCTGCAGGAGGAACAGTATTTGGGGTTCAGGGAACAACTCAAATCCATCAATTCCACCCTGGGCACCATTGTAGGGGTGCTGAAGGAACTCGTCAATACCAGGAGGGACACTGTGGCACAACAAGGGGCCCCTGAGACTAGCCTGGACGATGAACTGCCCACCACCTCCGCAGGCGCTAGTGGACAGGAGGCACCACCACAGGACCACCACACCAGCACCCCACCCCTGCAGATGGAGAACCACCCCGCAAGCGGTCCCTGAGATCCAGGACAAAGACAGAGAACAATGCCAAAACCCCCGCCAAGAAATTAGACCACCATGATTGTCATCCTTCTGTCCCACTTTGTCACCCTGTCTATACTTAAACTGCCCGAGCTCCACTTCCTATGCCCCTTTGGACAATGCACCTGTGAGACTAATATACTGGACTCTGCCATGGACATTCCTCCACCATCACCCCTGACCATTTTACAACCCCCTCCACTATTTAGCACTTAAATAAACACCCTTAAATCACAAAACTATCTGGAGTCAGTCTGTGCTTTCACAATTGTGTATTTGCAATAACTGAGGGAAATAGCAATGTCCATTCTATTGTCAACATACCTATGTCACACAGCTCTAGTCCATGCGGAAACAAAGAAGATGTCACACAGTGGGACTCACATCTGTGAATGCGAAAGGGAATGTGACAACTCAGTGACCATACACTGGGTGAAAATGACAGACAGATGAGAGGTACTAGAATTAAATCAGATGTAGAAGGCAGTGTTGTCTTCTTACCTATGTCTCACTGGAAGTATTGCAGGATCACCGTGTTCCTGTTGTCTATGTCCTCTTCTTCTGCTTCCTCGTCTTCAGCGTCCACAGGCTCCACAACTGCCACAACACCTCCCTCTGGATCATCCTCATGCAGAAAAGGCACCTGTCACCGCAAAGCCAAGTTGTGAAGCATACAGCAGGCCAATATGATCTGGCACACCTTCTTTGGTGAGTAGAATAGGGAACCACATTTCATATTGATGCACCTGATCCTTGCCTTCAGGAGGCCGAAGGTCCGCTCTACAATCCTCCTAGTTCACCCATGGGCCTCATTGTAGCATTCCTCTGCCCTTGTCCTGGGATTCCTCACTGGAGTCAGTAGCCATGACAGGTTGGGGTAACCAGGGTCACCTGCAAATGTCGATTGACAACAGTTTGACACATTCTAACTCATAGGGACATCCCCAGACCCAGACACCTAGTCCCACTGTATTGAGTCCATGTCCTCACCACACACACGGTGCCTCTGGAGTTGCCCCATCACATAAGGGATGCTGCTATTCCTTAGAATATAAGCGTCATGCACTGAGCCAGGAAATTTGGCATTTACATGGGAGATGTACTTGTCTGCCAAACACACCATCTGCACATTCATCTAATGGTAACTCTTCTGGTTTCTGTACACCTGTTCACTCCTGCGGGGGGGACCAAGGCCACATGTGTCCCATCAATGGCACCTATGATGTTGGGGATATGTCCCAGGGCATAGAAATCACCTTTCACTGTAGGCAAATCCTCCACCTGAGGGAAAACGATGTAGCTCTGCATGTGTTTCAGCAGGGCAGACAACACTCTGGACAACACGTTGGAAAACATAGACTGGAACATCCCTGATGCTATGCCCACTGTAGTTTGAAAAGACCCACTTGCTAGGAAATGGAGTACTGACAGTACCTGCACTTGAGGGGGGATTCCTGTGGGATGGCGGATAGCTGACACCAGGTCTGGCTCCAACTAGGCACACAGTTCCAGGATTGTGGTACGATCAAGTCTATAGGTGATGATCACATGTTGCTCCTCCATTGTTGACAGGTCCACCTGCGGTGTGTTCATCGGAAGATGCCGCCATCTCCTCACATGCGCCTGCGGACGGTGCCTATAGAGGAGAACAGCGAGCAGAGAGTCAACCAACTCTGAGGTACGTAAACACAGCTTAATTGGAAAATATTAGCAAATTGACATATGCCTGTATTAGTGTTTAAGCAAGGCCTAGATCTGTGTGACACATTCCAAAATAATGCCATGTGGCCCCCTGAAATGGCGGCTGCCTGACCTGTAAAGTGGGACAAGGGGTTATGAGGTAACTGCGCTGGCATTGTACACCGTCGCAGTAGGCAGTCGAAGACCGCGGCGAAATCCTGCATTGGTTAACATTAGACCCTATGGGTCCCAGGAGCCAATGACGATGTACGCCGGCAGTAACGGTACGCACCGCCGTGGACGTGACCGCCATTTTCTCTCTGTTCAATCACTTGATACCTGATCTTTGACAGGAGAGGACCTACACTGCAAGTGCTGCTGTGACCTCAGTCTGGAAGAGAAAATGGCTCATGTGTCTGGGGAAAGAGCCCCTTCATCATGGTGGATTTTGAGAAACTAGTGGATGGGGTCCTCCCCCAGCACACGGTACTCTACGGTCCTCCAGACAAACAGGTTAATACACTGGGAGCATGCTGTATGGGCACTGCCTGGTTGGAGTGGTGTGGATGAAAAATAGGAGGGAGTGAGAATGAGACCTGCATGAAACGACGGTGAGTGCATGTGCGTCATGGCAAGGGTAGGGATGCGGGCAAATGACTGTGACGGTGCGGACGGTAATATCTTCTCCTTTTCCCCTGTACCATTCCTGTAGGTCAGCGCCCACCAGAAGAAGGACATTTGGCGTGCCATCACCAAGGAAGTCCGGACCCTGTGGGTTTACCACAGACGGAGCACCCACTGCTGGAAAAGATGGGAGGACATTCGCCGCTGGAGCAAGAAGACGGCGGAGGCCCAGCTGGGATGGCCTCCCAACGTGGGAGGGGTGCCCGTCGCACCATGACCCCCCTGATGTTCAGGATCCTGGCGGTGGTGAACCCGGAGTTGGATGGGCACTTGAGGGCATCACAGCAGCCACAAGGGGGTGAGTACACTCTCATTCTGCTGATTCAGTGTGCATTGGAGGTGTCTGGGTGGGTAGGTGGGCTGTCGGTTCCCCTAGGCCAGGGCGAGTTTAATAGGCAAGGTCCCTTCTTAAGGCAGGCCCTGTGGCACCCCACCCTACCTGTGTACAGTGCCAACTACACCTAGTCAGGCTCCTGTGACATCCATCTGTGCAGCAATCGGGCGTAGCCTTGTAACCCATGTCCCTGGGATTGATTAGGGAACTCCAAGTGCACGGCTTAGTGCAGGGGGCTTCTGTGTCTGTAGTGTCCGCCAACGGTAGCGGTATTGCATGCACTCAACATGTCTTTCTTCTGTCTCCCCCCCTTTTTGTGGTCTCCCTGTTCTTGTGTGCATTAGCATCATCAGGCCGGAGCAGGAGGGAGCTGTATCCCACATGGCCCTGGAGGGTGACACAACGGAGTCTGAATTCACCAGTGGGACGGAGAGCGAGGGGAGCTCCACGGCGGGGACAGGAGCTGAGACCAGCGATACAGACTCCTCCTCTGATGGGAGCTCCCTTGCGGTGGCGGGCCCATCTGTGCCCCCCACATCTACAGGTTCAGCTGCCACCCCCCTACCAGCACCACCCTCCCAGCAACCCCTCAGTGTGTGTCCCGTGCCCGTTCACCCAGGAGGGTGGGCATCTCCTTCGCACCAGGTACCTCAGCCCCTGCCCCTGTCACCCCTGCTGCCCTCAGTGAAGAGGCGATTGACCTCCTCAGGTCCCTCACTGTTGGACAGTCTACCATTTTGAATGCCATCCAGGGTGTAGAGAGGCAGTTGCAACAAGCCAATGCATATCTGGAAGGCATTCATTCTGGTCAGGCAGCCCATCAGCGAGCTTTTCAGTCTCAGGCCTCAGCACTGATGGCAGCCATTGTCCCTGTCTCTAGCCTCCCCCCTCCAGCTTCCTCCACCCAGACCCAAACCCCTGTATCTTAGCCTATCTCAAACACACCATCAGACCAGCATTCACACACCTCATCACAAAAGGGAAGTTCTGGCAAACATAAGCACCACACATCCCACAGGCACTCACGCAAGCATCATACACATGCAGACACACCAACATCCACTGCCTCCACTGTGTCCCCCTCCTCCACGTCTCCCTCCTCTTCCCTGTCTCGTCTCCACTCATACCTGCATGCACTACATCCTCAGCCACTACGTCCATGACCAGCACACCCACCACCACACCCCGCTCTTGTGCAGTCATCACCCCCACTACCATTCACACATCCCCTGTGTCCTCTACCAGTGTGTCTGTGAGCCCTCCTCCCAAACTACACAAACGCAGCCACACACCCACCCAACAGCCATCCGCCTCACGACAGCCTCCAGCCCATGCACCTTCACCCAAAGTCAGCAAACGTACACCTCCTACAACCACTACCTCTTCCTCCACTCCCAAACACCCTCCATCTACCCGTCCCAGTGTGTCCCAAAAACTTTTCCTAACCAACCTTGACCTCTTCCCCTCACCTCCCCCGCCCCTTCAGTCTCCTAGGGCCCGCCTCTCCAGGTCCCAACCCAGCACCTCAGCCACAAAATCTACAGAACCAGTGGTGCCAGTAGTAACCGGCTTCTGGAGTGCGCCAGGCAGCAGGGCAGCCAGAGTGGCAAAGAGCCAGAGCACGGACAGTCCCCCACCTGTAAAGCACAAAAAGTTGGCCAGTGCCCGGCGGGATAGAGGAAAGAAATCAGCCGCTCCCAGGGGTACAGTTGGGAGTGTGGAGACAGCTGCGCCACCATCCAAGGTGGGTAATAAAACTGGCAAGTCTGGGAAAATCTGCACGGTGGACAAGACCGCCACCAGCACCGCTGCCCAGGACACCGCCGCCACCAGCACCGCTGCCCAGGACACCGCCGCCACCAGCACCGCTGCCCAGGACACCACCGCCCCCAGCACCGCTGCCCAGGACACCACTGCCACCAGCACCGCAGACCAGTGAGCGCCAAAGATTCCAACGCTACTGAGGCCACCACAAGCTGGATGAAGCACTCTGGGCACAAAGCCCCCTCCGGAACCAGTGGAGAAAGACATCCACTACCTCAGTCCTTGGCATGATGAAGCACTCTGAGCACAAAGCCCCCTCCAGAACCAGTGGTGATTCACATTCACTACCTCAGTCCTTGGCAGGATGAAGCACTCTGGGCACAAAGCCCCCTCCAGAACCAGTGGAGAAAGACATCCACTACCTCAGTCCTTGGCAGGATGAAGCACTCTGGGCACAAAGCCCCCTCCAGAACCAGTGGAGATTCACATCCACTACCTCAGTCCTTGGCAGGATGAAGCACTCTGGGCACAAAGCCCCCTCCAGAACCAGTGGAGAAAGACATCCACTACCTCAGCCCTTGGCTGGATGAAGCCCTCTGGGCACAAAGCCCCCTCCAGAACCAGTGGAGATTCACATCCACTACCTCAGTCCTTGGCAGGATGAAGCACTCTGGGCACAAAGCCCCCTCCAGAACCAGTGGAGAAAGACATCCACTACCTCAGTCCTTGGCAAGATGAAGCACTCTGGGCACAAAGCCCCCTCCAGAACCAGTGGAGATTCACATCCCCTACCTCAGTCCTTGGCAGGATGAAGCACTCTGGGCACAAAGCCCCCTCCAGAACCAGTGGAGAAAGACATCCACTACCTCAGTCCTTGGCAGGATGAAGCACTCTGGGCTCAAAGCCCCCTCCAGAACCAGTGGAGATTCACATCCACTACCTCAGTCCTTGGCAGGATGAAGCACTCTGGGCACAAAGCCCCCTCCAGAACCAGTGGAGAAAGACATCCACTACCTCAGTCCTTGGCAGGATGAAGCACTCTGGGCACAAAGCCCCCTCCAGAACCAGTGGAGAAAGACATCTACTACCTCAGTCCGTGGCAGGATGAAGCACTCTGGGCACAAAGCCCCCTCCAGAACCAGTGGAGAAAAGACATCCACCACCTCAGTACTTGGCAGGATGAAGCACTCTGGGTACAAAGCCCCCTCCAGAACCAGTGGAGATTCACATCCCCTACCTCAGTCCTTGGCAGGATGAAGCACTCTGGGCACAAAGCCCCCTCCAGAACCAGTGGAGAAAGACATCCACTACCTCAGTCCTTGGCAGGATGAAGCACTCTGGGCACAAAGCCCCCTCCAGAACCAGTGGAGATTCACATCCACTAACTCAGTCCTTGGTAGGATGAAGCACTCTGGGCACAAAGCCCCCTCCAGAACCAGTGGAGAAAGACATCCACTACCTCAGTCCTTGGCAGGATGAAGCCCTCTGGGCACAAAGCCCCCTCCAGAACCAGTGGAGAAAGACATCCACTACCTCAGTCCGTGGCAGGATGAAGCACTCTGGGCACAAAGCTCCCTCCAGAACCAGTGGAGAAAGACATCCACCACCTCAGTCCTTGGCAGGATGAAGCACTCTGGGCACAATGCCCCCTCCAGAAACCAGTGGAGAATGTTATCCACTTGAGAGACTGTGGCTTTGCACTCCCCAGGATTGAACAGTGGGCAAACCACCCACTGTAGAGACTTGAGAGACTGTGGCTTTGCACTCCCCAGGATTGAACAGTGGGCAAACCACCCACTGTTGAGACGAGAGACTGTGGCTTTGAACTCCCCAGGATTGAACAGTGAGCATGGAGCGCCCTCGTGGATCTGGCGTTGTGCACTCATCCGGCTGAGGTGCCCCCCTTCCCTTCCCCTTGAGGTGCCTGTTTTATTTCTATCTGATGCCCCAGCAGTGTTCTCTCCGTCTTGTTCGGGTATTGAGTGTGGGCCTCGCCCATGCCTTTTGGGCCCAGTGGTCCACGGACTATGATAGTGGAATACCTTGGACTTGTATTCTTGGTGTATATATTTTTTATAGTGTGAATATCTTTATGTATGTATATATTTTTGATTACTGTTTTTGGATATATTACAATCATTCAACTCATTTCCTTTTGTCCTTGCGTTCTTCCAGGGGGCCTGGGGGGTGTAACTGTAATGTATCATGATGTATTAGTGTGTGTGTTGTCGTGGGTGAGGGTGGGGGTGGGAGTGTTGCGTGTTGCGTGTCACTGTTTTTTCCCTCCCCTGTGTCGTAGGTGCAGTACTCACCGTGGTCTTCACCGCTGGCATTCGTGGTCCTGGTAGAGGAGCAGGAAGATAAACGCTGGTAGAATCTGAAGTTACGGTTCCACAGTGTCCTGGTTCCTCGTGGGATGTGTAGAGGTGAGCGTTTCTTCTTCCAAGTCCTGTTTCCGCCGTGTTTTTGTTTGCGGTGAATCCGCCCCGGAAAAGGTGGCGGATTGGCCTGTTGTAATTCTGTGGGTGGTACATTGTCCTCCGCCTGTCTGTTGGTAGTTACCCCCGCGGTGTTTGTTTGTACCGCCTTGGCGGTCGGAGTGTTAAAGGGGCTGTCTATGTTGGCGGTTTCCGCCATGGTCGTAATTCCATTTTTCTCCGACGGCCTGTTGGTGGTTTTATCGCCGCTTTAACACCGACCGCCAGGGTTGTAATGACCACCTTTGTCTCTCCTTTTTTGCTTGCTTTCATAAGGTGCAGTCATGTTACCTAGCATTGGGATGCTCCTTACTGGAGCAGCTGTTTGCACTTTATACATTTTTATTTCATTCATTCAATCTTCTGTTTATCAAACCAATTGATAATAAAACTAAACTATGAACTTTTTAAACAATCACAAATAAGAATACTACTTCAGAACACAAGTAATAAAACCACCAATTGAAACTAAAATCAGGATTGCATAGCTCACACATAACATAACAATTCATTTCACAACACAGAATTCAGCAACATGCCAAACAACAAAATCATTCCACCCTATTCATACTTACACGCTAAATCACTCAGATTCAGCACTGAAAGTCATTGTTGTCAAAACCCTCAAGGATAATCCATATTGGAAAATCCACTATTTTTAGAACTGGCCAAAAGAGGGAAAGAAACCCCTACAACAAAACGAGGTGCTTTTTAACATGCAAACAACCTGTACTATCAAAATATGTGGCACCAGTAAAATGTACCTAAACCTCCCACATTTACTGCAAGATGGTATTAAACCTCATTTTATGAGGCAATGTGTCCCTTCATTAAAACACCTCCACAAACATTGAATTAGCAAAGTAGCACAATTCTTTAAATAATGGGAATATCATCATGCTTCCTAATGCGAGTAATTTCCAAACATGTTGTGCTGCATTAAGCATGTCACTGAAACAAATATTAGACATTACATTTTTTCTTAGAGATGCACAATGACTCCAGAAGGAAGAAGCAGGGGAAAAGTAATACAAGGAATTTGCTATTGGAGAGCCCAATTTAGCAAGTGCCACAACCATTCCTGTACAAAAGTAAAAAGGGAACAGAGACAAGAGCATTCTTATGGCCATATCCATGCTCGCAACCTGCAGCCACAGAGTTTCTAAATGTGTGCTATTACATCCCTTTCCAGTTGGTGTTCAGGTATTGAGGTATGTTGTGAGAGGCCAGTGACACCAGGCTTATGCACTGTCGCTTATGCATTTATAAATATTTGTTCATAACGCCAGCTTTGTTTCTAAACAATGTTCATTTAACTTACCAATAAATGTCCATCCTCAAATTCTCACTGTGCATAATGGTTGGTTAGTGCAAAGTCCTTAGACATGTGCAATCATGGCTACTGCTTGAGTGACAGATTAGAATATATGAAACATTGGGTGTTATAGAACACCTTTATATTCAGGCTGTGTTGATTCTTGTGATACATGTACAGATATTTGATATAGAAGTGGAGCAGATCTGAATATGCATCCCATCTATGCAACCTGTTACTTTAGGAAAATATGCAATTCTGTAAACATTTACCTTATTCAAAATGGCAGCCAGAAAATTATAATGTAAACAGGATAATGCACTGTAAAACCCCTATCTGCTTGCGTTTCCAATCATTTGATAACTACTTAAAATAGGGCAGCACAATGACCATAGTACTTGGACATGTGATGGGTTTTTCTCTCTTCTATGGTCCCGATTCACAAATGGACTTACGTTTAGTAAACTTACGAGTGTGAAGTCTCCACACTCATGGCAGAATCTCAACATTGAGAACTGCAGTACGGAGACCCCCCAACCCTCAGTACAGAGAATAATCCATGAATGCAGAAACTCCGCACACGTGGCTTTACTACCTTTGTGAAAAGGGCCCTATGTATTTGTCTCTTTGGCACAGTATTCAGTTCCTGTGGGAGTTCAAGTATAACCCACTTGCTTACCTTATACCTTACCTTATACCTTCCATAAATCTTCTCCTCAATCTGCAACTCCAACTTTAAACAACTTCTCCTGCCTAGACCTTCTCCTCGATTGGGCTAGAATAATCCTCATTCTCTTTCCCATTGCATCTAAAGCTGCCATGTTGAAATGAACTGAAGCACTTTGTGCCCTTTCTCATAGTTTTTACCTGATCTGATAGCGCGTAAGACCTTAATAAGTAAACTTACAAGGGGACGTGAATAGGTTGATTAACCTTTTGACTTGCATTGAAGATGTTCCCACCATAGATTCCAGTATATGCAGATCAATAATTAATAACCAATCAATAATATCAATAATCAATGATAATCAATAGCATTTGTAATCAATTGGAGTCCGTAATTATCACACACCATGACCTTTCAGTCATGAATAACCACACCTTTTAGTAAAAGTTAGAATATTTATTTCCCTATATTAACAAGGCAAATGTCACGTAAGATGATCTCAAAAGCAAATGATAAACATACAGAAACCTCACTGGCTGCCCAAAGAGGCAAAATAAACGTGATCTAATCAAAGCTTGAATCACTACACATTCTAAGGTTATGGTGCAAATTAATAACAAGAACAATTGCACAAACGATATCACATACATTTAGATTCAGCAAAGAAAAGACATCAAGGGGCACACTTATACTCCGTCTGCGCCGATTGTGCGTCAAATATTTTGACGCACAATCAGTGCAAACGTTGCCCCCTATTTAAGCTTTGACACCCGAGCCCGCGGACGACAAAATCCCGCCGTGTGCGTCATTTTTTGGATGCGGCAACCCGCCTTGCGTTAATTATATGCAAGGTAGGCGTTCCCGTCCCAAAAATGGCTTAAACGGCCATGCGTCATATTTATGCTTTCAGGCAAAAATGACGCATGGCTGAGAGGCGGAGCCAGAAAATGACGCACAGCCCGATTTGCGTAAAAATTTAACGCCTGGGTCAGGGCAGGCGTTAAAATGGGGCAAACACACCTGTATTTAATCAAAACACACAGAACAGGGCCTCAGGGAACACAACATCATACAGAGGTACAGGTTGAACTGGCAGGCCAATCAGCAGCTGCTGCGAAACATTGAACAGCAGTTGTCCCTACTTTGGTGACACCTTGCACCATCCCAACAGAAACAAAGCTGCTTGCCGTACTTTGTATGCTGGCAAGTGGCTCTTTTCAAACAACTGGTGCCTTGGTTAGCGGAATATCACAACCATCATTCTCCGCCTTTTTGCCCAAAGTACTGGATGCCATCATTCGACTGACACCCCGCCACATCTGCATCCCTAAACACACTGCAGAAGCAGCAGGAAACAAAACAGGGGTTCTACGCAATCAGTGACTTCCCACACCTCCTTGGTGCAATCGACTGCACACATGTACGCCTTGTGCCACCTGCTGCAACTGAACACCTCTACCGTAACAGGAAGCACACACATTCCATCAACGTGCAGGCCATTGTCGATCACCAAGCATTGATCACCAACATCGTGGCTAAATATCCTGGGAGTGTACATGACTCCTTCATCTTCCGTCACTGCACATCAATGAACACTTCCAGGATGGACGGAATGGCAATGGACTACTTGTTGGTAAGTACAAAAACCTACTTATATACTCACTGCACAGCAACCCTCTAGGACACACAACACATACACCACAACAGCAACATGTCGACAGGAACACACTGAGGTCGTGACATCGCTAGCCATGTTTCTTAAGTCACCATTGAACCTGTCACACATTGGAATTTACTGTCCAGCCTAATGTGAAGACTTCAATGAGTGTGGTTGCCTAAATGTCACCTTGCAAATTGTAAGTGTCACAATTACTTTTACATTAAGACATTGCATAAGTCTAAAGGTATGGGATGTCCAGGGTACTTTGATATGAACGTGTTAACAACACTTTCAATTTTAACTATGCATGGAACTATCATTTCACCCCTAGTGAAGACACACGGACACCTGTATCACAGGTCACAATGCTAGGGAGGGCACACTGTACTGAAAATCCCAAAACATACTGCTGACACACGGTTAGCAGACAAACACTTGTTCAGCCAAGGAAACAACACAATGCAGATGGTATAGCCTACAAGCATAGGATGTCACATTAGTACACAAAAGAGTCAAAGACAACACAAGACAACTACTGCCATTAAAGGTCTTTTCAATAGTGCCATCTACATCAACATGATCCCATTCATTTTCTCTTGCAGCTGATCAGGGGTATGGCATCCAGCCATGGATTATGACACCATTTGGCAACCCGAGTACAGCTGCAGAGCGTGCATACAACGAGGCCCATAAGAGGACACGCAGCATTGTCGAGCGGACCTTCGGCATCCTCAAGTCAAGGTTCTGATGCCTCGACATCACTGGTGGTAGCCTCCTATATTGCCCCGAGATGGTCTGTAGGATCATCCTCACATGTGCAATATTGCACAACATTTGTGTCAGAAGAAACATTCCCCTCCTGGAACCAGAGCCACACATGCCTGAAGAGGAGGAAGAGGAGGATGCTGGCCTGCAACAGGAGGGGGAACTACAGAACACAGCTGCTGGTATACGCAGGCGGCAACAGATTGTAAATAATTTCTTCTGAATATGATCACCTTCACCACTTTAGTTAACTACTTTAAATAAACACCTATTATAATCACCATATCATGGTCTGGCTAATCCTTTTTACACACCTTCATCTCTACTTATTAGAATAAGAGTGTCGCCTCATGGAGCATTGCTGAGATACTGAGTAGGACACAGAACATCCCAGAGCTTATGTGATGCCTAACATACAATGGTCACATACACACACACACTTAATGACATATATCATGTACATATCTCCTTTGAAGGCCTATAGCAGAGGACCACAACTATTTCACACATACATGTTGAAAGCAAGGTCCAACGCAGCATATGGCACACAACTATGACACCATCACTCAATAAGGGGAATACAAGCCTCATACATGAGGCAGTCAATGTGCTTTAGCATCACTAACAGGAATGTCTGACAAGACCCTTGACAGCAGTTAGTCCAACTGCATCCAATATTTGCAAGGAATATCTGTGACCAGAGTTCCATAGAAGCAGAACATAGACAGCACAAGGGCCACACATATGACATGCATTGCGCACATGACATTCCATGTACATGTCAGCCCATTTCCGAACTCATCACACACCCATGCACCTGGTCACAACCCACCTGTCGGAAGAGGTCCCTGGAATACTAATATGTGTACCCTGATAATACCTCCTCTACAAACACAGACCAACATTAGCAAACCAGTGTGCTACACCCTTTCCTAAGGTATGCCATTGTCAAAGAACATCTGACTGCATGGACATCAGGTCAATTTATACACTGTCTTCTAGTTTCAAAGCCCTGTTAGCACATGTAGATTGCTTCCCCTTGTGAAAATGTCTGTTGGCCCTTAGAATGCAAGTCTCACCTACAGGACTGGTGAGAAACAGATGCAGCCCACACCTGTGATCACCTCCATGCACACCACCCATTACAAAAAGCACTGCCCCTGATGATGCCTGGAACAGCATAGTAGTAGCCAATATGTCAAATACATCGTCAACCATTGATAGTAATTAAGCCATGTAACACAGCCCTTGGGTTCATTTGTCACCTTCAAATACACAGGACATACACAGATTGACATGTCAACTGTCTAGTTTGTCCTCCAAACAGTCTCAGTCAGACCACTGATTATGTAACTTGTCCAGTAGCTGGCTCCTGAATCATCTTGCATTCTGTCAGCCTGACTGGCAACTGTCTGTGCGTCACACTAAAGTATCCCTGTGTCTACATATGTACCACACTTGTGTTGGCAAACCTGCCATTCATCAGGGGGCATTGGGCATGGGCTTCTTCCATGCATACACAAATACATTGTATAGCATCATCTGCCTTTTAACTGTACCATTTGAGTTAAATCCTCTTGGAAATGCAAAATTCATGGCCCATCCCTTTTCTGGGTTGCATTTATGCATGAATGACAAAGTGTGACAGTGTCCCAGGGTCATAGGCAGGGCTTGGGTACGGGGCTTTCAGCACAACCAGCAACCTCTGATAATGTACATGACTAATACACAAATGTCAGAACCATGACAGTTCATACACAGCATCACAGTGCGCACAACCTAGTGATGGGCCGTGTGTGCTGAATAGCTGCTAGAATAAACAGCACAGAGGCTATGATGTTCCCAGATGCTCCCAGATGCAGTGGGAAGTGCAGAGGCCAACCTGTGTACAAATGTTGTAATGACACCTGCCGGAACATGACACCTGAGACATTATCTCACTCAGCACACCAAGGTTGCCCTGTTGACTGTCTCATTACACGTCTTTAGTGACAGGGTGGGACCATCCACATGTTGGTTCACATGTCCACATCTACTTTACTCACATTGATCAACAAAGGATACTCAGTAGTTACAGGAATAGCTGCCACTGACTCATGATGAGTCCTGGTCCGAACTCTGACAAATTACATCCCAAAATATCTACAGGATGTGCAATTGATCACTGGAAATATGTGGACACGTGCTGTTTTGTATGCTGGTCCACCACAGCCACTTGATAGTTGGGGCTTACTTCTATGGCCTCAACTGTGGTGTCATCATACATATGAGATTGACCCTTGTCTGTCTGTGCAAACAACATGGTACCCACTTCCTCAATGCATGTGTATGACTCACTGTGGGATTCATCAACTAGTGCCTAGGAAGCTCTTACCAATACTCTAGGACATAGGATGTAGAAATTGTGGACCTTTGACATGATCATGTGTCTGTCCTCCATCTGGTGCCTGCTATATCACATGTGGTGTCTACGTGACCCTAAAACTTGGGAGTATACTTTGCAGGTGTTGTTACATGTATGACTAACACATGCCCTTGCTCGTTCCAATTTTTACTTGCATCTTAGGGTTGGACACATGGACATCACATTCATACAACCAAATGTACAATAATGCTTCATGTGATGTACACACTCACCTGGTCAACCAACAAATTAGTTGTCAAAGCACACAATTTGAGTCAAAGGCAATTAGGTATTGTACATATGTGCTATCCTCTCCTTATGGCAAACATGCACAATTTGTGCCATACATATATGTGGGCCACACATATGACTATCTATGATGTCAGCCAACTGTAAACATACTGTGAAGGGTGTAGTGGATGATGTTCCGCTGCAGTATGATGTCACACATGTGAACATACACCATCAACACCATACTGTCTTCAATTAGCCAATCTCTGATGTGTTCCAAATGTAAAATAACCAAACAACATGTAAAAATGCCCCAAACCAGTTAATGCACTGTAATTTTGACGTCCCTAGCGGTGTGCGTCATTTTTTGTTGCACAAAACTGTATTTGCGTCGGGTTTTTTGACGCACAGGAGTGAAATATAGCCCGCATCCAGATATTTCTACAGTCCATGTATCATTATGTGGATGCGGGTTAATATTCACGTCTGTGCGTAAAAAAAAATGATGCAAATACAGTTTTGTGCAACAAAAAATGATGCATAACGCGAAAAAGGCGGGACTTTTCAATCAGGAAGTGATGTAATAGGATATCCTGTTGACAGATCATGTACAGTGGGTGTACTTTCACTTTCACTTTGCAGTCTATGATCCTTCTAGACTGTGTGGCTGTGTAGAGAGTGTTGTCCAGAGATTTTGTGCTGTATTTGTCCTGTGTGCTATCTGTAAAGTCCTCTTGTGAAATAAATTTTGTTTGTGCATATTGTAGTACTGTGTTTTGTCTACATTTGTCCATTTATCTTGTGTATTTCTTGTTTGTGGGAGTCTGTTGTGGGTAGTGATAGTTTGGGGATAGTTGGGCTCTTTTAGTGTTTAGGTTTACTTTTTTCCTGTCTTTTTACCCCTACTTTCACCCATTTTCCCTTTCTATTTCTTTTACCCCTATTCCATCTCTTCATTTAGAAGAGTGTCTGGTAGGCCACGTCTTGGCAGGATGGGGGAAGAGGAGTTGGGGGGCTTCATCTGGCTGGTGACACATTTCTTGCCGCTCATGATCCAGGCAGGGGGCAGGGTCATACAGGGCTACCTGACAGATGCGCGCAGAATCCGGTGGGGAAAGGTGCTGCATCACCTGCAGCGTGTGTATGCCAGCCAGAGGAGTGACCACCAGCTGAAGCACCGGTGGGCTGACCTCATCACCAGGGAGCAGGATCTCTTGGACCACCTGGGAATCATGATTGGTGGCACTGTTGGTGAGTACGACTATTGTTATTGTGCACAAATTAATGCTCTGTAGTGACATCAGTGGATTAGTGCAATGTCTGCCACCTAACTTGATGACTGTGTGTAATTTTGGGGACATATAAGGGGATCATTGATGCACTATGGCAAGGATCACAATTGCTAGGTGTCAGGTAGCACGTGCTCAGCAAACTTACAGGTAACTTTACCATGAAGGAAATTGGTGCGGCCTTTCTGTCAGCACAGCTAACAAAATAGGAGCCAATCATGTCTATATAGGGTATTATTGACAGAGAAGTACAGATGTACCAACATTTAGGCCAACTATGTTGACGCAATTGCTAGACTGACCTTAGAATCACTACATGATCCTGAAAATGAGTGCTGCCTTCACAACAATTTATAATAGCAAAGTGGTTCAAACATTGGTCTCATGTGAGTCTGGTGAGTGTGGAAGGAAAGCGTTCACAGAAGTACTATGAATGTGTGGGATTATTGTGTTTCTTAATCTTTTAGGATAAATGTCAGTTCATGATTTGAATACATCGTGTAAAGGTGTAAGGTGCCCTCAGCTAACATCGTAAGATGTTTGTTGGAATCGGTTGAGCCACAATCCAAATATGGATGGCAGACCAAGTGTATGCACATGGCTTTACATCTCCATGGTTGGTGCAAATCAGCTGGGCCACATTAATTGACTATACTGTAACAACAGGATGGCTTACAGGAGTCCCTGCCCCTCCCTCTGTACATTGGGCCTATGTGCACTAAAGGTGTCATGTCCACAAGGCATGTTTTACTGGTATTGCAGTCCTCAAGTAACCAGGCGTTCGATGTTTCTCTTGGATGCACATGATGAGACGATTACACTCCATATTTTTTCGTGCTCACCAATTATGGGGCAAGTTTGCAACCACATGATAGTTAGGGCCAATGTATGTGTGCAGATATGTGTGTAACTGTCACAGGAGACCCATGCTATGTACAAGTTGGCCGTGAAATATCAGATGCAGTATCATCATGTTTGAATGGCTGCCACTTACTTATTCAGCCTACACATTGTAAATGATACTGAAAATGTTGCACTGTGCACAGATTTTGAGCACATTTCTTCCTTCCATACCTTACAGGTGGACCGGCGTCCTACACTGTGGGAGAGGTGGCGACATTTGAGGACCCCGACCACTACAGTAAGTGTTGATATGTCTGTTATGTGTTGTGTTTGCTGGTTATGGACTCGTGTGAGTTGGACGCATACCAATGTGTGATGCTGGGGTCAAGTTTTTCACTTGTTCCATGAGTGGGAATGCAGTTTTCACATGTTTGGAGTTAGCCAATGCGTATCCAATGGTATCATGTAGGGATTGTAGGACATCCCTGTAGGCCCCACTGTGAGTACAGGGGATAGTCATGTGTCTGACACTTGTATCACCAAGAGTCGCAATGGAAGTCAGCCCCTATTTAGTCAGCCTGTCAGACCCACATTCTCTAAGATTGGTGGAGCTAATAGCTTCCCAATAGACATCTGCTTCACTATTTACCTACGTAATTTTGAAACAGTAGGTAGAACCTCCTAGCATCATGTACTTCCACATGTAGTGCATCAAGTCTGTGGAACCTTAGTGTAATGGCCTAGGTGTGCATGCAATTCATGCTCAAGGGTGTTCTAGCAACTCTGTGTCCGATGTAAGTCAGGCCTCACTGGAAGTATATGTTGTGTACTAAGTTCTGATTTTCCTGACATGTCTGACCCTATGAGTGCTCTAGGGTTTGCTGACTCCAAAATGTAGATAGACCTTACCTGTGGTGTGTCTGTAGAGAAAAACATGTGTGGATTAGCCTATACACTCCTCGGTGTACATGTTGTTGGCAAATTATAGTTGTATATGCACCGCCCCCCCTCAAACACGGCCATGGGTTTGTGAATGGGGTACCTAGTATTGATGCTACCAGTATGTTACACATACCTGTGAAGAAGTGACGTTTTGGTTGCATACTAGTATACACACTCAGGTTTGGCACTTGGTACCATACTGGAAATTCCAGTTACAACTTGCAGACCATGTGGCTTTAGTTTTGCTCTCCGTACACTGACATTTGTAGCCCAGCTCTTGGTGGAGGATATGCAGCATGATTCTTAGCTGATAACTGTCAGAACTCAGATTGCAAGTCAAGGCCAGTTGTTACCCATCTTGTGGGTTATGAATGTGCTTTGTGTGATGTGACCTTTGTTGTCTGGCCTGCCATGTACTTCCTCAGGGACATTCGATGCTCTGTATCGTGATATGAGCTGTTAGAAGTACAGTAGATGTATTGTCTGATTAAATTGCTGTGCTGTTTCACACAATTCAGTTACTAATGTGGCATATCTGCATTTGTCTTCACAGCAGCTAACATGACTCCAGACCAGGTCCGTGAATTTCAGCGCCGGGCCATGCGATACCAGCACATCCTGCTGGTGGAGTCGGGGTTCCGGAGGATGGCCCGGCAATATCGCCATGAACGCGCCTCCGGGGCATGGCGAGCCTTCCCACAGGGTGGACCTACTGTGCCCACCACAGCCAACACAGAAACAACCACCAATGAGAGCCAGATGGCCCCACCCACAGCTGCCTCTGTTGCATCTACATCTGCTGGACTTCCTGGCCCCAGCATTGCCACTGGTGCAGGACAGCCCACACAGACCTCCTCCACCGGTACCCAGACTGCCACTGCTCCAGCTGTTGACCCTGCCGCCTTCAATAGACTTGAAAAGAAGATGGACAAAGTGCTGCGCAAGGTCAGCCACCTGAGCCGGGACGTGCAGCACATTAAACGGCGGGTGAAGGATATCAAGAGGACCCTCCGGAGGCCCAACCTCTAGGCAGTTGATTAGATGGACATGATACCCTCCCATCCCTCCTCTTTCCTTGTTCTTATACTTAGTGGGCTTAGGGGGCTTAGTGTTAGGTTAGTATAGGCTGTTAGTGTAGTTAGTGGGGGGTAGGGGGTCTTGCTTGTTTCTTTTTTGACTTATTACATGTGTGGGTGGGTGGGTGGTGGGCTATGTTGGGGTTCTTGTGTGAAAAAAAGAAAAAAACAAAAAACAAAAAATAAAAAAAACATTAAAATAAAATGTACCAAAAAAAAAAATATTTGTATAAGATAGTATAGTATGTGTTTAGGTTAGTATGTGTTGTCCTCAATGTGTCCCGTCTCATAAGGGGGTTGGGGGGGTAGATGTTTAGAACGTTTCGTTACATGTGATAAGTAAGTGTAGCTTAGGTTAGTTAGGGACAGCTGTGGGTAATGAGTAGTCAGGGTAGATTAGGGTAGGTAAGATTTTTCCCTCAGCTTCCTCATCTATGGTTATCTTTTAATAAATATTTGGTTGCCCCTTAATAGTATGTGTTGAATGGTACTTGATCATGGGTTTGGATTCCGTGTACATCTATTTTGTACTATAACATCTGTGTCCTATGCTACAAACAAATCCCAACTGAGCTGTACGATTGGCAGCTAACCCAGAGCTAACTTGCAAAGTGTCTACCCTTTGTTGCAACCACCAATCACAGTTAATATGGATGACAATGTGTTTCTGTTGATAAGTGTGTTTTCAAAGTCACTAACAGTGCTTCCAGACTTGATATTGGGGAAACAGTTTTAGGTCTGACTGCAGTGTGATGATCATGCACACCCTCATAAGATGAGTTCTCATTGGCAATCTTGTAATCTTGTCTTCATGACCCTCATACATCATTTGTGACACAGTTCAGCATGATTACCTATTTGTACGTTAACTCAGACACCTTCATTTGTGCATTTTTTTTAGTGTTTACTTACATTAGTGTAGCATGTTTATTGTGTTATTTTTGCACGTTGACAACATTTAGCGGGCACTATTTGATGACTTAGTTATCCCCTGAGGAAGCATTCTTCTGTCCAACACAGCATGGTGGTCTATGGTTTCTCACTTCATCAGATTATTCCCTCAGGATGGGCAGAGTATGATGCAATCATGGTTACTGTGCAGATTTCTCTAACTACATAATATCTGGACAGTTGTATTGAGAAGCTACGTTATTTGACAGTAGGGACATTCCAATTATCTACTGCGCAGTTGATATGTCACATTACCCAGAGACAGATTTGTGGTGTAAGTGCTATTTATTGAAAAGTGCTGTAGTGCTATATGTACATTATCCATGACTGTGAGTCCATTATAGTGACATTTTAAATTGGGATCCAACACAAGCGTTTACCAAAATGCTTTTGTCATGCTGGGGTTGCTGTTTCAGACAGTGCAGAGGGACAGGATTTGGCAGTGAGTAGGAGAGAGACAATCACTGGGCTGGGTGACAAGATATACAGTGGTTTGCAGAACAGTGCTTGAGTACAGTTGTTGCAAGACTGGCAAGTTACAAAGCGCAGGACCTTGGTAAATGTCAGCCATGTGGCAGGGACTAGTGCTTCCGGGTCATTTTCCTTGTGAATGTGATCTGTTCCATGTCTTCTTCTTCTGATGTGTGTGTTGCCTGCTTTGTCCTTGTTGTTGTTGGTTGTGAAGGGGCAACACACACCTCAGTGTTAGAAGACATGGAGTCAGACATCCCGGTCGCTGCTCCCTGTGAAGGTCTTAAGGGCAGTACTGCAGCAAGAAGGATCTGCTGGTTCTTGAGAATAGCAGCCACATCACGATGGTAGGCAGTCAGGTCGGCCCTGAGGGGTTCAATGTTGCATTCGTGCACGCGTTGACAGGATTGCTGTTGTAGGTGTTGGGTCAACTTTATTACAGCTGTGCTGATATCCTTCTGGGTTTTCTGCAGTTCCTGCAAGATAGATGTTAGGGCTTGCATAGCTGTTGCCTGATCTGCAGATGACATCATGCACGAACGCACCCCCTCAAGGCTGGCTGCTATATTTTGCATCCCCACCCGCACCTCCTTGGCCAGCTCCCGCTGTACTCCAACTACAGTTCTCTCAAAGCTGGTGCCGGTGTCGTCTGAGTCCTCAGCTGTATTGGAGCTGGCAGGTCTTACAATTGAGGTGGTGGGTGGTTCCTCTGCGATGGCTGCTTGTTCTGTGCTCCTCCTTTTGAGTGAAGGTGGGGTCTGGAGGGTTTCAAGGACCTTTTGGATGGTCTCCTGGGAATGTTTATCGGCTCGTCATCCATGTCATCAGGGAAATCTGGGACAGGCATATCGGCAGGAGATCCATCTTCCTCTGCAATGAAACAGGGAACAATTAGTGTGTCTGTGTTGTGACAATTTTGATTTCACGTGCCTGCCTTTTGATGAATTCACTTTGTGATCTTGTTTTGTATTAACATCTGCAGTCCTTCAGATGGGCATTGTTTCAGGCCTATGGCCCACCTGTGTGTTACATGTATGTTATTGAGTTATCAGACTTGTCAGCCTCATTGCCTTTAGGTGTTGCTTTATGCCAAATAGAGAATTGCCACCTTTTTTTCCTACTCGACCCTCCGTGTATATCCATTCACATGGTGAGACCTTTCACTGGCTGTGGGTGTTCTGATGGCCCTGGCAGTACACTTAACTATCAGGAGCTGCCCCAATCCCTGATCGTTCACATCGACTTAATTGTAATTGACATGTTGCATATCCTATGCATGGCAATGTTATGATGTGATATGGATGTTGACATTGTTAATGTGTCCTGCTGATGTTGGGTAATGTGTGTTACATTGGATTGTCCTGGTACTCGTATCAGTGTCCTATTTCATCCTCTGACTGTGCAGGTGTATTTCAGTGACCAGTTACATGTGTCCCTTCCTCAATGCTGTTGTCTGAGCAGTATGACATTTGTGATGTTGCCTTGTTACCCAGTCACAGGATGGACCCTGACATATGCAGCATGGGTGTGTCCTTAGTGCTGTGTCACTCCTATTGTTGTTTACATTGACTGATGTTTGTGACAACTATGGGCATTGACATTTGAGTGTACTGGGGCCTTTGTCTTGTTTCAGGAGACTGTTGCAGATGTCATCCTCACCCCCTAATTTAGGTATGTATGTTCCATGGGGAGGTTACTGCCATTGGTTACTTGAGCTGCACACAGATCAGAGGTGGTAGTGGCAACTGTTGTTGCAGTTACATTGCAGTTGTCGGTTTGGCTAGAGGATTGCTAATAGGGCCCTAGTTAATGTAGGAGGTATGTTGGCTGACGAGTGCCAGGATGTCAGTTTGACGTAGTGGCCTTCCCTCCTGTCGTGGCTTTTCCCTTTGCTCCATCGTTGGCGTGACAGCAGGCCCCCATGGGACTGTTGTTTGTGTAGTGTAATGGTGTGCCCCAGCTTATGTTTGTGCAGGCCATGCCCCCATGCCGTGCCCCTTTACCGATGCCACTCCATGTATATGATGACTTACATGCAATGTGTGGTAGGTATTCCCGCCCCCCGGTTGCAGTTGACATTAGGGCATTTCAATTCCCCATGCGACTTACCCTGCATGTGCGTTGTCTCCTGGTAGTCTGCGCTGTCCTGTCCTTGAATCCCTGTGACGATCTGCTCAGGGATGACAGCTGCAACCATCTCCTCCATGTGGTCCAGGCCCTCCTGGTGTGCTGGACTCCCCCCTCCAGTCTGCTGTGCTGCCTTCATGTTCCTGGCCATCTTTTCCTTGGTCCTGCGCTTTCAGTCATGCCAGCGTTTCTTCCACTCGATGACTGTTCTGCGTACTTCAGCCACACTGTTAATCTTGTCAACAATTTGTTGCCATATAGCCTCTCTCCTACTGATTGGCAACTTTGAGGTGACAAACAGTTGGTGCTGGTGTTCCGTCACCTCTTTAACCAGGATTTCCTGCTCCTCTGCACTGAAGCGACACTTTCTTTTCTTCTTAAAAGTGTCCTGGTTTTTTTGTGGATCCTCCTGGCTGGTTCCTGGTCTGCTGTCATCTTCCTGGGGTCTGTAGTGGCATCTGGGATCCATTTTGGATCTCCTCTGGTGAACTGGCAGTGTTCGCGTTTGTTTTTTACTCTATTGCATCAAAAAACGGCGCATATCCGGTTTGCGGTGTTGTAAATCGACCCACAGTCATTTCTGCTGCATCAACGTAGTTTTCCTTTACGACTTGACGCCGCGGTGTGCGTAAAAAATAATGACTCCCACCTGTTGTTTGCGCCGCCGTGTGTCAAAGTATGGCGTTAGCCGGCGGTAATATTTTTGACGCAAAACTGCGCCGGCGCAGTTTTGCGTCAAAAAGTATACACATGGGCCCAAATGTTACTCAATATAGAGAACTTTCATTAGTGAGGATCCCTATCTAACACCAGATTAGCATTTGCATGTTGGGCTCCATGGAAAACAATTTAGTCAACACAAATTTAGAAAACATCTAAGAATGGCTCTATCAAAATATTGTGGTTAATACCTAGAAAGAAAAAGCAACTAGGCATAACAAAACACATGTATAACAGTATACCTCTCCTTAATTGGATCGGCAAGCTAAGATAGTCTTCATCATCAGGACATCAATTTGTTCAGCAGGATTCAACATCATAGTTCAGAAAAACGCAAAGCCTTTAAGCATTAAAGTTAAGCACATCTCTAGACACTCAGAAAAGTATGACCTTTCGGCAAGAAAAAAATGGGCAAATACGTTGTCTTCCATCAGTGCAGTCCGGCTAAGTGAGATTTCCCAAAACTACTTTCCAAGTCCCTATTGGTCAAGGGATTGCCTGTTCACACTTCATCCAGTAAGACTAAAATCTGAAATCTATCATTTCTATCAGTACTCGGTCCAGATGTTGGTGATTGGCTTCTCTTATAACGTCCTCATTGTCCGGCTCGTCGGGTAACAATATTGTTGCAGATTTTACTCCAGTCAGTGCCTCTATTGTTCTCCTCCTAAGAAAGTCAGGCATGCATGCATTACAATAACAAAGTTACATTTTACAAGAACAGCATCCTCTAGCAAGCAATTCTCATGAGAAAGACTTTTAGCTACAAGCACATTTGGTCAGCACAGAGGAAATTTACAATTTAATTATCTAAGCAAACGATTTATTAATCGGTTCAGAAACACAGCTTGACATGAGTCCGTGCAACTAGGCCAAGACCTCTACTAAGTTAAGCCCTACAATTATTAAAGCTAATACATAGTGCATAACCCTTAATATGACATATTACTGCATTATTCAAACATAAACTTCATATTAATAAGCCGTTAATAAGTACACTTTGAGAACATTGGCGGCCCCTCACGTGGACACATTTTCCAATGCATGCATTATTTTTCTCTATATTATTACATTTTCTATGCAACTCCTTTACTCCGAATGCATGAATATCCAGTAATATGTTTTACCAGTTGTACTGCATAGTAATTCGTAAGTGGAAAATCCAGTTTTTGCAAATATTCACAATTAACCATTTAAGTTGACCAAAAGAATACAGTATATACCTATCAGATAATATGAAAATAAATAATAGTAAATTATTGACAATGGCAGGCCTGTAAGTTGCAAAAATACGCATGACATATAAATCCCGATATTCACACACGTGACACTCCATACAAAGGTGTGTTCCCTCTGCGATTGATTTATATGGTCATTCATTTATCAAAGACTTTTGCCTCAAGCAAGATTAATTCTATCCGTCAGCGTTTTGAGATAGACAATTCATTTTGATTCAGCGTTTATATATTTAAACGAGTCCGTCGTTCACTACGAAGAAATAGCTGCTTTGTATTGGTCCTGCGATAGACAACCTACGATGTTGCAGGGGAACTCTAATGGGTAAATGCGTCAATTGTGGACAAATGGATTCTTCCATTCATCCACCTAATCAGTCATCGTCCATGCACTCACTCACTCATCCTTGCACTCATGTAACCAATAATTCCTCCATTGACTCATGCTTGCAAATACCCACTCGCCCATCACACTATCTCAAACAACCTATTGACCACGGAAGATACACTCTTATATATTGCCAGAACTTTTTTCTTTGCTAACGTTTGTTTATAATTACCGTGTTCTTAAATGCATTGAATAACAGCTATGGGGTTTACTCTTACAAACTGAGAATATGAAAAATATGTTTTTCTTTCACAAATTAACTACTGTGCCTGGTTATCCAATTTTCAACAGTGCGCCATAGGTCAACTTTGAGAGAGACTTTTTGAAAAATACACACGGGAAAATCACGAAACATATGTTGTGGATACCTGCTCTGTTTGTAGACTATATTTTTACTAATTAATTTATTGACTTAAATTATGTCAAAGATGTAATAGACGGGTCAAAATGTCATAGGGTCAACAATAACTTCACCCTTTTTTTCTAGGATTATTAAAGCACACACGGGTCAGGTAGTAATTTAGCTATCTGTGAGAATACGATTATTTAAGTTATTGAGGGTGTAATAGTGTTGCATTTACATGGCAGTCTTTCAGGCTCTTGTATGACACAGTTCTGAGCCCAGTAGTGATTAGGGCATCCATCAACTCTGTTTTAATGACACATTTTAAGTAAGTCAAGAAGTCTTGATTAGTGACTAAATAACTCCCTGTAACCTCTTTAATGGAGTTCCTTTTGTGCTAGGACCCTGATTTCAGTCCGTCATAGAGCCACAGATGTATTGGTGGAAAAGTGCTATCATGAGCTTATCCTAAGGCGAGGGCTGGGGAGGGGCTTTATAGAGCTACTTTAAGAGGTGATGCAATCCATAGAACTGATTTCAAATACATGCCATTCCACTTGACTAAAAGATATGATTGTGAGCAAATCAATTTCTCTCACCAGGGTAGTTAGGAAGATGCCAACTAACAGAACTGTGTCCTTGATAAATACTATTGACATTTACTTTTACTACTCAAGAGCACTTGGATACACACATAGGTGTGAGACTATAGTATGCTATATATTGATTGTAGGGCAGGGTCATTACTCACGAGAAGTGCAGTGTTTATGTGTCCTGCTGCCACTTCCCACCAGTCCCTATGTAAATAGATAGCATATTTCACTTTGCAGAGCTGCATGTATCTTTTGCCATGCCGTTCTTTTATGTGTGTAAGTAAAATAACACTAGCACATTTTAAATGATTACTTTAAGTTATAGCCTGAAGCCTGTTACAAATATTTTCAATTTCTGAATAGAACAAGACAAGTGAAACAACTATTGGTGACATTACGGTAGGGCCACTAATACTAGGACTAAAACCCTGCAATTTGTTTTGAAAGAAGGCCATAGCATAATCACCAAATCATTATTTATGCGTAATTCTATAAACCCTAAATTTCACCTAATGTTCTCCTTGTAGTAACTCCTGACACAACAATTGAAAAGTACTTTGAACTGCTTGTTACTCAATGCAGCACAGAGCAATGTGTTTCATTCATGTCTAACAGACTCAAAGGGGCATATTTATACTCCGTTTGCGCCGGATTTGAGTCGTTTTTTTTTACGCAAATTCGACGCAAAATGAACTCCATATTTATACTCTGGCGTTAGACGCATCTAGCGCCAAAGTTCATGGAGTTTGCATCATTTTTTAGCGTGGACACCAACTTTGCGTTAATGATATGCAAGGTAGGCGTTCCCGTCTAAAAAATGACTCCGAGGCATGTGCGCCGTATTTACACTCCCGGGCAAAAATAACGCCCGGGAGTGGGCGGGTCAAAAAAAATGACGTCCAGACGCTTTTGCGTAGTTTTTTAGCGCCTGGTCAGGGCAGGCGTTAAAGGACCTGTGGGCTCGGAAGGAGCCCAGAGGTGCCCTCCCATGCCCCCAGGGACACCCTCTGTCACCCTTGCCCACCCCAGGAGGACGCCCAAGGATGGAGGGACCCATCCCAGGGAACTTAAGGTAAGTTCAGGTAAGTATTTTTTTTAATTTTTTTGTGTGGCATAGGGGGGCCTGATTTGTGCCCCCCTACATGCCACTATGCCCAATGACCATGCCCAGGGGACATAAGTCCCCTGGGCATGGCCATTGGGCAAGGGGGCATGACTCCTGTCTTTGCTAAGACAGGAGTCATTTCAATGGGGGTTGGGAGTAAAAAAAAATGGCGCAAATCAGGTTGAGGCGAAAATTTTGCCTCAGCCTGACTTGCCCCATTGTTTGACGCCCAAACTCCATATTCCCCTACGCCGGCGCTGCCTGGTGTACGTCATTTTTTTTCACGCACACCAGGCAGCTCCGCCGGGTAACGCCGGCTAACGTCATTGAATAAATACGGCACCCGCATGGCGCTTCAGAATGGCGTTAGCCGGCGTTAGATTTTTAGACGCACAACTGCGTTGGCGCAGTTGTGCATCGAAAAGTATAAATATGGCCCAAAGTGTCTCTCAATTTAACGGGTAGAGCATTCCTTAGAAACAAAGCTCAAGGTGGGAGCAAAAGAGCACAGGAATGGTGGGTGCAAGGCTTGGAAGCGCTGTTGACAAAATATATTGTTGCTGGAGTATTCAGCATCATCTAATAGAAAGGCAAGTTTTTGGCCCTTTTCACCCCGTCCCCACCACGGACGTAGTACCTGCGTCCGGTGGTGTGGTGCTGAGGCGCCAGATATAACCCACCTACCCCCCCAGGGCAGGGCTGGAAGGGGAATCACTTCCCCTTCCACCCCCGCCTTCCCATCCCCCCAGTGACATCTGATGACATCACCAGGCCAACGTGTGCTGACCTCATCAGAGGTCAACTCCCATTGTACTAGAAGCAATGCTTCCAGCGCGACCTGAGGAGAAACTGATTAGTTTCTCCTCGGTACGGGGGGGCAGGGGAGGTAGAGAGGCATGAAAAGGGAAGGAAAGGCTTTTCCTTCCCTTTTCATGTCTCTCTGTGCATTCCTGCTGCATGATCGCATATTGATCGTGCTGCAGGAATGCCCACTAGACACCAGGGACTTTGTTTACTTTAGGTAAACAAAGAAGGGGAGCGGCCCCTTGGGCAAGGGTCGCTCCCCAAGGGGGGCAATTTATTATAAGGCCATTTCTGCCCCCCGGGGCGCAGATCGGCCTATATTAATTAGGCCGATATGCCCCCGGGGGCAGAAGCCACTAGACACCAGGTATTTCTTAAAATGTGTATTTATATTGATAAGGAGAGCGTCCCTTAGGCAAGGGTCGCTCCCCGGGGGACAATTTATTTAGTAGGCCTTTCTATATTAATTAGGCTGATCTGTCCCTGGGGGGCAGAACCCACCAGACACCAGGGATTTTTTGTAATTAATTATATTGAAAAGGGGCCGACCCTTTAGGCAAGGGTCTCTCCTCGGGGGGGGGCATTTTTTTATTAGGCCTTTAGATTGGCCTATATTAATTAGTCCGATCTGCCTTGAGGGGAGGCTGAAGCCATTAGTCACCAGGGATGGTTAAAAAAAAAAATTATATTGATAAGGAGAGCACCCCCTTAGGCAAGGGTCGCTGCCCGGGGAGCAATTTTTTTACTAGGCTTTTTCTGTCCCACCTGGGGGCAGATTGGCCTATAATATTTAGGCCGATCTGCCTCAGCGGGGGAAGAAGCCACTAGACACCAGGGATTTTTTATTGTTATTTATATTGACAAGGGGAGCGACCCTTAGGCAAGGGTCGCTCCCCATGGGGAATTTTTTTTTATTAGGCCATTCCATATTAATTAGGCCGATCTGCCCCTGGGGGGGCAGAACCCACTGGACACCAGGGATTTTAAAAACAAAATGTATATTGAAAAGGGGCCGACCCTTTAGGCATGGGTCGCTCCCCGGGGGGCAATTTTTTTATTAGGCCTTTAGATAGGCCTATATTAATTAGGCCGATCTGCCCTCAGGGGAGGCTGAAGCCATTAGGCACCAGGGATGTTTTTTTTTCTAATTTCTTTTGATAAGGGGAGCGCCCCCTAAGGCAAGGGTCACTCCCTGTGGGGCAATTTTTTTACTAGGCCTTTTCTGTCCCCCCGTGGGGGCAGATTGGCCTATATTATTTATGCTGATCTGCCCCCGGGGGGGGGGAGAAGCCACTAGACACCAGAGATTTTTTTATTGTTATTTATATTGATAAGGGGAGTGACCCCTTAGGCAAGGGTCGCTCTCCGGGTGGGGGAATTTGTTTTTAGGCCATTTCTTCCCCCCTCAGAACTCACTTAGGCACCAGGGATTTATGTGTGTGTATGTGTGTGTTTTGTTTGAGGTGGCAGCCCCTGGGGCAAGGGTTGCTCCCCATGGGGGCACATTACTGTTGGACATATCTGCCCCCAAAGGGAGCAGATCGGCCTGTTTTTGGAAGGCCTGTCTTCCCCTAAGAGGGGCAGAAAGCCCACCAGAGACCAGGGAAGACTTTTTTTCCAGATCATAGGGTGGTGGTATGGTCATACCCCTACCCCAAATAAATGGGGCCAAAGTTGTTCTGCCCACCAGTGGGAAGATGGGGGAATTACCCCCAATCCACACCGGAGGGCAGCAGAAAGTTTACTAGATGCCAGGGAATTAAAAAAATAAATAGAGTTGTGGTGGCTACCAACCAGTATTGGCATGGTTATGCCCCCACCCCCAACTAAAGGGGGTAACAGTCTTCCAGCTCACCCCTGCACACTAAAACATCTTATCCCACAGCAAGCAAGAGGACATTTGATTATTTTGAATTTTGGTTTTACATTTGGGTCATGAGAGCTTGGCTAACTCTCAAAATCGTCCCACTTGGATTGGTGAGGGTTGCACTTTTTGGACTTTGGGATGCTGCCATGTAGAAAAATTCACAAGACCTAGACACATCTGTAAACTAAACATCTGGGTGAATCCAGGGTGGTGTGCTTCACATGAACCCCACACCATTTTCTTACCCACACTGCCCTGCAAACCTTCAACTTTGCTTGAAATCCCACATTTTTTCTACATTTTTGGGATGGAACGTTCCAGAATATGCAGGAATCCACAAAATTCCTGCCACCCAGCATTGTCTCATCCATACCAATAAAAATTCCACCCAACTTGTCAGCCCCAAAATGCTCTTTTTAAACTGCCCTTTTAGACCCGCTTTAGTTCCCCCTCAATTTCGACATGTTATGTTTTGATGTGTCCACATAGTGCTTTGGAGGATTTCCTTTCACGGGCACTAGGCCTACCCACACAAGTGAGGTACCATTTTTATCGGGAGACTTGGGGGAATGCTGGGTGGAAGGATATTTGTGGCTCCTCTGAGATTCCAGAACTTTCTGTCACTGAAATTTGAGTAAAAAGTGTTTATTTGCCAAATTTTAAGGTTTGTAATGGAATCTGGGTAACAGAACCTGGTGAGAGCCCCACAAGTCACTCTATATTGGATTCCCCTATGTGTATAATTTAAAAAAATATGCAGGTTTGGTAGGTTTCCCTCGGTGCCAGCTGAGCTAGAGGCCAAAATCCACAGCTTGGCACTTTGAAAAAAACAGGTCTGTTTTCTTTGGGAAAATGTGATGTGTCCACGTTTTGTTTTGGTGCATTTCCTGTCATATGCACTAGGCCTACCTGCACAATTGAGGTACCATTTTTATTGAGAGAACAGGGGGTAATGCTGGGCGGAAGGAAATCTGTGGCTCCTCCCAGATTCCTGAACTTTCTATCACCGAAATGTGATGGAAAAGTGTTTTTTCTTGCCAAAATGTAAGGTTTGCAAAGGATTCTGAGTAACAGAACCTGGTGAGAGCCCCACAAGTCACCACATTCTGAATTCCTCTAGGTGTCTAGTTTTCACAAATGCACAGGTTTGGTTGGTTTCTCTAGGTGCCGGCTGAGGTAGAGGCCAAAATCTACAGCTAGGCACTTTGCAAAAAACACGTCAGATTTCAATGTAAAAATGTGATGTGTCCATGTTGCGTTTCCTGTCGCGAGCATTAGGCCTACCTACGCAATTGAGGTACCATTTTTATCGGGAGACTTGGGGGAATACAGATTAGCAAAACAAGTGTTATTGCCCCTTGTCTTTCTCTACATTTGTTCCTTTGAAATGTAAGACAGTGTGTAAAAAAGACGTCTATTTGAGAAATGCCATGTAATTCACATGCTAGTATGGGCATACCAGAATTCAGGGATGTGCAAATAACCACTGCTTTTGAACACCTTATCTTGTGCCCATTTCAGAAACACAACGGTTTTCTTGATACCTATTTTTGACTCCTTATATTTCAGCAAATGAATTGCTGTATACCCGGTATAAAATGAAAACCCAATGCAAGATGCAGCTCATTTATTGGCTCTGAGTACCTAGGGTTCTTTATGACCTACAAGCCCTATATATCCCCGCAACCATATGAGTCCAGCAGACATACTGGTATATTGCTTTCAAAAATCTGACATTGCAAGAAAAGTGACAGAGTGATAACAATGGCTGTTTTTTTTTACCTCAATTTCAATATTGTTTTATTTCAGCTGTAATTTTCTGTAGTAAAACTTTGTAGAATCTACACAAATTACCCCTTGCTAAATTCACATTTTTGTCTACTTTTCAGAAATGTTTAGCTTACTAGGGTCCAGCATTGATTTCACACCCATTTCTGTCACTAACTGGAAGGAGGCTGAAAGTACAAAAAATAGTAAAAATGCAGTATGTCCCAGTAAAATGCTAAAATTATATTGAAAAATTGTGTTTTCTGATTCAAGTCTGCCTGTTCCTGAAAGCTTGGTATCTGGTGACTTTAGCACCGCGAACCCCTTTGTTGATGCCATTTTCAGGAAAAAAAACACAAGCCTTCTTCTGCAGCCCTTTTTCAGATTTAAAAAAAAAATGCAATTTTTGCTGAATTTCAGCTAATTTCTTGGTCTTCTTCAGGGGAACCCACAAAGTCTGGGTACCTGTATAATCCCTAGGATGTTGGGGAAAAAGTATGCAAATTTGGCTTGGGTTGCTTATGTGGACAAAAAGGTATGAGGGCCTAAGCATGAACTGCCCCAAATAACCAAAAAAAGGCTTGGCACCTGAGAGGGAAAAGACCTATCAGCGAAGGCGTTAATATTTGGTTTGGCACCACCCATTGATGGTGCTACTATCTTATGCTGGTGAAAGCCTTAAATGGCCATGCATGCCATTTAAATGAAATAAGGTGCGATTCTTAACACTTGAAATCTTGGGACCCCTCTGAGGCATTAATGGAAGCCGGGTACTCAGGCCTAAGCAACTTCTACAGTTTAAACTTCAAAACAATACAGAAAACTACAGTGCACATAACACAAATGCACAAAGTTGAAATAGAGTATTTTATTAACAAACTAATACAGAAAAATAAAAATTACAGTTTTAATGGGAAGGTTAGACCTTTTCTAAATTCGGGTTTTAATGTTAAAAAAGAAGTGATATGCTAAACATGAGCACATCACTGTCTTTTTTTCTCCTAATGCATGTTTTTTTTATTGGAGCTTCATTTGACGTCATCATCGTTCTCCTATATTGTATTTGCTGTACTTAGACTACTCAAATGAATCAAGCTAAGAATACCAACTAACACTTTGCCTCCACTTTCAAATTCCTTCACTTTTATTTATATGACACATGTATTTTTCAAATGTTCGGTTTGTTCATTTATAGACATACACTTTATTAATCTAATAATGTAATTAAAATTTTCATATATTAAAAGACCCCCGAGCAGAAGAAAGAGGAACTTTCATATTTCTCTAGGCTGGGCAAAGGTCGTCCGGAAGTAATGTATTGCACATAGGAATTTAAAATCATGCTCTTCCTTCAGAAGCCAATATAGTTCTTTAAGAACTAATCTAATATGCATGCCACAAGATGCACTTGGAACTGCATGTCAATCCATTCTCTGATGTCATTGCACATGTTTTACTAAACAGGTGTCTTAACATGTTGATTTTGCTGCCTTAACACAACCCTAGAAGTATAGGCAATTTTATGGAAGAGTAAAATGAATTGTACAAGTGTCCCTGCCTGCTTGCACCTAGTATGATGATTGATTTCAATCTATAGCTGGATATTCTTAATGCATTTACTCAGGATGCTTATTTTATGGAACCAAGGGTGACTGGTGTTCATGGGCCAAAGGGGCACCCTCCATCATGGAGAAGCAAGAACAGGGAAATAAGCACAGAGCAGCTGAAAATAAATCATGACTAGAAGATAGAGTGCTGAATCTCCGGGGTGAACTCTAATGAATTCTGAAGATGTCCTACTGCACAAATGCCAGCTGGGTGATATTTTCCTCGACCTGCAGCCACAAGCTACAGCAGTGACATCATCAGAGAGGAAGAGCTGATTTACAGTGCAATTGATCACATTGCTTTGGGGTGCAACAACAGTGGCCCAAGGAGGAGTTAGCAAGGCTCCATTCACTTCAATGGTTGGGGGATGAGACAGGCTAATGAGGATAAGAAGGGAATGGGTGGTAACATTTTGTTGGTCATTGTAGAGAGACAGACTGTAGGCGGGGTGCAGGGGGCTGCTCTCCTGGCCGCAACACATGTTTAGTACTGCATTTGGTTTCACTTTGATAAAAAAACACTGAGTAAAAGTGTGAATTGATGGATGGATACATAAATAGATTGATGAGTGAGTGAAAGGATGGATGGCTGAGTGAAAGGGTAAATATAGGGATATATAAATGGATGGATGGATGGATGGATGGATGGGACAAAGGGTAGATGGATGGGTGTAAGGGAGGATGGCTGAGTGAAAGGGTGGATAGGTCGATGAGCCAAAGGGAGGATGATGGATGGATCGAGTGCAAGGATGAATAGATGGAGTGAAATGGTGAATGGATGAGTGAAAGAATGGATGGATGAATAATGGATGAATAGATGGATGCAAGTGGGATGGAAAAGTGAAAGGATAGATGATTGAGTGGATGGATTGGTTTGATGGACTGGTCTCCCTGGACCAGTGGCAGCTCTCCTTTATGAGTTCCACAGCTACACTACACCCTCCTTGATTTGTGGTCCATTTTCATTGTATCAAGAGTAAATAATTATTCACTCTTGATATAATAAAAACAAAATGCAAACCTGCTGAGGGTCCAGCAACAAACTGAGACAGCTAGTGACAATGTTTGATTGCTGAAACAGGTGCATGAAGGTGCCTGTGTCAGCCATCAGAGATAGTGTTCATAGCCGATGGTATCCTAGCACTGTGAGCATGTGTGTGTGACTGTGTGTGAGTTAAAGTGAGAGAGAGTCAGTGAAGGAATGAGTCACCGTGAGTGAGAATGAGTGACAGTAAGGACCTGTATGTATGAGAATGAATGTGAGCGAGTCAGGGAGAATGACAGTGAGTGTAACTGAGTGCTACTATGTGTGAGACTGAGTCACAGTAAGACTAATTCAGAATGAGTGAGATTGAGTGGAACTGAGTGTGACAGAGTGAGCCAGGGTAGAATGAGTGAGACAGCTTGAATTAGTGAGACCAAGTGAGACTGAGTGAGACAGTAAACAAAAAAGTGTGAGAGAGTCCTTCAAGAAAAAGCAGTTTTGAATTCGAGCCAAGGATTATGCCCCACCACTTTTAAAGGTCACCAGCTGTCACTACTCATTTCAATTAATCTGAGTCAACATATTAAGTGCCCTACACATACAATAGGCCACACGTGGGGTTTGTAACAGCTGACCTTACTATTAATGAGCTTTGAGTAAATTACTACATGTGGTAGAACCACTAGAACATTGCTTCGCTAACTCCATTTGACAGCAACTCTCACTCTGTCCAAACAGAAAGGAAGTTAGTGAGATGTTGCCTTGGACACATTGAAGCACATTTGAACCAAATTTGCAAAGTGGTTTAGGCAGAAACTCAAGTAAAATTTAAGCTTTCACACTTAGAGTGCATTTGAAGATTAAGTCACACTTATTTAATTGCAAAACATGGATGAGCAATTGTAAACAGCTAATGTTTCAGACGAAACAGAACACATTCCTAACAAAATCATTAGCTCTGGAAACATCCAGCAAGCAGTTTTTAAAATGCTACATAATCTCTCAAATGCAGCTCAAATACCTTGTTCTATTGGGTCGTGCCAGAACTGTTGTGACAAACAGAATTATTTCTTTTGTAATACAATTTAAACATTAAGGGGCATATTTATACTCCGTTTGCGCCGGATTTGCGTCGTTTTTTTTTACACAAATTCGACGCAAAAATAACTCCATATTTATACTCTGGCGTTAGACGCGTCTAGCGCCAAAGTCCATGGAGTCTGCGTCACTTTTTAGCGTTAACTACTTTGCGTTAATGATATGCAAGGTAGGCGTTCCCGTCTAAAAAATTTACTCCGAGGCATGTGCGCCGTATTTACACTCCCGGGCAAAAATCACGCCCGGGAGTGGGCGGGTCAAAAAAAATGACGTCCAGCCGCTTTTGCGTCGTTTTTTAGCGCCTGGTCAGGACAGGCGTTAAGGGACCTGTGGGCTCGGAAGGAGCCCAGAGGTGCCCTCCCATGCCCCCAGGGACCCCCCATGTCACCCTTGCCCACCCCAGGAGGACACCTAAGGATGGAGGGACCCATCCCAGGGAACATAAGGTAAGTTCAGGTAAGTAATTTTTTTTTTTTTGTGTGTCATAGGGGGGCCTGATTTGTGCCCCCCTACATGCCACTATGCCCAATGACCATGCCCAGGGGACAGAAGTCCCCTGGGCATGGCCATTGGGCAAGGGGGCATGACTCCTGTCTTTGCTAAGACAGGAGTCATTTCAATGGGGGTTGGGAGTTAAAAAAAATGGCGCAAATCGGGTTGAGGCGAAAATTTTGCCTCAGCCTGACTTGCCCCATTTTTTGGCGCCCAAGCTCCATATTCCCCTACGCCGGCGCTGCCTGGTGTACGTCATTTTTTTTCACGCACACCAGGCAGCTCCGCCGGCTAACGCCGGCTAACGTCATTGAATAAATATGGCGCCCGCATGGCGCTTCAGAATGGCGTTAGCCGGCGTTAGATTTTTTGACGCACAACTGCGTTGGCGCAGTTGTGCGTCGAAAAGTATAAATATGGCCCTAAGGGTTAAGCTAGAACAAGGAGATGACACACCTGCGAACAGTCATATGATCTCAGAAGGCAAGACTTTTTCTACCTTCAACCTTTTCCTAGCTGGAGATCAACAGAGTGCAATTAGCACAAATAATATGATCCCTCACTAGACACATGTCTAATTGTCATGTTTAAGAAACTTAGGGGCTGATTTATATTTTACTGAAGGGGTAATTACCATGGCCGTGGCTTTATTGGTGGAGTCGTTCGGCTGTAAAGTTGTTTCTTACATGGATGATACCCAGCTGCTTTTCGTTTTTGAGTGACCCTCATCCTCTGCTGTAATGGCATTTAAGAATTGCATGTTGGTAGTTTTTGGTTGAATGCAGAGCAGCCAGTTAAAATACAGTTCAGAAAAAAGGAAACTCATTTTTTTGGTCTCCCACTCAGTTAATTTGTGCAAAGTTATTAAGCTTTCTGCTTTGCTGGCTCACCACCCCCCCATCACTTGTGGCAAAAACTCTAGGATTCAAATTGAGCAATCAACTTTCCATAGGACCCATATTTCTGTTGTGGTTGGATTGTGCTTTCGGTTGCTTTACACCATTAAGAAATGTTTGTACCTCCTTCCTGTTCATTGCAGGAGGACAGTGATCCATGTGTTAGTTACATCTCAGTTGGATTAACCGTCTTTCTTTGGGGGTGTTCTGAAGACTTGCTAGGATGTTTTCAGGTGGCACAGAATGCTGCTCCCTGGCTCATCCTGAGACTGCCTAGTCAGATATCGAATTCTCTCTTTATAAAATTGCTACATTGGTTGCCTACTAAGAAACAGATTCTGTTTAAATCACTTTCTTTGGTTCATCAGGTGGTGTTTCAGTCCCGTCCTGGATATCTTACAGATAGGTTCCTTTCTTACTGCCCTTCTCAAACTTTGCAATAGACTTCTACCGCTTTGTTGTAGTGCCTCGTATAAAGAGGAGGAGGAACAGAGAAAAAGCATTCTTTTTTTTAGTGGCTAAAGTCTGGAATCAGCTCCCACTGGACCTTCGGTTGACTTCTTCTGAGGATGTCTTTCACAGGAGGTTGAAACGTTGCTCTTCTCTTCTGCTTATTAGGGTTTTTGTTTACTGGTGCTTTCCTTAGCTGAAGTGCCGGGACACTCTTTGAGTAGCCCTGCACTCTGCAAGTCCTGCATATATACAGTACTTTACTTCTGCACTCCCACTATGGTGAGAGAACTCTACCCATCGCTGCCACTGCCAACATCTCTTGCATTTTCAGGAACCCCCTGTTGGAAAATGGGTTATTGGTGAAGGCAGGTAACTAACTACAGTTAGCAATAGGCCACTAACCTCCAATTAGGTCCAGTTAGGTCTCAATAAATTAAACCTAGCTCAACCCTTGGTAGCTTGGTAACGGGCGACAAGGCTTAACGTAGGAGACATGTGTAAAGAAACATAGACCATATTTTTATCTTTAAAATGACACCAAAACGATTAAAATCGGGTAAGGGGAACCAGAGATATGAATTTTTAAAGAATTAGTTATTTTTTGCGCTTAGAAACGAATAGCTCCAATCTGGTCATCTGGTCGCACCTCTACTGGGGCAAAGTCAAAGTTTGAGACCGGCCGCGATGGAGCCCTGCTCGGCTTCAGCTCGCCGGAGGCCTCGGTCAAAAGTTTACCTTCGGACTTAGTAGTTTTCTTGAAGATTTTTTTCAGTGGGAGCCAGTCGCCAGTCCAATCCGACCTCCTGGAACTCTTCCTCAGATATGTGTCGCGGTAGACCTCGGTGGAGATTTTTACCTTCAGACTTAGTACATTTTTTTTAGATGAAAATTCTTCAACTGGGGCAAACTGAATCTTGATCCGACGTCCCTGGAGCCTTCTACGGATACACTGCCTGGGAGGTCCTGGTTAACTTCTAACGTTTGAACTTTGTCACTTCTTCAGATATTTTCTTCACCGGGACGAACCTGCAAGTCAGACCGGGTCATGGTTGAGGCAAGCCAGCTATAGTTGCCACGGCAGGTCGGTCCCTTTATGAAGCTTTTTTCCAAAAGTTCTCCTAAATTCTCCAAACTTCTGGATCTTCCCCAGATGTTCCTTTAAGGTTCTTTTGAGGTCCACAGCTCACTCCAAGGTTCCAGAAGCTCTGAGATGCTCCTTGAGGGTGCAGACCACAACTCCCAGAATACACCTGGTGCAAACTCCTTTTTGGCTACTGGACAGTGGTCAGCTGGTCAGTTCCTTCAGGAGTTGGTGCAGGGGACTCTGGTAATGAATTTTGCACCAGTAGCAACTGGTGCAGTCCTCAAGAGTGCAGTGTCCAGGTGGAGGTCAGGGGTCCAGCAGGACACTTCTTCTTCTTTGTAGTTCTTCCTGTTAGGGATCTGGTAGGGATCTGAGGTGTGGGTGCAGGTCTGTCAGTTTTATCCTTGCTCCTGTGTAAAAAACTGGGGGGTCCTGGTCCTCCAATCAGGTGCACGGTCCTTCCTCCTGTGATGACCACTTCCTGGGAAGTGTGGCAAAAATCAATTCCAGGGAGCAACATTCCTCAAAAATCCATTATGGCTGAAAGTGATTTTTGGAGGTTACATCTGGCTGAGCCCACCCATTGGTGTGGCTAAAAATCTTAAACACACCCTTCTGCTGCCCTTTCCTAATCTAATTAGGGGGGGCACATAATTGTCTGGGTTTGCAGGATGTGAGGGAGGTTCTGGGTTACTCCAAATGTCCTTCCCTGTCTTTGAAGACCAGTTTGGCAGCCATCCCCCCTTCTTGCCTCTCCATCTGCTGAGGGAAGATCTCCTCCTCCAGGCACATCTCTTTATGTTGAGCCAGGCCACTTCACACCTCATCAAGGCATCCTGGCCAGGCTGCCAGAGGCTGGCCAATCAGAGCAAAGCAGCAAAAACACTGCAGGCCTGAAGTTGGCAACTTTTCAGGTAAAGTGTAAAACTCTTTACCTGAACAAGTTATATTAAATCCAAAAAGGAAAAGTTGTGGGATTTATTATAAAAAATTACTTTGATACCAAACTTGAGGTATCTTTTTACTTAAGGGGACTTTCAAAATTAAAATAAAGTCTCCCCATTCTAGCCTATGGAAGCCATTCACTACAATGATGGAAAAACAAATCTATATCACTAGGGCTTATAAAACTATTTGTATAAGGTCCTGCTTATAGTTACATGGCACCCAGCCCTAGGGGCACATATGTAGAAATAAGGTAGTTTAAGAATTTGGAACTATTTTTAACACCTTTAAAATGACACTGGACACCTCAACAGTGCACCTATGGGGGTACCACCTATGCTGGGGTTCCTAGACCTACATGCCCTACCATGTACTAGGGACTTATACAGTAGGTATGTTGACTTAGCCAATTATAATTAGCCCAATTTGAATATTCATTTTATACAGAACACAGGCCCTGGGACTGATTTGCAGTACCCAGGGCACCATCAGAGTCATGAAAACACCAGCAAAAAGTGAAAAATGGGGGCAAAAAGTCGGAGGCCTCTGCAACCAGCCCCGTTTTTCCCTAACCCCGGCTTGGCTGTTCCTGGAAATTTATTGTAAGTTTGACAGATGTAATCTGGATGCAATGTAAGTTTGAAAACATGATTCGTGAACTTCAGGTGACCCAGAACACAGCTGCAACACATGTGACAGGCACTCCTCACTTTGCCCCAACTAATCTTATACTGCAAAAACATTGCTGGCTCCCCATTAGACAAAGGGTAGATTTTAAAACTTAGGGCCAGATGTATCATGAAATGGCTTTGCGAATCGCAAATAGCGATTTTTAAGAAATCGCTATTTTTGAGTCGCAAAAGGCCATGTATCATAATAGCGATTCGGAAATAGCGATTTCTTAAAAATCGCTATTTGTGGTTTGCGAGGCCCAATTACCGAATTGCAACTTGCATTTTCGCAAATTGCGATTCGGTAATTGAAAATCGCAAATTGCGAGAAATTGTGAGAATGCACACCTGGAGGAGCCTGATGACATCACAAGCAGGAAGTGAGTCATCCCAGGCAGTTTGCAGGTGCCACACCCAAACCAGCACACAGAGTGAGCCCAGCCACACTGAGCAAGTCTCTGGAGAAGGCAGCACAGCTGAACAAACATGGACACTTCTGCCCAGGGAAAGGAGAAGGGAGAAAGAAAGCGCAAGCTGAAATGTAGCGAGCAAGAGCTGGAGGTGCTGACAGAGGAGGTGGTCAGGAGCCATGACCGCTTGTTTGGCAAAAGCTCACTCCAGGTGCCTGAGAGTGAAAAACGCAGACTCTGAGCAGAAATCCAGACAAAGATCTGCGCTGTAGGAGTGGCACAGCGCTCGGTAGAAGAAATCAAGAAGAGGTGGTACGACCTGCGGTCCTGTGCCAAGGAGAGGGTGGCAAGACGACTGCAGGAGGCCAGGAGCACAGGAGGCGGACCACCCAGAGAGACACCCTCCACCCTGATAGAGGACCTAGTGGAGTCCACACTCCTCCCGGAAAAAGTCAGTGGGGTCACAGAGATTGACACCTCCAGCACACCAAGTACCAGCAAAGGTAAGTGCAATATTGAATTGTAACCCCATATGTGTATGCACAAAATCCCCTTAGGAATTAGCAAGTAATGTAAAACATTGTGAATAAGTAGTCCATTCCACATCTTAGAAGCAGCAAAACAATGCCTTATGTGAGTGGTAGTCCACAACCCAGATCTGAAAGTAGCACATACAATGTAAGAGGCAGAGCGACACACAGAAGAACACAACACCCACAACACAGTGAAGAGAAGTACCTGTACCTTTATTACCATTGTGTGACCTTAATTGTAACAAACATAACTGACATGCTGCAGTTGTTGTTGCAGGTGGGCCAGGCCCAGCAGCCACAGCATGTGCCAGTGTAGGCGAGACAGACACCCATCCTGCTTCAGACTCCAATACGAGTGGGTCTCAGAACATTGCACCACTCCGACGCAGGCCTAGGGCACTACCACTGCCAGAACTGAGTCAGGACTCTGATGAGCAGCAGGAAGGCCCACAAACACCATCCCCAACTGGCAGATGCACCCAGATCACTTTTGTGGAGGCACCAGAAGCGACTCTTCAGCAGGCCAAAGGTGCGCTCCACCACGTTGCGGGTCGCCCTGTGTGCTGCATTGTATCTCCGTTCTGCTGGTGTTGCAGGATTTAGGTAGGGCGTAATCATGTAGGTGCGCACTGAGTAGGCACTGTCTCCTGGAAGGGACAGAGGGTATATTGAGTAACTGAGCCATCTGACATCAGCACGCCATCAATGCGCCAGTGTCCAGATACATCTGGCCCTTAATGCCTAGCACATAACCCCTAAGCAGGGTGGGCATATCTGTATTTGACAAAAAATGCTTGCGGATCTATAAAGCTATAAGAACTTTGCGCTCTGCAAAGAACTGTTGAATGTGCCAGATTTCAGAAAACAAATGTTGAAGTTCATCGCTTCTCGATATGTGCCATTAAATCTTGAAACACTCTACCTGAAAACCTGGCTATTCAATTAGGCATTTTCCAAAACGTTCAGAACTGATTCAGTTGATTTGATCATAGTAATTACTAAGCCTACACCACATCACCTAGAGAGCTAATAGCAAGCGCACTATAAAAATAAACACTAACACAGCATAACAGAACAGAACAGAACACAACACAACTCAACACAACATAACACAACATAACATATCATAACATAAGAAAACACATAACATAACACAACATAGAATAGGAGCCTTAGAGACAACAACAGATTCCATTTACTAAGTCATGACATGACCTGGCCTAAGCAATTTTCATTTGGAGGTTCAAACCTTACTCCTAACAGGGAAAGATGTTTTGATTTTCCGCAGCTTTCTGAAATGTCTTAGTTGATTTAATCATACTAATTAGTACTATACCACAGCACTTAGACACCTACTAAAGATAGTGCCCTGTACAAATAAACACTAACGTAACAAAACATAACATAGCATAACATAACATAACATAACATAATACAGGAGCCTTAGAGACAACATCAAATTCCACTTGCACAAGTCCTGACATGACCTGACCAAAGCAAGTGTGGTTTGTAGGCCCTAACATCACTAATAATAGAGAAAGATCTTTTGGTATTCAATGCATTAAAAGATAAATCAGACTATCATAGCTGGAATTGGTGCTGGTGACACCAGATTGAATGCCAGGGAAACTTTGATTCAGGTGACTCTGTCTCAAAGTCCACAGTGCCCAATTTTCCAAAAATCAATGCCTCTTTCTTAGACAAATTTAGCTTCAGATGTCTACCACTTATACATTTCATCCATCTGTCAAAGGCATTCATTAACTGGCAAAATGACTATCCTCATGAAAACTAAGAGATTTCGGGCCAGATGTATCAAACAATTTTGCATTTGCAAACTGTGTGAATCGCAAAATTTGATCGTTTGTGAATGCAAAAATGCCTTTCAAGATTTATGAAAGCCATTCGCAGTGCAATTTCAAGAAACCGCTAAAATAGCGATACCCTGAAATTGCGACTCCGATTAGGGAATCGCAAATTGTGATTCTCTAAGTAGGAAATCGCAATTAGGGAATTCCTATTTGCGATTTCCAAAGCACATGTATCATGCATTTGCTAAATGCAAATTAGGCATTTAGAAAAAGCAATTACCACCAAATCCAATTTTGTGGTAAACGTGCAATTTAAAAAAATGCATTATGAATACATTTAAAAAAATAACATGTAGCGCACATATGTCCACAAATACTTTTTGGAGGTGCATCAAAGGGGGCCTTAGGCCCCCAGCACCCTGGGGTTTGCATTACCTAATTTGCAAATTCCTAACAGGAATTCACAAATTAGGTAATGCAAAACCACTCCCTCCTATGGGCCTACAGGCCCATAGGGATGAATGGAGTCCCATTCCCTAATTGCGATTTGTTATTAGCGATTGCGATTTTTAAGAAATCTCTATTACCGAATCGCAATTTTCATGCATCCCATTTTGCATTTCTTAAATAGCGATTTCTTAAAAATTGTTTTTAGGAAATGCAAACCAGGACTTTGATACTTCTGGCCCTTCATCTCCAGAACGATCTGGCTATCATTTGTACATTCCAAGAAGGAAATGTTAGAGGAACAAATCAAAGGCTGCACACCAGTTTAGAAAAATAAATCATATTTTTATGAGCAAAAAAAAACTGATTAACAAAAATCCAATAAACAGAAGTTGAGATATGAGTAAATGTGCAAGTAGTGCTTAGAGGCAATAAGTGCCTATTGGGTTATCTGGTCGTGCTAGACTAGGAACAAGGGAAGAGTTCAGGTTTCCCATGATGGAGCACATGCTGGCTAAAGGACCCATGCATGGATCTCTCATTTGGAGTGCTGCACCAGATGTTTCCACGCAACTGCTGCAATGTGTTGGCTCCAACTGCAATGCTCCAGTTCCAAGTGCAGCAGTTCTAAATGCGATATGCTAGGTTTATTCATGCTGGAGAGGTGATGAGTTGGTTCTGAAGCGGTGGTTCAGGAGGCTGTGCAGCAGTTCGAAGTGCGATGTGCCAGTCCAGTCCCTGCAGCAGTGGTGATGTGTTGATCCCGTTCTAGCATCAGGTGATGCATCAATTCCAGTCGGCGCAACGTGCAGGTTCTGGCAGATGTAGCACTTTATACTCACTTCCAAGGGCTCTGTACTGGGCTGGCACCATTTGGCAGAACAAGACTTGCAGCAAGCAAAGTCCAGGTTCTGTTTGTAGATGGAAGGTAAGTGTTTTCTGTCCCATAGACTTTAAAAAAGGAGGCAAGCCAGCAAGCCCTTGGAGTCACTTTGGTTCAGGGATGGAGAGTTAGAGGTCCATTCTTTCCAACTCCCAGGCAACGGGGGCAGCAGGCTGTAGGTCAGCTCAGCAAAGCAGGAGTCCATCAGAGTGCATCTGAGAAGAGTGGCAGTCCTTGTAGCAGCACCACAGTACTTTATCCTGGCAGATTATCCACAGATTGGGAGTTGGTGGTGTCAGAGGTCCAGTACTTATACCCAGATGTGCCTCAGTAGTGGGGGAGACTTGAAGTAAGGATCTTTGAAGTGCTCTGAGCACTGTCCTTGCTGCCCTGACTTTAGACTAACGACAAGGGATATGCAGCTCTTTGTGTTTGGCACGATACTGCCCTTTCAGGTGTAAGTGTCAGCCCCTTCCACCCATCCTGCCCAGGATGGCCCCTCAGGATGTTGATGGCTTATCAGTCACACCAAAGTTCCCTTGGTTTGTGGTTGTTTAGAGAAAATGCACAAGCCTAGCTGTCACCCCACTCCTGACGTGTATTGGAGACAGCCAGTAACCACCAAATGGCTAAAGTAAGAAAATACCAACTTTCTAACAGAGGAATTTTCAGAACATGCAATTTAAAGTCCAACTTAACCATAAGTTGTGATTTTAAAATGTGAGTTCAGACACACCAAACTTGACAAACGCATATCTTCCAGATAGGGCATTACACTTATAAAATGTAAAAAGGTAATCCCAATGCTGTAGGAGAGATGGGTCTTGCAGTAGTGAAAAGCTAATTTGGAAGTTGTTCACTACCAGGGCATGTAAAACTTAAAAGTACATGTCCTGCCTTTTAAGTACTTTGCTCATTACCCTATGGGTCACATAGGGCCTACCGTAGGGGTGACCTATAGGTATAGAAAGGGAAGGTTTAGGCCTGGCAAGAGATTTTTCTTGCCAGGTCAAAACAGTAGTTTGAAACTGCACACACAGGGTCTGCAGTGGCAGGCCTGAGACATGGTTTAAGGGCCACTTAAGTGGATAGCACAATCAGTGCTGCAGGCCCTCGAGCCTATAATTTAGAGGCCCAAAGCACATATTGTGCACTTTACTAGGGACTAATAAGTAAAATAAATATTAAATAAGTAAATTAAATATGCCGACTGGGTATGAGCCAATGTTTCCATGTTTTAGGGGAGAGAGCACAATCACTTTAGCACTGGGTAGCAGTGATAAAGTGCACTGAGTCCTAAAGCCAGCAAAAACAAAGTCAGATAATGGAGGGAGGCAGGCAAAAAATTGTGGGGAATACCACCTTAAGGCTGCCAGATCTAACAAGAACATTTATATCTGTCATAAGCACTCTTTGTATTTTCATTGATCTTTAATTAATGTTATCAAATTCAGCAACTGTCTTCATCCCCATTTAATGTTTCTCTCTTTTTTTTTTATCCAGTGACTCTTTATCTTTCATTTTCCTTAACATAATTGATACTAAATTCAGTGTCATGGAAAAAATATAGTTTGGGATGTGATATTTCCTTGACTTTTTAAAGTAAAATGAAATGTCAAACTCTACCATGGATGACTCATTCCGTTCAAAGTTGCTTTCAAAGCAGGTCATAGCCCTATGGGCATATTGTATCCCCTCACCTTACAAAAATTGCAAACCTAACCAAGATAACATGAGTTTTTGGAAAAAAACTCTAATGTCATAAAGCAATGAGCTCATAAAACTTTTAAAATGTTTATGGAATGTGACAGTCTGAAAGTTCTACTTTTAAAAGGTGAGGTATTCAGAATTTGCTACATTGATGGGCAAACTATATGTCAAATGTACATGGGGAACCAGGTACAAGTTTCAGCATTAGCTCGACATTCTGTGATTCTGGGCAAATCACTTAATCTCTCCAGGCCTAAAATCAAATGAATGTGTCCTTGTGTATTGTAACTGATACTTATGCAAAGCACTCCAATACCTTTGGGTCAGGTTTGCGCTATAGAAAACTGCAAACAAAAAAAACAATTAAGTATTTTGCACACATAAGTCACTGGTCTATACTTGGAATACATGTGGGTGATATTTGTGCATCATCTGGCCTCTGATGGCCATCTTGGGAGACTTATTTGTTAAGAAGCTCCCTAATTTCCTCAAATACTACAGTATCCTCAGTAGAAAATACTTTCAGTTTTCCATTTCAATTCCATCAAGATGACATTCAGATATGCCACACTTCACTTTTGACATAAATTCAGAATGTTGGCTATCTAGTTGCTCATTAGAAAACTGTAGTAAGGCTGCTGATCACCAAGGAGTTAACTGGCAGTCTGCTGCTGGTGTTAAAAGTGCATGTTTCAGTTTGCATGTCAGAATGTTTTAATGATATAGAAGAGGGAGATATTTGAGAACTCCTAATTTTTCTTTCTACCACACTAACTGTAATTTCTATGACAAAATGAAAACTCCCATTTTGTTCCTTTCTAAATTAAATGTTTTAAGTTTTACCAGTTTGATTTAATCAAGATAATTTCAGGTGTGCCACATTTTTGTGATAAGACTGTTACTGCTCTAGTTGTTCTTTAGAAGACTCTGAGACACTACAGTAGAACACAAGGGAATCAACTGTCAGGCTGCTCCTGTTGGAAGTACATGTTTTTCTGAGAATGTCAGACTTCATTCTCATATGGCTGAGAAAGACAGAGTGAACTTACAGAAAAAGTGCTCTCATTTTAGCATCTGGATCACCTTCCATAACCTCCAGGGGAAAATCAAGATATTCATGAAATCCCAGCAGTGCATGGCAGGGGCAGAAGTTATAGTTACTTTAAGGCATGAGTTATAGTTACTTCAGATAACTCTAACTATGACATGTGAATTTTAATGATTTTGTACATTTACAATGTGAGTCTAACTTTAACATCCCTGTAACCATTGTTTTTTAAGTGAATTTCTATTTTCTTTTTAAATTCTATTTTCTAAACATAACGTCCCTGTAACCTTTGTTTTATCAGCATATTTCTATATTTTTTTTAACGTATTTCATTACTACACATTAATCCAACCACTGTTGCACACAGCGTTTGGCTGTGCTCGTAAGCATTTGGCTGCAGGGCCTGCCCTGTGGCCAGATGCTGAGGTCGATCCCCAATAACCCCTGTGTGTTAGTTGGGTGCAGATTAATATGGCCCCCTCTCCCAGCCAATTTCAGTCCCAGGGACCCCATTCCCTGGGGCCTGCTACAATTCCTTGAGTGTGCTGCATAGCCCACCTCCACTGTCTGATTTTGCCACTGGGGATCCTTTCCCCTGGGGCTCAGCATTAATGCATTTATTTTTTAGGGGGAGGTGAGCCCTGGCCAATTTCAACCCCAGAGACCCCATTCCCTAAGGTCCGTCCTTCATATATCATTTTTTTGGGGGGACAGGGGTCCCCTCCCCAGGCTGATCTCAGCCCCGTGGATCCCATTTCTTGGGGCCTGGCCTAATCATTTAAACATTTTTTGGTGGGGGAGGAAGCCAATCTCTGCTCTGGTGACTCCTATCCACCGGACCCGGCCATGTCATCTGGGTGCCCCCAGGGCACCTGGTCAAAATGTCAAAAGGGTTGGGGATTTTGGGGGGAACGTGAAGGCCCCACTGTCCCAGCTAGCTCCCTTCCTCCTGCTGGAGCAAGCATTGCTGTCAGAGAGAGGGAGCTACTAAAGATGCAGCTTCCTCTCTGTGAGAGCAATAGATTCCTCTGTAGGTAGACAGGTAAACAGAGGAAACCTCCTCTTCCAGCGAGTGAGAGCTGTTTGAGAGCTCTCACTTGCTGGGCCGAAAGACCTGGCTCTGACTTGGTGGGAGCTGTCAAAGCTCTCATCAATCAGACCAAACAGCAATGTCCCGGGGGTGGAGCCGGCTCAGGGGGGTGGTGGTCCCCATGGCCATTATTGGATCCTCGAGGGTGACCATGTGGCCCCCTCTAACATAAAAAGCCCTGGGGAGGTGGTGGACTCTGAGCTGAGGGGGAGTGCACAGCCCTCCATATTCATTTAATGCCCTGTGGTGGTGGCGGTCCGCAGGTCTGCAGGGGAGTCAGGCAGCCCCTGCAATTAATGAGATAGTAGCCCCAAGATGGTGATGGTCTCCAGGGCTGTGTGGGGGCAGATGACCCTCTGCACTTCATTTATATTTACTCCAGGAAGGTGGTGGTCCCTGGGGTTGTGGGGGGCCAGGTGGCCCCCCACATTTAATTAGATATTAGCCCCAGGAAGGTGGCAGTCCCTGAGACTTGAGAGGGTCCAAGTGGCCCTACCGCACTTCATTTATGTTTGCTTTGGGGAGGTGGTAGTCCCAGGGGCTGTAGGGGGGGGCTGGACAGTCCCTGCATTTGATCAGATATGAGCCCCAGAGAGGTGCTGGGTCCAGGGCAGCAGGGGGGGAGGTTGGATGCTAATATTTCCTTGTTGAAGTGTTGGCAGCCAGTCAGATCTCAGCACAAGATTAGGATAGTTTGTGGAGCCTTCGTGTACCTATATATACACATTTGTTTTTTCCTAAATTACTCAAAAACTAGCTAGTGGTGATCACTGCTAGGTAGTAAGAGTTAGGACCATGTTTCCATAGAAAAAAAGATTTTTTGACTTGCCCATATCTTTGGTACCATTTGATGAATCGTCACAAAATGTTCCTCAGAAAGTGTTGCAATGATTCCTGTTGCGCACAGAAGGTTTTGAGGTAATCCAATTTATGTCCCATAAAAAATCATACATTGCCCTAGGAAGGCTCTTGAGTCTCATTCTGTTAAGTATTCTACAAACCAATATATTCCTACCTACCATCTACATGAACGTTACCAGCTGAAATCCCAGATCTGTAACAATTCATAGTCGTACACCCCAACCCTTTCTGAAATTGCTCCATCAAGAATTTTACCACCTCTCCTATAGGAGCAGCCCCGGAATCCAAGCTTCTCTCCATTCACCAAAATGTCCAAACTCTCCATATTTCTTTATATCTCCTCCTTGCTCGAGACTTTTCAAGCAACTCTGCAGCCCTGCTTGAAAGTCTCTTGAAGCATTGAGATCTCCTGACACCTTCCATACAAAAATGATCAGCACCTTGTATGGAAGTAACAGATGCTCTTCCCCATCCCCAATTCTCAGTAGAGTTTCTCTTGCTGGTACCACACATGCCAGCTCCATTACTGTTGGGAACCAAACCAGTCATGTTCAAAAGAACCCTCTTGATCATTGCAAAACGGCAAAAGACAAAGCTTTCTTCCCTTTCCCGATTTGTTGAAGTGCATCTACCACAGACACCCTTAGGTCAACTATCCAGCTGAAATAACTATCTATTTAGAATGTTGACCTGTTTCGAAATAAAGCCACCTCCAGTAGACCCCAAATCTCTTTTAACCTGCAAAAACACCTCTGGTCCAACCTCCAATTGCTGAAATCCCTCAAGTGCAGAGAATTCAAATCTGCTCTCAAATTAATCTCTCCTGGCAAATAGTCGCTTTCACTGATATCTTGTGTTCAACACAAAAATACCAAAACTATTTTTCCAACTCTGACACGTGGTACCTGCTCCCTCCCAATCTGTTGATATAAGCTACCACTGATACATTGTCCATCTTCATCAATACTGACAGTATGCAATCCATCTGTTAATTCCAGACAATTTATGTGATTCAACCTCTCCTTCTCTGTCCATACTTCACTTGTCTGTTGTTCTCCTAATCATGCCACCCCAGACTCTCTGTCTTACATCTGTCTGAAGAACATAATCTGGAACACATCCAAAAATGGTATGGTCATTCCATGTTTCGATATTGTTTAACCACCACTGAAACTCCTCCTTTGCCTCTGAATTTCAGAGTTAGCTTGTCTACATATGATAGACCTTTCCTCAAAACATCCCCTTTTAACTTCTGCACAGCATGATAATGCAGGGGAGCATGAAATATAGCCTGAATTGAAGATACTATCCAAGCCAGAACTCTTAAAGATAAGTTCTCCTTTCTCAACATATGTATAATCTCTTTTCTTATTAGTTTCACCTTTTTCCCCCGATGTTGTAACATAACTTCCACTGAATCTACTTGGAAAAATTTCATCTTAAGAGAAGGAATCAAAACAGATTTCTCTCAGTGTATCAAAAATCCTAAACTTTCCAACATTTGCACTAATACCTTCTTCAGATTTTCTAAATCCTGTGACATGATAATTATGTCATCCAAATATACTATCATTCATACACCTCTCTCTCAAAAATATGCCATCACTACTCTCAACACTTTTGTGAAGCACCATGGTGCAGAAGAAAGACCAAAATGAAGACATTGAAACTGATACAGGTGCTACCTCAATTGAACTTCTGACTTTCCTTCCCCATGGTAGTAGTGAAGTATGCATCCTTTAGATCCAATTTCACTAGCCAATCGTTTCTTAACAATAAATCCCTCAAACAATGGATCCTTTCCATCTTGTAATATGTGTATATATCAAATATTTGATCAATTGCCAGAGATTTATCGCTGGCCTCCATCCTCTGTCTTTTATCTGCACCAAAAAGATAGTGCTCACAAAACACTTCACACTCTCCTCTATGTGTTATACCACCCCTCTTTGAATCATGGATTCTATCTCTCTATCCACTACTGACTTTGTTTTGTTGCCAACAACTCTTTTGGTTCTCTCTTCTGCTGTGGAAGATCCACACATTCTACTACAAACCCTTGCACATTTTCCAATACTCAGGGGTCTTGAGTTATTTACTTCCATTTGTTTATAAAATGTCCTAATCAACCCCCTCCGTTTTATTGAGAACAACCAATAATAACCCTGTATTCACCTTAGGATCCTATGTAACTCTGGCCTCGACCACATGCAAAGTTTCCTCTTCCTGTTCTTCCAACTCTCCAGTTACGTGGTTAGAAATCCTCTACCTCTGTACTGATTATTGTAGTGGGACCTTTGAATCCCTCGGCCACGATTAAGTCCCCTTCCACAGGCCTTCCAAAAACACACTTGTCCCTTATTTAAAGCCATAAAAGTGGCCACATACTTTCCAAGGCTTTTACCAGCCTTCTTCAATTAACAAAACTTCAACATCAGTGCTAGGTTTCTTCTGTGCCATGTCTTGCAATGTTGGACTTCTTTTCATCATAGCTTTCCTTCTCCCTGCCATCAAACTGGCATTTGCATTTTCCAACAACCCAACAGCCCTCTGACTGCATACTTGGAGTAATTTTAAATCCACCTGCACCATGTTAATATGTGCCTCCTCAGCCATATCTGGAATCCCAGCCAAAGGACCCATGACATCTAGGCCCATATTTATACTTTTTGACGCTAAACTGCGCTAACGCAGTTTAGCGTCAAAAAATTTTGCGCCGTCTAACGCCATTCTGAAGCGCCATGCGGGCGCCGTATTTATGGAATGGCGTTAGACGGCGCAATCAGACCGGCGCTGCCTGGTGTGCGTGGAAAAAAACCACGTAGACCAGGCAGCTCCGGCGTTGGGAAAAAATGACGTTAGGGCGTCTTAAAATGGCGCAAGTCAGGTTGACGCTAAAAAATCGTCTTAACCCGATTTGCGCCATTTTTTCGACGCCCAGACGCCATTTCATGACTCCTGTCTTAGTAAAGACAGGAGTCATGCCCCCTTGCCCAATGGCCATGCCCAGGGGACTTGTGTCCCCTGGGCATGGTCATTGGGCATAGTGGCATGTAGGGGGGCACAAATAAGGCCCCCCTATGCCACAAAAAAAAAAAAATATAAAAAAAATTATACTTACCTGAACTTACCTGTACTTCACTGGGATGGGTCCCTCCATCCTTGGGTGTCCTCCTGGGGTGGGCAGGGGTGGCAGGGGGGGTCCCTGGGGACAGGGGAGGGCACCTGTGGGCTCATTCTGAGCCCACAGGTCCCTTAACGCCTACCCTGACCCAGGCGTTAAATTCAGGCGCAAATGCGGTTTTTTTTGACCCGCCACCTCCCGGGCGTGATTTTTGCCCGGGAGTATAAATACGACGCATTTGCGTCGCCGTCATTTTTTTAGACGGGAACGCCTTCCTTGCATCTCATTAACGCAAGGAAGGCGTTCACGCAAAAAAATGACGCTCTTTCTTCATACTTTGGCGCTAGACGCGTCTAACGCCAAAGTATAAATATGGCGTTAGTTTTGCGCCAAATTTGCGTCGGAAAAAACGACGCTAATTCGGCGCAAACGGAGTATAAATACGGGCCCTAATATTTTATTCTGACACATCTTTAAAGAATGTTCCAGTCCTTTTCTCAGGTCTCTGCCCAAATGAAACTAAAAACTGATTAATGCCACACCAAATGGTATGACACCATTTCATCTAAGAACAGTCTACATGACACCACTCTCATCACTCTTATCAACTCCTTATCTGGAAATTTCCAAATCCAGTTGTTAATAAATCTACTAACATGTCCCATGGGTCATCAATCACTACTTTTCAAATGCCTAATGCTATATAGAGAAAACATCTCCTACCCTAAAGGATCTTTTAGCACCACAGAACATAACATGCATCCTCAGTATTTCTGAATTCGTCATTGAATTCATCATCCTGTTGCATTCCAAAAATGTTTTCATCAAACTCCTGATCATCCTCTGTCAGGGAAACTTAACCGATATTGAGCTGCATAAATTCATCTTTCTGCATGCTGCCAGGGACACCTTTTCTTTTTGTGCCACAAAGGATACCCATTCTCTGTGTGCCACTAAGGACACCTTTTCTCTTGATGAAATTCAATCCATCTTTTCTTCTTTTTGACATAGATATGTCATCCACGGGTTTCATCTTTCTAACTTTCGCACCTCCTTTATTTCCTCCCTCTCTGGCAAGGAATAAGACTCCTCTCCTGACTCCATGTCTTTCCTCTACTATCTAATGTCTCACTAACCTGTGTCTTCATTTCATGTTGAATCTACCTCCTACAACTGCCTCATTAAGGATTGCTCCAGTAGCCTCTACACTACTTCCTTGTCCTGATTCCACTATTATTAATAAATTCTGCCAACCACTCTTACTAATATTCTTAATAACTATACAAACAAACTATTCTATCAAAATTACAACTAAATACTACACTAAAAACCTGAAATCCCAATATCCATATCTCTCTACAATAACAAGACACTCACCTTTTCATTATGCTTGTATTTTTCTTTGATGATTGTAACGTGCGAGGGAATCAAAACATTCTGGAGGTCATTCTGACCGCGGCGGGCACGCGGTTACCGCCATATGGCCGCTCCGCGGTCAAAAGACCGCAGCGGCCATTCTGGCTTTCCCGCTGGGCCGGCGGGCGACCGCCAAAAGAGCGCCCGCCTGCCCAGCGGGAAAGGCCCTGCAACAAGGAAGCCGGCTCCGAATGGAGCCGGTGGAGTTGCAGGGGTGCGACAGGTGCAGTTGCACCCGTCGCGATTTTCACTGTCTGCTAAGCAGACAGTGAAAATCTTTATGGGGCCCTGTTAGGGGCATGGGCAGTGCAGGGGTCCCCAGGGGCCCCACGACACCCGTTCCCGCCATCCTGTTCCTGGCGGTAAAAACCACCAGAAACAGGATGGCGGGAAGGGGGTCGGAATCTCCATGGCGGCGTTGCTTGCAGCGCCGCCATGGAGATTCAGCCCATGCAGGGGAAATCCGGCGGGAAACCGCCGGATTCCCTTTTCTGACCGCGGCTTTACTGCCGCGGTCAGAATGGGCTGGGAAGCACCGCCAGCCTGTTGGCGGTGCTTCCGTGGCGCCAGGGTCAGAATGACCCCCTCTGTGTTGGTGTGCCAACACATTACCGAGAAAGTCATATGCAACACTGCCTAACTCAAAGTGAGCCTTAAAACTGTGAGATTACTTTGCAACATTTCCACTCTTGTGTATCTATATGTGCTACAGTCATGAAATGGCTGACTAGGAGCTTGTGCCTTTTCCTGAGAGCACACTAGAGCGAGGAGGCGTATGCCTAAACAAACAGTAAGGCCCAGATTAATGAAAAAATTTTATGCGAGCTAAAGTCATTCACTAGCACCATCAGTGCTCCATATTTAGAAAATGATGTACAATGGCACTAAGGAATGGTTAGCGCAAATAAAAATGACACTAACCATTGTGACATGCATAAGAAAAAATTACACTAATGCTGCAAAAGTGGCACAAGAACGTTTAGTGGCACGTTTGTGACGCAAAACAGGTTAGCTCCATCCATATTTAACCACATTAGTGTAAAAAACATTTGGGAGGGCAAGATGGAGAATGCAGGCCAGGAGAGACCCCAGTGGGATCCCAATCAGCCAAGTACCAGCCAGAAGGGTCGAGCAAAGTCCCAGGAGAAGAGGAAGCAGAAGTGTTGCTTTAGTGAGGAGGAGCATGACATCTTGGTCAGGGAGGTGACGGAGCACCAACACCAGATCTTTGTCACCTCCAAATTGCCAACTGGTAGGAGAGAGGCCATATGGCAGGCAATAGTAGACAAAGTCAACAGTGTTGCAGAGGAGATGAGGACTGTCGCTGATTGCAAGAAGCACTGGCACAATTGCAAGCACAGAACTAAGGAGAAACTGGCCAGGAACCAAAAGCCAGCACTGCAGACTGGAGGTGGAAGTCCCGCACCAAAGGGGGACCTGGATAAGCTGGAGGAGATGGTGCAGCAGTTGTCCCGGAGGAGCTGGTCACTGGAATCGCAGGACAGGACAGTGCAGACTACCAAGAACTACCACAAACGCAGAATAAGTTGCAAGGGGGACTATCTGGAATCTTACAAATGGCAGAAGGAGGAGGCACATAGGACACACTCAACGCCTGGTAAAGGGTTGCATTGGGACACATACGCCCTGAATCAAAATACTCCATTGCCGCCCAAGCCACACTTAAAGTGACGCTCTGGTTGCGCAATGCACTCTGACATATACACAACATGAACATAAGCCACTTACAATGGCTTTACACTACTATGTAAATATGCAGCACATTGCCTGGAAGGGTCGTGAAATTAGTGCGGCTGAGACCGTGCCACAACAACTCCCATTGTGTATTGTCATTGCCCCAGGTCCAACACAACATGTTTATCAGAGACCGGGACTGAAGTCAATACCACCCCTGTGGTGGTGTCAGGATGGCTCAACAAGGCAAAATGCTTTTCTGCCTCCTTGTGTCATTGCCCTTCTCATGTGTGCTGTATCCTGCAGCAAACATTGAAATGCCACCTTGCCATAATTACTTCTACATGTACAGGAAGGGACTACTCTAGGCACAAAAACAATCTATCCCCTCAACTGAGGCACCCTTTCATCATGGTCCAACAATGCCTGCATTGGTGCAGGGAGAACAAATCTGCACAGGTGCAGGGGCAATTGCAGGGGTGTGCCATATTACAGTAAAAATAGCGCATCCCTGTGTTTCAAAACTGGTGCAGCACTGTACAACATATATTGCTGCTGCACTGAGCTGTGCCACTTCAGAACAAATCAGGCTCTAAGTGTGCAACCTGTTGAATGCAAACCGCACAGGGTGGACCAACAACAAATCTCACACACCTCCATGCACTATTCGGGAATGGGCACAAAAGTGAACTCATACAACACCTGGGGCATGTCTGTGACCATCATGTAGGCACCTGTACAAGTAGCTGCAATCTCACTATCTAACAAGATTGAATGTGTTGTGTGAATGTTGCACTGCTTAATGGGACATTCAACATGCGTAAGAATTGGCACAAGTGGCATCAAAGTTGCACTACCAGCACAATGTCACTAGCCATTAATGCAAATGTACCATCATACTAATAGTTGCCCATGTGGGTCCAAGCTGCACATTCCCCTTGTGCCACATCAGCAAAGTCTGACATTGTATGCACTGATCTACATTCTACATCCTTAGCTCAACAAATGCATGCAGCAGATGTGCTGTATGCAAGGAAATGTCCCAAATCTAGGGAGGGCCAAACTAATGGGGATGACACCCCTGTTGGTTGGGCTGTCCCTTCAAATTAGCACATGTGTGGGGCCTGCTAGAGGCAGATGAGAATGCAACACAAGCATTGCACGTAATGGACCTACCTGTGCTATGCTGCATTAGTGCCATCATTTATAACGCCTGTGCATTATAGCGCCAAAAGAGTGACAGCACACATAACACTAGTCCACCATGGTGAATAGGAAGGCAAATTATGTGCCACCATGGTGTCAGTGGCAGAGGCAAGGAGCCTGCAAGGAAGTAGGTAGTGTGGGATCAAAGCACAAAATACATTGTAAGGTTGCCTCATGTGTGATGCACAATCCTACACATAATATACAACTACAACCTGCGGTCTGTAACATGTCACTGAGCCTCCAGTAGCAAGTTAATGAGGTACCATGTGAACAGTCATCAATGTCAAAGATTGACATATCACTTTCTCATTGCAAAGGATGATGCCTTACCTCCCGCCGACCTGCCTGTCCTGGATTTTACAGATGACATGAATGACCAGCTGCCAACCATCAACAAAGAGACTCGCCAGGATGTCCTAGGTTCCCTCCAGACACCATCTCCAGTTGCAGGGAGGACACACAGCATTGCGCGGTACCCACATGAACTACCCAGCTACCAACACACAGCACCAGCCATGCCTGCCACAGCCCTGGACTCCGAGGACCCAGACATCACCTTTCAGAGGACAGTGGTAGAAGTCCAGCGGGAGCTGGCCAAGCAGGTGCGGTGGGGCAGGAGACTATGGTAGGCAACCTAGAGGAAGTGGAAAGGTGCCTCAGTCCAATTAAGGGCAACTCAGCTGCCATCAGAGGCACCCATTCCCCGCTACGTGTACTCCAACAGTCCCTGGCCTACATAGCTGCTGTCATGAGGCAGAGGCTTCACAACTGCCCTCCCAAAGTGGCAGCAGTATGATAGACAACAGACTGGGGGCTATACAGGATATCCTGGAGTCCATACAGCAGGAAGTGGCCTCCCTCAGGGAAAACATGGCTGCCTACCACTGTGATGCTGCTGCAGTGTTGAGAAATCAGCAGTTCCTCCTTGCCGCAGTGATGCCTTATGTATTCCCACAAATGGCAGCTGCTGGGACCTTTGACTCTACATCTCTATCCCCTAATGTGAGTGTGACCCCCGCAACCTCAACAACAGCACCACCCATGGAACAGGAGGCACCACACCCATTAGAGGACGAAGATGTGGAAGGAACAACATTCACAAGGAAAACCACCCAGTAGCACCAGTCTGTGCCACATGGATAGTATCTCCTTAGTTCTGGGCTTAAGATCATGCCAGTGCTGTGGCAGCTGGCAATGTGACATCTTCACTCAACCACTATTGACTTGTGTGCTATGTACTTCATTGTCTCAAATCTTGCCTGTTGGCAATTTGGACACCTCCTCACTAATGCACACTTACCCTAACCATGTCTCATGAGATGTCCCTCATCCCTAGACTCTGATTGTACAACAAATGGTGCCAAAATCTCTCATGGGGGTCTGTGAACTGGACATTGTATAGCATTGGAAAATACACTTGTACTTGTAAATAAATCACCTTGCTCGCGTGTAACATTTCAACCCTTACTGTGATCCATCAACTTAGCTAAATTTATGCATTGGGTGAAGCTATGTCAATGAGAACAGAACCCAAATACATGTGTATATTACTGTCAGACACAAAGCCACACACCAGGATCCTAACATGAAAAAGGTGAATGATGGTGATGTAGTATTCAATCAACTTACAGAGCCTTAAATACATGTATTGAACGGATATCCACGGAAGTTGACATATGGCATGTATGGTTCTGAACCAAGTCTGTGAAAACTTACACAGATGAGACCGCTAGTACAACTAATATGTGTGGTTCAGAAGAGGTGAATCTCATCAGTGATGGGCAGCTGCAAGTGTGGCAGGATACAGACCCTAAAATGACTGATGTCATATGTGCCACACTTTCCACCAATACTGCCCGACCCCAGCAATGACAGTTGAAGTTCCATACTTACTTGTCCAAGATTCCATACACATAAACAATGTGAATGGCTGAAACTGTGAATGGCACATTTTTTGAGTAGCTGATGTCATTTAGTGGCCAATCTGACAGCTCCTTGGTCATAGGGGATGCACCTAAAGACAAAATGCATACCCTAAGCCATTCTTCCTACTTGGCCAGTGCACACATGAGAACATCCAGACACTCAATAAACATGGAGAGATAATTGTCTAATTCTAAGAGGATTTATTAAAACATATTAATAACATCATATCAAAACCTAACCTATACACTACCCTACACTAAACTAAACTAACTTATCTTAGTTTACACCTACACCTATCTATCCTATTCTAAACTTATTTTACACATGTAACACCACACTCTTAACACTGTCCCTCCACCCCCTTAAGAGACAAAACACGAGTAGGACAACATAAACTATAGCTACTCATGTACTAACCTAACCTATTTCCAAAGCAAATATATATTTTTAGTATGTTTTCTTAGATTTTTTTTTGTTAACATAGAAATTCCAACACAACACCCCTCCCAGCCCCCAATTTAAAATGTGTGCTAAAAGCCATCCCCCAACTTTTCTTACACTAACATACACCTAAACTACACTATTTTACTATCCTAACACTACCCACCTAAAACCCACTAAAAATGTAACATTAGTAAAAAGGAGAGGGAAGGAACCAGGAGGCTGTGGCACAAATAGTTTAAAACTTTTTCACTGTCTTCTTGCAGTACTTAAGTAATTTGCCATTTCTGGCATTGTCTTCTTCCAACTTATCCAGCCTTGCATCATGGCTGCCATGTCCCGTCTCATGTCGGCTTCGAAGGCTGAGGTTGTGGCTGGAGCTGATGGCTGTTGGGGTGCCTGGCTGTGGATTGGTGCAGTAGATGTTGAGGGGGTAGGACTAGCAGAGGCCCCCCTTCCCTAAGATTTCTTCCCCGATGTGGCCTGCACAGTTGTGGGCTGTAACAGAGGTCCCCCATGAGAATAGTGTATTTCTCCCTCCTATATGTCTTCTCTATCATTTGGTACCAGGCCTGTACCGCCATTATGTGCCTGTACCTGTCAGCCCTCTTCTCAAAAGTGTGTTTCACAGCTGCCGTCATATTGGCAGCTAAAACATGAGGAGAACATGGCATGAAATAAAGCATTGGGTGGAGGTATAACAGACATGCACTGTACACAACATCCTCAAATGGCACATGCTGTCTGCCACACATTCCACAACACTGACAAACTCAAAATCTATACTAACTTCCTACCAGCCATCTATCGTATCATGTACATGTCACTGGGGTGATGGTGATCCATTGTTGACCATCAGGGCCCAGAGGTATGTGGACTACTGCATCCTTGATCAACTATTGTGTCGTCAGACTAGTGAAGATCAAGTGGCCCTACAAGTCCAGAATCCCTGTGCCATTGTCAATATGCAGTGCAATGTATGCAATCCACCACTTTGACAACCCTGGTTCTACATCAAGCCTTGGCCTGGCATCATGGATGCAAGGTGGGGGTCATCTGATAGGGAGACAGAAAACTTCTTACTGGCTTTTATAAGGTTTGGTAAAGCATCATTCATGTGTGCTGGGGTTAACACCTGCTCAGAGCAAAGGTTACAAGGGGGCACACCATTGCTCATAATGGGCCCACATGTACAGTTCAGGCTTAGTGCCCATATAGTTTGTCCAAAGCATGAACAATACAACTATGGTGTCTACAGATTTGGTACCCTTTGCTCCTACCCTGTGCTATGTTGTGCACAATGGGTAATGCAGTACACATAGTGGCTGTATGGGTGCATAAGGGGCACAGTAAGATTGGCAGTGCACTGGGTGTTGGCATTTATTGAGCAACATATGCACATGCATGTCAGACATCTCCTAAGTACTAGGTACACACTCAGCATTCACATTCTGTGCACAGGTGATGTGACTAAGATCACTCACAAATATCATGATGGGTAGACCATGTTGGTAAATCTGCACGCATCTGCATGTATTCTCATTGTGTATTCAACTGACTGTTGGCCGGCACAATAAGGCGCCCTGCATGACTACTGCCCCACGTAAAATCTGAGGAGTAGTGAGGCACCAGTGGTGTAAATCTCTCCTAATAAGCCCCCTAGAGACCTCAAAACATGTACATCATCTGTATTGTTTCCTGAGTAACTGAAAGCTTCGTCTGGCACACAGTGCTGTCAAAAATGCTGTGACATATGTGATGGCAACAGGCATGCTAATCAGATAAACAGTAGCTCAGACACATATCATGATTGACATCAGTGCATTTGTGGACATGCTTTCCTTTTCCTAACACCCACTATTCCATAGCATCACATCGTACAAAAATCTACTCATACTCCATCCTCAACATAGCTTCAGATATGATGTCCATATCCTAACTCTGATGACATCATCTCATTGGTCACACATTATATTTCATCATTGCATTGCACACATCAGACCCTCTCACCCAAAACCCTGGAATGACACATGTGACCACAAGGTGACATTTACTGACTGCATTGGGAGTCTTCAAATCGAGACATTTCTCCAGTGGTGTATAGTGGAGGCCCACCTGCAATAAATGACCAAAAAACATAGCTTAGTGATTTCTGGACATTTGTGTGTATGGGTAATAGTTTCACATTCAATTTGTTCAGCTGAGTAAGCAAGTCAACCTAGTGGTAGGTCAGAACAACTGCCAAACATTTATAATCGGTCTGTGAATTGAGGAGCAAGATTGTGGAGACCCTGGCACCACCGAAGCATCACTTTCCCTGACTCTCCAGTGGTTCATGTCATTGCACCATATGTACATGGATTTGTCATGAAGCTGTTTTGTTGTGTTACACCTCCATGTCCATATGGGGTAGCATGACACAGTATTCAGCATCAGAGAGGCATGCAATGGTTGTTGCAGTGGCCATCCCATTGTAACACATATTGTTTTTGACCCTGCCCCAGATGTTGAAGACATCTTACTCATTATCAGCACACAAAAGACTAACAAATGCCCAGGGGTGGTGTGAGCAAAGCAAAGTGTTGAGGAAAGCATTACAAAATCCTTGTTTCTTGTCAATAATATGTGTGTGCCATTTCAAGACACACATACTAGACCCAAAATGCAATGGCAGTTTCCTCATGTTCACGTAGTTGTCCCTTCCTGCATGTTAATTGAATTATATTACGGATGTCTTTCCAATACTGTGTGGGAAGCCATTGTCACCGTAGTAGACCGTTTGTGTCCAGGAAGGGATAACAACCTGCACATATACAATCCCCTCAACACAGACACACTTGCACTGTGGTCCAAATATGCCTGCATTGGTGCAGGCCTCTGAGTAATGTGCTAGTGCTGTCGCAGATGCAGGCCTGGCCCATACTGTCTGTAAAACGGGGCAGGCATGTAGTAGAAATTCAGCTCATATGTGTCAGATAATAGAAACATTATGGGGTCTGTGATATACAATGTAGGCAAAGAGGAATGTGCAAGTAGTCTGGACCTGGTGCCTGCTAAGCTCCCTTAAATGTGTTGGTCAAAGACACAAAGGGGCAGTATTAAGGAAAGTTGTGCAGCACCTAGTGCCTCGCAACTGTCGGTGAGCCCCTTAGCGCCCCATTTCCCCCACCATATGTGTGCCATATAGAATATATGACACACCGTGCCACATGGTAGGGGGCAATTGCGTCATTTCATATAGATGCAAATTATGTACTTAGCATAAGTGGCACCAAAACTTTTGCACTACTCCTGTGGAGTACATAGGGGACAATCATATATAAAGGTATGCCCCCTTTTATCGCCTGCTTCGAGCAAGTATTCAAAGTGTGGGAAAAATGGCTCTAGTATGCAAAGTTATTCCCTGCCCCATTTATTTTGCCCACTTACAGGGGTTGCCCCCCCAATATATGATGCCTGGAGCAGCCATCATGTTGTGCAAGGCTTAAAAAAGTCGCACAATGCGTGCATTGCACCTCTTTGTTCATATAATAGGGAAAATGGTACTTCAGACCTGCCTTAGTGTCCTTTATGAATTCCACAATGGCAGCACTAAGGTGGCACTAGGGGCTCTTAAATCTGGCCCACAACAACCTGTTCTGACCCTTGACATACCATGCTGAACTCAACCTCATATCCACTTGTCACGTACATGCAAATAGGAATGTTGCAATGCAAATTGGGTAATTACCAAATGGTCCACCAATCTGTATTTGAGGTCATCCATTAGATCCTTCTCTCATGTTATCAGGTCAGCCCAACTGTGTTTCAACTGGTGGTTGGTGCCCACTACTCCGAATATTCTGTGTAGGCGGTAGAGCACCTTGCCCATCGCAGCTTCCATGCCTCTGTGGGGTAGCCCTGTTTTACGCGGCCACCCAAAACAAGCATCATTGGAAGGAAATGCTACACCAGCCAAATGAACCCTCTCAGCTTATCTGCTACCATCTTGGTTGCCCTTCATTTTCCATACATTATGCAGCATTTGCAAACTGCAAATATTACAGCCCAAAAAACTAAACTTAATTCACTACCTCACCAAACCCAAAATACTCCAACAAACTATGTTACCCCTAGACAAACACCCCACAATACAATGACAAATATAGGACTAAAACACTACAAAAGACTGAGGAAAAAGACAAAAATCACACAACAGCAACAGGACACAGCCTGAAACTCTCCAAGACCATTCATCCACCAGCACCAACTTCACACACCCTCACAAAGCCACAGACAAAAAGACTTTGAAGCGAAAGTGAATGCACTGTAGCACTGTACCATGTATGCTGCCAGGAAGTCCTGTTTCATCATTTCCTGGGCTTCTTCCTCACGTTTTCTGATATGCTTTGTTTTTTTTTACGCATGGCGATCATATGTCGTTTTTTTCACATTGGGGCTGACAAGGACTCAAGACTTGCAAATGGTGCGCAGTAGGCGTCATATTGTTGCTCAGCAAAGTAAGAAGTATTGGTGTTTGCGTAAAAAAAATTGACACGTGACTGTCAGGCATGGTATTCCTTCCTGTGAAGCCTGACAAGCCTGTGGTCTAACAATTGACAGCAGGGACCAGGTGTCATATTTTTGGCATAGCGGAGTATGGAATATTGTGTTTGCATCAACATTTTTGATGCATAACAAGAATGTGTGGATTTTGTTGGAAAGGCTGACAGTGCAGCCAGATACACATATCATGTCACAGGCGCTATGCATGTATGTTATAAGTATGATATGGCTACCTGTGTGTGCATGATTGCACATATCTTAATGATAACATTGGTATGTTACCATTATGTTTGTATGTGTTCATGATGCGTGTGATGACCTTTATATATGCATGTGTTGCTACACTTTGTACATATACATGTTACCACATGTGTTCTAGGAGTGTACATATGTGATCTGACACATGTTTGTGGGTCTACCACATTGTAATGTCTGATTTCCAAATGTACATTTAACAACAACACAGTAGATATGATGGGCTATGTCCAATACACGGTAATGCATGTGATACCCGTGACAAATAGTACTCAGAGGATGCAGTGGATGACTGGGTTGATTTCAAGTTACACCTGGCAATGTGAGTGCATGTGTGTCCACACTGAGGAGTGTTGTTAGGTTCAGGCTTATTGATGCTCTGCTACACGTGTGACATATAGTTCCCCATGCATCTATGATGCAGGAGATGGTGTACTCACATGTGTCAATGAAGGTTGGTATGTGCTGTGTGTGTGTGTAGTGTCATAGGTGCAAAATGTACCACAGCAGTGTGTGCATGGGATATGAAACCTCACATATCTGCCTTCCTGCATGGGCACATGTTAAACTTTGTTAACTGGATGTGTAGTCATGTCAGTTCCATCTATGTTTCCATATGTTAGAACACATCTGATGGTCATTTAAATCTGTCAATGATCATGTGATACAAATACATTTCCATTAGTAGAAAGTTGACTTTTGTTCAGACTCCAACACCCACTACCAGGCCTGGGTCATTTAAGTGGTACATACATGCAGAGATATCAGACATATGTGTGCATGCCACAATCAGGCACTTACAATCAACCATAACATGTTTGTTATGACTACCGCATACAATGGCATACAACTGTGTAGCAGTGTTGCAGTCAGGCAATGACAGCCGCCTAGTGATCATTTGTACTGTGAGACTTTTTCTGCCCACACAGATACATGGTTGCGTGTTTTGGTGCAGGTTTACATTGTGCACATGCATCAGGCCCCTGACTGACTAAAGAGTCAATGTAGCCTCAGAATTGGCGTTAGGGGGTGTTTGGCGGGGATCTAGCATTCACATGATAGCTTTTCAGCAGAGCAATGTGAAGTCCCCTGCAGACTGACACATGCACATTTGTGATCACATGGCCTGGGATTTTCATTTTTCTTTAGGATACTTGATGTCAGGCTTGCCCTATAATGTACAAAGGACTAGCTAATTTTATGTGTAGGACATGTCTCATCATTTGGCTTGGTCTGACAGACCTGGTAACACATTCTTATTAAATTCCAGTTGCAGCTTGGTTTGGGCCTCCATCTCTAGTGTAACTTGTAATTTTTGTATGACCCAGGGGATAAATGATGTCATCTGTCAATGCCTTTTGACAGAATATTAGGTGATGAGCAACTACAACGTTGTTGTTGAAGAAAGCATGAATGGGTTATGTAATGACCTAGACATCCTCTCTGAATATATGATGGGTGATTACATGGTGACATTGTTGTACGGCACAATCAGTACTGGTCTATGTGTGTACCTTCTCCGTCATTTATATCATATCTTGTTTGGAATAGATTAGGTCCTACATTACTGGCATTCTTTAAGCTGCTTACACTTTGTACACATCTTCTACTGCAACATTGTCCAGTCATACATGGACAGGATGTAACGTGTGACTTGTGTAATTTGAAGATGAACACATGGGTGGTCATTCCAACCTCAGCGGTAAAAGGCGCTTCAGTTCAGAAGACCGCCATAACACCCCGCGACCGCGGTAAACCGCCACGGTCATTCTGACCCACAACAGGCAAACCGCCAAAATACAGACATCCACAAAAGTCCGCCACACCAAAGGGCAGCGAGAAACTGGCGATGACCAAACCTCCACCGTCACGCCAACAGAAATAGGTCTTTCAACCGCGGTATTCCATTGGCGGTACACACCGCCGCGCTCAAAATACACACACACTTACAAAATACAACCACATTGGACAATTCAAAATACACACACCTGAGACACATACACACACCACTCCCACACACCCAATTAAATATAAAATACACACCCACATCACCCACAAACCTCCACTCCTAGAGATTCGTGAACACACACCGAGAAAAGACATCCGAGCACCCAGACGCCCAATTCACTGTCACCCAGCAATATTTGCACGCACTTCACACAACACAACACTACACATCACCACACTTAGCACCACACAATCCACCCTACACATCACCCACACCACCCCATGGCACCGCAAAGATACCCCAGGTTCGCTGATGATGAACTCAGGGTCATGGTGGAGGAAATTGTACGAGTAGAGCCACAGCTGTTCGGGGCACAGGTGCAGCACACCACCATTGCCAGGAAGATGGAGCTATGGATCAGAATAGTGGACAGGGTCAACGCTGTGGGACAGCACCCAAGAAATCGGGACGACATCAGGAAGAGGTGGAACGACCTACGGTGGAAGGTGCGTTCCATGGTATCCAGGCACAAAATCGCGGTGCAGAAGACTGGCGGCGGACCCCCACCTCTTCCCCCAGAATTTACAACGTGGGAGGAGCAAGTCTTGAACATCCTGCATCCTGAGGGCCTCGCAGGAGTAGGCAGAGGAATGGACTCTGGTAAGGCAAATCTTAACTACTTCTTCCCCCCACCCCACCTGCATGCCAACTCATACCCCCACCCTCACCCTCACCCCCATCACATCCTACTCCTTGCAACTGTCTCACCATCACAACCCACCCATCCCAACACCTAGCCCTGCATGCGTCCACAAAGCATGGACACCCATCACCTAAGCATGCCCACTGCACATACACATACAACCCCCCCCAACCACCGTCACAACAGCCCCCACAAAGGAATGCCAGCACTGGGGTACACGAGCACCCACCCATTGCACGCTATGACACACACAGAAGCAATAACCATACTTTTATACCCCTGCAGGACCCGAACGCCACGTCACCGCGCAGGAGGGTCCACAAATGTCCACTCCACCCCCAGAAGAGGCCCACAGTGAGGACAGCAGCTCTGTCTCCCTGGATCTAGATGAAAAGCCTGGTCCATCGGGGACCTCGGGACAGTCGGTTCCCCTCACACAGCCACAGGCCACAGTAGACCTTCCCCCCTCTGGGAACCCCAACACAGCACCCACCCAGCGGGCCCATACCTCTGTCCCCAGGACACATCAATCAGCGGTGTGTCCACCACTACAGGGAACCCAGGCTAACCCACCACCCCAACAACAACAGGGACCTGGGGGCAGTGGTAGTGGGCACACGGTACAGGGGACAGAGGCCCAGGGTAACAGGGGAACTGGGAGGGCTGCTGTGCGACAGGGAGGGGTCAGGCCCAGGGAACCCACTCTCCACGAGGCCCTCTCCTCCATCATGGGAGCATACCACCGCTCCCAGGAGACGATGGCGACGGTCCTGGCCAGGTTTCAGGAGATCCAGCTTCTGCAGGAACAACAGTATATGGGGTTCAGGGAGGAACTAAGAAACATCAGTTCCGCCATGGGTACCATCGTAGTGGCCCTGAATGAGGTAGTCACGACATTGCGGGACACTGTGGCACCTCAAAGGGCCCCTGACACTAGCATGCACCAAGAACTGCCTACCACCTCCGCCGGCGCTAGTGGACAGGAGGCCCCGACACAAGACCAACAGGCCACCAGAACCCCACCCCCTGCAGAAGGAGAACCACCCCGCAAGCGGGCCCTGAGATCCAGGAAGAAGACAGAGTAAGATGTCAAGACCCCCGCCAGCAAAGGATACCGCCCTGATTGTCATCCCACTGTCCCACATTGTCACCCTGTCCAACCTTAAACTGCCCCTGCTCCACTTCCCACAGGCATTTGGACAATGCACCTGTGAAACTGATAGTCTGGACTCTGCCATGGACAATCCTCCACCATCACCCCTCACCGATTTGCAACCACCCATCCAATTTAGAGCACTTGAATAAAAACACTTATTGCACAAAACAATCTGGAGTCTGGCTGTGATTTAGAACAAATGTATTAGACATGACCGTACCAAAATGTTCATTCACATTGTGATGCTAACAAACCGCTGTCACACAGCTGTAGTCCATTGGGAAACAAAGCAGATGTCACGCAGTGGGGCCCACATCTCTGAAAACGGAAGGGAAAGTCACAACACAGTTACCATACACTGGGGGGAAAAAGTCAGACAGTAGAGAGGTAGGAGTCATTAAGTAAATGTAATATGCCGGTGTCTACTCTTACCTGTGTGTCACTGAAAATACTGCTGTATTACTGTGTTCCTGTTCTCTATGTCGTCCTCTTCGACTTCCTCCTCTTCACTCTCCACAGGCTCCACAGCTGCTACAACACCACCATCTCGACCATCCTCCTGCAGAAAAGGCACCTGGCGGCGCAAATCCAGGTTGTGAAGCATACAGCAGGCCACGATGATCTGGCACACCTTCTTTGGTGAGTACATTAGGGATCCACCTGTCATATGGAGGCACCTGAACCTGGCCTTCAGGAGGCCAAAGGTTCGCTCGATCACCCTCCTAGTCCACCCAAGGGCCTCATTGTACTGTTCCTCTGCCCTTGTCCTGGGATTCCTCACTGGGGTCAGTAGCCAGGACAGGTTGGGGTAACCAGAGTCCCCTAATAGCCACACCCGGTGCCTCTGGAGTTGACCCATCACATACGGGATGCTGCTATTCCGCAGGATGTAGGCGTCATGCACTGACCCAGGGAACTTGGCATTAACATGGGAGATGTACTGGTCAGCCAAACACACCATCTGTACATTCATGGAATGATAACTCTTCCAGTTCCTGTACACCTGTTCACTCCTGCTGGGGGGGACCAAAGCAACATGTGTCCCATCAATGGCACCTATGATGTTGGGGATATGTCCAAGGGCATAGAAATCACCCTTCACTGTAGGCAAATCCCCCACCTCAGGGAAAACGATGTAGCTCTGCATGTGTTTCAGCAGGGCAGACAACACTCTGGACAACACCTTGGAAAGCATAGGCTGGGACATCCCTGATTATATGGCCACTGTTGTTTGAAATGACCCACTTGCTAAGAAATGGAGTACTGACAGCACCTGCACTAGAGGGGGGATCCCTGTGGGTTGGCGGATGGGTGACATCAGGTCTGGCTCCAGCTGGGCACACAGTTCCTGTATAGTGGCTCGGTCAAGCCTGTATGTCAGTATGACATGTCATTCCTCCATTGTCGACAGGTCCACCAGCGGTCTGTACACGGGAAGATTCCTCCATCTCCTCGCATGTCCCAGCGGACGGTGCCTAGGAAGGACAACAGCGAGCACAGAGTCAAGCAACCCACAGGTACGTAACCACAGCTTGCACAGAACACGATTCCCAATGCATTGAATGGCTTGTATGAGTGTTGGTGCATGGCCTAGGTTTGTGTGACGCAGTTGGTAATTAGGCCATGTGGGCCCTTGAAATGGCGGCTGCCTGACCTGTGAAGTGCGACAGTGGGATGTGAGGTCAATGCGCTGGCGTGGCACACCGTGGCGGTATGCGGTCGAAGACTCCGGCGCTAAGCCGCATTGGTTAACATTGAACCCTATGGGTTTCAGGAGCCAATGACGATGTGCGCCGGCGGTCACGGTACGCACCGCCGCGGGTATGACTGCCATTTTCTATCTGCTTAATCACTCGATACCTGATCTTCCACAGGAGAGGACCTACACTGCAAGTGCTGCTGTGACCTCGGTCTGGAAGAGAAAATGGCTCATGCGACTGGGGAAAGGGCCCCTGACTTCACTGCGGAGGAGTTGGAGAAACTTGTGGATGGGGTCCTCCCCCAGTATGCGCTACTCTACGGTCCTCCAGACCAACAGGTAAGTACACTGGGACCATGCTTAGTGGGCAATGCCTGGGCTGAGTGGGGTGGATGAAAGATGGTGGGGAGGGGAGCGATTGAGGCATGCATCAAACGACAGATGAGAGCATGTGCCACATGGCAAGGGTGGGGATGGGGGGCCACTCACATCGAGCATGCAGAAGGTGATGACAATTTTTCTCTCCCTGTACATGTCACATAGGTCAGCGCCCACCAGAAAGTCGCGATTTGGCGTGCCATCGCCAAGGACGTCCGGACCCTGGGGGTCCACAACAGACGGGGCACCCACTGCCGGAAGAGGTGGGAGGACATCCGACGCTGGAGCAGGAAGACGGCGGAGGCTCAGCTGGGGATGGCCTCCCAACGTAGGAGGGGTGCCAGTCGTCATTTGACCCCCCTGATGTCCCGGATCCTGGCGGTGGCCTACCCCGATTTGGATGGGCGCGTGAGGACATCACAGCAGACACAAGGGGGTGAGTACAAATACATTCTGCTGACTTTGCACGCAGTGGAGGTGTCTGGGTGGGGGCGGAAGGTTGTGGGTATCCCTAGGCCAGGGCGATTTCTGTAGGCTAGGCCCCTCCATAAGGCATGGCCCTGTGCCCCCGCCCCCCACCTCTGTAGGGTGCCAAGTACAGGTATCCATGGCCCTGTGTCATCTATGTGTGCAGTTGTCGTCCATAGGCTTGTAGGCCATGTCCCACGGATTGCGTAGTGGACCCCAAGTGGGCGGCGTAGTGCAGGGGGCTTCTGTGTCTGTCTTGTCCGCCAACGGTAGCGGTAATCCATGCACTCAACATGTCTTTATTTCTCATCCCCCCCTTTTTTGTGGTCTTCCTGTTCATGTGTGCATTAGCATCATCAGGCGGAGGAGAAGTGGCATCGGAGCACGAGGGAGCTGCATCTCACATGGCCATGGCGGGCCATGCAACTGACTCGGATTTCACCAGTGAGACGGATGGCGAGGGGAGCTCCACAGCGGGGACTCGTGCTGATGTCATAGACAGCGACTCGTCCTCTGAAGGGTGCTCCCTTGTGGTGGCGGCAACATCCGTGCCCCCCGCAACAACAGGTACAGCCGCCACCCAGCGCACCAGCACCGCCCTCCCAGCAGCCCCTCAGCGTTTGCCCCGTGCCCGCTCACCCAGGAAGGTGGGCATCTCCTTCGCCCCAGGCACCTCAGGCCCTGCCCCTGTCGCCCCTGCTGCCCTCAGTGAGGAGGTCATTGACCTCCTGAGGACCATCATTGTTGGGCAGTCTACCCTTTTGAATGCCATCCAGGGTGTACAAAGGGAGGTGCACCAGAGTAATGCATACCTGGAGGGCATTCATTCGGGTCAGGTTGCCCATCAGCGATCGTTCAACGCTCTGGCCTCAGCACTGACGGCAGCAATTGTCCCTGTCTCTAGCCTCCCCACTCCAACTACCTCCACCCAGACCCAATCCCCTGTACCTCTGCCTATCCCAGACACACCATCAGACCAGCCTGCACACACCTCAACACCCAAGGGAAGCTCATCCAGAAATAAGCATCACACATCACAAAAGCATTCACACAAGCAACATCCACATGCAGACATACCAACAGCCACTGCCTCCACTGTGTCCCCCTCCTCCTCGTCTCCCTCCTCCCTCCCTGTCACGTCTCCACTCACACTTGCATGCACAACATCTTCAGCCACTACGTCCATCACCAGCACACCCACCAGAACACTCCGCACACGTGCAGTCACCACCCCCACTACCATTTACACGTCCCCTGTGTCCTCTCCCAGTGTGTCTGTCACCCCCTCTTCCAAACTACACAAACGCAGGCAGCCACCCACCCAACAGCCATCCACCTCACGACAGCCTCCAGCCCAAGCACCTGCACCCAAAGACACCAGACTTCACACTCCTACAACCACATCCTCTTCCTCCACTCCCATACCCACTACACCTACCCGTCCCTCTCTTTCCAAATTGCTTTTCCTTGCCAACCTTAACCTCTTTCCAACAACTCCCCCACCCCGTCCATCTCATAAGACTCCAATCAGCACCTCAGCCACCACAAAACCGGGACCTGTGAAGACTGTTGTCCATGGACTGTGGAGTCCCCCACCCTCAAGGGCATCCAGTTCAGCTAGGAGCCAAGGCACGGCCAGCCCACCACCGGAAAAGCATCCTAAGATTGCCAGTGCCCGGCGCGAGCGACCAAAGACCCCAGGGACAAAAATCCCTACATTGGCTCCGCCAGGAAGTCGGGTGCCACCTGGCACACCGCCAAAGGTGGGAAAGGGCCACAAGCGTACAGGGAAGGGTGGGAAGGGCAGCACGCCGACAAGTCCGGCAGCAGGCCAGCTGGCCAGGAGGGCCCCACCAGCCCCATCCGAGGTGTGCAGGAGGACACATACAGGCCCGGTACTGCAGCCCAGGAGGGCCCCGCAAGCCACGTCCCAGGTGGGCAGGAGGACACCCACAGGCCGAGAACTGCAGCCAAGGAGGGCCCTGCAAGCCACCAGACAGATGGGCAGGAAGGCCCCGCCAGCCACATGTCAGGTGGCGAGTGACATCCATGCCTGGGCCGGATCCGCTGACCAGGACACTCATCTCAAGCACCGCTCCGCTGGGCACCGCCGTCTCAAGCACCGCTGAACAGGGCCCTTCATCTCAAGCACCGCTCCGCTGGGCACCGGCATCTCAAGAACCGCTGAACTGGGCCCTTCACCTCAAGCACCGCTGAACAGGGCACCGCCGTCTCAAGCACCGCTGAACTGGGCCCTTCCTCTCAAGCACCGCTGAACAGGGCACCGCCGTCTCAAGCACCACTGAACTGGGCCCTTCATCTCAAACACCGCTGAACAGGGCACCGCCGTCTCAAGCACCGCTGAACAGGGCACCGCCGTCTCAAGCACCGCTGAACCGGGCCCTTCATCTCAAGCACCGCTGAACAGGGCACCGCCGTCTCAAGCACCGCTCCGCTGGACCCTTCATCTCAAGCACCGCTCCGCTGGGCACCGCCGTCTCAGGAACCGCTGAACTGGGCCCTTCATCTCAAGCACCGCTGAACAGGGCACCGCCGTCTCAAGCACCGCTGAACAGGGCCCTTCATCTCAAGCACCGCTGAACAGGGCACCGCCGTCTCAAGCACCGCTGAACTGGGCCCTTCATCTCAAGCACCGCTGAACAGGGCACCGCCGTCTCAAGCACCGCTGAACTGGGCCCTTCATCTCAAGAACCGCTGAACAGGGCACCGCCGTCTCAAGCACCGCTGAACTGGGCCCTTCATCTCAAGCACCGCTCCGCTGGGCACCGCCGTCTCAGGAACCGCTGAACTGGGCCCTTCATCTCAAGCACCGCTGAACTGGACACCGCCGTCTCAAGCACCGCTGAACAGGGCCCTTCATCTCAAGCACCGCTCCGCTGGGCCCTTCATCTCAAGCACCGCTCCGCTGGGCACCACCGTCTCAGGAACCGCTGAACTGGGCCCTTCATCTCAAGCACCGCTTAACTGGGCACCGCCGTCTCAAGCACCGCTGAACAGGGCACCGCCGTCTCAAGCACCGCTGAACTGGGCCCTTCATCTCAAGCACCGCTGAACAGGGCACCGCCTTCTCAAGCACAGCTGAACTGGGCCCTTCATCTCAAGCACCGCTGGCCCATTGGCGGAAGGGGCAGGCCCGCATGTGTGTTGGTCAGGGCTGCACAAAGCACTCTGGGCACTAGTCCCCCTCCAGTACCAGTGGAGACTGTTATCCACTTGAGAGACTGTGGCTTTGCACTTCCCAGGATGGCACAGTGGGCAACCCACCCACTGTAGAGACTTGAGAGACTGTGGCTTTGCACTCCCCAGGATATGGCAGTGGGCAAACCACCCACTGTAGAGACTTGTGAGACTGTGGCTTTGTACTCCCCAGGATGGTTCAGTGGGCAAGCCACCCACTGTAGAGACTTGAGAGACTGTGGCTTTGCACTCCCCAGGATGGCACAGTGGGCACCCCACCCACTGTAGAGACTTGAGAGACTGTGGCTTTGCACTCCCCAGGATGGCACAGTGGGCAACCCACCCACTGTAGAGACTTGAGAGACTGTGGCTTTGCACTCCCCAGGATGGCACAGTGGCCATGGAGGCCCCTCGTGGATCTGGCGTCGTGGACTCATCTGGCTGAGGTGCCCCCCCTTCCCTTCCCCCTGAGGTGCCTGTAGTTTTCCTATCTGATGCCCCTGCAGTGTTCTCTCCGTTGGAGGCAGGTATCCTGTGTGGGCTTTGCCCATGTGTTTTGGCCCAGTGGCCCACGAACAATGGCTGATAGACATATCGGACTGGACAATTTTTGTATATAAAGTTATAGATGTGTGATATATTTTATACTCAGTCTTACAATATAATTCTATATTTATAATCATTTCCTTTTGCCTTTGCATTCTTCCGGGGGGTTTGGGGGTGTAACTGTGATGTGTTGCTATGCATTGATGTGTGTGTTGTAGTGGTTGAGGGTGAGGGTGGGTGTGTCGCATATGTGTGTCCCTGTAATTTTTTGCCTCCCCCTCCCCTGTGTCGTAGGTGCAGTACTCACCGTTGTCTTCTAAGCCGGCGTTTGTGCTCCTGGTAGAGGAGCAGGAAGACAATGGCTGGTAGGATGTGTAGTTCGGGTTCCATGCTGTCCAGATTCCTCGTGGGGTGTATGGAGGTGAGCGTTTTCCGTTTGAAATGGCTGTTTCCGCCGTGTTTTTATCGGCGGGGCTACCGCCCCGGAAAAGGTGGCGGATTGGTGGGTTGTGAAAGGGTGGGCGGTACATTGTCTCCCGCCTGTCTGTTGGCGGTGACCGCCGTGCTGTTTGTTTGTCCCGCCGTGGCGGGCGGTGTGTTAAAGTGGCGGTCTCTGTTGGCGGTTTCCGCCAGGGTCGGAATTGCATTTTTTTTACCGCCAGCCTGTTGTCGGTTTGACCACCGCTTTAACACCGACCGCCAGGGTTGGAATGACCCCCATAATCTGCTACTGGCTACATGATAGTTTCCCTCCAATTTCCAGGCTTTGCAAGATTACATGACTCCCAAGCACACATTACTGTACACCTTCCACAGCACTTGTGTAGTCTCGACGTGACTTCCCCATGTTGTATCTCCAGGTATCTGTGGGATTCTCCCAGCTGTCCTTTCACAACCTTTGGTGTACATTGGTTTGCAGAACATTCTGCATTCTACAACCTATGTCTCTGTCACGCTGAGTGTATCTTGTTAGTGAGTGAAATCATCTCAGCGCTGTATTATTTATTTGCCACATGCAACATATCTGTCTCCTTCTTCAGCCATACATATTAGGATTGGTCTGTGACATGTTTGGACATTGCTAGACATTCTTACACATCCCATTCCTGAGGGGCATCTTGGAGACCTAGACATTTTATGGAATGTTGTCACTGTTGGTAAACTTTCCTATGGTCAGGCAAGTGAATGTCAATGAGAGGTGTTTTTTCATATGTGGTGTGTGATGGTATCTTAGAGACTATACTGGGTAACCTTGCTGACACATGTCAACCATTGTAGGTAATTGCAAAACCCTTTCCTACCTAGGCCATACACCCGCACATCACTCTTCACATGTATATCCGGATTAGCTGCAGGCATTTGTCAAGACATCAGATTTGAGTGACAAGTGTGTTCCACTGTACTTAGGGAGTGGGACAGAATCTGCCTACATTCTACCTAGACATTAATTTGGTGGTGCATTCTCCCATTTTATAGTTAAATCCTGGCTATGGGATATATGTTTGGAGTGTGAATCAGCACCCATTGCTGCTTCACTTGTCTAGCAACCCTTAGCGCACTCCACAGCCAATATATGTGTGCTATATTTGAGGTACAACACACTAAGTTGCAGGGTTGGACCCAATGGCAGTGCTGGAACGTAACGCCATTGATATACAATGCAGGCTTAGACTCAAACTTTGGTTCCGAACCCTGAAGAGTCAATGAAGGTCCATCCATACCAATTGGTCTCCCCTTTTGTCACACATGCTCAGTGCTGGCGTGGCAACTATCCGCCTGAGATGTGACACAGCTCAGCTTCTATTTTTCTAATGTATCATTTGGAAGCAGCCCCTACCGTATGTACACCCCACTTGCATAGATCTTGCAGGCTTAGGGATGAAATGGGGAAAGAGGTAGGAATTTGTTTAATGCCTCCTGAACACCACATATTTTTTGTGGTACGTGGATCTAGGCCTATGAGAGCCAAATGGCTGTGAGTTATGTGACACTGATGTATGGCATGGAGGCACTAGACCCTCTTACATCACAACCTATATTCCAACCATCTTTGTTACTGTTGGGTTTCTTTCCTGCTCTCTGAGGTAGGAGCAACATTCCAATGGTATATGTAGTACAAAATGATTAGACCATGGAAATTATGGTGCAAATTGATAAATTGGTGATATTTACAAAGTGATACTTTTTATACATTTTCTAGGTGTAGAAGTTCTGTACAAGTGATTGTCTCCTTTGAACTCCAGCAGCAGTGTTTTGAAGTTCCCCCTCCAATTGTGCTGCACCATTGTTGTCCTTCTCCTCATTGGGACCATCTGCCAGTTTATCCCAGGGAACATTGGTCTGTATACACATGCTATGCAAGATAGCACATACAAGTATAATCTTTCATACCAGGGGTGGTGTATACAACAGGCTTCCTCCTGTCAGGGCCAGGCACTTGAACCTTGACTTCAGGAGCCCAAATGTCTTCTCCACCACATTTTACGTCCTTCTGTTCCCTTCACTGTATGCACGTTCTTCCACCGTTGTTGGGTTGCCAGAAGGAGTCATCACCCAAGGCTGTATGCCGTAATCTTGGTCAGCTGCAAAGGAATGAGAGAACATGTGTTGGTAATGCATATTTGTAGTTTTGTATGTTCCGTGGCAGATGTTAATTTTATGTGCAGTGGTGACTTCGACTTGCTTCTGGTATTGTGTGTGCTCCTGTTTTGTAGCATGGTTTCATTGGTTTGTTTTGATGGACATTACTATCATAGGTTGTGGCTCAGGGACCTGGTGATTGTCAAATTAATCCAAACTGACAGTTTAACCATGGCAAACATGTGTCCATATTTGAGATTGTGTGCAGTTGTTAGTGGAACCTACCACTCCGTAGAACCACAATGGTCTCATTTGTATTGACACCATTGTAGCCCTACAAAGCCAAACTCAGGCTCCATGTTACCATGTGGCACTATGCATGTAGTGCGACACTTTGTGACCCTTTCTGGCAGGTGATCGGTGTGCCACCCATCATGTGTACAAGGATATGATTCACAAAATTGGAGGAGTAGCAAAATAGGTTCAGTGGAATCTCCAAGGTTCCCAGACACGATTTATCACAGGCACTTTCAACACATGCACAGTGCAGGAGTTGGGAGGAAGCACACCATAGTTTTGCATGGGTCCCTATGTACGGTGCATGAAAGGTAAGGTATGTTCTCATTACTCCTACAGAGTCCTACTATGGCATCCAATATCTTTACAATATTGCTTCTACACTGCACCATGGTGGGCCATTTCTTGTATGTGGTGCACATATGGTGGCGTTACGGGATGCTAAGGGGTGCATGTGAAGTAGCACGGGACTAGGTGCGCACCAGTTCTCGTTTATCTGCACGTGGTCTTTCATGGCTGGTGATGTTGTATTCCTATATGTGCGGCACAATGCAACAAACAGGTGAAGGTGCACACTATAGGCATGTCAGGTATGTGTAGGTGATATGTAGTTGGTAATAGCAAAACTTGAGTGTCATTTGGTACTGGTGCCGCCAGAGGCTTCGACACCATGACAAATGTGGGGCTGTGCCTATGTGTGACTTTCTTTACTTTGACATGGCCTATGCCATTAACATAGCTGAGCTATTCATTGTTTGGTGTAATGTGTGTGGGAGTGGTATTTAGTTGTCAACTGGTGGACACTTGTAGTGGTTTTGGCCCAGCTTCTGTATGCAAAGGTCCTTCATGTGGTGTGCCAGTCAGGTTGTGGCTGTATTATGTACATATGGGTGTATGTGCGTGTGAAGTGCAATGAATGCTGTGTAGTGTGACATGGGGCATATGTGTTGTTGTCTGTACATCTGTGTTCCCTTGCCCATGTTTTTTAGTGTGGTGTATATCTTGTTTGTTCTACAATGTTTGGTGAGTTATCTGTGTACTAGTTGGTATGGTGGCTTACCTACAATTAGGCCATCGCCATTTTGCCCAGCCTGGAATTGCTCATTAATGGTGGAATGTAGGAATATGTAGGCATCATGGACGCTGCTGGGGTATTTGGCTAGGATGTTTGTGAAGAGCCCACAGTGGTCCACAATGGCCTGCACATTGATGGAAAGGGTGTGTTTGCGGTGCCTGTAGAGGTGTTTTGTTGCTGCATATGGCACAAGGTCAACATGGGTGCAATCCATTGCTCCCAGCACACGTGGGAACCCAGCAGTTCGGTAGAAACCTTGCTTGGTCTCCTGCTGCAGTTGCTGGGTGTTGGGGAAGCAGATGTGGTGGGGTGTGAGGCAGATGATTTAGTAGGAAGGCCGAGAAGGATGGCTGAGAGATACCAGCCACTTGTGAACCCGTTGTCTGAAATGATCCTGACACCATCCTATGAGTTTAGTCATGGGTGGAATATTTGTTGAAGTTTCCATCCTTGCAGTGATGTCTGGCACTATGTGGTGCAGCAGGCGTACAATGGACTGCCACTTCAGATGGTAGGTTCTGATGACATCTTATTACCTGAGCCCAAAGATTATTCTGCGTTGTCAGAATATCCTCTCCTGCCTTCTGTGCTGCCTTTGTGGCTCCTGTTGTGGTATTTGGGGTTGCTGTGGTGGTGCTAGAAGGACCGGTTGTTGTCGCTGTTGCCTGCGGCGTGTGCCAAACTGTAGCATTAACAATTCCATACTGTCCAGGAGGTTGCCAATGTTCCTTTTGTGTGTTTTCCCTAAGTAGTGGTGTGTGGGCTTCGTTTTAATGCCTGGTGTGAGCAGGCATTAAAATTTGACGCGAATCAGGCTTTGTGTCATTTTTTTAGACTGATTCCTTTTTGCGCGTTGTTTTAGCATCGGGTGTTAATATGGCACTGGAGGGCTAACGTCATTTTTTGGAAGGGAACGCCTGCCCTGCACATCAATGTTGCAAAGCAATGCAAGGTTGGTTGAGGCTCCCCCAAAAAAAAGATGATATTTTGACTCTAGCGTCAAAATATAAATGTGGCGGCACATTAGCTCTGCTTTTGTGTAAAACAAAATGACACAAAGGCGGCACAAACTTTTCATAAATATGGGCATACTTTTCTGTGTGTCTACTCTTATGCACTCACTCTGCTGAAGCGATCAACGTCGCTCATGTGGCTGTCCTGCTCTTCAACTGCCAAAAACACACTACAGTGCCTGGATGTTTGTTATTTGTACAGACATTATGCATATATTCCTCGATCTGTGAACATCAATAAAAACACTTTTATCTGCTAAATTCAATGAGTTGATCGTATGACTCATATTCTTGTTGAAGTCTCTAATACAGCCTTCTGCCATAAATTGGAAGCTTTAACCTTTAAAACGGTATTCTAACAATAAAACACTAATACATTTCATACATCTTAATACATAAACACTGCAACTGATTTAAAAAGTATTTCCCTCTCCAGAAGCAGCATTTAAAAGAGGAAGAGTGTTCTGAGAGGTGACTATTTATGAACTACAGTGTTCTAAGTTCTAGGTTATATTATTGTTTGGCAGTTCTTTAAAGGTGCTACAGGAGTGGCATTAAAAGATGTTATGCACAATGGTAGCTTCCAGTCTTGAAATGAAATATTGGTATACATTTAGAAGTCTCAGGGGCATATATACAAGAAAGTGGTGTATCATAGATGAGGTACCACCTTTCTTGTGCCCCCCTACCGGCACCCACCGACACCATGGTTGCGCTGTACTTACAGTACCGCGCACCATGGCAGTCCTTAGAACAATAGTGTCCACATTTTTTATGCTATTTTGGTTCTTTGCTACACTAGTGTCAAACATTTTTACACTAGTGCATCAAAGCACAGTGAGGGCCATTGAACATAATGGATGCATCATTTTAATACCTGCTCTGAGCAGGTGTTAAAATTGACACAAAAAATGGCACAGTGAAACCGTATAATTTCACTGTGCCATTTTTTCGGTCCTCCCATCACCAGAGCGTCACCCCTTGCATTCATTATGCCAGGTATAATGTGGCACAAGGGGTTACAAGGTGGTGCAATGGAATCAATGCACCACTCGTAAATATGGCACGTCGGAATGCCTACCTAATGCCACATTAGTGTAAAAAAAATGATGCTAATGTGGCGCAAGGAGGCTCAAGGGGCTTGTAACTATGCCCCTCAGTGTGCACCAGTGCAGCTTCAGAGAAAGGAAAAGTGACTCTCAGCATGAAAACAGCCTCTTCCAGAGGCAAGGAATTCCTCTTACCATTTGGGACTGATGCACCATCAATTACTGTAGGGTTCTTCTTTGTTTCCGAAGATACTGTGATATGTCTACTTTGAATGTGGAGTAATTTAAACTGTGAGTCGAATAAAGTATATCAAAATACTTTTCTTTTATACGACAAAGTACTGGACCACAATTGTCACAACACAACGCTACCAGCTATGCCTGCCCTTTGATTTTATCCCTCATGTTCCCACAATGTGCTGTCCATCATTAGAAAAGAAAAGGAGAAAGCACAGTGTGGGAGTCCAGAAGAAAAAATATGTGAGACATATAAAGGAATAAGAATGAGCATGACGCAGAAAAATAGTTTGAGTTGCTGTAGATTTTAATCAAATGAATCAGAACTTCTATTTTTCAAAATGGAAAGGCCTGTTTCAAACCATTTTCATTTACATTTGAATGATTTAAAAGGAATCACATACAATTCAACCTAGAAAATTCAGCCTTATGATTATACCTTTGAAAAAGATGCATTTTAGCATATAAATGGAAGAAATCCAGACATTGTCTTGCGAGTCAATTCATGCTAATACTGCTTTATAATTTGAGGACAAGATCAAGTTATAGTGGTTGGATTAAGAGAGTAAAAGCAGAAGGAATAACGTTTCATGTAGAGTTTTAAAGATGAATACATTATTGACAACTATCTGAAAGATTGAGCATTCTTTGACGATGTTTTTCTTGTGAGAATATATAACTATAATTTTTCCTATGGCTATAGCACAATACAAAAAACGTAAGTAACAGTGCAACGTGAATTGACGCTGTCCGTGAAATGGTGAACAGAATTAGCAGACAGCAGCATCAAGGCAGTGCAGAACATGACCTGCACATAGGGCAGGTCTGCAGTTCAGAATTTATTGGGCGTATTAGTACTGAAGAGAAAAAGCAAATGGGGCAATTAGAATGGATGACTTTAATTCTTCAGAAGACATCTAAGGGCCATAGGGATTTAAGAGAAGAGAGAATAGCATTACACCAAGGGGTCAAACAGGCCTCTACTCTCGACTGACACTAATGCTCTAACTAAACAATTCAAAAGTCTCTCTCTAACTAGAAATGTTCATGGAGTTCTGTTTGGCCCTCAGAGTGGGCTAATCTTCTGTAAATGGATCAATATGCAAAGAGAATTTTAGATGCCCATCAGGTTTGCAACTATTCCGGATTTTCTCAGGGAAGATACAAAGTCATCTTGATGAGTTCATACAGTTCTGCCAAAATATAACTTTTTAAAAGATTTTGAAACATGGGAGTCCTTTCCCAGGCTTCTACAGGATGATTCTAACAGTTCTCATGTGAATACAATAATACTTGCCGCCTTGTTCGACAGCTATGCCAAATACTGTTTCAATAGTTATTAGTTAAAACATTCTCTGTCTTCAATACAATAAGACATTCTCTCAAATGTCAGCAGCTTAGCAAATAATTCAGGTCAAAGGAAACAGAATAAATTTCCACTTTTCCATCACTGCTGCAGAAATGAATGTTCAGCCCTCGTCTAGCTAAGAAAGCTTAAACACATATTTTACTGAAATTAATATAAATCCTATTACAAACCTTAAAATTTAAATCAAATATGCAAAGCAAATTATTTAATTACAATCATTATTTGGGCATACCATCAAAACAGTTTGAATGTGCATTTAATTTTCTGCACACATGTAACTCATGTTATTAAATTAATTTAAATCAACATAAGTATCATTAATTCCTATTCATTTAATTCTCATAATATACTTTTCATCTCTACTGTTTCTCTAACAATAATACTTTTAAAAGCAATTCTTGTCAGATTTTCAATTAAATATAAATGCACAACATCTTTCATGGCAGAATGCAATGCCGAAAACAAATGGAGGGCACAATGTCCATCATATTTCAAATGTGCACATTTTAACAATTCATGGTAATTTCTCTGTTAGACTTATAAATGAAACTTGTAATTCACCATATGCTAACTTCCATGCAACTAATGTATTATTAGAATTTGATCTCTATCACATGCGGTGTGGGGGAAAAGAAATTGTCCCCTTCTATGAGATCATCTTCTTTACAAACATATGTCTAAACAATTGCTTTTGAAAACCCATATCATCACAGCAGCAGTCCTCTAAGTTCTGATCATATCCTAATCCAGTGGACGATACCGCAAAACATTATTCAGGTTACCACTTTAAGTTCATCTAAGCAGGACTGTGCTGCTTCCACTCATCAAACAAAATATGCCACATTATTGTGCCAAACTTTAAGGTATATTCACAGAATCAATTTGGAGTAGATAAAGAAGTATTTCACTATTATTTCCACACTTTATGTACTCAAAAATACTATTCTCTAAAGGGCCAATTCGCAAAGGGAGTAGTTTGCAATGAGACTCATTTACACATGCACTTTTGAGTATGCAAAGTAGTACTATAGTAGAACTGCATCATGTACTATTAAACGCAATTCACTAAAGTGTAGGTGGATATTTCACACGTGAATATGCAATTATCTTAGGCCCAATTCACAACTATTTGCTTTTGCAGTATTCCTGAATTCCAGGAGTAAGTCCGGTAAGCCAGAAATATAATAAAAAGGTATGATATTTGTAACTTAGTAAAGTTATATCCACATCTTCTCCAGTAGACCTACAGTCCAAACACGCTCAAATCTGTCCCTGCCAAGCTTTGGAACATCCATTGTAATACAGCACACACATTGTTGGGTCTGTTTTATTTTTTCATATGATGCCTGTTTCTCTATTTTGTTTTCAATTTTAAATGTTATATAGCATAGATTACGACATTTGCACTTACTAGGTAAAACAGTGTTGTCATGGTGTACACCTAAAATATTCCCAGAAAGACATCAGGAAGAGCTTTACAGTTGATTTTGAGTTATTAATAACCACTTTCAAGCAAGATGGTGGGGTAACATACTGCTTCCCCTAAACATAAATCTGCACCCAATTTTAGTACATTGTATCAAGGTGAAGAATTACACCTAGGCACATACATAATTCTGCATTTGCAGAGACCTCTGTTTTTAGATTGGAAATGTTCATTCGGTACCAGAGATTTCCTGACATACACTTTCCACTACTGCATGGCATCTTCTGGGGCTCAGCAGATTCTCTGAAATCCCCTCAGGTTAAGGGAATCATAATCATAATAAGCAATTTTGGTGATATCACCCTGTGGTACCAGTTGTCAGTTGAGTCTACCCAAGTGAACCAGCAGTGCCATAGTGCAAATCCACAAAAATCACCAAATTTTGATTCTCCTATATGGGGTGGGTGGAGGACCACCATCCTCATCTATCGAATTCCGAGTCTGTGATGATGGCCCTCTCTGGAGCAGGAAGGGGCAGATCTAGGCATACATACACTCATGTGCTCCTGTTCCCAGTGCTGAAAATAAGCAACACACAGGGATACAAGAGTAGAAAGCTTTCCCTCCCAGCCTCAGAGAGAGAGAGGAAGAGGGAGAGAGAGGGGTCGCATAGGAAATCTGTGTGACCCAATGGCCATATGCCTGCCATATAGTCAGGCGAGTACCTATGTCCCAACAAATGACCAGACCACCCGCAAGAGTGATGTCCTGTTGAGAAAGAAGAAGAAATTCTTTTGGCCTGCATAGACTGGATCCAGGGGGGCATAAAGAGTTCCCATAATGTCCTGGGCCCTGACAAGAGCCCCGCCAAAATATTCTGGAAGAGGGACACCCTATTACTTCAAGGTTTCAATTCTAGTGACCTCATGAAAGGTTCTCATTGAATTTCAAACTCTTTTCTGGCTGATTTTTTGGGCCATATTTACAAGAAAGTGGCGTATCACTAGTGATGTGGTACTTTTCTTGCGGCATCCTTGCATCCCCTAAAGCCACCATGGTGGCACAGTATTTACAAAACGGTGCACCAGAGCGCATGTTAGGGGCAATAGCGTAATTCTTTTGACGCTATTGCAGCACTATAATAGATTAGCAAAAAAAAAATGTCTCTAATCCAATATAGTATTAAGAGGTCCATTGGAACAATGGGGGTCTCGTTTTAATGCCTGCTTGTAGCAGGCATTAAATATTACGCTAGAAATGGTGCAATGGAATCTTGTAGATTCCATTGTCCCATGTTTAGCAACCCTCTAAAGATGGAACACCCCCTTTGCATTCATCATGCATATGCTATGCATGATGTGGGGCAAAAGGTTTACAAGGTTATGAAAACCTAGTTTACACCACCTTGTAAATATGGTCCTATGGTAGTGACCCGTTAGCGCCCCATTTGCAGCACAAATGTTGCCACAAATGAGGAGCTAAGGAGAGCAAGGGCCTTGTAAATCTGGCCCTTAGTGTGCTGTTGGACAGTGTGGACTTATTGAGTTTCTAGCAACATGACCTATTGCAAAAATATGATTGTCTTTAAAACATTCACTGTTTTGTATTGGTAAAGGAAAGTATAAAAAGGCCAACAGATATGGCTGTCCAACAGTAAAACTTATCTACATATTTCTGACAGCATCCTGAGATGTTTAGTGAAGGCGAAATTAGTATATTCTATTTGTATGTATAGTGATACCCTCTCTCAAAGGCACTAGTTTTGCTGAGTTTGTTTTTATTTGCTTTGTGCACTTTATCCCTGAAAATCCATTCAAAAGAGTGTGTGCTCTCTCGCCTTTGAACATGGTAAAATTGGCTTACACTTAATTAGCACATGTAATTTACTTGTAAGTCCCTAACAAATGCGTACTACATACACCCAAGGCCTGTCAATCAAATGCTACTCATGGACTTCCAGCACTCATTGTCCCACCTAGGAAGTAGCCCTTTGAAACATGTCTTGGACCTGCCAGGGCATCCTGTATGCAGTTTTAAACTGCCATACCATCTGGGTAAAATAAATCTCTTGCCACGTCTAAACCTTCATTTTCAATACATAAGCCACTTCTAAGGTAGGCCCTAAAAAGCCCCATAGAGAAAGGTGCAGTATATTTCCATGTACTTTTAAGTTTTACATGCAGTGGTAGTGAAAAATGATTACATTCATTTTTCAATGCTGCATAGCCTACCTGTCTCACAGGGTAAGACTATGTTATGTTATTACAATAATTAAGTGATAACCTTTGACTGGGAGAAGGTAAAACTGTCAAGTTAGGACTCCTCAAAATAATTGTAACTTTAAACCCTTTTAATAGCAAAGTAAATTTTTCAAAATTCTGAAAATGTCACTTTAATTTTTTTTTTTTAACCATTTGGTGTCTGCAATCTGTGTCCTGGGTCACATGACCAGGTGTAGTTGGCAGTTTGTGTTTGGATATTCCTCTCAGACAGTGTTACAAAGGTGGACTGGAGGTTTGCAAGATGGGCAATCCTGGCCTGGTGGGAGGGATTGAGCACACTTGCTCCACAAAGGGGCTGCCTCAGCACTAGGCCTGGGTATAGAACTCTCCTCCGCCTGTGGAGTTTGCAGAATTCAGGCACTCAACACTATGCGGAGCAGAGTTAGTTAATTCTCACGAGATTGGGTTTTCTCTCTCTCTCATGAGTGTGACAATTTTCCTGGGCCACTAGCCTCATGTTCTCTTGCATTTCTTTCAGCCACACAAGCAGCCAAAAGAGGCTGCTCACGAGTGCAAACTCACTTCTGAAGTAGATTTTCTACTCCAGAGCAACTAAAATTAGTCAAAAAGATATTTTTTGAGTAGATTTTCTTCTCCAATAGACCCTGCAATTTGCTTTTTAGATTGAGAAGCCTTTTTTTAAACAGGAAGGAAGGTCAGAGGATCCAACTTCACATTCCTGTCCAGCAGGCTCTTCCCAGTGCTTTGCGCATCTCCTTGTCACTTTTCACCTGGATTTTGAGGTTGAAGGATCACTCTTGTTGTCTCCTGGATGTACTTTTGGATTTTAGGGCTTTGTTTTATTAAATCATCGCACAAGTGAGTTTTAAAATGATATTGAATAAGGGTGTTGTTGTTTGTTTGCTTGGGCATGCACAAGTATTCATTTGTACTTTAATTTGATTTAAAAATGTATCGTGGTGGTGGGTGCTTGGAGTTTAATTATGTGCCAAGTTATTATTTATTTCCCATTTTATTGATTTTTCACCTTTTGTAAAGGAAAATTGTTGCACAGCTCAGTACCATTTCTACATGTTTCCATTTGCAATATTATTTTAGTATGTGTCCTAGATTTTCAAAGGGCAACTAAGCCAGTCATTCCAGGCCAGTACTAGTAGTCATCAGTGCATGAAATAAATGTTTCAGTGGTATATGTTTTTAAAACTTTGTTTAGGGAAGGGATGGCATTGGATTATTTAAAATTTAAAATGTTGCCTTATGTTTGCATTTCATTTGCAAAAAGTTTATATAGTGTGGGTAATAATATTTGAAGGAGTAGGAGGATGTAGTTTGACCAAGTTTTTTGCTGACAGCTATTTTGTCCATCCAGCATGTTGGAAAGTGGATTATTAATAAGGTCAGTAAAGTACATACACTTAGCATGAGGTGACTAACACTCACTAGATCCAGGCAGGTTTCAATAAATTAGTCCCAGCTCAACCCTTGGTAACTTGACAATGAGCGGCAAAGCTCAATTTAGGAGACAAAGGTGGTCATTACAACCCTGGTGGACGGTGTTAAAGCGGCGGTAAGCCCGGCAACAGGTCGGCGGTAAAAAAATTGCAATTAGACCGTGGTGGAAACCGCCAACAAAGACAGCCACTTTAACACTCCGACCGTCACGGCGGTACAAACAAACAGCGCTGCGGTCACCGCCAACAGACAGGTGGGAGACAATGTACCGCCCACACTATTATGACAGGCCAATCCGCCACATTTTCCGGGGCGGATTCACCACAGATAAAAACACGGCGGAAGCTGGAATTCCGAAGGGAAAACGCTCACCTCTACACACTCCACGAGGAACGAGGACACCATGGAACCGGAACTCCAAATTCTACCTGCGATAGTCTTCCTGCTCCTCTACCAGGAGCACGAACGCTGATGGCGAAGACCACAGTGAGTACTGCACCTACGACACAGGGGAGGGGGCAGGCAAAAACCAGGGGGACACACACGCAACACCCCCACCCCCACCCTCCCCCACTACAACACACACACTAATACATGTTGATACATTACAGTTACACCCCCCAAGCCCCCCGGAAGAATGCAAAGACAAAAGGAAATGAGTGTAACCATTGTAGTATATTAAAATCTGGTACTCAAAAATATATATACACTATAAACAAATATATACACCAATAATACAAGTCCAGGTATTGCACCATTTACAGTCCGTGGCCCACTAGGCCCAAAATGCATGGGCGAGGCCCACTCTCGATACCCGATCAAAACTTAGAGAACACTGCAGGGACATCAGATAGAAATACAACAGGCACCTCAGGGGGAAGGGAAGGGGGGCACCTCAGCCGGATGAGTGCACGACGCCAGATCCACGAGGGGGCTCCATGCCCACTGTTCAATCCTGGGGAGTGCAAAGCCACAGTCTCTCAAGTCTCTCCAGTGGGTGGTTTGCCCACTGCATTATCCTGGGGAGTGCAAAGCCACAGTCTCTCAAGTTTCTACAGTGGGTGGTTTGCCCACTGCATTATCCTGGGGAGTGCAAAGCCACAGTCTCTCAAGTGGAAAACAGTATACACTGGTTCTGGAGGGGGACTGGTGCCCAGAGTGCTTCATCCTGTGAAGGACAGAGGTAGTGGATGGATCTCTCCACTGGTTCTGGAGGGGGACTGGTGCACAGAGTGCTTCATCCTGTGAAGGACAGAGGTAGTGGATGACAGTCTCCACTGGTTCTGGAGGGGAACTGGTGCCCAGAGTGCATCACTCACCCTGTGACGGACCCAGTTGCGTCAGTGCCCCTACCGCTCATGGGCTAGCGGTGCTGGATTTGGCGGTGCCCTGTTCAGCGGTGCTTGATTTGGCGGTGCCCTGTTCAGCGGTGCTTGAGACGCCGGTGCCCTGTTTAGCGGTGCTTGAGTTGGCGGTGCCCGGCCCAGCGGTGCTTGACTTGGCGGTGCCCTGTTCAGCGGTGCTTGATTTGGCGGTGCCCGGCCCAGCGGTGATTGAGTTGGCGGTCCTTCATGGCCCAGATGGGCTTGTGCTGGCGGTCCTTCATGGCCCAGCGGGGCTTGTACTGGCAGTCCTTCATGGCCCAGCGGGACTTGTGCTGGCGGTCCTTCATGGCCCAGCGGGGCTTGTGCTGGCGGTCCTTCATGGCCCAGCGGGGCTTGTGCTTGCGGTCCTTCATGGCCCAGCGGGGCTTGTGCTGGCGGTGGCCTCCTGGCCAGCTGGGCTGGGGCTGGCGGTGGCCTCCTGGGCAGCTGGGCTGGGGCTGGCGGGGCCCTCCTGGGCCGCTGGGCTGGGGCTGGCGGTGGCCTCCTGGGCAGCTGGGCTGGCGGGGCCCTCCTGGGCAGCTGGGATGGGGCTGGCGGTGGCCTCCTGGGCAGCTGGGATGGGGCTGGTGTGGCCTCCTGGGCAGCTGGGCGGGGGCTGACGGGGCCCTCCTAGGCAGCTGGGATGGGGCTGCCGGTGGCCTCCTGGGCAGCTGGGCTGGTGCTGGTGGTGGCCTCCTGGGCAGCTGGGCAGGGGCTGGCGGGCCCTCCTGGGCAGCTGTGATGGGGCTGGTGGGGCCCTCAGGGCAGCGGGGATGATGGCGGTCTTCTCCGCCGTGCAGCTCTTCCCAGACTTGCTGGGTTTCTTGTGGCCCTTCCCCACCTTTGGAGGTGTAACAGCTGACTCCACTCTCCCACCGGGACCCCTGAGAGCGGCTTTGGTGGCTGGAGTCATCCCCCTCTCCCACTGGGCACTGGCCAACTTCTGATGCTTCACAGGGGGGGGGGACTGGCTGTGCTGTGGCTCCGTGCCACACTGGCTGTCCTGGTGGCCGGTGCATTCCACATACATGTGACAACAGGCACCACTGGTCCCGTAGATGTTGTGGCTGAGGTGCTACTTTGGGACCTATGAGATGGACGGGGTGGGGGAGGTGTGGGAAAAAGGTCAAAGCTGGACAGGAAAATTCTTTTGGACACACTGGGACGGGTAGCTGGAGGGGATTTGGGAGTGGAGGAAGAGGTGGTGGTAGTAGGAGGTGTACGTTTGGTTACTTTGGGTGCAGGTGCAATGCGCTGGAGGCTGTTGTGAGGTGGATGGCTGTTGGGTGGGTGTGTGCCTGCGTTTGTGTATCTTGGGAGGGGGCGTCACAGACACACTGGGAGAGGACACAGGGGACGTGTGAATGGTAGTGGGGGTGGTGACCTCACGTGAGCGGGGTGTGCTGGTGGGTGTGCTGGTGAGGGACGTAGTGGCTGTAGTGGTAGTGCATGCAGGTGTGAGTGTAGACGAGACTGGGAGGGAGGAGGGAGACGACGAGGAGGGGGACACAGTGGAGGCAGTGGATGTTGGTGTGTCTGCATGTGTGTGTTGCTTGCGTGAGTGCCTGTGGGATATGTGGTGCTTATGTTTGCCTGAGCTTCCCTTGTGTGTTGAGGTGTGTGCAGGCTAGTCTGATGGTGTGCTTGGGATAGGCAGAGGTACAGGGGATTGGGTCTGGGTGGAGGAAGTTGGAGGGGGGAGGCTAGAGACGGGGACAATGGCTGCCATCAGTGCTGAGGCCAGAGTTTGAAAAGCTCGGTGAAGGGCCGCCTCACCAGAATGAATGCCCTCCAGGAATGCATTAGTTTGTTGCAACTGCCTTTCTACACCCTGGATGGCATTCAAAATGGTAGACTGCCCAACAGTGAGGGACCTGAGGAGGTCAATGGCCTCCTCACTGAGGGCAGCAGGTTGACTGGGGCAGGGCCTGAGGTGCCTGGGGCAAAGGTGATGCCCACCCTCCTGGGTGAGCGGGCGTGGGGCGAAGGCTGAGGGGCTGCTGGGAGGGTGGTGCTGGTAGGGGGGATGGCGGCTGTACCTGTAGATGCGGGGGGCACAGATGTTGCCGCCACCACAAGGGAGCTCCCATCAGAGGACGAGTCTGTGTCGCTGGTGTCAGCTCATGTCCCCGCCGTGGAGCTCCCCTCGCCCTCCGTCCCACTGGTGAAGTCCAACTCCGTAGTGTCACCCTCCAGGGCCATGTGGGATGCAGCTCCCTCGTGCTCCGGTGCCACTGCTCCTCCGCCTGATGATGCTAATGCACACAAGAACAGGAAGACCAAAAAAAGGGGGGGGGACAGAAGAAAGACATGTTGAGTGCATGGATTACCACTACCGTTGGCGGACAACACAGACACAGAGGCCCCCTGCACTACGCTGCCCTCTTGGGCTCCACAGTGCAATTCCTGAGAAATGGCCTACAAGGCTATGAACGACATCTGCACACATAGATGACACAGGGGCATGAATAGCTGTACTTGGCACTCTACAGAGGTGGGGTGGGGGGCCAGAGGGCCATGCCTTACGGAGGGGCCTAGCCTACGGAACTCGAACCCTCCTCCCCCACCCAGACAACTCCACTGCACGCAAAGTCAGCTGAATGAGAGTGTACTCACCCCCTTGTGTCTGCTGTGATGCCCTCATGCGCCCATCCAACTCCGGGTAGGCCACCGCCAGTATCCTGAACATCAGGGGGGTCATGGTTCGACGGGCACCCCTACAACGTTGGGAGGCCATCCCCAGCTGAGCCTCCGCCGTCTTCTTGCTCCAGCGGCGAATGTCCTCCCATCTTTTCCGGCAGTGGGTGCTCCGTCTGTGGTAGACCCCCAGGGTCCGGACGTCCTTGGCTATGGCACGCCAAATATCTTTCTTCTGGTGGGCGCTGACCTACATGAAATGTACAGGGGAAGAAGAGAAGTCATTACCAACTGCACCGTCAAAGTGAGTGGCCCCCAGTGGCCATGTGGCACATGCACTCACCGTCTTACATGCACGCAGCACTCTGCCCCCTTCCTTCTTACATCAAGCCTTCTCCACACAGGCATAGCCCATACAACATGCTCCCTGTGTACTTACCTGTTTGTCTGGAGGACCGTAGAGTAGCGTGTACTGGGGGAGGACCCCATCAACGAGCTTCTCCAACTTCTCCGATGTGAAGGCAGGGGCCCTTTCCCCAGACACACGAGCCATTGTCTCTTCCAAACTGAGGTCACAGCAGCACTTGCACTGTAGGTCCTCTCCTGTGGAAGATCAGGTATCGAGTGTTTGAAGTGATAGAAAATGGAGGTCATGTCCGTGGCGGTCACGTCCGCGGCGGTGCGTACCATCACCGCCGGCGTACATTGTCATTGGCTCCTGGGACCCATACAGTCCAATGTTAACCAATGCAGCATTGCGCCGCGGGCTCCGACCGCCTACCGCAACGGTGTACAACGCCAGCGCAGTTAGCTCACATCACATTGCCCCACTTTAGAGGTCAGGCAGCCGCCATTTCAGGGGCCCGCATGGCCTCATTTTCAACTGCGTCACACATACCTAGGCCTAGTCTCAACACACATACAGGCCACCTTCTGTGTATGATTGGTGTTCTGTGTAAACTGTGGGTACGTACCTCTGAGTTGTTTGACTCTGTGCTCGCTGTTGTCCTTCATAGGCACCGTCCGCTGGGACATGTGAGGAGATGGCGGCATCCTCCGGTGTACCGACCGTTGGTGGACCTGTCAACAATGGAGGAGCGACATTTGATAATCACCTACAGGTTTGACCGTGCCACAATACAGGAACTGTGTACCCAGTTGGAGCCAGACCTGATGTCAGCAATCCGCCATCCCACAGGAATCCCCCCTCAAGTGCAGATGCTGTCAGTGCTCCATTTCCTTGCAAGTGGGTCATTTCAAACAACTGTGGCCATGACAACAGGGATGTCCCAGCCTATGTTTTCCAACGTGTTGTCCAGAGTGTTGTCTGCCCTTCTGAAACAAATGCGGAGCTACATCGCTTTCCCTCAGGTGGAGGATTTGTCTACAGTGAAAGGTGATTTCTATGCCCTGGGACATATCCCCAACATCATAGGTGCCATTGATAGGACCCATGTGGCTTTGGTCCCCCCCCCCACAGGAGCGAACCGGTGTACAGAAACCGGAAGAGTTATCATTCTATGAATGTACAGATGGTATGTTTGGCAGACCAGTACATCTCCCATGTGAATGCCATGTTCCCTGGCTCAGTGCATGACGCCTACATCCTGCGGAATAGCAGCATCCCTTATGTGATGGGTCAACTCCAGAGGCACCGTGTGCGGCTATTAGGTGAGCCCCTGGAAGCAAGACAGTGGGAATGGTTGTCTGGGGTTATCCCTACAGGTTAGTGTGTGTCTAACAGTTGTCCCTCGCCATTTGCAGGTGACTCTGGGTACCCCAACCTGTCATGGCTACTGACTCCAGTGAGGAATCCCAGGACCAGGGCAGAGGAACGCTACAGTGAGGCCCATTTGCGAACTAGGAGGGAGATCGAGCAGACCTTCGGCCTCCTGAAGGCCAGGTTCATGTGCCTCCACATGACAGGTGGATCCCTATTCTACTCACCAAAGAAGGTGTGCCAGATCATCGTGGCCTGCTGTATGCTTCACAACTTGGCTTTGCGACGACAGGTGCCTTTTCTGCAGGAGGATGGTCCAAATGGCAGTGTTGTGGCAGCTGTGGAGCCTGTGGACAGTGATGAGGATGAAGCAGAGGAAGAAGACATGCAGAACAGGGATTCAGTGATCCAGCAATATTTCCAGTGAAACACAGGTGAGAATACAATCATGCCTACTACATGTACTTTAACCCTACTACCTCTATCCTGTCTGTCGTTTTCACCCAGTGTATGGTCACTGAGTTGTCACTTTCCCTTACGGTTTCACAGATGTGGGTCCCACTGTGTGTCATCTGCTTAAATTCCTCATGGACTAGAGCTGTGTGACATAGGTATGTTGACATTACTATTTCAAAAATAGTCACTGTAATTGCAAATACACTATTTTGAAATCAGAGACAGACTCCAAATCATTTTGTGCTTTAGGTGTGTTTATTTAAATGCAAAATATTGGAGGGGGAAGTTAAATGGTGAGGGGTGATGGAGGAGTGTCCATGGCAGAGTCCAGTCTATTAGTCTCACAGGTGCATTGCCCATATGGGCATAGGAAGTGCAGCTGGGGCAGTTTAATTATGGACAGGGTGACAAAGTGGGACAGTAGGATGACAATCAGGGTGGTCTCATTTCTTGGCGGGGGTCTTAGCATCGTTCTCTGTCTTGTTCCTGGATCTCAGGGACCGTTTGCAGGGTGGATCTCCATCTGCAGGGGGTGGGGTGCTGGTGTGGTGGTCCTGTGGCGGGGCGTCCTGTCCACTAGCGCCGTCGGAGGTGGTGGGCAGTCCATCGTCCATGCTAGTGTCAGGGGCCCCTTGTAGTGCCACAGTGTCCCTCCTGGTGTTGAGTACTTCCTTCAGCACCCCTACGATGGTGCCCAGGGTGGAGCTGATGGTTCTGAGTTCCTCCCTGAAGCCCAAATACTATTCCTCCTGCATGCGCTGGGTCTCCCGAAACTTGGACAGTACCGTTGCCATTGTCTCCTGGGAGTGGTGGTATGCTCCCATGATGGAGGAGAGGGCCTCGTGGAGAGTGGGTTCCCTTGGCCTGTCCTCCCCCTGTCACACAGCAGTCCTCCTAGTTCCACTGTGTTCCTGGGCCTCTGTCCCCTGGACCGTGAGCCCACTGCCACTGCCCCCAGGTCCCTGTTGTTGTTGGGGTGGTGGGTTAGCATGGGTTCCCTGTAGTGGTGGACACACAGCTGATTGACTTGTCCTGGGGACGGAGGTATGGGCCCGCTGGGTGGGTGCTGTGCTGGTTTTTCCAGAGGGGGGAAGGTCTGTGGTGGCCTGTGTGAGGGGAACCGACTGTCCAGAGGTCCCCGATGATCCGGGCTGGTCATCTAGATCCAGTTGGACAGAGCTGCTGTCATCACTGTGGGCCTCTTCTGTGGGTGGAGTGGACATGTCTGGCCCTCCTGTCTGGTGATGTTGGGTAGGGGTCCTGCAGGGGTGGAAAGGCATAATCATTGCATCTGTGTGTGCCATGGTATGCAATGGGTGGGTAACCGTGTACCCCAGTGCTGGCATTCCTGTGTGGGAGCTTATGTGATGATGGTTTAGGGGGTTGTATGGCTATGTGCAGTGTGCATGCTTTAGTGATGGGTGTCCATGCTTTGTTGTTGCATGCAGGGCTTGGTGTTGGGATGGGTGGTTTGTGATATTGGTACATTTGTGAGGAGTTGGTGTGATGGGGGTGAGGGCGAGGGTGGGGGTATGTGATAGCATGCAGGTAGGGTGGGGGATGTAAAAGTAAAGCTTTGACTTACCAGAGTCCATTCCTCCACCTACTCCTGCGAGGCCCTCAGGATGCAGAATCGCCAAGACCTGCTCCTCCCATGTTGTTAGTTGTGGGGGAGGAGGTGGGGGTCCTCCGCCAGTCCGCTGAACCTCTAGTTGGTTTCTTGAGACCACGGAACGCACCTTCCCCTGTAGGTCGTTCCACCTTTTCCTGATGTCCTCCCGATTTCTTGGGTGTTGTCCCACTGCGTTGACCCTGTCCACTATTCTTCGCCATAGCTCCATCTTCCTTGCAATTGAGGTGTGCTGCACCTGTGATCCGAATAGCTGTGGCTCTACCCAGACGATTTCCTCCACCATGACCCTGATCTCCGCCTCCGAGAACCTGGGGTGTCTTTGCCGTGCCATGGTGTGGTGTAGGTGATGTGTGGGGTGGAGTGTGTGGTGATAAGTGTTGTGATATGTAGTGGTGGGTTGTGTGAGGTGCGTGGAAGTTATGTGGGTGATGGTGTTATGTGCCTGTGGATGCTGTTGTACTTGCTGGTGGTGTCTCTCTCTGGCCTCCTTTCTGTATTTTTTGTTGTGGGGGTTTGTGGGTGATGTGGTTGTGTGTTTTATATTGTAATGGGTGTGTGGGAGTGGTGTGTGTATGTGTCTCAGGTGTGTGTATTTTGAATCGTCCAATGTGGCTGTGTTTTGTAAATGTGTGTGTATTTTGAGCGCTGCGGTGTGTACCGTCAATGGAACACCGCGGTTGAAAGACCGCTGCGTGGATTCGTGTGTCGTGATAGTGTGGGGGTATTTCTGTTGGCGTGACGGTGGAGGTTTTGTTTTTGCCAGTTTATCACTGACCTTTGGTGTGGCGGACTTGTGTGCGTGTCTGAATTTTGGCGGTTTCCGAGATGTGGGTCATAATACCTGTGGCGGAATTCCTCGGCCGCGGCGGTGTGTTGGCGGTCTTCTGCACGGCGGTAAGCGGCTTTTACCGCCAGTGTTGTAATGAGGGCCAAAGTGTGTAAAGCATTAAAGTATCACAAAACAATAATTAAATTAAATGCAGGGAAACAGTTTAAAAACTAAAATTTATATAAATAGAAAATATTTTTATATTTAATTCGACACCAAAACAATTAAAATTGGATAAGGGGAATCGAAGATATGATTTTTTGTTTAATAATTTTTTTTTTGCGCAGAGAAACTAAAAGCACCAATCTGGACATCTGGTCGTACTCAACTGGGACAAAGTCAAAATTTGATGCCTACCGTGATGGAGCCCTGCTCAGCTACAATGAGCAGGAGGCCTTGGTCAAAGTTTTACTCTTGAACATAGACTTTTTTTCAGGACGAGTTTCTCACCGGGACAAAGCCCCAGATTGAGTCTGATCTCCCTGGAACCTTCTTCTAATACATGTCGCAGGAGACCTCGGTGAAGAATTCTACCTTCAGCTTAGTTGAATTTTCAGGACGGAAATCTTCATCCAGGCTGAACTTCAAATTGGATCTGACGTCCCTGGAGCCCTCCTCGGATACGCTGCGCAGGAAGCTTCGATCAACTTTTTACTTGCGGACTTTGGCACTTTTTGGAGCTGTTTCTCTCTGACGTCAGAGGACCCTCAACAACAAGTCAATTTTGAGTCAACATCCATGGATTGCCTTTCCAGGAGCCCGCTGTGAGATCCTGCAAGTCTGGGACTCCAGAGCTTTTCAGCAAGACGAACGAGTTACTTACCTTCGGTAACGACTTTTCTGGTGGATACATTAGCTACCTGTGGATTCCTCACCTGATGAATACTCCCATGGCGCCAGCATTTGACGGAAATCTTCTTACTAGTCTCTGCACGTCGACGAGGACGTCACTCTAGCCCACGCGACGCCGTCTGACGTCATACAGGCAATAAGAAGTCCTCGCCGACGTGCCGATGACAGTACCAACATTTTTTACGTGCATGAGAATAATAATAATAACCCAATACAATGAAAGAGCAAAGCAACATCTCTTAATATTGTAAATCACACAACATTGCAATAAAATAGCTGTAGATTTAATATAACCTTTTTTTCTTTTTTTTTTTAAACAAATAAATATATTTATACATACGAATCATGTATATACCCAATATATATATAGATTTATATATAAATATACACATATATACAAATATCATACATGCAAAATGTATTGCAACTTTGAAGACCAAAAGGAGCACACTCAAGGATTGCTTGGAGAGACCAAAAAGGCAACGGGGAGGCGGGTGGGACCGTGAGGAATCCACAGGTAGCTAATGTATCCACCAGAAAAGTCGTTACCGAAGGTAAGTAACTCGTTCTTCTGATAGATACAACTACCTGTGGATTCCTCACCTGATGAATAGAGTCCCAAAGCAGTACCACGCCCGGCGGTGGGTGCCTAAATGGTCAAACCAAGAAATCCTGCAGCACTGACCGTGCAAAATGACCGTCCCTTCTGACCTCAGAGTCCAAACAGTAATGTTTCACAAAAGTGTGAAGGGACGACCAAGTTGCGGCCTTGCAGATGTCAACCACAGGAACACCCCTGGCCAAGGCCGAAGAGGCCGACTTAGCTCTGGTGGAGTGAGCTCTAATGCCCTCAGGCGGATCCTTCTTTGCCAAAGAGTAACAGATTTTAATGCAAAGAACAACCCACCTGGAGAGTGTTCTCTTGTGGACTGCCTTTCCTCTCCTCTTGCCCACGTATCCGACAAACAGCTGATCCTCCAGCCTGATATCCTTCATTCTGTCGATATAGAAGCTCAACGCCCTTTTTGGGTCCAGGCGATGTAGTCTTTCTTCCTCCTTTGAAGGATGAGGCGGAGGATAAAACGTGGACAAAGTGATTGTCTGAGCCAAATGGAAGGGTGAAACAACCTTCGGAAGGAAAGCAGCCTTGGTCCTCAACACCACCTTATCCCCATAAAACGTTATATAAGGGGGTTTAACCGATAAGGCCTGCAACTCACTCACTCTCCTTGCAGATGTTATAGCTACCAGGAATACTGTTTTAATAACCAAATACCTTAAGGGGCAAGAATGCATAGGCTCAAAAGGGGACCCCATAAGGAAAGTCAGGACCAAGGACAAATCCCATTGAGGCATAACGAATGGTTTTGGAGGATATTGATTCAGAAGACCTTTCAAGAATCTGAGAACAATAGGGGATTTAAATAACGATGGTTGGTCTGGAAGACAAATGAAGGCTGACAAGGCCGACAAATAACCCTTAATGGTAGCTACTGCACAACCTTTCTGCGCTAGAGACAGTGCAAAAGACAAAACATGTGACAGATGAGCATGTAAGGGATCAATCTGTCTCTCTCCACACCACATAACAAATTTAAACCACCTATTAGCGTAGATAGATTTAGTGGAGTGTCGCCTGGCCGCTAAGATAACATCCACTACATCAGGCGGGAGAGAGAAGGAACTCAGGTTGCCCCGTTCAATCTCCAAGCATGTAGGTGCAGACTCTGGAGGTTGGGGTGTAAAACCTGCCCCTGCGACTGCGAGAGGAGGTCTGCCCTGAGAGGGAGACGGAGCGGAGGGCACAGTGAGAGTTGGAGAAGGTCGGAGTACCATACCCTCCTTGGCCAATCCGGAGCTATTAAGATGACTTGGGCCCGGTCTTGGCGAATTTTCCTCAACACTCGAGGAATCAAGGGTATGGGGGGAAACGCGTAAAGCAACTGGTTGCACCAGGTTATCTGAAACGCGTCCCCCAACGCTCCCTGCATCGGATACTGGAGGCTGCAGAATAACGGGCAATGCGCGTTCTCCCGAGTGGCAAACAGATCTATCCGAGGAAACCCCCACATCTGGAAGATTAAACAGACTTGATCTGGATGGAGACGCCACTCGTGGTCTGCCGAGAATTGGCGACTGAGACTGTCCGCACGTACATTCAAGACCCCGGCCAGATGATTTGCCACCAAGCAAATCTGATGGTCCTTTGCCCAGGACCATAGCCGAAGAGCTTATCTGCAGAGAAGGTACGACCCTACTCCTCCCTGTTTGTTTATGTACCACATCGTGGTAGTATTGTCCGTCAGGACCTGTACCGACTGACCACGAAGGGATGGGAGGAAGGCCTTGAGAGCCAAACGTACAGCCCGTAACTCCAACAGATTGATATGAAACACCTGTTCCTCTGGAGACCAAAGCCCTTTGATCTCCAGATCCCCCAGATGAGCTCCCCATCCTAGGGTGGAGGCATCCGTTATTACCGTGGCCACTGGTGGCGACTGCGCGAACGGCTTCCCCTGTGAAAGATTGTTGCCCGCAATCCACCACTTCAATTCCACAGCAGCATCTCTGGAGATCTTGACAGTACCTTCTAAATCTCCCTTGTGTTGAGACCACTGCCTTCGGAGGCACCACTGAAGAGCCCTCATGTGCCAGCGAGCATGCGTGACCAACAGAATGCAGGAGGCGAACAGACCGAGCAGACGAAGGACCTTGAGGACTGGAACTACCGCTCCATTTCGAAACATTGGAACCAATTCCTGAATATCTTGAATCCGCTGAGGCGGAGGAAAGGCTCGACTCAATGTTGTATCCAGTACTGCCCCTATGAACAGGAGGCGCTGAGAGGGCTCCAGGTGAGATTTGGGCATGTTCACCGAAAAGCCCAGGTCGAACAACAACTGGGTTGTTGACTGCAGATGATGCGACACAAGCTCCGGGGACTTGGCTTTGATCAACCAGTCGTCCAAGTAAGGGAATACTGCTATCCCCTTCCTTCTGAGCTCCGCCGCAACCACTGACATCACCTTTGTGAAGACTCGAGGTGCTGAAGTAAGACCAAACGGGAGGACCGCAAACTGATAGTGCTGCGACCCTACCACAAACCGGAGATACTTCCTGTGCGACTTGAGTATCGGGATATGAAAGTAAGCATCCTGCAAGTCGACAGACACCATCCAATCTTCCTTGTTCAACGCCAAAAGCACCTGTGCTAGGGTCAGCATCTTGAACTTTTCCTGTTTGAGGAACCAATTCAAGATCCTCAGATCCAGGATTGGTCTCAACTGACCATCCTTTTTGGGAATCAGGAAGTATCTTGAGTAACAATCTCGACCCTTTTCCTGCTCTGGGACCAACTCTACCGCGCCCTTTGAAAGGAGGACTTGAACCTCCTGTTCTAGCAACAGGAGGTGTTCTTCTGAACAATAAGATGGGCGGGGCGGGATGAGGGGCGGGAACTCCCGAAAGGGAAGGGCGTAGCCTTTTCCCACAATGCCGAGAACCCAAGTGTCCGTTGTGATAGACTTCCACTTGTGGAGAAAACGCTGTAATCTTCCCCCTACAGGAGAGGAGTGAGTGGGAAACGGTGGAAGCCTAAGGCTGCTTCCCCTGCTGCACCCCTCCAGAGGACGAGGAAGAGGCAGAGTGCTGTTGAGAGGCTCCTCTGGTACGGACCCCACCCCTCCCCCTCCCTCTAAATGACCTATAGGGGAGGGAAGAGGCGGGTTGCTGGAACCTCCCCCGAAAGGAAGAGGAATAAGAGCCACGCCCCAATCCCCGAAACCTCCTGAAAATTCTAGAAGAGGCAGAGGAAGAAGGAGCTTGCAGTCCTAACGATTTGGCTGTGGCTCTGCTCTCCTTAAATCGTTCCAAGGCTGAATCTGCCTTGGCTCCAAACAGTCTGTCCCCATCAAACGGGAGGTCCAGCAGGGTCGACTGCACATCCGCAGAGAACCCTGAGTTTCGGAGCCAGGCCTGTCTTCTTGCCACCACAGCCGTGCCCATCGCCCTGGCCACCGAGTCGGTCGTGTCCAGCCCAGACTGGATAATCTGGGTCGCGGCAGCCTGGGCGTCCGAGACCACATCCAAAAGACCCTGGGGAAGCTCCGTGAATGAAGACGAAATATCATCCATCAGCGCATGGATGTACCTCCCCAGAATGCACGTGGCGTTGGTGGCCTTCAACGCCAAACTGCATGACGAAAATATTTTCTTGGACTGCGCATCCAGTTTCTTGGAGTCTCTGTCTCCAGGCACCGTCGGGAAGGAACCAGGCGCTGACTTTGAGGAACAGGAGGCTTGCACCACCAAGCTCTCCGGCGTAGGGTGTCTAGAGAGAAAGCCAGGGTCAGATGGTGCCGCTCGATACCTCCTGGCCACAGCCCTATGAACGGCCGAGGAAGACACCGGCTTCTTCCACACCTCCAACACCGGATCCAGCAAAGCCTCATTAAATGGCAAGAGAGGCTCAGCTGCAGCAGATGCCGGATGCAATACCTCTGTCAGCAAATTCTGCTTTGCCTCTGCCACCGGCAAAGGCAGGTCCAAAAAGCTCGCTGCCTTCCTCACCACAGCATGAAAGGAAGCAGCCTCCTCCGTATATTCCCCTGGAGATGAAAGGTCCCACTCAGGGGAAGTGTCCAGCCCACTGGCTGTATCCAGACCATGCAGTCCGTCTCCAGAGTCCTCAATCTCTCCCTCCTCTAGGACTCGCTGGTACTCTTGCTCTTCTAAAAGACGGAGAGCACGCCTCCTCGAATGAAGTCTCTCCTCGATACGCGGAGTCGACATGGCCTCCGCCGACGTCGAAGAACGGCGCCGATCTCCAGAAGCATCTGACGCCGCGTCCGGCGCCACAGGCAGCTTCGGCGCCGAGGCAGGAGCCGGAGGACGAGGTCTTGGAGCCGATGGACCAACCGGAGTCACAGGGCAAAATCCTGACTTCGACGGAGGGGCAACCTCCGGGGCCGAAACATCCGAAGCCACCGGAGCGGCCACCGACGCCGGCACCGGCGCCGAGCCCACATTCCCAAAAGGGAGAAAGGGCATAAAGGGTGCCGGCCGAAGAGGCGCAGGATCACCCAACGAAAAGGCCAAGGGCCCCGAAGGACCAGCCGGAGCAGCTCCTGGAGCCATCTGCTGAAAGATGGTATACATCGCATTAAGAAACGCGGTACTATCGGCTCCAGGAGTGGGAAAAGCCGGATACTGGGGTGCCTGGATCGAGGGCGACCCCGACGCCGGCCTCGACGTCTGCGACGCCGGAGAAAACACAAGAGGCTGCACCACCTCAATCACTGACGCCTGACCAGGTGAAGTCGGTGACGCCGGAGAGGGCAACGGCGTCGATGGATGCGGCGTGACCGTGGGGCTGACCTCCCAAGTCCTCCGACGCCGAGCCGAAGGTGACCTCGAACGAGACTCCTTGCTGGAGTGACGTCGTGAGTCTCTACGGCGCCGGGAGTCTCGATGACGCCGGTGAGACCTTGGCGAAGAAGACTTCTTATGATGTTTCTCCTTCTTCTTTGACTTTGCCATGAATAACTTGGCCTCGCGCTCTTTGAGGGCCTTCGGATTCATGTGTTGACATGAATCGCAAGTCGAGACGTCGTGGTCGGAGCTCAAACACCATAGACAGTCGGAGTGAGGATCTGTAACTGACATCTTGCCCCCACACTCTCGACAGGGCTTGAAACCCGACTTCCTCTGAGACATTGTTACCGCAGAGAAGACTACGCAGCAGACAATACACTGTAACCACGAAGGTAACAGTAACTCCCTCGAAGATAACCGTTTCGAATGCACGGAAAAAAGGGAACTGTCATCGGCACGTCGGCGAGGACTTCTTATTGCCTGTATGACGTCAGACGGCGTCGCGTGGGCTAGAGTGACGTCCTCGTCGACGTGCAGAGACTAGTAAGAAGATTTCCGTCAAATGCTGGCGCCATGGGAGTATTCATCAGGTGAGGAATCCACAGGTAGTTGTATCCATCAGAAAAACCTGCAAGTCAGGCCAGGTCGCAGTCAACATAAGCCAGCTTTACTCACAACATTGGGTTAGTCCCTTTATGGAGCTTTTAACCAAAAGTTCTCTAATCTTCTCCAAACTTCTGGATCTTCTTCCAGAAGGTCTGTGAAGGTCCTTTAGGAACCACAACTCACCCTAACTTTCCATAAGCTCTGAGTTGCTCCTTGAGGGGTAGGACTCCAACTCCCAGAATGCATCTGGCTCAAACTTAAAATTGACCACTGGACAAAGGTCAGCTAGTCAGTTTCTTCAGGCTTTGATACAGGGGGCTCTGGTCAGCTATTTTCTACCTATAGAGACGGAAAGTCTCTTCTTGAAGCACTTGAGGACAGGCAAAGAAATGTTAGTGCTGAATCCCAAGTGTGCAGCTGGTGCAGCACTTCAGAGTGCAGTGTCCAGGTGCAGGTCAGGGGTCCAGCAGGGCAGTCTTTCTTCTTTTTGTCTGGATCCTTGTAGGAATCTGAGGTGTGGGTGCAGCTCTGCCATATTTATCCTTGCTCTTGGGGTGGAAAGCAGTGGGGGCTCTTGACCAATCACGTGCAGGCCACCACCCTCTTGGATGACTACTTCCTCAGAAGTGTGGTAAAAATCATTCCCAGGGTCCAACATACCTCAAAAATCCAAAAATGGTAGAAATTCAATCTTTGAGGTTAGTTGTGGCTGAGTCCATCCACTGGTGTGGCTAAGTGCCCCTAATACCCCTTGCCTTCAGCCCTCTCTTAATCAAATCAGGGGGCATCTGGCTGACTGGTTTTGCAGGAAATGGGGAGGTCTGCTTACAGGACCAAATGTCCTTCCCTCCTCTGAAATACTGTTTGGCTGCTCTCCTCCCATCCTGTTTCATCATCTACTGAGGCAGTTCTCCTCATCAGGCCTGTGTTTAGCTCAGGCCACTTCACACCTCATCAGGTCAGCCTGGCCAGGCTGCCAGAGGCTGGCCAATCAAAGAAGGGCACTACAGAGCTGAAACTGGCATTTTCAGGTAGAGTTATACAAGTATTTCCCTGAGTTAGTTCTATTAAATTCAACAATGGCAAGATTTTGGATTTATTATAACAATAAGTTTGATACCAAACCTGAAATATCTAGATTCTTTTGAGATTTTATTAATTAAAAAGAAAATCTCCCCATATTAGCCTATAGAGCCTATTTAGCACAATGGAGGGAAACAAATGCAGGTATTTTCCCTTACCAGGCCTTATAAAACATATTTTATAAAGCCCCTGCTTATAGTTACACTGCACCCAACCCTGGGGGCACCTAGTGCACACCGTAGCAGTGACTTATATTTTAAAATAAGGTAGTTGAAGACTTTGGAAGTACTTTCAATTCCGTAGTCGAATTTGGGGTTAACTGTAACTTAAAAGAAGCCAGCAAGGCAGGCCTGCCTTTAAAATGAACCTGGGCACCACAGCAGTGCACTTCTGAGTGCACTACCTATGCTGGGTTCCATAAATCTACATGCCCTACCATATACTAGGGAATCACAGGTAGGTTGACACAGCCAATTATGTTTAAACTAAAGTGTGTACTCATTTTAATCAGAGCACAGATTTTGGGACTGTTTAGCAGTGCCTAGAGCACCATCAGAGGCAGGCAGGAAAACACCAACATAAGTGAAAAAATGGGGCAAAAAGTTAGGGGGCTTGTGCAATCAGCCCAGTTTTCTCACACAGCCTTTGTGGAAAAATTGGGCTGTCCCATAAGGCTTGCATGATTGCCATGCCTCCTTGCTCCTTGTTGTTGTTTGACCATGTGGCTGGCAGCCATTTTGAGGACGCAGCCAGTGTCCCTTTGTGATAGGCTTGCATGTGCTTTTATTTGCCATACCTCCTTGCTCCTTGTTGGTGTTGTTTGACCATATGGCTGGCTGGCAGCCATTTTGTCCATGCAGCCAGTGTCCCTAGCCATAGGCTTGCATGTGTTCTTTGTTGTCCATGCTTCCTCCTTGTTGTTATTGTTTGACCATGTGGCTGGCTGGCAGCCATTTTGTCGATACAGCCAGTGTCCTTTGCCTTAGACTTGCATGTATTCTCTGTTTGCCATGCCTCCTTGCTCCTCGTTGTTGTCATTTGACCATGTCGCTGGCTGGCAGCCATTTTGTGCAGCCTGTGCGTCTTTGAGTTTACATAGGCTTAAATATAAAAACTGTTAGTTATTGATCATTTGTTTGTGAAGTTTCTCTTTTTATTTTTTCTATTTTATTTTTTTACATTTTTATTGTTAATTTTAATTTACTTTTTATGTCATTTTCTATTTCTTTTTTAATTAAATTTTTTATTTTACTGTTTATATTTTAGTTTTAGTTTTTACAATGTTGTACCTTTTTTAATTTTAATATTTAATATCGTTTTAATTTTAATTTTCATATGTAACTTTTTATTGTATAATATTTTTATTTTTTATATTTTTGCTTTTTCATTTTTTTTTTTTTTTTTTTTTTTTTTTATATGTTAACTTTTATGAAATATTATTTTATTTTAATTTTAATTTGTATTGCATTCTGCATTTGGCTTGCTCTAGCCATCCAATCCATTCCATCCCTCCTTCAAACCACCACCAAAGCATTTCCTGGGACCACCATGCTGCCATAGGTTATTTTATTTAAATTATTATTCCATTTACCCATGCACTCTCTCTGACTACCCCAGGTGTCCTAAAACAGATGTAAATAGAGCAAAGAGCTAGGTCGGCATCAACAACAGCACCATCTCAACTCAAGCCCAAGACGATGTCTGTCAGTGAGGCAGCCACTGCAATCATGGCAACCCTAATGAGCAGTGATGTTGAATTTGATTTGTCCCTTTCACAAAGTAGTACCCAATCGGTTCAGGAAACAAAGAAAAGTGGACAGCAGCCGCAGCCAGACCTTTCAGAAGTTGGAGCAGAACAGGAGGTCAAGCTTTCTGTCAAGCAAGAACCTCCTCTTTTAGAATCAAGGGCTCCCAGATCTCCAGCAGGAAGGAAAAATGAAGGGTACTACTACACCATCTTCTTCATGCACCACTTCTGATGAGCATGATAGGGACATGAGTGGACCCCGGCAGAGTCTGGAAGATGCCAGGAGAGGTAAGGGAAAAGAAAAGTTCCAAAAAGCTTTAGAATCATGGAAGGGGATGATGATGATGACAATGACACAGTCATTGTGGAAGCTGGCACAGAAGAGTCTGACATTACTATCTAACCTGCTCTAAGGGATATGGCACAGACAGCACCACCAATTCCCATATATTAAAGGCCCCAGCAGACACCTGTACCACCCCTACCTCAACACAAGTATACACTGCAGAGAGACAATAGACACACCCACAACCACCTACATTCAGTTATTCTTCAGGCATTGGTAGTAGCCCAATAAGAGAGTCCTCCTCCCTAGTTTGGGACTTTTTTACAATTAGCAAACAGGAGGATAACATTGCCATATGCTCAATTTGCCATGCAAGTGTTCATCAAGGGAAGTATGTTTCACATTATGGTACTGAAGGTCAGATGACCTATATGAAAAAACATTACATAATCCAGTGGGAGCAGCACCTTAAGCAAATGGCTCCACGTGGTTGCAGTGATGAAGGGGAGGAAGGCAAGAAAACATCAGTTACACCTGGACAAATCACAGTGGAAGGGAAGGAAGAAGAGGATGACATCATCCTCATGCAAAGCAGCCATGTCCCCAGCAGTTCATCAGAATCACCCGGCTCAGCGACCTCACAGTGGCACAAGAAGGATCAGAGTATGATGGAGACACCACAGGATAGGGTGACTGAAGGACCATGATGGCATTGAGTCTACCACCACCTACATCTGAAAAGTCACCTGCGTCAGTGGCCCCACAAAAGAACAAAATCCAGGCTACAATTACAGGCATGTTTAGGCAGGAGAGGCCATATGACCGCAACCACCGATGGCACATTTGTACAATGGCAAGCTGGCGAAAATGTGAGCACTAGACCTCTTCCCTTTTTCTTTTGTGGAAGGAGTGGGATTCTTAGAGTTTGTGGCAGCTCTCTGCCTGAAATGGAAAGTTACAAGCTGGACCTATTTTGCTAGAGTTGCTGTTCTAGCACTGCATAATGATGTGCTGCAATTGGTTGGACATGCTTTGCAGCAAAGTGTTGTCCACACTACCCACCTGAAGACAGAGACGTGGACCAGTTGTCAGGCGACTGATTACATATGCATCACTGCACACTGAGGGGGTCCTTCTGACCCTGGCGGTCAGCACCGCCAACAGGCTGGCAGTGCTTCCATGCCCATTCTGACCGAGGCGGTAAAGCTGCGGTCAGAAAACCGGGACCGACGGTTTCCCGCCGGTTTTCCCTCGACTGGGCGAATCCGCCAGGGCAGCGCTGCAAGCAGCGCTGCCATGGGGATTCTGACCCCCTTCCCGCCAGCCTGTTTCTGGCGGTTGTCACCGCCAGGAAGAAGCTGGCAGGAACGGGTGTCTTGGGGCTCCCTAACAGGGCCCCATGAAGCTTTTCACTGTCTGCCTAGCAGACAGTGAAAAGCGCGACGGGTGCAACTGCACCTGTCACACGCCCGCACCACCACCGGCTCCATTCGGAGCCGGCTTCTGTGTTGCAGGCCTCCTTCCCGCTGGGCCGGCCGGCGCTACCATGGGTAGCGCCGGCCTGCCCAGCGGGAAGATTGGAATGCCGGCAGCGGTCTTTTGACCGCGTAACGGGCAAATGGCGGTTCCTGCCTGGCGGGCGGCAACCGCCGCCCGCCAGGGTCAGAATGACCGCCTGAATCTCTTCCCTGGGGTAAAGCAAAAGATATCTACAGGTCTTGGCCCAGAATAAATTTTTAAGAGTTTTCGGTGGCATGCAACACTAGCCATGTTTGCATTGGAGACGTCACACAAAGCTGCAAACATCTTGGAGGAATTTAATAGCAAGGTGCCTGAATGGCTGCAACCCAGAGGTCGTCAAGTTAGATTTGTTGCTACGGACAATGGCAGTAACATAGTCAAGGCCATGGCCGGTGGTGTTTATGTCAAGGTCCTGTGTTTGGCGCATTGCATCAACCTGGTTGTGCAAGGCTTTCTTAAAAAAGAAGGCATAGTCAGCAACATACTGACCACCTGCAAATGCATCTGCACTCCTTTCAGCCATTCTTTTAAAGCCTGGAAACAGTTGCGGATTATTCAACGTCATAACAGAGTACCAGTTAAAGCCATGATGCCGGAGGTGCCAACACGTTGGAACATAACCTATTATATGTTGCAACATCTGTTTGAGCAGTACAAACAGATCAAAACTATGGTGGTCATTCTGACCTCGGCGGTAAAAGGCGCTTACCGCCGGTCAGAAGACTGCCATAACACCGCCGCTGCCGCGGGAAACCGCCACAGTCATTCTGACCCGCAACAGGCAAACCGCCAAAAACCCGACATCCACAAAAGTCCGCCACACCAACGGGCAGCGAAAAACTGGCGATGACCAAACCTCCACCGTCACGCCAACAGAAATACGCCCATTCCATTCCGACCCACGAATCCACGAGGCGGTCTTTCAACCGCGGTATTCCATTGGCGGTACACACCGCCGCGGTCAAAATACACACACAGCTCCAAAACACTGCCACATTGGTCATTTTGAAAAACACACACCTGATACACATACTAACACCACTCCCACACACCCAACACAATATAAAACACACACCCACATCACCCACAAACCCCTACGACCCAAAATTAATGACGAAGGCCAGAGAGAGAGCACAGAATAGACAATCCCACCACACAGAGGCACACAACACCATCACCCACACAACATCCACGCACAAAACACCACACACCACCACACGCACCACACTCATCACCACAAACGCCACCCCACACCTCATCCACACCACCCCATGGCACCCCAAAGACACCCCAGGTTTTCAGACGCTGAACTCAGGGTCATGGTGGAGGAAATAGTTCGGGTAGAGCCCCAGCTCTTCGGGGCACAGGTGCAGCACACCACCATTGCCAGGAAGATGGAGCTATGGCAAAGAATAGTGGACAGGGTCAACGCTGTGGGACAGCATCCACGAAATCGGGACGACATCAGGAAGCGGTGGAACGACCTACGGGGGAAGGTGCGTTCCATGGTATCAAGGCACAACATCGCGGTGCAGCGGACTGGCGGCGGCCCCCCACCTCAACCCCCAGAATTTACAACATGGGAGGAACAGGTCTTGGCGATCCTGCATCCTGAGGGCCTCGCTGGAGTAGGCGGAGGAATTGACTCTGGTAAGTGGAATCTCAACTACTTCATCCCCCCCCACCCACCGGCATGCCAAATCATACCCCCGCCCACCCCCCCACCCCCCCACCCCCATCACACATCCTCCTTGCTAATGTCTCACCATCACAACCCACCCATCCCAACACCAAGCCCTGCATGCGACCACAAACCATGGACACCCATCACCTAAGCATGCCCACTGCACATACCCCCCCCCAAACCACCGTCACAACAGCCCCCACAAGGGAATGCCAGCACTGGGGTACACGGGCACCCACCCATTGCACGCTATGGCACACACAGAAGCAATAACCATACTCTTATACCCCTGCAGGACCCGAACGCCACAACACTGCCCAGGAGGGTCCAGAAATGTCCATTCCACCCCCAGAAGAGGCCCACAGTGACGACAGCAGCTCTGTCTCCCTGGACCCAGATGACCAGCCCGGCCCATCGGGGACCTCGGGACAGTCGTTTCCCTCAGACAGCCACAGGCCACAGCAGACCTACCCCCCTCTGGGAACACCAGCACAGCACCCACCCAGCGGGCCCATGCCTCTGTCTCCAGGACACGTCAATCAGCGGTGTGTCCACCACTACAGGGCACCCAGGTTAACCCACCACCCCAGCAACAACAGGGACCTGGGGGCAGTGGTAGTGGGCACACGGTCCAGGGGACAGAGGCCCAGGGAAACAGGGGAACTGGGAGGGCTGCTGTGCGACAGGGGGGGGGACAGGCCCAGGGAACCCACTCTCTACGAGGCCCTCTCCTCCATCATGGGAGCATACCACCGCTCCCAGGAGACGATGGCGACGGTCCTGGCCAGGTTCCAGGAGCTCCAGGTACTGCAGGAGGAACAGTTTATGGGGTTCAGGGAGGACCTCAGAAGCATCAGTTCTGCAATGGGCACCATCGTACTGGCTCTCAATCAGATTGTCAGCACATTGCGGGACCATGTGGCACCACAAAGGGCCCCTGTCACTAGCATGGACCAAGAACAGGCTACCACCTCCGCCGGCGCTAGTGGACAGGAGGCCCCGACACAAGAACAGGCCACCAGAACCCCACCCCCTGCAGAAGGAGAACCACCCCGCAAGCGGTGCCTGAGAGCTAGGAAGAAGACAGAGTAGGATGCCAAGACCCCCGCCAGGAAAGGATACCCCCTGATTGTCGTCCCACTGTCCCACATTGTCACCCTGTCCAACCTTAAACTGCCCCTGCTCCACCTTCCACAGGCATATGGACAATGCACCTGTGAGACTGAAAATCTGGACTCTGCCATGGACATTCCTCCACCATCACCCATCACCGAATTGCAACCATTTCCCTAAATTTTACACTTTAATAAACACACTTATTGCACAAAAATAATCTGGAGTCTGCCTGTTTTTTTGAACAAATGTATTACACAGAACCGTGCCAAAATGTCCAGTTACATTGTGATGACAACATACCACTTTCACACAGCTGTAGTCCATGGGGATACAAAGCAGAGGTCACGGAGTGGGGCCCACATCTCTGAAATTGGAAGGGAAAGACACAACTCAGTGAACATACACTGGGTGGAAACTCAGACAGTAGAGAGGCAGGAGACTTCAAGTAAATGTAAATTCCGGTGTTGATTCTTACCTGTATGTTATTGAAAATACTGCTGTATTACTCTGTCCCTGTTGTCTGTGTCGTCCTCTTCGTCTTCCTCCTCTTCACTCTCCGCAGGCTCCACAGCTGCCACAACACCACCATCTGGACCATCCTCCTGCAGGAAAGGCACCTGGCGGCGCAAAGCCAGGTTGTGAAGCATACAGCAGGCCTCGATGATATGGCACACCTTCTTTGGTGAGTACATTAGGGATCCACCTGTCATATGGAGGCACCTAAACCTGGCCTTCAGGAGGCCGAAGGTCCGCTCGGTCACCCTCCTAGTCCGCCCATGGGCCTCATTGTACCGTTCCTCTGCCCTTGTCCTGGGATTCCTCACTGGGGTCAGTAGCCAGGACAGGTTGGGGTAACCAGAGTCACCAATTAGCCACACACGGTGTCTCTGAAGTAGTTCCATCAGGTAAGGGATGCTGCTATTTCGCATGATGTACGCGTCATGCACTGACCCAGGGAACTTGGCATTTACATGGGAGATGTACTGGTCAGCCAAACAGACCACCTGGACATTCATGGAATGATAACTTTTTCTGTTCCTGTACACCTGTTCACTCGTGCTGGGGGGGACCAAAGCAACATGTGTCCCATCAATTGCACCAATGATGTTGGGAATATGTCCAAGCGCATAAAAATCACCCTTCACTGTAGGCAAATCCCCCACCTTCAAGACAAGCACCGCTGAACAGGGCACCGCCGTCTCAAGAACCGCTGAACAGGGCCCTTCAAGACAAGCACCGCTGAACAGGGCACCGCCGTCACAAGAACCGCTGAACAGGGCCTTTCAAGACAAGCACCGCTGAACAGGGCACCGCCGTCTCAAGAACCGCTGAACAGGGCCCTTCAAGACAAGCGCCGCTGAACAGGGCCCTTCAAGACAAGTACCGCTGAACAGGGCACCGCCGTCTCAAGAACCGCTGAACAGGGCCCTTCAAGACAAGCACAGCTGAACAGGGCTCTCCGTCTCAAGAATCGCTGAACAGGGCCCTTCAAGACAAGCACCGCTGAACAGGGCACCGCCGTCTCAAGAACCGCTGAACAGGGCCCTTCAAGTCAAGCACCACTGAACAGGGCCCTTCAAGACAAGCACCGCTGAACAGGGCACCGCCGTCTCAAGAACCGCTGAACAAGGCCCTTCAAGACAAGCACCGCTGAACAGGGCACCGCCGTCTCAAGAACCGCTGAACAGGGCCCTTCAAGTCAAGCACCGCTGAACAGGGCCCTTCAAGACAAGCACCGCTAAACAGGGCACCGCCGTCTCAAGAACCGCTGAACAGGGCCCTTCAAGACAAGCACCGTTGAACAGGGCACCGCCGTCTCAAGAACCGCTGAACAGGGCCCTTCAAGTCAAGCACTGCTGAACAGGGCCCTTCAAGACAAGCACCGCTGAACAGGGCACCGCCGTCTCAAGAACCGCTGAACAGGGCCCTTCAAGACAAGCACCGCTCCGCTGGGCCTTTCAAGTCAAGCACCGCTCCGCTGGGCCCTTCAAGTCAAATACCGCTCCGCTGGGCACCGCCATCTCTGCACCGCTCCGCTGGGCCCTTCAAGTCAAACACCGCTCCGCTGGGCCCTTCAAGTCAAGCACCGCTCCGCTGGGCACCGCCGTCTCATGCACCGCTGGCCCATTGGCAGAAGGGGCAGGGCAGGATCTGTGTCGGCCAGGGCTGCACGAAGCACTCTGGGCACCATGCCTCCTCCAGAACCAGTGGAGTCTGTAATCCACTTGTTTGACTGTGGCTTTGCACTCCCCAGGATGGCACAGTGGGCAATCCACCCACTGTAGAGACTTGTGAGACTGTGGCTTTGCACTCCCCAAGATGGCACAGTGGGCAATCCACCCACTGTAGAGACTTGTGAGACTGTGGCTTTGCACTCCCCAAGATGGCACAGTGGGCAATCCACCCACTGTAGAGACTTGTGAGACTGTGGCTTTGCACTCCCCAAGATGGCACAGTGGGCAATCCACCCACTGTAGAGACTTGTTAGACTGTGGCTTTGCACTCCACAGGATTGAACAGTGGGCATGGGGGCCCCTCGTGGATCTGGCGTCGTGGACTCATCTGGCTGAGGTGCCCCCCCTTCCCTTCCCCCTGAGGTGCCTGTAGTTTTGATATCTGATGCCCCTGCAGTGTTCTCTCCAATGGATTCGGGTATCGTGTGTGGGCTTTGCCCATGTGGTTAGGCCCATTGGCCCACGAACAATGGCTGATACCCAATTTGCACAGGACAATTTACATTTGTATATATAGTTATGGATGTTGGATATATTTTTTAACTTAGCCGTTCAATATACTTCAAGATTCATGAACAATTTATTTTGTCTTTGCATTCTTCCGGTGGGTTTGGGGGGTGTCACTCTGAGTTGTTGCTCTGCATTGATGTGTATGTAGTTGTGGGTGAGGGTGGGTGTGTCGCGTATGTGTGTGCCCGTAATATTTTGCGTCCCCCCATCACCTGTGTCGTAGGTGCAGTACTCACCGGTGTCTTCTGCGCCGGCGTTCGTGCTCCTGGTAGAGGAGCAGGAAGACAATAGCTGGTAGGATGTGTAGTTCGGGTTCCATGCTGTCCAGATTCCTCGTGGAGTGTGTAGAGGTGAGCGTTTTCCGTTCGTAATGTCTGTTCCCACCGTGTTTTTATCGGCGGGGCTACCGCCCTCGAAAAGGTGGCGGATTGGTGGGCTGTGATAGTGTGGGCGGTACATTGTCTCCCGCCTGTCTATTGGCGGTGACCGCCGCGCTGTTTGTTTGTCCCGCCGTGGCGGTCGGAGTGTTAAAGTGGCGGTCTCTGTTGGCGGTTTCCGCCAGGGTCAGAATTCCATTTTTTACACCGCCTGCCTGTTGGCGGGTTGGCCGCCGCTTTAACACCGACCTCCAGGGTTGGAATGACCCCCTATGTCACTGAAAGAGGAGCGGGTGCAATTGGGAGAGCTATGACCATGGATGCAAACAAATGGGGCCTAGTCAAATGCCTGACACAGATGCCAATCCCTTTTGAGGTTTTCACAGGGGATGTTAACAAGGAGGACAGTACAATGGGCCAATCTATCCAATTGTTGCATCTGCTACAGGAGCAGCTAAAAAAGGTGTTTGAAAGGTTTGTATTTGGGAATGCAAATAAAAACCAGGAAGCGCATGCCTTGGTTACTAGCCTAAGCTACTGCTTGACTTGTAATGCAAGGCTGCAGAATTACATCATCTCATCAGAAGAGTACATCAGTGTCAGTCTACTTGATCCATGCTAGAAAACAATTCCTGCTATCATTCCTTTTTCTGAAGGGGATGTTTCACAACACAACAGGTGGATTGTTGAGCAAGTAGAAGAACTGAAAGAAGAATGACTGGAAACCAGAGTCCCACTCCACAGTTCTGCGTTGCCGCCTTCATCTTTCAGAGAGGGCAGTCTTGTCTCAGATCCGCCAAACCCCACCAACAAGAAAACTGGCAACAACAGCAACAGAAAAATAAGACCCAACCTCTGCATTGGCTTGGTTTCAAGTGGCAGTTCTTAAGTACAGTGCAGAGGCAAAGGAAAAAGCGGTTGTGCAGGTGGCGACACCAATTACCATTCAGAGGATGTTACAGGAGTATCTGGATGACCCAAAGTGGTGTATGTGGATCAACACCCATTGATGCTTTGGTATGGGAAGATGAGCCAATGGCTAGAGCTCAACAGGCTTGTAATAAAGTTTCTGCATTGTCCTGTAGCCAGTGTATGTGATGAATGGGTGTGCAGCTGGTGCAGTTGTAACAGTGAGAAAGACCAATCTCAAAAGAGAGATTGACCATGATCAACATGAACTAGCATTTCATACCACTTGATTACACCATTCCTGAAACACTGCAGGAGGAGAAAAAAGATGATTGGTTCAAATCAATTCTGTTAGCTGACCAAACTTCTGGGAGAATGACCAGAGTTTGAGGACAAACTCTGTTTCCCGGATTGAGTATGCCAGTGCCACCACATAACTTTTGAATTATTTCTTGTTCAGCTTCTAATTCTCTTTCTTTGTTTAAAAAATGCTACTGCAACATTATGTTTGTGTCAGATTTATGTTGCCCTCACCATTGATTTTAGTCACATGCGAGCCTGAATTGGAGTTGAATCCATGTGCAGCGGAGAAACCCCAACACACCCTTTAGGACATTTGAGATGCTGCCTGCTTTCCTCACATGGCATTGCCTATCCCATACATTACCCAGCTGGGCTGCCCTAGAATATCATTGATTAAAAGACTGCTAGTGCCAAAGTATAATTCCAATGTGTGGATACCATCAAAAGAAGGTATTTTGCTTGACTACCGTGCATGGATTGGAAGAGGTAATTAAGTAACTATTGCACCAATGAGCGGTGATGTATTGATTGATTGTGATTGTGAATTTGTGAGTGATAACTGATATAAGTGATGGCTGACAGTGAGGAAGAGAGTTCACCAAAACTGTAAAGTTGTTTCTGGTGATTTGCAATGTTTAGGGGCTGATGGGTGATAATTCTTTCCTGAAAGTGAATGGCCTTTAAAAAGTAGTGAAATTTACTTGCAGGGTCTACTCCTTTTATCTGGTTCCTCGTAACAAACCAGCCAATTTACTTACAAAGCACAAATCTACACCAAAAAATATTCCAATTCTGTTTCTCTATTTGTTCTTCAACAGTAGTGGTAGGTAGACCTACCTTGCTCGGTTTAGGTCTGGGACAGAGTTACTCTGAATCTGCAGGAGGAAGATGGAGGGACTCAGGGCAGGACTAAACAACTTGAAGGGAGTTCCTTTTTTACTTCAAAGAGAACCCATGATGATGGAGAAGGCTCTGAGTCCTCGTACTCATTCAACTCTGTGAACTGGAGAGAGGTGCGTTGATTTGGAAATGCTGCTGAGTATGTGGTTGCTACATTGCTAGAGCAAACATGAAACTCCTCTTATGTTCTTGCTCTGTCTCTGAGTCTTCTTGATACACTCCTGAATCCTCCTGACTCCTCATGAAGCTTACCTTGCCTTCTTTTTTCCTTTTTTCCTTTTCCTTTATTCTATGATACAGCTACTGTTTTTTTTTAATACACAGGCCTTCTCCTAGTCCTCTGCTGTACAAACAAAACTTGTTGACTCCAGCTTACCTACCCGACATGTTCAGACAGGCACCAGAGTAAGAAATTCCAAGGAGAATGGAGATGCATCACCCAATTTGGCAATACAGTATCATTTTTCATTTAACAATCATAATTTTTAGAACTGGGTGGGTTACATTGAATCTTCCATATTTCAAAACTAGAAGACATAACACTTAGGAAATACTATCTGGGGTCCCTCTGGGGAAGAAGGACTGTTTCCAATGAATTTACTGAACTGTGTCATATTTTCTTACTTATACCTTTGTTTCCTTGCACAACAGATTGGTGATGGTGTGCCGCTCAGCGGCCCAATGAATATTGTTGTGGTTTCTTCTGTGTAGTGTTTGTCTCTGTCACACATTTCCCCAAAACCCATTCATTGAGCCCCTAACCCTCTTCCCCAGGGCTATGTGATTCATTGAGGTGTTACCTAATTTAATACCAGGAATCACACACTGGGTGGGGCAGATATGGTGAAAGCAAGCAAGCAACACTAACTCATTGTATGACCTTCTACCTTCTATTACCTTAACAATAGTCCACACCAGCCCCATCAACATCTTCATTCATGCCTTACGTGTGTGTTTCGGTAAATACTTAACCCGGTTCAAACACTCTTGAATCTGAGTCCACTTCTGACTTCATGATCTAATTTCCTAAGTTTAGTTTTATTATACCATAGCTCTCCACCATTTCTCAGAAAATATATATATTGCTATATTTTATTATCATATCAGGTGTTCTTCTTTGCTGTGTGTCAATACTGTCATTGTGGTAGTCTGGTCTTAGTCTTCCTACAGGTATGACATATGATGATGACCCACTAACTCTCTATTTTCTTTCACTCGAGTTGACAGTGATGGATAATGCTTTGATTAATCCTGTAGTTGTAGTTCGCATAAGTGGGAATGACACTTTCTGTCAAGTTCCATCTTCCCTGCTAGAGTGTTAGTCTGCTACTACTACTACCTACCTACCATCCCCTTAAGATGTCATCTTGGGAAACCCTGCAGCAAGAAGGAGACTCCCTCACTTCATCTATTCAGATAGGAGAAGTGCTGTGGATTACAGTTAACTTGTTTGGTTAGTATTTAACTACTACTGAAGAAGATGTTGTCTGTGTGTACTGGGTTTTTGTATGCAAAATAGGCAAGGGCAATCATCCTCTACTGGTCAATAATAGTTGCAGAGGGCAGTAGAGCAAGGGTCTAACTAATTGAAATACACTTTTTTAGCAGATTAAAAATAACATGCTACACTAAAAGACAACAGTGCAAACTAAAAGTTTAAAACATCAAAATAAATATTTGAGATGCAATAAAGTAAAAAAAGAATATCGCCTTTATTCTTTACAAATATAAAACCCTCCCCCCCCACACACAACAGTCCCACCCCTCTCCCTGAATATAAGCCCGTCCCCAAAATTCCCAAGGAAAATTACAAAGTTGAAGTTCATCCCAACTCCCTCCCCAACCTCTCCACCGACAGGCCCCTCCCACCAAAACAAAAATAATTCAAAAAGGGCTGGTCACTGCTCTGCTCCATCCAGATTAGCCGGCTCTCCATACAGTCCATCCTCTGCAAGATGTGTCTTTGAAATGCCCTGGTAGAGAGGGAGGGTGCAGCAGTAGATGCAGTCAGGAACCCTGACTGCTGGTGGCAGCACAGGCAAAGTAGTGGCCAGGAGGCTGGGGGCTGGTGTGCTCTTCTGCTGGGTCTTGGGTCCGAGGCAGCTGTTTCAGCCTCTTCCCCCTCCAGGAACACCAGGTTCTGATACTTAGCCCGAATGTTCCCCAGCCTCTGCTGCGACAGACGGGCCTCTATTTCCTGTCTAGTTGGTGGTGGTCATCAGGCAGGAGTGGCTATATTGAGAAAAAGAAGAATAACAAAAGACACATTGCAAATAATGGTCTGAACAAACACTTGTTCAAATGATAGGGTAGCACTACATTGCTGGTCCATTAAGGATGATGGAATTTGATGTGATTATTATTATTTATAATTAGGATTGTCACAGGACCAATATTGTATTTGTTTACCTACACATGCTTCACATAAGAAGCACTAACTGTCTGGCAGTGAAGAATTAAGGCATAAAAAGACAAGATTAAAAAGCTGGTGATTTCATTTTTTTTCTTTTAAAGGGTTTTCTAGTAACTAATTAGACACATTTAGTAGAAAAATAAAAAAATGATTACCTCTCAACATGACGCGTAAGGCATTAGGCACAATAGAGCACAAGTCACTGTGCCAAATTATTGGAGGCATGCTAGCCAGTGCTCCAAAGTCCAGAAGTTGCTTTTGTCTTCAGCTTGGGGTGCTGTAGCTGACAAATATATATCTTTAATTCTAATGGTCCCACTCTTCCCCACGTGCATTTCACTTAGTTTAGTTTCTTCCCTGACTCCAAAGAGGCAGATAAATAAATAGAATACATCACACATATCGTGCATACAATGCAGGTATATTTTTCTGTCTGCCCTAAGTAGATGGAGGAGGTGGAAAAATGCACTACACTACAGGGAAAGGAATGAGCTTTATAAAGTGTATTTGGCACCTCCCTCACAGAGTATCCCCTACAACATACTTGAAATCAATATGGGCACATACTAGTCCCACCCTACTCACTGGTCTCGCCCACCATCACAAATTCTATTCAACAAATTGATTTGCTGGGCAGTAAAGAAAGTAAAGAAACAACTTTCTCTACTGCAGAGTGAGGCAGATACATTAGGCAGGTAAGTAGAGCTTTCGCTATAGAAGAATAAATGGGTGTCACAGATCTATCTACAAAAGAAGAGCTCCCTTCTTTATTCGTCCAAGCAATTATTAAATCATCCTTTCATTCTTCCCTTATATACAGTATACACACATAGCCACGATGATTTGAGTTTTACATTCTCTCTTACAGTCTTCCACCCAAGTTCACAATCCTTTATCCATCCAGTCAGTACCCACAATATCCATCCTTTCTTTCAATCATCATTTCACCCATTCATCTATTTACCCAATACCAATACTCACCCATGAATCCTTTTTCATCCACCCACGCATCCTTTCCTTTCACTCTTTTTGCCCATCTTTTTCTTTAACCGGTCCATTATTTCCAGTTTCAAGCAAGTTACTACCCGGGCGGTATACCGCATCCCATATTATGACCCACACATAGAAATCCGCCTCTATACAGACACACAACCAAGTCCGCCAGCCCAAAGTTCAGTGATAAACTGGCAGTACCAAAACCCGCACCGTTACGCCAACAGAAATATGCCCACAGCATCATGACCCACGAATCACCACAGCGGTCATTCAACCGCGGTAAACCATTGGCGGTACAGACCACCATGCTCAAAATACACACACATACAAAATACACCACATTGGACAATTCAAACTACACACACCTGATACACATACACACACCACACCCTCACAACCACACCAATATAAAATACACACCCACACTACCCACAACCCTTTACGACCCAAAGATTTTGGCAAGTGAGAGAGAGACAAGCCAGGAGCACCCACTAAATATGGGCCACAAAACGCCATCACCCATACACCATCCATGCACCTCACAGCGTACACCCCGACACATCACCCCACATATCCTCACACACACCACTCACACTACACCCATGGCACCACAAAGACACCCCAGGTTCTCAGAGGAGGAGCTAAGGGTCATGGTGGAGGAAATCATCAGGATAGAGCCACAGCTATTCGGATCACAGGTGCAGCAGACATCTATTGCAAGGAAGATGGAGCTATGGCGGAGAGTCGTGGACAGGGTCAATGCCGTGGGACAGCACCCAAGAACAAGGGATCACACCAGGAAGAGGTGGAACGACTAACGGGGGAAGGTACATTCCGTGGTTGCAAGACACCAGATAGCTGTACAGAGGACAAGCAGTGGACCCTACCTCCTCCCCCACAACTAACAACATGGGAGGAACATGTTTTGTGGATCATGCATCGTGAGGGATGGCAGGAGTAGCAGGAGGACTGGACTCTGTAAGTCAAATCTTTACTACTTTATAACCCACCCTACCTGCATGCCATCACAAACAACAACCCCTACCTTCAACCCCCATCATCCCACCACCTCACATATACCCCACCATCACAACCCACCCATCCCAATACCAAGCCCTGCATGCAACACCAATGCATGGACCCCCATCACAGACCTGTATGGACATCACCACAGCATACACACTAGTGACAATCACTTAGCCCACCAAATAACAGCTCACACAAGGCAAAGATGCCAGGGCAATAACAACAATAGAGGGCAACACACCCATGCACAATATGTCACACGCAGAAACAATAACACTGCATTTACATCCCCACAGGTAACCCACCCAATGTCACTGGCGAAAAGGTATAGCAACATCCAGTCCCCTCAGAGAAGAGTCCCAAAGTGATGACAGCAGCTCTGCTCGCCTGGATCTGAATGACCAACCTGGCCCATCAGGGACCTCCGGACAGTCGGTTACCCAGGCACACTCTCACACCACCACAGAGCCTCCCCGCAGGAAACACTGCCACAGCACCCACCCAGCGAGCCCATACCTCTGTCCCCAGGACACATCAATCAGCAGTGTGTCCACCATTACAGGGAACCCAGGCAACCCCACAAACACAGGACATACAGGGACCTGGGGTCAGTGGCAGTGGGCACACGGTTCAGGGGGCAGAGGCACAGAACAACAGGGAAGCTGGGAGGACTGCTGTGCGACATGGGGAGGACAGGCCCAAGGAACCGAGGGCCAGATGTAGAAAGCCTTTTGCACGTCGCAAACTGCAAAAAACGCAGTTTGCGACGTGCAAAAGGCCTAACGCGATGCACAACCTCAAATTGCGAGTCGGTACCGACTCGCAATTTGAGGCTGCGACTCGCAAATAGGAAGGGGTGTTCCCTTCCTATTTGCGACCGCATCGCCATGCTGAGTTGCTTTGTGACCGCGAATGCGGTCGCAAACCAACTCGCAGTTACCACCCACTTGAAGTGGGTGGTAACTCATTCGCAAAAGGAAATGGGTCCCCATGGGACCCCTTCCCCTTTGTGAATGACGAATTAAACCAAACGGTTTCGGACGTTTTTCTTTTTGCAACTCGTTTTCCTTTAAGGAAAACGGGCTGCAAAAAGAAAGAAAAACTGCTTTATTTAAAAAAGCAATAACAGACATGGAGGTCTGCTGTCTCCAGCAGGCCACCATCCCTGTGAGTGCATGGACTCGCTATGGGGTCGCAAAATGCGACCAACCTCATTAATATTCATGAGGTGGGTCTTTGCGACCCCATAACGAGTCGCAGAAGGTGTCTGAGACACCTTTCTGCATGCACTTTTGCGAGTTGCAATTTGCGAGTCGGTATAACTCGCAAATTGCAAGTCGCAAAATTGTACTTACCTACATCTGGCCCGACTCTCCACGAGGCACTCACCAACATTCTGGGAGCATACCACCATTCCCAAGAGACCTTGGGCCAGATACTGGCCAAGTTGCAGGAGACCAAGTGGCTGCAGGAGGGACAGTACCTGGGGATCAGGGAGAACCTGAGGGACAACCACACCACCCCCCTGGTCACCATTGCAGGGGTGCTGGCAGACATGGCCAACACCATGAGGGAGGCAGTGGCACACCAATTCGCCCCTGGCACTAGCCACACCGAACAACAGCCCTCCACCTCTGCCGATGCTAGTAGACAGGAGGCCCCCCACAAGAACAACAGGCCACCAGCACCCCAGCCCCTGCAGAAGGAGAACCACCCACCAACGGTCCCTGTGATCCAGGCAGAAGCCAGGGAACATTGCCAAGACCCCCGCCAGGAAATAAGAATCTTTTGATTGTCACCCTTCTGTCCCACTCTGTCACCTTGTCCTGATTGATCTGCCATTGCTCCACTTCCTATGCTCCCTTGGACAATGCACCTGTGATACCAATAGACTGGACTCTACCCTGGACTTTCCTTCATCAGCAACCCAGCCCATTGCAATACCCCCTCCACTTATTAGCACCTAAATAAACACTCTTGGAACAAATTCAATTATGGAGTATGTCAATTGTTTGACATACATATTAGTTTAACAAACTGTAAATATTGCAATTCAAATGTACTGCAATATTTACATAGGTATGACCTTTAGTGGGCAGCAGTAAACACACCAGGAGCCAGAGTGGGGCACAGAGATCTGAAAATATAGATGTCAAAGGGTTCAGTAAGTGGCAATAGAAATAGGAAAATCAGGCTGCTATGTTCAATGTTCAACACAAAACTGCAATGGAAGGTGAAGTTACAGTGTCTTACCTGTGTGTCAGTGGAAGTACTGTTGAATTAGTGTAGTTCTATTGCCCACATCCTCTTCCTCTGCCTCCTCTTCGTCACTGTCCACAGGCTCCACCGCTCCCACACGACCATCCCCAGGCTCATCCTCCTGCAAAAAGGCACCTGGCGTCTCAAGGCCAGGTTGTGCAACATGCAACATGCAACAATGATCTGGCACACCTTCTTGGGTGAGTAGTACAGGGATCCACCTGTCAGATGGAGGCACCGGAATCTGGCCTTCAGGAGGCCAAAGGTTTGCTCAATGATCCTCCTTGTTCGCCCGTGTGCCTCATTGTAACGTTCCTCTGCCCTTGTCCTGGCATTCCTCACTGGGGTCAGTAGCCATGAGAGGTTGGGGTAACCAAAGTCACCTGCAAATATTGAAGGATACCTGTTAGCCACACACTCACCCTTAGGGCCAAACCCACACCCATATACCTACATCAACTGGGTGGGGACCATGGGCTCACCTATTAGCAATACTCTGTGCCTCTGGAGTTGAGACATCACATAAGGGATAGTGCTATTCCTCAAGATAAAGGCATAATGCACAGAGCCAGGATACTTTGCATTGAAATGGGAGATGTACTGCCAAACACACCATCTGCACATTCAGAGAGTGAAAACATTTTCTATTTCTGAACACTTGTTCATTTCTCTGGGGGGGGGGGGACAAATGCAATATGTGTACCATCAATGGCACTAATGATGTTGGGGATATGTCCGGGTGCATAGAAGTCAGCCTTCACTGTGGCCAAATCCTCCACCTGGGAGAATACGATGTAGCTGCGTATGTGTTTCAACAGGGCAAACAACACTTTGGTCAGAACTTTTGAGAACTTAGGCTGTGACATCCTTGATGCCATGATGGCCACTGTCACTTGGAAGGAACCACTTGCCAGGAAATTGAGCACTGACAGGACCTGCACTAGAGGGGGGGATACCTGTGGGTGGCAGATAGCTGATATCAGGTCTGGCTCCAATTGGGCAAACAGTTCTTGGATTGTGGACCCTTCAAGTCTGTTGGTCAGGATAATGTGCCTGTCCTCCACTGTCACCAGGTCCACCAAGGGTCTGTACACGGGGGATGACTGCATCTCCTATTCATCCTCAGTGGTGAACTCTGGTTATCATTGTGGCCTACGGGTTCTAGGAGCCAATGGCGATGTACGCCAGCGGTGACGGTATGCACCACCGCGGACATGACCGCCATTTTCTATCTGTTCACTCACTTGTTACCTGACCTTCAACAGGAGAGGACCTACACTGCAAGTGCTGCTGTGACCTGTGTCTGGAAGTGACAATGGCTCGAGTGTCTGGGGAAAGGGCCCATGCCTTCACTTCGGAGGACTTGGAGAGATTGGTGGATGGGGTCCTACCCCAGTTCCCTTTACGCTATGGTCCTTCAGACAAACAGGTGAGTACACTGTGAGCATGATGCGTGGGGCATGAATGTATGGATTAGTGTGTGTGTAAGCCTCATGTGGGGGGGTGGTCTGAGGGGTCCTGGGCAGAGTGCTGCATGTATGGTGGGCAATGTATGTGGGTAAGGGGATGGGGGATATGTTGGGCCATGAGTATAACAGTCCGGACGGTATGACTAATCCCATCAGAAAAAGGGTATTTGACGTGCCATCGCCAAGGAGGTGCGGACCCTGGGGGTCTTTGACAGGCGGAGCACCCACTGCCGCAAACGGTGAGAGGACCTGCGCTGTTGGACAAGGAAGAGAGCGGAGGCTAGGAAGGGGTGCCCATCGTACCCTGACCCCCCTGATGTTCCGCATCCTGGCGGTGGCCTATCTGGAGTTGGATGGGCGTTTGAAGGCATCACAGCAGCCACAAGGGGGTGAGTACAGATTCTAAATCATGACTTTGCACGCGTTAAGGTATTACCTGGGTTGGGGATGTGGGCTGTGGGTGCCCCTAGGCCAGGGCGAACATGGCAGGGTATGTTCAATGATGGGCAAACTCAGATGCACTCCAACCCCAATAATGTTAGTGGGCATCTAACACTGGATAGGGTCCTGTGGGTTTCAGGTGTGCAGCTAATGGCGTTAGGCATTGTACCCCATAGGCTGGTGACCAGCATTGTAACTGGTAGTGCATGGCCTAGTGCATGGGGCTGTTCTCTATGAGTTGTGTACACCAATGGTAGTGTTGTTGCTGGCATTGACCAAGTGTATCCTCTCTCTCCCCCCCTTTTTGTTTTTATCACCCTGTCCTTGTTTGCATTAGCATCATCTGGCGGAGGAGCAGAGGCACCGTCCACGGAGGGAGCTGCATCCCACATGGGCCTGGAGTCTGAATCCACCAACGGTGAGGGCACCAGTGGGACACAGGGCGATGGGAGCATCACGACGGAGGCAGGAGTTGACAGTACCGATTGCGACACCTCCGCTGATGGAAGCTCCCTGGCGGTGGTGGACACCTCTGTGCCCACCCCAACTACAGGTACAGCCACCACCCCCGTACCAGCACTGCCCTCCCAGCAGCCCCTCAGCATGTTTTCCATGCCCGCTCACCCAGAAGGGTGGGCATCTCCTTCGCCCCAGGCACCTCAGGCCCTGCCCCAGTCAGCCCTGCTGCCCTCAGTGAGGAGGTTATTGACCTCCAGAGATCCATCTCTGTTGGGCAGTCAACCATACTGAATGCCATCCAGGGTCTAGTAGGGCATTTACAACAACCAAATGCATACCTGGAGGGCATTCACTCTGGCGTGGCGGCCCAACAGAGAGCATTCCAGGCTCTGGCCAACTCAAGGATGTCAGCCATTGTTCCTGTCTCCAGCCTCCCCCCTCCAACTTCCTCTACCCAGTCCCAATCCCCTCAACCCCAGCTTATCCCAAGCACACCTTCAGACAAGCAATCACCCAAATCAACATACAGAAGTGGCTCAGGCATACACAAGCACCACACTTAATCTCACAGGCACTCACACAAGCACCGTCCACATGCAGACACACCAACATCCACTGCCTCCACTGTGTCCCCCTCCTCCTCATCATCCACCTCCCTCCCAGTAGCGTCTCCACTCACACGTGCATGCACTACATCCTCATCCACTACCTTAATCACCAGCACGCCCCTCACTGGCAGCCACCAACCCCACATCCATGCACACGTTCTATGTGTCCTCTCCCACTGTGTCTGTGACCCCTCCTCCCAAAGTACGCAAACGCAAGCACTCAGACACCCAACATCCATCCACCTCACAAGCCCATGCACCTGCACCCAAACACAGCAGACTGACACCTCCCACAACCACTCCTTCTTCCTCCACACCCAAACTTTCACCCTCTTCCCGCCCCAGTGTCCCTAAGAAGCTTTTCCACACCACCCTTGACCTATTCTCTACCCCTATCCCCCGTCCTTCACCTTGGGCCAGGGTGGTCAGAACCCAGCCTAGCACCTCAGCCACCCAGTCCACGGCCACCGTGGTTTCTGCAGCAACTGCAGGTGTGAGAGGGTCCAAGGAGGCACCAATCAGCCCAGCCAGTGTGCCAGCACCACCTGCCGAGGCCAAGAAGGGTCCGCCACCTAGTAAGGGCAAGAAGGAGACACCAGCCAGCAAGGGGAAGGAGGAACCACCAGCCAGCAAGGGCAAGAAAAAGACACCAGCTGGCAGAAGCAAGGGGGCACCACCATCTGCCAAGGGGAGGAAGGGGCACACAACACCAGCCATGGCAATTCAGCCATCCGAGGCTGCAGGTGAAGGCCTGGAGGCTACCACCACCACTGACAGCACTGCCACCTGTACCGCGGTCAGCACCGCCACCAGCAGCACCACTGCCAGCAGCAGCAGCCCCAGTGGGCAGCTGTCCGAGGCTGCAGGTGAAGGCCTGGAGGCTACCACCACCACTGACAGCACCGCCACCTGCACCATGGCCAGCACCGCCACCTGCACCGCCGCCAGCAGCACCACTGCCATCAGCAGAAGACCCAGTGGACAGCTGTCCAAGGCTGCAGGTGAAGGCCTGGAGGCTACCACCACCGCTGACAGCACCGCCACCTGCAGTGCAACTGGCATCCACTGAGCAGCCCTCACCGCCGGCGAGCAGTGTGTAGTGGTGACTATATGGGCTGCAGTGCGTCCTGGCCCCTGTAACACCTGTCAGTGAGAGACTGTGACCTTGCCCAATCCAGGATGAAGCACACTGGGCACAAGGCCCCCTCCAGAACCAGTGAAAGAAAGTATCCACTCAGCCCCTCCTTTCCAGGATGAAGAACACTGGGCACAAGACCCCTCCAGAACCAGTGGAAGAAGGCATCCACTTGAGAGTTTGTGGCTTTGACTCCCCAGGGCCAAGCAGTGGGCAAACCACCCACTAGAGAGACTGTGGCTTTGCACTCCCCAGGACCAAGTAGTGGGCAACCCACCCACTAGAGAGACTGTGGCTTTGCACTCCCCAGGACCAAGCAGTGGACAAACCACCCACTAGAGAGACTGTGGCTTTGCACTCCCCAGGACCAAGCAGTGGGCAAACCACCCACTTGAGAGACTGTGGCCTTGCACTCCCCAGGACCAAGCAGTGGGCATGGAGCCCCCTCCAGGCCAGTGGCGTTGTACCATCTTCTGGCTGAGTTGCCCCCACATTCCCCGTCCCCCTGAGGTGCCTGTGCTTTTTTGACCTGATGCCCCTGCAGTGTTCTCTCCGTATTGAGGCAGGAGTCAAGTGTGGCCTTGACCCAAGTGTTATGGCCCAGTGGCCCACGGACATTTTGAAGTGGGCAGTGTCCCTCCTTTTGTACATATTGTACACACTGTTTATTGTTTAAGGACGTCTATATCTAAAACTGTACTATCATACTCATTTTACTCCATTCCTTTTGTCCTTGCATTATTCCTGAGGGTTACAGGGTGTATATGTAATGTTGTTGCATCTGTTTGTGTGTATGGTATTGGGGGTGGGGGTGTGTTGCATGTTGCGTGTGTGTGTCACTCTCTTTTTCCTCCCCCCTTCCCTTGTGTGCTAGGTGCAGTACTCACTGTGGTCATCTTCGCCGGCGTTCGTGTTCCTGGTGTATGAGAAGGTACACTAGCATTGGAAAAAAGTGCAGCTCGGGCTCCATAGTGTTGTGGTTCTTCTTTGAGTGTCGAGAGGTGAGTCGTTTCCTTTCAGTGTTCTGTTTCCACCGTGCTTTTGATGGCGTTGGTACCACCCCAGAAAAGCTGGCGGATAGGCCTGTTGTAATGCTCTGGGTGGTACATTGTCTTCCGCCTGGTTGTTGGTGGTTACAGCCGCAGTGTTCGTTGCTACCGCTGTGGCGGTTGGTATGTTAAAGTGGCTGTATGTGTTGGCGGTTTTCACCGTTGTCATGATTCCATTTTTTTTACAGCCGGCCTGTTGGTGGTGTTACTGACACTTTATCACCGACCGCCAGGGTTGTAATGAGGGCCTATGGCCCTCATTACAACCCCTTAGTATCGCCAACAGGCCTGCATTATGACCGTGGCGGTCTTGCCACTGTCATACCGCCGGGACCGCCAGGCTACTGCCGTGGCGGTCCCGGCGGTCCCAGCAGTTGTAATCCGCCATGGCAGACCTGCAAGTAGCGCTGCCCTGGGGATTACGAGTCCCCATCCGCCAGCCATTCCGGTATCAGCTGGCGGAATGGGTGACTCAGGGGGCCCCTGGGGGTCCCTGCACTGCCCATGCACTTGGCATGCACAGTGCAGAGGCCCCCATGCACAGTCCCATCACGCAATCCACTGCCCGAATTACGGGTGGTGGATTGCGCGATGGGTGCTGCTGCACACGCCGCACCGCCGCACTGCCGTTGGCTCCATTAGGAGCCGGCTGCAATGTTATGGCCGTACTCCCCGCTGGGCCGGCGAGCGGAAACTCGGTTTCCGTCCGCCGGCCCAGCAGGGATGTCAAATTACTGCCGGCGGATTTCAGGCCGCATTGGCGGCCTGATGGCAGTACAATATTGGCGGTTATGTGTGCTTTTGCTGAGTTGAAGATAGGAGAGGCCATAAGTAATCCAACCACTGCTATAGCTGTAACACAGGGGGTTAATAAATCTAATCATGAAAACGCCCTTGTAGCTAGTGAGTAACAGTAATTGTCAATAAGCAGGGCAACTCGACTTACCAGCAACCGTCCCTCTTGCTGCGTCTCCCCCTGCTCCATATGATACTGCAGCAGTGGAACTTGAGCCAGTTCCTCCTAGTCCACTGGTGGTTGGTGTGGACAAAAAAAAAGTATACCGTTTTTAGATGCCAGATCCAATTTTCAATTTCTAAAATAAAAAAAATACAACCACAAGCATTACAGTTTGATTAGCACTGCAGTATCTTCTGTCAAAAATATCACTCTAGGCATTTTGTTGGAATGTTAGAAAAGCCAGGTAGACAAGCCAACCAAAAACCTTGTGTAATAAAGGGGCAGACAAGGGGTAGATTACAAAATGGTCAATGAAAGACAGAACAGAAAGATAATACAGAGATAACAGGAATACAGTAAACAAAACTTTGATAGGACATTGCATTGTGTGTGACATCAAATGCAACACAAAGGGGTACAATGGAGAACTCCACCCACTAGGGGAACTCCACCTAGCGTGGAGGATTTTTTTTCCACTTCACGGAGTCCCGCGTAGCGTGACTCCACACACTACGCCCAGGCCTTCTCAGCACACTCACAAAGGCATTCCCATTTCTCTATTGTCACCCCTGACTCCTCAGAGCTACAGCAGGGAAAGGGAGGAAATTCCAGAGCCTGATGTGGGGCAAAGTCTAGAAGCTTCTCCCGCTTCAAAGCTGGCAGCAGGTATAAATGTTGTTCCTTCAGACCAGCTCTACCAATCACTTCAGGGCTCATGGAAGACTCTGAAGAAGGATTGCCCCGCTACCCTGATGTTGGAAGTACTGCCCTGCTGCCATGATGCAAGACAGGCTACTCTGCTCCCTGAGGAAAGAGGACTGTGCCTGCTCCTTAAACCCAGAATCACAAGAGTGATTGAAAGGGCTAGTTCACTTGCCTCCTGTTCTTAGTTACAGGGACATGACAAGCTCCGGAGACCTGTCCTGCATCTGCCCATAGGGCCCAAACTCAACGAGACATGCCTGTTACCTGCTGCTGGCCTCTGCTGGCATGTGTCCAGATCCCAAGAGGTGCCCCCCAGGTCCTGGACCCTTGGCTTGCATCAGAATGTTCTCCTCCTTTCACAACCCTGGGCTCCTTCAGAACCTACGCATTGTGATGCAGCTTTACACAGTGCAACACAAGACCTCAGCTGGCAGCACCCCACAGCTCCTAGTCAGTGGCCTCATTGGAATACATGCAACACAACTCATCTTGATGTAGGACCTCGCATTGCAGCACTTCACAGCTCCTGATTGGTGGCCTCAACAGAACTGATGCAACTTGATGCAGAGCGAAGCCAGACTGTAATAATCATGACTACAAGCGTAAGTAAGGTGAAGATCCTTTAATCAAAATATAGACCGCTGCGATGCCGCAGCTACCGCCTCAACCGTCCTCTTGACTCCAAGTGTCTTGAGCTCTCTCTATCACGAGCTCGAGATGCAGAACAGGAGTCGCGAGGACGCGGCAACACTACATTATCCTCTTCCCTTACAAACGAGTAAAGAACAATTTAACCATTACTCAACAAGATAACAGTCTACAGAAAAACAATAACCACAAAAGAAATAAAAATAAATTTAAAGATACAAATTATGAAAAATAAATGAAACCAAAATCATAACTCAAATACATGTCACGGAATTAACGGTATCGCAAAGGTTTCACTCTTTGTCTGCCACTCCTGCGTACATAATGTTCAAAAACGACTTTATCAACATCCGTTGGATTCGTTTCATCAGTAACTGGTTCACTGTGAGATGGTTTGTTCAGACATTCCATAGAATGATCAGACTTACACATTTTGTTAGGAATTTCCTTGACTTTAACTACCCTGTCAACATTCCACCAATTCCGCAAATTAACCCTAACAGCATTACCACATACTTTGTCAATTATCAAGGGTTCTGAAAATCTCTTTTCTCCTTTCTTCCTGTGAACAGGAAGTTTGATTCTAATCTTGTCCCCTACTTCAAATTCATGGGAGTAGACCCTCTTTGATAAATCAAAGTATTCCTTCTGCTTTATCTGTGCCCTCCGGACATTATTTCTGACAGTATCATCAATTACACTCAAATCACTTTGTTTCACCCACTTAGACATCCAACCGGGACAGATCCTTGAAGATGGTTTCCTTCCACGCAACAGTTCAAATGGAGAAACACCTGTAGAAGAATGGGGGGTTGTGCGATAAAACCAAAGCATAGTACGTACAGAAATGTGAACATTTGACTTGTTAGCAATAGCCCATTGTACACAATTCCCCAACACTCGATTCATGCGCTCTACAAGGCCATTGGTTTGAGGATGATATAGTGAACTCCTTATGTGTTTAACATCACCTTCTAGTAAAAATTCTTTAAATTCCTGTCTAACAAATTGCACACCATTGTCAGAAACAATGGCCGAAGGGAACCCCTCCCGTAGAAATACATCTCTCAAGAATTCAATTACATTTTTTGATGAAGGTTCACCTATAAACTTGATTTCAGGCCACTTAGAATAGTAGTCAATTAAGACTACAGCAAATCTACATGGACTTGGCAAAGCATAGAAAGGACCAATAAGATCAATTCCCAGCTTTTCCCACTGCCTAGCGGGTAGTTCAATAGGTTGTAACGGTGGAGTCCTCACCTTGAACCCCTTTTCACAACTGTTGCAAATCACACATTCATTCACACAGACATCAACACATTGGTCCATTCCAGGCCACCAAAACGTTTCACGTAATCTGCGCTTGGTAAGTGTCCTGCCCAAGTGTCTAACATGCGCAGCAGCAACTATTCTTTTCCTCAGGCTCTCCGGGGGAACAAATCTCTCCCCCCTCATCAGAACGCCATCCTCAACTGACATTTCACCTGACACCTTGACAAAAGTTTGAAATTGAATAGGTACATTTCTTTCTCTGGGCCATCCTTCTTTTATAAATTTCACAATTTGAGCCAACACCAAGTCTTTCACCAATTCCCTTTTCCACTCACATTCACTTATTCCCCACATATCTTCCAGATCAACAGCTGCTATAAAACAATTATCAACATCATCTTCATCTTCATCCTCACCAACACCCGCATCCTCAACCAGAGGAAATCTGGATAGAAAATCCGCTCTAACATTCTTGTTACCTGGAACATAACGGACTTCAAAATCATATTGCAATAATTTTGTGACCAATCTACAAATGCGAGGTGTTGATTCTCTGATTTTGTCTCCAGTCAGAATAGGAATAAGAGGACTATGATCTGTGCACAACACAAACTTGTTTCCCCAGACATATGGATGAAACTTCCTTATAGCCCACCAACATGCCAACAATTCTTTCTCAATAACAGAAAAGTTTAATTCAGACCCTCTCAAAACTCTCAAACCAATGGCCTTGTAGAGCTCTTGAGTAATCATTGTGATCCGAGCTCCAGAATCCACCAAAAGTTTGATCACTTTGTCACCAACACCAATTTCAACATAAGGATCCACACACCTAGTAGGATCTCCAGTTACTATGTGATCCACTGTGACAATCATCACCATGTCTCTGAATTCTTCTTGGATTCTATCTACAACATTATCATCTACTTCTGTAACATACGCCACCCCTGAACCATTTGGAAACCTCCCTGAACCCTGTTGATAACCAACACTCATTGTGCCACTCTGACACACTTTGGCAAAGTATCCAACTTTGTTGCACTTCCTGTATGTGGCATTCTTAGCAGGACATTCTCTGCCACTCTTAATATGGTTCAGATTACCACACCGAAAACAAATGTTGCTTTGCTTAAAAAAATGGTTTGGAAAAAGTCTTAGTTGACTTTAAAATTTTTCCATCCTGAGAATTCACCAATCCTATATTTTCTGTCGTTCTAGATTCCAGTTCCTTCACAGACACTTTAGACGTCTCAATACTCTTTGCCAATCGTAATGTCTCATCCAGTGACGGATTGCTCAAAGAAAGAAGTTTTTGTTGGATAGTCTTGTCCGTGCATTTAGCAATAAATTGGTCCCTGACCAGCTGGTCACTAAACACCTGAAATTGGCAATCAGCTGCAAGTTTTCTCAGTGCTGATATAAAAATGGTATCCACGTCTTCACCAGGATTTTGTTCTCTTTTGAAAAACTTGTGCCTAATAATGACTAAACTGGGTTGTATGTCAAACCTCAGTTCCAATTTTTTTACTGTTTCGGCATACTCATCAATCTCTTCTCCTTCTTCCAATACCAAGGCAGGAAGATATTTAAAAACAGATCTCCCTTCAAATCCCAGGGAATGGAGTAAAATATTTTTTTTCCTTTCAGGACGGAAGCGTGCTGCACCAATTGCTCCTAAGTACATCTCAAATGCATCATACCAATTTTTCCATGGAATTGGAGGGTTACCTGGTGTTTCCCAAAAAAATGGAGGTGGATTCACAGACTGCATTCTTAAAACAGTACAAGTGCAGAAGGTAAGTAATATCACAGGGTGTGTGACGCAGAAGGCAATGAAAGCTGAAGAAACCCAGCCACAATTTTTACTTAACCTTCTTTACTTTTACGCCAGTATCAATATAAGATCCACAGCAGATCACAGTTAAAAAAAAAACGCTGAAGTTTCCTTGTAATATAAGCAGCAAACAAAAAAAACGAACTGTCAAAATTATTTTCCTTCTTAAAATCAAAGTGCAGTACCTCTTAATTCCATGAGATGGCAGAGTTGGACCAAAAATTCAAAGTAACTGCTTCAGCTCTTCCTGAAAACAAAAATAAGTAACCAATCATGAGCTCAGATTGACGTTATTATTACTAGCTGTACTTCCTGCTTGGTTTTGACGAGGAAAATGGGTCCGATGCAGCGGTCTACTCGTCGCCAGAAATACTTGTAATAATCATGACTACAAGCGTAAGTAAGGTGAAGACACTTTAATCAAAATATAGACCGCTGCGATGTCGCAGCTACCGCCTCAACCGTCCTCTTGACTCCAAGTGTCTCGAGCTCTCTCTATCACGAGCTCGAGACGCAGAACAGGAGTCGCGAGGACGTGGCAACACTACACAGACATCTCATCTTAGTCCCAGTACAACTAGGTACATTGCCCACCAGGCCAAATTAAATCCGGTATTCAACCTGCGCTCCACCACAGAACTTATAACTCCATTTGGCACTAATTTTACCTAAGACTCAAATTAAACATCCCCAGTTCTACTGACTGTATTTTTGTCATTCTGGCATCATTTTATTTATTAAAATTTACAGAGTTTGTCTAAGTTGGGATTTTTTGTATTGTGTTTTCACTTTGTCATTGTTTGACTGCTGCATAAATACTTTGCACATTGTCTCAAAGTTAAGCCTGACTAAGTTTTGTGCCAATCTCCCAGAGGGTTAAGAACAGGTCACTTTAGTAACTTTTTGTGGTTCAAACTGACAAGGATTGTATTTGTTGCTTGAATAGGGATCCACTTTCCTCAACCAGTAGTAACCCAATTTGTTAGAGCTACCATGCAAAGCATTAAAGGTACGTCAGACATGGAGGAACTAGCCTACATGTATGGGGTGACTTAGCGTTTGTGACCTTCTTTTAACATTACCTTCCTTTAGTGTGCTTCCACTATCATTTTCTTTAGATGGTGTTCTAATTGGTTTCTTTCAAATGTTTTGTATGTATTATCGTACTTTTTAAAAACACAACAGTGGCTGGACATTTATTTACTGAGTGTTATTTGTTGTGGTGAGTTCTGAGTTTTTGCCTACAGCACCTTCCTGGCCATTTCATGAAGGGTGACAGTGACTCACTGCAGAGCTATGTTCCCTTTTTTATGTGCCTGCAGTTTTTAAAGTGAATTCATTTAACCCAATATTTCTCAGAGTTAGTGCTTGATATGCAGACATTATGGGTCAGAAACAATCAGCAGTGTTTGTCTCTTTCTGAGCTGTGCTGTTTGAACTAGTGCACTAGCTAAGATAAATATTGAGTCATGTGATTTCATATTACACACACTGCAAGAGCATAAACATTGGCACTTGTCTCTGCACAGAACAGTGCCGCCCAGGATGCTATGGCTCCCGGACTACTCTGCTTCCCTATCCATGAGAGTCAAACAATAAAAGGGGGTCTTGATTCCTATTTTGAGGGTCAGCAGTTCAGGGGGCCCAGAATAAAAAGCCCACTGGTTACACAATTAAGGTCCAGTAATGTCTGATGGGCCTGTTGCCTTCCTCCAACATTGATTTCTCACATTTCTGGTTTGTATTTCCATGATGTATTTTGTTTTAACTCATGTTATGTTGTTATCATGCATTGCACAATTTAAAGATCACTTGACTTTCTTGGAAGTCACTGTGCTGCAAATTCATTAAAAGTGCTTTATTTTTGTGGATTTTTGCATTTGCTGGCTCTAAAGATTGTTTGAGTTTTGAGATCTTATGCTATACCATTTGTCGTCTTGCAAGCATGATTATTCAGTCTGCTTGTGCTGGATAATCCCAAATGAGGGTGGTCCGTGGAGAAGAATAAAGGCCTCATTGTGAGGTTGGCAGGCCAACCATCGGCCGCCACCCTGTGGAGAAGAGACACTGCAGCGCAGCTGACGGTCTCCCATCCAAGCCAATCACAAGGTTTCCATTGGGCTTACCCGCGGGAAACCGCAAAAATCTGCCCAGTGGAAACCATGCGGTGGCATTGTCCTCAGCTCCTCATTGAGCCAAGGCCAATGCAGTCACACCGAAGATGCCCCCTGCATGACTTTGACCGCCACCTGCCTGTGGGGAACCTTGTTCCTGGTGGTGGTAGTGGTCCCCTGGTGGTCTGACTGCCTGGGTCATATTTGGTGGTCCGACCACCAGGAGCATGCCAGACTTGTAATGAGGGCCTACGTTTTGCGAGTAAGTCTTGTTAACTCAGGTGTACGGTTACTAAATGACTTCATGTTATCAGACGCTCCAGTTTTGGTACTTAACTTTCTTTGTTCAAGTTTCTGTTTTCAGCACTGTGATTCTTATTGTTTTTTATTGAGTAGAACAAAGCCCTCTTTTTCTAAAATGTATTGAATGTCCAGGAGTAGCAAAGGCTATTGTAGTGACATCGAATCACCTGAAAACACCTATCTTTCATGTGTGTGTGTGTGTGTGTGCATGGGTGTGTGGGTGTCTGTGTATGTGTGTGCATGTGTGTGGACGTGTGTGTGTGGGTGTATGTATGTGTGTGTGTGTGCGGGCAGAGAGTCTGTTAGTTGTAGATGATAAATTGATAAGCTGGCAGTCCCAAAGCAGTCCTCTTTAGGGATAGGTCTGTGGTGAGTACAGTCTTGAGGCACACCACTAAAGGTAATTTAATAGGTGAGACCCTGGGTGCTGAAATGGTGTGTTGATTTCAGATGGCCTTCTCATTCAACAAGCATGCCTCTCATTCTGATACACTCCAAACTACTAAGCAAGTGGCGCCCTGTGTTCTCTATTACATTGTAAAATTGATTAATGGCTTAAAGTAAGCTAATTTTATGCAGATGTGTTTGTACTATGCATTTTATTGACTGTCAGCCTCAGTGATAATACTTTGAGTCATAATGAAGGTATTTTATCTGTTAGTACTTCAAGTATTACAATTGCCAACTGAAACATTTGTGATCACTTTAGTGTACAGACCGTTTAAATAGAATAATGGGTTTGAAGCAGAATTTTTGGGTATCATTATGCCTTGTGTGCTCTTTTATATACAAATTACCATACTCTGAGATTTAGATGTTTGATTTTGGGACAGCCATGATACTCAAAGAATAATAGATGTGTAAAATGTTGGTGCTAATCCTGCACAATACATAGGGGCTCATTGAAAGCAATGATGTGCCCCCTTTTAATGCCTGCTCTGTGCAGGCGTTAAAAGTAGCCACCAAGAATGATGCAGTGGAATAATTTAGATTCCACTGCATCATTTCTGCGGTCCCCCTAACGGGAAAACTCCCCCCTTGCACATATTATGCCTGGTTCAGGCATAGTGTGGCGCAATGGGTTACAATGTGGCACAATGCATGCATTGCACCCACTTTGTAAACATGGCACAGTGATTTTGACCTTGTTGGGCTACATTAGCGCCACAAAATATTACGCTAATGTGGCTCAAGGCGGCACTAGGCCCTCTTAATCTGGGCCTATATTTCTTCCTATATGTTCTCTGGGGCAATGGCCTACCGCCCCCTCCTCCCAAGGTGACTTTATAGCATCCCTGGATCTAGCCTTAACCCCTAAATGCATTACCTATGCAGACTTCACCATTCGAGATGACTTTAATATTCACTTGGATAAGGTAGACTATCCACTGTCCATGCACTTTTTGGAAACCCTGGCCTCCTTTAATCTAGTTTCAGTAGATACAGGCCCAACACATAGAGCTGGGCATGTCGTAGAAGGCATCCTATCCAATACATCGATACACTGGGAAAACTTCTACCAGGTGCCCTGGTCGGACCGCATTTTACTCTCATCCTCCTGTCAGTTTCAACGTCTGAAGGAAACCAGACCCTTCCAGTTGAAGAGTGGGGATAGATGTTGGAACAAGGTGCCTACTTCAGACCTTAGTAGGTCTCTGATTGAATCCAACCCAATTATTACATATTCAGTCATAGAGGGTGACATTGTCATTAAGTTAAGGCTCATGAAGGCATCAGATTTGTTGGCCCTCTTATGGTTGTTAGTAAAGTAGCTCCAACCCATTCAGCGTGATGGCTCTCTCAGGAGTTAGCCCTGGAAAGAACTGCATAAAAAAATAAAATAAAAAACAAACTGGACAGGACGTGGCTCGCTGCTATCAGAAAACAGATAAACATGTTACAAACTGGCCGACAAATTCTACCATCAGAACCTTAATGGGGGTTTGAGAGCCTTTAATTAACAATGTATTAAAGAGGTAGACAATAATGGCAAAGAGATTTGCTAAATTGTCACCAGTTTTATGGATTATAATACCATGCCCCCCAACAGTGATTAGAAAAACACTGTACTCAAGACTCAGTGACTTCTTCAAGGACAAGATTTTCAAAATTCATACCAATTTAGTTGGTGTGAATCATTTGAATCTTGGGCCGGGGTCAGGAGACATGGTAGGACCAACGTCAGATTCTAATCTATTGTCATTTGAGTCCTCTTCTATGGAGGTATTGATGGCCCGGTTTGCATACTGTAGGTTAGGGTCCCCCAACTACCCCATTCCACCTAAAATCTGAAATCTATCTAAGATATCATTGCTCCTATCTATCAGGAGCTATTTGTCATCTCCCTCCATTCAGGCGCCATGTCAGATGACTGGAAAAGAGCAAATGTTATTCCTTTTCTCAACAATGCTGACCCTGAACTACTGGCAGACGTAGAGCAGTCTCTCTGCTTCCAGCAGCCTCAGAAATACTGGAAAATATGGTGAATTAACATCTTACCTCCTTTCTAACTGAGAATAAACTGTTACGCTCATTCCATTCGGGCTCCAGAGCTCGCCACAGCACCGAGACTACTTTATTAGAGGTCTGAGAATCTATTAGGACCAGTTTGGATTCCGGACTCAATGCTGATGGATGTGGGTAGACCTGTCAGCAGCATTTGATACTGCAGATTATACCATCTTGCTGCACAGACTAGAACATCTAGGGGTGAAGGGCTCAGCCTTAGGCTGGCCAGGTCCCTTCCGTGAGAGGCGAGGGTAAGTAGTTTGGATGAAGCCTTAAAGTGCAAGTGCTCTTGTAACGCCAGTTTACTCCCAGTCCTTCGTTTGAAAAAAACAGCGTGGAGGGGTTCCCCCTTAACTGTTAAGGCGGCCAGCATGAGAACCAGATGCCTGGACACCTGAGATCTATTACGCCTGGACACCTAAGATCTATTACGGAGGGAACTAATTTCAGGAAAGAGATGAAAACCTATTTATTCAAACTTTAGGAAGAGTAGAACTCACGCCATTCCCTCCTTCCACTTATTTTTCTGAGCCGGGATATCCCTTGAGGAGCTGCACACTATATAAGAATCTCTCATTCATTCATTCATTGACTCATTCAATCATTCGTATTTTAATGGGTGCTATGACAGCAGACCTGGGTCAAGCAGACTTCCACAGAAGTGTTGGACTGGTCTAAACACAAGGTGGTAACGTTTTGAAATTAGACAGCTGATCTGAAACTGAAAAAAATATCACACTTTCCAAGAACTACAACATTTTATTGTCAGGAAGACTTTGAGCATTTTGAAAGGGACCTAATCCTCATGTTCCCTATGGGTTGATGAGACTTGTGTAGCTAGCTGGCATGGTGGATTAATATTTTTATGGCTATCACTGTTTTCTATTTCAAGTTAAAGCCCGAGTTGCTGAACGTGATAAAAAGTACTGAACACTTGAACAGATTATCTTGGTGGAGCAAGGATACTATAGCCGAACGTTTGGTGGGTTCAAGAAGCCTGGGAGAAAAAACCTAGTTGAGACAAATCTCACAATGCTGAATAAGCGTTGAAATTAACGTAAAAGGCAATTTTGAAATATAGACAGTTTTTTGGACAACCCTATATGAAACCATAAGAACCATTAACAATCACCATGAGTACTGCAGATTTTTTTCAGGTTATATTGACTTATTTTGATGATAAAATCTGAAGACTGGACAAACTATCATTACAAATAAAAAGTATACATAATCGACGAAGTTAATCTGGCGAATTCAATTCAAGAGTTTGGGCTGAAGGTTAATATTTGTACTACTTCTACCCAGTGGCGTAGCGTGGGGGGTGTAGGGGGGGCCGGCTGCACCGGGCGCAACATCTGGGGGGGGGGCGCGCTCGCACTCGCGAGTGCTAAAATCCACGGGTTAGGGGGCACAAATTACTTGCCTTGCCCCGGGTGCTGACAACCCACGCTACGCCACTGCTTCTACCTTTTTATACAAATATTAAAATAAAATTATACAAAATTTGCAAAACGAATGGCCAGGTTCCTGATAAACTGATCTAAGAAAAGGATTGCTTCTCTTTCTGGATGCTTACCGCAGGTGAAATTAATGACATTCTTCTTACTTTCCTAAAACTGGTTCTATGATTTTAAAGGCACGGAACGATGCAAAAGTACAGTCAAATATTTAATAAGTTGTGTCTGAATAGGACACCCAAACAGGTCCCATTCGGACCTACTATCCCGTGCATCAGAGTAGTTGATCAGTTACTTCCCCCCAGGAATGGCTTTTTCAGAAGAGGGGCCCTAGTTTCAGACTTCACTACTTGATGAGTCATACTTTCTTCATGGGGAATTGATGACATTCGTATCACCTTCCTTGGTGGCATTTGCTCATGTACCTCCATTGAAGCATCACTTTTGGCACACTTTCTGAATGAGTCATTCAAAATTGACTACTTTCATAAAAAGATAAAGAAATAATGCATAATACAACTTATTAAAAAATACATCTGCATGACTAAAAACTCTGTCATTCTTCCCCTATTGACGGTTTTGAAGAAAGGTGCAACAATAGAATTGCAGATGTATTTAGAGCAACAGTATGTGCTAGTTCAGTGGCAATTTAAGAGCAAATAAATGATATAGGAGCAGTCTTTCAGGATATGCATATCGCTATCCCCCAAAAAACAGATAAAGATGGCGCAGCTCTTGTGCGAAATGACCCCATTTTGTCTTATTCCTCACATTTTTGCTTGTCTGATATTGCTGGCTTTAGAACGCTGTGAGCTTACCCACTGCTACACCACAGTAAATAAAGTGCACGTGCTTCCAATCTAAAACTTTGTGCTGTTCCTTGGAACTCCTTGTTTGGCCTCTGCAACTTCCCTATAAGTCCACTATAAATGGTGTATGAAATGCATCTATGGCATGGAAGTTAAATGTAGGGATGTGCAAAATTCGCATAATATGCTTTTGCATTATTAGCCAACGTTTTGACAAAGTATGCAACATTACATGTCATTACAAGAAATGTAAATTTGCCATGTCGCCCTATATTTTATTTTTAGCACAAATTTCGTAGTCATGTCAGTTTTTGTACCGAAGAAGTTTGTCGTGTTAAAAAATGTGTTAAAAAAACCCAAAAGCACCACAAACAACAGCCACTCACATTTTGCTGCTCTCAGCTAAACTCTTGCTTATTTTGTATCCTCACTCTTCCTCTGGAAGAATGCACACATGCTCGACTAGAGCCCACCCCCTTGAGGGTGCCTGTGGGAGTCATACAGAAATGAGCGTTTCACTGCATTCAAAGAAGAGGGCATGTCTGAAACATGCAGCATTTAATCTATGAAAGAAACCAGTTTTCCAGCTTGAGTAGTTGGATTTTTAAATTGCAAAGACGACCCTTAACACGGAAAGCAGTGAGCAGATACCCAGCTGCAGTGCCAAGAACCTGCGAACACAAACTGGACCACCACTCCGCCACTTTGATGATCTACATCAAAGATGTTCTGCAAGGATCATCAATCAATCAATCAATCAAATAAATTCATAGAGCGCGCTACTCACCCGTGAGGGTCTCAAGGCACTGGGGGGGGAGGGGGAATCAAAGGGGGGGGCAGGGAGGGTCACTGTTCGGACAACCATGTCTTGGGGTTCTTTCTGAAGAGCAGGAGGTCTTTGGTTTTGCGAAGGTTGGTGGGGAGGGAGTTCCAGGTTTTGGGGGCGAGGTAGGAGAAGGACCTGCCTCCTGTGGTGGTGCGTTGGATGCTGGTGACTGTGGCTAGGGCGAGGTCGGCTGATCGGAGGTTGCGTGTGGGAGTGTGGAAGTTCACTCTTTCGTTGAGGTAGGTTGGGCCTGTGTCGTGGAGGGATTTGTGTGCATGGATGAGGATCTTGAATGTGATTCTCTTGTCTATGGGGAGCCAGTGAAGGGATGTGAGGTGTGGTGAGATTCGTTTGCGGCGGGGGAGGCCAAGGACGAGGTGTGCGGCTGTGTTCTGGATTCTCTGGAGTTTGCGTTTGAGTTTGAGTGTGGTGCCGGCGTAGAGGCGTTACCGTAGTCAAGTCTGCTGCTGATGAGTGCGTGGGTGACTGTCTTCCTGGTCTCTGGGGGAATCCATTTGAAGGATTTGTTTTAGAGTGCAGAGTGTGTGGAAGCAGGAGGAGGTTAAACCATCGATTTGCTGTGTCATGGAGAGGGAGGGGTCCAGGATGATGCTGAGGTTGCGTGCGTGGTTTGCAGGGGTGGGTGCGGTGTCTAGGGCGGTGGGCCATCAGGAGTCGTCCCATGTGGTTTTGTTGGGGCCGAAGGTGATGATCTCGGTTTTGTTGGAGTTGAGCTTGAGGTGGTTAGTGGTCATCCAGTTGGCGGTGTCGAGGAGAGCAGCGTGTAGGTTGGTTTTGGCGGTGGTGGGGTTGCGGGTGAGGATGAGTTGGACGTCATCTGCGTAGGAGAGGATAGTTATTCCGTGTGCTCGGAGGATGTTGGCTAGGGGGATCATGTAGATGTTGAAGAGTGTGGGGCTGAGGAAGGACCCTTAGGGGACTCCACAGGTTATCTTGGTTGTGTTGGAGTGGAAGGGTGGAAGGCGGACTCTCTGGGTCCGGTCGGAGAGGAAGGAGGTGAGCCAGTCTAAGGTTTTGTGGCGAATTCCTATGTTGTGGAGGCATGTGCGGAGTGTGTGGTGGCAGACGGTGTCAAAGGCTGCGGAGAGGTCTAGGAGGATGAGTGCGACGGTCTCACCTTTGACGACTTTGGTCCTGATGTCGTCAGTGCATGCGATGAGGGCGGTTTCCGTGCTGTGGTTCTTGTGGAACACGGATTGTGAGGGGTCAAGAGTGTTGTTTTCTTCGAGGAAGTGGGATAGGCGGGCGTTGACTAGTTTCTCTGCAACATTGGCAGGCAAAGGAAGGAGGGAGATGGGGCAGTAGTTGTAGAGGATCTCCGGGTCTGCTTGTTTTTTTTTTAGGAGAGCGATGACTTCCACGTGCTTCCACGGGTCAGGGTAGGTGGCAGAGTCGAAAGAGTGGTTGATTATGTTGCGGAGTATGGGGGCGATGGTTGGACTGGCTTTATTGTAGTTGCGATGTGGGCAGGGGTCGGAGGGGGATCCGAAGTGGATGGAGTTCATGTTTTTTTCGGTTTCTTCGTGTGTGGTGGGGGTCCAGGTGGAGAGTGTGGTGGGGGGGTCAAGAGTGGGGGTTGGGTAGGGTGAGTGAGGGGTGTGTGTGGTGGGTGTGTGTGGTATGAAGCTGTTGTGGATGTCAAGGATTTTGTGGAGGAAGTGGTTGGAAAGGGCGTCACATAGGGGCTTTGTGTGTGAGGGGTCTATGTTGCTGGCTATGGGTTTGGCAAGTTCATTAATGATGGTGAAGAGCTCTTTGCTGTTTTGAGAGTTTTGTCAAGGCGTGTCTTGTAGTGATCTCTTTTGGCGGTGCGTATGAGTTGGTGATGGGTGCAAATGGTGGTTTTGAGGGTGGAGAAGTTGGTTGTAGGGGGTTCTAGTCGCCATATTTTCTCAGCTTGGCGGCATTTGTGCTTGGAGTTCAGTGGTGAACCATGGGGCGTTCTTGATGTTGCGGGTGGCGTTGTGTTTTCTGAGGGGGGCTAGTGTGTCTGCGCAGGTGGTGATCCATTTGGAGAGGTTGTGTGCTCCTGTGTTGGGGTCGTTGGTGTGGGGGGGGGGGTTGTGGGCCAGTTGGGAGTTTAGTCGTTCTGTGGGGATCTTGTCCCACATGCGGTAGGGGGTGGTGTGTTGATGGTGGTGTGTGGGGGTTTGGTGAAAGAGAAGTGGACGCAGTGCTGGTCAGTCCAGAGGAGTTTGGTGGTGTGGGTGTAGGCTATGTGTTGGCTTGAGGTGAAAATTGTGTCGAGCGTGTGCCCTGCTGAATGGGTGGGTGCAGTGACCAGTTGTTTCAGTCCGAGGTTGGTGAGGTTGTCTATGAGGGAGGTAAAGTTGTGGTCTTGTAGGTTTTCCAAGTGAAAGTTGAAATCACTGAGGAGGATGTAGTCTGTGGAGGTGAGGGCGTGCAAGCTGATGGTGTTGGCGATGGTGTCGCAGAAGGCGGGGCGTGGTCCTGGTGGTCTGTAGATTAATGTACCTCTGAGGGTGGAGTTGTTGTTGATGTGGATCAGGAAGTGCATGTGTTCTGTGTTGCTGATAGTGTCTTGGGAGCTGGTGGTGACTTTGATGGTGTCCCTGTGTAGGATGCAATGCCACCACCTGGCCGGTCTTTGCGTTGGAGTTTGTATCCCTTGGGGGTGGCGATGGCTATGTCGGGTTCCGTGGAGGGGTTGGTCCAGGTTTCCGTGAGGAAGGCGATGTCAGGTGAGTGTGATGTGATGAGGTCCCAGAGTTCTATGGCATGTTTGTGAAGGGAGCGGGTGTTGAGGAGCAGGCAGTTGAGGTGGTTGTGGTGGGTGGTGTTGGTGTGGTGCATTGAGGGTGTTGTTGCGGGGTGTGTTCTGGTTGTGGGCTGGTGTGCGGCAGGGTTGGTTGGTGGGGGTGGGGGCAGAGCGGGTGAGTATTGCGTTGGGGGTGTTGTGTTTGTTGAAGGTGGGTTGCTATGGTTGGTGAGGGATGAGGAGCAGGAGAAATGACAGGTGTGGCAGGTGAAGGGGCCATGAGTGTGTGTGGGGCTAGAAGGGGTGCACGTGGGGAGGGGGCCTGGGTTGAGAGAGTGGAGGGTGAGGGGGGAGTAGGTGTGTCTGAGAGGGCCAGGGGGACTGGCGCTGGGCGCGGTCTTGGCGCAGACGGGCTTGCCTTTGGTGCGCCTTCGGCACGCCAGTGGCGCGGCTGTGCCGCGGTTGCCATAAAAGGAGGGGAGGGTGGGAGTGGCAGCTGGGAGGAGGGAGGGCTTGTTGAATGGGAAGGCTGGGGGTGGTGGGGCCGCAGGGGACGGCAGCGGTGGGAAAATGGAAAGGAAAAGACGGTGAGGAGAAGGGGGGAGGCGGGAGGGGCCACAGGGGAAGCAGCAGCGGGTAAAGGAGACAAGAAAAATATGGAGAGGAGGTGGCGCGGATGGCAGAGGGGAGAGCGGCCTGCCTGCATGCAATTGTGTCTCATCAACATGGATTTAAGTGTTGTTCATTTCTTCAAGGTGTGAATTGAGCCTTATTTTCTCTGGAAACTGAACTAATGTGCACTGGTGCTGTTCTGCTGTTTAAAAACACAGACAAAGAGTGTCAAGAAAATCTGTTTACATCTCACAGGAGATTAACCTCAGTGCTGTTGCAATCCAGGGGGTACCACTCCTGGGTGCACTCACAACAGACTAAACAAGACCTCGGGTAAGTGGTCATCCCCTCGGGATGAAATAGTTTGCGAGGCTACTTAAGGTGCTCCTGAGAGAATTAGATTTAGATATGTATTCCTTAAATTAGCCAAAAGAAAAAATGATGTGGGGGCTTTAGTTGCAACAGAAAAATAGCAGGAATGTTACCAATTGCACATCAGACTGAAGTCTTTTGTGCTCATATTGGATATTTTTAAATATTTCAATACAAAAGTTCTAACTTGATTTAAATTTCTAATGGCAACAGACCCGGTTCCCTACATTTGCAGAACTGGGCAAAGTTGCTGTTCTGACTCCGTATTTTAGAGCAAATGCCCCACAGTGGGTTTAGAAGGTATTGTTGGGTAGTATATGTGTACAGAGTGCATTGTGAGTCAATGCTTTTGTTTCTTCGTTCTTGTAGTACATATTTTTGTGACATATGAGCCACAGCTATCAGAAAGAAGTGGCCTCTTACATGGTACGAAGAAGAGGAATCAAAGAAGCATGATTGCAAAATTGAAGTTTAATAAGGGTATAAGCAAAAGAGGAACGGGGTGTCCCAATTGTGAAATAAATAATTTGCCAAAAATTATAAGTCCATAGGCAAAACGATTTTAGACAAAAAGCGATTCCTTCATTTTGATTCAGCAAGTAGCTATTAATGAGGCTGTTTTATGTGAGCTTTACGTAACACTTGTTGGCCACTTTTGTGAAATCCTATGGAAAACATTTTCTGACCCTATATTTTAATTAGAAATAACCATCTTTATAGCTTGAAAAAGTTTGAGCTGTATGTAAATCACTGTTTACATATTAAAATCAACTAAATAATTCTTTCAAAATTCTTTTCTCTGAGTCTTCCCAGAAAGGTATGAGAGAACAGTGGGCACTGTTCCCTGCTGAGTGTTTTGAGTGTGTGTAGTACCGGCGGCGCAAAGGTAAAAGAGTCTGTCCTCCAGACATCGGTTACATGAAGATGAAGTTTATTCTTCTCGAACAGATAAAGGAAAGAACTACCGCAGTCACCTGATGAGAGGTTCAGAATCACTGCCTCGCACCAGGAAAACAAAAGAAAACATTCCAACAGAAATGGAATGGGATTGCATCAAGAAGAAAAAATCGTCCTGATGCAATCACATTCCATATTGCATTAAAGACATACACTACATCATCTCCCTTTCCTTAACAAAATTAACTAAGATCATAGTCTAACAATTTCACAGGCAGTTTGGAAACCCTTTTTGTGGTAACAGAACCCTGCAAAGGATGACAAGAATAGTTGTCAACATTTACATCATTGTTATTAGAAATGTTCTCTGGTGCTCCAGATGATCCAGGACCAGGTACAACAGGAAACTCATTTGAGATGGGAACAGTACACTGTTCTCTACTTCTTTGCTTCACTGTTTCGAAAATTATGGAATCATCCTTAGGAATAACACAAGTTTTATTGTAGATCTCCTTTTGTGCATCAGAAATGTGTACCAACCTACTCTCATTCCACCAACCCTTACCACTCAGCAGAACAGCACTATTGGAGACCCGCTCAATCCCAAAAGGAGAGGAAAACTGAGACATCCCTTTGCAAACCTTGTAGGGTTTTTTGATGAGCACCCATTGTCCCATAACAAAATGCTTCACATGTACATGTTTATGAGAATCGAAATATTGTTTCTGTTGAGCCTGTTTTATCTGCACCCTTTCTAAACAGACAGTTTGGGAGGATTAGAACATTTATGTGCACGCTCTAACCAATTGGGAAAAACCTTAGAAACACATTTCCTCCCCCTCAATAACTCAAACAGAGACACACCCATAGTAGAATGGGGAGTAGAGTGATAGGCATTGACTTTGCTTCTCAAAAAACTCAACACATCTGTGCCAGGAGAAAGAGCAGTTTGAATGCCCTCTGAGAAAGCGGTTTACTGTCTCAACTAAGCCATTCGCTGAAGGACTATACAAGGCTACTTTCAGATGTCTAATATCATGTTTAGTGAGAAAAGATCTCATTTCACTCGAAACAAAATGCCATTACCATTATCCTTTACCATTTCTTTCGGGACCCCTTCAATAGAAAAAACACTTTCAAGAAATTGAATAACGGATTTAGTATTTGGTGACTCTATGAAAGAATAGTAAACCCACTTCAAAAAGTAGTCACAAGGACAATTGAGAACTTATTAATATAAGCAAGCAGGCTGAAAGGACCCATGAAGTCCAGAGCAACTTTCTTCCATGGTTGATCAGGGAATGGTACAGGAAAAAGGGGCTTCCCAACAGTTTTCTAGTGTTTATCAGAAACAATGCACTGTGGGCACAAATCTATGAAAGAAGAAACTTGGCTGTTGAAACCAGGCCACCAATAAAGGTCTCTTATTTTCCTGCATGTAGCAGTTACCTCTAAGTGACCCTCATGCGCCAAAACAATCAATTTGTTTCTTAAGCCAGTAGGTGGAATAAAGCATCCCCCTCTAATGCAGATGCCATTTTCACTTGACAGCTCTGCTGAAATCTGGGCAAAAAGTTTCAAAACAGATTCAACACTACAAATAGGTGGCCAACCTTTTTGCTTGAATGCCATAACTTTCAATAACATGTCATCATGAGACATGGCTTCTAGCCATTCTTTTTTCAGAAATAGCACCATAGAGCTCTAACACTACATCAATGGTAGCAACAACATATTCATTCTCTTCATCAATATCAGTAACATCTGGTAGCGACAATCGTGAAAGACAATCTGCGCTGAAGTTCCTCCCACCTTGTATCTAATTAATTGGAAAAATTATACTCATGCAGTTTAGACAGTAAGTGTACCAGGTGAGCAGACGCTTTGCCTAAACCATCCCCTTGAAGTAAATAGACTAGGGATTTATGATCTGTATATAATTCAAACAAATTACCCCATAAATAGGTCTTGAATTTCTGAACTGCCCAGATACAAGCTAGCACCTCTCTTTCTATTGTGCTGTAAATTTTCTCAGAATCAGTGAGACTCCTGGATGCAAAAGCAGTATTGGCTTGCTTGCTGTTAATGAACTGACTAAATACAGCTCCCATACCTTTCAAGCTAGAATCCACAATGATGAAACACTTCTGCCCATGAACAAAAGGACTCAAGTCAGGAGCCTTTAGCAATAGATTCTTGACGGAAGTGAAAGCCTCACCAACATCAGTGGATCATGTGAACTTGGCACCCTTTTTTAAGTAAATTTCTCATGGGTTGAGATAAGTCGAAAACAGGGCACTCATGAGTCAAAATAAAATACGTTAGAGGTGTTTAGAGTCCATATTGTATTAGTAAAGAATTTTGTTGTAAGACCAGGAATCATGAAAACAGGAACCTTCAATTTCTTCTTGAAAGATAAGTTACATCACAGTTATAGGAAACACTCCTTAAGGTCAGCACATCTGTGACCATAACAGCCGATAAGTAGTCATGTAGCAACAAACGCCAACGCGTGTTTCATCTTATGAGAGATAAATCTCAAAGACTTTATCAGGGCTGGAATAAACAAAGATAATGTCTAAAACATGTGGTATGGTAACCTCTGATTCATTAGATGCAATGAGTGACAACACCAAGTCACTCCCACTGTGATGTTTGTGTGATTAAAAAGAATGCAATATGTGACATGTGTGATATACACAGAAAGGAATTTTCCCTCCCCCCGTACAGGTATTATCAAGAGAAAATCATAAAACATGTGAAAGAAAAGGAGGTCAATTTTTGTGAAAATGCAATACATCGAGAAAAACGCTAGCGACACCAAAATTAATTACAAAGGCTAATACAACCTAAAGGTTATCGTGTCATAGTTGGTGCACGTCCTCCATTATAAATTGAAAGAGAGGTGAAAACACTCAAACGATCAAAATGTCATGGGTCGGTACGAAGATAAATATCTAAGGTCACAAAGGTGGCCATAAAAATCATAATTCAATCTAAACCTGTGTGTCGCAATCACCGAAATGAGCTGAACATACCTGAGCTACAGTCAAGATATCTATCAATATTGTACTCCTGAGCAATCCCAGGGATCTGAAACTACAACAAATAACCCAACGTGAATATTGGACATAATCCTGGGAACATGACGGTAATGCTGCAAACCGATAAACAATAAGAAAAACGGCCATAAGACCTATGACTAACCTTGTGGTATCTGTGATAGAGAGAAATAGCAGGTAGTTGAACAACCTATAATACCGAGTATCCTAAAGTAAAACGAATACAAAATGCCCGTCAGTGAGTTGTCGAAATCTAATATGTCCGCTGAGTATTACCGTGCTTTAAAACCTTATTTTAAAAGGTCGAACATTATATCCTAATAAAAAGAACCGCTTACCTATTCTATATGAAGTAGAAAAGAACGGGAAACCGCGTTCAAGTAATTGCGCGGCGTTCCGTAGTGTCCGGACAATATATAATCAACCCATTCCTTGTCGGGTGCACTATTTAAAACGTCTCTACTGTGCGTTCTTGACACAAAATAAAGATAGGACTCATGCTAATCCATGGCCGCCATCTTGGAGTGGTGAAACCACATAATCTAGGTAAGCGAGAGTGGCGGTCAATGATGCGAGAACCAAAAAACATGTGTAATCGTAAAATCGAAGAAAGAGTCATTCATCTACTGTTTGTGGAGCAAAAACTTCTTGTAGAGGCTCTGCGATAATGTCTATACACTAGTAAAGGGATAGAAGGTGTCATTAAATGTTCTTCAGCCATCGTGAAAACTGACTTTGTATCCATGATGTGAGTACTTAAGCAATATCAAACTGACTACAACAATTAGGTCAAAAAACAATAGAGAAGTATGAATAAGTTAATGCCAAGGTTGAAAATGTATATAAGCTATAAGGGGACTTAAAATAAAGGTGAGGTGCCACAACTATGACACAAACAGAAAGGACCTGCCGACAGACAGAACCAAGAGACAAATAATCACTTCAATGCCTATAAAGTTGGTGTAGCAACCAGGTATGAACTACAGAGTACATACAAAAGCAAGAAAAAATGGATGGTGGACAAATACGGTATACATATTCAAGCATAGTCGGAAAAAACATAACGGCGAAATCTCCAATTTGTCTACTGTGAGATTCTGAGTATACAGAGCAAATGTTTAATCAAGTAGATAGCATATACAGTCACAGGTGTTATATCAGACAATCTGGAGAGATAACAAGATGTTGTGTTTAAATTGGAAATGTCATATTATTCCCCTAAATAATATTCCATCTCAAAGTTGGTATTAAGGCCCTCCTCTACCGCTCTGAGTTTAAGAATCCAGTAGCATTCTTTCCTCCTGAGTGCTAACTCTCTGTTACCTCCCCTGGGGTCCTTGCTGATGAGATCAAATCCAAAAAACTCAAAGCCAGAAGTATTGTTTTGTTTCGGACATTGTCTCATATGGCTCACTATAGGATATCTTTCATCATCCTGTCTTAGGGCCCTAAAATGTTCGCTTGCCCTTACTTTAAGTGGCCTAATGGTACTGCCTACATAATAGAGGCCACATTTGCATAAACGTAGTGATGCCTGATTTGGCCCATCGGCACATGCCACAATGGCCACATTTAAAAAATCCTTTGCTACGGCTATTCAGCCAATTGTCCTGAGTCCGTTTTGTGCGATAGCTGGGGCACACACTGCTTTTCAAAGATTTGCCCCTTCTGAAGGTCAAAACCGGTTTATCTGAGATCACCTTCTTGAGGTTAGGATCCGCAGTTAATAAGTGCCAATGTCTATTACTTCTCAGCAAAGGCCTAGGTTTCTGTCCAGGGGACTTTGGAGATTTTCAGAGTACAAAAATTGACTTTTTTAAGTTCATCAGACGTCTGAAACTGAAAAAGCATTTTACTAGGCACACTGACAACAGGGATTTTAGCATCCTCCCTGACAGTCACAACGTCTTTCAACCACTGTCCATTAGAGATATTCAGGCCAAATCAGGCATCACTACGTTTATGGGTTCGACTGGATCTCAGTTTAACATTAACCACAACATCACGTGTGACAAAGGTAGTGAGATCCTGTGACTCAACACTCAAAGTAATCTGATGGTAAGCAGCATGTAACTCAATAACAGAAAAATATTTCGACTCTCCTATATTGGCTAACTTTTCATGTATAAGGGGCAAAAGGTGACAATCAACAAGAATGTTATTGTTGAGAGACCTGAGATCTACGCACAAACTAAGTTCTCCTGATTTTTCCTAGCTAGAATAATGAGAGAAACCCATTCTGATGACTCAGTTGGAGTTATAATACCTTCTTGCTCCAAATTTCCAAGCAATGTTTTCAAATGTTCCCTAACACTGATGGGTACTGGCATGACCTTGTGAGAAATTGGCATTGGGTTTCAATTTGATTTTGTGCTGGAAACCCAAAACAGTACCAATCTCAGACTTGAAAACGTTTGGAAATTTGGAAAATATAGTAGGAAAAACATCACAATGCATTTCCACTGATGACACTGGTAGTTCACCCAACACTATCGGATCAACTTGCCCATTTTTTAGATGAATACCTAACCTGGCCAAGCATATCCAACCAACAATGTTTCTCCCTTTAACAGCTACGTATATTTAGTCCAGGTGCTCCTGCCAAGAATTTGTAAACAAGCATAAAAAAAAAACAATTCAATCTCTGTGTCGCCAAATGCCTTGGGGTTGATATCAGGACTTTCCAGTGTAAAAGTATTTGGCCAAAGAGAGTGAAAAGTACTGTCAGCTAAAATTGTGATGGAAGCACCTGAGTCAGCCATGATTGAAAGCGACCTACCATCAATCAGAGCTAGACACATAGGTCTCTTAATGTTAATATGAGACTGATCACTATCAATGGTAAGAATCACATTAGCGAATCTGTCCAAACAGTTTTGGACTTGTGAACTGTAGACATCTGTAGAGCCTTGAGAAGAGCCAAATTCAATATTGTGTATTCTAACATTCACGTTTGAAGGTAGTGACTTGCACACGGCTTGAAAATGTCCCACTTGTTTGCAACTCATACATTTCTTGCTTATCGCTGGTCATGAAACATGGTTACAGAGGTGTTGCGTGAGCCACATTTGTAACAAATAGTTTTCCTCTTTTACTTCACATTCCTTACAGTTGCAATAGTATAGTCACCATCTGTAATACAAGAAACAGGTGAGATACCCTACTGGTTATTAACCCCTTCGCTGCCAGGCCTTTTCCCCCTCAGGTGCCTGGCCTTTTTTTGGCTATTAGGGGCAGGGTGCACTTAGGCCCTCATAACCTTTTGTCTACATAATCTACCCACGGCAAATTTGTGTCCTTTTTTTCCAACATCAAAGGGATTCTAGAGGTACCTAGACTTTGTGGGTTCCCCTGAAGGTGACCAAGAAATTAGCCAAAATACAGTGAAAATTTAGTTTTCTTTGAAAAAAATGGAAAAAAGGACTGTAGTAGAAGGCTTGTGTGTTTTTTCCCCAAAAATGGCATCAACAAAGGTTTTGTGGTGCTAAAATCACCAGCTTCCCCGCTTTCAGGAACAGGCAGACTTGAATCAGAAAAAATAAGTTTTCAACACATTTGTGGCATTTTACTGGGACATACCCCATTTTTACAATTGTTTGTGCTTTCACTCTCCTTCCAGTCAGTGACAGAAATGGGTGTGAAACCAATGCTGGATACCAGAAACCTAAACATTTATGAAAAGTAGACAAAATTATGAACTCAGCAATGGGTAATTTGTGTAGATCCTACAAGGGTTTCCTACAGAAAATAACAACTGAAATGAAAAAATATTGAAATTGAGGTGAAAAAACCAGCCATTTTTCTTTACGTTTTACTCTGTAACTTTTTTCTGCGATGTCAGATTTTTTCAAGCAATACATAGTTACGTCTGCTGGACTCTTCTGGTTGAGAGCATATATAGGGCCTGTAGGTTTATCAAGAACCCTAGGTACCCAGAGCCAAGAAATGAGCTACTCCTTTCAGTGGGTTTTCATTCTATACTTGGTATACAGCAATTCATTTGCTGAAATATAAAGAGTGAAAAATAGGTATCAAGAAAACCTTTGTATTTCCAAAATGGGCACAAGATAAGGTGTTGAGGAACAGTGGTTATTTGCACATCTCTGAATTCCGGGGTGCCCATACTAGCATGTGAATTACAGGGCATTTCTCAAATAGATGTCTTTTTTTCACATTGTCTTATATTTGGAAGGAAAAAATGTAGAGAAAGGCAAGGGGCCATAAAACTTGTTTTGCTGTTCTATGTTCCCCCAAGTCTCCCGATAAAAATGATACTTCACTTGTGTGGGTAGACCTAGCGCCCGCGACAGGAAATGCCCCAAAACACAACGTGGACACATCCCATTTTTTGACAGAAAACAGAGCTGTTTTTTGCAAAGTGCCTACCTGTGGATTTTGGCCTCTTGCTCAGTCGGCACCTAGGGAAACCTACCAAACCTGTGCATTTTTGAAAACTAGAGACCTAGGGGTATCAAAGATGGGGTGACTTGTGGGGCTCTCACCAGGTTCTGTTACCCAGAACCCTTTGCAAACCTCAATATTTGGCTAAAAAAACACTTTTTCCTCACATTTCGGTGACAGAAAGTTCTGGAATCTGAGAGGAGCCACAATTTCCTTCGACACGGCGTTCCCCAAGTCTCCTGAAAAAAGTGGTACCTCACTTGTGTGGGTAGGCCTTGTGCTCGCAACAGGAAATGCCCCAAAACACTATCTGGACACATCAAAATGATCAAATACAAAACTACCTCTTTTTGCGGGTGGCACCTGCGTTTTTGGTCCTGGGCTCAGCAGCCATCTAGGGAAACCTACCATACCCAGACAATGCTGAAAACTAGACACCCGAGGGAGTCCAGGGAGGTGTGACTTGCGTTGATCTCCCAATGTTTTCTTACCCAGAATCCTCAGCAAACCTCAAATTTTGCTAAGAAATCATATTTTTCCTATCACCCAACGTTTCCCTCAGTTTCCTGGTAAAAATGATACCTCACTTGTGTAGGTGGGCCAAGTGCTTGTAACAGGGAAGAGACAAAAACATGTTGAAATTGAGGGGGTACCAAAGTGGGTCCAAAAGGGCAGTTTGAAAAAAACCGATTTTAGGCTGACAAGTGCAGCAGAATTTTTATCGGCATAGATGAGACAATGCTGGGTGGTAGGAATTTTGTGGATTCCTGCAGATTCCAGAAGGTTTTATCACAAACATATGGAGAAAATATGTGATTTCAAGCAAAGTTGAAGGTTTGCAGGGCATTGTGGGTAAGAAAATGGTGCGGGCTGCATGTGAAGCACACCATCTTGGACTCACCCAGATGTTTAGTTTTCAGGTGTGTCTAGGTCTTGTGGATTTTTCTACATGACAGTATCCCAAAGTCCAAAAAGTGCAGCCCTCACCATTCCAAGTGGGACGATTTTGAGAGTTAGCCAAGCTCTCATGGCCTAAATGTAAAACTAAAACCCCAAATAATCAAATGTCCACTTGCTTGCCGTGGGATAAGATGTTTTAGTATGTGGGGGGAGCTGAAAGACTGTTACACCCTTCAGTTGGGGTGGGGGCATAACCATGCCCATACTGGTTGATAGCCACCACCACACTATTTATTTATTTTTATTCCCTGGCATTTATTGGACTTTCTGCCTGCCAGGGTGAGGATCGGTTGTAATTGCCCCATCTGCCCACTGGTGGGCAGAACAACTTTGGCTCCAATTATTTGGGGTGGGGGTATGGCCATGCCCCCACCCTCTTATTTTGAAAAAAAAATCTTCCATGGTCTCTGGTGGGCTTTCTGCCCCCCTTGGCGGCAGATGGGCCTTCCAAAAAATAGGCTGATATGCCCCCAAGGGGGGCAGATATTGCCAACAGTAATGTACCCCCATGGGGAGCGACCCTTACCCAAGGGGCGTCCTCCCCAAACAAAACACACACAAACACACACCAGTCCCTGGTGCCTAAGTGGTTTAGGCCCCCGGGGGCAGATGGGCCTAATAGAAATAGGCCGATCTGCCCCCAAGGGGAGCACAAAGGGCCTAAAATAAATGTGCCCTCAAAGGGGAGCGACCCTTGCCTAAGGGGTCGCTCCCCTTGCGTGAATTTGGTGCAAAACAAATCCCTGGTGCCTAGTAGTTTCTGCCCCCCTTGGGGGCAGATACGCCTAATAAAAATAGGCTGACCTGCCCCCAAGGGGGACAGAAATGGCCTAAAATAAATGTTTCCCACAGGGGAATGCCCCTTGCCTAAGGGGTCGCTCCCTTTGCGTGAAATTGACACAAAAAATAAAACTCCCTGATGTCTAGTGGTTTCTGCCCCCCTTGGGGGCAGATTGGCCTAATAAAAATAGGCCAATCTGCCCCCAATGGCGGAAAAAATGGCCTAAAGATAATTTTGCCCCATGGAAGCAACCCTTGCCTAAGGGGTCACTCCCCACAAATAACATTTTTAAAAAATTCCCTAGTGCCTAGGGGTTTCTGCCCCCCCCGGGGCAGATTGGCCAAATTACCAAAGGCAGATTGGCCCCCAAGGGGGGCAGATATGGCCTAAAACACATTTGTCCCCCTCAGGGAAATGGCCCTTGCCTAAGGGGTCGCTCCCCTTATGTGAAACTGAAAAAAAAAAAATCCCTGGTGTCTAGAGGTTTCTACCCCCTTTGGGGCAGATTGGCCTAATAACAATAGGCCGATCTGCCCCAAAGGGGGGCAGAAACGGCCTGGAATTAATTTTGCCCCCAGTGGAGCGACCCTTGCCTAAAGGGTCGCTCCACACATACAAATAAAAACAAAAACAAACAAACAAACAAAAAATCCATGGTGTCTAGGGGCAGAAATAGCCTAGAAATAAATTGCCCCCCTGGGGAGCGGCCCTTGCCCAAGGGGCCGTTCCCCTTACTTCATAAACACAACTGAAAAAAAATCCCTGGTGTCTAGTGGCATTTCTGCTGCCCGATCGCATCACCTCTCTGGCCCCTCCACGTGATCGGAGGGGAAATGCCTTTGCATTTCTCCTTCGATCGATGCTGGAAGCTGAGCTTCCAGCGCAGAGGGGAAGGCCTCCGATGACGTCAGCGTGCGAGAGCACACTGATGTGATCAGATGCCACGGGGGTCAGGAGGTGGCAGGGTGGAAGGGAAAGCAATTCCCTTTCCATCCCTGCCCAGGGGAGGGGGGTGCTTGGTTATCTGGGTGAGCGCTAACGCTCCCCCCGGGGGCCCATAGCATGACAAGCTGGTCTTGTCCTCGGCACCGGGCAACCGTTGCCGAGGGCGAGACCAGCTCGTCCTGGGCACCCTAGGGGTTAAGAGCTTGCGTGAAAACAATGGATCTCTCAAAACTTTTGGCAATGTCCATGACTTCAGAAAGAGAAGGATTCCTGCAGGTAAGCGACCTTTCTTGCATTTTTTCAGAAAAGCAGTTGAAGACAAACTGGCCTCTGATATATGTGTCAATGGAATTCTCAAACTCGCAAGGTGCCGCTAAAATGCACAATGCTGCAATATATTCCTCTACGAACTCATCACTAGATTGTTTGCGCTTGAAAAAACTGTCTCTCCAACAGCACACTAGATTCTTCAGCAAATTGTTTCTTTAACCTCTAAATGGCCTCAGTATAGACATTCCAGACACAGTCCCCCCTGGGAGTAGGTACTTGGGGAAGATTGTCAAAAACATTTTGACCTTCCACTCCTAAATGATTAAATAGTAATGCAAACTTCCTGGGTGGATCGTATGAAAGCCCATCTATGGCTGCCAAATAGTTCTCAAATGTACGCATCCAACGTTTCCATTGTAACTCAGGTTTGCTTGGTCTTGACAAAAAAGGAGGAGGATTGATAACATTTTGCGATGTTTCCATGAAGATGACTGCAGTAGTAGACAGTAGTAGCAAGTTGTACAACTAAAAGACGAAAAAAAATTAAAATGCAGGCTTCAAAAGTGTTTCTTTTTCTAAACAATTGAGCAATGTGAATCAAATGAGAGGCTCGAAAGCAAGTCCTAATAACAAGCGAACAATGTTGATCAGGCTCACCTTTAAATGTGAAGAGAAATGAAGGCAAAAACCTTAAACCTTAAAAGTCTGTTGGGATAGGAGAAAGTATCCCAACCTTCCAAGATGGCGGCTGGACGTCATATGACGTGAGTACGCTAGGTTTTGAAGCATGTGGGGCTTCCTGAACGAACTGTGGAGAGAGTGCTGAGGGCGTGGGGCCAAGCGCGCAAGAAAATGTCGGCACGAGCAGGAAGGTTAAGGTGAGTGCAAACAGCCGAAAAGACAGTCAGGGGAAATAAAAACACGCACCTGAGGTAATGAGCCCGGAAAAGATAAAAGTCTGATACGGCAATCAAAGCTTGTGGCTTTTTTTTTTTATAAACGTGACGCTACGGTCCAAACAGCCACGGTAGCGCCCCACTCCTGGTACCAAAATGTAATACCGGCGCAAAGGTAAAAAAGTCTGTCCTCCAGAAACCGGTTACATGAAGATGAAGTTTATTCTTATTGATAAGATAAAGGAAACGACAAAAGCCACGACTACAGCAGTCACCTGATGAGAGGTTCAGAATCACGGCCTTGCACCAGGAAAAACAAAGAAAACATTCCAACAGAAATGGAACAGGGTTGCACCAGGAAGAAAGAATCCTCCTGATGCAATCGCATTCCATATTGCATTAAAAATATGCACTACAGTGTGCTCATGACAGATGGAGAATGATTCCATTCTGTACCTGATATGTGCAACTTGGATGATTACATTCCCACTTTTAATCTAGTACCTTTTCTGTGTCAGAGAATGCTGCACTTCTAATTTATTAAATCATTACCCAAGAATTTTAATTTTACTAAAAATATATGTAGAATATACTTGCTTATAATGGCTTTCAGTCAGCACTCTTCACTTTTTGGTTTGTTACTGTGTAGTCCACGTTTTCCTTCCTCCCAATAAAGCATACAACATGGGGAAAGGGTCAGCCCACTTCAGCCATTGCCTAACTTTACTTTTGGTGACTGTATTCTGTATTTTCACATGGAGTACATAAACACCCAAAATGTTTCGCCATGTGCCTAGGGATCGCTATACCAATGAGTGCTTTTCGAGACAAAAAAATATTTGTAATTTTTGCTACTATTTTTATTTTAGATTGATGAGGGCTTGGCAGCATCTCAAAAGACAAAGTTTTGTGAAAACCCTAGTATAAGCTTCTAAATTCTCTGTGACATTTAAACAACACTCTGACATTTACTGGATGTCCCCAGGTCCATGACGTATTACAATTTTACAATCACAACCATAACATTTAATTATCAGCTGACACAATTAACATTTAACAGAGATTAACATGTATAACAGCTAAACATAATATGAATCTACCTAGCTGAGATAGGCTCACAGAACACAGATGTCTATCTGGAAAGATAGAGGGAATGCATATTTGAGAGGTCACATACAATGGAGCACAGCCAGTCTGGATCAAAATGAACAGTACAGATCATAAAATCAAAGAGATGTCCACCACTAGCTCTCCTTGCACACACATCAAAGCAAATTACAGGACCCACACTATACCAAGACAGCATAGTAGTATTCAACAATTAAGACTGGAGCGGGCAACAAAGTCCACGGGTCAATTTGTCTGAGGAAGCATAGAAAAGTAGTTATCAATTAGTTCAATTCAAAATACCATGTCATCTATTCACTCTCTAATAGTAGGGAATTTATTTCTCCCCCATTCACAGGCTACTTTCCTTTTCTACATTAATAGAGGGGTGGACATGAAATTATGTATGTAAGAAATTGGGTTATGGGTTTAGGGGGCTGAAACCCTACTCAAGCAGGAATCACAGTCCTTTTCAGGGTGAAGTCACAAGTAAGTCCTTAATTAACCTGTGCTCAACTCTTAGGTATGTTGGCACAGAGCAGTCAGGCTTAACTCAAAAGCAATGTTAAAAGTATTTGTGTAACACTTCAAATAGTTAAAGGAAACACAGGGTTAGAAAGATAGGGTAAATTCTAATAAAACAAGACCAAAACAACAAACATCCAATCAGTAGAAGTGGAGATCTGAAATTTTAAAGAGTTTGGTTAAAATAATGCTAAAAGCACAAAGCGCTAACTGTAGATACCTGGTCATGCTGGACTGGGACAAAGTCACAAGTTTAGGTCAACCATGATGGAGTGCAATCTGGCAACAGGAATTCAGTTAGGCCCACTGAACAAGAGCACCTTAAATACTGGTTGGAGAGCATTGTAAGTTCCCACGTCATAGATGTATTGTGCCGCCGAGGCAATGCATTGGTTCTCAGGAGCTATGAGGCTGTGATGTAAGGTCCCATGTCGTCATTGAGGATCCCGTCAGTGAGGGCCTGTGATGCAAAGTCCAGCACCGAGGATGCATCATGCAGCTGAGGCAAAGTGTAGGTTCTGAGGAGCTGCAGGGCTGGGATGCAATGTCCTGCATTGTCACTAAGGATCCCATTGGTGAAGACTTGTGATGTGAACTCTGCTGTCCAGGATGTGTTGCACAGCAGAGTAGATGCATCAGTTTCATGGAGCTGCAAGGCTGTGATGTGGAGTCTTGACACAGAAATATTTGCATTGGTTCTGTTGGAGCCACAGATGGGCTGACAAGGCACCTTCAGGCCCACTTCCAAGGGTCAAGGACTGAGGTGGCACCACTTGGCAGGGTAGAACTCACAGTTGCAGTGTCTAGGTGCTAGTTACAAGAGACTTTGCCTATGGAGTCACTCTGGTGAGCCTGCATACAGACTGTAGGTCCAATCCTTTTCAACCAGGCAGGAGGTCAGCAGGTCAGCACAGCAGGCAGTTCTTCATGACAGCAGGCAGTTCTTCATGGCAGCAGTCTATCAGAGTGGCAGTACTTCCCAGCAGCACAGCACTCCTTCTCTGTGGCAGAGTCTACTGCAGATCCAGAAGTGTTCGTGTTTCAGGTCTAATTGTTATACCTGATGTCTCATTTGAAGTGGGAGAAGCTTCTAGAGATTTCCTTTCGAAATGCACAGGATTCCTGCCTCCCCTGCCCTGGCTCCAGACTAACTACAGGGGATATGCAATCCTCTGTGTGCAGGCAGGTCACAGCATATTCTGGTGTAAATCAGCTGTGTCTAATTCTGCCCCCCCATCCTCCAGTGAGGGCCCATCCAGGCACATCTAACCTCTCTATTCTATTGTGTGTGGCTGCCTAAGAAGATTAGTCAAAGTCCAACTGCCAACTAAACCTAGTCATGTGACCATGATACAGGTTGCAGGCACTACATGGCTGAGGCAGGAAAATCTAACACACAAGCTACATTAATTTGCAGGGCATGGGAGGAGAAGAGAGATATATAGGACAGACATTTGTGCTCTACCAATATAGCAAAAACAAAATATAAAAACAAATGTGCCCTTGTATCAAAAAAGCAGTAGTTATCAGTGAAATCACCCAGTTGTGTTAAAAATTCTTCTTTCGCGGGTAGATTTATATATCCTGGTGTGTCATCGTTGAGACACATTGGGCATTTGTTAAAAAAAAAAAAAAGAAAAAGAGGATGAGAATGAGCTCACACACCTGCTGGGTGTCATGCTTCATCATCGCCCATCCAGAGCAAACCAAAGCATATTCTAATTGAGTGTCGACCGTCAAACTGAAGGGGAATTCAAGGGAGAATCAGGGAAAGGGAGGTATCTATTGAAAATCCCTATCACCTACCGGAAGTGCAATTCTACATTTTAATAAGGGTGGACGAGGGATGGTTAAAATACATTCTAGGACAACTGAGACAATTATTATGCTCCTCTCAAACTCAGGTTCACGTGTTTCAGCCTTTACTTGGTCCATCAAGGGATCCAGGGCTTTCTTCAGGACCAAATGCACCCTGTATAAACCTGTCTGTTTACCTGATCACAATATATTTACACACTCATTATGCATATACATATGATACCAGATCTCTAATTTCTGGTTGCTTCAATGAGGAAATTGTACCTTCTTAGAAGGAGGTACTTTGAAGGAAACATAAACATATATTTATTCACATTGACATAACCAAAAAATGACATAAGTGAAAATAACAAAAATCATAATTTTAAGACAACACACATTAACACTAATGTGTGGTTGCCAGGAGGTGGGACACTTTGGCTAACCTCGTGTGAAAATGTGTCTTTCCAGTGTGTGCACTGCACAGTGTAAAAATCTCATGCTTCTGTAGACCCAATATCTGAATCATACTAAACAACTGTGCAACGTGAATCACAACTCCCCCATCACATACATACTACTTGTTGGACCTGGCCCTTTTTGCAGGGTAATCCCCAAACATTTTGCCTCCTTCCTTCTATTTTTTCTGACCTGTTTTGTAGGCTTTAGGACTCTGGACACATTGCCACTGCTAACCAGTGCTAAAGTGCAAGTGCTCTAAATTGTGATTATTATTGATTATCCCTGATTGGCATATTTGATGTACTAGCAAGTCCCCAGGAAAGTGCACTAGAGGTGCCCAGAGCCTATAAATCAAATGTTACAAGTAGGGCTACAGCACTAATTGTGTCACCCACATGAGTAGCCCTCTAAACATGTCTCAGACCTCCCACTGCAGTGTTTGCAGTTGCAGTTTTGTATGGCCAGTTCTTTTTCACTACATGTAAGTCACCCCTAAGGTAAGCTCAAGGCATCCCCATGAGCAGTGTGTAGTGTATTGAAAAGGTACGACATGTACTATTGTGTTTTACATGCCTGATAGTGAAATACTGCTAAAAAAAGATTTTCACTATTGCAAGGCCTCTCTCTCCCACAGGATAACATGGGGGTTGCCTTGCAATGTCTTTTAAGTGCAGTTACCTATTGGGGGCAGATATAGATTTGGAGTTTTGGTTCACTGAACTCACAATTTAAAAATACATCTTTTGGTAAAGTTGGTTCTTAGAGTGTAAGTTTGACAATGCTGCTTTTAGAAAGTGGGTATTTTCTTGCTCAACTATTCTGTGCCTCTCCTTGGATGCTGAATCCATATCTAGGTGACACTGACAGTTGGGCTGTTTGTGAATTCACTCTAGACAGTTACACAAAAGGAGCTGAGGTGTGTCCTGCATATCCTGAATGGTCTTCCTAGGCTAGAGTAGGAGGGTGGAGCTGACTCCTGCACTTGAAAGGGCTGTGCCTGACCTCACACAATACAGTCTCCAACCCCCCAGAGTGTGGCTGGGGCAGGGCAAGGGAGAGGCAGGGTCTTGTGCACTAAAAAAACTTTCCTTTGAAGCTTGCCTACTACAAAGGCAGAAATTAGTATAAGTATTGTATTACTGACCCCACAACTTTAGAGCACTTTTGGATCAAGAGGAACCTCTGCCAAGGAGCAGAGCTATGACGATGAGGACTGCCCCTTTGCTGTGTGTGTTTTTCTTCGTTGGGCTGCAGAAGCTGCTTCTGCTTTAGGGAAGAAAAAGACTGGACTTTGCTGTATATTCTGCTTGTGAAGTTTCTCCAAGGGCTTGGACTGAGCTTGCCTCCTGTTAAGAAGTATTAGGCACATTAAATACTTCATATGCCAGCACATGGACTCTCTTGCTGAGACCCCTGACTTGCCAAGTGGTTCCACATCCAGTCCCTGGGCTCTTGAAAGGAAAAGCTGGTGAAACCTGAGCAAAAAATCCATGCACTGGACCCAAGCAGCAGAAGAACTGACCCAGTGCCTGCACTGTGGCTGAAAAATGTACACAGCACTGGTGAAATCAACTCATCAGCAGCTCAGTGAAGATTCATCATTGCTGTGAGTCGGATTTTCAACGCATTGTCCCTGGGTGTCAAATCTTCAACATCATCGCACGGACCCGAGGCTGCTCCTCCGAAAAGCAACACATCCCCTCCCCTGCGAGGAAGAAATCGTCACATTGCTTACCTGGCGGAGAAAGGAGTGAATCATGGCCTCACTTGTGAGAAAGGAATCAACGCATCAATTGCTTTTCTGATGCACCCTCACCTCTGTGGCTTTATTTTTGATGAATACTAGGTACTTTGTGCTAAAGCAACACATCACTTTTTTGGATTAACACTCTTTTAAATTTAAAAAGTAATATCTTTTCTTGTGTATGTTGGATGATTTTTGTCACTTTAGTCTTGTTTGATTTAGATAGATATTGGCTATTTTCCAAAACTGGTGTGGAGTCCTTTTGCTGTGTTTTCACTGTGTTACTATATGTGTTTGTGCAAAAACATTGAGATAAGCTTGACTGCTTGTGCCAAGCTACCAAGAGGGTGACCAGAGGTCATCTGAGCGGTGTCTCTCTGTTACCCTGACTAGAGTGAGGGTTCCTACTTGGACAGGGTGTAAACTGACTGCCAACTAGAGACCCCATTTCTAACACTACTACATCTCACCCTAACTTTAAGATATTCACACTTCATGGAGATGTGGAGAGTGCAGCCTTGTAGTCACACACCAAAACCAAATGTAGAGAACATAGGTGAAGTAGCACATTTGTCATGAAAACCACTGTGTGTCTCCACTTGGTGCAAGATTGAAAAAACTTACTTTGTCAAAGGTCACTCCTGTCAGATCACCTATTTAGCGTTACATTTTCCTCCAGACTCTGCCAGATTGGGTGTCAGCCGTGGTTATAAGGAGGGGCCCGCTTGTGCTGACTTCTAGTGTTGGACTGGGTGGCTGCCTTTGCCTGATGGGAAATGTAGCAATTGTGTTCCAGTCAGTGCATGTACATTTTAATGTTGACTGAATGGTGCAGGGACAGCTTCCGTACCGTACTCGTGTATCAAATAAATGTGGCATGGAAAGTATGCTTATACCAGCGCTAATCATTTTCTGTTAACAAAAATGATCTGAGCAGGGCTTGCTTGTGCTGAGGCTAGCATCAAGATTCAGATTGGGCATCTGCCTATGCCTTATGGGATAAGTAGTAGTCATTGCATGCCAGTCAGTGCGCGTGCAACCAGAGACTGATGAGGGGTATGTGATCACGTGTGACATAAACATGGAAGGAAAAAATGTCCTTACCTAATGCTAACCTATGTCTGATAAAGATAATGATCTCCCTTTATCTCCAGCTTTTATTCTCAGTGTGTATTTACACTTCCAGACATTGGGAGTATATATTAAATTAGTGTAACCACCTAACAAGAGGGCATTGCATCTGTATGACTATTTTGTTGTAACTGTGTAATGCAGGATTAGTTATAGGTATCCAGAGTATTATAATGGTCGCCACTCCTGTAAATGGTGGTGGAGATTATGTTCTATGGGTGGCACCATCTGTACATGCAGGTGTGATAAAAATCACCTGTTAGTGAGTCTTTTGCATACATAACCATGGCTCCTAATGAATTTTAGCAACACCTGTGTGGTAATATCTATACCTGAAATCACTCTACTACATCCTTCTTAGAATGAGTGTGTGTCAGTTGACACAGACTATCAAACAGTAGGGTCACCAGATAAATCAAAACACCAAATCATATGCCTATCAATCAGTGGGATGAAGAACCTGCAGGTGCTGGAGTTCACAATTACCAATAGTACAGCCCAAAAGTAGAGAGGAACCTAATCAAGCACAAGTTATATGGCTCAATGATATCCCTTGCTGAACTATAGTCTCATTTGTACCCAAGAGATATTGTAGTTGAAGACATATATATTGTTTTTCAAACAATACACTCAACACTGTTTTTTTCAAGCAGCACCTGACTTTTGTTGCTACCAGGACAGGGAATAATGGTCTCCAATATGACCCAAAAAAGATCCCTATCAGAATGTTGTTTTTCTAAATAGTGTTTGATCATGCAGGTGGCCTTTTTCTTGCATTAGATTGTATTGTGGTGTTAGCTGATTCTTTAGCGGATCTTCTGGGATGTCATCCCCATCTACCTTATGTTGCAGGGACACATTATCATATATAAAACATTCTCAGTCTTGCAATTAGTGTATTGTTTTAAGATCCAAGATCGATCTGTGCCAATATCTCCCTCCTTCAGATGTTAAGTGAAGGGGCAGGTCGAGCAGTTACCACAAGGATAATGTCCCACTACTGGGGGTAAGCCCCATGGAGTAACGGTGGCTTTGGTGATATTGGTGTCATGGAAGGTCTGAGTACATATTTACTTGTCCCTCAGGCTCGTTGTTAGACTTGACATCCTAGGCATGGTCTCCCCTAACTTTTTGCCTCTGTTTCCCAGGTTGTTGATGTGTACTGGACTCTGTTTTTGCTGTTTTTGTTACTCTGGGCAGTTTACCACTGCAATCCAGTGCTAAAGGGCAAGTGCTCCTATGTAAAATGTATGTGTAATTGGCTTTTCATGATTGGCATATTTGATTTACTAGTAAGTCCCTAGTACAGTGCACTAGAGTGGCCCAGGGCCTGTACATCAAACGCTACTAGTGGGCCTGCAGCACTGGTTATACCCCCCACATTAGTAGCTCTGTAAATATGGCTCAGACCTGCCACTGCAGTGTCTGTGTGTGCAGTTTTAAACTGTCAATTCAACTTGGCCTAAACCTTCACTTTTCTTACATGTAAGACACTCCTAAGGTAGGCCCTATGTAGCCCCATGGGCAGGGTACAGTGTATGTTTAAGGTAGGACATATACTAATGTGTTTTAGATGTCCTGACAGTGAAATACTGCCAAATTCGTTTTTCACGGTTGCAAGGCCTATCCCTCTCATAGGTTAACATGGGGGCTGCCTTTAAATATGATTAAAACTTAGAGTCCCTTTGGCAGCAGATAGCCATGTGGAGTTTGGGGTCTCTGAACTCAAAATTTAAAAATCCATCTTTTAGTAAAGTTGGTTTTGAGATTGTGTGTTTGAAAATGCCACTTTTAGAAAGTAGGCATTTTCTTGCTTAGACCATTCTGTGACTCTCCCTGTTTGTGGATTCCCTGTCTGGGTTAGTTTGACAATTGGCCAATTGCACCTCTCTCTAGACAGTGACACAAAGGGAGCTGGGGTGTAGCCTGCATATCCTGATGAGCCATCTGTGCTGGGAGGGAGAGGAGGAGTGGTCACTCACACCTGAAAGGGCTGTGCCTGCCCTCACACAATGCAGTCTCCAAACCCCTGGTGTGTGTCTGGGGCCTGACCTGGGCAAGGCAGGATCTCACAAACAATAGAGACTTTCCTCTAGAAAGGGATATAAGGGGTATAAGAAGAGCACCCAAACCCCTGAAAATTAGATCACGCCTGGAATCAAGAGGAACCTCTGCCAATGGGATGGGCTGAGGAGAAGTGCGGCCCTGCCTGTGACTGTGCTTTGTGGAGCTATCCTGCAGTTGCTGCTTCTGCCCGTGAAAGGGGACAAAGACTGGACTTTGTTGTGCATTCCTGCTTGTGAAGAATCCCCAAGGGCTTGACCTGAGTTTGCCTCCTGTTGTTGAAGTCTCAGGGCCATCAAAGACTTCCCCCTGCCGGCACCTGGACTCTCTGCTGAGAATCCTGCCCTGCAAAGTGGTGCCCTATCCATTTCCTGGGCCCTTGAAAGGTGAAGCTGGCAGACAAAGACTGAAAATCCACGCACAGACTGCCGTGCGGGGAAATTTTCGACGCACCTTCTGTGACACGGCTGAGAAACGATGCACTGCCAGCTTCGTGGCTAAAATCAATGCTCCACCTGCATCACGGCTGGAAGATCGACGCAAAGCGGCTAGAGAAATGACGTGCAACACCTGCTAATGGAGGCTGATAATGATGTGAACCCCACGCAGCACAGTTTTGTGATATCGTGCAACTAGATTTTCAGGAATGACGCACGGTTTTGCTTGCGAGTGAAAAATCAAAGCATCGCTGGCCTTTTCCGATGCACACTCACCCATGCAGTGTTATTTTGACGTAACCCAGGTACTTTTGTATGCTAACAATGTTCTCACTTTTCTAAAGGATTGAAGACTCTTTTGTTTTTTAAATTTATAACTTGACTTGTGTATGTTGGAGTTTTGTCGTGTTAGTCTTGTTTTGTTTCGATAAATATTATTGATTTTTCTAAACCTGTGTTGAGTCATTTTGTATTATTTTTACTGAGTTACTATGTGTGGTGGTACAAATTCTTTACACCTTGCTTCTGAAGTTAAACTTGCCTGCTCATGCCAAGCTACCAAGGGAGTGAGCAGGGGTTAACTGAGGGTGATTCTCCTTTACCCTCACTAGAGTGAGGGTCCTTGCTAGGACATGGGGTAACCTGACTGCAAACCAAAGACCCCATTTCTAACAGCTGTATTATGCTTAAAGTAGAACAACGTAAGGGGCCAGTCACTGCCTGTCTTTTTCAATACATCTCAGTGTTTGGAGATAATCCCTTTAACTTTGTTGGACACAGGCGTAAACCTGGTTACACACGTCAGTATATCCTGCTTTTTAGGATGTGTTTCTAGACAGTCCTCTCAATTGTTATTACAAGCTCATTTCTTGGCTTGTGAGAGCACCCTGGATTTGTCGAAGTAAGTTTTTTAAAATTCTTTCACACAGTGGTTTTCATGACATATGCACTATTTCACTGCACTTTCTCTACTTTTGGTTTAGTTGTGTTACTACAAGGCTCGCCCTCTCCACTCCTCCTTGAAGTGTGAATATCCCAAAGTTAGGGTGAGATGTAGTAGTATGTATGTGATGGAGGAGTTGTGATTCACATCTCACGGTTGATTAGCATGATTCAGATATTGGGTCTACACACGCATGAGCTTGATACAGTGTGCAGTGTACACACTGGAAAGACACAATATTTTCACATGAGGTTAGCCAAAGTGGCCCGCTTCATAGTTTCACTATGGGTATGTTGATCCTGGCAACCTCAGGTTTGTGTTAAGGTATGTTTTCTTTACAATGCGATTTTTGTTATTTTTTTTATTTTTTTTGGTAATGTCAATGTATATAAATGTATGTTTATGTTTTCTCCATAGCACCCCCTTCTAAAAAGGAACACTCGTCCGACTGCAGCCACCAGAAATTTGAGATGTGGCATTGTATGCCTGCATGCAATGAGTGTGTAAATGTATTTTGATTAGTGAAACAGACAGGTTTATATAGGATCTATTTGGTCCTGAAGAAAGCCCTTAATCCCTTGGTGGACCAAGTAGGGGGTTGAAACATGTTGACCTGAGTTAGACAGGAGCATCAAAATTGATTCTCATTTGTCATATTATGTATTTTAACTATCCTTCCTCTGAGCTTTAATAAAAAATAGATAGCACTTCCGGTAGGTGGTAGGGATTTTTATTGGATAGCTCTCTTTCCTTGATTCACCCTAAAATTCCCCTCATTCTGATGACGAGGAACACCTGCCATTAGAGTATGCTTTGGTGAGTGCTTGGTGGTCGATGATGAAGCATGACACCGAGGGAGAGGCAGGGTAAGGCCATTTTGAGCAAATGACCAGTGTGTCTCAACAGTGGTGTGATAGGATATATAAATCCACCTGTGACAAAGGAATTTCTCATACAACTACTTAGCTAATATATCAGGTTTATTTTTGTTACAAGGACACTTTTCTGTGTTCCTAAGGCAGGAAAATGTCAACTTTCTAAAGGTGGCATTTTCAAAATCGCAATCAAATATACACTACACTATAAATGAGGATTTTTAATTACAATTCGAAATTCACCAAAATGAATTATTTACCTGTTCCCATTTAGAAGTTACAGCGTTTTGAGTATGATAAGGCAACTTCAATGGTATCCTGTGAGAGAGGTAAACCTTGCAATAGTGAAAAAACAATTTAAGAGTTTTTTCACTATTGAGATACGCACAAAACTCATAATGACATGTCTTACTGTTTTAATACATTGCACCCTGCCATGTGGCCTATTTAGGGCCTACCCTAGGATTGACGTATATGTATTAAAAAGGCAGGTTTGAGCCTGGCAACAAAATGTTTATTTTGCCAGGCTGAAATGGGAGTTTAAAACTTCACCCACATGCAGCAATTTAAGACCTGAGACAGGTTTGCAAGGCTACTTAAGTAGGTGGCACAATCAGTGCTGAAGGCCCACTAGTAGCATTTAACTTTTATGCCCTGGGTACATATGTTATCACTTTACTAGGAACTTATACCTAAATTAATGATGTCAATTATGGACAATCCAATATTACAATTTTTTAGGGAGGAAGCTCACACCGTTTAGCACTGGTTAACAGTGGTAAAGTGCACAGAGTCCTAAGGCCAACAAAAACAAGATCTGTAAACTCTAGATGAGTAAGGCAATGGTTTGGACTGACAGCACCCTGACGCTGACAGGCCTAACAAAGTACATGCTGTGGCATGTGTATAGTACACCCTAAAAGTAGGGTGTATTTAGAGGGGACTTACATAAATATAAACACGGTTTACCCAGAACTACTAAGAATCTAAACAGAGGAGAATGGAGGGAACTCAAAGAATTGAGTGAAAATGATCAGATTATGATACGGCAGGCTGATAAGGGAGGTAACGTTGTTCTAATGAACAGAACTGACTATGTTCAGGAAATACGTTCACAATTAGGTGATACACACTGTTATGAAAAGATGGACTTGAATCCAATATTAAAATTGAGTGGTGTCATCAATGATAAATTAGAAACTTGGTATCAATCTGGCCTACTAAATAGGGACAAATATCTGTACCTGAAGGTAACGAGAGCTAGATATCCCTGTTTCTACACATTGCCCAAAACTCATAAGGATTTGCCCTTCCCCCCCAGGTAGACCTATTATTTCAGGCATTGGGGGCCCAACTGAAAAATTATCTGAATTTGTGGATGTATTTCTGAAACCTATAGTACAAAAATTACCATCATACATTAAGGATACAATGCATATTTTGAGTATTCTCAACGATGTGGAATGGGATGATAGTATGTTATTGGTTACCTTGGACGTAGTCTCTTTATACACATGTATCTAACACAATGTGGGTTTGGAAGCGACAGAATGGTTTTTGAATAAGCAACCCGTGAATAAATGGCAACATACAAAGATGTTATTGGAAATGATCTCTATGATTCTTGAGAATAACTTTTTCATCTTTGAGCTGGATTGGTTTAGACAAAAACAAGGGGTGCCCGTGGGCTCCAGATTCTCCCCCTCGTATGCAGGGCTCTTTATGGGCCGATATGAGGAGAGGTGGGCCTGGGGTCCAGGGGCTGCCCTTTGGCAGACATATATCCTCTATTGGGGACGTTATATTGACAATTGTATTATGTTATGGACAGGGGGTGCAAGTCTTTTATTGGACTTTGTTGAATATCTTAACTCAAATGATATGAATGTTAAGTTTACATGCAAGTATAGCATGACCAGTATAGAATTTCTGGATATAGAACTGTACATAGAAAATGGTCGCATTGAGAGTAAATTGTTTAGAAAATCCACTGCCTGTAACTCAATATTACATGCGGAAAGTGCACACCCTAAACATCAAATTGAGTCAATCCCTTACGGAGAGATGGTTAGAGCACGGAGGAACTGTAGTAATGATGGGGAATTTGAAAAGTGTATTGAAGAAATGGGCAATCGTTTTAGAAGTAGAGGTTACAATGATAATATTATTACTAAGGCACAAAATAGAATAAGAGGAAGAGAAGGTGAGATTAATTACAGACTTTACAGATAGCACAAGTATTTTTAAGAAATATACCACCAAACACTGGCATATTCTACTTAGAGATGAAATACTGACAGAATTTCTAACCAACAAACCCATTTTCACATTTCCAAGGGGGAGGTCATTGAAAGAGATTCTTAGTCCAAGTTTCCTTAGAACTGTCCCTAAGACTAATTGGCTGCAAACACAGAAAGTGGGATTTTATAAATGTGGAGGTTGTGGACTCTGTAGATGGGCTTGTCATAGGCGTAAGGAATTCTCTAATCTATTGGGTGAAATATTTCCCATCTGGTCAAACATGAATTGTAATACCCCCTATGTGGTATATGTTTTGGTCTGTAATTGTTAGAGATATTATGTCAGCAGTACAATCCGACCGTTAAAAGTTAGGATTGGAGAACTTGCTAAAGCCTTGGCTCAGCAGGATATTAGATATCCAGTGGTAGCGCATATGACTAATTGTGAATTTCAAAATACAAGAGTCGGCTTCACTTTCTTTGGTTGTGAACAGGTATTAAGAGTTCAGAGAGGTGGTAATAGGGAACTAACGTTACGCAGGAGATAAGCGATGTGGATAATGCGATTAAGGGCAGTAGAAGACGGTCTGAATACAGATAGGGAATTAGAATATTTTCTAGGAGACTAAATATACTACTCTACATTTGTTGGGTTACTTGATTAGGAATGGTATTATAAATTATCAAATTAGATTATTAAGTAAAAAAGCTCTGAGGGTACGTTATATGTGATGTTGTTACTGTAAGAATGGCTTAAAAACTAACCATAAATTGTAAGGTATTTTGCCAAACTATTGGAAGGTATGGAATGTATTTGTATTAATGTATAACTCTAATATTTTGCGATGGATAATTTGTTTGATGGTATGAGGGATGAGTTTGCAACAATCTTTTTTCTCTATTCTCACTTGTTTCCATGTAAATGAACATGGTTTTGCCTAGTGATGGATTCTTTACTAACTTAATCTCTTCTTATATTAACTCTTTTAACCACTGTAAATTGTCACAGATTAAATAAGTAGACAGAGATGAACGAGAATATTCATCTCATATTAAATGTGGGGTTGTATGAATACACTGATATCAACAAAGATCTACATTGGATATTCCCTTTATTGGGTCCTCTCAATAATCCTTACACTGATATGAAAGAGGTAAGGTTTATATAGTTTTTGTACTTAACGGAGGGAAGAACAGCCCACCGTCTCTCTGGTCGGAATAAAGTTCTTATGTAGGAGTAGTCCTACCTCTGTGTTTATTAAACACAAGGAAAGTGGTCCTTTCTTGATTTTGCCGATGGATGACCTTTTAATAGGGGTCTAAGAACACGCCGTAAATGGCGTCTGTGTACGGGACAAGTATCAACTACACGAGCTGCTGTTCGCGTGTTTCGGTGTCTTTGCTGTCGGAAAACAGGACACGCGAGTAGATAATTACGGGGAAGGTCTGCAGGCGGGCCAGGATCTCCTTGTTTTTCGGTCGGAGGATTGAGAAGAGGTGCGCGTAATAAAGTAGGCAATATAATTGTGGGGGTCTAATAATAAAGATAACATTAGGGGCCAGATGTAGCAAACTGTTTGCGAGTCGAAAATGGCGAAAATCGCCGTTTGCGAGTCGCAAATGTGTGTTTGCTATGCAGAAATGCATTTTGCAAGTCAGAACCGACTCGCAAAATGCATTTCCGACTCGCAAATAGGAAGGGGTGTTCCCTTCCTATTTGCGAGTTGCAGTGGTATGCAATTCCATTTGCGACCGCTTACGCGGTCGCAAATGGAGTCGCAGTTACCATCCACTTGAAGTGGATGGTAACCCACTCGCAAACTGGAAGAGGTCCCCATGGGACCCCTTCCCCTTTGTGAGTGGACACAAAAAGATTTTTTCAGGGCAGGCAGTGGTCCAAGGGACCACTGCCTGCCCTGAAAAAATCCGAAACTAAAGGTTTCGGTTTTTTTTTCTAAGTGCAGCTCGTTTTCCTTTAAGGAAAACGGGCTACACTTGGGGAAAAAAAAACTGCTTTATTTAAAAGCAGTCACGGACATGGAGGTCTGCTGTTCCCAGCAGGCCTCCATCCCCGTGAATGCCCAGAGTCTCTATGGGGTCGCAAATTGCGACCCACCTCATTAATATTAATGAGGTGGGTCTTTGCGACTCCATAGCGACTCGCAGAAGGTGTCTGAGACACCTCTCTGCATACCAATTTGCGAGTTGCAAATTGCGAGTCGGAAGGACTCTCAATTTGCAACTCGCAAATTGGTTTCTTCCTACATCTGGCCCTAGGTTATTTACTGACATGGTTTAGGAAGCATTTCTAAAAACAGATCGGGCAGGTGCTTGTGTTCCCTTAAAATCTTCTTGGTGTAGATTTGTAGCATTATTATGTATTTGGCAATGAGGGGAAAGTGAATGAAGACTTTTACACGTCCCTTCTTCACAGGATAATCTCATGTGATTTATGTACGGAACGAATGGAAAGACGATTCGTAGAATAATCCAGACAACAAGGGAGTTAACCATTTGAAATACATATAGTGTATACATTGTTGGAAAGTTGTAAGGTAGTTTTTCGTTTACTTTTGATTCTTGGGGTGACTATTTGATTATTTTTTTTTTCTTTGGGATACTTATCTGTCTATTTATTTAGTGACAAAGAATGGCTATATAACTTCAACTTTTCTTTCTTTGGTCCTTGCATTAAATATAACTACATAGGGCTTGCACACCATTTTTCTTCTTTACTTTTGTGACACCATGATTGGGTGTGCATGATAAGGCAAGTCACTCTTTGTGGGTTTGTTTAAATCAACACCTGAATGATTTGGGATTGATTTGGTTTTTGATACTCATCTACTATACTGAATCTCTCTTGGATATTTGTTTTCACGTTGGTACTAGTATTCTACTCATCCATCTACGAACTCATTGTAACTAAACGGAGCTAATGTAATGTGTTTATGATAACTCTTGGGTTCCAGAAATCATATTATGAGGAGCAACTATATCCCAGCCCTGAGGAAGTCAAGTGACGAAACACGTGTTGGCTGAGAGGTCGTTGCAAGGAAATTTGACATTTTTGTTTTACTGTGGATTTCAACTCGAGTTAGAGGTGATGATAAGGATCACAGGAACATTTGTGTTTGAATTAAATTGACTTTGGAAACCAATACAACAACTTTAGTGTATTCAGTTCACCAGGAATCATATGGACTGTTGGAATTTGGACTTGTGAAATGTATTAATAACTGAAAATTTAATTGAATAGTTCAAATAATAGGAATTTAAGACTCAAGACATTTCTAGGATGTGTGTATTAAAGAATTACTGATCTAAGTGAGCGGTTTCTCTGGCCTATTTGAAGGGTTACATATATGTGAAGAAATTAGGTTTCTTACTTTGGAGAATTTACTTTAGGTCAACAGGTGCCACAATTCTCACATACACCCTAAAAGTACAAGCGTGGGCGACCAAGAAATACTCATGTCTGCTATTTCTGAAAATCTATTAAATATCCCACACTAATAACTGTAAATTCTGGGGCAACTACATGTCAATTGATTTGATTCAAAACTTTAAAGTGTATCTAGCTAAACTGACCATTGGGAGCCCAAAGCCCCGCCTGGATACAACAAAACAGCTACTCTTTATCAGGAATAGCACAGCCCAGTTCTGTCTCCCAATGCACCCTTGTCCTAGGCTTGATGTGAGGGTAACAGCTAGAGTTAAGGTCTTACAGGTCTTGAGCTTATCTGGAAATGACAGGTATTTAGCTTTATGTAGTACCTGGAGTTCATAATATGTCTTCCCTAGACCAACCGTAACTCTCTGCAACTTGTTTCCTCCCAATGAACAGCCCATCTCAAGATGTGTCACCAAGTGTGTTTAATCATCAACTCTACAGTCTGCAAAGGAGTGCCTTGCTTCTGGTGAGCTGATGCAGCAGATGATGAACCTGATATTGTTTGAGTGTACATTATCTGGCACTTTAATCATTTATGAAAATAAACCATGCCATTTGTGTGGAAGCAGGGGAATTTATCTCTGTGTGGTGATCAGTGGCCTCAGAGGATTTGGATCCATCATCTCACCTTCCTTTAATAAGTGTGCCATGTAAGGAGAGGGGTGCATCCAGTAGGAGACAAATTGTGTCTGAGTACACATATAGTGATGTTCAAAGTCAGGGGTCGCAAGCCCCACTTTCACACATGGTAATGTTAAAAGTTCCAATTGAGCTTTAGGTTGCTTGCCATGCCATGCTGTGGTAATCATTCCAGAATTAACATTTTTAAAAACATGTCTAGTCAGAGAAACCAGGATAATATAAAAGTGGTAAAGCATTTTGACATTTTGGGCAGTACGATCATCTTCGTCAGAACAAACCTACTCATAAGTGAGAGAGAGAGGAAAGTCAATGTTTTTGATAAGATCATTGCTTTTAACAATTGCATCACTGCAATCTTTGTATATTACCACCTTGTTATTCGGCCTGATCTCAAGATATTTAAGTGAGTTCTGACACTAGGGGAGGAGGACGTCAGGCATACCAGGGTGCATTACGTGGTCAAATAGTCAAATAGTGCATTTGTCCCAATTAATGTTTATCCAAGATAGAGCATTGAATAGGGGAAATTCTGTAATGACTGTGTTCAGATTTTGGTAGCATTAAATAGATAAAGGGTAATATCATCAGCATATAGTGATATTACAATGTTACAGAAGGGAAAGCATAGACCTTTGTTAGCATGAAGATGTCTGATCACAGAGGCCAGCAGCTCATATTTATATCATTTAAACCTTGGGGAATGCCTCTACAGAATGGAATTATATAAAAAAAAGGCCTTTAAGCCAGATGATAGTGGTGAGTGCAGTGCAGATCAAGTTTATAAAAGTCACCAGGATCCCCTTTCAATTCAACACTGCAAAGAGGAATGGCTGTTCAAGAGAACATGAGACCTTAGTAACATTAAAATATTAGTGACAGCCTTCATGTAAGGACTTAGCTGATGTAACAATGCAAATAAAGTACTCAGGTTCTGGGAGGGAGATCTGCCTGGAATTATTCCAGACTGACCTTGTAAAACCAGCTTAGGGAGTAGAAGTATCAGTCTACTGTCCAATACTTTAGCAAATATCTTGGCATCAAGATTAATAAGGGACAGTAGGATTTGAACTGAATGGGTGCTTTACCCTCTTTTAACAGTTTAATAAGTAATGTTTCCTTAAGGGATGTGAGAAGTATACCTGATTGCATTAACTCAGTATACATCAGAAGGAGCCCAGGTGCCAGTAGGTGGAGGTTTTTAGAATTCCGTGGGGGAATGCATGTTGACAGGTTGGAGATAACGCTGGAACTCTTCTCAATTGTGACTGGGCCTCAGGACATTGTTGGCATACAGTATATACCCAAGCAAGTGCATCATAGTCAAAACATATTTTGTATAATCAGCTGGACTGGGGGTGGTTTATGAGATGTATAGCTCATTGTAATATGACAAAAATTCAGCCAATATTTGCTCATTCTGGCATGGAGGACCTCCATCAGTCTCTTGTATCTGCACAATATTGTAAGAAGTCCAAAACTGGTGTGCCCATGCTGCCAGTTCTCTCACCACACCGTAAACGTATCCAGGTGCATTTTTATGTAAATTTTTAACTTCTTGCTCTGCTATTTTGGTGAGTTCTAATAACTTGATTTAATATCTCTCAATATGTGAGGTGCATTGTGCTTGATGTAGTCTGTTCCCAGTACGCATATTTAATTTTCAAGCTCATAGGTCGTACAACACTTTACGGATACCACGTTGTTTGTCAATGCACATGCTACGTATATGGCCCTTGAAGGACTCACAGAGAGTGCCTGTTGAGTCTACTGAGAACTCATTCACCTGAAAGTATGTAATAATTTCAGAATGTATTTCTTCAGTGAATACCATGTCAAGCAGTGATCACAATCTCCATGTGAAGGCTCTGGCCTGTGAGCAGACATTTCAATCACCATTCGATCCGGGAATTGTTCGAGTGGGTGCATGGCAAATGGTTGATTGATTACTTCCAGGTGTAAATTTCATGTATACCTATCCAGTAATCAGACGTGCTAAGGAACCATTGGCAGATGGTATGTGTGGCCTCTCATATGGCAGGTTGTCTAATTTTCTATATGTTTGATAGGTCATACATATCCATGATGTGTCACAACGCTTGTGCCTCAGAGTCCTGAGGACACCCAAACCAGTTTCGAACCCAAACATAGTACCAAAAATGCACTCCTATTGGTGATGGAGGACACTAAAAGGAGGTTAGATCAAGGAGGTATAGCTGCCATTCTACTTCTTGATCTCAGCATGCCCTTTGACACAGTTGACCATACTTCTCTCTTGAATAGGATCCACAAAGCCTGTGTCAAAGGGAAAGCCCTGAGCTGGCTAAGCTCCTTCCTAAAAGATAGATCCTTCTAGACTTTTGAAAAGGCCTGCTCCTTTGATATTTTGTACGTAATGTGTTGAGTTCCACAGGGCTCATTGCTTAGCCCTATGTTGTTTAGCATGTGTCTGTGACCCCTGATAGCTGTAGTAACCCCCTTCTGGATTTCCATAGTCTTCTACGCAGATGACACCCAGCTAGTCTTCTCACTCGTCCCTGACTCAGACCCCTTAGCCCCCACTCTAGGGCCTTGTCTGGAGCTAGTATACAGTTTGATAAGCAAATCTTGTCTGATGCTGAAGGATGGTAAAACTGAGCTTTTGATTCTCTAGAACAATCCCTCTCCTCAACAGGCTCTGGGCAGGCCGGTATGTCTCACCCAACACCTGCCCCCAAAACAGCAATAAAAAGTCTGGGGGTTTGATTGGAGAAATCTTTGTCTATGGAAGCCCAGGTGACCAAACTTTCAGCTAGCAGCTTCTGAATCTTGTGCATGCTGTGCAAGATTCTGGCTCTTTTCCCCAAGTCCTCGAGGAAGCTGGTAGTCTAGGCTCTGATTCTTTTTCACCTGAACTACAACAATTCTCTTTACCTTTTGTCCCCGAGGCAGTCATTCAAAAATTACAAGTCCTGAAAAATGCCACCACGAACACGCTGTTGGGCATGCCTAGATATGAATCAGTAAAACAAGGACTAGTGGATCTCCACTGGCTTCTACTTGCCTAAGAATTTAATTTAAGGGCCTTGTGCATGGTACATGGAGCCCTACATGTGCGGGGTCCTCCCATTCTGCGCCAGCTTGTCACCCCCTACAGCCCTAAAAAGCTACTTAGATCCACCAACTCCCACCTAGCCACGTTTCCCACCATTGGAAAAGTCAGAGGGCAGTCTTTCTGCCTCAATGCAGCCAAACTTTGGAACTCCCTCCCTCTGACCATCCAATCCATAGACAATAAGCTGTGCTTTCAAAAACAGTAGCAGACCTGGCTTTTCAAGATCGAACTCTCCAGGTGGCACCTCTAGCCTAAGTGGAAAGCTCTTTCTCAACTAGCTCTGGGATGCTTAGGGTTCATCACATGCTTTATAAATCTTATAGCATAGCAAATCTAATATCATTGTCTGTAATGTGGGAGAAGACTGGGTTTTTATCTATTACAAAATGTACCTCACCACCTCGCATCATGGTCTGGGGTTTCTTATGCAAAGATTTATGCCACACATGTTGTATACTGGCAGTATCATCCAGATTGGGGCCATCTATATACACTAATCTGCCTTTTTTACTGTGAAGCATCACCTGGCCTACATTACAATGTCCCTGTCTAGCATGACTTTGTGAAAAAGTCTGAACTGAGTACCACATTTTATGAAAATGGCAGTGCCCTGATCACAGGAAGAGAATGTGGTGAATGTACAATAAGTTCTCTATTTAGCCACCACTCTAGAAGTAACCGGAGAGGTAAGATGCATTTTTTGGAACAACGCTACATCGCTCTTATGAAGATCCACATAAGTCAAACTATTTGAATTGTTACAATCACATTACAGTAGAAGGTATAATAATCATATATTTTTTTCTGGGACACATATTTTGATGGGTTGGTAAGTAGTACAGGCACCAATGATAGACACCAATTCTTTTGTGGTAAACTCTTGTCTATGCATCAGGTATCAACTCAGGTGTATTCATTGTGTGTACAACTGAATGAGCATGAAGAGTTTCAAGTGAGCATGCACCTAGAGCTCATTTTAGCTTGTCAATTGGGCGCTTCTTCCATTTTTTAACAAACTTGATACCAGCATCCAAGGGAGGCTATGTCCTGCTCAAATGAATTAATATCAAACGGCCATCACCACAGGAAAGAAATAGTCCTATAAACATAAAGGCCCATATTTATACTTTTTGACGCTAAACTGCGCTAACGCAGTTTAGCGTCAAAAAATTTAGCGCCGTCTAACGCCATTCTGAAGCGCCATGCGGGCGCCGTATTTATGGAATGGCGTTAGCCGGCGCAAGCAGACCGGCGCTGCCTGGTTTGCGTGGAAAAAAACCACGTAGACCAGGCAGCGCTGGCGTTGGGAAAAAATGACGTTAGGGCGTCTTAAAATGGGGCAAGTCAGGTTGAGGCAAAAAAATCGCCTCAACCCGATTTGCGCCATTTTTTTACGACGCCCAGACGCCATTTCATGACTCCTGTCTTAGTAAAGACAGGAGTCATGCCCCCTTGCCCAATGGCCATGCCCAGGGGACTTGTGTCCCCTGGGCATGGTCATTGGGCATAGTGGCATGTAGGGGGGCACAAATAAGGCCCCCCTATGCCACCCAAAAAAAGTAAAAAAATATAAAAAATAATACTTACCTGAATGTCCCTGGGGTGGGTCCCTCCATCCTTGGGTGTCCTCCTGGGGTGGGCAGGGGTGGCAGGGGGGGGTCCCTGGGGGCAGGGGAGGGCACCTGTGGGCTCATTTTGAGCCCACAGGCCCCTTAACGCCTACCCTGACCCAGGCGTTAAATAGTGGCGCAAATGCGGGGTTTTTTGACCCGCCAACTCCCGGGCGTGATTTTTGCCCGGGAGTATAAATACGACGCATTTGCGTCGCCGTCATTTTTTTAGACGGGAACGCCTTCCTTGCATCTCATTAACGCAAGGAAGGCGTTCACGCTAAAAAATGACGCTCTTTGCCAATACTTTGGCGCTAGACGCGTCTAACGCCAAAGTATAAATATGGCGTTAGTTTTGCGTCGAAAAAAACGACGCAAATTCGGCGCAAACGGAGTATAAATACGGGCCAAAATGTATACAGCAAAAACACTCCACAAAGGAGTTCTACCAAGCTGTCCAAACCAATGTATCAATATTACAATTTCAAACTAAAATACCACTGCCTGGGATTTCATTCAACAAAATCAACTTTTTCCACTTCAATGGACTTAGTAAGGATAGCATACAGATGACTGAGAAACCTGATGCTTACTCAAATGTGTTTTCTCTTCCATTCTTTCCGGCATTGCCCATCAGCCCTAGTCACAGTTCTTCCAACAAGTCTACCACATTGGCAAATACAGTACAACTTATACGCACATTATACATGCCAATAGATATGATTCAGGTGGAAGAATCCTGAGTTATAACTCCAAAAATGGCTTTATTTTTAGCTGCCTCCCATCTGAAATTTCTCTGCTTCAATGGAAGTCAATGGGGAAAATACATCTCCTGGTTTTGTTTTCAGAATCTCACACTTGTTTTAAAATGTTTGCATAAATGGCACTTTAAAACAATGGAAAAGCAAAGAAAGCCTTTCGTCCCTTGAGTCATGTAAGCACAATGTCTATTGTCATAATGTTTTCCTGTCTAATTGAACCACTATTGTACATTGGTGAGTGGCGGTGGGTAGCCAATCAGTGTGCTGAGATAGAAAAGAATTAGGTTCTTTCTTCAAGGTGTGCTTAACCTCATTGCATAGGTTTTTTTGTTTTCCCACCTGAATAAGTACATATTTGCCTAAAGCACAATAGATATCCAAAATGGCTGCGTCTCAACTTAATATTCTGTCAGAAGAAATAGAATGAGATAATTGTGATTCTTATAGGTTTACTAAATAAAGAATCACAATTTTATTAAAGACAAAGGAGGCTAACATTATGCAGTAAATCTTTTTTTCACTCTTCTGAGCAGCTCCTTTTATAAAAAGTCAAATAGAATCTTGAAAAACATCCCAGTGAATAGAACGTTCAGTGCATCAAAAACAGGGTCTCCTTTATTTTATTCCTCTTTTATTTGATCTTCAACATATTCATCATTTTATTTAAAACCCTAGTCTTCAGTAACACGTCATCTTAATTTTGTTTCTAAACACAAAACAACATTTGATCCTCTAAAAAAATATAATCTAGAATCACCTGTAAAAGAAACAAATTAAAATAAAACGTGCTTCCTCCAATAAATCAACACACATTTAAATACAAACCATATATACCATTCATTCACCAACCACCTCCCAATCCAGGAAGGGATGGTGGGATAGTGCTATCTTGATTCTTTATTAGGTAAACCTATAAGAATCACAATTTTATGTCAAGACAGGAGGCTAGCATTACGCAATTTCAAAGCTCTTCAAGGCATAACTTGAGAAATGTTCTACAGATTTAAAATAAAACTTTCTTAACATGTCTACATCTGACCATCTGCCACTTTCAATATATCCTCCAGTCATCCTCCTGACATAATTACCTTGCTTGCCATAGCACCTCTAATGGAAGAGCTGTAAACCTATTTAAATCTATACATACCTCTTTAATTACTGACTTCACCTATTGAGCAATAGTAACACTTGAGACTCCTTTGAATGGTTTAACATAAGAAATATTCAATTGCTCATCTCCTGCCCATCTTTTTACCAACATCCTAGACTCATATTCTTTCAAACATCATACCACACACACTTTTTGTGTGGAATCAAAGTAAGGATAGAAAATTGAACCAGGCATAGTTTTATTTCTTCTACAAATTTCAAACAATATTCCCTGAGGCTGATAAAATCTTTTTGAAATTTCTTAAGCTCTAACATCAGAAACTCTTCTAAAAGATATTAGGCATAGTAAATTTGCCAATTTCCAAGTAAGCTCTCAAATCTCTAAATGTTTATTACTCGGCCAACTTGGAAAAAGTCTAAGTACATCATCATCATCCCACAAACTTTGATATTTCGATGTCGGAGGTCTTTTAAGTCTAATACCTTTCATCACTCTGCAAACTAAAGGATTTTTACCAATAGAAAATCCTTTACCAGACAATGCTTTGCAGCCATTGGTGATCTATAGCAATTAACTGTTCTATATGACAAACTATCCTGAAAAAGTCCTGTCAAAAAATTAGGCACTTCTACCTCATCCACTTGTATGGGATCCCAATCCATTTCCATGCACCAGCATACCCAGACTGACCAAGCACCCTGGTTTTTATTCATGAAACCTGGTGCCCATGATTCATTGAGTAACTCTGAAGTTGTTTGCGAAAGGCCTGAGAATCTTCCTGAATTCCTGATCTATTCCATGTCTGAAGGATGAGTAAACTCTCCTGAATAAAAGGATGCTCAACCATATCTACTCTTTTCAAGATACCTAGGCAAGATAGAATCAAATATGGGAAACCTACTTCTACTAATTGTGAGTGGAGGAAAAGCATAACCTTGCAGATCCCTCAAATCTTGTGTGAAAGCATTTATTGCTATCACCCCCTGGATCTGGCCTCCAACTCATGTACCTCTAGATCTGAAAAGTCATGTGGAATGAACCCAGATCTCTTGAATCTTCAGAAACAAATCGTCCCTCAACTTCCAATCACTGAAATCTGTTAAATGTTTTGAGTTCCAATCTGCTAATGCATTGGAAACTCCCGGAAAATATTCTGCTTGTAAACAAATATGGTCTTCCAAACAAAATTCCCATATTTCTCTTTTAAATTGGATAATCTCCTTGACCTGGCTCCTCTAACTTTTTGATGTAAGTAACTGCAGAAACATTGTCCATCTGTAATAGAACACTGTGACCCTCCAATTGTTTCTTGACACTCTGTAAAGCAAACAAACCTACTGTCAGTTCCAGACAGTTTATATGGCTCTGTCTCTCCTCCAAGGTGCATAAACCTCCAGTTTCCTAACCTTAATAAAAGGCCCCCCATCTCAACCACTTGCAACTGATTTCAGAACAAAATCAGCTTTTTTCCCAAAAAGGTTTTTTTTCCATTTTATGCTTCCAAATTTGTCTTCCTCCACTGTAATTATATTTTTTCTTCCTGATTCAGATGAATCTTGCCCCCATGGCAAAGTCCTTTTGACACTCCTACTGTTGTTGGTGCACAGTAATGCAAGCCACCTGGAAAGATTGCTTGTATTGACGGTGATAACAAACCAATTACATACACAAGCCAATTCCCTCAATTTAACTTATTTTTTTAGAAGCACGGATACTTGCTGCCTTACTTTCTTTAAGTTCCTGTCTGGTAACTGTAACTGACACACTTTTGTCTCCACTAGAAAAACTAAGAATTTCATATGCTGACTTAGAACTAAGACAGACTTTTCTAAATTTACCAAAAACCTAGGTATTCCAACAAGTGATTTACCACTCCTAACTGTCTCTTCAACTCCTCCATGTCTTGTTACATGATCAAAATGTCATCCAGGTAAATTATCATTCTGATTCCCCTCTCTTTCAGATTCACTACTACTGGTTTCAAAAGCTGTATAAAACACCATGGTGCTGCAGACCGCCTGAATGGAAGACATAGGAACTGACATAATTCTCCTTTCCATCTGAACCTTAGATATTTCTGACTCTCTATTCCCATAGGAATGGTAGAATACGTATCCTTTAGTTCCATCTTCACTAGCCAATCTCCTTCTTGAAGTGATCTTATCTTGTTCATGACTATCACCTTCAAATCTGTATTGAAAATCAGCCCTTTCAGTTCCTTCTCTTGCCAAGAATAACTCATGTACTCTATTTGATATACTCTTACAGTTTCTAGCATCCAAGGATCCCTTGTAATTTCCATCCAATGTCTTTGAAACAATCTTAGTCTCCCCCCCACTTTTAAGGGGATAAAACCACAATATGGCCCTCATTTTGAGATTGGCGGTAAATGTTGCCCACGGCGACGGCTGCCAAAAGGCCATTGCAGCGGCTAACATCTGCCTGGTCAATTATGACCACAGCCGGATTTTACCACAAGAAGGGGGGAAATCCGGCTGTGGCCATACTGGCAGATGGTGTTAAGGTTGTGCTGCTACCACCAGCAGCGCCACACCAATAGTCTGCCGGGAGCCGTATTATGAAAAATAATACGGCCCAGCAGTGTTCTGCTAGCGGATTCTGCTAGCGGATGCTGCTGGCGATCGCAGTCCCCTTCCCATCCCCTGCCGGAAAACCCCCTGGATGCAGGTAAGTTGGGTTTCCAACAGAGGAGGAGAATGAGGGGTGTTGTGTGTTTGTGTGTGGGAGTGTGTGCATGAATGTGTGAGTGTGTGCATGAATGCAAATGTGTGTGTAGTGTTGTTTGCATGTGTGTGTGCATGTGTGAGAATGCGTGTATGCATGGAGTGTGAATGTGGTACGGATGGGTGCAAGAGTGAGTGGATGCATGCGTGTATGAATGCGTGTATGCCTGTGTGAGTGAGTGTGTTTATGCGTGGTGTGTGTCTGCGAGTGTACGTGTATGGGGAATTGTAAGGGTAGAGTGGATGGAAGGGGGGTGGGAGGCTTCTGGGGAGTGTTGGGGGCGGGGCATCCTACCAGTGACAGGGAAGGAGTTCCCTGTCACTGGTAGGGCCTACTGCCATGGTTTACACCACAAAAACCTTGGCGGTAGGCAGGGTCAAAACGCCGTCACCGTTACATTGGCAGTCGCCGGGCTGGAGATTGTTATCTCCAGCCCAGCGGCTGCTACCGCCATGGCGGTCGGTGTGGTATATTGGCGGGCTGGCTGAAGCCAACCCACCAATGTCATAATGTGGCATTATGTACCGCCAGCCTGTTGGCGGTAGTACCGCCACATTATCACCGACCGCCGGGGTCATAATGACCCCCTAAGTCTTCATACTCACCCTGTGATGAAATGGAAGATTGTCCTTTTCCTTTATTGCCTCTAAATCTTCCAGACCTTCTCCTTTGGGGATGAAATCCTCCTTGGTTTCCTTTGGTAGTATAAGTTCTCCCAGAGTTATAGCATGAATTTTGGCACTTCAAATTTGCTTAGCCAGGAGGGTGCCCTCTCCTTCTGGCCCGTCCCTTAAAACAGCTTATCCAAAAAACTCTGTCTGTATTAAAGTGAGCTTTATCTAAACTTGTAAAAGTCTGGACATACTTGCCCAAAGGCTTAACCTACCATCACCAAATAAGAGTCCTTTTGTGTCCTCAGATAATTTTCTCTTTCCAAGATCAGCCAATTTAGGGCTAATCCGCATTAAAACTGCTCTCCTTCCAAGAGTCCAGCGTTAATCTTTCTCAGGAAACAGATGTGCGCTGGCACCAACTTCCCAGCAATTCAATATTGAGATCTGTTCCTTGTAGATAGGCATCTTCTATTAAGTCAAACATTCTAACCACTGTCCTAAGCCCATCCAACAGTTTGTCTTGAGATTGCTTGAGGGCTCTTTCTAAAACCTTTCTGGGACGTCTTCCCATTTTAAATAAGTAAGTAATTAATTCTGGATCAAGATTTGGAGTCATGGTAACTTTATCATTTATTACTGTTCTACAACACTCTGACCACATAGTGTTACACTCTTCTCTCTTCAACAGTCTCCTTATCCAATATCTAATACATTCTACAACGTGATCTAAAGGCTACCAATCTTTACCCCTTGGATGTCTTAAATCACTAGGGTTAAACACATTTTTACCCTTTGAGTCCTTTAGAGTTTTACTTGTCCTGGATTTTCTTCCAACAAACTACCAAACTCTTCAGCATATTTGCATTATAAATCTAAAATATATTCATCCAAATCAAAAAGTTTTATCTTTTCTGTCATAATCATCTGATGGTTTAATTATTACAGTGTTAAACTGCCTTTCATGTGTGTCACTTTGGGCACCTTCTCTAACTGAGTTGCGTAGGATTATTTTCCTTTTTGTAGACCTTTCCATATGTCTTGGCATTTTCAAACATTTACCACCAGGGACTCCATGCCTCTCTTCATCTTCTGAAATTGAGAAACATTCCTCGTCTTCCTGATTAATTAGAATTATTTTGCCCATAACGCTTCTTTAACAGAAACTTGCTCTACACTGGCCAATTCTTTTGAAAAAAAAATGCCTTATCAGGGATTCTTGAGTATGTTCAGCAGTGCCCTGTTCCTCCATTATCTTAAAAATAAGGTAATAACCTCCTTTCTAAATCAAACTAATTAATCAAATAACCTTCCTCTCAAAATGTCAATAATAAATATATAATTTCTTTTTATAATTTCTATCCACTCTTTAAAAGCCAAGTTTAATGAAAAAACAATAGTTTGAAATCCCCTGAGAAAAAGGCTTCTGAGTCCCCGTTGCTAGGCAAGAATTAAATAATCATGTTTTCCTCAGAAGAATCTGAGCAAGCAATCACCTTTCAAAAGTACACTGTCTACATTGCCCAGTAACGTTCACACACAAGTCAATAACTGATTGTATGATGTTGCAAAACAATGTCTCTCTGCTCCTAGCGTCACCCTCTACTAAGGTAACAGGAAGTGAGCGCTGCATTGAGATACGGCTTGTGGCTTCATCATCAATGGAGCCTCCTTTTACATTGAGGTCCTACAGATGTTTATTTTAATTGCCACAGTTTTTCGTAATTGAGCCTAAGCAGTGCTCCGATTATGAACCACAACAAATCGAAAAAGAAAAAATGGATGATAACTGTGTAAAACTTAATCGCTCTGCCGTTTACTCCCATATTTCACCTGCTCGATCCCAATTTCATCGTTAAAAACACACAGCGAGCTACAAATCTTGTTCACATTAAACTATCCACATTTAATTAACGCTACATTAAACAATATATGAAATTATGTAATTTATATAGATATATACATAATGTTCTCTATTTAAACATTAGAAATAATATCAATGTATCCCTAAACCTCTAAATTAAACACACTCATTATTTTTCTTCATACCAAAGCCATAAATTGGGTTGAATATTTAAAGCCCAAACATTACAATACAAATTCTATCACTCCAAAAAAACATATAGCAGAAAGATACTTATCTGCTCAGAAGCAGCAAAACTCGAAAGAGCAATAAAATGGAGGAGATCTTGTTTTTGATGGACTGAAAGTTCTGTTCATTGTGATGTTTTTCAAATATTCTGTTTGACTCGCTTTGATGGAGCTGCTCAGAAGAGTGAATAAAAGATTTAGGGGGTCATTATGACCCTGGCGGAAGGCGGAGAACCGGCGGTAAGACCGCCAACAGGCTGGCGGTCTTACTTTGTGGAATTATGACCGCCATGGTCATCCGCCGGTTCTCCGTTCCGCCCGCCAGGGCGGCCGTCACTATACCGCCGGCAGTATTTGGACCCGGCTTATCGCCGTGGATTTCCAGCGGTTTGAACCGCCATTAAATCCATTGCGATGCACATTCACATTTTGTGTGTCGGTACCGACTCGCAAATGGGACTGCGACTCGCAAATAGGAAGGGGTGTGCCCCTTCCTATTTGCGAGTTGCACCGCAATGCAGAATTGCTTTGTGACCGCGAACACGGTCGCAAAGCAATTTGCAGTTAGCACCCAAGTGAAGTGGGTGCTCACTCCTCCTCAAAAGGGAAGGGGTCCCCATGGGACCCCTTCCCCTTTGTGAATGCCGCCCAAAATATTTTTCAGAGCAGGCAGTGGTCCAATGGACCACTGCCTACTCTGAAAAAATGAAACTAAATGCTTTCATTTTCTCGAGGGTATTGCAACTCGTTTTCCTTTAAGGAAAACGGGCTGCAATACAAAAAAAAAATGCTTTATTGAAAAAGCAGTCACAGACATGGTGGTCTGATGTCTCCAGCAGGCCACCATCCCTGTGAGTGCAGGGAATCACAAGGGGGTCGCAAATTGCAACCTACCTCATTAATATTAATGAGGTGGGTCTTTGCGACCCCCTTGCGATTCGCTGATGGTGTCAGGGACACCATTCTGCATATGGGATTGCGAGTCGCAAATTGCGAGTCGCTCCGACTCGCAATTTGTGAGTCGCAATCCCAAGCTTACCTACATCTGGCCCTTGGAGACAGTGGTCGTAGCAGTGGAGATGATGGTTTTAGCAGCAATGGTAGTAGCTCTAGTGGTAGGAGTAATAGTAGTAGTAGAGGTAGTGATGATGTTAGAGGTGGTGAAATGCATAGCAGTAGTGATCAGGCAATAGTGGTAGTGATAGTGATAGTAGTAGGGATGTAGTAATGGAAGCAGTGACAACTCTGAAAGTGGTGATAGTGGTAGCAGGTGTAATGTTGGTAGTGTTATGTGTACTATTTATGTTAGTGGTAATTGTGGTTTTGATAGTTGTAATGTTAATGGTATGGATGGCGCTTGTAGTGCAGCTGGTAAAGACTGTGGTAAGTATGATAGCAATAATGGAGATTATAGAGTTAGTGATATTGCTAATTGTGATGGTGGTAGTGGCAATGATTGTAAAGTTGGTGGTAGTGAAGTTAATGGTCTTAATGCTGTTAATGTTAGTTATGGTGATGGTAATGATGGTAGTAATTGTAGTGGTGATGGTTGTCATGGTAATATTAATAGTAGCTGAAGTGGTAATGGTGGTGATGGCAATGGTAGCAAAGGTTGCTGAAAGGTTGATGGTGGTAGTGGTAAGAGTGGAGATGGTACAAGTACAACAAAAAAACTTTATTCGACTTTCAGCAAGTCATAAAAGTAACAAATATTTTACATTTTATTATACGATAAATACAATAAATAAGCTAAAATCTTAATGATTTGCAATAATAAAAGATCCATACATGAAAAAAAAATTACAAGTTCTTTAAAAAAAAAATCTAGATACGAACCGTTAGATAAAATAATTCAAGTTATATTGCTACCCCCATGCGCTTTCTTATGTTTAATACGGAGCATAAAAAATTGGCCAAGGTTCCGCACATCTCAATGGATGATAGCACCTGGAGGCTGGCATACGCGGTACGACACTGAGGGAGATTGATTAGCCTTAGAAGAGGGGCTACTAAGCGCTTTCTTTGCTTGGCGTAAAATTTGCAAAATAAAACCACATGGATTGTGGTTTGTGGTGCCTTTGCATCAAATGGGCAGGCCTTCAAGGTGGTGCTCCAGTCATTCATAGTTGGGAAGGTGCACTAGACGGTGGAATATATCTAGCCTCAGTCTGGTGAGAACAAAACGATGGCGGGGATTTATCACATTCGTCAGATAAGGCTGAATGGCCTCCGTCTACAAGATTATTTGATTGTGAATGACGGTGGGCTTTTTTGATTCGACCTCCCATCGTAAATCTTCTAGATATTTTAATGCCAGAGCACTCAGATCCTTCCTAGAGATTGTTACCAGCAAAGCTGGATTTGTGTAATAAGCTTTGTTGCCCATGTTTTAAAAAAAAGTCATAATGTATCTTAGCCAAGGCACCCTTATTGCGTATATAGACTCCATGCAGTCGGTCAAAATGGCCTTGTTTAGTTCAGTATGTTCCGAGGTCCAAATTTTGTGCCATACCAGTAAGGGTTGAATCTTTATCAAGTCGGTAATAAAGGGGAACCCCAGTTCTGAATGAATTATGTATGATGAAGCACCTTTTGGTACCATCAATAGATATCTTATAAAATCATTTTCAACCGTCTGCACCAGATTACAATCGGTGTATCCCCAAATACCGGACCCATACGTGGCGGCTGGGATGCACTTAGCTTTGTAAATTTTTATCATATTTGGCGGGGCAATCCCCCCTATCCTTTTGGAAAAAAGCCTTAGAGCCATCGTTGTTTTTATAAGCTGGGCTTTTTTTGTCTTCCTACAATTAGCCCAGGAGCCCTGATTGTCAAACATTATGCCCAGATAGGAAAAGGTACGCGCAGTTTCTACTCTCCCATCCGCGGTTGTAATGTTATAGGATTTGCCACGTTTCCCACCACAGTTCATAATGAAAGTTTTTGAGCGATTGACAGTAAGACCCAATTGTGACATAAATATAATACAAGTAGTTAAAAGTTTTTGTAAGGCTAACGGGGTCCTGGCCATTAAAACTGCATCATCTGCATAAAGTAAGACCGGGACAGCGCGATTGCCTATTTGGGGTAGATCTTTGCAGTTACTATCCAACACATTTTCTAAGTTATTTATATACATCGAGAACAGGAACGGAGCAAGAACACAGCCTTGGCGCACGCCTCTAAATATGCCAAAAGGGCGAGTACTTTCCCCCTTTAGGCCGTACCTCACTCTTGCTCTGCACCCTGTGTACATGTCTCGTATAAACTGAATTATGGCTGGTTCTACCCCCATGCTGCTTAAGGTATCCCATAACTTGTCATGTAGTACACAGTCAAATGCTGATGATAGGTCAATTAAAGCCAGGTGCAGATTACCTTCTCTAATCCTTGTATACTTTCCTATGATAATACTTAGATTCAGGCTTTGTTCCACTGTCCCAATACCTTTCCGGAATCCGTATTGGACAGATGATAAAGCTCTCTTTTCTTCTGCCCATGTTTGCAATCTGTTCAGGATGATTCTCCCTGCTAATTTAGCCGTTGAGTCCAGCAGGGAAATTGGTCTATAACAGGCTGGGTTAAGACGGTCACCTTTTTTATATGTAGGAATTATATTAGAATCTCGCCAAGATGGTAGGGGACCTTGTATGCAAATGGCCCTTAATGACTGCGTTAATACAGGGCCCCATAAATGGATATTGGCCTTGTATATATCAATCGGGATGCCATCGGGCCCGGAGCTTTCCCTGATTTGCTTAGAGATATGGCTTCCTCTACCTCCTCAAGGCTAAATTGTGGGGTTATTAACAAGCGTGTGCCTTCCTGGAGGGCTTGATCATGTACAGGAAATGTAGGGTTCTCTTCGCTGTCCCGCTCATATATTTTAGAAAAGTGTGCGATCCAGTCTTCTTCGGAGATCGCTATTTCCATCCTGGGGGAGTCTCTATCCCCGAGCACAGGTGAGTTAATTGTTTTCCAAAAAAGAGTATTATCTTTCGTTCGGCTAGCTGTGTGTAGAGTTTCCCACAGAGTTCTTTTTAGAGTCAAATTCCTTCCCTTCATTGCTGCTTTATATTCTTGTCTACACTTACGTATCTCAATTAAGGATCTTTTGGGGGCTTTTAAAGCCTTTTTCAATTTCCTATGTGCTTGTGAGCAGTTATAATCAAACCATCCAGTGGCCCTTTTTTTCCCAGGTTACCCCTTCTAGTAGTAAGGGCTTTCTTTATGAATTGCATGATCAAAGTAAAGGCATTTAAACGTCGCCCTGGATCTAAATTCTCACTTAAACAGTCTGCAAAAGCGTGCTTGCAGTCGCTTAGTAGCTGTTTGAGGAGAAAGTCGGGGTCAGTCTGTGACCATTTCAGGGTGTAACCGTTACGCGGCATTAATTCAATGTCGTCTATCAGGGGGGGCCTGTCGTCTCTATCAGTTGTTGGGGGAGTTATTAGGAGGTTGAGGCTCTGGGGGTAGTGATCACTAATTACGATGTCATGCAAAGTATATTTCTTGAGGTAGTGTGAAAAATGGGTTGACATTAAAACGTAATCAATCACTGTATTTGTACCCCTTCCGTTGTATGTTGGATTAAACTTTGATTCAGCAATGTATAATTCATTTGCGAAGGATAAATTGTGGGTTTGTGGCAGTAAATTCAATGCGTCTCCTTGGGTGTTGTGTGCAAAATTGAGACTTAAGCCAACGCCTTCAGAATCCCAGCCACATACCTTATCTGAGGTTTCTTTACAGGGATGGACGTTGAAGTCTCCAGCCCAGATCATAAAGGTCTCACGGCTGTTATTAGTACTTGTTATTTTTTTTAAATCATTTCCCATCTCCATTAGGATATTAGCAAGCTCTCCTGGGGCTGCATTATTATAAAAGTTAATGATGACTAGATGAGTCTTATGATCCAAGTTACCCTCTATCATTTGATAGTATAGACTCGTAAATTTCATCTCTAGGTTTTGTAGTCGTAACTTGTTAGAGATGTATGTGCATAAACCCCCTTTTGGTCTGCCGTGCCTAGACGGGGCAGCTGGTGAGTGAAATGTTTTATAGCCGTTAATGTGAAGGGGACTCGTCATCCACGTCTCTTGGAGGCATATGCATGAATATTTTTCTATAAAATTCACCCAAGTCTCATTGCCTATTTTGTTGTTTAAACCTGCAATGTTCCAGAATAGTAGAGCAATCTCTGCTTTCTGTTTAGGGATACCATGCTGGTCCACTGGTGTACTGGGAGGTATAATGTCACCTGATGACTGGGGTGAATTTCTGGGGGCACTGTTCTGGGTTAAGTGAATTTGGGACCTGTTTGCTATGGAATCTATTGTGTAAGATATATGTTCTTTGTTTGAAGCCCACCCTGATTTGTATTCTATCTGGAGTGGAGATGGTGCTAGTAGAGACATGTTAACTATAACCATTTAATTTCTATGGTTTTGTGTGGGTAAACCATGAACCTAACTATAAAATTCCTGCAACCTTTGTTTTTTCATTGACTGTCCAAGTTCTTTTTTTTTTTATTCTATTTCCTAACTAAAATGTCCCTATAACATTTGTTTTTTTCATCGTGTTTATATATACAGATACATACATACATACATTTTCCAAAGTTTCTATTGAAGAAGCATTTTGACTTGCCTATATCTTTGGCCCCGTTTTATGAATCCTCACAGAAATTGTTCAAAAAAAGTGTGCCAAATAATCTTGTTGTGCATGGAAAGTTTTGGGTTCATCCATCAAGAGGGGGCCGAGAAAAAGGAGGGACGTCAAAACAAGTGTATTTCACATTGTAATTCCCACAGAGATTTTGAACACCACTACAGGCCTAACTGCTGGACGAGATTACACCAAATTTGGGAAAAAATGTCCTTGGTCTAGGAAGAGTTCTTTTTGTTATTTTATGTAAATCTGTTCAGTAGTCTTGGAGAAATTAAAGGAAAATTAAATTTGCATATCCTGCATCACCACGAATTTGTGAATACTGCGGATCTCATGGAGAGATCTGATTGGCTGCCAACACTTTAACCAGGAACTGTTGGAAGCCATTTTGAGATTCGACTTCAGCCAAGTCTAAAAACAAAAACAGAAAGAAAAAGGGTTCAGAGCGACCCTTCTAGGGATAAAAAGCATTTTTTTTAAATCACGGTGAAAACCACATATATTCATGAATTTCATTGTGAATGAAAAAAAAAAGCAAGTGTTGTTTTCTGAGCTTGCTTTAAATTATGTCCCCGGGTGGGCCAGGCTCTGGGTTAATTGTGGGCAAAATAGAAGGGGCATACAGGGCCTGCTCTAGAGCTTATAGAAGCCCAGGGAACCACCACTTCCCGGGGGCTGGACGTAAGAATATGTGCCTCCAAGTCCTAAGGGCATATTTATTAATAATACGATGGAGGCTCCCACAAGCAGGGAGGTGCTATATAAAGCAGCACCCTGCTTGCAGGAGCAATGCCGGCTCCTGTAGGACCGGCTAGGACTGCGGGGCCTTTAGGATCTCCCTTGGTCCTCTCCTGTCAGCAAACATGTTGTTTGTGTGCCACTTTGAATTCATTCTATAGAGAGATCTCAGCAATAACAATAGCAATGGTCTCTCCATAGAATGACTTCAAAGTGGCACACAAACACAATGTTTTCTACATATGTTATAGTTATGTTTGATGCACGGCAGAACAGACTCACCTCTGGTCTACTGGTAAAGCTCTTGGACTGCCTCTCAGTTAGCTAAGGTTTAAATCCTGGCATCTCGTGGCAGTGTGTCTATTTATTTACTAATGTTTTGAAAGGTAAACATTTACTGTGATGGAACATTGAATTATTTTACCCAGCAAAATCTTTGGGTTGCAGCCAACCACCTATAACCACCCAACCCCAGGCCAGGCCTTGGGGCCAATCCCCATGGAGCAGGACTAAAGGCCCTGCATGGCATAGGGTTGGGTGGTTATAGGGGATTGGCCACAAGACCTTGCTGCAGGCCAGGCCCTGGGTTTAACCCCATTTGCAGAGCCAAAGGCCATACATAGGGGAGGTTGGATTAATGTATAGTAATTACAATTATTTTTAGTGAAAAAAGCAGAGAAATTCCTTTAAAAAAAACCAAAGGTTACAGGGACATTTTAGTTAGGAAATAGAATTTTAAAAAATAGAAATTCACTAAAAAACCAAAGGTTACAGGGACGTTATAATTGGCTCACATTTTAAACAGAAACAAACATAGAAATTCAGCCGTTATAGTCGGAGTTATTTCAAGTAACTATAACTCATGCCCTAAGGTAACTATAACTCACCCCCTCACCATGCACTGCTAATTACCCCGGATATTACAGCACTCATGACATCTTTTATACCATCATTGATAATATCACTGCAACATTTGTTGTAAAATTAGTCATAAAAAAACTGTGCATGGCAGAGGCTTGGGTTAATGTTACCTTAGGGCACAAGATATGGTTATATATATGTAACTATACGAATATGCGGGCCCACCAGGCACAGGACTGAAGGGTACTACTTTGAGGTGGTTGTGTGCATGTGATTGGGCAATATGCTATTACTCACAATGCCAGGCAATCAATAGATGAAGTAAGCCAGCCTATTGCACTATGCTATGTTCTGTGGTGGGTGGAAGCAAAAATGTGAACGCCACTTGAGCAAAAAGAGATGATTAAAAGCCCCTGTACCCTATACTTGAGTGTACATGTATTTTATGTATAATATTTAATAGAAAACATGTTGCTCACTAGGCCAGACCTAAAAATGGTGCAAGTACAATTGTTGTTCATCTCATGAAGGCTGTGTAAAACAAATGTTCCTTTAGCTTTACCAAGTGGTATATCTATTTAGAACCCCCAAAAGCCACTAATATAAGAAGTAGTGAAATAATAAATGTTTGCCAGAGTGGGTGTGCAATCCAGCACTTCAGATTTTACAAGTTTTTTCTCATCTGATGGTCTGTCACAAACTGGTATTTATTTCTTTGATTTACTTTGTTTATGCCAAAAAACACATAAATAGAGGCAGTAGACATTCACCACTGAAAATGTCATACACATTTAAGACCAACTGCTCTTATTTCAACATTTCTCATGATTGACGGGATTGCTTTCTAAACAATAGAAGCCTGGATGTGAGCAAATTAAAAACTCTAGAATTTATCTTATTTTCACCCCTAAGCTTCTCATTCTAAGTTGCATGGAATGGAGGAAAAGAAAAAACTGCAAGTGATTTTACCATTATAATGCAGTAGATCTACCCAAGAGCATGTAATTACAAGTAAACCTCAACGGAATGGGAAATTACTATGTGGGACCGATTATTCCAACCCTTAGACTACACAGAATTCTCTTTCCCATGGTGCTTGACACATAGATTTACCACCTGCTCTGAGCTGGTGGTAAATGTATGCAATGGCCTCAGGATAGGGTGGGGAGGGGTTGATGGAGTACGGTAGGAAAGCATGTTGTGGCACGCGGATCATTGTATACCCCCCTTCAGAAAAATGGAGAATGAGCTTCATGAGAATTCATCGTGTGGAATCACTGCACAGTGAAATCAAGCCTAGATCTTCCACACTCAGAAACAAGCATTTACAATGCAATAGGCCTCTCATTTACTTGAGTTGGAGCTACTGGCATTGTAAATTTAAAACTGGACTTCTTTAGCCACATTAATTGGTCAACCTTGCCACATATTTTGGTCCTTTCCGCCACATAATTCCAGTGGCCATGCATATAATTACAGGGCTAATAGGCCTGCTGGAATATGTTTTCAAACAAAGCCCTAAAAATACAAAACACCTCCCAGGTGCAAGCCAAGCTCACAAACGTGTGGGGTTGAGGTGCTGGAGGCCGGCAGTGCAAGCCAATTTGAAGCATCCTGGCCACCATGAGCATGAGTGCAAAGGAGAGACACATAAGAAATAAAATAAAAATGGAAACAAAATAAAAAGTTTATTAGCACAGCACCCATATGTATATAAAATGATTTTGTAAAATTATGAATGGACGGCAATGTGAGCCGATTCAAAGTGTCATGGCTGCCATGAGCACGAAGGAGAAACACAAAAGAAAAAAGTAGTTCGCTCACAGTAAATATATCAGTATTTGTGGATTAATCCATGTAACAGGGTCAATTTGTAAGGCGGTAACAAAACTGCCCCAAGGCGGGAAAAACGTACAGCATTTACCAATAACATCAAGGGATTTTTGAAAGGAAAGCCCACGAACGAGTGAAAGTGATGGGATTGAGGTAGGCATGTTTAAAAGCTCACTAAATACGTACAACAAGTTGAAAAGTGTTTGCGTGCTTGACCTAAAAATGACTTGAGCTTGCAATCAGTAGGGGCAATGCCTGACTGTAAACTACTGAGTTCGATCTTTCTGCAACTGGTCGTTTTCACCCCATGTGTCAAAGAGCGCAGACATAGAACCCAGATCGGCTTCATCATCTTGACAAGTTGTGTAATTGTTGTCAAGATAATTCTATGCCATTCTTAACCAGTTTATGTGTAGCAGATTGAATGTTACAGAAGCTTTATGCTTTATGCAGAGACAGATCTCATAGTAATCGTGAAGGCTTTCAGTCCAATTTTATCATGCTGAAAAATATTAACCCATGCATCCTTGTTTAAGTTAAATCACGCCTTTAAAAAAACATACACAGAAAAACAACATAAAAGAAAGCAAATGTGCAAACATGGAGAAAGGGGTATGCTTTTGTTTAAATTGGAAGTGGTGCAAAAAAAGTGCAAATCCATTACCGGTGTCTAAACAGACAGTAAATATATTAGAATATGACTGCATACATATTTTTTTCATTTTCATACCTCAGTTGAGTGTGTCTGACCTGACCTGTGACAAGTACCAAGGCACTGTTTTTTCACTTGATTAATTTTGTTAATGTGACATACTAGCAGTTCTGAGGGGCATGCTGACGTGTTTGAATGAATATTCTGTTTCGTTATGTACAATGCATTTTGTTCCTGCTAATGCTAATAAAAGTTTGCGCATTAGGTTACATTTTACGGAATGGTACCAGAGATGTGTGAGAGAGGCAGGTGATTAACACATGTTTAACTGATGTGTGTGAGTACACACTCCGTGCTCGGGCACTCGCTTCTTGTGACAGAAGGCTTGAGTGAGCACGAAAGAGAGTCACAAAAGAAAAAAGAAGTTAACTCGCCATCAAATATATTGGCAAACATGCAATTATCTATGTCAAAGGGTCGAGGTTCAAAGTGGTAACCAAACTGCCCCAAGGAGGGACAAATGTAAAATATTTACTAATGATAACAAAGGATTTTTCAAAGGCAAGCCCACAAACGAGTGACAGTGATGGGCATGGTTAAAAGCCCCAATAGATAACAACATGTCGGAAAAGCAGCTCTTGCGCGCTGCTATACTCGACCTAAAAACAAAGTTTCCATGCTCCCCTTTTAAGTTTCACTCATCTAATGTCATGTGGTGATGGTGTTTACTCTTCACCTGTTTGAAAGGACAACAGCCATCACTGCTAATTAAACTTTAGTAGTAATTGGGATCCTACTTATATTAGCAACACAACCTGCAACAATACTTTACATAAAGGGATTTCTTGACATTAGCAATCAATGAAATGGGCATGGAACTGGTTTCACCACCCTTCTGGCAACAGGTGTAGGGGCGTTAATACAACTAGAAAACCCAGTGGCTGGATACCCTCGCGGGTTATTAGCCGTGCTTCATAAATCCTATTTGATTGACTGAAAAACTCAGAAACCAATACACAATAAGATCTCTCTTTACATTTCTCATCTGCATTTCACTTGATTAAGGTGATAGTCTTCCACCAGGTCATGAAGGGCACTTTTTCCATTTTTGGATATTTGTGTGATAGCATAATGCATTCTGGGTGCTGTATTGTTGGCCTGCTTTCATTGAACTAGTTAGACTAATACGCCTGAAATTAGTGATTTGTAGGTGAAACATTCAGGACTGGGACCCTGTGCTGAGCGAACTGGAATTAGTTGAGGACAGACATTTCTAGATGTGAGGTCTCATGCAAATGTTTTTTATTTTCAAATATCTTTATCTGAAATAAAGCAGAATTGCAGCATGATATACAGCTTATGGATGTGAATTATTGTAGCACCATGTAGTTTGCAAAGTCAAACACCTATTGCGAACATAACTGGACTAGAAACATCACTAAGGAAGGAGACAAAAATATTAACTTCAAGATGCCCAAGAAACAAAGGGGTATTTTTGCAATAAATTTGCAAAGAACAGTGCCACAAGGCACTTTGCTGCACTTCCTAGGCCTATTCTAAAGGGCAGAAAAGCACATCATTTACGAGATACAGTGCATTCCTGTCCTTTCAGACAGAGCTGGCACACAATTTGCCCCCCAATGCAGTGTAAGTCAAAACATCGACTTGTGTAACATTGTCTCACATCATATCTAAGAGGCCATGAAAATCCATGCAAAAAGGCTTTGCACTGTCTCGTAGATATGGGTCTGCACTCTGCGCTGCTGGAAGGTCAGAAAAATTGTTGCACCGGCAGCACAATGGCTTTGTAAGTATGCCCCAGAGTTCGGACCCAAATGGAGTCACTAGATGGAGGGGGAGAGCAAAACAATTACAAAGCAGTCACTGGACCCTTGCAAAACCGAGTGAACCCTGTAATCTACAACACTATCATCCCAGAATCAATACTCCCCATCCATGTATGGAGCAGACTTATAGCAGATCACACAGCTACATGAGACAATAGATTAACTTGAATCAGATTCTCATCAGCAGTATCAGTATCCTTTTCCTTCCTTTGGATAAGAAAACCAAGAGAAACCTCAGGTCCGACAAAGGGCTCATCTTTCGACCGGAACAAAATCGTTATAATTTCTGTAAGGCCTCTCTTACCTTTTGAGATGTTCTTATAGACCAATGGAACATTTCAGGTAACCTGCTTTTACTCTTGCATTAAATTCTCCAGCAATAAAGGGAGGTATTTAGCATCACCTTAAAATTAAAGCAAGTATCGTGGCTGTGTTAATGTGATAGTTTAATGTAAATTCTGGAATACTGTTGAAAGAAACGTTTATTGGTAGTCTACGTTGTAATGTCTTTTTTTCATTTGGGAACAGAGTGAAAGGTGCAATCAAATATACATCTTTCCCGAATAACTCCTTTGTCATTTTGAAAGCGTTAGTAAGCAATATGTCTATGAATGTGTATTGAATTAATTTGCTAGGTTTGATGCTACAACATTGCCCTAAGTAATGAGAATAAAATGTACTGTTAGAAATGGGGTCTCTGATTAGCTGTCAGTTTGCACTCTGTCCAGGCAGGGATCCTCACTCTAATCATGGTAAGAAAGAAACAAAGCTCAGGTAACCCCTGCTCACCCCCTTGGTAGCTTGGCACAAGCAGTCAGGCTTATCTCAGAAGGAATGTGTAAAGTATTTGTGTAAACACACACAGTAACACAGCGAAAACACCACAAAAAGTCTCTATACCAGTTTAGAAAAATAGCCAATATTTATAATTTGTCTAAATCAAACTAGACCAAAATGACAAAAATCCAGCATGCACAGGTAAGGATATGAAGTTTTAAAGTAAAAGAGTCTTAATCCATAGAAATCAATGGATGAATTGTTTTAGCACAAAGTACCTGGTGTGTGTCAGTAATAAAGCTGCACGGGTGAGCGTGCAATGGAAAAGCAAGCAATTGATCCTTACTCATAAGTGATGACATGCATCGATTCTTTCTCCGCCAGGTAAGCGATATGTTGGTTTCCAGACCAGCAGCCTTTGGTCCATGCGGTGATGTTGATAATTTTGACACCCAGGGATGATGCATGAAAACTCCAGATGCACAGCAGCAATGAATCCGTGCTGAGCTGCTGATGCGTCAATTTCACTGGCGCTGCGCCGATTTTTCAGCCACGGTGCAGGTGCTGCATTGATTTTTCTGCCGCTCAGCTCTCCTGCATGGATTTTCTCTCTGGTTCTGTCAGCTTCTGCTTCCAGGGGTCCAGGGACTGGATGTGGTACCATTTGGCAAGTCAGGTGGTCTAAGCAAGAGAGCCCATGTGCTGACAGATTTTGGGCCTCATTACAAGTTTGGCGGTCTGACAGTAGGAATGCCGCAGTGGTGGCTGCCAAAAGACCACCATGTTGTTAGTCATCCGACCAACATATTAAGAGATACACCACTCAGGGCACAAAAAAACAGTCAATTTCCCAAAACCGCCAGGACACTGGTGGACATAAAAAGGGTGGTTTGACCACCAGCACCACCAGCCTGACAAAAATCAACCAATCTAATTACGATCGAGAAACCACAAGAGCAGTTCTTACTACCCTCTTCCAGGAAGAGAATGTCACCTGATTGGTTCCCCTTGTGTGTCACTGATATGCCCTAATGACTGTTCTGATACCTTACTCCATTTTCCTATGGTGCAAGGACACTAGACTTGTGTTTCCAAATGGTGTGGCAGCTACCCTGATGATTTCATCCGCCATGATTGAACCCTTTACTGGTAACTTTATTTCATTTCTGTTTCAATTCACTCATTTGGTTGTGCACTCCCCAATAAATACCACTTAACCACAGATCCTGGGTAAGTGTGATGTATCAACCATATACAACTGTCATGTATGACAACTATTGTAGCAAAATGTTCACCTCCAATGTTATACCTTTATCATGGTCACCACACATGTACTGGGCAACCAGGATACATATTGCAATTGGATTGTAACATAGACAAGACACAAGTCACCTGTATTGTACATCACAACATATTTATTTGGAGAAGGACAATCAGCTCATTGTGAAGTCATGCTGTGGAATTTAGGGTTTCAGCTTAGGTGTCATATGCTACCAACCCATATAATACAGAAATTAGAGACATGTCAGTCTATTACCATCCCAGGAGGCAGACAGATTGGTTCAACGTAACATCATCTAAAGCATTATCAGATACCCACACCATATCCTGCCAAATGACCATGCCTCATGAAACAAACAGAGGTCAGTACTAATCTCTCCAGTCATGGAACCTTCCACTTACCATTGTCAGGCATCTGTACGCTTTCCACTCACCTATTATAGTCTTCAGACACAGGCACATTGGTCTGCAATAAGGAAACACTCTGACAGCTATGCACAAGTTAGGTCACATACAGCACAAATCATATTGATGATAGAGTGTCTGGATACCACATTATGACATGTGCTATACACAAATGGACACACACATGGTACCATTTGAGCCACCTCTAATACCAAGCAGGTCTACTTTGTGGAAAAGGGCATTTCCAAACCACTTGCCTAACAGTCTTGGCATAGAACTTACACACAACAAATCTCGTGCAAAACAGTACCTGGTTTAATCAATGCCCACTTCTCATGTCAGTCTGAAACTCCCATCTGCCGGTGACACTGTCTGAGATTGGCAAATTAGGATGAGTCAAACAGTCTATCTCTGACTGACAAAGATAAGGTATGGGCCAGAGTGGAACGCATACACCACATTGTCTATTCATAACTACAAATGTGACTTTGATTGTGCATTTTCTAAACAATAGACTATGTACATAACAGTTCTGTACACAACTCCAAATAACATTCAGCATGCATATCTGAGTCATGGGATTTGGAGCCACTTAAGGCCACACTGATGTTGTTATAAAAGAACATTACATGGCATGCATAACCTTAACAATACCCCACAGAATCTCTATTGTAACATGACATCACATACATTGAGTCAGTTGAAGTACTGGTTGATTACATCTGCCCTGATGTCTCCATCTTCATCCTCATCATGCTTATCCTCACTTGGCAAATCTGCATTTCCACCCACAGGATCTGCTGGCTCCCCCTCATCTTGTATGAATGGTATCTGACATCTCAGGGCAAGGTTGTGGAGCATGCAGCAGGCAACATTTATTTGACATACCTTGTAGGGTTAGTGAAGAGGGGTTCCTCCAGATTTGTCTATACTTCAAAATCTTGCCTTCAGGAGCTCAAAAGTCCGCTCCACAACATGCCTTGTCCTTCCGTGGACCTCATTGAAGTAGAATTTCCCTGGTGTGGTTGGGTACCTTACTGGTGTCAATAACCAAGGACGGGTTGGGTAGCCAGAGTCCCATGTAAGATATAGAGACACTAAATCAAACTTAAATCTTGGACATCTATGTATATGGTTTCAGGAAAAAAGGCACAGACACACATGACATATATGACTTACCAACCAGCCAGGCCCTCTCTTTATATTGTCATGTCATCAGCAGTGGGATATTGCTATTCCACAAGATGAAGGAATCATGGACTGATCCTTGATACCTTGCACAAACTTGTGAACTGGAGAGGTCAGCCATGCAGACCACTTGGACATTTATGGAGTGGAAGTTTTTCCTCTTCCTGCATACCTGTTCATTGATAATTGGGGTAATCAAAGCTGCATGGGTGCCATCTATGGCTCCAACCACATGTGGAATGTATCCTAAAGCATAGAAATCTGCCTTCACATAGGCCAAATCCTCATGTTGGGGAAATATGATGTAGCTGTCCTGGCGTTTTAAAAAGATAGACAGCACTGCCTTTAAAACCAGACTGAAAATGGGCTGAGACATCTCAGCAGTCATAGCCACTGTATTCTGAAAGGACCCAGTGGCCAGGAAGTGCTGCACTGACATGACTTGAATGGGAGGTATACTATTGTGACTGCGGATGGCAGACATCAACTGACGACATAGATCCATAATTGTATGTCTATCCAGGCAATACATTTGGATTACATGTCGCGCCTCCATGGTCTGCAGGTCTGCTAGTGGATGGTACACTGGAGGTTGTCTTGCTCTCCTCAGGCCAGGGTAACTGTGTGGGCAAACACCAGAATGTAGGTGAATGACTCAATCTATACATCATAAGTATGATCACAACAACGTCACACATATATCCAAATCATGTCACATCAAACAGTGAATATGTGATATTCAGCACATAGCGGGACAAAATATGAAAGTGAACCTGATTCAGATCCCCTAAACCCTTGCATGTTCTCTACATGGAGATACATGTCACTGACAGTGAACATTACATCAACCCTGTTGACATGTAACACATATTTGTTGCACCTATACCATCTTCAGATTGTCATTTGTATTGTGGAAACACTGTTTCATGTACATAACCCAAAATATCTCATTTCACTTCCTCTACTAATGACAAGCACATTGATACTTGTAAACAGTAAGCCTGCACTTTACACATTGTCATAGATATGAGTTTTCAGTAAACAACACAACATTAACATCGTCATCATACATATTTGAGCCCTGCAATGGCAGCTGCTTGACATACTGTACTGGACATCCAGAAGTGACCTGACTCCGCCGGCAGATGTTGTCATGATGGTAAGTGGTTACAACTGAGGTAGACAATGCCATTGGAACACATTGATGCCTTTGGCATACTTGGGCCACAGGCAACATCTGCCGGCGGGGACGGTCCTGTACATGGCGGCTGTTACCGCCACCCTCTGTAGAAACCCTCACTTGACTCCTGACACTGCTGCCAGCAAGGCCTCCACAACCTGAGCTGCTGTGTACTGCCTCTTGGAGCAATCATGTCACATCCTGCAGGTGAAAGGGTCCCTGCTTTCTCTCAGGAAGAGCTCAAGAAACTTGTGGAGGAGGTCCTGACCCTGTATGGCCAGATCTATGGTGCACCACAGGAGTAGGTGAGTCCAATGCAATACCAGTGGTTGAAAAGACAAGTGCATGATGACGTAGATGAAATGTGAAGGAATTAAGGATTGCACTATCATGTGAGAGTAAATGGTTATGTGCACAGGTGCATAAAGAGACTGTTACCCCTGATATATAGTTGGTATTGTGTGATGTATGAACCCTGATCCACATATGTACATACCAGCATTTACATCTATGCTGGTGTGACAATCAATTGCATAGATGTACCATTTAGGACCATACTTTTGGTCTGGTCATATGTTTCTACACAAAACCTGGTACTGGGTATGCATGGTGCATGCCTGACTCTAATTCAAACATGGCCTGATTGCAGAGGGTGACTTGCAAAAGAGTTTGAAGTGCGAGGAAGGGTATGTTTGGCTACTTGCACTAACTTGATTGTTCACCACACTTGTTTTGGGAGGGAGCATGTGTACATGACTTTCTCCTCTTCTCTGTGTCATCCATGCAGGTCAATGCCCATCAGAAAAAGGGGATTTGGCCTGCCATTGCCAAGAAAATCCAGGCTATGATGGTCCTCAGCCAGCAGAGCACCCACTTGAGAAAGCGGCGGGAGGACATGAGACACTGGGCCCATAAGACCACCGAGGCCCAGCTGGGGATGTCCGCCCAAGGAGGAAGGGGTGCCCATCAGACCTTGACTATCCTAATGGCCCGTGTATCGGCGGTGGCCTACCCTGAGTTGGATAGGCATTTGAGGGCAACACAGAAGCCACAAGAGAATGAGTACTGACTACACTCATTTAGATTCCTCTGTAAGGTCAATGTATGATGTAAAAGACTGAGCTCTGACAATGTGGCAAGTGCTAAAGGTGAAATGTATAAATGTATTCTAAGAAAACCTAGATGTGGAGTCCTCAACATTGGTACATAGGTGTGCACATCGTATTGTGTATAGTGACATGTTACTCACCCATGTCATACATTCTGTACAGTATTGTATGATGATGCACATGTCATATGTGTACCACTATACGGCTCGTAATACCCTTCTGGTTGTTTCTTGCCACCTAAAGATCCATAATCCCAATATCCTGATGGTAAATTGTCATGGTCTTTGCCCTCTGTCCATTCAAATGCCTCTTGGTCCATCTCTAAGTCAAACATAGAGTCTCACAAGTTGACAACTTACTCGGACCTGTTAGGAGTTGTCCACACTGGTAAGTGAGGACTAAGCATTGGCACATGTGATGTTTCATCAGAATGGACATCCTACATGTACTAAACCATGGTAGTTTAACTGGACTCCAAGTGCAACCCATATAATTGATATGAGAGTTAGGAATATTGGTACCATGTACATGTTCTCTGGTTGGTAAGTGGCTACAGAAATTTCCTATTGTTTTGTGGGCATGGTAAATGGGCCATGACATCTTAGTAATAGGTACAATCTACACTGTGTTTTTTGCCAACATCATATGTATGTTGTTAGATTCAGCCATATGCCAACATTGTGATGCAACTAAAACATACTTTCTTTTGCCATTGTGGCTATGTCTTGAAGGCTTTTGATATGGAATCTTATTGTTTGTACTGACTTAACTGAGTTGCAGGTGTGATATTGCACCTTCACATGTTGTTGGAATGGTATGTGTAGTTAGTCATTTGGCTTGCCTCAAGGTGTATATCTCTAGCAGGTTAAGCTCAGAAGTGTGTTGTGGCATTGTTAGCTTCATATACATGTCTGAAGTGTGGGTAGTGATGTTGGCACTTATATGGAGGACTATTGATGGTGCCACCCATCATGATTAGTTGTACTGTATGTGGCCTTTATGCACACAATAGGTGTACATTGTATTTAAGGTGTTGGTATGGTACTTGGGGTTGTCTGTGGGTAAACTCTGGGGGCTAAGTTGGCCCGTATAAGTGTACATTACTTTGTTTACAGGTGGAGAATGACTAAGATGAGTAGATCCCCAAAGTATGTATCATCCTTTTCTAGATGACTATTGGGACATGTGTTGGTGACATGTGTTTAGACATTATCATACTCCAGTTAAGGAAAGGGCAGGTATAGTTGTTGCATGTTTGCAAATGTCAATTTGAAGGTTGTTGACTGTGTGACATGAAATGGTTTTGGCTTGTATGCAGCATGCTGTCTTGTGTTTACATGTGATGTGGTTCCTTTTCCGTGTACATTACATCAGCTAATGATATTTATATGTGTGGATTTTGTGTATGTGATATTTTGAAATGAATGTTACCACTATTTCCCATTTGTTGGACTTAGATTTATGTTGGCAAGTCCGGTTGTCATGGAATGGTTGTTGTGATAGTTCAACTGATATGATGGTATAGAAGATGCGTGATAGGTGGCTTAGCTGGTGTGTGACATTCTTTTAATGTAGGGGTATAGATGATATCTAGTTGTGACATGATGTTAGGCATGACCATGGTTCTACCTAGGGGTTTGGTACAAATGGTTGTAATGTGATAGATGTTAATAGTGTGATCTTAGTGTTGGAAAAATAATATTATGACCCTACTTCTCTTTCTGTTTTCCAGCATCAGCAGGCAAAGGAGACACGGAACAGCTGAGTGGGGAAGCTGCTGGCCACGGGATCTCAAGTCATGATACCACTGACACCGATGGACACAGTGACCCAGAGGGCAAGGGGTGAGCCACGTGGGAGACAGGATCCAGTTCATCAGCTTTGGAATCCTCTTCCAATGGACACTTCCTGGTGGTGGCGGACTCATCTGGGACCACCCCAGCACAATCTCTGACCACCACCCCATTCTACTACCTCCCTCCCTGAAGCTCCCCACAAGGTTAGCTGTGTCCACTCACTAAGAAGGTTGGCATCTCCCTTGACGCAGGTGCCTCTGCTCCAGCCCCTGTTAGCCCTGCTGCCCTCATTGAGGAGGCTTTCGATCTCTGTGGATCAGTCAACCATCGTGAATCCCACCAAGGGACTTGCAACTCAAATCCAAAATAGTAAGGGGCATATTTATACTCTGTTAGCACCGAATTAGTGTCATTTTTTTTAACTCTAATTCGGTGCAAAACTAACTCCATATTTATACTTTGGTGCTAGACCCCTCTAGCACCAAATTTATGGAGTTAAAGTCATTTTTTGAAAGTGGAGACCTACTTTGCCTTAATGAGATGCAAGGTAGGCGTTCCTGTGCAAAAAATGACTCTATGGCCTTAACGCCATATTTAGGGACATATTTATACTCTGCGGCATATTTATACTCTGTTTGCACCGAATTAGTGTCATTTTTTTTACTCTAATTCGGTGCAAATCTAACTCCATATTTATGCTTTGGTGCTAGACCCATCTAGCACCAAGGCCCTGATTTAAACTTTTTTTGCGCCGCATTAACGTAATTTTATGACACAAAAGTGGCGCAAACTTACAAAATATTGGCCCTTATTTATACTTTTTGCTGCACAACTGCACTAACTCAGTTTTGCACCAAAAGGTTTAGCACCGGCTTGCACCATTTCTGTGCACCAGCCGGGCATCATATTTATGGAATGGTGCAAGCCGGTGCAAAGGGTAGGCTAGAGTTTTAAAAAATGACTTTAGTCGGGTGGAGCTGGCAGTATAGAAGAAGAGGGTTTAGCACCAAAAAATGGCTTTAGGCAGGTTAGAGTAAAAAAAAATGACTCTAACCAGATTAGCGTAATTTTATGGTGCTAAACCTACCATGCCACATGACTCCTGCCTTAGAAAAGGCAGGAGTCATGCCCACCACCCCAGTGGCCAGCACAGAGGACAGTGGTCCCCTGGGCATGGTCATTGCACCCGGTGCCATGTATGGGGGTTCATTTCAGGGCCCCCTATGGCACTTTCAAAAATAAAATGCACTTACCTGTACTTACCTGGGATGGGGTCCCCCATCCTCGCAGTCCCTCTAGTGTGGGTGGGGGTGCCCCTAGGGCCTAGGGAGGGCACCTCTGGGCTTATTCCATAGTGTTCCACCATGGAAATAGGGCCACAGGTCCCCTAACACCTGCCCTGACCCAGGTCTTAAAAAATGGGGCAAAGCAAGCTTTGCCCCATTTTTTGACCCCTCCTCCCTCCCTTGCACCATTTTTACATGGGAGTATAAATATGGTGTTAAGGCCATAGAGTCATTTTTTTGCACGGGAACGCCTACCTTGCATCTCATTAAGGCAAGGTAGGTTTCCACTTCCAAAAAATGACTTTAACTCCATAAATTTGGTGCTAGACCGGTCTAGCACCAAAGTATAAATATGGAGTTAGTTTTCCACTGAATTAGAGTAAAAAACAAAATGATGCTAATTCAGTGCAAACAGAGTATAAATATGCCCCTTAGCGTCAAAAAATGATGCTAATCTGGTCAGAATCATTTATTTTGACTCAAAACTGCCTAACGTCATTTTTTTTAAAGCTAGCCTACCCTTTGCACCGGCTTGCACCATTCCATAAATATGGTGCTCAGCTGGTGCTAAAAAATGGTGCAAGCCGGTGCAAAACTTTTTGGGGCAAAACTGCCTTAGTGCAGTTTTGCACCAAAAAGTATAAATAAGGCCCTAAGTCGTTCCTGGAGGGCATTCACAGTGCACTGGCTAGCTTGCAGAGTTACTTTCAGGCTCTGGCCTCCACACTGATGGCAGTCAGTCACCCTTTGCCTACTGCCCCCCCTCCACTTTCCTCTTCCCAATCCCAAACCCCTCTTCCCTGACCCAGCCAAAGCATACAAACCGGCAGGTATACATCCACCTCAAAATCGAAGTGTAGCTCAGACAGACATAAGCATCACAAGACACACCACCGGCATGCACACAAACAACATTCAGATGCACACAGCAACATTCCTACCCTGCCCTGACACCCCCCCAATCACCCCCAGCATCACACAGAACACACCTGACACACCTGCAAACATCACACAAACATTCACAGATCCAGCCACTACACCTATCCTACCACAGGCCCTCGACATTAACTCCAGTCACCACACCCACAGACGACATCACCACTGACACTCCTCCATGCCACATATCCACTGCAGTCAGCACCCCAACAGACAGTCACCCACCCACCACGGTATCCCCCCAGCACCTCCACTCCCTCACATCCCAAGACACATAAACTCCCTCACTCACCCACCCAAAAGACACCCAGTACCCACAAGCATACCTCACACAAACATGCACCCAAGACACGACATTTACACCAACACCTCTTACAACCACCCCCTCTCCCTCCACACCAAACCCTTTTACTTTCACCCCGGGTGTCAAAAAAGCCTTAATTTCGGAGTTTGCCCTTTTCCCTACTCCTCTCCCTCTGTGAGACCCATAAACGTTTGGTTTCCGCCCCAAATCCATCTCTTCTACCTCCAAGGACTCCCTTGCCACCCCTACATGTACCCATGCCTCTACCCCTGACAAGACGTCTACCCCTCCCCTAAGCCTAAACCTAAATCCCACCTCCTAAGCCACATCCCAAAGGCCCTACTCTCAAACCTAAGCCTAAAACCCCTTACACCCTGATAACCCCTGAGGTGCTAGCCTACCCCCTTAATGCCCCTACCTGTGGAGGTTACCATGCATTCAGGAGTCAAGTTCAGGGCACACATATGTGTGTACATACATACTATTGTAAGAGGACTGGCCTATGGCCTTTCAGTTTAAAATGTGCTCAATTTTAATATATGTACAACCAACCTGTTGTTTGTTTAGTGGTTATATCTTTGTCATGCATTTCTTTTCCTTCTATAGAGTTGTTCCTGGCTGATATTGGTTGTGTCTCAGTATTTGTGTGTGTTGGACTTTTTTTGCTTATGCAGGGTCATCCCCAATCTTTTTGCCACCTGCCTCCTATTTTTTTTCTGACCTGTTGCTGTTGGCTTTTGAACTCTGAGGCCCGTATTTATATTCTGTTTGCGCCGAATTAGCGTCGTTTTTTTCGACGCAAATTCGGCGCAAAACTAACGCCATATTTATACTTTGGCGTTAGACGCGTCTAGCGCCAAAGTATGGGCAAATAGCGTCATTTTTTTGCGTGAACGCCTTCCTTGCATTAATGAGATGCAAGGAAGGCGTTCCCATCTAAAAAAATGACGGCGACGCAAATGCGTCGTATTTATACTCCCGGGCAAAAATCACGCCCGGGAGTTGGCGGGTCAAAAACCCCCGCATTTGCGCCACTATTTAACGCATGGGTCAGGGTAGGCGTTAAGGGGCCTGTGGGCTCAAAATGAGCCCACAGGTGCCCTCCCCTGCCCCCAGGGACACCCCTGCCACCCCTGCCCACCCCAGGAGGATACCCAAGGATGGAGGGACCCACCCCAGGGACATTCAGGTAAGTTCAGGTAAGTATAATTTCTTATATTTTTTAATTTTTCTGGGTGGCATAGGGGGGCCTTATTTGTGCCCCCCTACATGCCACTATGCCCAATGACCATGTCCAGGGGACATAAGTCCCCTGGGCATGGCCATTGGGCAAGGGGGCATGACTCCTGTCTTTACTAAGACAGGAGTCATTTAAATGGCGTCTGGGCGTCGAAAAAAATGGCGCAAATCGGGTTGAGCCGATTTTTTTGCCTCAACTTGACTTGCCCCATTTTAAGACGCCCTAACGCCATTTTCCCCCTACGCCGGCGCTGCCTGGTCTACGTGGTTTTTTTCCACGCACACCAGGCAGCGCCGGTCTGCTAGCGCCGGCTAACGCCATTCCATAAATACGGCGCCCGCATGGCGCTTCAGAATGGCGTTAGACGGCGCTAAATTTTTTGACGCTAAACTGCGTTAGCGCAGTTTAGCGTCAAAAAGTATAAATATGGGCCTGAGAACTTTAACACTGCTAACCAGTGCTAAAGTGCATATGCTCTCTTTGTAAAATGTATGTGATTGGTTTATCCATGATTGGCATATTTAATTTACCAGTAAGTCCCTAGTAAAGTGCACTAGAGGTGCCAGGGCCTGTACATCAAATGCTACTAGTGGGCCTGCAGCACTGGTTGTGCCACCCACATGAGTAGCTCTGTAATCATGTCTCAGGCCTGCCACTGCAGTGTCTGTGTGTGCAGTTTTAACTGTAAATTCGACTTGGCAAGTGTACCCACTTGCCAGGCCTAAACCTTCTCTTTTCTTACATGTAAGGCACCCCTAAGGTAGGCCCTAGGTAGCCACAAGGGCAGGGTGCAGTGTATGGCTAAGGTAGGACATATAGGTGGTCATTACAACCCTGGCGTACGGTGTTAAAGCTGCGGTAATACCGCAAACAGGCCGGCGGACAAAAAAATGGAATTACGACCCTGGCAGAAACCGCCAACAAAGACAGCCACTTTAACACATCGCCCGCCAGGGCGGTACAGACAAACAGCGCAGTGGTCACCGCCAACAGACAGGCAGAAGACAATGTACCGCCCACACTATCACAACACACCAATCCTCCACCTTTTCCGGGGCAGATTCACTGTGGATAAAAAAACGGCGGAAACAGCTTTTGCTATGGGAAAACGCTCACCTCAACACATCCCACGAGGAACGAGGACTCCATGGACCCGGAACTACAAATCTTACCTGCCCTTGCATTCCTGCTCATCTACGACCAACAGCGACGTAGGCGCAGAACATACCGGTGAGTACTGCACCTACGACACGGGGGAGGCAAAAGTTACGGGGACACCCACCAAACACCCCCACCCTCGCATATTACAACATACACACCAATGCAGTCACAAAAATCACAGTAACAACCCACAACCCCCCCGGAAGAATGCAATGACAAAGCGAATAGCGGCCAAACTTTGTATTGTGCCAATATACTACTCATTAAAAAATATACGGATATATATCACGAAATCTGTCAAAAATAAATGTACCAAACAAGAAGTAGTGCAGATATGTACACAACAATGTCCGTGCACCAACAGTCCAAAAATGCATGGGCGACGCCCACAATAGATACCTGACCAAAATCCGAGAGTACACTGCAGGGGCATCAGATAGAAACACTACAGGCACCTCAGGGGGAAGGGAAGGGGGGGCACCTCAGCCACATGAATGCGAAGCCAGATCCACGACGGGGCTCCATGCCCATTGATGTATCCTGGGGAGTGCAAAGCCACAGTCTCTCAAATCTCTACAGTGGGTGGGTTGCCCACTGTGCCATCCTGGGGAGTGCAAAGCCACAGTCTCTCAAGTCTCTACAGTGGGTGGGTTGCCCACTGCTTTATCCTGGGGAGTGCAAAGCCACAGTCTCTCAAGTCTCTACAGTGGGTGGGTTGCCCACTGCCATATCCTGGGGAGTGCAAAGCCACAGTCTCTCAAGTCTCTACAGTGGGTGGATTGCCCACTGCCATATCCTGGGGAGTGCAAAGCCACAGTCTCTCAAGTCTCTACAGTGGGTGGATTGCCCACTGCCATATCCTGGGGAGGGCAAAGCCACAGTCTCTCAGGTAGATGCAGGTCTCCACTGGTTCTGGAGGGGGACTGGTGCCCAGAATGGATGAGTCTCCCCGTGAAAGTACCTGTCCTGTCACTGTCCCAGCTGCACATGGGAGAACGATGCCTGATGTGCCGGACTATTCATACCCACACGGTCTTTGCCCTGTTCAGCGGTCTTCACCATGGCGGTCTTAGCCTTGTTCAGCGGTGCTTTGCCATGGCTGCCTATGGACTGTTCAGCGGTGCCTTGCCATGGCGGTCTTTGCCCTGTTCAGCGGTCTTCACCATGGCGGTCTTGGCCTTGTTCAGCGGTGCTTTGCCATGGCTGCCTATGGACTGTTCAGCGGTGCTTTGCCATGGCGGTCTTTGCCCTGTTCAGCGGTCTTCACCATGGCGGTCTTGGCCTTGTTCAGCGGTGCTTTGCCATGGCTGCCTAAGGACTGTTCAGCGGTGCCTTGCCATGGCGGTCTTTGCCCTGTTCAGCGGTCTTCACCATGGCGGTCTTGGCCTTGCTCAGCTGTGCTTTGCCATGGCTGCCTATGGTCTGTTCAGCGGTGCTTTGCCATGGCGGTCTTTGCCCTGTTCAGCGGTCTTCACCATGGCGGTCTTGGCCTTGCTCAGCGGTGCTTTGCCATGGCTGCCTATGGACTGTTCAGCGGTGCTTTGCCATGGCGGTCTTTGCCCTGTTCAGCGGTCTTCACCATGGCGGTCTTGGCCTTGTTCAGCGGTGCTTTGCCATGGCTGCCTATGGACTGTTCAGCGGTGCTTTGCCATGGCGGTCTTTGCCCTGTTCAGCGGTCTTCACCATGGCGGTCTTGGCCTTGTTCAGCGGTGCTTTGCCATGGCTGCCTATGGACTGTTCAGCGGTGCTTTGCCATGGCGGTCTTTGCCCTGTTCAGCGGTCTACACCATGGCGGTCTTGGCCTTGTTCAGCGGTGCTTTGCCATGGCTGCCTATGGACTGTTCAGCGGTAGCCTAAGATGGCGGTTCAGATACTGACATTGGTGTGTGGCATGACGATCTCCACACTGGACATTGGTGTGTGGCATGACGATCTCCACACTGGACATTGGTGTGTGGCATGACGATCTCCACACTGGACATTGGTGTGTGGCATGACGTTCCATCATTGCCCAGCGGGGCTGTGAGATTCTGGACCCTCCTGGGCTGTGACTCCGGCGATTGCGGTGGTCTCCTGACCAGTAACGATACTTGAGCCCTCCTGGGCTATGACTCCGGCGGTTGCGGTGGTCTCCTGACCAGTAACGATACTTGAGCCCTCCTGGGCTATGACTCCGGCGGTGGTCTCTGGACCAGTGACGATACTTGAGCCCTCCTGGGCTATGACTCTGGCGGTGGTCTCTGGACCAGTGACGATACTTGAGCCCTCCTGGGCAATGACTCTGGTGGTGGTCTCCTGACCAGTAACGAGGGTGCTGGCGGTTGTGTCTGGCCCGCTGGAAATGATGGCGCACTTCTCCGCCGTGACACTCACAACAGGTTGGGGAGACTTCCTCGGGACCTTCCCCACCTTCTTTTGAGTTACAGAAGACTCACCAATCGCCTTGGATCCCATTTCACTGTTTGTACCACCAGGAGTCTTGACACGGTCCCGTCGTCCAATCTCCAATTTCGGAGCCTTCACAGGGGGTGGGCTGACAGTGCCTTGGCTCCGGGTCCTACTGCCTGCCTTGGTGGACGGGGCACTCCAAAAACCTGGAACACGCACCACTGGTACTGGAGGCATTTTGGCTGAGGCGCTACGACGGGACTGATGAATTGGAGGGGGGGGGCAAAAAGGTCAATTTGACATAGGGACAGTTTCTGACGAACACTGGGATGGGTAGTTGGAGGGGCTCTGGGAGTGGAGGCAGAGGAGGTGGTTGTAGGAGGTGTCACTTTAGGTGTTTTTGGTGCAGGTGCAGGTACTGGAGGCTGTCGTGAGGTGGATGGATGTTGGGTGAGTGATTGCCGGCGTTTGTGTACTTTGGGAGGGGGCGTCACAGACACACTGGGAGAGGACACAGGGGACGTGTATATGGCAGTGGAGGTGGTGAGTGCAGGTGAGCGGCTTGTGGTGCTGGGTGTCCTGGTGCGAGTCCTAGTGCCTGTAGATGTGGTGCATGCAGGTGTGTGTGTAGACAAGACTGGGAGGGAGGAGGGAGAAGAGGAGGAGGGGGACACAGTGGAGACAGTGGATGTTGCTGTGTCTGTATGGGTCTGATGCTTGTGTGAGTGCTTGAGCTACTTTTGGGTGTTGACTTGTGTGCATGCTGGTCTGTAGGTGTGCTTGGGATGGGCTGGGGTACAGGGGATTGGGTCTGGGTGGAGGAAGTTGGAGGGGGGAGACTGGACACAGGGACAATGGCTGCCATCAGTGCTGAGGCCAGAGATTGCAGGGTTCGCTGAAGGACAGCCTGACCAGAATGAATGCCTTCCAGGAATGCATTACCGTGTTTCAACTCTCGTTCTACACCCTGGATGGCATTCACAATGGTAGACTGCCCAACAGTGAGTGACCTGAGGAGGTCAATGGCCTCCTCACTGATGGCAGCAGGGGTGACAGGGGCAGGGCCTGAGGTGCCTGGGGCGAAGGTGATGCCCACCCTCCTGGGTGAGCGGGCACGGGGCGAAAGCTGAGGGGCTGCTGGGAGGGCGGTGCTGGTAGGGGAGGTGGCGGCTGTACCTGTAGAAGTGGGGCGCACAGATGGTGCCACCACCACAGGGGAGCTCCCATCGGCGGACGAGTCTGTGTCGCTGTTTGGTGATCCTGTGGCCGACGTGAAGCTCCCCTCGCCCTCCGTCCCACTGGTGAAATCAGAGTCTGTGGTGTGGCCCTCCATGGCCATGTGGGATGCAGCTCCCTCATGCTCCGGTGCCACTGTACCACCGCCTGATGATGCTGATGTACAGAAGGACAGGGAGAGCAGAAAAAGGGTGGAGACAGAAGAAAGAGAGTTTTAGTGCATGGCATACCGCTACCGTTGGCGGACAAGACAAACGCAGCAGCCCCCTGCATTACGCCGTGCTCCTGCCCTCTGCACATGCAATTCCTGGGAAATGGCCAACATGGCAATGGTAGACATCTGCCCACATGGATGGCAAAGGGGCAACTATACATCAATTTGCCTATTTTTTGAGCTGGGGTAGAGTGCCACATGGCCTACATAATGGAGGGGCCTTGCCTACCTAACTCGCCCTGGCCTAGGGACACCCACAGCCCACCACCCCCACGCAGACAGCTCCACAGCACGCAAAGTCCATTGCATGAGGTTGAACTCACCCCCTTGTGTCTGCTGTGATGTCCTTAAGCGCCCATCCAACTCCGGGTAGGCCACCGCCAGGATCCGGAACATCAGGGGGGTCATGGTGCGACGGGCACCCCTCCCACGTTGGGAGGCCATCCCCAGCTGAGCCTCCACTGTCTTCTTGCTGCAGCGGCGAATGTCCTCCCATCTCTTCCGACAGTGGGTGCCCCGTCTATGGTGGGCCCCCAGGGTCCGGACCTCCTTGGCGATGGCACGTCAAATGTCCCTCTTCTGGTGGGCGCTGACCTACATGACATGCACAAGGAAAGAGGAACAGTCATTACCTACTGCACCGTCGTTGTAATTGGCCCCCTCCCAACTCTATCCCTATGGCCCATTCATCCCCATGCATGTCTGTTCTATGTACTCTGCCCCCTTCCCTCATCCACCCAGCCCTCTCCACCCAGGCCTAGCCCATACAACATGCTCCCTGTGTACTAACCTGTTGGTCTGGAGGACCGTAGAGTAGCGTATACTGGGGGAGGACCCCATCCTCAAGTTTCTCCAACTCCTGTGCAGTGAAGGCAGGGGCCCTTTCCCCAGACGCAGCAGCCATCGTCGCTTCCAGACCGAGGTCACAGCAGCACTAGCAGTGTAGATCCTCTCCTGTCGAAGGTCAGGTATCTAGTGATTGAACAGATAGAAAATGGTGGTGACGTCCGCGGCGGTGATGTCCGCGGCGGTGCGCATCATCACCGCCAGCGCACCTGTTCATTGGCTCCTGGGACCCATAGAGTCCAATGTTAACCAATGCAGCATTGCGCCGCGCTCTACGACCGCCTACCGCAACGGTGTGCAACGCCAGCGCAGTTACCCCACAATTCCATTGTCCCATTTTAGAGGTCAGGCAGCCGCCATTTCAGGGGCCCACATGGCTTCATTTACTACTGTGTCACACATACCGAGGCCTACACTCAAAACCTTTCCCGGATTGGTTAATTGTCTGGTGTAGTCTTGTGTATGACTGTGGGTACATACCTGGAGGAATGCTGACAGTTTTTTTGCTGTTGTCCTTTTTAGGCACCGTCAGTTGGGACATATTGGAAGATGGCGGAATCCGCCGGTGTACCGACCGCTGGTGGACCTGTTAACAATGGAAGAGCGACATGTCATTGTGACCTACCGGTTTGACCGTGCCACAATCCGGGAACTATGTACCCAGTTGGAGCCTGACCTGATGTCACCAATCCGCCATCCGACTGGAATACCCCCTGACGTGCAGGTGCTGTCAGTGCTCCATTTCTTAGCAAGTGGGTCTTTTCAGACAAAAGTGGCCATGGCATCAGGGATGTCCCAGCCTATGTTTTCCAACGTCTTGTCCAGAGTGTTGGCTGCCTTGCTGAAACACGTAAGGAGAAACATCATTTTCCCTGAGGTGTCGGATTTGCCTACAGTGAAAGGTGACTTCTATGCCCTCGGACATATCCCCAACGTCATAGGTGCCATTGATGGGACCCATGTAGCTTTGGTCCCCCCCGCAGGAATGAACAGGTGTACAGGAACCGGAAGAGTTATCATTCGATGAATGTCCAGATGGTCTGTTTGGCATGACGCCTACTTCCTGCGGAAAAGCAGCATCCCTGATATGATGGGTGAACTCCAGAGGCACCGTGTATGGCTATTGGGGGACTCTGGTTACCCCAACCTGTCCTGGCTACTGACCCCAGTGAGGAATCCCAGGACCAGGGCAGAGGAACGCTACAATGAGGCCCATGGGCGGACTAGGAGGGTAATCGAGCGGACCTTCGGCCTCCTGAAGGCCAGGTTCAGGTGCCTCCATATGACAGGTGGGTCCCTATTCTACTCACCGAAGAAGGTGTGCGACAACATCATCGCCTGCTCCATGCTCCATAACTTGGCATTGCGACGCCAGGTGCCTTTTCTGCAGGAGGATGATCCAGATGACGGTGTTGTTGCAGCGGGGAAGCCTGGGGAGCCTGTGGACAGTGATGAGGAGGAAGCTGATGAAGATGAAAACGACAACAGGGAGTCAGTCATACAGCAATATTTTCAATGAGACACAGGTGAGTACAATTTCATGTTTCACATTATATTACATTTCACACGTCTACCTCTATCCTGTACCTACATTTCACTCCCTATTTGTTAACTGAGTGGTCCCCTTCCATTTCAGTTACACTAATGTGTTGACCTATGTGTCAACAGCTTGCACCCTTGAAAGGCTTGTGATGTGTGACATTGGTATGTTGACCTTCCAATGGCTAACCTTTTTTAACACTGTAATTGACAATACAAAGTTCACAATCATTGACTGACTCCAATATTATTGAGGTTTCAAGGGTCTTTATTGAAGTGCATAAAAATGTAGGGGCGTTGTGAAATGGGGAGAGGTCATGGTGGAATAATGCCCATGGCAGAGTCCAGTCTATTAGTCTCACAGGTACATTGCACATCTGGCCCTTGGAAGTGGAGCTGGGGCAGTTCCAATCTGGACAGGGTAACAAAGTGGGACAGTGGGGGGACAATCAAGGTAGTCTTATTTCCTGGCGGGGGTCTTGCGATCCTGCTCTGTCCTGTTCCTGGATCTCAAGGCCCGCTTGCGTGGTGGTTGTCCGTCTGCAGGGGGTGGGGTGCTGGTGTGGTGGTCCTGTGGCGGGCGTCCTGTCCACTAGCGCCGGCGGAGGTGGTAGGCAGTTCATCGTCCTGGCTAGTGTCAGGGGCCCCTTGGAGTGCCACGGTGTCCCTCAAGGTCTTTTGAATGTCCGTCAGCACCCCTACGATGGTGCCCAGGGCGGAGCCGATGGTCCTGAGCTCCTCCCTGAACCCAAAATACTGCTCCTCCTGCAGGCGCAGGGTCTCCTGCAACTTGTCCAGGACCGTTGCCATCATCTCCTGGGAGTGGTGGTATGCTCCCATGATGGAGGATAGGGCCTCGTGGAGAGTGGGTTCCCATGGCCTGTCCTCCCTCTGTCGCACAGCAGCCCTCCCAGTTCCCCTGTGTTCCTGTGCCTCTGTCCCCTGGACTGTGTGCCTACTACCACTGTCCCCAGGTCCCTGTTGTTGGGGTGGTGGGTTAGCCTGGGTGCCCTGTAGTGGTGGACACACCGCTAATTGACCTGTCCTGGGTAGGGAGGTATGGGTCCGCTGGGTGGGTGCTGTGCTGGTGTTCCCAGAGGGTGGCAGTTCGGTGTTGGGCTGTGGCTGGGCAAGGGGAACCGACTGTCCTGAGGCCCACAATGGTCCGGGCTGGTCATCAAGATCCAGTAGGGCAGAGCTGCTGTCGTCACTGTGGGCCTCTTCTGGGGGTGGAGTGGTGTTGTCTGGACCCTCTGGTGTGGTGACGGTCCTTTGGGTTCCTTCAGGGTTATGAGAACATGATTATTGCATGTGTGTGTTTCATGGTGTGCAATGGATGGGTGTGCGTGAACCCCAGTGCAGGCATTCCTGTGTGGGGGCTTGTGTGGTGATGGTTGGGGGGTGTTGGGGGTCTGTGCAGTGGGCATGCTTTAGTGATGGGTGTCCATGCTTAGTTGTGTCATGCAGGTCTTGGGGTTGGGATGGGTGGTTGGTGTTATGGGTAGATTAGTGAGGAGTTAGGGTGATAGGGGAGGGTGGGGGTGTGTGATAGCATGCAGGTAGGGTGGGGGATATGATAGTGAAGATTAGACTTACCAGTGTCCGTTCCTCTGACGACTCCTCCGAGGCCCTCAGGATGCAAGATGGACAAGACTTGCTCCTCCCATGTTGTTAGTTGTGGGGGAGGAGGTGGCGGTCCGCCGCCAGTCCTCTGTACCGCGATGTGGTGCCTGGATACCGTTGAACGCACCTTCCCCCGTAGGTCGTTCCACCTCTTCCTGATGTCCTCCCTATTTCTTGGGTGCTGTCCCACAGCGTTGACCCTGTCGACTATTCTTTGCCATAGCTCCATCTTCCTGGCTATGGATGTGTACTGTACCTGTGCGCCAAATAGCTGTGGCTCTACCCTGATGATTTCCTCCACCATGACCTTGAACTCCTCCTCGGAGAAGCAGGGGTGTCTTTGGCATGACATGGGGTGGTGTGTGTGATGTGTGGGGTGGTGTATGTGTTGATGAGTGTGGTGAATGTAGTGGTATGTGGTGTTTTGTGCGTGAATGTTGTGTGGGTGATGGTGTACTGTGCCTCTGTGTGATGGTGTTATCTATTCTGTGCTGCCTCTCTCTGGCCTTCGTCTCTAATTTGTGGTCGTAGGGGTTTGTGGGTGATGTGAGTGTGTGTTTTATATTGTATTGGACGTGTGGGAGTGGTGTTTGTATGTGTATCAGGTGTGTGTATTTTGAATTGTCCTATGTGGCGGTGTTTTGGAGAGGTGTGTGTATTTTGAGCGCGGCGGTGTGTTCCGCCAATGGAATACCGCGGTTCAAAGACCGCCGCGTGGATTCGTGGGTCGTAATAGCATGGGCGTGTTTCTGTTGGCGTGGAGGTGGAGGATTTGTTTCCGCATATTTATCGCTGACCTTTGGTGTGGCGGACTTGTGTGGGTGTCTGAATTTCGGCCAATTCCGTGATGTGTGTCATAATAGCTGTGGCGGTCTCTCCCGCCGCCGCCGCGGTGTATTGGCGGTCTTCTGCACGGCGGTAAGCGGCTTTTACCGCCAATGTTGTAATGACCCCCATAGTAATGTGTTTTATATGTCCTGACAGTGAAATATTGATAAATTCGTTTTTCACTGTTACAAGGCCTGTCACTTGCAACATTTAACATGAGGGCTACCTTTAAATATGATGAAAGTGTAGATGCCCTTTGGGAGCGGATGGACATGTGGAGTTTGGGGTTTCTGAGCTCATAATTTAAAAATACATATTTCAGTAAAGTTGATTTTGAGATTGTGTGTTTGAAAATGCCACTTTTAGAAACTGAGCATTTTCTTGCTTATTCTATTTCTGTGACTCTGCCTGTTTGTGGATTCCCTGTCTGAGTCAGTTTGATAGTTGGGCTGGTTGCACCTCACACTAGACAGTGACACAAAAGGAGCTGGGGTGTAGTCTGCATTTCCTGATGAGCCATCTGTGCTAGGAGGGAGGGGAGGAGTGGTCACTTACACCTGAAAAGGCTGTGCCTGTACTCACACAATGCAGTCTCCAACCCCCTGGTGAGTGTCTGGGGCCTGGCCTGGGCAAGGCAGGATTTCACATTCAAAATAGACTTTACTTTGAAGTAGGCCTACTTCAAAGGAGAAATTGGGTATAAGAAGGGCACCCAAAACCACAGACGTTAGAACACTTCTGGACATCAAGAGGAACCTCTGCCTGGAGAAGAGCTGAAGAGCTGAGGAGAAGTGCTGCCCTGCCAGTAACCGTGCTGTGGAGCTATGCTGCAGTTGCTGCTTCTGGCAAAGTAAGAGGTCAAAGACTGGAATTTGTGTGCCTTCCATCTTGTGAAGAAATCTCCAAGGGCTTAATTTAGACCTTGCCTCCTGTTGTTTGAAGTCTCAGGGACAGCAAAGACTTCTTTCTACCAGCACCTGAAGTCTCTGGAGAGACTCCTGCTCTGACAAGTGGTGCCCTATCCAGTCCCTGGGCTCTTGAAAGGAAAGCTGGTGAAAATCCAGGGAAATCGACTTCGGACGACTTCGGACCACCGCCGCTGCTGAATCCGGTGACGCCGCCTGCAACCGACTCATCATCTTTGCTGGAACGCAATGACCTTCACAGGCCCGACGCCGCTGCAGCCCTGCTGAAGTCCGCAACACCCTGGAAGTCGCTGCACCACGTCGTGACCGACGCCGCTCGAAGTGCGCGGATTCAACGTTTCGCAAAGACGCCGCCATCCCCGTGCAACGACTTGTTTTCACTCTTCACCAAAGGTACTGTACTTGGTGGTCTACACGACTCTGTGTCCGGCGCTGCCGGTGTCGGCTTGTTGGGAATGACTCTGCCACGATGCTGTGTTAACACCTCATCGAAGCATTTTGTGTTTCTAAGCACTATTTTTGAGTTTAATCTTTAAAAATTCATAACTTGACATGTGTATGTCAGATTTTTGTCGTTTTGGTCTTGTTTTGTTTATATCAATATTTCCTATTGTTCTAAACTGTGTCATTTTGTAGTGTTTTCATTAAGTTACTGTGTGTGTTGATACAAATACTTTACACCTAGCACTCTGAAGCTAAGCCTACTGCTCTGCCAAGCTACGAAGGGGGTAAGCAGAGGTTAGCTGAGGGTGATTCTCCTTTACCCTGACTAGAGTCATGGTCCTTGCTTGAACAGGGGGTAACCTGACTGTCAACCAAAGACCCATATTTCTAACAGTTTGTGTGTGTGGTGCTTGTGCTACCTGTATTGGTTGAGCAGTATGTGAGGGTGTATGCTGTGCTTTTGTCCCCCAGTGATATGATGTGTGTTGTGTGATGGGCATATGTCTGTATGAAACATTATGTTGTCATGCTATTGAGTGATGCTTGTATTGACATGTACTTGTTGCTATGTTGCGTGGCTTGGTGTGTTTTGACAGTGTGTGTGTGTTGGGTGCATGGAATGATAGATATGATATGCTGGTTGTGATGTGTATGTGGATTGGTAAGTTGTATGGCTGTGTGATTGTGTGTGTGTTCGTTGCCTGTTGGTTGTAGGTTGTGTTGTATATGTGTTCCTGGATGCTGTCTATTGTGAGTACTTGCCAATATATTGTCGATGATTTGATTGTGGTGTTGTCGTGACCTGTTGTGCTGTTGTGTGTTATTGTGTGTAACTGGGCCTGTGCTGTGTTTCTGTGCATATGTGTTTTTGACGTGTGCGTGTTTTGGCCATAGTGTATGTACTGTGTATGTGCAGGTGGTGTGTATGCCTGCATGTGAGTGTGCTTGTCAGTGTGTCGTAACGTGTGGCTGTTGCCCTCCACCACCTTCCCGATGGTATATTGTGTGAGTGCATATATATATATTGACAATTTACAACATAACAGATAAGTGTGTGTAGTTACTGTTGCTGTTGTTGTCGTTGGCAGTCTTCTCCGCCAGCCTGTTGGTGGTATAACCGCCATCAACAACATGGTTGTCCTGAGACCATCAAACACTTTCCAGGTCGAATTGGCAGTGTAAGACTGCACACACAGACACTGCAGTGGCAGGTCTGAGACATGTTTACAGGGTTACTCATGTGGGTGGCACAATCAGTGCTGCAGGCCCACTAGTAGCATTTGATTTATAGGCCTTGGACACCTCTAGTGAACTTCACTAAGGAGTTACTAGTAAATCAAATATGCCAATCAGGGATAATCAATCATAATCACAATTTATACAGGGAGCACTTGCACTTTAGCACTGGTTAGCAGTGGTAAAGTGCCCAGAGTACCAAAAACCAGCAAAAACAAAGTCCAGCACACAGTCAAAAATACAGGAAGCAGACGCAAATAGACAGGGGAAACCACATCAAGGATGCAAGGACTAAAATTTACAAAATAATATACGGTGTTGTTTTAATCTGTACCTAACACTGGGTCATAGAAACGCACCTTATGTGCCAATGTGCTTCTAAACGCGGTGCTCAAACAAACAGATTAGTTTTTTATAATATTTGAGATCCGTTTCAAACTTCCCGTGGTGGAGTGATCATAAATGCTGTGGCTTGATGTGGATATGTTTCTGTTTCAAAATGGTGTCATTTGTTAAAAACAAGTAAAGGCTTGTCAATTCTTAAGGCAGTTAATATTTTTGTGAATATTTAGCTTATTTTGCTTTACTGAAAGATGGAAATGCGCAGGTCACCTGTGAACTTTAAGTGAGGAATACATTTTAAGGGAGGTTGAGATTAAGAGAGTTTAAAAGGGTTCACTGACCCGGATAAGCTCTTGCTCTCCGCCCAAACGTATGTCTTCTATGAATGTTTTTTGTAGAAATCCCATAAGGATTTGCAGAGAAAGAGCTACAGCATATTTCGGGAAACATATAATCGTGTGTGTATATGAGAAAGTGCATCTAAGAATAGAACAGGTAAGAGCAAGCATCACTATTCCTAGAGTTTGTGCTGGAGATGATTTTGGGGTGAGTAGAAAGCCCTTTAATGTGGCACAAAGAAAGACAACTGTCACAAAACATATTTCACCAATGAGTTATTACCCCATGGTAACCCGTTCCAAGAAACCTTCCATAGCTCTGATCCAAAAATAACAGGTGATTTGCAGTAAAATTATTTTAATTCGTTAATTTTATATTTATTGAGTCACTCTTCCTGTTATAACAGGGAATCACTTATATTAATGTCACCCTAGCACGTCAACATTAGTATAAAATACCATTGTAAGTGTGCAGACCTTATAATATCAATGCAAGCCTAATCTGTACATTTCTTACAGAAATTAATAGGACATCAGACTAAGCAGTTCATGAAGAAGATCTTACACCAGTGGCTTTTAATTATATGAAGTTCAGTTTATAAAAAAGTCAGTTCATTAAGTAGATTTAAAGCCTTATTAATGTGCCTGCAATATCATCAACCTCCTGAAAGTACATTTACAATTCTAATTATAGGTCTTTGAACTATTTTAATGACTTGTTTGTCAAATAATGATATCTCCTGAAGTGAATTCAATTTGCTTGGCCTATCGTCTATATTTCACGTTGGATGACAATTCTCTCTAATGTGAAATTAATCACTGCGAGGGTCAACACCACAGAAAAAGTTAGTACCTGAGATCATAATTTTTATATTACATTTCAAACTATTTAGAAGATTTACTTGTAATCCAAGAAATTGAATGTGATACATAGGTCAGGTTAATAATTAAGGAGTGACCCAAGGTCTTATTTAAAGTTAATCAAATGATTTTCATAACGATTTAAAGATGTAGAATGGAAGTGTCAGATAGGAAATCACCATTCTGTGCCAAATATACGTTCCTCTTCTTAATTGGAAGAGCTAAAAAACTAAAGACGTTGTTGGCTCAATGTACGATCCTGCACGTGTAGCATCAAAGAGACAATGGAAGGGTCTATATGTAAATGATGACCTGCTACATGAACAAAGAACAACATGTGTGCTTACTTTTGGTGGATTGCAGAATTTGCTTTCACATTTGACAGGTATAGCACCTGACTTCATCAAAAATGTTTTTAAAATGAGGGCCATATTTACAAGGTCCTTTGTGCAGCAGAAGCATCACTTTTAGTGACGGTCCAGCGACACACACTGCAGGGCCATATTTACAAGGTCACCTAAGCCATCCTGCATGACTTTTCATGGCCTTGTAAATATGGACTGAGTCCATTCAGCACAAGTCGCTGTGTTGACTCACCCTGCAACAAAAAGGCATTCCATGGGTGTTGCGTTCTGTTTTCCTATGCAACACCCATGGATTTTGACATATACCCAGATTTTAAAGGATTTGTAAATCTGGGAATACGTCAGAAGCCGATGCCTCCCCAGGGGAGGTATAAGAGAGGCACAACAGAGAGAAATAAATGCACCATGTGCAAGGGTGCCTGTATTTGCACATGGCAGTCCATTGTGTGCCAGTGCAAGGGAAACAACAGGAATGTGCCATAGCTTGTAGATACGGCACATTCTTGTCCTTTCTTTAGATGCTAGGCAACACAGCAAGAAGGCTTGTGGCACTTCCTGGCACCAAAAGATTGTAACTATGTCGCTGAATGTTTTGCAAGCTTTTATAGATTTTGGCTGTCAGTCTGCCGGCCCACTAGGTCAATGGAAAAAATTCCTCCTCAACCCTTAGTGAAAGACCAGCCAGTTAAAGGTCACTTTTGGGCAGTGGTGGGGGGGCTGAATTTAGGGGATGAGTCACCCGCGACGTTTGGATTCTGAAGAAATCTAAGTGACCATGGGCCACATGTAGCAAAGTCTGATTTTGCGAATCGGAAATTGCGAGTCGGTGCGACTCGCAATTTCCGATTCGCAAAATTGGATGCAGTACGGTGTCTCAGACACCGACTGCGAGTCGCTATGTGGTCGCAAAGACCCACCTGATTAATATTAATGAGGTGGGTCGCATTTTGCGACCCCATAGCGAGTCCCTGCACTCACAGGGATGGTGGCCTGCTGAAGTCAGCAGACCTCCATGTCTGTGACTGCTTTTTAAATAAAGCAGTTTTTTTATTTTATTTTGCAGCCTGTTTTCCTTAAAAGAAAACGAGTTGCAAAATAAAAAAAACTACGAAACCATTTGGTTTCGTTTTTTCAGAGTAGGCAGTGGTCCATTGGACCACTGCCTGCTCTGAAAAAACCTTGTGGGCAACATTCACAAAGGGGAAGGGGTCCCATGGGGACCCCTTCCCTTTTGCGAATGAGTTACCACCAGTGTGACACTGGTGGTAACTGCGAATTGCTTTGCGACCGCATTCGCGGTCACAAAGCAATTCTGCATTGTGATGCGAGTCGCAAATAGGAAGGGGACACCCCTTCCTATTTGCGAGTCGCATTCACGATTTGCGAGTCGGTACCGACTCGCAAATTGTGAATGTGCATCGCAGAAGGCTGTTTGCATGGCGCAAACTGCGATTTTCGCAGTTTGCACCATGCAAACGGCTTCCTACATCTGGCCCCATATTCCATTGTTGCAAACTATCCAAATTCCTTCGATATACATTCCATATTTTAATTACACCATCCACATGTTTTCATAGATATCATTTACAATAAGTATATCTGCCTCTGTTTTCTTTCGTTGTGGATTAGCACTGTATACTTCTGCCTGATCCAAGTGAGTGGGACATGAGTGTTTGATGTACTCAAATATAAATGGAAAAGACACATTTAGTAAATATATTGGTCTCACTGAAAACGGAAACATGACTGTGTATCAAAGCTTGAAATTCTCCAGGACAGAAGTCTTTTTTGAGCGCGAGATTCAGCAAAGCTGGAAATGTTTCAAGGGAACTCGTGTAGATGTACATGTAGCTGCTTTCTCACATTTTGGAAACCACCTTCCTAATCTCACAAAGTGACACACACTCTCTGAGACAACGTAATAACCATACTCATGATAGAAAAGCAACTCCTTCTAAGCAAGCATCTTGGCGAGTAACCGACCTGGAAAGGGGATAGCACTAGGGGACTCTCAAGGTCATACAGCACCTCTAGTAATCCCCGCCAGTTGTTTAATCATAAACAACCTGATTATATACCGATCCCGCTCCTCCTCAGTCATCCACCTTCTTTCCTTGTTTTCACTCTACAATGGGACCTTTTTGTGAAGTAATGTCGCTTGGAGGGGTCAAATGTGTGAACTCAACCCAACACAACAACATCTGAAAGGGTGTACCCCAGTAAATGGGGCAAAACTCACAAAATATTTGCTTCTTCAAACAACAACTATCAAAAGACGTCTGACTTTTAACATTGGTACGTCATGGCTCTGTCAAGTCTGGTCATGTCATTCATCAATGCCTCTCTCTCCAAAGAACCTAACCAGTAAAGGGATTTGATTAAAAAAGACTCATGTAAGAGTGATCAAAATACTGATACTGAGGCAGCAAGACATCAATTTGCCATTGATTACACATTAATCCTAAACATTGCACAGGCAATCAGATTAGTGTGGGTGATTGAATAAATCTATGTTTTCAATGAAGAATTAGTACTCATTCTACCAGATGATATTTATGTGGCTATTCATGCTTATTTGGCATACAGAAAAGAAAAAAAAACATAAATAAATCACACAACAAAAATCAAAAGGTGCAAACATAAATGTCGGGTATCTGTCGGTTGTCATAGAAGTTATATGACTCCTTTAGAGAGTTTGGGGCATATTTATTAAACGTTTCACTGCACCTAGTGCAGTGCCACTTTTCTTGTGCTCCTTAGCGCCCCCTAGAGCCATCATGCATGCTCTGTATCGAATATATGGTGCAACATGGCAGCAGTTAGGGAACTAGCGTCACAGTTTTTGCCGCTAGTTCGTCGCTTTGCAGGATTAGCTTAAAAAATGTTTACGCTAATAATGAAAATCACCCAGAGGTCCATTGTAAACAATGGGAACCTCCTTTAATGCCTGCTTAGAGCAGGTGTTAAAAGTGCCCAAAAAAATGACGCAAAGAAATCTCTTAGATTTCTTTGCACCATTTTTTCAACCTCCCTAATGGAGGAACACCCCCTTTTCATACATTATGCCTGGAACAGGCATAATGTAGCGTAAAGGATTAAAAAGTGGCGCAGTGAATGCATTGCGTCACTTTGCAAATGTGACACAGAATTTTTGGCCATTTAACACCAGATTAGCATACAAAAATGATTTTAAGGTGTCGTTAGAATGGCTCTAGGCCCTCTTATATCTGGGCTTTTGTATTTTCAACAGAGAGCGAGGTTCTGTAGAGGGGTATTTACTTTCCAAGGGTCCCTAGACATTTTTAAAGCAGGGATCCTTTACTGAAATATTGGGGAAATGTCCTGTGTTAATGTCACGATCCTTGAGACTTGATATCTGCTGCCAAACTCGTTTCAAACTCTGAAATATGGGGCTTTGTTTATACGAGCAAAGTCATTCTCAGGTTATTACCCCATTAAAACAGTGGACGCCAGCATGACATTGAAAGAGCTAATTAGGATTTGTTATTTCTCTTGATGCTGTGAAAAACTTTTGTATAACCAGACGCTGTCCATCTTGTCCAGCATATCTTCTTGCTTGCCATTTCTCATCGCAGTCCCGCTGAGTACAGGATGCACGTGGGAAGAGAGAAAGCCCGAACTGCACTGAGCATGACCAAGCAAGGATAAGCTTGATACACTAGGCAATACGAAAAGTTTGTTGTTAGATTTGGCATCCTTGTTGTGGTCTCCCCTAATGTTTTGCCTCTATTTCCCTGTTTGTTGATGTGTGCTGGACTCTGTTTTTGCTATTTTTAATACTCTGGGCACTTTACCACTGCTATCCAGTGCTACAGTGCAAATGCTCCTATGTAAAATTTATGTGTAAGAGGCTTTCCATGATTGGTTATCTGTTTTACTAGTGGGCCTGTAGCACTGGTTGTGCCACCCTCATGAGTAGCCCTGTAAACGTGGCTCAGACCTGCCACTGCAGTGTCTGTGTGTGCAGTTTTAAACTGGCAATTCGACTTGACAAGTGTACCCACTTGCCAGGCCTACACCTTCCCTTTTCATACATGTGAGGCACCCTTAAGGTAGGCCATAGGTAGCCCCGTGGGTAGGGTGCAGTGTATGTATGAGGTAGGATACATACTTATGTGTTTTATATGCCCTTATAGTGAAATACTGCCAAATTCGGTTTTCACTGTGTATGGCCTATCTCTCTCATAGGCTAACATGGGGGCTGCCTTTAAATATTATTAAAGTTCAGATTCCCTTTGGGAGCAGATCGAAATATGGGGTTTAGGATCTCTGAACTCACAAGTTAAAAATACATCTTTTGGTAAAGACTGTTTTTAGATTGTGTATTTGAAAATACCACTTTTAGAAAGTGGGCATTTTCTTGCTTAAACCCTTCTTTGACTCTGCCTGTTTGTGGATTCCCTTTATGGGACAGTTTGACAGTTAGGCTGTTTGCAGCTCTCCTCTAGGCAGTGACACAAAGGGAGCTGGTGTGTAGCCTGCATATCCTGAGGAGCCATGTGGGCTGGAAGGGAAGGGAGGAGTGGTCACTTGCACCCAAATAGGCTGTGTCTGCCCTCACACAATGCAGTCTCCAACCCACTGGTGTGTGCCGGGGCAAGGCAGGTTCTTACAAACAAAGAGATTTTCCTTTGAAGTTTGCCTACTTCAAAGGCAGAAAGGGGTATAAGTTGTGGACCCAAAACCCCTGAAAATTAGATCACTTCTGGAACCAAGAGTGACCTCTGCCAAGGAGAAGAGCTGAAAAGAAGTGCTGCCCCTGCTTGTGACTGTGTTTGGTGGGTTATCCTGCAGTTACTGCTTCTGCCTGTGAAAGGTAGCAAAGACTGGAATTTGTGGTATATTCCTGCTTGTGAGGAATCTACAAGGGCTTGGACTGAGCTCGTCTCTTGTTTTGAAATCTCCATGCCATCAAAGATTTCCTCCACCAGCACCAGGACCCTCTGCTGAGACTCCTGCCCTGCGAGTGGTGCCTATCCAGTCCCTGGGCCCTTGAAAGATGAAGTTGGCTGACAAGAACTGAAAATCCACGCACAGAACGCCATGCGGGGAAATATTTGACGCACCTTCAGCAACGCAGCTGATAAATGGCGCGCCTCTGGCTTTGCGGCTGAAATCGATGCTCCACCTGCATCACAGCTGGGAGATCAATGCATCACAGCTGGATAAACGATGCGCAACACCTGCTTACTGAGGCTGATAATGACGCAAACCCCACGCCAATGCCCTTTTCTAATACCGTGCGACCGGATTTCCATGCATCGTCCCTGGGCATCCAAGTCAACCTCACTCTGTGAAGATCTGAGCTGCCCGCTCAGAAATCTGCGCATTACTCTCTTGCAACAGAGAAAAATGACGCATCGTCGACATGACCAGAGAAGAAAATGTTGCACGGCCTCACTTGCGAGTAAGGAATTGACGCATCGCTGACTTTTCTGACACACGCTCACCTGTGCGACTTTATTTTTTTATACTAACCAGGTACTTCATGAAACAACAGCAGTCTCACTGTTTTCTAAGGATTAAGGCTCTTATTCTTTTAAAAATTCATATCTTGACTTGTGTATGTTGGATTTTTTGCGTTTTGGTCTTGTTTGTTTTAGACAAACATTACCTACCCACTCTTCAGATCACTTCTGCACCTGTGGGAGACTCAGTAAAAGGACTTCTGTTCTGCCACGCTGCTCTGCTACAAGAAGAACTGCCCAGCTGCTCTGCAGCAATGCTGCCATGCTGCCCTGCCTGGAAGAAGGGCTGCTCCACTACCTGAGAAAGAAGGACTAGACCTTGAACCTGGGACCACCGGAGTGACTCAAAGGGCTAGTAGGCTGGCGTCCTGTTCTGCACTGCAGGGGCACAACAAGTTACAACACTCTTGAACTCTTCATCTGGACTCTGCCTAGTGTGAGTCCTCACCCCCTTAGTGGTGCCTCCCCAGCCTTAGACCCTTGGAAGTGGGGATACAAATGCTCTACCAGCCCAGCTGTGGTACCCACCAGAACTGACACAGCACAACACAACCAGACACAGCCCTCACAGCCCTTTAAACAAATCAATGCAGCGAGATGCAACTTGATGCATGCCTACTCATCACAGCCCTTGCTGCTTCTCATCAGAACCGACACAGCTTGATGCAACTCAACGTGGACCTTACCTCACAGACCTTCCAGCTACTTATTGAACCGAGGCTGCATGACACACCTCAAAGCAGGATCCTGCATCACCCCTCGGAACCGCCACTGCACGCAACAACACCCCACATCAAAGATCTAAGGTACAACTTTCTGCAAGCCACATGGCCTGAACGTCCTGACCCGGTGTGACCTGATAACCACGATTACATCAAATTCGGCAAAAGTGTGCAAAATGATGGATTTCGATGCAGCCTAGTGCAATCACCAATGTCTGAGATTCATTCAAGCTTACCATTCATCACTTTGTTTTTTGATGCAAGATAACCATAGCTGGCACTTTCTGCCCACAATAAGGGCATAATCAGTCCTGGGTTGCTTGTATTCTTGTTCATGGAGGACCTGGTTTGACAGTTCGGGCTGGACTGTTCCCACTGGAACAGGGTCAAAGCTGATTTGCATATGACTAGGTCTAAAGTTAGGTGGTATGGTGGTTGAAAAACTATGGGCTGGGGTGAAGCCCAGAGGATGACATTTATTCCAGCATTTTATCCGTATCTTTGTTTTATGATGCCAGATAATCACATATGGTACAGTTTTTAATCACTATTTTTCTCCAAACCTTTAAAATTGCATATCTCTGGCTCTACTAACTGGATTGTTGTTGTTCTGGGTCAAATAATTTATTAAAATCGAATCAATTTTTCTCAATTGGTGTGGCGTTTTCCTTGCATTGTGTTTTCACTTTATTACTTTTTGGCTGCTGCATAAATACTTTACACGTTGTCTCTAAGTTAAGCATAACTGCTGTTGTACTGAGCTACTAGAAGTTTAAGCACAGGTTAATTTAGTGACTTTCTGTGGTCCACCCTGACAAGGATTTTGTCTTATGCTTGAGTAGCGTTTCACTGCCCCCATAACCAACAACCCAATTTCTTATAATACCACATCATTCTGATAATGCCAATTATCAATAAACTATCAAAATCAAATTGCCAACCTTGTGGGAAGCAAAGACACAAATCAAACAGCAGCAAACAGCAAAGCACTCTTGAATGTTCGGACATGCTTGCTGAATACCGTGGGCACAGAAGACCAGTGTTACTGATGCTATTTAATACATTGTAGAATTTTGACAACCTCAAACAACCACCCTGATCAATACAATGAAAGTGGAGATGGGGTGTCAGAACTCATAGGCAGTTTTTTGGAACCATTTCTCCACATCCAGAAATCTGGGATAGTAACTGGATAGAAGAGTGCAGAAAACTGGTAAAAAGGTGCCAGTGGGGTCTTGTCCCTTCCCAATTTTATTTAACAATTATGCTTTACTACAGCATTACTTGCTGGAAGAACCCCGTGTTCAGAAGTGGTGTTCCATCTCACAGTGTTTTCTCAAATACAGAGGTGTTTGTCTGCCAACTGGCTTAGCCTCAATGTGGCCAAAATAGAATTTCTGTAAGTATGATGAGACTACTGCTTAAAACAAATGTATGATAATAAAAATATCTTCATATTGGCTCGGAAATTGTAGTTAAAATTAAGATCAAATTGTACGATTGTTCTTGGACTTGCAAGTGGCTCTTGATAACCATCTTAACAAGTTAATTTCTACACCAAATTTTCATAAAAAATGCTGTGGAAAATTTGCACCTGATCCAAGAGGGTGGTAGAGCAACAGCGGCAAGAGCTTTTACTGGAGCTAAAGTGGAGTAATGTAGTTATTCATGTTACAACAAAAGCCAATATTAAATAAATAGATCGTACTGCAGGTTTCTGCACCTAGAACACCATATAGCCTTCTAAAGGGGGCCTATGCGTCCTTTATTCTCTAGAAGCTTCACTGATTCCTGGTGGCATGACATGTAACATTAAGAATAATGACTCTAAACCACAAAGCAGTCCGGAGCAAAGTCCAACACTACTGGAAACACTACCCTGCTCCTTATAATCTGACACATTGCTGTTCTCCATCAAGAAACAGCTATCTCCTTAGAAAGAAATAAAAAAGGCTGGAAAGCTCATGATAGCATGATGATAGCATGTCCTATATTTAACGTTCTGCCAGAAGTTCTGAACATTATCGAAGTACTTCTCAACTTCATGAAGGCTTTTAAACGTCTTTCAATTTCAATTAATTGCAAACAATGGGGCATATTTAAGAAAAATTGCACTGCACATAGTGCAGCGCCACTTTTCTTGCACCCCTTAGCGCCCCCTTAATGCCACCATGTGTGCACTGTATTTAAAATACAGTTCACCATGGCGGTAGTTAGGAGACTAGCACCAGAATTCTTTACGCTATTCTGGCGCTTTGTAGAATTAGCGTAAAAAATTCTGACGCTAATCCTGCAAAGCACCCAGAAGCCCATTGTAACCATTCGAAGCCTCATTTTAGTGCCTGCTCTTAGCAGGAGGTAAAAGTGCCGAAAAAAATGGTGCAAGGAAATCTCTTAGATTTCCTTTCGCCATTTTTTTTAGCCCCTAGCGGGGGGACGCCCCCTTTGCATACATTGTGACTAGTGCAGGCATAATGTAGCGCAAAGAGTTACAAAGTTCCACAATGCATGCACTGTGCCACTTTGTAATTATGGCGCTTCATTTTTGGCCTTCTAACGCCACAAGCATTAAAAAAATGACACTAATGTGGCGTTGGAATGGTGCTAAGGGCTCTCAAATCTGACCCAATGTTTTTAAGCCATTACATGGCATTACTGCATTTGAAAGTCAATGAATGATTAATTAAGGGACAAAATTTCAAAGCACTCCAACCTGACACAGAAGAATTGGGGTCACAATACCATGTTGTTAGAGCTCGCCTTCCTTATGCTCATAGCTCATCATGAAATGTCCACTGGAAAGGGGTTTCAAAAGTATCAGTCGAACCTTAGGATTTAGGGCTGTACAGCTTCCTGGCCTACTCTGGGCTCAGCAATCAGAACTAAAGCAGCAAGGTGCCCATTGTCTAATCTATCCAGAAGTCTTAGTACTGTAACCCATGTGTTGAGACTCATGCACCCTGGAAGCTCCCCAGCCTTAATCAACTGTTCCTTCTCCTACACTAGGAGGACCTGAGAAGATTTATTTACTCCACCACCAGCTGTTCACAGAGGTGGAAAATGATGGGGCAGGTGTTACCTCACCATGTCTCCCGATCGCATCAGAAAGATCTTGTCCTTTAGATACCACCAGGAGGCCAGTTGTCTCTCTCTGGCATTGTGCCACTCATCAGCTTTTCAGTTGCACAATATCAGTCTGTATGCTCCCTGCTGGCAGTCTCCTACATTTGTTTTTCTTGGCTTGAACTGTGCCCTGAAGCAACAGAGGGTTTTATGGATGCAGAGAAGGCACATTTATTGTTCAAAATCTAGTCCTACAGTACTACGGAAAAGAGAAATTTTCCTTACACTATTCCATGAGGCCTATTTAACATTCAAACTACAGTCATGAAATATCTTGTTAAAAACGAACATTTCCAAAGTATTTTAAGAACAAAGTAGTAGTTTTCATTCACACATTTAGGGCCAGATGTACCAAAGGATTTTACCCATTCTGTGTCTATGGGAAAAACCTTTCGCACATATGACCCTTAGTTCCTGGCTAACAGCTTTTCAAGGGAGAGACAAATGTTCTGGAGGAGAGGGTTGCCTAATCCTGCAGAAAAGACTATGAAAGTTTCCACCAGCATTGGCTCATGCTTGCTCACATTTCTTTGAGGGTCCGTGACTATTTCCAAAGAGACGTAAGGAAAAAGCTACCAATGTTTGCTATTTTCTATATCTGCTTGCTATCAGCAAACATTCAACTTGGTACTGATAGCTATTTATTACATCGACATCTAACAAGGAAAGAAGAACAATTTCCTTCCAGATGACACTAATGTCTATGAGGATATACACGGTTAGAGAAATAAATTATTGCAAGATTTGTTTGCTATGGGTAAATATGAAATTACTTTACTCTTGCACACCATATTGCATGATAATTCGTTCAATCAGAGTCTATTCTGAAGCTGTAACAGATATTACATCTGTGGCCTGATAATGGAAAGACATGCAAATGTCTATCTACTATGACAGATACTCTCCTGCACCTAACCCAGAGGGGCAAGCAACTACGACTGTACACAGCCTTTGGTGTCCACAGCAGGAGTTGGCAATAAGGCCAGGTCCTAAAACATGGTGAACGTGATGATAAAGTCACAATACAAAATCAACATACAACAGCAATTTTTCCAGTAATGGGAAGGAGCACAAGCCATAATTCTACATAACTCACGCCACTACGCTGTGTTACTTAAGGCCTCACTCCTGAAGTATATGATGTCAGAATTTATTCAGGATTAGGGGTTTGCTAAATGTATCTTGTAATGGTGACTGTAACAAAATTATTTTACTTGAAGCCGGTCTATCAGAATGCAAGGATCCTTCGAGAATCTGAACATCTGCGTTGGAACATGGAAAAAAATCCCCTCTTTCATTCAGGTGTATGGGAAGCCGTTCATGTCAAAATTACAGCTCCCTATATAGGATACCTCCTGAAAAGCAGAGCGTGCTGCAAAATTAATATGACACACGCCAGAATGAATGTACTATGTGTCAAAATAAATATGTTACCTGGCAGAGTGAATCTGACTTGAACCAAAACAAATATGAAACCAGGCAAAGTGAATATGCTGCTTAGTGATTATTATGAATAACTCACACTCAGAATTGAATAAGAGATACACCGAAATATATATCAATCTCACTGAAATAAATATAGCCCTCACTGTAAATAATAAAGCAATCACTGAAACACATATATTATAGTAATACAAAAGAATGAGAAATTTCTTGAAATGACTGTCACATGCCCAAAGGAATATGACACACATTGGAATGAATATGACAGATGATTGAAATGAATATAAGGTACAGAAATGAAAATGCATTATTCTGAAAGGAATATAGGGGGTTATTACAACTTTGGAGGAGGTGTTAATCCGTCTCAAATGTGACGGATATACCACCAGCCGTATCATGAGTTCCATAGGATATAATGGACTCGTAAAACGGCTGTTGGTATATCCCTCACTTTACCGTCACTTTTGGGACGGATTAACACCTCCTCCAAAGTTGTAATAACCCCCATAATGTGCAATGAACATTACATTTAGAAACAAAATGAATATGGTTTTCATTGAAAGTAATATGTTGACATGATTATGGTATGTGCTGCAATTGGTGTGAGTCATGTCAAAATCAATATCATGTGTTAATACGAATGAGACATCTATTGAAAGGAATATGACAATTGCTAAAATGAATATGACATGCGTTGAAATGAATATGAGCCCCTTTGAAATTAATTCCCCATGCCTTAAACTGAATATGACCAATGCTGAAATTAAAATGAAACTTGTCAAAATGAATGTTATGCTTTGAAATCAATATGATGCACATCGACATGAATATTGCATATATTGAAATGAATTTGTCCTATGTTGAAATGGATATGACCCATGTTAAAACTATATGTCAGGTGTTAAGATGAAAATGACATCCATTGACATGAATATGCTATTCATTAAAAGCACTAAGACACATGTTAAGATTAATATGAACCACTCTCAAATGAGTGACATCTGATGAACTTGATATGACTCATATCAAAATTAATATGAAATTCATTAAAATGAATATGACACTTTTTTAAATGGATATGAAACTATGGGAAATAAATATAGCATGCTTTGAAATGAATAAATCACACATCGAAATGAACACACGCTTTGTGTAAATTAAAATGACCACTGTTTAAATAAATATGGCTTGCCTTGATTCAATGTTGATTGGCTTTAACATTTACATTACACATTGAAATTAAAATTACATATTCTCAAAGGATATGATATGAAGAAAAATTAATTAACTAAAATAAATATATGTTTTCGACTAAGTGCTACATTTCATTTTTGCCGGCTTTTAAACTCTGAGCACTTTACCACTGCTGACCAGTGCTAAAGTGCAAGATTCTCTGTCTGAATTGTACTGATGATTGGTTTATCCCTGACTGGCATATTTGTTTTACCAGTAAGTCCCTAGTATAGTGCAACATGTGTGCCCAGGACCTGTAAATCAAATGCTACTATTGGGCCTCCAACACTGATTGTGCCACCCACATGAGTAGCGCTGTAAACATGTTTCAGACCTGCTACTGCAGTGTCTGTGTGGGCAGTTTTAAACTGCCATTTCAACCCGGCCAGTGCACCCACTTGCCAGGCCCAAACCTTCCCTTTTACTGCATGTGAGGCACCCCAAAGGTAGGCCGAAGGGAGCCCCATGGGCATGGTTCAGTGTATTTAAAAGGTAGGACACATACTTGGGTATTTTACATGTCCTGGTAATGAAATACTGCTAAAATCGTTTTTCACTATTGCAAGGTCTATCTCTCCCATAGGGTAACATGGGGATTGCCTTGAAATATCTTTTAACTGTCATTTCCCCTTTGGAGCAGATAGAGATGTGGAGTTTGGGGTCTCTGAACTCACAATTTAAAAAATGCATATTTTGGTGGAGTCGGTTTTCAAACTGTAGTTTTTTAAATGCCACTTTTAGAAAGTAAGCATTTTGGGCCATATGTATGAACACATTTTCCCATAGGCACAGAGTTGGTAAAACCCTTTAATACATCTGGCCCTTTATTACTTTACCATTTTTTGTCTCTGACTGGCTGTGGAATACATGTCTGGGCCAGGATGACAGTTGGGCTGTTTGTAAATTCACCCTAAACAGCCACATACACGGATCAATGGTATGCCATGCATATCCTGATGGGACTTCCTCAGCTAGAGTGGTGGGAGGAGCTGACGCATGCACCTGAACAGGGCTGTGCCTGTCCTTAAACAAAGCAGTCTCCAGCCCCCTGCAGTGTGTCTGGAGCAGGGCAAGAAAGGCAGGGTCTTGTGCACTACAAACACTTCTCTCTGAAGTTTTCCTACTTCAAAGGCAGAAATGGGTAAGAGGACTGGACCTCTGACCCCACAAATTTAGAATCCTTCTGGACTGAGAACATTCTGCCAGGAAGAAGTGCTGGATGCTGGAGCAGGCACTGCCACTCTACCTGTTGCTTTGCTGTGCTGGCCCACTGCTTTCTGCTTCTGTCCTGGGATTGAAAGAACTGGACTTTGCTTTCCCCATCCTGCTTCCAAAGGTTCTCTAGGGGCTTGAACTGAGCTCACCTCCTGTTAGGAAGTCTCAGGAATATCAAAGACTTCATCTGCCAGCTCCTGGGCTCTCTTGCTGAGAGTCATGACTTGCTAAGGGGTGCCAAATCCAGTTCCTGGACCCTTGGGAGTGAGTTCTGGTGCAACCAAGATGAAACCATGTACATTGACTCCAGAGCGACTTTGGAACAGGTGCCTCTGTCTGACTCCGCTCAGCTGCCGAGACCCGAGCTGTGGTCCCCACTGAGGGCAACAATGAGTCCCGAGTGCAGTGTCACTGACACCTCTAACACCCAACCCCGATTCCACCGCAGTACCATTGGCCCCATGGTGTGATTGCAACACCATGAAGTCGACGCCTCGTGTCTTGACCTGCTAGATTCATTGAACCCACCTTGTCGAAAGGAAGCTATGCCTTGCCACTGATGCCACATCACCTCCCCTGCAAACGTAAGGAACCAATGCCTCACCTCCCCAGCCTAGCAGTAAGGAACCAATGCCTCCCTTCCACGGTAGCAGTAAGGAACCAACACCGCACTGACTCCAGTGACGCCTCACCTCTGTGACTCTATGCAAAGTCTTGGTTTCCTCATTTTCCAAGGCACTGTACCTGGGGTCCGTGCGACTCCGTGACCAGCCACACTCCCACACAAGTGGTGTCGGACTGTTGCGAATGACTCTTTCAAGATGTTGTGGTAGCCCCAGTTGGAGCTATTGTGTTTCTAACTGCTACACTAAGATTTAGGGACTGATCACAAGTTTGTCGTCAGGCCACCAGACCACCATGTTGGCAGTCCCAAAATATCGCCGTGCTTGCGGTTCCCAGAACCACCATATTATGATTCATACAGGCAGGACTGCCATCCGCCAAGCAAAAAAGGCAGACTGCCAGCAGCACAGCGGCTTGGATTTACGTGGTCTGACCTCCAGTGCAATCAGTGCAGCAGCAAAACACCAAGCCTATTACAAACACACAGTTCCCGCAGCAGTCAGCCAATGGTGGTCGACCACTGCGGTCTGGCTTCAGCAAAGTAACAGACAAGTGCACTCTGTGAGGTACTGGGTTTTTCAGACCCGGTACTGATCCGGTAACCCAGCGGTGCCAGGGTACACCCAAAGACCTCGGGTACTTTCCTGATTCAGACCACAGAAACTCAGAGTCTTCTAGGTGAAGTCAAAGATCGAATTTATTGGCTGCAACCAAGTAACAAGCGTCCTAGAAGTACAACAGCACGGTTTGTATGTTCTCAGGAGACAGTGTGTCAATGCAAAATCAGGTTTCCTTATATACAGTTTTTTAAGCTTCAGGCAAACATTCTTGACATTTTGGTTGGTCATTCACATGTTTTCACTACAAAGGAAAAAACAGTGTCATGATGAAACCTCATATTTCATGTCATTCAACCCATAATAAATTACCAGGCAAGGCCTAGTATTTTACATCAGATAAGTGTTGACCCCCCCATAAAAACGGGCACCTCCCCCTCGTAAAGTAAGAAGAAAAGAGCAGGTGCAGGTGTGAGCAAGATTAGGCAGGGTGTGTGAGCGATAATAAGGGTTTTATGGCATGGTGTGCCTTGATGCTATCTGATTCGGCCACTGGGAGAGGGACTGACCAAACAGGTTTGGCCTGAGGCAATGGTTCCAGCTTGCCCAGGTCAGAGAAAAGTCAATCAAGGTGTACGTGTCCTTGGAATCAAATCTGACTGTATTATAAGCCTATGTGAGGGCAACTTTTAAAAATGGGAGCCACGAGTGCAGGACGAAAATGGCGATTTCGAGGTGAAAACGCTGCTGGAATTGAGCGAAAATGCTCATGCTTAGTGTACTAGTCATTATCGGTCTTTTGATACTAAAATCGTACTGCTGTGGCAAAGTAAATTACATGGGTCCAGAATTTTTAGAACCACAAACCCTCCTTTTGCCCTTACATAGGCAATAACCCTATTCTCATGCTAATTTGAGTCCAGGTCTATGTTTCTAAAGTCGTTGAGATGTTGCTGTAACATGATCCTAGTATTTAGCTCGTCTCTTGGTGCAGGTTTCCTTATGCATGATGTAACACAGAAACCACATATTGCAGGAGCACACTGCAGTCATAGACAGAACAGGAAAAGAATGGCCAAGATCATCCCAATGACCATCAGAATCTTCCATCCCCATGCTGATGTCAGTTCCCAGAACCATCCCATTAATGACCAATCTCCTTTATCTAAATGAATAGATTCGGAAATTCTATGCAGTTTGGAGATGGCCTGGTATACTGTTGGAGCGTTATCTGGGACAAAAACACAGCAACTCGATTGGATCAATGTACATACTCCACCCCGGTCTGCAAGTATGACATCTAATGCGACCCTGTTCTGAAGGGTCATAAGACGATCCGACTGGAGCTCAGCAGTCAAGTTACCAAGGGCACCAGCGGTTTCAGCCACGGTGGATTCAACCACTCTTATCAATTGCCTTATGCTCCTGCTGTTACTTATTTGTCCCCAGAACGGCAGAAAACCCTTTACGAAGTCCCCAAATTCTTGTCCTGCAGTGTCTTCTTCACTGAAGACCCCTCTAACTATCCTTGTCTTGTGGTAATCTGCCGCTGCTGTGTAGGTAGGGGGCAACAGGAACGAAACGAAGCATGTGCCCGAAAAGTCAGGGGGCAACCATGTAAAGGCTCTATCATGGCAGATGAAATAGGTACCCTTAGCTGCCAAGAGCGGAGGGGAGGTCTGAGATGCGAAGACATATGTCTCAGTGCAGACGCTTTCCCCTAGCTGAGCTCTGGGATTCTTGCCAGTACCTTGCAGACACAGGTGACCCTGATGGGGTACAACCCAAATCAGGGAAGATATCTTAGCTTGCTGTTTCTCACTCATTGTGGCTTCATATCCGGTCATGTTCCATCCTTTATATGCCATTGTCTCATCTCTGGGGATAGTCTCGTAGAAGATATTGTCCTTCATCATGTCTATGATACTTTTAACTAAAGCATTTTTCTTAGGGTTGTCTTCCGCAAAACGTAGGGGGTAGTGTGCATAGATGAATATCGTTCTGAATGCCCACACGGAACCATTGTGGCTAAAAGGCAGGATCACCCAACAGTTACTTGTATTTATCACTAGTTGGTGTTGGTGCAAAAGCTGGATGAAGGAGTTATTAATGAACTCTAGTCTCCTAGCAGATTCATGTTTAGGGAGGAGTTGAAAAGAATGTGGGGAAACAGTGGAAGGAGGAGGTGTAGACGAGGTAGTGGGTGCCAATATCACGTTAAAACAGAATAAAATATATCCTATAAAAAACATAAGTATACTAAATAACATAAAAATGCACAGCAGCAAAAACCGTTTCCTGGTTATCGTTTCACATATTCTCTTCTTGAAACTCAGTCTTTCAACATGTTCTCCATTTTGGAAAGATTCCATCCTCTAACCGTTGCTGTTCGTGGCGGTTGGTTTACTTCACTTAGGAGTGTTCTGAATGTTCCAGGCCGCCCTAGAACAAACCAGACCTGTAGACCTTGTGTCCACAGGCTACCCCCCTAAGTGTTTTCAGCCACGATCCTACAGCTGAACCCGGATGGAGGTTCAAAAAATTACAAAAAGCAAAGTCATTCAAAAATAATTTTCCATATTGGAGAACTTTGCTAAAGGGAAGAAAAGTAAACTGTTTTATTTGTCCTTTATTCTTGGTCGTAAATTATAACGGTTAGTCCCAGGTATCGTGTGGTCCTGAAAAAGGAGTTCAGGTTCTGTAGTGTCCAATCGAACTGACGGTGATACTGCTGATTGTAAAATGTCATCACTTTCTTTCTCAGTGAGTGTTCCTTTTATTCGTGCATCGCTGAAAGGCAGAAAACGTGGCACGGTTTCAGTCTCTGAGTCGGCGACACCTTCCTGGACCCACTGGTCATATGGCAGAGGTAGGGGTACCCTTTTGCAATGGGTCCCATGGATCCAGTGTTTCTTCCCTTCTACTCGAACAGCTGATCTTGTGGAGAGAAGAACGAGGTGCGGTCCGGTCCACCTGGGCTGCTCGTTTTTGGTTCGCTGAAAGTTCTTTATTAAAACCCAGGATCCAGGCTCAATAGGATGACCTGTTGATGTAAGACACGCAATTTAGCCGTCAATTCATACAGATAGTCAAGCAAAACAGGATGCTCTATCTCGCTAAACTTCTTGGGCCTAGGCACTCCCCATATATTGGCCGGGTGGCCGAAGACTATTTCATAAGGACTAAGTTTCACTCGTGAATGCACAGTCATTCTGGTTGATAGGAGTGCTAAGGGTAGAGCGTCAGGCCGTTTGAGACCAGAGCTCGCTTGTATCTTGGCCAATTTTAGCTTTAGAGTGCCATTATAGCACTCCACTAATCCAGCTGATTGGGGGTGATTTGCAGCGTGAAACTTTTGGTTTATGCCTAGCCCTTCGCATACTTTCTTCATCACTTGACCCACAAATTCACTTCCATTGTCACTCCAGATCATTCTCGGCATTCCGAATCTAGGGAAGAACTCTTTCACAAGGGCTTTGGCTGTGGATAGCGCAGTATTGTCTTTTAGGGGATAGGCTTCCACCCATCTTGAAAAGGCACAAACAACAACGAGTACGTATTTTAAGTTGTTGCACCTCTCCATGTGAATGAAATCTAGCTGCAAAACCTCAAACGGATACGTAGGAGGTGCAAAATGACCAGCTGGAGTTGGGGTTCCTCTACCAGGGTTGTGTTTCAGGCATACCATGCAATTTTTAACCACATTTTCTGCGCACTTGGGAATTCCTGCATTTTGCCATACTGGGGCCAACAACTTACAAATCCCTTTCACACTGATGTGAGCCATTCCATGAGCCATTGTAACTACTGCAAGCACATACGCATCGGGTAGCAACCATCTTTGATGGTCTGACAACTCGACCCAACAACCATTCGCATCCAATTTACCCGTACTTTCTCTCCACACACTCAATTCTCTCTCTGTGGCTTCAGCTTGAATCGATTTCACGCTTTCTATCGTGTCTTCACACATTCCAACATCACCAATCCATCTTGCAGGGCCCGCGACATACATTCGGCTCATCACATTCCTTGCCGTTTCTTTTGCGACCTCGTCAGCAAATGCATTCCCACGACCAACATCATCAGTCACCTTTTTATGTGCGCTACACTTCACAATCGCAACTTGCAACGGTAAAGTAAGTGAATCAAGGAGCTCATTTACCAACTGACCATGCTGTATTTTAGTTCCATGCGAGGTCAGGAACCCACGTTCCTTCCACAAACGCCCAAAACTATGGGCCACACCAAACGCATATTGGCTATCGGTATAGATAGTCACTTTCATTCCTTTTGATACTGTACATGCTCTTGTTAGGGCTATTAACTCAGCTGCTTGGGCTGAATTATGTGGGATACGTGCAGCTTCAACAATCGTACACAAAGTTGTCACAGCATACGCCGCAGTTGTGTCACCATTCGGGAGCTTAAAGCATGAACCATCCACCCACAAAGTACCATCACTCTTTGCAATGGGAGTGTCCAGAAGGTCTATTCTCCCTTTCGTTTCTTCTTCTGTTCTATGGAGACAATCATGTTGTTCAGAAGTATCTAACTCCGTCACAATTGGCAATAACGTAGCTGGGTTAAGTGTAGTGCATCTTTTTATATGTACATGGCTTGCTAACAATGTCAACTCGTAACCTGACAATCGAGCACTAGTTAAATGCTGTGTCTTGGTTCTGTTTAACAACGTGTCCACTGCATGTGGAACCATTACGATTAATGTGTTATTCATCACTAAACCAGCAGACTGTCGGATAGAAACAGCAGCTGCCGCTGCCGCTGCCGCTCTTAAGCAGCTCGGTAGTGCCTTAGCTACTGGGTCTAAGGTTGAAGAGAAATAGGCGCATGGACGCTCCCTGTCTCCAAACTGTTGTGTCAAAACTGCTAACGCACAACCTTCTATCTCATGGACATACAATGTAAAAGGCTTGCTGTAGTTGGGGGTACCCAACACAGGAGCTGAACATAATGCATCATGTAATTCGACAAAACTTTTCTGACAATCTTCAGACCATGGGACGGGATTTGGTATATCTTTACAAGTTAATGCCACCAAGGGTTTGGCTATTAACGAAAAATTAGGTATCCATTGTCTGCAATATGATGTAATACCCAAGAAAGCACGCACTTCTCTTTGTGTTCTTGGCACACTCATTGCTGCAACAGCCTGATTCTCTCTGGGGTCAGTTGCCTTCCCTCCTTTGAAAAGAGATGACCTAAATAGGTCACTTCTCTTTGACAATACTGTAACTTTGAAAGGGACACTTTGTGGTGTAAATCAGACAAATGACGCAATAATGACAATGTTGCTTCTTTGCAGATCTCCTTAGTATCTGCGGCAACCAGCAAATCATCGACATATTGAATGAGAGTGGCGCCATCAGGTAACATAAGAGTGTCAAGTTGTGCTTTCAAAGCCTGACTATAGATAGATGGACTTTCACAATAGCCTTGAGGAGCTCTCTTAAATCTGAAGCTTCGTCCTCCCAAATTGAAGCCAAAAATGTCCCTGCTCTCTTCTGCAATAGGGATGCTGAAGAAAGCATTTTTCAGGTCTATTACTGAAAACCAAGTGGCTGAAGCTGGAATCATTGTCAACAATGCAGTGATATCGGGGACGACTGGAAACTGTGGCACAACTATTTTGTTCACCTCTCTAAGATCAATTACAAACCTATAAACAGGTGGCTGAGTAGGGTCAGTATGCTTCAAGACAGGCAAAACAGGACTATTGCAAACGTTGCCTCTTGTCTCTTCAATTACATCCTTCTCAATCAGATCACGAATAATTGCCATCAACGCTTTTTCCCCTTCACTAGAGATCTTGTATTGGGGAATACGTGGCATTTTAACATTGGCTTTTAATGTTATCACATATGGCTGAATTTCCAAAAGACCTACATCATTAGGTCCAGTAGCCCAAAGAGTATTAGGAAGAGACGAAAATTCTGGTGGAAATCTGTCCTTTGACAAATACATTGGTGAAACCACTTTCTTACCCAATGTGAGTTGCACTCCAGAAGGAGAGCAATACAATGTCACATACAATCTCTTTAACAGATCTAATCCTAACAAGTTCTCGCCACAACCTGTCGTCAAAATAAGGGGTGTTTCAAATTTACAAGGTCCAACAGAAAGAGATATAGGGTTAGAAATCGGATTTCTAACTGGGGCGCCGGAAAACCCTACTGATTCATTTGTTTCGCCAGACAAAGGTGCGCCAGGGAGTTTTGAGTGCATAATAGAACTCTTGGTAGCACCAGTATCCAACAGAAAAGGTTCTGACACACCTGATGCAATCACCTTAACATAAGGCCCACTCTGATCTACTGGAACTAAAACAACTCCCTCTCTTTGTCTATGGCTGTCCTAGCAATCATTACTGTCCAAATGCTCATCCTCTGTATAGTAATCATCAGTATAGTACTGAGCCGTCCTACCAGATGCATTAACCTGTTGATCAAATCTGTTCATTGAGTTTTGAGGGAGGAATGGGCGCGCGTTCTGGGGAACATATCCACGTCCTCTTCCTCTAGGTGCTTGTGGAACACCTCGACCTCTTAAACCGGAAGTACCATTTGCGCGCTGTAGCAAAGCAGGGCAACTATACTAGAAATGACCCTCTTCCTTGCAATATGAACTGATTGGGACCTACTGGGATACGTGGTTGAGCATACTCAGTTCTTTGCGAGTTTCTCTGAAACGGTTGGGGCTGATAGTTATTCTGATAGTTGTTCTGTGCACCACTATTCTGAGTACGCTTGTTGTAACAGAACCTTTGTTTTCAATTCTTTTGTTTTCTTCTCTACTCTATCTCTCTCATCTTTATCTCTATTATCGTAGTACTGTGCAGTAGCCAATATCTGTGCTGAAGAGGAAACTGCCCAAGAACTTTCTGAGTCTTTGAATTTTTTACACAACTCAGGAAGCAGATTATGTACAAATTTATCGACGAACAAACGTTGACCACCTTCCGTGCTCATATCTTGACCACTGTGATCCACAAACGTTTCTTCAAACCTGGTGAAGAAATCTGATACCGTTTCTTCTTTCTTTTGCTTACATGCAGACAATTTATCCCAGTTTACACGCATCGCAGGCATTATAGTTTTCATGTAATCAATAATCCTACCAGGAAGCTCTGTCACTAAAGGCTCAGGTTTAGCACCACCAATTTGTCGGGCATCTGCAGCAGCAATATTAGCCCATGTTTCACCTAACTCTTGAGCATGGTCTGTATGGCGAATCTTTCCCCATAAAGGCTGTGGAACAACATTCCCAAACAACATGTCCATGTCAGCTAAATTCATAATACAAGACCCCGCAGTCTGTGACAATTCCTTGTAATACCCTGTAGGATTCTTACGGGGATCAGGCAATGTCTGCTTAAGGGCTAAAACTTCAGCTCGCTTCCATGGAACGTGTACCCATACACGCTGGAAGTGAGGCAGGACAGGTGGATTAGCATTTGGGTCCCCTTCCCTCCACTGTGGGGGAACTTCTCTCATGGGGTACTGTTTCCCTTTCTTTTTAGCAGAAGAATCATATTTAAACAACCTGGAAACACCTTCAGTCCTAAACGACAATAACATCGCAACTGCTTTCTCGACATCTGAACCCACAATCAAACCTGTCGCAAAACCGAACCGTACACGACACAACTTAGGCGGATTGGGCTCCAAACCATTTTCCTCTAAATCCTCAGAAAGAAAAGTACACATTTTCTCAAAAACGTATCTCTGTTTCGGTTCTTCCCACTGATGGAAGACATCCATAACAGACTCTAGTTCATATCTCGCTGGTTCAGTAACCCATTTATGCGCCAAATAATTCAGTGTCTCTTTCTCCATACCATCAGACAATTGGCTACGCAATTGTTTACGCTCTGAAACTGGGGTCGTAGCTAATGACCCAAAGAGAGGGGATAAAAGACTAGTCACAGTGTTTGTCATTCTCTGACGGATAGAGGGAGAGGTTGACAAATGAACAGCAGGAAAAACAGAATGAGACAAGGCAGAGACAGAAGCAGTGTCAGAAACAATACCAGGAGTGGTAGTCGCTATAGTAGTCAAGGTTGTAGGAAGTAAAGGCAGAGCAGATGTCAAAGCCGGTGGCCCTTGAGGAGGCTGCACCGGAGGAATAGGAACCAACTGAAGAATAGCTGGTGGGTGCTGGGGAGGAGCAGGAGGCAATGCAACCACTGGTTGTGCAACTAGAGGTTGCGGAGGTGCCGTTGCATTCTGCACATAGGGTGGTGGCGAACTTAGCAAATGCGACATTAGGGGATCTTTTTCAGAGTCTTTTGCTGCATCTTGCTGAAGAGGCGGCAAAACTGGATAGCATTTATCTACTGTCATTTTATGTTGCCTATGCAACTGTTCATTCAACTGTTCTACTTCGTTATCTTTAAACTGTATAGCAGCTTGCATAATCGAAATACCTTTTTCTCTCTTATTTTTCTTAGCTAATTTAATTTCCTTTTGCTTGGCTTCCTTACGCCATAAGCGGAAAGAATCAAACATTGCCGGCCGGGCTTTCTTCTTAAAAAGTCTAACTTCGAGGTTATCTAAGATTTCTGTGTCAAAGCTACCATTTTGGGGCCATTTTAAAACACCATCTTTTCTGGTGTAACGGATCCATACTTCATTATATGTGATGGGGCCTACTCCGTGCTTCACATATAGTTCATAGGTTGGAGTTCCAATCGGAGGAACCGGACATGAGTCCTCCAACCGGGAGTCCCTTTTACAACCAAGACAAAACAAATTTCCAAGTCTGCTAAAACCAGGCATCTTCGCTCACTAGTCTAGCTTCAAACTTCAAAGGATTATCGTTTACGATAGTCTCGTGAATACACAAGTCCTTCGGCTTTGGTACTTGCAAGTTCCAAATCAAAGTGATCCCGAAGGGATACCAAACCAAATGTCCAACTAAGGACCAAACCAAGTGTCCAACTAAGGACTGGGAGACGCTCCACTGATACTTAACTGAAAATATCGATGACGTCACTAGAAGACTCGTCTTATCGTTTCGCTCTACCAAACATCAAGGGTCCAAATCAGGGCGATAGCCAGGGCAGCAGTCCTTCGTAGCCGTCGGGAAGCGGGGAACCTCGCAGCAAAGACTTTCGGACCACGTCGACATGCAGGGGTCGATGAAGTGGCGGCCTTTCTCCAGAATTTTCACACGAAGCTCCTCACGGACCTCAGGCTTGGACCGGTACCGCTGGTATCGCCCCACGTTGGGCGCCAACTGAGGTACTGGGTTTTTCAGAACCGGTACTGATCCGGTAACCCAGCGGTGCCAGGGTACACCCAAAGACCTCGGGTACTTTCCTGATTCAGACCACAGAAACTCAGAGTCTTCTAGGTGAAGTCAAAGATCGAATTTATTGGCTGCAACCAAGTAACAAGCCGTCCTAGAAGTACAACAGCACGGTTTGTATGTTCTCAGGAGACTGTGGTGGTCATTCTGACCCTGGCGGTCTTTGACCGCCAGGTCGGAGGACCGCGGGAGCACCGCCGACAGGCCGGCGGTGCTCCAATGGGGATTCCGACCGCGGCGGTAAAGCCGCGGTCGGACCGGCACCACTGGCGGGGTCCCGCCAGTGTACCGCGGCCCCATTGAATCCTCCGCGGCGGCGCAGCTTGCTGCACCGCCGCGGGGATTCCGACCCCCCCTACCGCCATCCAGATCCCGGCGGTCGGACCGCCGAGATCCGGATGGCGGTAGGGGGGGTCGCGGGGCCCCTGGGGGCCCCTGCAGTGCCCATGCCACTGGCATGGGCATTGCAGGGGCCCCCGTAAGAGGGCCCTTACATGTATTTCACTGTCTGCTGCGCAGACAGTGAAATACGCGACGGGTGCAACTGCACCCGTCGCACAGCTTCATCGATTCCGAGCCGGCTTCATCGTGGAAGCCTCTTTCCCGCTGGGCTGGCTGGCGGTCTGAAGGCGACCGCCCGCCAGCCCAGCGGGAAAGTCAGAATTACCGCCGCGGTCTTTCGACCGCGGAACGGTAACCTGACGGCGGGCCTCCGCCGCCCGCCAAGGTCAGAATGAGGGCCTGTGTGTCAATGCATAATCAGGTTTCCTTATATACAGTTTTTTAAGCTTCAGGCAAACATTCTTGACATTTTGGTTGGTCATTCACATGTTTTCACTACAAAGGAAAAAACAGTGTCATGATGAAACCTCATATTTCATGTCATTCAACCCATAATAAATTACCTGGCAAGGCCTAGTATTTTACATCAGATAAGTGTGGACCCCCCATAAAAACGGGCACCTCCCCCTCGTAAAGTAAGAAGAAGAAAAGAGCAGGTGCAGGTGTGAGCAAGATTAGGCAGGGTGTGTGAGCGATAATAAGGGTTTTATGGCATGGTGTGCCTTGATGCTATCTGATTCGGCCACTGGGAGAGGGACTGACCAAACAGGTTTGGCCTGAGGCAATGGTTCCAGCTTGCCCAGGTCAGAGAAAAGTCAATCAAGGTGTACGTGTCCTTGGAATCAAATCTGACTGTATTATAAGCCTATGTGAGGGCAACTTTTAAAAATGGGAGCCACGAGTGCAGGACGAAAATGGCGATTTCGAGGTGAAAACGCTGCTGGAATTGAGCGAAAATGCTCATGCTTAGTGTACTAGTCATTATCGGTCTTTTGATACTAAAATCGTACTGCTGTGGCAAAGTAAATTACATGGGTCCAGAATTTTTAGAACCACATCTGGATGAATTCAGAAACAACACAGCTGATGCACATTGGCTAAGTGTATGCACCTGCAAAGGACGCTATAAAACACACCCCTTCACAGACCACAATCTTTTGCATTTCCTCTGCAGCATAGCAAGACAGACCACACATCATTTTGTCCATTTTTTGTCATAAGGCAGCCCTTCCCCCCATCCCATTTTACACCTTTCACGCACATCATCTTTTTTCCCCCATATTCACTTGTCTTGTTCAGTTAGTCACTGTCACTCTCTTTAATTTCCAGGCATGTCACAGGTCAAAAACCCTGAGAGTCATAGTGGATAAAATCATTATAGTAGAGCCACAAATGTTAGAAGCCCAAGTGCAGCACACTCCTCTAGGTAAGGAAATGAAAATATGGGACAGGATAGTTGACAGAGCGAATGCTGTAGACACCACCGTGCGCACAAAGGAGGAGATTAGGAAGTGGTGGAATGACCTCAGGGGCAAGGTCAGTTCCATGGTCTCCAGACAGCAGGTAGAGGCCAAGAAGACTACTAGTGGCCCTCCCATTGCCCTGTTAAGACTCTTTCCCTGGGAGGCCATCCTGCATCCTCAGGGCTTGACAGGAATAACTGGGGGAGTGGAGTCTGGTAAGTCACACACAAATAATGTCACAAAACTGCAATGCCATGCATGCTCACAGCTGAGCTGTTGCCACTGTCTTGTTCATATACCTCAACACATTTCAATGCCCAGAGCATCTGAGTTGTAACACTGTCAGTCTGTATAAGTGTGTGTAGTAGAGGGAGTGACCGCACTACAGCTTCCAGGAGGTCCTGTTCCACTAACTCCAAACACCAGCCCAGTGGTCACATGTCCAAATACCCTAGTTTGTAAACTCTCAATTAAAGTGTACTCACCTGTGAGTATAACTTCTGTCAAGTCTGTAAAGTAGGGGGAGTGACGGGACTACAACTCCCAGGGGGCACTGTTTCAGTAACGCCAAACACTAGCCCAGTAGTTTCTTGTCCAATTACCCCTGTTTGTGAACTCTCAAATGAAGTGTACTCACCTGGGAGGATACCATTTGTCAAATGTGTGTAGTAGAGGGAGTGACCTGACTGCAACTCCCAGAAGTCACTATTTCAGTAACAAGAGTGATCTGACTCCAAATCACAATAAGCCCTGTTCCACTAACTCCAAACACCAGTCCAGTGGTCACTTGTCCAAATACGCTCATTTATGAACTCTCAATTGAAGTGTACTCATCTAGGAGTTATCAACAGATCATACTCAAATCAAAGAAGTGTGTGTTTACCTAGCTCCATCTTGATGTGCTAATCCAAGATGAAACTATTGAGGACAGGAATGACACTTTACCCAGTGTGTACAACAAGTATTCCTAAGGCCTCAAGATGCATCACCAGATTGGTATTGGTAGCAGACACATTGACATAGCACTGTGTACACAATGACTCCAGTCACATATACAACAAAGTCCTGGGTGTGCTTGCATCTCTCTCAACTAGGCCTCCAAATGGTCAAAGCCACATCTTGCCTCTCCACTGTGTAGGCTGCACTGGTGGGAACATGTCATTTTCAGGCCATTTCCAAAGTGCAAGTGATCTGCACATCTCATCAGCTGCTTGAGTCAAATTGCGTTGCCATGCTTCATACATGTCATGCCAAATCACCTAATACTTTGGAGGTAAATGTCATAATTCAACAAGTAACAAGGTATGTTTTTAATCAACAGGTGCATCTGCCGGTAGGCATACTAAGGCCACAGAGCAGACTAATACCTCCCCTAGATGAAGCCATGAGTGATGCCAACACTCCTGGACTTGTGGACGTGGAGGACGGTTCTGGCCCATCCGGGCAACCTGGTCAGATGGCAACAGTGAGTCTCACTGTGCCCACAATGTCTCCTCCTAGCCCTCTTCCTTCAACATCACAGGAAACCATTTGTCCCCCCCCCACAAACCTGTGTAGCTAGCACAGTTTCAGCATCTTGTGTCCCCCTCAATCCTAGATCCTGAGTTACAGCAAAACACTTTGGACAATGAGGGTCCATTAACAAGTTGGAGAAGTCACCCTGTGGCAAGGGCACATGCCCTTGGGGTTTGGGTACATGGGAGGGATGCTCTGGGTCAGTGGGGTGAGGCCACTAGTACTGTTCTTGGCCCGGACAACTTCAGCTATGTCTTGGGGGTCTATCAGGAGTCCCAAAGAGTGATGGGCCAGGTGTTGACTGAACTCTGGGAGATCAAGCAGCTACAGAGGGACTTGCATAGGGATGTGCATGAACAGATGGATGCCCACAATTCCAACATGGCCTCCCTAATAGGGGTGATGAGGGACATGCACACACCCCCAAGTAGCACTTTTCAAAACCAATCTCCTCCTGCCTTTGGCTCATCAACAACAGGCCTATTAACATCGGCGGCAGCCACAGGAAGGGATGCCCTGCCAGAGGAACAACCAGGCCAAGGCTGCCTCTGTAGCAGCTGATCCCCTGCTGATTTTGCTTTGATATTTAGCCATGTAGCTATGTCAGATCATGTTAACCAAACAGTAATGATCCAAGGTACTTGTTTAATATGGGCTATGTTGCATGTACACAGTTTCCATCTCAGGATTACAACCATCCCATACAAACACTTACATACAAGTGTCTGGTCAAACTAAAAAATATATTTCAGTGTTCAGCACATAGGCTGTCAATATGTCTGAACTCTTGTAAATCATAAATGACTGTCTCAAACTAAGGAAATGAATATATTTACAAATACAGCCCTCCAGACCACGATAGGAAGGGATTTGTCAGACATCGTCCTGTAGAATAGGCAAGCATGAAGTGGTTGATGTCATCAGCTTGAGCCTTATCACATACCACACCAAAGTAATCCAACACCACATAATCCAAGATTCAGACAGATAGCAGTACAACAGTTCCCGATCACAGGGCCTTTATAATCCAACGCTCATGCATCTGGTGATATGACATAAACATATGCTACATACAGGTCACACAAAAAGTGTTTAGTCAAAGTGAGGGAACAATGACTTGGTCGTAAGCTAGGACTACATATTTGATGACGACATGAGGACATACAAGATGCATCATGCCCACCACAGGACACAAAACAAATGCAATGGGTACTTCTGAACCTCCACACAAACGCTGTGCAAACTGTCTTAGGACAGGTCTCATGCACCCAAATTCTGCGACTTACATTACCTGGAACAATCCATGCCCACTTTGCATGTCAGAACAGCATCACATACATGCCAATGTCACAACTCTGAAATGTCCCCATGAAGATGTCATGATGAAGGTACCTGTGCAAAGAGCAAAATAAGGAGTATAGGCTTAAAACCATACAAATGTCACAAGTCATATAGCAAGCATCTGGAAAACAAGTTACATGGCAAAGAAACTGACACAAACAAAGTAACATTATCAAGGTGCGGATGTGTCAAAAGCTATCTTATCAATCAGCCTTTGGCTGATTTTTGCGGAGTATCAGCTCCTGTACTGTTTCAAAAACACTAAACTCCACACATTCCCACAACTACAGTTAATTTTACAGTCACAGTCAATACATTACATGACATTACTTGACATACTAGACTCACAAGAAGTGGCTGTGGATGAGATCTTCTCACAAGTCATCTCCTTCTATTTACCACTGTCATCTTCATTTGGCATTTCAGGATTCTCACCTGGTGGCAGGCAGACTCCCCCTCCTCTGGGAGGTACGGGATATTTTTCCTCAGGGCAATGTTGTGGAACACTCAGCATGCAACAGTGATCTGACACACTTTACCGGGTGACTAGAGGAGGGCTCCACCAGTCCTGTTCAGATAACGGAATATAACCAAGGACGGTTTGGATATGCTAAGTCTCTTGTTAAGGAAGGGGACGAAAGTGCAACAGTGAGTCCCTCACTTCATGATTGTAACACCTGATATTGCTCACACACAATCAGTACATATGTGACTTACCAACCAGTCAGGCTCTCTATGGTTGCAGTTGTGACATCAGCTGGTGTATGGCGCTGTTCTGCATTACCAAGGAATCATGGGCTGATCCAGGATAACAAGCATACACATTTTAGATGTAGAGACAACTTGCACGCAGATGGAATGGACATTTTTTCTGTCGCAATAGACTTGTTCCATGGCTTATGGTGGCACCAGGCCAACATGTGTGCCATCAATGGCCCCCACCACATGTGGGATGCAGACAAAAACTTAGAAGTCAGCCTTCACATTGCTTAAATCCTCACATAAAAGGAACATGACATAGCTGTCTATATGTTTCAACACTGCTGATAGGAAATCTTTCAACACCAGAGTGAACATAGGTTGGGACATACCACCAGATAGGGCCACTGTATGCTGGAAGGCCCCTATTTCCAGGAAGTGCAATACTGACATGACTTGTACAATGGGTGGTATGCAGTATGGATTACTATTAGCTTGCATCAGTGCTGGCTCCAACTGATTGCATACATCCACTATTGTTTGCTTATTCAGGCGGCAGAGCTGGATGAGGTGGCATTCCTCCATGGTCTGAAGGTTTGGCAATGGACAGTAGACAGGAGGTTGAAAAGACTTATTTTGTTTTTGTGATGCATATAACAGGGTCATATACAGCTTTTCAAGCTGCGAAAATGGCAGATGCCTGGACATCAGGAACCGCCCACGGGCGGCGACGGAAGTCATCTGTGGGGCAGGTGGTTTCAAACAGTGGCAGGCACAGTCATAGGTTAACATTGTTGCCTGTGGTGGTAGCTGCCCAATGGCTATGTCCGTCGACGGTGATGACCGTGTATGTGGCATAATTGTATGCCGTGTTGTGCAAAATCGACCACTTGACTCTGGACACTGCTGCCAGCAACACCTCCACCACTTCAGCTGCTGTGTGCCGCCTTCGAGACGAATCATGCCACGTCCAGAAGATGAAAGGACCACTGCTTTCTCTCTGGGGGAGCTGAAGAGGCTTGTGAGCAAGCTTCTTCCCCTGTATTGTCCGCTCTACTGCTCACCAGAGGAGTAGGTAAGTACCTCATAATTGACTCTGTTCAACACCTTCCTTTCCCTCTTTACAGGGTACAAAGTGCCCCTGCATGCCAGCTAGACTTCTTGTGTGCCTGTTGTGGCAGTCTGTGTGGCACCAATGGGATTTAAATAGTGCCGGTATTGGAGACCAGTACTATATGTTGTGCTCATTCTCATTGTGTTGTGTGATTTGTTTTGGGGCCCTCGATTCTCCTTGTGTTAGATGCACATAGCTAGGCAAGCAGAATTTACTGCCATCCAGTGACTTGTTTTGGTTTATGATGGCTATAAATGTTAGACAATATGTATGTGCATGACAGCATGAGCCATGTGTGCATCTTGTCCGAGTCATTGAGGATATTGCAAGCAATGTGTATTGTGCCACAGATCTTTCACCCTACATCTGGCCTTGCCAATCCGTTGTCTGGAAAGCATATCATGACTCACTGTGCCCTTCAGGTTGCCCCACAAGCCACATTGCTGATGGCCACATGATGTACTGTCATGCATGGAAGTGATGGACATGTGAGTGTCATGTAGGTTCTGTATGCTCAGCCTGCAGAGATCAGGGCCTGTCAAATGTATCTCCCAATATGAGAGATAGTCCAGGCTGTGGGAGAGTCACTGTGGCAATGCAACTGTGGCACTGTGCCCACTTCCTGTTGACATGCAGATCCTGTCAGGTGGCCAATATGAGGCTCAAGTGGAAATACATGCCCTGAATGCCTCAGTCCATTGACTAGATTAGGAATGGGTACTGAGGTAAATCCCTGAACTACCGCATATGAGAATTTTGCATCATTGTCAATGTGTGTCTGTGACTCATGACAGGCCCCTAACTACAACAGCTCTGCTGTCACCTTCACAGGAGTCATATTTGTCCTGTACAGGCTTATTGTACAAATGTCAGACCCACAGTGCAGACAGTGTGTAGATTCCTTTGGGGGCCATGACATGTGACTCAATAGCTTGGTTACATAGCAGAAATTGTCCAATGCATACCTTTGTATGTTGGATTCCATCTCTGTAGGTTAGAAACAAATGTTTAAAGGAGTGTTTTATGGTACAGGAACATACCACCAAAACCTACTCTGAAGTGACCTGAGTCTGCATTTGGTTGGCCACATGTCCACACATTCACAGGGAAGACACATTCGGTACCTTCCAGCCCTTTCATTGTCACTCAAGTGTAAGGGTGAAGTCTGTACTATGATAGTTGCCTGTAGGGACTGTATGCATTGAGTCAATGTTGCAGAGTGTAAATGAATTTGTCCAGTCAGGCATAAGGAGTTTACCCTTCAGAAGCCATATTGCTGTGTGGTGTTTCATTAAAGCTGACATCACAGTACATTGTTGCTGGAGCATCGAATAACTGATGTAATTAGGCTTCCTTAGTCATTGTAGGCCTTGAGCAGAGTAGTGGGTTACTCTGCAGATGAATCCAAAAGTGTGTAGTCATGTCCCTGTACTTATTGGCATGTGATTCACACTTGTGGTGTGTTGACAAATTGCCCATTTTATTCTTCGTGTTTCTGACATGTGTGACACAACCATTTGAGCAAAACCTTGTGTTTGTAATTGCTTGATTTGTCTCTTGCATCCATATGGGTAAACACCCATCAAAAGAAGGAGATTTGGAGAGCTATCGCCCAGGAGCTGCAGACCCTGGGGATCCATAGCCGGCAAAGCGCTCACTGTTGCAAGAGGTGGAAGGACCTGAGGTGCTGGGCCAGAAAATCTCAGAGATTCAGCTGGGGCTGTCCTCCCAATGTGGGTGGACACACCACAAAGCATGACCCCCTAGGGGCCCGCATTCTGGCAGTATCATACCCGGACCTTGATGGGCGCTTGCAGGGAGCACAGCAGCCACAAGGGGCTGAGTACAGGACATATTACTGCCTGTCATGCAGCCAAGTTGATGTGTTAGGTTCTGACATCTCCTCCTGATGACTGGGGATGGACCATGTGTGACACACAAGATGAGTAACTGTTTGTGTAGATATGTAGGCCCATATTTATGCTTTTTTTGCGCTGCATTTGCGTAATTTTTTTACGCAAAAGAGGCACAAACGTACAAAATATAATTGTATTTTGTACGTTTGCGCTGCTTTTGCAACAAACAATGACGCAAATGCAGCACAAAAAAAGTATAAATATGGGCCGTAATTTGGTGTATATTGATGTGCCTTGCCTAGTAGCCCAGGGACCTAGGACACAACTGAGTACAATCCACAAAACAATTGCTCTCCAGGGACAACACATTGTTTTGTACAGTGATCAGTCACGGAAGGTTTGTTGTTGTAGTGGGTCTAAATTCTACGCAACAGGCAACTACTCCTCAATGTTACAGTCCAAAGAAAAAGAAGTGATGGATCACTGTCCTCAGCCATGTGTCTGGTCAAGTGAGTAAACTGGCATCTGCTCCCCAGAAGCCGCTTGTTTTCAATGTGTGATGAGTGCTGGTGCCTCACTGCTGTCTGACATGTGAAGGTGGCATCACACATGACAGAGCATACATTGTTCTTGCAGCTACAGATGAAAACTTTCTATTGGTAAGTGGGGAAAGTCCATTGACATGATTTATGGCCCATCACTGTTGCCAAAATTCCTTGGGCTGACATGTTAGCATGTGTCCCATTCTCTTTTAACAAAATGTGTACACTGCTGTTTCATGCTTCGTCTACCTGTGTTCACGGGAAGATTTCTGTATTCCCTCAGATATAGTTGCATGCCAACCTGTCTTTGAAATTGGACATATCTAATGGGGCTACATTTTATGTGGTGCCACAGACAGGAGTGTGTCACCATTGATTGTTGGCTCGCACATACCCTCATGTAATTTGGCATGTGCAACTGCAGTAGCAATGAGAGACATGACAGGTAGGACTAGAGTTTTTACACACAATGTCCATGTCCATGCCATTGATGTGGCATCAAGTGGCAAAGTGCACCCCACATGTGAAATGGGAAAGATTTGCTACCTGACTGTTGGCACACATCATGGAGTGACTTGCAGTTATGTTGGAATCACATGTGGTTGGGTAGAACCATTCATCCACAGACATCTGGGTTTGCAGGACCAACATGGAGACAGTGATGTAGCTTCCCTTAGGGCAACAGGTCTAGGGCCTTCTACAAGTTCTTGTAAATCCCTGGGCCTCTCCAATATACAAAGGACTAATGGCTTCTACTGATGCAATCAGAGTTTGTCATTGTAAGGGGTGCCATATAGTAGTGATGATTTTCCTGGGGCTAGCTGTTTGATTGTATTATGTATTTTAGCGACATATCTCCCTGTCAATTTGCGCATTTTGAATACAGTGTACATTTCCATGCCAAATATGTAGCATATCTGAGCAACATTAGTACTACCTCCAAGACTCAATTAGGACAATTTACACATGGTGACGTGTGCAATGTTGACATGTTTCCAGTGTGACATGAGCATTTCCATGTCACCTTCTTCAGGATACTGTACTGCTGTCAGCAACGTGGCAGGATTTGGAGCACCATTTCTTATTGTTGTGTTCTTGCATATGTGACAAACAGATGTCTGCATGACATTGTGTGGGATCTGTTGGAATGAACTTGGCATTGGACTACTATTGTCATTGGACTACTATTATATGGCAACAGGTAACAGGTATGCTCCAAGAGGCAAAGCATTGAAGGTAATATGGTCTCCTAGTTGTTCAATGGTTGTTGTGATTGCACAACTTCACCCATGCAATTGGAGATCTGAGACCTGATTTCCCTGCGGCCAACTGTTGACAGTTCATGTAGCATGCATGCATATGATATGGTTCATGTAGGAGCCACATTGAAGTAGTTTGTTGCTGGGGCCTACTTGACATCATGGCACTGTTTGTAAATCACAGCTTTTGTTCAAGTGTGATCAGGAACATGTAGAGACCCTTTTCCACTTTGTATTTGCAGCATCATCCCAGGCAAGCGAAGGAGGTAGGGCGAAACCAAGTGGGGAAGCATCTGACCACGGTACCTCCAGGCATGACACCACGACACAGAGGGACCCAGTGGCCTGGAAGGTGAGGGGAGTGCCACCGAGGACACAGGATCAACCTTGTCATCTTTAGATTCTACCTCCAGTAGCCACTCCCTCGTGGTGGGGGAACCATCAGGACCTATTCCTGTACCATTGTTGTCCACCACCCCCAGTACTAGCACCACTGTTCCTGTTGCTCCCCACCCAGTTGGCCATGCCCACTCTCCTAAGAGGGTGGGTGTCTCCTTTGCCCTAGATGCCTCAGTGCCAGCCCCTGTTACTCCTGCTGCTCTGAGTGAGAAGGCTATTGACCTCCTGAGGAGTATCAGGAGGTCAATAGCCTTCTGTTTTGGTTCAATTCCGATTCACTCTGCAGGTATCGTAATTATTTTGTCACATAGTACATTCAGTCTGGTGCGTGTCATATTCATTTTGCAGCACGCTATGCATTCCAGGAGGTGTCCAATATGGGGAGCTGTAATTTTTAAATGAACGGCTTCCCATACAGGTGCCTTAATACTTGATTGACAGATATGGCAATTAAAACATGGTGGAAATTTGAGCAAGATAGATCTATATGCATTTAAACCTCTTGATCCGCTTTGTTTTGGATTGCTTTCAAAAACCGTTAAAGAGATTTTCATAAAACCAAGAATGGAACAAAAGAGGTTTCAGGAAAATCTGTCTAGCGATGTCTGATTTAGATGCAACAGTTTATTTCCCTAGTCGAATTTCGGGCTTCCCTCTTATGACTTTTGCACTAGATGAGGAATCTCTCTGAGGTGCACAAGAACCGAGTCAATGTCTATGAATACAGCTTTAGGAAAGTTTTTGTAGTTCCTTGAAAAAGTGCCAAAAGTATTAAAAATTAACGAACGCTATTTCATACTTAAAATGATAAAATTCGACTTCCGTGTGTCCAGTGTGCAGGTATGTTCATTTTCAGTCTTAGGTACAATACATAAATACACTATAACATAAATTGAAGGAAAAATATTGTCAAAATTAAGAACTTCTTTCCAATCTATATTTAAAAAAGTAGCCTTTTGATGATGGATCAATTTGTTTTGGATGTTCCTTACTACGTTATAGTCAGAAGCGTTGCAAGGATGCCACGGGCCCCGGTATAAGCGAGGAAATGGCCCCTGTAATGCAGTTGGGGTAGTAAAATATAACAATTATTAGGGTTTAATGCGCCTCTCAGTTCTCTGGCCCTGATGCGACTGCGCTGCTGCACCAATTGTAGCTATGCCCCCTGGTTCCAGTAGTCAGGCTCCCAAGACGGCTTTAGAAAAGCAGTTTTCTTCATTATTCAGAAGTACATTCAGTTCCCTTAAGCGTAGCTTTCCCTGTCATATTTCATTTTTTCCTCACTACGTATGATTTAATTCTAATACCGGAATCTAAATCAAATCCTGACTTACTTGGCACTCTGGTGCGATCAGTAATAGGGAGGCTTAGCCCTCTGCTTGACGCTTCTTCGTGTTCTGAAGCTTTGTGCAGTGTACTTGAATTATGATCAAATCGATAAGCACAAGGGGAATAGTGAAACCTGAAAATGAGGGGAGAATTGCTCTCCATGAAAGCATAAGTAAGAACATGCCCTAATCGTCAGCCTCCAAGTGTCATTTTCCGCTAGACTCAATCAATTTAACTTTCCTCTTACAGTTTTGTTTATTGCAATTTGTATTTGGCAAGAACATAGAAATGCAATGTTTATTACTACAACTGATATTGCTATTAATTGTTACACTCTATCATTACTCTGCCATCGGAATGTGTAAGCATGTCTTCATATATACAGCTCTCCTAGAAACAATATAATGATGCAATTAATTTTACAGAACTTTACGAAATATTTAAAGTTTCACAGACACATGTTTGTTTGCACTCTATTAAAATTGACACAAAATGCAGATTTGGACTCCAAGTAAATGCATTATTAGTTTTTTTTTAGAATGCTCACAATCGTGCAGCCTACATAGATCTAACAGTAAAAACTAAGGGCCTCATTACGAGGTTGGTGGGCTGACTCCCAGCCCAACAGCCCGTTGGAGAGGAGACCACTGCAGAGTTGGTGGTCTCCCCCCTGGCCCTATTACAAGGTTTCCGCTGGGCTAACCAGCGGAAACCTCAGAAATCTGAGGTTTCTGACAGTCAGCCCAGTGGAGGCCATACAGCAGCATTGGCCTTGGCTCCTCATGGAGCCACGACCAATGCCATCACACAGAGGGTGCTCCCGACACCTTTGGAATACACACTGCTGCAGCAGACAGTGTGCATTCCGAGGGGGCAGGGCGGGGGGAATCCCAGCACTTTCTTTCCACAAGCGTTTTCATGGCAGGTTCCCCACCATAAAAAGGCTGATGGAAAGTGAAGTTGTGATCTGCACGGTGGTGCTGCTTTAAGCACCGCCATGGCTGAGCACACCTTCAACCACCACCTACCCATCAGGAACTTTGTTCCTGGAGTGGTGGCGGTCTAAAGACTGCCAGACTCGTAATCAGGCCCTAAATATTTCACTAGAGCCCTCATTATGAGTCAGGTGCAGCACTTACCTTGGCCTACCTACAACTAGCAAGGATTTCTTGAGCCCTGCTTTCCGGGGTGCAGTATCACTGGGCTCAATTTTACCAGCTGGTAATTTCGGGCATTAAAATACGTGAGGCTTCGGCCTCAACAGCAGCCATAATATGTGTCCCTGTTCCTGCCCAAGCATTTACTTTGAAATACCCTCACTATCAGGGTACATCTTTCCCTTCCCCACACCTACTCTCTCACTTTCACCCATGCCCTGCACCTACTCCAAATAACATTTACTATGTGCACTGAGCAGATGGCAAATGTGAGCATTAAAAGTCCTAGAACTGGGAAACAGTGCAGAATTCTACCTAGTAAAACTAGATCTGCAAATCTATTCCCTAGACCAAGGAATTACCTTATAATTGCACAGTACTGGTACTAGTGGGGTATGGCTATATATTTATGTTAATTTAGTGTGTCGAGTTTGCACCAACAGCAGTGCTGTGCAACTAATGAGGGTCTCTTTGTAGTTCATGTCCCAATACATTAAAAGACCCAATATGTCTCACCACTTCAGTGACTTACCAAACCCCCACTTTTCAGCAGGGACCTTATGTACTTGACTATTTGTATTGCAACTGTCAGGGTGTCCATTCTTACTTGGCAGTTGGGAATGTTTTCTAAATACAGTGGGGAGGGAGATGTGTTTGAAGGGTATATGATCAAAATCCCACATTTAACTGCTGTAGTTTTTGCAAATAGTGTGCTGCCTAGGCTGTAAATTATCCCTGCAGTACAAGGAGGACCGACTTTAGACATAGGTAAGATAGCTAGGCACATGTGTGCCAGGCACAGTGGGCCACACATACACCTGCAGACAGACCAGTCTTCTGACAGACACCAGCTACCTGCGAGAACTGCTTTAGTCCGTCTTTTACTTCCCAGTGATGTCTGGCTTTCTCCTAAACTTCTTCACTATATATTCAGTCTGGATTGACAGCACAAATGAACAACCGAAAAAAACCTTAAGAAGCATTTCAAGGAGATTGACTTCAACTTAGCTCATATGTTGATGCTTTATTATAGAATTTTATTTGGAGACGTTGTGTGTGCCACCGAGAAAGGGTGATTGATACACTCATATTGGCTTTTGAGGAGTTTCCTCTCACATATGGTCACTTAGAGTGGTCACAGCTTTAAAACTTGATGATGCAGTGGTATGCAATGGGAAATCCTCAATTATGTTGTTGTGTAATTGGTTAAGAGGGGTTCCCACTCAGCTAAGAAGGCCAATGGGCTAGAATGTTAAGACGTGGTGCACAAAGTGGCATCCCTTTTGTTTACAAGGCGTTAGTTATGGCCATAAGGCAACCTGTTGGTTAGTTTCAAGGACTAATCATGTAGTCAGCACAAAATCCACTGTCAGTTATTAATCATGTTCTGGATTTAATTGCTCTTGATTCAGCCCTGATAGCTTAACAGCCAATTGTTTGGCTGAAAAAAGTTCTAGGATTTGTCTCTGCATAGGAGGCACTCGTAATCTGTAAGGTTACCCAGGACTGAAGCGCTGCCTGCACATTGGTCAATCCTAGTGCGTTGCACAGACCTATAAACCAATCAGTGGATATGGAATCCATGGATGCCTCTTTCGTGAGTAAAAACCAGCCAAACCATCCTCTACCAGGTGGCAGGTACTATGACATTTGTAGACGTTGCAGGATGATGACCTAAGGTGAGTCAGCCACTGAGCTTTTAAGAAAACAAACAGAGTGGCAGGGCATGTCATTGCCCATCCACATCATCCGAACCAAATCCCTTTGACTGATAGGCTTAGTAGGACAGGTTCAGCTGACAGGCTGCAGGTCATTCATGTGCAGTATGTGCCTCTCCATGGCCGGAGCCATTAGTTATTCCTTCAGTGCTCCCAAGCCGGTTTAATTACATTGCTTATGGGTTGATCACTGATTACTCCTCTGCTCGAGGAAGGTAAACTGTGAGCTTTGTCTACATCTCAACATGTCCCAAAGGACCCCAGGTGCTGAACCAGTAGTACCCAGTAGACACTGCAGTGCCCTGTTTCATGGCCTCACTGCTGTCCTCCTGTGCTTTTTAGCACCAAGTGCTGTTAATTGCAGATCTTGGCTGTCTACCTGATTCCACTCATTTTCCTGCTTCTAAATGGATTCAGCAGCCTCACTGTGAGCAATGTGTATCAAATATAGTGAGAGGTGTGCCTGCATGACTGGAGGGTGTGGGTGTGTGTCTGAGTGCATGGTGAGCAATGTGCTTGGCTGACTACAGAGTGAAGAATGTAAGAGTAGGGTGAAGACTGAGTCTGAATTAATGCAGGGGTAGGATGTACATGTATGTATATTAGCTGAGAGTTTTGATTGTGTTCCTGTACAGTGAACAATGTAATTATGGATGTGCACGATGTCTGGTGTACCTGCGTATCCTAGGTGACAGGTGTGCCTGTGTAAGTGACTAATGAGCACTCTGTTTGTGTGATTGTATGATGAGAGATGTGTTTGTGTGTTATTGCACAGTGAGGGGTGTGCTTTTTTGAGTTTTTAATGAGTGGTATGCGTGTGTTAGTGTATGCCGTGTCTGTGAAAGTGTATGTTGAGAGGGTACCAGTGTGAATGCTTAGAGAACATTGTGCCTGTGTGAAAGCAGGGGGGGGGCTAGTGCATCTTGTGAGGGCAAGGTGAACGTCATTCCTGTTTTAGTGCAGAGCCAGACATGAGACTGAGTTCAGGTTGAGTATGGTGAGCAGTGGGCTTATATGATTGTACACTGAGCAAAATGTCTGTATAAGTACAGAGTAAACAATGTATGTGTGCAGAACATTACAGTTATTAAATTCAGGGTCAAAGGTATGCCTGTGTGAGTGCAAGTTAAGCAGTGTGTCTGAGTCCAGGTATAAAATATGTTTGTATGAGTGCAGGCTAAGGGGTGTGCCTTTGTGAGTGTAGCATGAGCCATGTACCTGTATGAGTCTAGTGTGATTATTATCTCTTGTGAGTGCAGGATGAAAAGCCCTCCTTCGTAATTGTAGGGTGAAAGGTATGCTTCTGTGAGGGAAGGGGAAAGGCGTGTTGTGTGGGTGGATGGGGAGGAGTCTCTCTGTGCGAGTTCTTGGGAGGAGTGTCCTTGTAGGTTTGCAGGGTGAGGGGTCGGCAGCAAAGAAAGAAGATGTCAGCATAGAAAAATGGCGGCATGCAGAAAGAAAAAAGAAATGCCTTCTGCAACATAGCCAGAGGAAGGACACTAGCCAAAGTCCAGTGGAAAGGGACCAGAAAAAGTACTTTGTACAGAGGCAACCCGGCGGAAAGATCGGTGAAAAAGATGAAGACAACAGGAAGTGATGTGCAAATGACGTGCATGCTAATGAGAAGCGCATAATTCAGAACAACGTTGGGCTAAGCCAATGGTAAGTTCAGGTAAGTAAGGGGCTGGTTCCAAACCCCTTTTGAGTTTTTTTTTTAACAATAGATTGCATAAGTGGTGCACAAGGCTCTCTGTGAGTAAAAGAATAGCACACCTATTTCCAAACTAACATTTTGTGGGAGCAACATCTGGAAAGAAATGACATGTTAGCAAAAGAAAACAACTTTCCTACATTCTGTGAATATGAGCCATAGCAAAGCAATATGGCAAAACTAAAGCGAATAGAATTTAAATGCCACACTTTATTCACATTGAAGAAAACACATCTAAACTTTTAAATATTAAATTCATCATTAATAAATCTTATCTAATTGCATGTTACAGTGATTCACAAAAGTTAAATAAATGTTAATGTATGTCATTAATATGGTGGGAAGCTATAAATGTCCCCATTAGCTTACAACATTTAAAGCCTATTCACAAGGAAATTCATTATTGCTTTAATAATAACTATTCTCTCATCATAAGCAAACATATTCAATCAAATTAAATGATCACAATTATAGTTATAATTGCTATATCACACAGATTAAACTGCTAATCCACAGTGAATGCACCTTAATATAGATTTTCAGTGCATCACTTTATAGATAGTTGGTAATCAATATACACAATATAATATAAATATGGTCATATATAGATCAACATTGTGACATCAAATACTGTATAGCAGCCAAATCTCAGCTGCACCAGCCTCTGGCTTAATGGGAATCAATCCATTACATCTGATTACCATCTCTCATATAAATGAGACAGATCAAAATCTATGAGGTGGAACCAGGGAAGATCTTCTTAGATATTTCATATATTCTCACACTCAAATTCCTCTTTCTTCTCCCCCTCTTCTCTCTTCACTTTGATTCTCCTGTATAGCTTGAAAGAACCAAACACACCCAAAGCAGTCAAGGCTATTATCAGCACAGGTCTTAAGATACTAACAATAAATCTCCACTCTAGATTTCAAAACCACTTTCCAACTGCTGAAAAAACACTCTGGGGGTCATTCCGACCCTGGCGGTCCAAGACCGCCAGGGCTGGGGACCACGGAAGCACCGCCAACAGGCTGGCGGTGCTTCCCAGCCCATTCTGACCGCGGCGGTAAAGCCGCGGTCAGAAAAGGGGATCCGGCGGTTTCCCGCCGGATTTCCCCTGCATGGGCTGAATCTCCATGGCGGCGCTGCAAGCAGCGCCGCCATGGAGATTCCGACCCCCTTCCCGCCATCCTGTTTCTGGCGGTTTTTACCGCCAGGAATAGGATGGCAGGAACGGGTGTCATGGGGCCCCTGGGGCCCCCTGCACTGCCCATGCCACTGGCATGGACAGTGCATGGGCCCCCTAACAGGGCCCCATAAAGATTTTCGCTGTCTGCTTAGCAGACAGTGAAAATCACGACGGGTGCAACTGCACCCGTCGCACCCCTGCAACTCTGCCGGCTCCATTCCTTGTTGCAGGGCCTTTCCCGCTGGGCCGGCGGGCGCTCTTTTGGCGGTCGCCCGCCGGCCCAGCGGGAAAGCCAGAATGGCCGCCGCGGTCTTTTGAATGACCGCCTCTGTATTGCTTCCCAGGCAACTGTTGCTTCTAACACCTTCAAATAATCTTTTAGCTCCATCATCTTCTTAATGTACTTTCTCAGCTCCTTACTATTAACTTGGATAAAAGTGCAACATTTTTAAAACTTTCAGCATCTTGGAAACTCCACCCTCTTTCGCGAGAAAGATGTCTAAAGCAACACAATTTTGCAAAACCATTGGTCTTATGGCAGCCATTTCAGTGTTGACTAACAGAAAGGCACTGTCTGTATCTGTAGATACCACATCTAACATAAATGACAGCTTCCTTACCTTCAGATCATTCAGGATAACTCCCACAGATGGAATCATAGCGCCAAAAACATCTCATACAATCTCTGAAGCACCTCTCAATTTGGGTATTTGAGTTCTCATCTCACACCAGATCATCAAAATGTACCACATGATAAATCATTGGAAAAACTGTTCCTAGGTAGCAAGTACCATACCATCCATTGGCAGTCTAAAATAAGAAATAAGCATGCTTTCCACAAATGAAATAAACTCCTGGATTTGCTGGATCCTGTCCATTCAACATAAATAGCCAACTACTCTGAAATTTGAATATGTCTGCACTTACCGGTCCCTACAAATTTTGTATCAGTTTTCAACATGGTTCTATATATCCATAATTTTCCTACATTTCGCCAAATCTAAGGTCACGGTAGCTTGACATCCTGCTGCTGTATGGAATTCTTCTTCCTTTGCCCATCGACGTACAGCCACTCCTTTCTCTGCTTTGTTTTTCATCTCTCTTCTTCTATTTTTAACTTGTCTCAAACATTCCTCTACTACTGGTGAAGTGTCATTCAGTAAGTCTCCTGTGCTGTGAAACCGAAGCCGGCCAGACAGCTAAATAAGCCTTTTTTGCCAAGGTGCCTACTTGCCTGAAAAAAAGACAAATGTGCACCATGAGTTAATCTTCAAATGTAAAGGGTAATCTGCATATGCAAAGGATGCTTGGGAGCCTGTTCTAGCTTTAATTGATCAAATCACTGGAAGCTTTATGATGACAAAGATTTATTATTTTTGCGTGTTAGTGCAAAGAATTAACAACTGAGCTGTGAAGTGTGTGCTTTTAATTGTAATTGTATTTACACAGCACTTCGGCCCATATGTAACAAAAATGATGTAAAACTGAGCTAGCATAGTTGTGCGTCAAAAAAATTACTGTGAGCTAACACCATTCCCTAGCGACATCTGTGCGTCGTATTGATAAAATGGTGCACAATGGTGCTAAGGAATGGTTAGCGTGAAAAAATGCTGCAAACCACTGTGACATGCTATAAGAAACAATTACGCTAATGCTGCAAAAGTGGCGTAAGAACGTTTTGACGTAAAACGGGTTAGCTCAATATTTAATGCCATTAGCGTACAAAAAACATGCAAGCAAGAAAAAAAACATTTGGGAAGACATGATGGAGAATGCAGGCCAGGAGAAACCCAGGGAGATCCCAGTCAGCCACATACCAGCCAGGAGTGTCCAGAAAAGTCCCAGGAGAAGGTGAAGAGGAAGCAGAAGTGTCACATTAATGAGGAGGACCATGACATCCTGGTCAGAGAGGTGACAAAGCACCAACACTAGCTCTTCGTCACCTCCAAATTGCCAGTCGGTAGTAGAGTGGCTATATGGCAAGCAATAGTAGAAAAAGTCAACAGCGAGACCGAGGTGAAGAGGACTGTCACCGATTGCAAGAAGTGCTGGCATGATTTCAAGTGCAAAACTAAGAAGAAAATGGCCAGGAACTGAAAGGCAGCACTGCAGCCTGGAGGTGGAAGTCCCACACAACAGGTTGACCTGGTTGAGCTGGAGGAGATGGTGGCAGCCGTTATCCCGGAGGACCTAGTCACTGGAATCGCAAGACAGGACAGCACAGACTACCAATAACTACCACAAATGCTTGGTAAGTTGCAGGAGGGACTATCTGGTATCACACAAATGGCAGAGGGGGAGGCACATAGGACAGAAACAATGCATGCTAAAGGGTTTCATCGGGACACATAGGACCTGAATCAAAATGCCCCATCGCCACCCAAGCCTCACTTTTAGTGACACTCTGGTGGCGTTATACACTCTGACATATACACAATGTGGTCTTAAGCCACTTACTGTGGCTTTACACTACTATGTAAATGTTGGAATTTGCCCTTTTGCAGGGTCATCCCCAATCTTTTTGCCTCCTGTTTCCTATTTTTTCTGACCTATTTCTGTTGGCTTTTGAACTCTGAGCACTTTACCACTGCTTACCATTCTGAGGCCGGCGGGCGGTGGTCGCCGCCCGCCTGGCGGGAACCGCCATATGGCCGCTCCGCGGTCGAAAGACCACGGAGGCCATTCTGGCTTTCCCGCTGGGCTGGCGGGCGACCGCCAGAAGGCCACCCGCCAGCCCAGCGGGAAACCCCTTCCCACGAGGAAGCCGGCTCCGAATGGAGCCGGCGGAGTGGGAAGGTGCGACGGGTGCAGTTGCACCCGTCGCGAATTTCAGTGTCTGCTAAGCAGACACTGAAATTCTTTGTGGGGCCCTCTTACGGGGGCCCCTGCAGTGCCCATGCCATTGGCATGGGCACTGCAGGGGCCCCAGGGGCCCCACGACACCCCATACCGCCATCCTGTTCCTAGCGGGCGAACCGCCAGGAACAGGATGGCGGTATGGGGTGTCGGAATCCCCATGGCGGCGCAGCAAGCTGCGCCGCCATGGAGGATTCCTGAGGGCAGCGGAAAACCGGCGGGAGACAGCCGGTTTTCCCTTTCTGACCGCGGCCAAACCGCCGCGGTCAGAATGCCCTTGAGAGCACCGCCAGCCTGTTGGCGGTGCTCTCGCGGGTCAGAATTACCCCCATAGTTATTTGTTTTATATGTCCTAACAGTGAAATACTGCTAAATTTGGTTTTCACTGTTGTAAGGCCTATCCTTCTCATAGGTTAAAATTGGGGCTACCTTTAAATATGATTGAAGTGTAGATTCCCTTTTGAGAGCGGGTAGACATGTGGGGTTGAGGTCTCTGAGCTCACAATTTAAAAATACATATTTTAGTAAAGTTGATTTTAAGATTGTGTGTTTGAAAATGCCACTTTTAGAAAGTGGGCATTTTTTGCTTCCACCATTTCTGTGTCTCTGCCTGTTTGTGGATTCCCTGTCTGGGTCAGTTTGACAGTTGGGCTGGTTGCACCTCACACTAGACAGTGACACAAAGTGGTGTAGTCTGCATTTCCTAGTGAGCCATCTGTGCTAAGAGGGAGGGGATGAGTGGTCACTCACCCCAGAAAGGGCTGTGCCTGCCCTCACACAATGTAGACTCCAACCCCCTGGTGTGCGCCTGGGGCCTAGCCTGGGCAAGGCAGGATTTCACAAACATAATACAAGAAGGACACCCAAACATAACATAGTATAAGAAGGACACCCAAAACCACAGACTGGAGAACACTTCTGGAAACCATGAGGAACCTCTGCCTGGAGAAGAGCTGAAGAGCTGAGGAAGAAGAGCTGCCCTGCCTGTGACTGTGCTTTGTGGAGCTATCCTGCAGTTGCTGCTTCTGTCTGTGCAAGAGAACAAAGACTGGACTATGTGTTGCCTTCCTTCTTGTGAAGAACTCTCCAAGGGCTTGATTTAGAGCTTGCTTCCTTTTGTTTGAAGTCTCAGGGACATCAAAGACTTCTCTCTGCCAACACCTGGAGCCTCTGCTGAGGCTATTACTCTGCCAAGTGGTGCCCATCCAGTTCCTGGGACCCTGAAGGGAGAAGTTGGCATCCCAAGAGTAAGAAATCCACACACCGACCGCCGTGTGGGGAAAAGATCAACAAGACTCCGATCTGTGGCTGAAAAATTTATGCGCCGCCAGCTTTGTGGCTCAATGCTTGCCTGCAATGCGGGTGGAAGATCAATGCCCGCAGCTGGAGAAACGAAGCTCAGCATCGCTGACGGAGGCTGGTGAGATCGCAATCCGTGCTGCGTTGTTTTCGGAACATCGGTGGGCGTGCAAAAACTACGCAAGGCCTGCCCGGGACTGTACGACGAAACAACAACTTCAAAAACAACTACTGCCTTAACAACGAGGTCGGAACACCAACCTCGTTGCTACTACTAATGATTTTACCACGAATGCCTTAACAACGATATTTCGTTGTAAAGGCATTCCTGATAAAATCATTAGCAATAGGCACCATTCACCCTACATCCCTCATCCCACCCCCCCAACCCCACCCCAAAACCTAAAACACTCTGACCCCCCACCCACTCCCCAAAACCAAAAACGCCCCACCCCCCAACCCCACCCCAAAACCTAAAACCCCCTGACCCCCACCCACTCCCCAAAACCAAAATTGCCCCACCCCCCCAACTCCACCCCAAAACCTAAAACCCCCTGACCCCCCACGCACTCCCCAAAACCAAAAACGCCCCACCCCCCCAACCCCACCCTAAAACCTAAAACCCCCTGACCACCCACCCACTCCCCAAAACCAAAAACGCCCCACCCCCACCCCAAAACCTAAAACCCCCTGTCCCCCCACCCACTCTCCAAAACCAAAAACGCCCCACCCCACCCCCCCAACCCCACCCTAAAACCTAAAACCCCCCGACTCCCCACCCACTCCCCAAAACCAAAAACGCCCCACCCCCCCAACCCCACCCTAAAACCTAAAACCCCCTGACCCCCACCCACTCCCCAAAACCAAAAACGCCCCACCCCAAAACCTAAAACCCCCTGACCCCCCACCCCCTCCCCAAAACCTAAACCCACCACTTACCTTCGCCAACTCACTTCTTTGTACCTTAACCACGCATGTTAGTTGTTCAGAACATACGTAGTTAAGGCACAAAAAAACGGAGTCGTGGTTAAAAAAAGCGTTGTTGCGCTTTTGTTAACCACGACTTTCGGAAAAAAAAAAGTCGTAAAAAAGGATGTTCCCCCCTGCCCGGACGCGAGAGTGCTGACCGGATCAACGCATCGCTCTCCTGCGGAGAGAAGAAATGACACACGCCTTCCGGACTGAAGGAGAAACGACGCAAGGTCTCTCTCGTGAGTTATATTGACGCATCGCCAGCCCTTTTTGACACACACACACCCGTGTGGGGTTATTTTTGACGCAGCCAGGTACATTTTCATGCTGACAGTTTTGTGTTTAAAATTACATGAAGACTCTTTTTGATTTTTAATTGATAACTTGACTTGTGTATTGTGGATTTTGGTCGTTTTGTTCTTGTTTTGTTTAGATAAATATTTCCTATTTTTCTAAACCTGTGTTGTGTCATTTTGTAGTGTTTTCATTAAGTTACTGTGTGTGTTGGCACAAATACTTTACACCTAGCACTCTGAAGTTCAGCCTTCCTGCTCGTGCAAAGCTACCAAGGGGGTGAGCGGGAGTTAGCTGAGGGTGATTCTCTTTTACCCTGACTAAAGTGAGGGTCCTTGCTTGGACAGGAGGTAACCTGACTGCCAACCAAAGACCCCATTTCTAAGAGTAAATATGCAGCACATTGACTGGAAGGGGCATGCAATTAGTGTGGCTGTGGCTGTGCCACAACAACATCCATTTCATATTGCTGTTGTCCCAGATCCAAGACAACATGTTCACCAAAGACTGTGACTGAAGTCAACACCATCCCAGGGGTGGTGTCAGGATGGTGCAACAAGGCAAAATGCTTTCCACCCTCCTCGTGTCATTGCCCTTCTCATGTGTGGAGCATCCTGCAGCACACATAGAAATGACACCTTGCCATAATAGATTGTTTAATTACAGGAAGGGGCACCTTCCGGCATATAAATGATCTATCCCAACAATTCACTATGGTGCAAGGATGCCTGCGTTGGTGCAGGGAGAACACATCTGTGCAGGGCTGGGCAAAATGCAGGGGTGCACAGTATTCCAGTAAACATGGCTCATCCCTGCATTTCAAAAGAGGCGCAGTGCCATGCAACTAATAATGCTGCTGCACCGAGCAGTTCCACTTGAGAAAAAATCAGGGCCTAAGTTTGAAACCTGTGGAATGCAACCCACACAGGGAGGCCCAACAACAACTCTCACACACCTCCATGTTCCATTTGGGAATGGGCACAAATGTGAACTCATACAACACATGGGGCATGTATGTGACCATCATTTGCGCTGCTGTGCAAGTAGCTTCAATGTCACCATGTAACAAGGCTGTCTGTGTTGTGTGAATGGTTGGTGTTCTGCATAAAGGGACATCTACATGCGTAAGAACTGGCACAAGTGGCATCAATGTTGCACTACGGGCACAATGTCACTAGCCTGTAATCAACTGTACCATCATACAAATAGTTGCCCATGTGGATCCAAGCTTACCATTGCCCTTGTGCCACATCAACAAAGTCTCAAAATGCACGCCTTGATCCACATTGTACATCCTTACACCAACATATACCTCTGGCAGATATGCTGAATGCAAGGAAATGTCTCAAATGTAGGGAGGGACAAACTAATGGGGCAGACAATCCATAATGGTTGCACTGTCCCATCCAATTACCACATGTGTGGTCCTGCTGAAGGCAGATGACAAAGTAAACCAAGCACTGTAAGCAATGGACCTACCTGTGCTTTGCTGCACTAGTGCCATCATTCATGGTGCCAAAGCAGTAATGCAACAAAAGAGTGACAACACACATTATACCACTGTGGGAATGTCCTCCGTGGTGAATAGGAAGGTAAATGACGTGCTACGATGGTGTTAGTGGCAGGGACAAGGGGCCTGCTTAGAAGATGGTGGTGTGGTATCAATGCACAAAATACCTTGAAAGGGTGCCCCATATGTGATGCACAATGCAATACATAATTTACAACTACAACCTAGAGTCTGCAACATGTCTCTGAGCCTCCAGTAGAAAGTAAATGATGAGCTATCTCAACACACACTACAGTCAAAGATTGACATTTCACTATCTCATTGCAGAGGATGATACCTTACCTGCTGCTGACCCGCCTGTCCTGGATTTTATAGATGACATGGATGACCAGCAATCAATTAAAAAGACTCTTCAGGATGTCCTAGGTTCCTTCAAGACACCACCTCCAGTTTCAAGAGGGACACGCAGCATTGTGGGGTCTCCACATGAACTACCCAGCTAACAACACAGAGCACCAACAAGTCCCACCACAGTCCTGAACTCAGAGGACCCAGATATCGCCTTTCAGAGGACAGTGGTATGTGTCCAGCGGGAGCTGGCCAAGCAGGTGCAGGTGGGGATGGAGACCATGGCAGGCAGCCTAGAGGGAGTGCAGAGGTGCCTCAGTCAATAAAAGGACATCTCAGCTGCCATCAGAGGGAGGCACCCACTCCCCACTACGTGGGCTCCATCAGTCCCTGGCCAATACATCTGCTGTCATGAGGCAGAGGCTTCAACAATTGCCCTCCCAAAGTGGCAGCAGCATGATAGACAACAGGCTGGGGGCTATCTAAAACACATGGAGTCCATACAGCCGAAGTGGCCTCCCTCAGGGAAAACATGGCTGCCTAGCACTGTGATGTTGCTGCGGTGTTGAGAAATCAGCAGTTCCTCCTTGCTGCAGTGATGCTTAATGTGTTCCCACAAATGGCGTCTGCCAGGTCCTTTGACCACAAATCTCTAACCCCTGATGTGTGTGTGGCCCCCTCAACTTCAACAACAGCACCATCCATGGCACAGGAGGCACCACACACATTAGAGGATGAAGATGTGAAAGGAGCAACATTCACATTGAAAACAAGCCAGTAGCACCAGTCTGTGCCGCATGACAGTATCTTCTTAGTTCTGGGCTTAGCATCATGCCAGTGTTGTGACAGCTGGCTATGTGCCCTCTTCCATAGACTCCCATTATCTCAATTCCCACCTATAGTCATTTTGGTCACCTCCTCAATAATGCACATTTCTACCCATGTATGATGACATGTCCCTCACCCTTGACTCTGAACGTAAAACAAATGGCTCAGGATCTCTCATGGGGTCTCTGAACTAGGCATTGGATTGAAATGGAAAATACCCTTGCACATGTAAATAAATCTCCATATTCACATGTGTCATGTCAGCTTTTATTGTGATCCATCAACTCATCTAAATGTATGCATTGTGTGAAGCTATGTCACAAGTTAAGTTATGAATTTTGAAAAGAATAAGAGTCTTAATCCTTAGAAAACTGTGAGAACGCTGTTATTGTACAAAAGTACCTGGGTAGCGTCAAGATAAAGCCACATGGGCTCATGTGCATCAAAAAAGGCCAGCAATGCATCGATTTCTTACTCGCAAGCGAGACCGTTTTTCGTTTCTCCTCCAGTTGGGTCGGTGTGCATTGTTTCTTCTCTCTCACAAGAGAGTGATGCGTCGATCCCAGACGGGCACCTCGGGTCCGGGCAGGCTTTGCATTGATTTTCCACATCCAGTGATGTTGCATTGAAATCCTGCCGCACAGTGTCAAGAAACCATGCTGTGTGGGGGCTTGCATCATTAACAGCAGCCGCTGCGGGTGCTGTGTGTCATTTCACCAGCTGCGTTGCACTGATCTCCCAGTCGCGATGCAGGTGGAGCATCGATTTTAGCTGCGTGGCTGGTGTCCGTCATTTAGCAGCCACGAGGCGGGTGGCGCATCGAACGTTTCCCCGCATGGTAGTCTTTGTGTGGATTTCTGTCCTTTTCCACCAGCTGTACCTTTCAAGGGCCCAGAGACAGGTTAGGGCATCAGCTGACAGGCAGGACTCTCAGCAGAAAGCCTGAGTGCTGGCAGAGAGAAGTCTTTGTTGTCCCTGAGACTTCAACAAAAGGAGGCAAGCTCAGTTCAAGCCCTTGGAGATTCTTCTCCAGTGGGAAGTCACACAAAAGTCAGTATTTGTCCTCTCTCAGGTAGAAGCAGCTACTGCAGGCCAACCCAGCAAAGCACAGTCACAGTAAAAGGGGCAGTACTTCTCCTCCAGCTTCTCCAGCTCTTCTCCTAGGCAGAGGTTCCAGTTGGTCCCAGAAGTAATCTGATATTCAGGGGTTTTGGGTGCTCTTCTTCTACCCCTTTCTGCCTTTGAAGCAGGCCTACCTCAAAAAGAAGTCCCTGTTGTTTTCAAGATCCTGTCTTGCCCAGGCCAGGCCCCCGACACACACCAGGGGTGTTGGAGACTGCATTGTGTGAGGGTAGGCAGACCCCTTCCAGGTGTAAGTGACCACTCCTCCCCTCCACTCAGCCCAGATGGCTCATCACGATATGCAGGCTACACCTCTGCTCCCTTTGTGTCACTGTCTAGAGGAGGGGTGAAAATAGCCCAACTGTCAAACTGACCCAGACAGGGAATCCACAAACAGGCAGAGTTACAGAATGGTTTAAGCTAGAAAATTCAAACTTTCTAAAAGTAACATTTTCAAACACACAATCTATAAACCAACTTCACTAAAATATGTTTTTATTAAATTGTGAGTTCATATACCCTGAACTCCACATTTCTATCTGACCCCAAAGGGAATCTGTTCTTTAATAATATTTAAAGGCAGCCCCCATGTTAACCTATGAGAGAGATAGGACTTGCAACAGTGAAAACTGAATTTGGCAGTATTTCACTGTTAGCACATGTGAAGCACATAAGTACATGTCCCACCTCTAACATACATGTACCCTGACCATGGGGCTACCTAGGGCCTACCTTAGGGATGCCTTGCATGCATAAAAAGGGAAGGTTTAGGCCTGGCAAGTGGGTACACTTGCCAAGTCGAATTGGCAGTTTAAAACTGCACATACAGACACTATAGTGGCAGGTCTGAGCCATGTTTACAGGGCTACTAATGGGGGTGGTACAACTAGTGCTGCAGGCCCACTAGTAGCATTTGATTTACAGTTCCTGGGCACCTCTAGTGCACTTTACTAGGGACTTACTAGTAAATCAAATATGCCAATCATGGATTAACCAATATACCTATATACTTTATACAGGCAACACTTACACTTACACTTTAGCATTGCTCAGCAGTGGGAAGTGTCAAGAGCAAACAAAAGCAGCAAAAACAGAGTCCAGAACATAGAAGCAACCTGGGAAGTAGAAGCAAAAAGGTAGGGGAGACCATGCCAAGGATGCCAAATCTTATACTTACTTACCTGTCAAAGATTCCATAAACATACACAATGTGAATATCTGGAACTGGGGATGACACATGTTTTGAGTAGCTGATGTCATATTGCAGCCAATCTGACAGCTCCTTGGTCATAGGGGATACACATAGTCATACATGTAAATCAATACCGAAAAAGCATACCCTAAGGCTTTCCTCTAACTTGGCCAAAGCATACATGAGAACACCCAGACACTTAATCAACATGGAGACATAATTGTCTAAAACTAACTGGATGTATTTAAAAATTAAAAGATCACTTTATTAAAACCTAACCTAGTCACTAAACTAACCTATACTAACTTATCTTACCTTAGCCCAACAGCTAGAGATCCTAATCTAAACTTATCTTAAACATTTAATGCCACACACTAAATATTGTCCTCCCACCCCCCTGGGGTCCTACAAGATACAAGTAGGACAACATAAACTAAGGCTACACATATACTAACTTAACCTATATCCTAAACAAATGTATATTTTTTATGGATTCTTTTTATAAATATAGAAACCCATACATAACCCCCACCCAATCATCTAAAACAAATACTAAAACCCACCCCCAACTATACTTACTCTACCCTACAACTAACCTAATCTATATAAATAACCAATCACTAACAATCTAAATCCCACAAAAAATGATAATAATATAAAATGGGAGAAAGGAAGGAACTGGGAGGCTGTGCAGCAACTTATTCTCATCTTCTTTAGCTTTTTATTGCAAAACTTCAACAACTTGTAGTTTATGGCACTATCCCTCTCAAGTTGGTCCATCCTTGACATTATGGCTGCCATTTCCCTCCTCACGTCTGCCTCAAAGGTTGATGATTTGACTGCTGCAGGTGGCTGTCATGGTGCCTGAGTACGGATAGGTTCTGATGATGTGGAGGGAGTTGGAGCAGCGGAGGCCCCTCCTGACCCCAGATGTTGTGCCTGATGTGGCCTGCACAGTTGCAGGCCTGTAGCAGAGGTCCCCCATGTTGGAAGGCAAGCCATGCCCCTGAAGTTTTCTTATGTTAATGCTTCACGGCCATCTTATTGTACCCAACCTATACCTCCATTGCGTGGCAGAAACGTTCTGCCCCTTTTTCAAATGTTTGCTTCTGTGCTATGGCCATAGTAGCAGCTAAAACATGAGGAGAACATGACATCAAAGACAGAACTGGGTAGAGGTAGAACAAACATGCAATGTACACAGCATCCTCAGATGACACATGCTGTCCAGCAGACATTCCACAACAATGTCAATCTTCAAATCAAGACTAAGGCGGTCATTCGACGTCCGCCAAGGTACCGCCGTCAGAACACCGCACCGCGGTCGAAAGACCGCAGCGGTGATTCTGACATTTGCCCTGGGCTGGCGGGCGGCCGCCAAAAGGCCGCCCGCCAGCCCAGGGCAAATCAACCTTCCCACTAGGATGCCGGCTCAGAATTGAGCCGGCGGAGTGGGAAGGTGCGACGGGTGCAGTTGCACCCGTCGCGTATTTCAGTGTCTGCTGGGCAGACACTGAAATACTTTTTGGGGCCCTCTTACGGGGGCCCCTGCCGTGCCCATGCCATTGGCATGGGCACGGCAGGGGCCCCCAGGGGCCCTGCGGCACCCCCTACCGCCATCCTGTTCATGGCGGGAGAGCCGCCATGAACAGGATGGCGGTAGGGGGTGTCAGAATCCCCATGGCGGCGGAGCGCGCTCTGCCGCCATGGAGGATTCTCAAGGGCAGCGGAAAGTCAGCGGTACACCACCGACTTTCCGTTTCTGGCCGCGGCTGAACCGCCGCGGTCAGAATGCCCAGCGGTGCACCGCCAGCCTGTTGGCGGTGCAACCGCCGACCTCCGCCATGGCGATAATTACCGCCAGGGTCAGAATGACCCCCTAAGCTTCTTACCAGCCATCTACGGTATCATGTACATGTCACTGGGTCAACGGCTATCCATTGTTGACCATTAGCGCCCAGAGGTAAGTGTAATACTGTGTCCTTGTGCAAAACTTGTGTCATCATACTAGTGAGCATCAAATGGCCCAACAATTCCCAAATCTTTGTGCCATAGTCAAAAAGTAGCACAATGTATGCAAGCCACCACTTTGACAACCCTAGCACTTCATCATGCCCTGGCCAGGCATCATGGATGCAATGTGGGGTTCATCCTGTAGGGGGACAGGACAATTGGCACCGGGAATTTTAAGGAATGTCAATGCATCATCCATGTGTCCTTGGGTCAACACCTGCTCACACCATGCGTTACAAGGGGGCACACCATTGCTTACAATGGGCCCCTATTTACAGTTCAGGATTAGTGCCCATATGATTTGCCATAAGTCTGAACAGTACATCTATATTATATACAGATTTTGTACCTATTGCACCTTACCCTGTAGTATGGAGTGCCTAATGTCTAATGAGGCATACACATGGCGGCTGTATGGGTGCACTAAGGGGCACTGAAGAGTAGCACTGCACTGGGTGCAGCTACAGTATTCCTTCTTTTTAAACTAGCTGTGTACATGCATGTCTAACATCTCCTAAGTATCAGGTATACACTCAGCATTCACATTCTATGCACAGATGATGTGATCAAGCTCGCGCAAGCTCACTCACAGTTATCATGATGGGTAGATCATGTTGGAAAATCTGCACACATCTAGATTGCTACAATCCATAGACATGTCCCACATCCATCTAGAGCAGAGTTGCATTCTCATTGTGTACTCAACTACTGTTGCCCAGCACAATAAGGCTCCTTGCACGGCCACTGTCTCCCTTAAATTCTGAAGATTAGTGAGGCATCGGTGGTGCAAGTGTCTCCTGCATAAGCCCCCTTGAGACCTCAACACACGTACATCATTAGTACCATTTCCTGTGTAACTGAAGGCAGCGTGTGGCACACAATGCTGTAAAAAGTGCTGTGACAAATATGATGGCAACAAGCATGCTATTCAGATAAACAGCACCTCTGACACATATCTTGTCTGACATCACTGCATATGTGGGCATGCTTTCCTTTTTGTATCACCCACAATTCCATAGCAGCACACGTTGGCACTTGTGCAATAATCAACTTATTCTCCATCCTCAACATTGCATCAGACATGATGTCCACATCCTAACTCAGATGATCTCATCTCATTGGTCACACATTACATTTCAACATTACATTGCATATATCATACCCTCTCACCCAAAACCCTGGAATGACACATGTGATGCATAAGGTGACACTTATTGACTGCATCAGGGTCTTCAAATTGGGAACTTCTCCAAAGGTGTAGGATGGAGGCCCAGCTGCATGTCATTGCAGGAACACTTCGCTTAGTGATATTGGAACATTTATGGGCATGGACAACTGTTACACATTCAACTTGTTAAGCTGAGTAAGCAAGTCAACTTTGTGGTAGGACTGAACAACTGCCAAACATTGCATTTCTGTCAGGAGACAAAGGGCCAGATAATAGACGCCCTGGCACCACCAAAGTGTCACTTTCCCTGACACTCCTTTTGTAGCGTTACACTTCCATGTACATATGGGGCAGCATGACACACTATTCTGCATCAGTGGGGCATGCAATGGGTGTTGCAGTGACCATCCCATTGTAGCACCCATTGCTTTTGACACTGCCCCAGATGTTGAAGGCATCTTACTTATTGTCAGCACCAAAAGACTAACAACTGCAGAGGGGTGGTGTAAGCATAGCATTTCTGATATGTGACACTTTATGGAGTATATGGAATACACAATCTGCACAAATAGAAACGTAGTCTGCACCTGGTTCATAGCTAATCTCACTTAAATGTTGTTTGCTTAAGATAGAAAGGGGCAGATTTGAGAAAAGTGGTGCTTCACCTAGTGCAGTGCCATTTTCCTTGCACCCCTTGGTGCAAATATGGAATACCATGGCACAGGGTAGGGGGCAATTGCGTCATTGTTTTTTGACGCTATTCATGTACTCTGCAGGAGTAGCATCAAACATTTGGTGCTACTCCTGCAGAGTAAATAGGGGTCCATTATAAATAATGCTATGCCCCCTTTTAACACCTGCTCTGAGCAGGCGTTAAAAGTGCCCAAATTGCACAAGGAAATCTCTTAGATTTCCTTGCAAAATGTTTTCACTCCCCCCCCAATTGGTGAATAACCCACTTGCATTTATAAGGGCTGACACAGGTATAATGTGGCGCAAGTGTTAACAAAGTGGTGCAATGCATACATTGCCCCAATTTGTAAATATGGCGTGGGGAAAATGCCACTTCAGCTCCAACTTACCGTAAAAAATAATGACGATATGGCAGGGCTAATGTGGTGCTAAGGGCTCTTAAATCTGCCCCAAAACTTACTATCCTGACCCTTGACAAAACTTGCTGCAGGCAACCTTATGTCCCCCTGTCATGCACATGCAAAGCAGGATGTTGCAATGCAAATGGGGTACTTACCGACTGGTCCAGAAATCAAAATCCCCAGGTGATCCAGTAGATCTTTCTCTCATGCAATGAGGTCTGCCCAACTGTGTTTGATCTGGTGATTGGTGCGCACTACTCCAAATATCCATCATAGGTGATAAACACCTTGGCCCACTGCAGCTGTTGGGTAGACTTGTATGACCCGGCCACCCAAAGTCAACCTCATGGGGAGGTAATGTTTAACCAGCCAGATGAACGCTCCCAGTTCATCTGCACTCATCCTATGTGCTCTCCCTTTCCCAGACATTTTGCAGTTTCCCCTCACTGCAAATCAAATAGACCCTAAATAAAATAATAAACTACCCCATCTAACCCCAAACACCCCAGCAGACTGTGCTACCCCAAGTCAAACACTCCACAACACAATAACAATAACAGGACAAAAACACTTCACAAGACTCAGGAAAATGATAAAATGCACAGGACAGCAACAGGACACAGCACAAAACTCTCAATAAACACCACTCCATGACCAGCACCAGGTCTCCACACCCTCTCACAATCAGAGACAAAAAGACTGTAAAGTAAAAGTGAAAGTGAAATCACTGTACCATGTAAGAAGCAAGGAAGTCCTGTTTCATCACTTCCTGGGCTTGTGCATCACGTTTTCTGATATGTGTAATTTTTTTTGACGGATGATGGCCATGGTGTTTTTTCCCATTAAGGCTGCCAAGGCATCTTGACTTGCGATTGACACGCAGGGGCCAGGTGTCATTTTTTTGCAATAGTGTAGTCAGGAGGATTGCCGTTTGCATCAAAAATGTTGACGCATAATGGGGATGCGTGGATTTTGTTGGAAAGGCTGACAGTGCAGCCATGTTCACATACCATGTCTCAGGGGCTATGCATGTATGTAGTCAGTATGGTATGGCTAAGTGTGTGTGCGGGTGCATTCAATGAAAACCCTGGATTACGTTACCATATGTTTGTATGCGCATGTGATGCATGCGATGACTGATATGTGCAGTGTTGGTACACTATTTCCACATACATGTTACTACATGTTGGACTTTTTTGCTTATGCAGGGTCATCCCCAATCTTTTTGCCTCCTGCCTCCTATTTTTTCTGACCTGTTGCTGTTTGTTTTTGAACTCTGAGCACTTTACCACTGCTAACCAGTGCTAAATTGCATATGCTCCCTGTGTAAATTGTATGGTTGATTGGTTTATCCATGTTTGGCATATTTGATTTACTGGTAAGTCCCTAGTAAGGTGCACTAGAGGTGCCAGGGCCTGTAAATCAAATGCTACTAGTGGGCCTGCAGCACCGGTTGTGCCACCCACATAAGTAGCTCTGTTATCATGTCTCGGACCTGCCAATGCAGTGTCTGTGCGTGCAGTTTTAACTGTAAATTCGACTTGGCAAGTGTACCCACTTGCCAGGCCTAAACCTTCCCTTTTCCTACATGTCAGACACCCCTAAGGTAGGCCCTAGGTAGCCCCAAGGGCAGGGTGCAGTGTATGGTTAAGGTAGGACATATAGGGGGTCATTCCAACCCTGGCGGTCGGTGTAAAAGCGGCGGCCAACCCGCCAACAGGCAGGCGGTAAAAAAAATGGAATTCTGACCCTGGCGGGAACCGCCAACACAGGCCGCCACTTTAACACTCCGACTGCCACGGCGGGGCAAACAAACAGTGCGGCGGTCACCTCCAACAGACAGGCGGCAGACAATCTACCGCCCACCCTATCACGACCCACCAATCCGCCACCTTTTCCGGGGCGGGAGCCCTGCCGATAAAAACACGGCGGAAACAGACCACGAACGGGAAAACGCTCACCTCTATACACTCCACGAGGAATCTGGACAGCATGGAACCCGAATTAAACATCCTACCAGCGATTGTCTACCTGCTCCTCTACCAGGAGCACGAACGCCGCCGCAGGAGACAACGGTGAGTACTGCACCTACGACACAGGTGAGGGGGAAGGAGAAAAGATTACGGGCACACACATACGCGACACCCCCCCCCCAAATCCCCACACACCAATGCAGAGCAACAAGTCAGATTTACACCCCCTAAACACTCTGGAATAATTCAAAGACAAAATAAAATGATCATTAAAATAGAAGTATATTAAAGCATATTTGAACTTAAGTGAAATATGACATTTTTAAAATAAATAAATCACAACATGAGCAATGTATACATAGTCCAAAAGTCCGGCACATATTGGCTACATGCCATTGTTCGTGGGCCAATGTGCATTAACACATGGGCAAAGCCCACACACGAGACCCGATTCCATTGGAGAGAACACTGCTGGGGCATCAGATAATAAAACCACAGGCACCTCAGGGGGAAGGGAAGGGGGGGCACCTCAGCCACATGAGTCCACAACGCCAGATCCACGAGGGGCCTCCATGCCCACTGTACCATCCTGGGGAGTGCAAAGCCACAGTCTCTCAAGTCTCTACAGTGGGTGGGTTGCCCACTGTACCATCCTGGGGAGTGCAAAGCTACAGTCCATCTGGTGGATTACAGACTCCACTGGTTATGGAGGAGGCATGGTGCCCAGAGTGCTCCGTGAAGCCCTGCCCGACACAGATCCGGCCCTGCCAATGGGCCAGCGGTGCTTGAGATGAAGGGCCCAGCGGAGCGGTGCTTGACAGGAAGGGCCCAGCGGAGCGGTGCAGAGACGGCGGGGCCCAGCGGAGCGGTGCTTGAGATGAAGGGCCCAGCGGAGCGGTGCTTGAGATGAAGGGCCCAGCGGAGCGGTGCCTGACAGGAGGGGCCCAGCGGAGCGGTGCTTGACAGGAAGGGCCCAGCGGAGCGGTGCAGAGACGGCGGGCCCCAGCGGAGCGGTGCTTGAGATGAAGGGCCCAGCGGAGCAGTGCTTGAGATGAAGGGCCCAGCGGAGCGGTGCCTGACAGGAGGGGCCCAGCGGAGCGGTGCTTGAGATGAAGGGCCCAGAGGAGCGGTGCTTGAGATGAAGGTCCCAGCGGAGTGGTGCTTGACAGGAAGGGCCCAGCGGAGCGGTGCAGAGACGGCGGGGCCCAGCGGAGCGGTGCTTGAGATGAAGGGCCCAGCGGAGCGGTGCTTGAGATGAAGGGCCCAGCGGAGCGGTGCCTGACAGGAGGGGCCCAGCGGAGCGGTGCTTGACAGGAAGGGCGCAGCGGAGCGGTGCTTGAGATGAAGGGCCCAGCGGAGCGGTGCTTGAGATGAAGGGCCCAGCGGAGCGGTGCTTGAGATGAAGGGCCCAGCAGAGCGGTGCCTGACAGGAGGGGCCCAGCGGAGCGGTGCTTGATAGGAAGGGCCCAGCGGAGCGGTGCTTGAGATGAAGGGCCCAGCAGAGCGGTGCTTGAGATGAAGGGCCCAGCGGAGCGGTGCTTGAGATGAAGGGCCCAGCGGAGCGGTGCCTGACAGGAGGGGCCCAGCAGAGCAGTGCTTGACAGGAAGGGCCCAGCGGAGCGGTGCTTGAGATGAAGGGCCCAGCGGAGCGGTACTTGAGATGAAGGGCCCAGCTGAGCGGTGCTTGAGATGAAGGCTCAGCGGAGCGGTGCCTGACAGGAGGGGCCCAGCGGAGCGGTGCTTGACAGGAAGGGCCCAGCGGAGCGGTGCTTGAGATGAAGGGCCCAGCGGAGCGGTGCTTGAGATGAAGGGCTTAGTGGAGCGGTACTTGAGATGAAGGGCCCAGCTGAGCGGTGCTTGAGATGAAGGCCCAGCGGAGCGGTGCCTGACAGGAGGGGCCCAGCGGAGCGGTGCTTGACAGGAAGGGCCCAGCGGAGCGGTGCTTGAGATGAAGGGCCCAGCGGAGCGGTGCTTGAGATGAAGGGCCCAGCGGAGCGGTGCTTGAGATGAAGGGCCCAGCAGAGCGGTGCTTGAGATGAAGGGCCCAGCGGAGCGGTGCTTGAGATGAAGGGCCCAGCAGAGCGGTGCCTGACAGGAGTGTCCCAGCGGAGCGGTGCTTGATAGGAAGGGCCCAGCGGAGCGGTGCTTGAGATGAAGGGCCCAGCGGAGCGGTGCTTGAGATGAAGGGCCCAGCAGAGCGGTGCTTGAGATGAAGGGCCCAGCGGAGCGGTGCTTGAGATGAAGGGCCCAGCGGAGCGGTGCCTGACAGGAGGGGCCCAGCGGAGCGGTGCTTGACAGGAAGGGCCCAGCGGAGCGGTGCTTGAGATGAAGGGCCCAGCGGAGCGGTGCCTGACAGGAGGGGCCCAGCGGAGTGGTGCTTGAGATGAAGGGCCCAGCGGAGCGGTGCTTCAGATGAAGTGCCCAGCAGAGCGGTGCTTGACAGGAAGGGCCCAGCGGAGCGGTGCTTGAGATGAAGGGCCTAGCGGAGCGGTGCCTGACAGGAGGAGCCCAGCGGAGCGGTGCTTGACAGGAAGGGCCCAGCGGAGCAGTGCTTGACAGGAAGGGCCCAGCGGAGCGGTGCAGAGACGGCGGGGCCCAGCGGAGCGGTGCTTGAGATGAAGGGCCCAGCGGAGCGGTGCTTGAGATGAAGGGCCCAGCGGAGCGGTGCCTGACAGGAGGGGCCCAGCGGAACGGTGCTTGACAGGAAGGGCCTAGCGGAGCGGTGCTTGAGATGAAGGGCCCAGCGGAGCGGTGCTTGACAGGAAGGGCCCAGCGGAGCGGTGCAGAGACGGCGGGGCCCAGCGGAGCGGTGCTTGAGATGAAGGGCCCAGCGGAGCGGTGCCTGACAGGAGGGGCCCAGCGGAGCGGTGCTTGAGATGAAGGGCCCAGCGGAGCGGTGCTTGAGATGAAGGGCCCAGCGGAGCGGTGCTTGAGATGAAGGGCCCAGCGGAGCGGTGCTTGAGATGAAGGGCCCTGGGGAGCGGTGTCTGACAGGAGGGGCCCAGCGGAGCGGTGCTTGACAGGAAGGGCCCAGCGGAGTGGTGCTTGAGATGAAGGGCCCAGCGGAGCGGTGCTTGAGATGAAGGGCCCAGCGGAGCGGTGCTTGAGATGAAGGGCCCAGCGGAGCGGTGCCTGACAGGAGGGGCCCAGCGGAGCGGTGCTTGACAGGAAGGGCCCAGCGGAGCGGTGCTTGAGATGAAGGGCCCAGCGGAGCGGTGCCTGACAGGAGGGGCCCAGCGGAGTGGTGCTTGAGATGAAGGGCCCAGCGGAGCGGTGCTTGAGCTGAAGGGCCCAGCGGAGCGGTGCTTGAGCTGAAGGGCCCAGCGGAGCGGTGCTTGACAGGAAGGGCCCAGCGGAGCGGTGCAGAGACGGCGGGGCCCAGCGGAGCGGTGCTTGAGATGAAGGGCCCAGCGGAGCGGTGCTTGAGATGAAGGGCCCAGCGGAGCAGTGCCTGACAGGAGGGGCCCAGCGGAGCGGTGCTTGACAGGAAGGGCCCAGCGGAGCGGTGCTTGAGATGAAGGGCCCAGCGGAGCGGGGCTTGAGATGAAGGGCCCAGCGGAGCGTGCCTGACAGGAGGGGCCCAGCGGAGCGGTGCTTGACAGGAAGGGCCCAGCAGAGCGGTGCAGAGACGGCGGGGCCCTGTTCAGCGGTGCTTCTCTTGGCGGGGCCCTGTTCAGCGGTGCTTCTCTTGGCGGGGCCCTGTTCAGCGGTGCTTTTCACGGCGGGGCCCTGTTCAGCGGTGCTTCTCTTGGCGGGGCCCTGTTCAGCGATGCTTCTCTTGGCGGGGCCCTGTTCAGCGGTGCTTCTCACGGCGGGGCCCTGTTCAGCGGTGCTTCTCACGGCGGGGCCCTGTTCAGCGGTGCTTCTCACGCCGGGGCCCTGTTCAGCGGTGCTTGTCTTGTGTTCCTAGGAACCAGATCTGGGCAATCATTCCCGCTCAGTCGCCATCCGACCTATCGCTTGCGGGGCCCTCCTGTGCAGGACTCCTGGGCCCGTGGGTGTCCTCCGTCACACCCCAAATAGGGCTGGTGGGGCCCTCCTGGGCAGCTCGCCTGCTGCCGGACTTGTCCGCCCTGCTGCCCTTGCCCCCCTTAGTGGAATCTCTGGGGCCCTTGCCTCCCTTTGTGGATGGGCCAGGTGATGGTGCAAGGGTGGTGTCCTTGGGTGCAGCCGTCTCAGGCCTGTCGCGCCGGCCCTTCCCTTTTTTGGTTCTTTTCCCAGGGGGTGGGCTGGCTGTCACCTTGCTGCTGGCCGATGTTCCTGCCCTAGGAGCTGGTGGACTCCAATAGCCCTGAACTATGGTCCTAGTAGGTGCAGGGCTTGTGGTGGCTGAGGTGCTGTTTGGACTCTTACGAGATGGAGGGGGTGGGTCAGGTGATGCAAAGAGGTTAATTTTGGAGAGGAACAACTTTTTAGGAGCAATGGGAAGGGTAGGTGCAGTGGGTATGGGAGTGGAGGGAGAGGATGTGGTTGTAGGAGGGTCAAGTGTGCTGTCTTTGGGTGCAGGTGCTTGTGCTGGAGGCTGTGGTGAGGTGGATGGCTGTTGGGTGGGTGGCTGCCGGCGTTTGTGTGGCTTGGAAGAGGGAGTGACAGACACACTGGGAGAGGACACAGGGGACGTGTAAATGGCAGTGGGGGTGGTGACTGCACGTGTGTGGACTGTTCTGGTGGGTGTGGTGGTGATGGACGTAGTGGCTGATGGTGGTGTGCATGCAGGTGTGAGTGGAGATGTCACAGGGAGGGAGGAGGGAGATGAGGAGGAGGGGGACACAGAGGAGGCAGTGGCTGTTGGCATGTCTGCATGTGGATGTTGCTTGGGTGAATGCTTGTGTGATCTGTGGTGCTTATGTCTGGATGAGCTGCCCTTGGGTGTTGAGGTGTGTGCAGGCTGGTCTGTAGGTGTGTCTGGGATAGGCAGAGGAACAGGGGAGTGGGACTGGGTTGAGGAAGTTGGAGGGGGGATTCTAGAGACAGGGACAATTGCTGCTGTCAGTGCTGAGGCCAGAGCGTTGAGCGATCGCTGATGGGCAGCCTGACCCGAATGAATGCCCTCCAGGTATGCATTGCTCCGATGCACCTCCCTTTCTACCCCCTGGATGGCATTCAAAAGGGTAGACTGCCCAACAATGAGCGTCTGGAGGAGGTCAATGATCTCTGCACTGAGGGCAGCAGGGGTAACTGGGGCAGGACCGAAGGTGCCAGGGGCGAAGGAGATGGCCGGCTTCCTGCCCGAGCGGGCACGGGGCAGAAGCTGAGGGGCTGCTGGGAGGGCGGAGCTGGTGCGCTGGGTGGCGGCTGTACCTGTTGTTGCGGTGGGCACGGATGTTGCCACCACCACAAGGGAGCTCCCTTCTGAGGACATGTCGGTGTCGCTGACGTCTCTACGGGTCCCCGTTGTGGAGCCCCCCTCGCCCTCCGTCTCACTGGTTAACTCTGAGTCGGTTGCAGGGCCCTCCGGGGCCATGTGAGATGCAGCTCCCTCGTGTGCCGATGCCACTTCTCCGCCTGATGATGCTAATGCACACATGAACAGGAAAACCAAAAAAAAGGGGGGGAGAAGAAAGAAAGACATGTTTAGTGCATGCATTGGCGGCACCGTTGGCAGAGAGGACAGACACAGAAGCCCCCTGCACTACGCCGTGCACTTGGGGTACACTACTCAATTATAGTGACTTGGCCTGCAAGTCTATGGACGACAAATGCACACATAGGTGAGCCCGGGCCATGGATAGCTGTACTTAGCACCCTACAGAGGTGGGGGGTGGGGGCACAGGGCCATGTCTAATGGAGGGGCCTAGCCTACAGAAACCGCCCTGGCCTAGAGATAGCCACAGCCCTCCTCCCCCACCCAGACGCCTCCACTGTGTGCTAATATAGCGGAATGTGCTGAGACTCACCCCCTTGTGTCTGCTGTGATGTCCTCACGCGCCCATCCAAATCGGGGTAGGACACCGCCAGGATCCGGGACATTAGGGGGTCAATTGACGACTGGCACCCCTCCAACATTGGGAGGCCATCCCCAGCAGAGCCTCCGCGGTCTTCCTGCTCTCGCGGCGGATGTCCTCCCACCTCTTGAGGCAGTGGGTGCCCCATCTGTTGTGGACCCCCAGGGCCCGGACGTCCTTGGCGATGGCACGCCAAATGTCGATCTTCTGATGGGCGCTGACCTATGTGACATGTACAGGGTTGAAAAATAAATATCATCAATTTTCTGCATGGTCGATGTGCGCGGCCCCCCCTCCCCAACCTTGCCATGTGGCACATGCTCTCATCTGTCGTGCGTTGCACTCCTCATTCGCTCCCCTCCCCACCATCTTACATCCACCCGACTCAACACAGGCTTAGCCCATACTACGTGCTCCCAGTGTACTTACCTGTTGGTCTGGAGGACCGTAGAGTAGCACATACTGGGGGAGGACCCCATTAACAAGTGTATCCAATTCCTCAGATGTTCTGCATACACATATGCATGCACTGCAGACTGGAGGGGGGAGTCCAGCACCACAAGAGGCCCTGGACCACATGGAGGAGATGGTGGCATCTGTCATCCCTGAGGAGATCATCACAGGGATTCAAGGACAGGACAGTGCAGACTACCAGGACACAACGCACATGCAGGGTAAGTCGCATGGGGAATTATAATGCAATAATGTCAACTGTGAGCATGGGGGGGATACTGACCACTAAATGCATAGAAGTCATCTAATACATGGAGTGGCATGGGTAAAAGGGCACGGCATGGGAGTGTGGCCCGTTCTGAGAAGACCTGGGGCACACCATTACACAACACCAACAACAGTCCCATGGGGGCATGCTGTCATGCCAACGATGGAGCAAAGGGAAAGCCATGACAGGAGGGAAGGCCACTACGTCAAACTGACATCCTGGCACTCGTCAGCCAACATACCTCCTACATTAACTAGGGCCCTATTAGCAATCCTCTAGCCAAACCGACAACTGCAATGTAACTGCAACAACAGTTGCCACTACCACCTCTGATCTGTGTGCAGCTCAAGTAGCCAATGGCAGTAACCTGCCCATGGAACATACACACCTAAATTAGGGGGTGAGGATGACATCTGCAACAATCCGCTGAAACAAGACAAAGGCCCCAGTACACTCAAATGTCAATGCCCATAGTTGTCACAAACATCAGCCAAAGTAAACAACAATAGGAGCGACACAGCACTAAGGACACACCTATGCTGCATATGTCAGGGTCCATCTTGTGCCTGGGTAACAAGGCAACATGCCAAATGTCATACTGCTCAGACAACAGCATTGAGGAGGGGACACATGTAACTGGTCACTGAAATACACCTGCACAGTCAGAGGACGAAATAGGACACTGATACGACTATCAGGGCAATCCAATGTAACACACATTACCCAATATCAGCAGGACCCATTAACAATGTCAACATTCATATCAGATCATAACATTGCCATGCATAGGATATGCAACATGTCAATTACATTTAAGTCGATGTGAACGATCAGGGATTGTGGCAGGTCCTGATAGTTAAGTGTGCTGCCAGGGCCATCAGAACACCTACAGCCAGTGAAAGGTCTCACCATGAGAATGGATATACACGGAGGGTCGAGTAGGACAAGAAGGTGGCAATTCTCTATTTGGCATAAAGCAACACTTAGAGGCGATGAGGCTGACAAGTCTGATAACTCAATAATATACATGTGACACACAGGTGGGCCATAGGCCTGAAACAATGCCCATCTGAAGGACTGCAGATATTAATACAAAACAAGATCACAAAGTGAATTCATCAAAAGGCAGGCACGTCACATCAAAATTGTCAAAACAAAGACACACTAATTGTACCCTGTTTCATTGCAGAGGAAGATGGATCTCCTGCTGATATGCCTGTCCCAGATTTCCCTGATGAAATGGATGACGAGCCGATAAACATTTCCCAGGAGACTATCCAAAAGGTCCTTGAAACCCTCCAGACCCCACCTTCAGTTACAAGGAGGAGCACAGAACAAGCAGCCATCGCAGAGGAACCACCCCAATTGTAAGACCTGCCAGCTCCAATACAGCTGAGGACTCAGACAACACTGGCACCAGCTTTGAGAGAACTGTCGTTGGAGTACAGCGGGAGCTGGCCAAGGAGGTGCGGGTGGGGATGCAAACTATGGCAGCCAGTCTTGAGGGGATGCGTTTGTGCATGATGTCATCTGCTGATCAGGCAGCAGCTATGCAAGCCCTAACATCTATCTTGCAGGAACTGCAGAAAACCCAGAAGGAAATCAGCACAGCTGTAATACAGTTGACCCAACACCTACAACAGCAATCCTGTCAACGCGTGCACGAATGCAACATTGAACCCCTCAGGGCCGACCTGGCTGCCTACCATCGTGATCTGGCTGCTATTCTCAAGAACCAGCAGGCCCTCCTTGCCGCAGTACTGGCCTTAAGACCTTCACAGGGAGCAGCCACCGGGATGTCTGACTCCACGTCTTCTAACACTGAGGTGTGTGTTGCCCCATCACAACCAACAACAACAAGGACAAAGCAGGCAAAACACACATCAGAAAAAGAAGACATGGAACAGATTACATTCACAAGGAAAAGTACCCGGAAGCACTAGTCCCTGCCACATGGCCAACTATTACCAAAGTCCTGCGTTTTGAAACATGGCAGTCTTACAACGACTGTACTCAAGCACTGTTCTGCTAACCAATGTATAACTTGTCACCCAGCCCAGTGATTGTCTCTCTCCTACTCATTGGCTAAGTCTGTCCCTCTGCACTGTCTGAAACAGCAACCCCAGCATGACAAAAGCATTTTGGTGAACCCTTGTGTTGGATCACACTGGAAGATATCACTATAATGGACTCACAATCATGGACAATGTACATATAGCACTACAGCACTTTTCAATAAATAGCACTTACACAACAAATCTGTCTCTGGGTAATGTGACATATCAACTGCGCTGTAGATAATTGAAATGTCCCTACTGTCAAATAACGTAGCTTGTCAATACAACTGTCCAGATATTATGTAGTTAGAGAAATCTGCACAGTGACCATGATTGCATCATACTCTGCCCATCCTGAGGGAATAATCTGATGAAGTGAGAAATCATACACCACCAGGCTGTGTTGGACAGAAGAATGCTTCCTCAGGGGATAACTAAGTCATCAAATAGTGCCCGCTAAATGTTGTCAACATGCAAAAATAACACAATAAACATGCCACACTAATCTAAGTAAATAAAAAAAAAACTGCATAAATGAAGGTGTCTGAGTTAACATACAAATAGGTAATCATGCCGAACTGTGTCACAAATGATGTATGAGGGTCATGAAGACAAGAATACAAGATTGCAAATGAGAACTCATCTTATAAGGGAGTGGATGATTATCACACTGCAGTTAGACCTAAAACTGTTTCCCCAATATCAAGTCTGGAAGCACTGTTAGTGACTTTGAAAACACACTTATCAACAGAAACACATTGTCATCCATATTAACTGTGATTGGTGGTTGCAATGAAGGGTAGACACTTTGCAAGGTAGCTCTGGGTTAGCTGCCAATCGTACAGCTCAGTTGGGATTTGTTTGTAGCATTGGACACAGATGTTATAGTACAAAAGAGATGTACACGGAATCCAAACCCACGATCAAGTACCATTCAACATATACTATTAAGGGGTAACCAAACATTTATTAAAAGCTAACCATAGATGAGGAAACTGAAGGAAAAATCTTACCTACCCTAATCTGCCCTGACTACTAATTACCCACAACTGTCCCTAACTAACCTAAGCTACACTTACTTATCACATGTAACGAAACGTTCTAAACATCTACCCCCCACCCCCCTTATGAGACGGGACACATTGAGGACAACACATACTAACCTAAACACATACTATACTATCCTAAACAAATATATATTTTTTTGGGTAATTTTGTTTTTTTATGTTTTTTGCTTTTTTTGGTAATTTTTTTTTTTTTTACACACAATAACCCCAACATAGCCCCCCACCTACCCACCCACACATGTAATAAGTCAAAAAAGAAACAAGCAGGACCCCCTACCCCCACCCACTAACACTGACTAAACTAACAGCCTATACTAACCTAACACTAAGCCCCCTAAGCCCACTAACTATAAGAACAAGGAAAGAGGAGGGAGGGGAGGGTATCATGTCCATCTATTCAACTGTCTAGAGGTTGGCCCTCCAGAGGGTCCTCTTGATATCCTTCACCCGCCGTTTAATGTGCTGCACGTCCCGGCTCAGGTGGCTCACCTTGCGCAGCACTTTGTCCATCTTGTGTTCAATTCTATTGAAGGCGGCAGGGTCAACAGCTGGAGCAGTGGCAGTCTGGGTACCGGTGGAGGAGGTCTGTGTGGGCTGTCCTGCACCAGTGGCAATGCTGGGGTCAGGAAGTCCTGCAGATGTAGATTCAACAGAGGCAGCTGTGGGTGGGGCCACCTGGCTCTGATTGGTGGTTGTTTCTGTGGTGGCTGTGGTGGGCACAGTAGGCCCACCCTGTGGGAAGGCTCACCATGCCCCGGAGGCACGTTCATGGCGATATCTCCGGGCCATCCTCCGGAACCCCGACTCCACCAGCAGAATGTGCTGGTATCGCATGGCCCGACGCTGAAATTCACGGACCTGGTCTGGAGTCATGTTAGCTGCTGTGAAGACAAATGCAGATATGCCACATTAGTAACTGCATTGTGTGAAACGGCACAGCAAGTTAATCAGACATTACATCTACTGTACTTCTAACAGCTCATATCACGATACAGAGCATCGAATGTCCCTGAGGAAGTACATGGCAGGCCAGACTACAAAGGTCACATCACACAAAGCACATTCATAACCCACAAGATGGGTAACAACTGTCCTTGACTTGCAATCTCAGTTCTAAGAGTTAACATCTAAGAATCATGCTGCATATCCTCCACCAAGAGCTGGGCTACAAATGTCAGTGTACGGAAAGCAAAACTAAAGCCACATGGTCTGCAAGTTGTAACTGGACTTTCCAGTATGGTACCAAGTGCCAAGCCTGAGTGTGTATACTACTATGCAACCAAACCGTCACTTATTCACAGGTATGTGTAACATACTGGTAGCATCAATACTAGGTACCCCATTCACAAACCCATGGCCGTGTTTGAGGGGGGCGGTGGATGCACAACTATAATTTGCCAACAACATGTACACCGAGGAGTGTATAGGCTAATCCACACGTTTGTCTCTACAGACACACCACAGGTAAGGTCTATCTACAATTTGGAGTCAGCAAACCCTGGAGCACTCATAGGGTCAGACATGTCAGGAAAATCAGAACTTAGTACACAACATATACTTCCAGTGAGGCCTGACTTACATCAGACACAGAGTTGCTAGAACACCCATGATCATGAATTGCATGCACACCTAGGCCATTACACTCAGGTTCCACAGACTTGATGCACTACATGTGGAAGTACATGCTGCTAGGAGGTTCTACCTACTGTTTCAAACTTACGTAGGTAAATGGTGAAGCAGATGTCTATTGGGAAGCTATTAGCTCCACCAATCTTAGAGAATGTGGGTCTGACAGGCTGACTAAATAGGGGCTGACTTCCATTGTGACTCTTGGTGATACAAGTGTCAGAGACATGACTATCCCCTGTACTCACAGTGGGGCCTACAGGGATGTCCTACAATCCCTACATGATACCATTGGATACGCATTGGCTAACTCAAAACATGTGAGAACTGCATTCCCACTCATGGAACAAGTGAAAAACTTGCCCACCGCATCACACCTTGCTATGCGTCCAACTCACACGAGTCCATAAACAGCAAACACAACACATAACAGACATATCAACACTTACTGTAGTGGTCGGGGTCTTCAAATGTCGCCACCTCTCCCACAGTGTAGGGCGCCGGTCCACCTGTAAGGTATGGAAGGAAGAAATGTGCTCAAAATCTGTGCACAGTGAAACATTTTCAGTATCATTTACAATATGTAGGCTGAATAAGGAAATGGCAGCCATTCAGACATGGTGGTACTGCATCTGATATTTCACGGCCAACTTGTACATAGCATGGGTCTCCTGTGACAGTTACACCCATATCTGCATACATACATTGGCCCTAACTATCATGTGGTTGCAAACTTGCCCCATAATTGGTGAGCACTAAAAAATATGGAGTGTAATCGTCTCATCATGTGCATCCAAGAGAAACATCCAACGCCTGGTAACTTGAGGACTGCATTACCAGTCAAACATGCCTTTTGGCCATGACACATTTAGTGCACATTGGCCCAATGTACAGAGGGAGGGGCAGGGACTCCTGTAAGCCATCCTGTTGTTACAGCATAGTCAATTGCTGTGGCCCAGCTATGGTGATTTGCACCAACCATGGAGATGTAAAGCCATGTGCATTCACTTGGACTGCAATCCATATTTGGATTGTGGCTCAACCGATTCCAACAAACATCTTAAGATGTTAGCTGAGGGCACCTTACACCTTTTCACGATGTTTTCAAATCATGAACTGACATGTATCCAAAAAGATCAAGAAACACAATAATCCCACACATTCATAGTACTTCTGTGAACGCTTTCCTTCCACACTCACCAGACTAACATGAGACCAATGTTTGAGCCACTTTGCTATTATCAATTGACGTGAAGGCAGCATTCATTTTCAGCATCATGTAGTGATTCTAAAGTCAGTCTAGCAATTGCGTCAACATAGTTGGCCTAAATGTTGGTACATCTGTACTTCTCTGTCAATAATACCCTATATAGACAAGATTGGCTCCTATTTTGTTAGCTGTGCTGACAAAAAGGCCGCACCAATTTCCTTCATGGTAAAGTTACCTGTAAGTTTTCTGAGCATGTGCTACCTGACAGCTAGCAATTGTGATCCTTGCCATAGTGCATCAATTATTCCCTTATATTTCCCCAAATTACACACAGTCATCAAGTTAGCTGGCAGACATTGCACTAATCCACTGATGTCACTACAGAGCATTTAATTGTGCACAATAACAATAGTCATACTCACCAACAGTGCCACCAATCATGATTCCCAGGTGGTCCAAGAGATCCTGCTCCCTGGTGATGAGGTCAGCCCACCGGTGCTTCAGCTGGTGGTCACTCCTCTGGCTGGCATACACACGCTGCAGGTGATGCAGCACCTTTCCCCACCGGATTCTGCGCGCCTCTGTCGGGTACCCCTGTATGACCCTGCCCCCTGCCTGGATCATGAGCGGCAAGACATGTGTCACCAGCCAGATGAAGCCCCCAACTCCTCTTCCCCCATCCTGCCAAGACGTGGCCTACCAGACATACTTATAATTGAAGAGAAGGAATATGGGTAAAAGATATAGAAAGGAGAAATGGGTGAAAGTAGGGGTAAAAAGACAGAAAAAAAGTAAACCTAAACACTAAAAGAGCCCAACTATCCCCGAACAAACACTACCCACAACAGACTCCCACAAACATGAAATACACAAGATAAATGGACAAATGTAGACAAAACACAGTACTACAGTATACACAAACAATATTTATTTCACAAAAGGACTTTACAGATAGCACACAGGACAAATACAGCACAAATTCTCTGGACAACACTCTCTACACAGCCACACAGTCTAGAAGGATCATAGACTGCAAAGTGAAAGTGAAGGTACACCCACTGTACATGATCTGTAAACAGGATATCCTATTACATCACTTCCTGTATGAAAAGTCCCGCCTTTTTCGTGTTATGCGTCATTTTTTGTTGCACAAAACTGTATTTGCGTCATTTTTTTGACGCACAGACGTGAATATTAACCCGCATCCACATATTGATACATGGACTGTACAAATATCTGAATGCGGGCTAAATTTCACTCCTGTGCATCAAAAAAAATGACGCAAATACAGTTTTGGTAAACAAAAAATGACGCACACCGCTAGGGACGTCAAATTTACAGTGCATTAACTGGTTTGGGGGCATTTTTACGTATTTTTTGGTTATTTTACATTTGGAACACATCAGAGAATGGCTAATTGAAGACAGTATGGTGTTGATGGTGTATGTTCACATGTGTGACATCATACTGCAGCGGAACATCATCCACTACACCCTTCACAGTATGTTTACAGTTGGCTGACGTCATAGATGGTCATAAGTGTTCCCTACATATATGTGTGGCACAAATTGTGCATGTTTGCCATAAGGAGAGGATAGCAATGTGGCGCACATATGTACAATACCTAATTGCCTTTGGCTAAAAGTGTGTGCTTTGACAACTAATTTGTTGGTTGACCAAGTGTGTGTGTACATCACATGAAGCATTATTGTACATTTGGTTGTATGAATGTGACCTCCATGTGTCCAACCCTAAGATGCAAGTAAAAATTGGAATGAGCAAGGGCATGTGTTAGTCATACATGTAACAACACCCGCAAAGTATACTTCCAAGTTTTAGGGTCACGTAGACACCACATGTGACATAGCATGCACCAGATGGATGGCAGACGCATGTTCATGTCAAAGGTCCACAATTTCTACATCGTATGTCCTAGAGTATTGGTAACAGCTTCCTAGGCACTAGTTGATGAATCCCACAGTGAGTCATACACATGCATTGAGGAAGTGGGTACGATGTTGTTTGCACAGACAGACAAGGGTCAATCTCATATGTATGATGACACCACAGTTGAGGCCATAGAAGTAAGCCCCAACTATCAAGTGGCTGTGGTGGACCAGCATTCAAGACAGCACGTGTCCACATATTTCCAGTGATCAATTGCACATAGGTGTCTTGTTCATGTGTGTGGTCCAATGATGATCCTGTAGCTTTTTTGGGGTGTAATTTGTCACAGTTCGCACCAGGACTCATCATGAGTCAGTGGCAGCTATTCCTGTAACTACTGAGTATCCTTGGTTGATCAATGTGAGTAAAGTAGATGTGGACATGTGAACCAACATGCGGATGGTCCCACCCTATCACTAAAGACGTGTAATGAGACAGTCAACAGGGCAACCTTGGTGTGCTGAGTGTGATAATGTCTCAATTGTCATGTTCCGGCAGGTGTCATTACAACATTTGTACACAGGTTGGCCTCTGCACTTCCCACTGCATCTGGGAACATCTTAGCCTCTGTGCTGTTTATTCTCGCAGCTATTCACCACACACGGCCCATCACTATGTTGTGCGCACTGTGATGCTGTGTGTGAACTGTTATGGTTCTGACATTTGTGTATTAGTCATGGACATTATCAGAGGTGGCTGGTTGTGCTGAAAGCCCCGTACCCAATCCCTGCCTATGACCCTGGGACACTGTCACACTTTGTCATTCATGCATAAATGCAACCCAGACAAGGGATAGGCCATGAATTTTGCTTTTCCAAGAGGATTTAACTCAAATGGTACAGTTAAAAGGCAGATGATGCTATACAATGTATTTGTGTATGCATGGTAGAAGCCCATGCCCAATGCCCCCTGATGAATGGCAGGTTTGCTAACGCAAGTGTGGTACATATGTAGAAACAAGGATACTTTAGTGTGATGCACAGACAGTTGCCAGTCAGGCTGACAGAATGCAAGATGATTCAGGAGCCAGCTACTGGACAAGTTACATAATCAGTGGTCTGACTGAGACTGTTTGGAGGACAAACTAGACAGTTGACATGTCAATCTGTGTACATCCTGTGTTTTTGAAGGTGACAAATTAACCCAAGGGCTGTGTTACACGGCTTAATTACTATCAATGGTTGACGGTGTATTTGACATAATGGAGACTCCTATGCTGTTCCAGGCATCATCAGGGGCAGTGCTTTTTGTAATGGGTGGTGTGCATGGAGGTGATCATAGGTGTGGGCTGCATCTGTTTCTCACCAGTCCTGTAGATGAGACTTGCATTCTAAGGGCCAACAGACATTTTCACAAGGGGAACCAATCTACATGTGTTAACAGGGCTTTGAAACTAGAAGACAGTGTATAAATTGACCTGACGTCCATGCAGTCAGATGTTATATGACAATGGCATACCTTAGGAAAGGGTGTAGCACACTGGTTTGCTAATGTTGGTCTTTGTGTGTGGCGGAGGTATTATCAGGGTACACATCTTAGTATTCCAGGGACCTCTTCCGACAGGTGGGTTGTGACCAGGTGCCTGGGTGTGTCAGGAGTTAGGAAATGGGCTGACATGTGCATGGAATGTCATGTGTGCAATGCATGTCATATGTGTGGCACTTGTGCTGTCTATGTTCTGCTTCTATGGACCTCTAGTCACAGATATTCCTTGCAAATATTGGATGCAGTTGGACTAACTGCTGTCAAGGGTCTTGTCAGACATTCCTGTTAGTGATGCCAAAGCACATTGACTGCCTCATGTATGAGGCTTGTTTTCCCCTTATTGAGTGATGGTGTCATAGTTGTGTGCCATATGCTGCGTTGGACCTTGCTTTCAACATGTATGTGTGAAATAGTTGTGGTCCTCTGCTATAGGCCTTCAAAGGAGATATGTACATGATATATGTCATTAAGAGTGTGTGTATGTGACCATTGTATGTTAGGCATCACATAAGCTCTGGGATGTTCCGTGTCCTACTCAGTATCTCAGCAATGCTCCATGAGGCAACACTCTTATTCTGATAAGTAGAGATGAAGGTGTGTAAAAAGGAATAGCCAGACCATGATATGGTGATTATAATAAATTTCGTTAACTAAAGTGTCTGCAGGGTCTAAATATGGTGGGCGGAACATCGACTTCCACCTGGCTGTAGGCGGATACTGCCGTGGTGGCCGTTGTTTCCACCCTGGTGGTCGGTGTGGTACATTGGCTTTCTTTCGGAGATCTTTACACCATGGTCATAATTTGGCGGTAGTTACCGCAGCCTGTTGGCGGTATTACTGCTACTTTATCACCGACCGCCAAGGTCGTAATGAGGGCCTTAGTGACCCTTTGTGGTAAATTATGCCTCTGCCTGCCATCATGTGTACAAGGATGAGATTCACACAATAGGAGGAGTAGCAAAATTGGTGCAGAGGAATCTCCAAGGTTCCTAGACCTGATTTATCATGAACACTTTCAATATATGCACAGAGCAGGCATTAGGATGGGGCACACCATAGTTGTGAAAGTGTCCCTATGTACTGTGCATGAAAAGGTCAGGTATGTTCTCAATACTCCTGCAGAATCCTACTATGGCATCCATTACCTTAACACTATTGCACCTACTCTGCACCATGGTGTGCTGTTTATTGTATATTGTGCAAACATGGTGGTGTAAGGCGGAGCGCTAAAGGGTGCATGAAAAGTGGTGCTGGACTAGGTGCAGTGCCACTTTTCATAAATCTACCCAAGGTCTTTCATGGCTGGTGATGTTGTATTTCTATATGTGCGACACAATGCACCAGAAAGGTGAAGGTGCACACAATGGGTACATCTGGAATGTTTAGGTAATATGTAGTTGGTGATGGCAACACTTGAATGGCATTTGATATTAGTGCCGCAGGAGGCTTCGACACCATGAGAAATGTGGGGATGTGCCTATATGTGATTTTCTTTACATTGACATGGCCAATGCCATTCACATAGCTGAGGTATTCCTTGTTAGATGCTATGAGTGTGGGAACGCTATTTAGTTGCACCCAGCACATGTTGGAACCCAGCAATTTGGTAGAAACCTTGTTTGGTCTCCTGCTGTAGTTGCTGGGTATTGGGGAAGCTGATATGGTGAGGTGTGATGTGGATGTTTGTGTCTAGATCCTTTGGTAGAAAGACCAAGCGGGATGGCTGGGAGATACCAGCCACTTGTGCGCCCATTGTCTGGAATGATCCTGATGGCAGCATATGGAGGACAGCGAGGTGTTTGGTCATGGGTGGAATTAAATACTTGTTTCCACCCTTGCTGTGATGTCTGGTGCAATGTGGTGCAGTGGGCCTACAATGGACTCCTGCTTCAGACGGTAGGTTCTGATAACACCTTGGGCCAGATGTATCATCACGGCCCTTTGCTATTCAGAAATAGCGATTTTTAAGAAATCGCTATTTCCGACTCGCAAAGTGCCATGTATCACATTTGCGAATCAGTAATAGCGATTTCTTAAAAATCGCAAATGCTATTACCGATTCGCAAATTGCGATACCGGCCCTATTCGCAGCTATGGGCCTGTTGGCCCATATCTGCAAATCTTTTGCATTTCCAAAACTGCGAGCATAATTTGTTGGAAGGGAATCCCTACCTTGCATATCATTGTTGCAAAACGACTCAAGGTGGTCTGGTGCTCCCCAAAAAATGATGCTAAGCAGGTCTATTGAAAAAATATAAATATACTGCTAAGTTAGCGCCACTCTTGCCTCAAAAACAAGGCGCAAAGGTGGCGATAACGTTTCTTAAATGTGAGCCTTAATACGGCTGAGGAGATCTTGAACAAACAGTTATGTAAAAGAAAGTTGTATTACCTACGGGCTGGGAAGTACTAAAATCTATCATTTGGAAGCACCATTTTATTGTAAAAATTTTTGCACAATTTTTAGTAGTATATCTTATACTGTGAAATGCAAATGTAAAATAATGACTTACTTATTCACAGTACATTCTGTCACAGGCTGTGACCTCATAGCTCTAAAAATACACAAGTCACTATTCTCCAACCAATATTTAAATCTGTGGTTGCACTGCAGTGCATTACCTAATAGAGGTTTTGTGATTAACTATAGTGCATTTTCCACTGAGTAACAACTTTTTTAAATGTATTTTTTAGTTAGGTTGCCTGTTAAACCTAAAAACTAATACAACCAGTAGTCATTTTTTGATAAAATCACAGCATCTGTTTTCATAATGTTAAAAATAAAAGCCTTTTTAGAAACCTAGGGCTGATTTACAAGGAAGTGGCACAGCTCGGTGCCGCATGCTATTTTGTTGTGATGAGCTGCGCCATTTCCAGAACACAGGGATGCACTAAATTTACAAGAAAGCATCCCAGTGTTTTCCCCTTCACCAGTGCTAAATTAGCTGCCCAGCACCAGTGCAGGCACCCTTGCAGCTTCCTGCACATAAACAATCATTAATGATGTTTTTCTTTTTCTATATGTGTTGAAAATGCATCACACTTAGGAAAAGCAAAAATGAGGAGAAATAAAAGTATTTCTCCTTGTTGCGCCACTCTTGGGGTGGCATTAGTTTTTGGCACTGCCTCTGCTTTATGGTTTCTTGTAAATATGGGGCAGCATCAAAACGCAATGGGTGTTTCAGTGAAAGGCCCACAGCAACACCCATTGCACATCTCTTTCATGCAAAGTGATGCATGTAATGGGGTTATAATTAGAAGGTGGTGTTAAGCCACAAAAGGTGGCTTGGTGCTGCCTTGTAAATATGGTAAAGGGCACATCCCCATAGGAGTGTCGCTGAAAGTGACACTACAGTATTACTAGGGGCTTGTAAATGAGTCCCACAGTGTGAAAAAAGGTTACAGCACCATTTTCTTGATGAATGATGTTCAACAACCTTCAGTTCCATGTACCTGTAAAAGCCATGCCATCATCATCCCATGAAATATAATATGGTTCTCCTCAGATGTTGTGCACTAAAGTTGCAGCCCATCCATTATAGCCGTTATACCCAGGGCCACTGGAATTATATGATTGTGTGGCAGTGGATATTCCAACATAAATATAGATTGACTGCATTTGCTGCATAATCCATAATCTGCCACATAATTTGATGATTTTAACAAAAGGAATTGTTTATAGCTCAAACAGTTCAAAAGATACTTAAAAAGCAGCAACATGTGTTGCCGCACAGTAGCAGGCCCATTGCAAAGCTGGACTGGTCACCTTTTTTGTTGGTTATTGCTTAATTTGGGTGTTACTATGTACTAATGAGGTGCAATCACAGATTGACTGTTCGATGGTGAAAAACAGGCACACCCATCACATTAGTTCAGAAAGGTGTTATCATCCACATAAGTTTGTCAGATTATTCTTTGTCTGTGAAAAATAAAGTACCACTATGCATTTTTCGGTAATTCTTTTTGGAGACTTCTTGTTTGAACTGTGTGGTAAGCCTCTGACACCGAGCCATAGTCGCCCACTAACCTTTGGTTGGCTAAACACTGTTTAATAATATGTCCACACCGTAAAAATGATTTACTGTGGGAATTGGGGACTTCTATAGTTTGCAATAGCTGACAATGATGAAGAGAACCAGGTTCTAGACATGTTTGTCAGGAGTGGGTCCTAAAAATGTTTGACAGCGAGGTCTCAGCATCAAAAAGTTTGAAGACCTCTGGCATAAACTGTGCCAAATGTCAAGGTAGGTTCAAAGAATCTCTCTGCTGTCACTATATCTTTTCCTTTGGAAGCTCTATTCAGGTGTCTCATAATGTGTACTTCTGAGAAGACAAAGGCCTGATTTAGATATTAGCGGACGGGCTACTTTGTCACAACGTGACGGATATTCCATCTGCCGAAATCTAAATCTCATAGAATATAATGAGATTTAGATTTTGGTGGACGGTATATCTGCCACCACTGTGACAGAGTAACCCATCTGTCAATATCTAAATCAGGCCCAAGGTCATAATTATAATTGTAATACTGAAAGTGTTCCTGTTCATACAAAAAAATCATTAATAAATGACATGAAATACCATAAGTCAAGAGAAGACTGTGATATGTAAGTCTCCCACTGACTGAAGCAGGCAACTGTGTAGAGATGTAGAACTTCTTTGCATCCATTGTGTTAACATACTCATAAGCAATTTAAAATAAGCGATTGAAGAAAGATCTCCTCTTCAACTGTTTACATATAGTTGTTACATTCTAATGTACACATTATATCATCAGTAGGAGCTGTGGAACTCAGGCAACTTGTGTATCTAACATTTCCTTTTCAAGAGGGTATGGGTAAACTGAATCCAAAAAGCAATGTAATAATCAGAATAGCTGTCACAACTAAAACTTCTACACATATATATCTAAATGTACTACTCTTATTTCTATTTGGCTCCATCAGTTCTCAAATTCTAGACCAGTAACCAAAAATTAAATGTAATATGTAAAGTTTCAAAATGCAAATGACGGCAGAAAAAATAGCAACTGTCTCTTTCAGTCCTTTTCATTGTGAGCAAAACAAATATTAAGCAATTGTCTCTTCAGCAAAATTCAAATATCAATTGTACATTTTTCTTGATTCACTCCAAAGTGTATCAAGTGTTTCTACTAAATATCCAAGCCACTCATTATGACTTTGGCAAAGCGGCAGGTGCAACATACCGCCAGTGCTGGCGGTATGTTTGGTGCCCTAATATGAGATTTCTGCTGAGCCAGGGGACAGAAACAGTGTTTCCACCCGCTAGCCAAGCAAAAAACTCACCACAACATTGAAGCCATCTCGTAATCGAGCCGTCAGCAATGTTGAGGTGCGTCGGGTGCAGCAGCACCTGTCGTGCATTCCACTACCCATAATTCGGGCAGTGGAATGCGTGATGGGGCTGTGCATGGGGGCCCCTGCTGTGCTCATGCCAAGTGCATGGGCACTGCAGGGGCCCCCAGGGGCTACCAGAGTCTCCCATATCGCCAGCCTTTCCAGACAGGCTGGCGGATGGGGACTCGTAATCCCCAGGGCAGCCTGGCGGTATCGGCGGTATTACCGTTGTGGCTCCGCCAAGGACATAATGTGACAGTAAGTACTGCCAGCCTGTTGGTGGTACTACCGCCACATTATCGCCTCCCGCCGGGGTCATAATGACCCCCCAAATGTCTCTAATAAATGTGCAGTTCAAAATCACTAATAATCACATCCAGGATAAAATGTCTCAGCCTATCAAGTGGCAATGAAATTTTGAAGTTCAGTTCGGCCACAAGAACAAACTCAAGAATATTCAACTGGATATGTATTATTAAAAACAAATGTTGCAAATTCCTACTCCCATTCATTTCCTGCAAAATATGTCAATTCAGGTACTGTGTACTTTTAACAAAGTACCCTCCTTCATTTTGATCTCTGGACTATGGGTCCTTCGGTATCACTGTCACTTTGACCAGATTCTTCAGTTTCCTCTAGAATAGTTTGGGGCTCTTGCACTACAGGCACAGTCTGTTTACCTGGTCAATGATCTCCAGGCACAACTCTTGTAGCAATAGCACTAGATGCTTCATCAGCATCTGAGCTGTGCATGGTCGCCTGCTTTTGAATGGACAGTTCTGTACCAACCACTGCTGTTGACTCACGCAGACACCCCTCAGACATAAAATGTGCAGTTTCAGTTACTTACTCAGCCCCAAAAGCTTGTCTAACCTATTCCCTTTGTCTTACTGTAACCAGCCGTTCAGGGACATGTGCTGTTTCATTAAGGGGGCCTGGAACTTTGTGACTATGTGCTCCATGAACCCAATTAGGGAGACCAACACACTTCACAGCTGTCATTGTTACCAGTATTATCTGGTAAGGCCCCTTCTACCAAGGTTACAAGCAGGACTTCTGCACATGCTTTTTTACCATGAACCAGTCACTTGGACACAAGTCACAGCAAAGCTCCTGCAGCAGCTGGACTGTAGGTTCTCCGACCTGATGAGACACAGAACAAACCACATCATTTGTCCTTTGCAATAATCCAGTACCATGTCATCTGTAATGTTCACAAGCTCATTTGCAGGCATAGATAGTAACCACAGGGCAGGGCCCATTATTATTTAATGGCCCCATAATTCTGTTTTCCTTTTGGGAGTACTGTGCAAACCCATCAACATGAGAGGCAATGTATCAGGCCATTTCAATGAGGTGGAAGCACAAACATTTGCTAGTCTGGATTTGAGAGTACTGCATATTTGTTCCACCAATCAAGAAGCTTCCAGCCTATAACTACAATGTAGTTTTTGTTCAGCCTGCAATGCCACACACAATAATTTCATGACATCACCATTGAAGTGAGTCCCTCCGTCTGACTCTAGAGGAGTTGGAAAGATGAACTAAGTCCGATCCCTAAGCAACAGTTTTGCCACTGTCATCTCCTGGTCGGGCAAGCCTCAAACCAATGAGAGAAAACAGAAACAATAACCAAGACATATCTCAGTCCATTGCATATGGGTAGTTCAATACAATTTATCTGCATTCTGTTAAACAGTCCTTGTGATCTTCCTATGGGACTCATAGTAACTGCAGTACATTTGCCTACATTCATCTGCTGACAAGTGACACACCTGTGACAAAGAGCTTCTGCCACAAATCTGAATCTTGGGTTAAACCATATTAGCTGAGAGACTCTCTTCATGGCATCATGACCAACATACGCCGGATCATCATAATGCCTCACCATAGGTGATAACAAACTGTTAGGCATCACAGCTCTTCCATCACTTTAAAGGCAAACATCATTTTCATCTCTTTTGACACTATGGGGGTTATTACAACTTTGGAGGAGGTGTTAATCCGTCCCAAAAGTGACTGTAAAGTGACGGATATACCACCAGCCGTATTACGAGTCCATTATATCCTATGGAACTCGTAATATGGCTGGTGGTATATCCGTCACTTTACCGTCACTTTTGGTACGGATTAACACCTCCTCCAAAGTTGTAATAACCCCCTATATGCTCTAATCCAGCTCTGCTGTTCTTCCTCTGATATTTCATCCTGAAATCTTTTGACTTCCTCCCATGAATCTGTAGCAGTTAACAAGAGATTGTAATTCATTTTGGCATTTCCCTCATTAACATAATCCTCATTAAGGGCAGGACAATTTAGGGCACTATGGGGGTCATTCCAATATTGACGGGTGGCGGGTGCCGCCCGCCAAGCGGAAACCGCCAATTGGCCGCTCCGCGGTCAAAAGACCGCGGAGGCCATTCAGACTTTTCCGCTGGGCCGGCGGGCGCCCGCCAAGGGAGTGCCCGCCGGCCCAGCGAGAAAGGCCCTGCAACACTGAAGCCGGCTCCGAATGGAGCCGGCGGTGTTGCAGGGGTGCGATGGGTGCAGTTGCACCCATCGCGATTTTCACTGTCTGCTATGCAGACAGTGAAAATCATGCTGGGGCCCTGTTAGGGGGCCCCTGCACTGCCCATGCCAGTGGCATGGGCAGTGCAGGGGCCCCCAGGGGCCCCACGACACCCGTTCTCGCCATCCTGTTTCTGGCGGTGAAAACCGGCAGAAACAGGCTGGCGGGAAGGGGGTCGGAAGCAGCACCGCCATGGAGGATTCTTCCAGCCGGGGCTAATCCGGCGGGAAACCGCCGGACCCGGCTGGGCGACCGCGGCTTTACAGCTGCAGTCGAAATTCCACATGAAGCAACGCCAGCCTGTTGGCGGTGCTTCCGTGGACAGCCACCCTGGCGGTCTATGACCACCAGGGTTGGAATGAGGCCCTATATCTAGCCACTACATCAGCATAAATATTGCAGAGAGTACCATATTCAGTGGCTTTGCGCTATGCACTTTACAACCGCAATTTGGGCAGCCAGCTGTAATGTATTCAACAAATTGTAAACTTTTTCTCCATATCTGATTGGGGATTCAGAAGAGGTCATAAAACCTCTCTGGGACTATAACTGTCTAAAATCATGAACAACACCAAAGCCATACTGACCAGCAGTGAAAATAGTCACCTTCAGCTGTTCAGAAGAACAGCAGGCTCTTGTAAGAGCAACTAGTTCAGCTGCTTGGGCAGAAAGACTCCTTGAAGCCAGGATGCTTCAACCATACCTGAAAGAGTACAAACTGCAGAAGCAGGTCTCCGGGCTCCATCATGGTCTCTCAAAAAAGAGCCATCAACAAACACTACATGAGATTCAGGAAGTGGTATATCATTAATAACATGCTTGGTACTTGGTTCAGTGACATCTAGACAGTCATGTCCAGTTTCATCAATAGCATCAATAGATTTATCATCAACATGTAGAGGCAAAAGCGTAGCAGAATTTAGGGTCAAACATCCCTTCAGCATAACGTGAGGCAGGGCCAAAATGGTTTACTCATAATGGGTAAGCCTGTTACTTGTCATATACTGTGTCTTGGTAGGGGTTAACAACATTTCTGCAGAATGGGGACAAAAACATTCAAAGGATGACCCATGACAATGCTTTTGCACTGCTCTATTTTGACATTGGTGGCAGCAACCGAATTAAGACAGCCGGGCAACGTCGAAGTCACAAGATCTACAGTGGCAGAAAAATATGCAACTGGTCTGTTCGCGTTTCCTTGTAACTGAGTCAAAAATGAGAGAGCATATCCCTCCATCTACAGCAGTACAGAGTAAACCATTTGTTGTACTCAGGCATTCTCAGATCAGGGGATGACAGATATTTTCTCTCAGCTCTGTGAAGGCATGTAAGCAGTTGTAGTCCAATGGTATCAGATCAGGCACATCCTTGTGCATCAGCATCTGTAAAGGCCTAGCCAAAAGGGAAAAGTTTGGAATCCACTGGTAATAGTAGCCAACCATTCTCAAAAACACCCTGATGTCTTTCTGGGTTGATAGGGGATTCATTTTCAGAATTGCTGAGATTCTCTCTTGTGACACCTTCTTTGCACCTTCCTCAATGTGGTTTCCTATGTACAAGACTTCTTTCTTACATCACTGCAGTGTAGTTGGGGAACCTTTATGTCCATTCTCAGCTAGATATTTCAGCAAGGCAATTGAATCTCTCCTGCAAGCTTCTTGAGTATTTGATACCACCACCAGGTCACCCATATACTGTATCAGGACTAAGTGACAGGGCATTTAAGGGACTCCTGACTTTTTTTCAAGATGTGGTTAAAAGTTGAGGTGCACTCGGTATACCCTTGTGGGACTCAGCACCATGTCAAAATCTGACTGCCAAACCAAAATGCAAAAATAAATTGACTTTCCTTTTGCAGCAGTATGGAGAAAAATGCTCTCACAGGTCAATCACAGTGAACCACTTGACTTCACATGAAATTTGAAACAAAATTAATGCTGAATTTGGTACCACAGGAAAACAAAGAACAGCTATTTTGTTTACCTTTCTAAGATCCTGGAATAGTGGTATTTTCCATTAGACTTTTGCAGTCCCTTAATGGGTGACTTACATGGAGTTTTCATTATCTTCTTCAAATTTCCCTCTTCTATCATGGACTCGATCACTGAGGTGATTCCCGTGATTGTTCAGGTGTCATTTTGTACTGTGGGATTCTCGGATACACAGCATTCCATGTCACAATTATCTTGACAGGTTCAACACGTTTGAAGGGTCCTATCTCTTTTCCTGAAAAATCCCAGAATTCAGGAGACACAGTATCTCTCAAATCTGCATGTAAATCATGACAGGTGAACATAAGGAACAATATGACACTTGGGGTTTGATTTACAAATTTGAATGCTATAACCTCATCATTGTTATGGATCTCTATGACTCTTGGAGTACAACAAATGGAACAATTTAACTTGCGTAGCAAGTCATGTCTAAGCAAACTCACAGGACTCGAATCACACACCACAAATTGGTGCTCATCTTTAAAGGACCCTATCTTTAAAGGGACAACTTCTGTTACAGGGTTGTTGAATTGCTGATTTGCAACTTTTACATCTTGGACCTACTTTCCCGAGTGAGGAAGGTTGGAAACTTCTGCTCTTCTCACAGTGAGCAGGTAGCACCAGTGTCAATCAGAAAAGACACATGATGGCCATTCATGTCACCATCAATGCATTGGCCACACTGGTCTATCTCTAAGGGTCTGCCAGGTATGCACTCCTCCTCAACCTCAGGCACTGTTGTTGGAAAGTATCAGAGAAATTCTCATCATCCAAATCAATAAAACAGGAATTGAGTTGCTAACTGATTGGAATTTACACTTTTGACTGTATTTACAGGAATACAGTGCACCCCTGCATTTCCCCCTGAACTGGTGCTGAATTAAGCTGGTTGCACCAAAAAAGGCATCCTTGCACTATACTGCAAGGGTGTCTGCATTGAGGGGGTTTATTGTTTATGTGCAGGAAGGGACACCGTCCTGCACATAAACAATCACCCATGGGATTTTGCTCTTTTTATGTATGCTGCAGAAGGCAGCACACACGGAAAAAGCAAAAAATGAGGAGGAATAAAAGCATTCCTCCTCATTTTGCAATGCAGTTTTTGGTGCTGCCACGTGTTTATGATAACTCATAAATCTGGGGCAGCATCAAAAGCAATGGGTGCTGCAGTAGAACGCCCACTACAACACCCATTGCATTCCCCTCTGATGCATAAAACTGCATCGGAGGGGCCCATACTTGCAAGGAGGCGTACCACCATGAAAAGTGGCATTACACCTCCTTGTAAATATGGAACAGTGGTTAGCGCCACCAGAACATCATGAAAAATGATGCTCCAGTGGAGCTAAGGGCTCTTAAATCTGCCCCCAAGTGTCACCTACACTTGTACAATATCCTGAGATCTTATTGCCATAAAGGATACATTATTCAACACAACTTCTTAGCAGTAAGTGCCACATTCACACAACAACTTTGAAACTCTTCACAACATCACACTTCACTGCAGTCTTCACCCAATGCAATGCAAAGCGCAAACCCTATGATTACTCACACATCTGCTGCAAAGGAATGATGCTAGAACTCGTTTAATCTTCCGAATGAACAATGGGATCAAAATGTTCAGGCTGGGTCCAGACAGGATGTTAGGACTCCCTAAGACCCTAATACTATCTCTAATTATTTGCTCCCCTCTCGTGGAGAAGCTGTATTATGCTACCAAAATTTGGTGGAGCATTTCAGGAATGCTTCAAATGAGGACAACAGATTGTCACCCTAGATGTGGGTAACAGTGGTTAACATCAAACTCAATGGACATTTAATTTACAGTGTGACCTATTTAGTCACAAGGATAACCCAGGTCGGGAATCAAATTATAGGGTTTTATTACAAGCTTATGCTCGGGTTGAGATAAATGATTCTCAAAACCAGGATTTAAAGGTACAATAATACCATAGGGAAACTAAGGCATTGAAAGAATCAAAGTCTAATCAAGATAAAGCAAACTCAACATTTGATCAAGTTGATACAGAACAATAAAAGTAAGATCCTGTGTTCGGAAAACACCCGCTGACCAACTCTTCCAAACATAAGGGAAACCTAAGAGTCCTTTAAATTTGCTAGCTAAGCAAGGGCCGACCCTCAAAGAAGCAGGTCACTAATTGACATGTGCTGGGCTACAAAACATGGGAACAAAAAGTAAAAAGTAAATAAAGGACAAAAAGTAGTTGGAAAAAACAACATCTGGGGCCAAATGAAGCTAACTATGGTTGGCAAAAAGTAGGTAAAAAGGGGAGATGTCAGCATCTCCGATGCTCTGTCAAGAGTCTTCTCATGGGTCAGAGAAAAAGTCCTCTCAGCAAGCATTGGGAAGGTGCAGGATAAGGGCAAAGAGATCTGTATCTTATAATGATACATTGAAGTCCAAAGTGAATGATGATTTGTCCATTAGTGACATCATATGGATCGGAAGGTTTAATTGTCCAGTCATGGTACATCATATGACAGGCATCTGCAACATCCAGACAAGTTCCAAATACTTTCATGGGAAGATATACATCTTTGCTCTTCTTTACAACTTTGCAACAAATTATGAATTGAGCCAATCTTCACATTCTCTGTTTCCTCGTGTACTATCCACAAGGTTATTGTCTCTGCTGTCTCTGAGTAAATCAATAGCAAACATATCTCCTAACTAACATTTTATAGGAATGACATCTGCAAAGAAGTTAGACAGTAACAAAAGAATACAGCTTTTCAAAATTCTGTGAATCTGAGGCCTAGCAAATCAATATGGCTAAACCAAAACAAATACAATTTGAATGGAACTCATGTTTAAGCAAACACCTATGTTTTAATAATAAATTCATCATTAATAAATCTTATCTAATTTCATGTTGCAGCAAATTGTAAAAGTGAAATAACTTGTTAAGGAATGTCAGTGAATAAGGTGGGGTACTACAAATATCAACATTAGCATACAACATTTATAGCATATTTATTCAGAAATTCATTATTTTTTCAATGATAGCTATTCTCTAACATAATAAGGAAACATATGAAATCAAACTAAATGATTATACTTACAATGGCTATACCTCACACATCAAGATATTAGTCTACGGTGAATGCACCTTAATACAGATTTTTAGTGCACCACTTTACAGTTAGCTGGTTATCAGTCTACAAAATATTATGTCAATATTGTCACAAATAGATCAACATTGTGATGCGAAAGGTAGCAGCCAAGTCTCAGCCGCACCAGTACCCCCTCTGATGGAGAATCAAGCCATTACATCTGATTACAATCTCTCATATCAATGAGACAGATCAAATTCTCTGACATGGAACCAAGAAAGATCTTCTGGACGCCTCTAACTGCTTAGTGTCACTGTAATAGATATTTTGTCTATTCTCAAGCTCAAAGTTTCCTTTTCTTCTCCCCTTCTCTGCTCTCTTGACGTTCATTCTCCTGTATAGCGTGCAAGAACCAACACAACAAAAGCACAGAAGGCTATTATCAGCACATGTCTCAAAATGCTACCTATAATACTGCTACCTAAGTTTCCATTCCACTTTCCAACTGTTTAAAAAACACAACCTATTGCTAGTTATAAATCTACATATTATCATGCCAATATGGTCATAGATAGATAAACATTGTAACATCAAATGTAGCAGCCAAATCTCAGCTGCACCATTGGTATCACAATTCCAGCCCACAATTCATTTTCAGTTTCCAACAGCATGGCAGGCTCCACTACTTGCTACCTTTCCTTGCCTGCTGAGACATCACAGTAGGTTTGATACTGCAGAAACCAAAGCCAAGCAATGCATGCATGCAGCAGGACAATCTCTGCATTACACAAGTCACCTCATCTCTCTCATTGTCACAACATGTCACAGAGGGGCAGACTGGAATATGGCTCTCCATGATGCTGGCATGTGACCAAGATCAGAGGCTCAGAGGATTCTACAAGTAGTGGAAAATGCCACTACATCCTCCTCTCTCTCCCAACAGCATGTACTTAGGTGTGCCTATCAGTATTGGCAGTGGCATTTTCGCTTGGTACAGGTGAGCTGCTAAATGTCCATATAGAGGTTAAGAATACACCAAATAGATTAGGGTAAGTAGATTCATAATCATATCAAGTGTGACAACTTTAACCAATCAAGGCATTTAATTCATCATCCCTCCATTGCTGTGACATGCAGTTTGTGCTTGGACATTACAGCTGGGAACCTCCTCACATTTGAAGAATGGGGTTCTGAACCTCTCTGCCCCCCAAGGATTGCTTGCTTTTGAATCAGCTAGTTTTGGATCTCTGCTGTGAATAACACTAACTGAGTCTCACTCAATGTAAGTTCTGCTAAAATTGATTTGAGTGTTAAACGCCAATGTGCACCTTTTAAAACTAGGTCTACTCCTCTCCAGCTTGGGTAAAAGGCTCTAGGCTGGTTTGAGATGATCATGTACGGACATGAATGTGCACCATTGTGCAGGATGAGCTAGTAGGATTAACATATAACTCAGCCTACAAACAAGTAGACTGTTGTAGATGGGACCTTTAATAAATTAGTTATGGCATTGCAGGCCTTGTATTTTAATTGAGTACTCAAAAGACTTTCCATTTCTTTTTTACTTTTGCGTATGTTTGTAGTGCTTCAATTTAGTGCTTTGTTGTATTTACATTGCAAAAGAAAGCTGCACCAAAATAACAATTTCACATTGGCTTGACCTAGAAACAAGCATAATGTGTGATTCACTATGCGTAAAAGGATCCCAGATGATATATATGCAATTATTTGGTCATATTTACACTGCCTCTCATAGTTTGGTCATATTTATCTGAGTCAACCCTCAATTAGATTCTGAACTTGACCTCCGCTGCTGGGCCAAGTTAGTTATTATGCTGGGTAGAATGCACATCAAAACCTCCCCTGCACAGGCCCATTTGGAGGGGATTAATCATGTTCCTGAGAAAGGAAAAAAGTGTGACAGAATCTGCATTGGGAAATTACATTTGCATTGCCTGGCAAGCCTGGGCACACCCCTATCAAAGCAAAAGTATAGGAGCAGTATGACCACTCTCTCCCCTTTGACCATTAGTGGCCAGGAACAAGTTTGGAAGTTGCAGTTGTGGGCAGCCTTTAGGCTCTTAGAGAGCTACGATTTTGGACCACTTGAAGTCACCATTTTGAAAAGTCACAAGATACTGTGCAGGACGAATGGGACAGGGATCAAGTGATGATGTGTTGTCTTTGGAATGGACAAAAGAGCCAACTTTTTGGAACCTTTCACTCTCATCTAAAAAAAACCTGCACAAGGGTGAGACTTTGAGAACCCCTGGGACCTGAGGAAACCACACCATAAGAAGGTCAAGTTAGAAGAAAGAAGACTCCTGCTGAAGAAAAGGACACATGGACTACTACTTAAGAGAAGGACTTAAAGACATCTGACTACTGATGGAAAAGTGAAGTCAAGAACTTCTGCATCCTGCTGACATCCATAGACCTCAGGAAGTCCCCAGGCCCAGTGGCAATGGCTTCACCTCTCCCTTTGGGGAGAGTGGAGGGTAGCATTGCTGGAGACAATTGAAGAGAAGGATCCACTGAAACTTCTGTGGGGTGTGACCCCCTAATGAGGAAGCTGCCAGGTGGCCCTGGGACCTACTGGCCAAGGAAATTGCAACCATTGCAAGTAAATACTGATTAGTCCCAGTTGGAAGTATATTGTCACGTGGATCCTTCTGGGGAGCAAGCCGACTTGGGCAACCTTTAGAAAGCCTGAAAAACTCCTGGGGGCATCACCCACGGAGCAACACATCAAGTTAGATCAGGTGAGAACCGGAGCACACAAGAAGTGACCCATGAGGCAGGGGGTTCACCAGGGCCAGCAGAAACTTGGTGCACTATCCCACACAGTAGTGCAGAGTGGGACGCCTGTATACTCATGTCTGCTTTCTGGAACAGTGCATGACAGAATGGGAGAGCAAGTGGAGAAGGCTTCCAGCTAGGACATGAGAGTAAATGGTCGTGGAATCCATCATGAATAACAGGGAATGAGGGGACACCAAACTCCCTAAGTAAAAATATAGTGGGTAATCTGATTGAATGAAAAACACCCAGTCAAGAACAAATGCCAAAAGTGGAAGATGGGAGTACATATTCCCTCAAAACAAAAAAGCTAATGAAACAAATGTGGCTTTCTCTCAATCAAATGCAGCACAGTCGGCTGGAATAACCTGGGTGATAGATTGCCCAATAAGCACCAGAAGCAGGCTGGGAATTTGCATATGTATATAGCGATGTCCAAAGGAGGGTAATAGCAATCACAATGAAGCTTTAATTTGTTTTTTGGGGGGGAGGGGGGGGAATGCCAGGAGTGCTACCAACCCCCACATGAGTCTTATTTGTAATTTCTGTGTGCCATCCTCTGACCTCAATTCCTGTCATCACGCCTATAGGTACCATGCTGTTCTCCAATGGTCAGAACTGAATCAAAGTGTCACTGTAAACATATGGCTATTAAGCACCCCTAGACATTCATTATAAAGAGTAGAATCAATTCATAAAAAGTGCACTGTTAGACACCTCACAGTAGATGATCAAATAAAGGTGCTTGTTCTGCACCCTTACGCCCTTCTATGCTCATTGCACTCCTCATCGATATACTATTTTTATAAAAATGGTGGTATTCCATTGAGCAGTGAATTGTGATCTTACAAACCAAATCAGTGGATTTCTGTTTTTTTTTCAATTAGTGTTTTTGCAGCATGTCTTATGGTTATTTGTATGTGTCATAAATAACAACATGTTATTTTTATCTGTGATATTTGAAACATCATCAGAGTATTTAAAATAGATGAATAAAGTGATTGTCTGTCACCAATGACACAGTGTCATGTTTGCCTGATGTGAGGTGTAATAGACATTTCTTCTTCCAAAGAGTTAAAGGGTAATCTCCTATTTGGGGTACTACAACCAATGTTCAATATAGTTTCTGATCTGGACACAAAATATGGTGAGGAGCTCTGAAGAAACCTTGCATCAGGGGTAAGTCCTGTTTGACTTGTCATCTGAGTTGGATCTGAAATGCCTGTAAGGATCAATAGTCTTGAAAGTGAAATAATTATTTCTAATTCTGAACCACTTGGGCTAATAAATCCCTGGACATCTTGCCTCTGTGACAATTCTTAGGGATTGTATTACCCTACCCTTATATTTCTCTTTCTGTCTCTGATACGGTATGTGTTCCCAAGGAATTGGGCATGTTTCAGAGGCAGCTTCATCTCATATAAAACTCACCTCAGGTTTTCAATTATTCTCAAATAGGGTGTTTCATAGGGTGCAAATGCTAAAGCACTTTCTTTCTCAATAACCCTATAGCATTGTTGAAGCCACAAACATGAATGAAGACCTGTGTTGGACAATACATAATGAACTGGAGTACCTTCAGGTGGATTCTCTACTCCCTTTCAAACCAGAACAAACACATCACCTTTTATCAAACTTTTCAATGCTTTAAAAAACTTGATTTTCAATCAATATTTCAATAATTCACAAATTGACTTTCCTTCACAATCAGGAAAGAATTCTGTTCCCACAATCCTGTTTTCAATGTTCACAATAAATAGCAGCATGACACTCTGTGAAGTAGTCCACCAATACCAGCACTGTTTCACACCAACCAACCTATACCGCCCAACACAGTGTGACATTAATCTCACTCTTTGTAGCAGCTCATCCTCCTTCACAATTTCTCACACAATTATACTGCGAATGAGACTCGACCAGGGGATCTCACTCGCACTGATATAGTTCCTCTCTGTGCACACTTGAGGTTCACTAATACTAACCTCTCACACCAGGAATACGAATATGTGACAGAACAACTAGGTCCTAAACAACTATAGCCTAAACCACTACTTCTAAACAACTAAAAAGTCTCTACAACTAAGTACTGAACAACTACTGTCTGAACAACTACTGTGTCTGAATAACAATTGCCTGAACAACTAATATATATATATATATTCTAAACAACTAATAAACCATAAAAACCAAAAGGAAAACCTTACCTTAAAATTAGTTGTTCAGGCAATTGTTATTCAGACACAGTAGTTGTTCAGACAGTAGTTGTTCAGTACTTAGTTGTAGAGACTTTTTAGTTGTTTAGCAATAGTGGTTCAGGCAAGTAGTGGTTTAGACCTAGTTGTTCAGGATGTTTCCCCAGGAATACTACTGGTACTGTCAACAATGACTCACAACCAGCACCTCACACTGCACAAAATAAATTAACCAAGGCCCTGATTTATTCAAAAGTGGCGCAGTGCAGTGTTACACCTAAAACAGCAGTCCCACACTGTGCCACTTTTGAAATGCAGGCATGTGCCATATTTACAGGAATACAGTGCACCCCTGCATTTCCCCCTGAACTGGTGCTGAATTAAGCTGGCTGCACCAAAACAGGCATCCTTGCACTATACTGCAAGGGTGTCTGCATTGAGGGGTTTTATTGTTTATGTGCAGGAAGGGACACCTTCCTGCACATAAACAATCACCCATGGGAGTTTGCTCTTTCTATGTATGCTGCAGAAGGCAGCACACATGGAAAGAGCAAAAAAAAGGAGGAATAAAAGCATTCCTCTTCATTTTGCAATGCAGTTTTTGGTGCTGCCACGTGTTTATGATAACTCATAAATCTGGGGCAGCATCAAAAGCAATGGGTGCTGCAGTAGAACGCCCACTACAACACCCATTGCATGCCCCTCTGATGCATAAAACTGCATCGGAGGGGACCATATTTACAAGGAGGCGTACCACCATGAAAAGTGGCGTTACACCTCCTTCTAAATATGGAACAGTGGTTAGCGCCACCAGAACATCATGAAAAATGATGCTCCAGTGGAGCTAAGGGCTCTTAAATCTGCCCCAAGTGTCACCTACACTTGTACAATATCCTGAGATCTTATTGCCATAAAGGATACATTATTCAACACAACTTCTTAGCAGTAAGTGCCACATTCACACAACAACTTTGAAACTCTTCACAACATCACACTTCACTGCAGTCTTCACCCAATGCAATGCAAAGCGCAAACCCTATGATTACTCACACATTTGCTGCAAAGGAATGATGCTAGAACTCGTTTAATCTTCCGAATGAACAATGGGATCAAAATGTTCAGGCTGGGTCCAGACAGGATGTTAGGACTCCCTAAGACCCTAATACCATCTCTAATTATTTGCTCCCCTCTCGTGGAGAAGCTGTATTATGCTACCATATTTGGTGGAGCATTTCAGGAATGCTTCAAATGAAGACAACAGATTGTCACCCTAGATGTGGGTAAGAGTGGTTAACATCAATATCAATGGACATTTAATTTACAGTGTGACCAATTTAGTCACAAGGATAACCCAAGTCGGAAATAAAATTATAGGGTTTTATTACAAGCTTATGCTCGGGTTGAGATAAATGATTCTCAAAACCAGGATTTAAAGGTACAATAATACCATAGGGAAACTAAGGCATTGAAAGAATCAAAGTCTAATCAAGATAAAGCAAACTCAACATTTGATCAAGTTGATACAGAACAATAAAAGTAAGATCCTGTGTTCGGAAAACACCCGCTGACCAACTCTTCCTAACATAAGGGAAACCTAAGAGTCCTTTAAATTTGCTAGCTAAGCAAGGGCAGACCCTCAAAGAAGCAGGTCACTAATTGACATGTGCTGGGCTACAAAACATGGGAACAAAAAGTAAAAAGTAAATAAAGGACAAAAAGTAATTGGAAAAAACAACATCTGGGGCCAAATGAAGCTAACTATGGTTGGCAAAAAGTAGGTAAAAAGGGGAGATGTCAGCATCTCCGATGCTCTGTCAAGAGTCTTCTCATGGGTCAGAGAAAAAGTCCTCTCAGCAAGCATTGGGAAGGTGCGGGATAAGGGCAAAGAGATCTGTATCTTATAATGATACATTGAAGTCCAAAGTGAATGATGATTTGTCCATTAGTAACATCATATGGATCGGAAGGTTTAATTGTCCAGTCATGGTACATCATATGACAGGCATCTGCAACATCCAGACAAGTTCCAAATACTTTCATGGGAAGATATCCATCTTTGCTCTTCTTTACAACTTTGCAACAAATTATGAATTGAGCCAATCTTCACATTCTCTGTTTCCTCGTGTACTATCCACAAGGTTATTGTCTCTGCTGTCTCTGAGTAAATCAATAGCAAACATATCCCCTAACTAACATTTTATAGGAATGACATCTGCAAAGAAGTTAGACAGTAACAAAAGAATACAGCTTTTCAAAATTCTGTGAATCTGAGGCCTAGCAAATCAATATGGCTAAACCAAAGCAAATACAATTTAAATGGAACTCATGTTTAAGCAAACACCTATTTTTTAATAATAAATTCATCATTAATAAATCTTATCTAATTTCATGTTGCAGCAAATTGTAAAAGTGAAATAACTTGTTAAGGAATGTCAGTGAATAAGATGGGGTACCACAAATTTCAACATTAGCATACAACATTTATAGCATATTTATTCAGAAATTCATTATTTTTTCAATTATAGCTATTCTCTAACATAATAAGGAAACATATGAAATCAAACTAAATGATTATTCTTACAATGGCTATAGCTCACACATCAAGATATTAGTCTACGGTGAATGCACCTTAATACAGATTTTTAGTGCACCACTTTACAGTTAGCTGGTTATCAGTCTACACAATATAATGTCAATATTGTCACAAATAGATCAACATTGTGATGCGAAAGGTAGCAGCCAAGTCTCAGCCGCGCCAGTACCCCCTCTGATGGAGAATCAAGCCATTACATCTGATTACAATCTCTCATATCAATGAGACAGATCAAATTCTCTGACGTGGAACCAAGAAAGATCTTCTGGACGCCTCTAACTGCTTAGTGTCACTGTAATAGATATTTTGTCTATTCTCAAGCTCAAAGTTTCCTTTTCTTCTCCCCTTCTCTGCTCTCTTGACGTTCATTCTCCTGTATAGCGTGCAAGAACCAACACAACAAAAGCACAGAAGGCTATTATCAGCACATGTCTCAAAACGCTACCTATAATACTGCTACCTAAGCTTCCAAACCACTTTCCAACTGTTTAAAAAACACTCCCTATTGCTAGTTATAAATCTACATATTATCATGCCAATATGGTCACAGATAGATCAACATTGTAACATCAAATGTAGCAGCCAAATCTCAGCTGCACCATTGGTATCACAATTCCAGCCCACAATTCATTTTCAGTTTCTAACAGCATGGCAGGCTCCACTACTTGCTACCTTTCCTTGCCTGCTGAGACATCACAGTAGGTTTGATACTGCAGAAACCAAAGCCAAGCAATGCATGCATGCAGCAGGACAATCTCTGCATTACGCAAGTCACCTCATCTCTCTCATTGTCACAACATGTCACAGAGGGGCAGACTGGAATATGGCTCTCCATGATGCTGACATGTGACCAAGATCAGAGGCTCAGAGGATTCTACAAGTAGTGGAAAATGCCACTACATCCTCCTCTCTCCCAACAGCATGTACTTAGGTGTGCCTATCAGTATTGGCAGTGGCATTTTCGCTTGGTACAGGTGAGCTGCTAAATGTCCATATAGAGGTTAAGAATACACCAAATAGATTAGGGTAAGTAGATTCATAATCATATCAAGTGTGACAACTTTAAGCAATCAAGGCATTTAATTCATCATCCCTCCATTGCTGTGACATGCAGTTTGTGCTTGGACATTACAGCTGGGAACCTCCTCACATTTGAAGAATGGGGTTCTGAACCTCTCTGCCCACCAAGGATTGCTTGCTTTTGAATCAGCTAGTTTTGGATCTCTGCTGTGAGTAACACTAACTGAGTCTCACTCAATGTAAGTTCTGCTAAAATTGATTTGAGTGTTAAACACCAATGTGCACCTTTTAAAACTAGGTCCACTCCTCTCCAGCTTGGGTAAAAGGCTCTAGGCTGGTTAGAGATGATCATGTACGGACATGAATGTGCACCATTGTGCAGGATGAGCTAGTAGGATTAACATATAACTCAGCCTACAAACAAGTAGACTGTTGTAGATGGGACCTTTAATAAATTAGTTATGGCATTGCAGGCCTTGTATTTTAATTGAGTACTCAAAAGACTTTCCATTTCTTTTTTACTTTTGCGTATGTTTGTAGTGTTTCAATTTAGTGCTTTGTTGTATTTACATTGCAAAAGAAAGCTGCACCAAAATAACAATTTCACATTGGCTTGACCTAGAAACAAGCATAATGTGTGATTCACTATGCGTAAAAGGATCCCAGATGATATATATGCAATTATTTGGTCATATTTACACTGCCTCTCATAGTTTGGTCATATTTATCTGAGTCAACCCTCAATTAGATTCTGAACTTGACCTCCGCTGCTGGGCCAAGTTAGTTATTATGCTGGGTAGAATGCACATCAAAACCTCCCCTGCACACGCCCATTTGGAGGTGATTAATCATGTTCCTGAGAAAGGAAAAAGTGTGACAGAATCTGCATTGGGAAGTTACATTTGCATTGCCTGGCAAGCCTGGGCATACCCCTATCAAAGCAAAAGTATAGGAGCAGTATGACCACTCTCTCCCCTTTGACCATTAGTGGCCAGGAACAAGTTTGGAAGTTGCAGTTGTGGGCAGCCTTTAGGCTCTTAGAGAGTTACGATTTAGGACCACTTGAAGTCACCATTTTGAAAGGTCAGAAGATGCTGTGCAGGACGAATGGGACAGGGATCAAGTGATAATGTGTTGTCTTTGGAATGGACAAAAGAGCCAACTTTTTGGAACCTTTCACTCTCATCTAAAAAAAAACTGCACAAGGGTCAGACTTTGAGAACCCCTGGGACCTGAGGAAACCACACCATAAGAAGGTCAAGTTAGAAGAAAGAAGACTCCTGCTGAAGAAAAGGACACATGGACTACTACTTAAGAGAAGGACTTAAAGACATCTGACTACTGATGGAAAAGTGAAGTCAAGAACTTCTGCATCCTGCTGACATCCAGAGACCTCAGGAAGTCCCCAGGCCCACTGGCAATGGCTTCACCACTCCCTTTGGGGAGAGTGGAGGGTAGCATTGCTGGAGACAATTGAAGAGAAGGATCCACTGAAACTTCTGTGGGTTAATCCTGTGGGGTGTGACCCCTAATGAGGAAGCTGCCAGATGGCCCTGGGACCTCCTGGCCAAGGAAATTGCAACCATTGCAAGTAAATACTGATTAGTCCCAGTAGGAAGTATATTGTCACATGGATCCTTCTGGGGAGCAAGCCCACTTGGGCAACCTTTGGGAAGCCTGAAAAACTCCTGGGGGCATCACCCACGGAGCAAAACATCAAGTTAGATCAGGTGAGAACCGGAGCACACAAGAAGTGACCCATGAGGCAGGGGGTTCACCAGGGCCAGCAGAAACTTGGTGCACTATCCCACACAGTAGTGCAGAGTGGGACGCTTGTCTACTCATGTCTGCTTTCTGGAACAGTGCATGACAGAATGGGAGAGCAAGTGGAGAAGGCTTCCAGCTAGGACATGAGAGTAAATGGTGGTGGAATCCATCATGAATAACAGGGAATGAGGGGACACCGAACTCCCTAAATAAAAATATAGTGGGTAATCTGATTGGATGAAAAACACCCAGTCGAGAACAAATGCCAAAAGTGCAAGATGGGAGTACATATTCCCCCAAAACAAAAAAGCTAATGAAACAAATGTGGCTTTCTCTCACATCAAATGCAGCACAGTCGGCTGGAATAACCTGGGTGATAGATTGCCCTATAAGCACCAGAAGCAGGCTGGGAATTTGCATATGTATATAGTGATGTCCAAAGGAGGGTAATAGCAATCACAATGAAGCTTTAATTTGTTTTGGGGGGGGGATGCCAGGAGTGCTACCAACCCCCACATGAGTCTTATTTGTAATTTCTGTGTGCCATCCTCTGACCTCAATTCCTGTCATCACGCCTATAGGTACCATGCTGTTCTCCAATGGTCAGAACTGAATCAAAGTGTCACTGTAAACATATGGCTATTAAGCACCCCTAGACATTCATTATAAAGAGTAAAATCAATTCATCAAAAGTGCACTGTTAGACACCTCACGGTAGATGATCAAATAAAGGTGCTTGTTCTGCACCCTTACGCCCTTCTATGCTCATTGCACTCCTCATCGATATACTATTTTTATAAAAATGGTGGTATTCCATTGAGCAGTGAATTGTGATCTTACAAACCACATCAGTGGATTTCTGTTTTTTTTTTCAATTAGTGTTTTTGCAGCATGTCTTATGGTTATTTGTATGTGTCATAAATAACAATATGTTATTTTTATCTGTGATATTTGAAACATCATCAGAGTATTTAAAATAGATGAATAAAGTGATTGTCTGTCACCAATGACACAGTGTCATGTTTGCCAATGAACTTCCCCCACTGCAGTACACCCTGCATTTTGTCAAATGCAGTGTAAATACATTTTTAACATCATCATAATAACCATATGTTGAAGCTAAGATTTTCATTTGAGGTTGCATCACTTTTCTGGCACAGTCCAGATACAAAATCTTATCAGGGATTTGCAAAGCCTGATTTGCTTGGCTTTTGGAAAAAGGGAGAGATATTAAGTTGTAATGGGTAGGCATTAGGTGATTGGACTATGGACATTCCCATGCACCACACCATGTTTATTAAAGTCAGTAAACCTGGGCTTGTGGCAGTGTAGAGCACATACCCAAGGTTGTGGCAACGAGGAGAAATAAAAAATAACTTTATTTCTCCTTGTTACTTCATCTTGGCATGTGTGCTGCAGAATGCAATATAAAGGAAAATAATCCTCTAAAAATATTCTGATGACAATGGAGGCACCCTTGCATTGTGACATAAGCGTGCTTGCATTGGCGCTAGGCAGCCAGAATGTGCTAGCACTATGAGAGAATAGACCTGCACCATATCTTACAATACATGATGCATTTCTGCTCTCTCCTCTTGACGCAATGCAGTGCACGGTTGTTGTATTCTCTTGTCACAATTATCGGGGGCTCTTTAAAAAATGTGGAATTGGAATGGAAGTACGTGGGGGAAGAGGGAATGGAATATGAGGGTGGAACGGGGAGGCATTATACGTTGGAAATTGAAGATATCGGATGCGCTTTGTGACCCTGAATAAATCTTGGAAAATATACCTGGCTCCTGTGTCCTGCATACTGCAGAATTTGGCGACGAGGGTCTGTGAACCCTTTTTTTATGCCACTTCCTGTGCTTTGGTCGCTGCCGGAGTTTGGTGGATCCTGCCGGCGATCGGAAGTCTGAAGAAAGATATCGGAAGGAGAAAAGACGTCAAATCAGAAAGCAACACTAATTGAGAAACGTATATACGTCTCTGACAATTACGACGCGCAAGTATACTTTTGCCCTCTGGTGTTTTTTTTTTATTTCAACAACGTTAAGGGAAGCGGAAAACTGTTGCAGTTGAGGTTCCTTAGCTACCAGTGATGCTGCTCTGCGCGAGCAAATTTGTAAAATGCTCGATGCGCTTCATTTCTCTTCCCCATTGGAATCTTTGTGACCAGGCTGGTTATGGTTGCTTAGCAACCGTAAACTATGATCATCGCGGCCTCCAATTTCCTTTACAGACTCTGCATTGCAACGAAGTACTGTAATGTGGCAAGCATTATAAACAACTGGGAAACTAGTTTTCATTAGATATTGAAAACATTGGCTATTTATTTACGTACTATTTCATTTTACAAAAGTACTGTAATGCGGCAAGTTCTATAAACTACTCTGCAACTATTTTCTTTAAAGGAAGAACAAAAAAAACTATCTCAACTAAACTAAGATGCAGTTTGAGTCTCCTGCGAAGTTTTTACAAATAAAAGGGGACCCACCTATTCCTTGGTCTAGGTGGAAGGAAGAATTTTTAACTTACCTAAAAGCAATTGATGAAGATGGAATGTCTCAGGAGAGGAAGAAGAACATTCTATTACATTGTTTAGGCTCAGAAGGGCACCTCATTTTTAGGACATTACCACTAGTAATAGTTCATGATGAAGAAATTGATGTGCTCAATGATGCCTTATGCAAACTGGAAAATAGATTTAAATCAACCACGAGCATTGCATTGAACAGATTTAAATTTTATACTAGTACTCAACAGGAAGGTGAAGCATTTGATGAATTTTTGATGAGTCTACGGATTCTATCTATGCACTGTAATTTTGGACCCATCACCGATGAGATGATCAGGGATCAGATCATCGTGCATGTGAGGAGCAAAAGGATTCAGGAGCAATTATGGGTGATGGGGGATCCAAAGTTACAGGATGTAATAAATACAGCGAAAGCACTGGAACAATCAGAAAATTGGATGAGGACAGTACAAAACACTGAGAAAAGTAACTCATCAAACTGGGATGCAGTCGGAGCTGTTGGCAACAATTCTGGCTGTAATAAATTCACATTAAAGGGCACTACAGGAAACAAGAAGGATGATAGAAATAAGAAAATAGATAGAATGTCATGTTATAGATGCGGGAGTTTGAGTCACATTGCAAATTCTTCTCAATGCCCTCCAAATGGTAAAGAATGCAACAAATGTGGGATGTTTGGACACTTTGCCAGAGTGTGTAAGGATACTAAAAGTGGTGATGGCAATGATAGAAGGAAAATCGCTTATGTGCAAGATGAGAGGGAAAAAGGTGTAGTGCTTTCTGTCAAAAGTGATGTCATCGACAAAAATACAAAAGTAGTGAAACAGCCTAAGTGTACAATAATGGTTGAAGGTCAAGAACTGGAACTCATGGCAGATTCTGGTTCTCCTTGGACGATCATCACGTATTGTTATTTCATGGAAAAATGTAAGTCGCTTTGGGATGTATCTGATTTGGCTTCTTCAGATATAGTGGCTGAAGGGTTCGACGGTACAGCAATTAATATTCTCGGATATGTGGAGACTTCTGTGTGTTTTAAAGGGCGTACTGCTGTAATCAAGGAGTATGTTGCTGAGAAAGGTGTTAACGTCCTGGGATGGAGGGACCAAGCTGAGTTTGGAATAATTCTGAACCCCAGGGCAATTGAACCAGTGATGTTGGTGGGGGTTGGGGAAAAGTCTATTTGGATTACATCAAATTTCCTAAAGTGGTTTCTGAAACACTGTGTAAGTTAAAGAATTACAGCCATAGAATTAAGCTTAAAGAGAATGCCAATCCTGTTGTGCAGAAATTGAGAAATGTTCCCATTGGTATACGTGAGGAGTTGAGAAATACTTTGGATGAAATGGTGAAAGAGGGTGTCATTGAAGAGGTGGAGTCTTCTGAGTGGGTTTCGCCCATTGTTTTGTCTCGTAAACCAGATAACTCATTGAGGTTGTGTGTTGACCTGAGAGCCTTGAATGCTAATATCATAGTTAATTGCCATCCCTTGCCAAATATTAATGAAGTTGTTAGCATGCTTGATGGAGCAAAGATATTCTCTATGTTGGATTTGAGGTTGGTCTATCACCAAATTGAACTCACAGAAGACTCTCGTCATCTCACTGCATTTACCACGCCACAAGGTCTATACCAATTTAAACGTTTGCCTTTTGGATTAGCATCGGCGGCATCAGTGTTTCAGAGAGCAATGTTTATAATATTCAAGGATATGGACAAGTTTGTTAAGTGTTTCCAGGATGATGTTTTGATATATTCTAAAGACGAAGAGGAACACAAGGACCATCTCGAAAAAGTGTGTGATGTTTTCAACAGGAATGGGCTGACTCTGAAATTTAAAAAATGTAATTTCTTTGCGGAGTCAGTGTAGTATTTGGGGCATACCATATCATGGAACGGGGTTGTGCCCAAAAGTTCTCTGGTTAGAGCTATAGTGGATGCACCTATGCCTGACAATCGTGAGAAACTTTTGTCCTTTGCTGGGCTATGTGAATACTGCAGCAAATTTATTGATAATTTTGCGACTAAAATGGAACCTTTGAGAGAGTTAACCCATAAAAATGTGGAGTTTGTGTGGTCGGATAGGCAGGAACGTGCATTTGAGACTATTAAAAAAGAAATTGCGTGTGCTCCTACCCTCAGACTTTTCAATATCAAAGCTCTGTGTATTGTGACAGTGGATGCCAGTATGTATGGTGTTGGGGGTGTATTGTCACAAAGAGTTGGAAAGGATGAATGGAATGTTATATTTGCTTCTCGCTCTTTGAATGATGCGGAGAGGAGGTATGGAGTTATCGAGAAGGAGTTGGTCGCATGTGTTTGGACGATTGAACATTTTCACAACTACATATGGGGCTCACGATTTGTACTTTGTACTGATCACAAACTGCCTGGATTGCAAGGTTGGTATCGAGACTACAGGAGTATTCTTTGGACGTTGAGTATGTGCCTGGGAAAAGCAATTCAGTGGCCGATTGTTTGTCGCGACTACCTCAAGAAGCCCCTGATAAGCCAGATAGAGGCAGATCAGGAGATTTGGACATTGTTTCCGTGGTGTCTGAATTCATAGCCAAAGAGTTTAAAGCTTTTTGGTGGCCTGGTATGGATAAGATGGCAGAGAGGACGGTTAGGGAATGTAGTGTATGTATTAGTGCTGATAAAATGCTGAAGACTGTGCCTGCACCTTTGCGTCCTATTCCATGGCCAGATTCTCCAGGGCAAAAGTTGGGGTTGGACATCTCTGGTCCATTCTTATCTCTACGTCATGAAGCAAAGTTCGCCTTGGTGCTTGTGGATTACCATTCTAAGTGGCCTGAGGTAAAGTTAGTACTGCATGTGACCTCGTCGGTGGTTATTGAATTCCTTAAGGAGGTATTTGCGAAGGAAGGGTATCCTGAGACTCTGGTAACTGATAATGGGGTTCAATTTGTCTCGAAAGAGATGCAGTGTTTCCTTAAGTACTGCAACATCAAACATGTGACCACTTCTTTATACGAACCACAAGAGAATGGTCAGGTGGAGAGATTTAATTGCGTACTTAAGTAATGTATTGGTTGGGCACGGAGTTTTGGAGGAGCCTGGAAGGAGAAAGTAAGAGAGAAAGTATGGTATTACCATATTACCCCGTGTTAGAAATTGGGTTTTCGGTTGGCGGTCAGGTTACCCTCTGTCCAAGCAAGAACCCTCACACTAGTCAGGGTAAGTCACACACAATCCAAACTATCCTGTGCCCACCCTCTCGTAGCTTGGCAGGAGCAGTCAGGCTTAACTTAGAAGGCAATGTGTTAAGTATTTGTGCAATAAATCATACAACAACACCATTTAGCACCACAAAAATACACCATACAGTGTTTAGAAAAATATAGAATATTTATCTGGATATTTGTAGACCAACACAATAAAAGATGCAATAAGAATTTGTAGAAATATCATTGAAAAGTTATATAAAGTGTCTTCAGTCTTTAAAAAGCAAACAAAGTCTCTTTCACGAACAAAATACTTGGTTTGGAGTGGAAAATCTCTGCAGAGGGCCGCTGAGGAGGAGAAGCGTGGAAGAAATGGTGTGTGCGTCGGTTTCGCCCATTCACACACAGACTTGCGTCGTTATTTTTCACGCGGGGAGACGTGCGTCGTTCTGCAGGAAGAAAAATGGTGTGTGCTTCGGTTTCGCCCCTTCACACATGGATTTGCGTAGTTATTTTTCATTCAGGGAAGACGTGCGTCGTTTTCCGTCACACAGGCCGACTCCTTCTATGGTTCGCGGGATTACCAGATGTCCCAGGGACTGTGCGTGGATTCCTCGGCTTGTTGTCCGGCTGCGCGTCATTCCGGGAGGCTGTGCGTGGAATTTTCTTTCTCACGGCAGGTGTTGCGTCGATTTCCTCTCTGGAAGTTGGGCGGCATTGTCCATGCAAGGCCGTGCGTCGAAGTTCCGGTCGCACCGTAGGCGTCGCGTTGAGCGGTGTCTTTCTGGATCGGCGAGCGCCGATTTTCTCCCCGCAGAGCAAGCTGTGCGTCAAATCTTTCAGCGCACGAGGAGTCCAAATGAAAAAGAGACGTCTTTTTGGTCCTGAGACTTCAGGGAACAGGAGGCAAGCTCTATCCAAGCCCTTGGAGAGCACTTTTGCAGCCAGACAAGAGTTCAGCAAGGCAGCAGGCCAACAGCAAGGCAGCAGTCCTTTGTAGAAAGCAGACAGGTGAGTCCTTTGAGCAGCCAGGCAGTTCTTCTTGGCAGGATGCAGGTTCTGGTTCAGGTTTCTTCTCCAGCAAGTGTCTGAGGTGGGAGGGCAGAGGCCCTGTTTTATACCCAAATGTGCCTTTGAAGTGGGGGAGACTTCAAAGAGTGGCTTAGAAGTGCACCAGGTCCCCTTTCAGTTCAATCCTGTCTGCCAGGGTCCCAGTAGGGGGTGTGGCAGTCCTTTGTGTCAGAGCAGGCCCTCCACCCTCCCAGGCCAGGAAGACCCCTTCAAAATGCAGATGTATGCAAGTGAGGCTGAGTACCCTGTGTTTGGGGTGTGTCTGAGTGAATGCACAAGGAGCTGTCAACTAAACCTAGCCAGACGTGGATTGTAAGGCACAGAAAGATTTAAGTGCAGAGAAATGCTCACTTTCTAAAAGTGGCATTTCTAAAATAGTAATATTAAATCCAACTTCACCAGTCAGCAGGATTTTGTATTACCATTCTGGCCATACTAAATATGACCTTCCTACTTCCGTCAGATCAGCAGCTGCCACTTCAACAATGTATGAGGGCAGCCCCAATGTTAGCCTATGAAGGGAGCAGGCCTCACAATAGTGTAAAAACGAATTTAGGAGTTTTACACTACCAGGACATGTAAACTACACAGGTACATGTCCTGCCTTTTACCCACACAGCACCCTGCTCTAGGGGCTACCTAGGGCACCCATTAGAAGTGACTTATGTGTAGAAAAAGGGGAGCTTTAGGATTGGCAAGTACTTTTAAATGCCAAGTCAAAGTGGCAGTGAAACTGCACACACAGGCCTTGCCATGGCAGGCCTGGGACAAGGTAAAGGGGCTACTTGAGTGGGTGCCACAACCAGTGCTGCAGGCCCACTAGTAGCATTTAATCTACAGGCCCTAGGCACATACAGAGCACATTACTAGGGACTTATAAGTATATTAAATAGTCCAATTGGGTATGATCCAAAGTTACCATGTTTAAAGGGAGAGAGCATATGCACTTTAGCACTGGTTAGCAGTGGTAAAGTGCGCAGAGTCTAAAAGCCAGCAAAAACAGAGTCCAAAAAGTGGAGGGAGGCAGGCAAAAAGTTAGGGGTGACCACCGTAAGGCATGTCAGGTCTAACACCCCGCATAGCACCACAGGTGTTAGTCCTTTTAGATTGTTAAGGGGTGGAGATCCTGTGTCTAAGCTTTGTCCCTGGTGGTTCAAAAAGATATGTGGCAAAGGTATTGGTGTGCTTGATATTGAGAAAGTTAAAGATTTTGTGATAGGAAAACAGGAAAAAAGCAAGGAAACCCATGATAAGAAGTGAAAGGTGAGGGAGCCTAAGTTAATTGTTGGTGATTGGGTTAGAGTAAGAAAGCCAGGTTTAATAAGAAAAGACATGCCTAGGTTTGGTAGAGCCATGAAGGTTGTAAAGGTGTTTAATAAGAAGGAGGTTACACAGGATGGCAAAGTTTGGAATGTTAACAGACTGGCAAAGTGTCCTCCTGAGCAAGGTGGTGAATTGGATCTTATGGGTTCTGGGTCTTTAGTGTGTGAGAGGTTTGTAGAACCCATCTGTGCGGATGTGAGTGGTAGTGGTGCCAGAGGTGTTGTTGATGAAGCTGGAGATTTTGTTGGGACTGGTAGTTCTGAGTACAATAGTGATTGGGAGGTTAATGAGAACAACGATAGGAGTGGTATGGATGAAAGTGTGGAAGATGATTCTATAGCATCAAGAGTGAAATTCGATAGGCGTATTAGACAGAAATCTTCACGGTTGGCTGATTATGTGTAGGTATTTATGCTATAACATTCCTTGTTATTGGTCTCTATCATTATAATTATTTATTTCATTTTAGGTTGTTACTCCGTATGTTTATTTTGTTAAGGGGGGAAATGTGTTGTATTCTTTTGTTACAATTATCGGGGGTCTCTTTAAAGAATGTGGAATTGGAATGGAAGTACATGGGGAAGAGGGAATGGAATGTGAGGGTGGAACAGGGAGGCATTGTACGTTGGAAATTGAAGATATCGGATGCACTTTGTGACCCTGAATAAATCTTGGAAAATATACCTGGCTCCTGTGTCCTGCATACTACAAGGGTCTTCTTGCTTCGTTGCACTGCATCGAACTTTAGTAAGTCTGGGTGTGAATAAATTGTCCAACAATATCATAGTGAAAAATCACAACAGAATATTACAGTAACATTAAACTGTGCCAACTGATATGATTATTATGTACAATATCATTAGATAGATTATGAAAGGAAAGTCATTTTTTCAAATCAAGGATCAGATAAATAAAATATATTGCCCTGTTGCAAAAGCAATAAGGGAAAAGTCACATTTTTGCATGCCTTACTTAACAGGCTTTATTTCTATATGTGTACAAAGCACTGCAATTGTGCATATCTGAAAATACCTGCAAATAAATGGGAAAACAAGGACAGGCCTCGGGTTGTGGGAAAAGGCATTTTGCATTCAAAATAACTTTGGCGCCATTCCACATATTTGCGCAAATCCTACCAATACAGTACATCGAATTTGGACCCTTCATGGTCCGTTTTGTGCATATCTATGAACTGAGGACTAACAAAAATGGGTGTACCAAAAGTGATATTTCCAATTTTAATATTTATGGGACATTTTGCTCTCAAACACAGAAAAACAGTAAATGTGGCATGAAGGTAGAACTTCACTCAAGAAAGTGCCTTGTTTTGATTCGATGTTAATCCATGCAGTGGTTTTCAAGAAATTCATATGTAAATAAATACCTGGGTTAGACACAAAGGGGCATATTTAGACTCCGTTTGCGCCGAATTTGCGTCGTTTTTTTCGACGCAAAACTAACTCCATATTTATACTTTGGCGTTAGACGCGTCTAGCGCCAAAGTTCATGGAGTTAGCGTCATTTTTTTGCGTGAACACCTTCCTTGCGTTAATGAGATGCAAGGTAGGCGTTCCCGTCTTAAAAAATGACTCCCAGGCATGTGTGTGGTATTTATACTCCCGGGCAAAAATGACGCCCGGGAGTGGGCGGGGCAAAAAAAAACGCATTTGCGCCGGATTTTAACGCCTGGGTCAGGGCAGGCGTTAAGGGACCTGTGGGCTCAGAATGAGCCCAGAGGTGCCCTCCCATGCCCCCAGGGACACCCCCTGCCACCCTTGCCCACCCCAGGAGGACACCCAAGGATGGAGGGACCCACCCCAGGGACATTAAGGTAAGTTCAGGTAAGTATTTTTTTTTTTTTTTGGGGTGGCATGGGGGGCCTGAATTGTGCCCCCCTACATGCCACTATGCCCAATGACCATGCCCAGGGGACATAAGTCCCCTGGGCATGGCCATTGGGCAAGGGGGCATGACTCCTGTCTTTGCTAAGACAGGAGTCATGTTAATGGGGGTTGGGCGTCGTAAAAAAATGGCGCAAATCGGGTTAAGGCGATTTTTTTGCCTCAGCCTGACTTGCCCCATATGTGGACGCCCAAACGCCATTTTCCCCTACGCCGGCACTGCCTGGTGTACGTCGTTTTTTTTCACGCACACCAGTCAGCGCCGGTCGGCTAACGCCGGCTAACGCCATTCAATAAATACGGCACCCGCATGGCGCTTCAGAATGGCGTTAGACGGCGCTAAATCTTTTGACGCAAAACTGCGTTAGCGCAGTTTTGCGTCGAAAAGTATAAATATGGCCCTAAGAGGTTAGTTTTTGGAGATATCAGGGTTGTTTATTTGGAGATAATCCACTTTATCTGATTCACAGACATCCATGGATCTGAAATTTTAAAAATATTTGTTTCTGATTATCCAAGGGAGCATTTTCTCCCATTAGCCAACTCCGTACTGCAAATCCAAAGACTGATCCATGGTATTGGAATGATCCAATTTGCTGGTACAACAATAAAGAAGAAACATTTATGGCCACCATTACAGGATGTGCAGACTCTTCCCAGCATATTCAAAGTACAAACATTGGCACATAAGGGGGCATGATGAACACACCCGGACTTTCGGGCCATGCAGGGGCATCAAAAGGGATCCCCTGCATTTAAAGTTAAAAAATGATTCTGCCACAAGATCCACAGATCCAGCAACTGGAATGCCAGACACTGCAGCCAAATCCCACTAGACATAATTAAAGGTTGTGCACAATGAGGGTTGGCTACCTGCCTTGGTTAAGGGGCATGGCCTGAATGGAGGCCACCTGATGTTACCCAGGCAAGGGTTGACCTCCCACGGGGCTTTGCCTCTGGCCAGTCTCTTTGGCCACCCTCTGCTAAATACTGTCTACAGTCTTGTGCAATGGAGGTTAGCAGCCTGAAGAAGGTTTGGCAGCCAAGGGAGCTCTTGGGTGAGGCACAGAATCAAAACACAAAGAAAATCACCGAAAAAAAGTTAAAGTGAAGTTATGGTTGACTGTGTTATAACACGCTGACGTATGTAAAAAAAAAATGACAAAAAAAAACCTCATCTTTAGTAAACAGTTAAAGTGCAGTTATGTTTAGAAATCACAAACGAAAAGGTACTGAAATTCACAAATTATGGTTATGAGCACAATCAATACCTCCCACCAATGACATACAATGCATACATCGTAAACCAAATGCAATGCTTATAGTCTCACAATATTTACACCAATAAATACCCACACATAAAAACAATACATAATTACACGCAACCAAACAACATACTTAAACCAATCAGCGATACAACATTCATAGTTCTCACTGTCAAGGTGAGTGTAATAATCTGTAATCTCATCTGTAATATGGTTGACAACGTTTTAATTGCATCAGTTTCATGTAGGGTGAGGCCATGAGCATTGCATATGGTTTGCCATATGAGCACTATTAAAAGGAGGGCTCACAAATGAAGTACAGGTTCAAATACTTTGATAAACAAGTCGAGATAATAGTACTGGAAATACATCGTCTTCACATGGTGTGTCAGAAGTGCATAGTTTCGCGATCGTTTGTAGGTTATTTCCTTTATTCATTAACACCTGCAGGTTCCGTCACGAAATCGAATGAATAAACACTCGCTGCAAACTGATTTAAAATTATTCTCAAGTAAGTTTACATCCCTATAGTGCCTTCAACGTCATGATCAGAGTAAGATTGCTTGAAAATATCCTAATGCATTTGGAACGATATTTCCAGTAAACTACCAAGTAATCCACATGGTGCATTCTATCAAAATAATGTGCACATTAGAACTGTAAACACATCTCAGTTTTTCAGAAATTTAAAGGTGGTTAGCAAAATATGTGCATGGTTTAATGTGATGTTTTAAAATGTTCACTTGTGGAAAATATGTCATTAAATGAATGTGTGTAGAAATAGTATAAAATATAGAATAACATAAAATAATAATCATAATATAAAATAGAGCAATTCGTGTTTGGAATCGGGCCGAAACACATTCATAGCTATGCACACGAGTTTAAAAAAAACATAGCTATCAAAGTGTCGTGGGAAAAATCTATATACATTCAACAAAGCTTATCAAAGCAGGATAGTGCGTTGTTATAATGTCCTTGAAAATGCAGAAATGTTGCTAGGGTTAGTAAGGTTAGTAAGAGAATGACCTGCCTTCTGTTCTAGAAAAACACACCGCTTGTATAACAAACTAGATCTCAAATATTTGTGTGCTTTGAAATATACCTTTTTAGATAAATATATGAAGCTGCCTCTAAACTGGTATTGTGTCGCCCCAGTATTGTAACGCTCTTGCCACTGAATGCAAGTGTTCGAATGCAATTTCTTGTTGTGCTTTTCGAAGTATAAGTGACAAGTATCATGTTCTTGGGTTCCTTTTTATAATGTCTAGTTCACTTTTTTATCTAATGCGTTCATAGCCCCAGTAACCCCTTTTCAGTGCAAAGTGTAGTTGTTCTAGTTATTTGCGAACTAGACTATAAAATGCAAAAATTATAGTATTCTAATATGTTGTATTAATGCACTATTGTTGTGACATTGATATATTTCCATGTGCTTAATGTATTAATATAATAGTACGTCTTTTCATCTTGGTTTATGCTTTTAAGGTTGAATGTCTAACGGGTGTACAATTCTTAGGTCCCCTCGAGACCCTTGGAAGCTTAATTTTAGGAGGCACCAGACAATATGAGGAATTTTCATAAACATACATAGCCATTTACAGAATACAATACCAGGGCCCGGTCAGTGTCCAAAGTGTGTGCTTTACGAATTTCACTAATAATTCAAAACGCATTAGCACGTATTGTACATCAGATAAAAATGTGTTTTTACATCCAGATAATAATTGCAGAAATGAGGCAGTCTCGTTTTCGATGCAGGTGAAAAATAAAAAGGTACTTTAATAATAATATTAATAATAATAATAATAATAATAATAACGCATACTATGTCTTAGTTTTATTTTACACATACATTGCTCCTATAATCGACGAATAATAATAACAATAATTAATATTTACATACATGCAAATACACATACATACACAGTATGCCTTCATATTTTACAAATTCGGGAATCAGGCACAACATATGTTTTAGTTACACACACTTTCAACATAGATATTTTAGGTTTGAATTTACATTATGGTTTCCATCACAGTAAGCATCGTTTTGTAATCTTGCCGAGAACAGAGTTTATGATTAATGAGCTCCAAACTCATCAATATTATAAAGATTAGCAGTGCATATTTTATTGTGCACGCGTTTCTACAGGAATGAGGCTTCATATTCCTGTATTTACGGATGTTTACACATTAAATACAGACAGAACGGAAAGCGACTCCTTTTGTGTTTTTGTTTATAAAAGCCGAAACATATCTAAAACGAGTTTTTCAGCAGGTCCTTGTATTGATGTTCCTCGTGCTCGTCCACGCTCACATTCTTCCAGTCCAATGGTTGTGCAAAACTAATCTCATTGGATGTGTAAGAAAAAATAGGATATGGCCTCGCACGTAACCTTCCTTTAACCTTCTGTCCAAACTAAAAGCACCTCCGCCTCTCCGTAGACCACCTCTGTTCCTGCTTCGGGGTTTCATCCAGGATGAACTTAGCTCCTTTTCACGGCTATATGCAGGCTGAGTGCCTTGTGGCGAGGAAAGGCGAAGAAACTGTCACTGTTGTGGAGGGCTTCATATTTCAGTTCCTTAATTGTGAAAAACTAAGTTTGTAATGTTAAAGGCATTCTTTAAAGGTCCAGATCAATCTTTAACGAAACTCTGATAAAATGCACTGTTTTTAGCTACTTTATCTAATGCAAAACTTACTGACATCCAAGTGAGTGTACATTTTTACCTAAATAAAAGTTTAAAGGAATGTGTGTTGCAACTTTATTTCTCATCAAACTAAAGCTGAATATGTGTTTCTACTAATTACATGAAGCATATAATATGGAGGGATACAGGACGAAAATGTACAATTAATTTGGTTATTGATTGAAAATATTTTATAGAAAATCTGTTAGTCTGAATTAGGATTCACTAAATGTCCTAATATAGCAGGTGAAAAAACATCATTAGCTGTAAATCCCTGACAGATGGAATCCGTGTGTGTGAAACATTTTGAGAACTACATGAATGACTCTTGCAATATTCTTAGGCCAACACTACCTTATTTACAAAAATACACCACAGAGCTGTCATTGAAACAAATACATTATGCAGACCATTTTAAAGTACATACCCACGGGCACCTAGATGAAGTGCTCTCTGGAACGCGTAATTCTTCCGCAGTTCATTTCATGATGAGAACGTTATTTTAATTTTTCTACCGCAGTCATCACATGTTCATATGTAGAAATATGTTACTCATGAAAATGTAAAGCGCACCGTAGGACAATTCGTGTAGGTGTTTGGCGAAATAGGCGATCATGCTGCTCTTGTAGAAAAAGCTCATGAAACTGTACATGTTAAAATGGCTACGAAGGGCCTGATTATGAACGGGTTATTGATTTCCGACCTCTGGGTAAACAAACCCCTGTTTGCACAGGGGTCAGAATTACGAGTTGCGTGTTATTTAACACATCCAGTAATTATCGGATGCATTAAATACCTCAACCTTATTTATATTTTGGCAGGACAACCTGCCGAAATTTAACAGGAAATCGTAGGGTATTTACCACATCATACAGATTTCGGTGCATCAAATAAAAAAAATCCATCGTATTCCCGGCAGACTCATAGTAGGTGTTATTTACTCTCGAATTCATGGCCTAAACTGAAGTTATGTTTACAAACAGCAATAGTGCTTCCAGAGTGTGAGGTAGACGATGAGCGCTGGGGTATGCATTGGAAGATATACAATAGCATAGAAAAACACTGCAAATTCACAGAGTAATGCAATTACAAACTAACCATCACGTGCAGTGTACAAGTACCTGTGATTTGTTTACTGTATCAAATTAAGTTATGTTTCATCGTTCAGCCCACCTGGTGAGAGTATTAATGATGAGATTACTAATTATGCGGGCAAAAGTAATAGTAATTATATTAGAAATAAATCTTTAAAGATCCCATATATTTTTTCGAAATCAAGACAGAGAAAATTTATAGAGAACGAAGTGTATGACTTAGTCAGATTAACTGAAATGGGCTCTGCTTCTATTGCCATCTCTTATTTACATACGCTGTACCAATACTGCAAAACAAGAGCTCCTGGTGAGATTCCTTTTTAATTTCTATATATACATATATATTTTTTTTAACCTAAATGAGCTTCACATAAAGTGAAAGTATAAACAAAATGAGTTTGTGAAATATGAAGCTAAAGTCCCACCTTGTTAGCCTTTAAAATAATATATAAACGCTATAACAATATGGGTTCATCTTTAAGGCACGCGTCATCATATCTAGCCATTTATTCTGAATTAGTTATTGTAGATTTAGACCATTGTTGCTACAAAGTGCAAACGCATCAGATTTTATTTGTTTGAATCCTCAAATATATATCCAGTTTGAAAGCTGTCCATGTCCTACACCAGATACAGAACAGAGATTCGCATTATGGACTGCATATACGTTCGTACGGAAAATTCAAAGTATACAATATGTGCAGTTTGTAGTTACGAACGGTTTTTCCACATATTCGTGGGTTGTCAATTTGAAGCAGTTAGTGGTGGGTCCATGGACTGTAACTACATATATGAGTGCGTATTTCGTGTTCATAAGCAAGTGAGCAGATTTACAAAGGTGTCACGTAATGCACCACAGCATTCAAAGGTACAGTGCTGCATTGCGTGACACAGAGAGAGCAGGAGAATGCCATATCTACAGAGATGTGGCACTCTCCTTCCCTCTTTTATAGCACCTGCACATAATTTTGCTGCTGGGCGCCACACACACAACTTTGGGCCATAGTGTATGGATATGTGTGTGAGTCTAGCAAAGGTTTTGTACTGAAACGGTACCCTTACAGTACAAAATACTATAACTAGACATGTTTTAAAGCTTTTCCTATTTTATATATGTGTTGTACAGTGCTGCACACATGCAAAAAGAAAGGAGAAATCAAACATTTCTCCTTTTAATGCCTGCTTTCCAGCAGCTTACTAGTTGGCACAAAACCCCATCTACTAATTTTAGTAGACAGGGTTTTGCATCAAAAACATTGGTGAATGCATGGGAATACCCATGTACCACTCATGTAACGTCCCTTGATACTAAGGGCCATATTTATACTTTTTGACACAAAACTGCGCTAACGCAGTTTTGCGTCAAAAAAATTAGCGCCGGCTAATGCCATTCTGAAGCGCCATGCGGGTGCCGTATTTATTCAATGACGTTACCCGGCGTTAGCCGCCGGCGCTGTCTGGTGTGTGTTAAAAAAAATGACGTACACCAGGCAGCGCCGGCGTAGGGGAAAATGGAGCTTGGGCGCCAAAAAATGGGGCAAGTCAGGCTGAGGCAAAATTTGCGCCGCAACCCGATTTGCAGCATTTTTTTTTTACTCCCAACCCCCATTGACATGACTCCTGTCTTAGCAAAGACAGGAGTCATGCCCCCTTGCCCAATGGCCATGCCCAGGGGACTTCTGTCTCCTGGGCATGGTCATTGGGCATAGTGGCATGTAGGGGGGCACAAATCATGCCCCCCATGCCACAATTTTTTTTTTTTTTAAACTTACCTGAACTTACCCTAATGTCCCAGGGGTGGGTCCCTCCATCCTTGCGTGTCCTCCTGGGGTGGGCAAGGGTGACAGGGGGTGTCCCTGGGGGCATGGGAGGGCACCTCTGGGCTCCTTCCGAGCCCACAGGTCCCTTAACGCCTGCCCTGACCAGGCGCTAAAAAACGTCGGAAAGGCACCTGTACGTCATTTTTTTTGACCCACCCACTCCCGGGCGTCATTTTTGCCCGGGAGTATAAATACAACGCACATGCCTTGGAGTCAGTTTTTTAGACGGGAACACCTACCTTGCATATCATTAACGCAAGGTAGGTGTCCACGCAAAAAAATGACGCAAACTCCGAGATCTTTGGCGCTAGACGGGTCTAACGCCAAAGTATAAATATGCAGTTAGTTTTGCGTCGGAATTGCGTAAAAAAAAACGACGCAATTCCGGCGCAAACAGAGTATAAATATGCCCCAAAGTAACACAAAGCAGTGCTTTTGCATACAAACCAACGCAAGTACCAATTTGAATTGGTTTGTAAATCCCCAAAAAGGCTTGTGTTAAAAAAAATGCAAAGCCTTCGTACATTTTCACCTACATGCTGCTTTTGAGAAAAGTCAGAGCTGTTGATAATTTTTTTCTTGGGAGCCTTAGATGGTGCTGCTGAACACCTTGGGGTGCTAATCATCAAGATAGCCTAATTTTAGCTCTACCTTTTCCCTGTTTTTCCCACCACCCTTCACGTTCTGTTCCGTGTCTCCGGTTATATTTCATCCCTGCTTCTTCATTTCATATCTTTCTCTTCTCCTTTTTATTCCATTGTATGTTTTTCTCTCTTTTTCTCTGAAAAGTAATCCCAGGCCCAAAAAGAGCGCTAGTGCCTACCATCTTCAACCATTGAGACTACATAAACTCTCTCCACACTTACATATGGCTCTTTCAATCTGTAAAATGAGTGCACACACTTTAGTCACAGTTTTACATTTGGTTGGTTGGCTCATCCTCTCAGTGTCGATGAAAATCATCCTCATATTAGAAAAATGCAGCAAACATTAGTTATTGCATTGTCTAGCAAAATTCACTTAACGTTTTGAGCCTGGTAATTAGCCTTACAATATGACCATTCATTAGTATAGCATCATAATATAAAGAGAGCAAAGATTGGGTAACTTAGCAAGTAATCTTAGTTTGATCTCACAATGACAAAAATCATGAAGTTTATCACATTTTAAAAATCGATTATATCTATATTTAGTACAGCAAACCTCTAAACAAATGAATTATTTTTGTGTTTTTGAGCATCTGTAATCACAAAACCTAGGCCCGTATTTATACTCCGTTTGCGCCGAATTTGCGTCGTTTTTTTCGACGCAAATTCGGCGCAAAACAAACGCCATATTTATACTTTGGCGTTAGACGCGTCTAGCGCCAAAGTATGGGCAAATAGCGTCATTTTTTTGCGTGAACGCCTTCCTTGCGTTAATGAGATGCAAGGAAGGCGTTCCCGTCTAAAAAAATGACGGCGACGCAAATGCGTCGTATTTATACTCCCGGGCAAAAATCACGCCCGGGAGGTGGCGGGTCAAAAAACCCCACATTTGCGCCACTATTTAACGCCTGGGTCAGGGTAGGCGTTAAGGGGCCTGTGGGCTCAAAATGAGCCCACAGGTGCCCTCCCCTGCCCCCAGGGACCCCCCCTGCCACCCCTGCCCACCCCAGGAGGACACCCAAGGATGGAGGGACCCACCCCAGGGACATTCAGGTAAGTTCAGGTAAGTATAATTTTTTATATATATATATTTTTTTTTGGGTGGCATAGGGGGGCCTTATTTGTGCCCCCCTACATGCCACTATGCCCAATGACCATGCCCAGGGGACACAAGTCCCCTGGGCATGGCCATTGGGCAAGGGGGCATGACTCCTGTCTTTACTAAGACAGGAGTCATGAAATGGCGTCTGGGCGTCGTAAAAAAATGGCGCAAATCGGGTTGAGGCGATTTTTTTGCCTCAACCTGACTTGCCCCATTTTAAGACGCCCTAACGTCATTTTTTCCCAACGCCGGCGCTGCCTGGTCTACTTGGTTTTTTTCCACGCACACCAGGAAGCGCCGGTCTGCTTGCGCCGGCTAACGCCATTCCATAAATACGGCGCCCGCATGGCGCTTCAGAATGGCGTTAGACGGCGCTAAATTTTTTGACGCTAAACTGCGTTAGCGCAGTTTAGCGTCAAAAAGTATAAATATGGGCCCTAGTTTTATGTAAACCATCCTTCAGGGGAGGGGAGAGACAATTTTTTAAGGGAATGGGATAGCGTTGTCCATTTCTCTAAACACAACTCACCTAAAGGTATCCCACCCTATAGAAATCATGTTGGTTTTGAAAACCAGTGAGTGTCACCCTTTGCAATGAAAACAAACCAAAACCTTTTTTGGTTAGACCCTCACCTATCTCGTAGTAGCATGTTTCACCATTGGCTATTATAGGATGAAAAGATAGGATCAAAGTCAATAATGGAAGACATTATTGACTTTCATCCTACCTCCCTTTTGCCGTAATTATGGAACTTGCTAGATTCTTTCAAAGTAGGTTTCCTTCAGGGTCACTGTACCAGGTTAGTTGGTATTTTTGGTACTGAAGGACCTTTGATGCCTGGTACATTGAGGTGTCAAAACACTGATTTTATCAGAAATGTCTGCAACTTTCAACATCATTGACAGTAGGACCTTAATGAACATCTTTCTGCCATAGGTATTGTGGAAATAATGTTTACCTGGATTGAACATTTCTACAGGGGTGAGATAAATCACCTAACATGCTATCATTCTCATTAGCATCCAAGGGGCAGATTTAAGGACAGTGGTGCTGCACCCAGTGCAGCACCACTTTCCTTGTGCCCCCCTACCACCACCATGTGTGCGCCATATCTAAGATACTGTGCACCTTGGTGCAGGGTAGGAGACAATAGCATCAACATGTTGGACGTTATTGATATACTGTTCAGGGTTAGCACCAACATTTTGGCGCTAACCCTGAACTGTACTTAGGGGCCCATTGTAAACAATGGTGTGCCCCCTTTAACATCTTCTCTGAGCAGGTGTTAAAAATGGCAGAAAAAATTATGTAAATAAATCTCTTAGATTTCTTTACGCCATTTTTTCGCACCCCCTTAATGGGGGAACACCCCACTTGCATACATTATGCCTGGTGCAGGCTTAATGTGACACAGTGGCTTACAAAGTGGCACAATGAATGCATTTCACCCCTTTGTAAATATGGTGTGGGGTAAAGGCCACCTTAGCACCGCCTTAGCATTAAAAAAAGTGATGCTAATGTGGATCTGAAGTGACGCTAGGCCCTCATAATCAGGGCTCAAGACTTTAGATGTGATGTTCCTTAAAGATGGATTGTATCTACTTTCTTTTTCAGTATTTACTATTTATATGTGGCCTCTCACCATATCGTTGGAGCCCAGTTTTACCACATACACATCCATGCCAACAGGCTTTGGCAATAAAAATTCAGAAGCCTTAGCAGATTGTCTAGATTTCACTTTCTCTTATGTCTTCTACAAAAATAATTCAGTTGATATGAAGTAATGCACCCTCTCTATTGCCAGCGAAATACATTCAGAATTTGGACAGATTGGTATACTTTAATGTAACATGAAAATTAAAGAAAACAAAAGTAGGCAGAATTTGCTTTATTCAACTCTGACTCCTACGTATTTGTTTGTGTCTACATTTCCTTGGAATAAGAGCCTTGGTGGAGACACTCTTGAGCTACACTAATTGAATATATTTTGGCTACCGGGAAAATGTACATTATTTGCAACTAATTCAAAATTTCACTGTCCAGCTGCTTTCAGCAGCAGCTAGACGTAAACATATTTTACGCTTACTAAGATTACTACCATGACTCTGAGTACTTAGTAGAGTATGGGTCAATGTCAAAGCCATGGCTATGGCCTATAGAGGTATCTATTAAAAACTATTTTTGCTCATCTATCTATTTTGTTCTTGAAGGTCAGAAGTTTAAATCAGTGGCCCCAGGAGTTTTTTGTAGTTTCTATAGCTCCTCCAATGTTCCTTGAGCAATTGAGGTGATGAGCTCTGGTTGATGCAAATATGTACGAGTGAGAGGTAGAGAGACCCGAGAAGACTTTGGCAGTTTTTCCAGCACCCCCAAAAGGATTTGCTGCTCTCTACTGATGAAGGGCTAAATCCACACATGTCTCAAGATATACAGCACTGGCTTTATGAAAAAGGATGAACAACTAAAGACTACTACTGAACTAAGCATGAACATGCACTGTGTTGGACCTGTCTTTTTGACAGGGTCATCCCCAAACTTTTTGCCTCCTTCCTCCTATTTTTTTCTGACCTGTTGTTGTTGGCTTTTGAACTCTGGGCACTTTACCACTGCTAACCAGTGCTAAAGTGCATATGCTCTCTGTGTAAATTGTACTATTGATTGGTTTATCATTGATTGGCTATTTAATTTACTTGTAAGTCCCTAGTAGAGTGCACTATATGTGGCTAGGGCCTGTAGATTAAATGCTACTAGTGGGCCTGCAGCACTGGTTGTGCCACCCACTTAAGTAGCCCCTTAATCTGGTCTCAGGCCTGCCATTGCAAGGCCTGTGTGTGCAGTTTCACTGTCACCTCGACTTGGCATTTAAAAGTACCTGCCAAGCCTAAACCTCCCCTTTCCCCACATATAAGTCACCTCTAATGTGTACCCTAGGTAACCCCTAGAGCAGGGTGCTGTGTGGGTGAAAGGCAGGACATGTACCTGTGTAGTTTAAATGTCCTGGTAGTGTAAAACTCCTAAATTCGTTTTTACACTTCTATGAGGCCTGCTCCCTTCATAGGCTAACATTCGGGCTGCCCTCATACAATATTGAAGTGGTAGCTGCTGATCTGAAAGGAGTAGGAAGGTAATATTTAGTATGGCCAGAATGGCAATACCAAATCCTGCTGACTTGTGAAGTTGGATTTAATATTACTATTCTAGAAATGCCACTTTTAGAAAGTGAGCATTTCTTTGCACTTAAATCTTTCTGTGCCTTACAATCCACGTCTGGCTGGGCTTAGTTGACAGCTCCTTGTGCATTCACTCAGACGCACCCCAAACACAGGGTACTCAGCCTCACTTGCATACATCTGCATTTTGAATAGGTCTTCCTGGGCTGGGAGGGTGGGGGACCTGCTCTCACACAAAGGACTGCCACACCCCCTACTGGGACCCTGGCAGACAGGATTGAACTGAAAGGGAACCTGGTGCACTTCTTAGCCACTCTTTGAAGTCTCCCCTACTTCAAAGGCACATTTGGGTATAAAACAGGGCCTTTGCCCTACCTCATCAGACACTTGCTGGAGAAGAAACCTGAACCAGAAACTACATCCTGCCAAGAAGAACTGGCTGGCTGCTCAAAGGACTCACCTGTCTGCTTTCTACAAAAGACTGCTGCCTTGCTGTTGGCCTGCTGCCTTGCTGAACTCTTGTCTGGCTGTAAAAGTGCTCTCCAAGGGCTTGGATAGAGCATGACTCCTGTTCCCTGAAGTCTCAGGACCATAAAGACTTCTCTTTTTCATTTGGACTCTTCGTGCGCCGAAAATCGCCGCACGCCGACGCTGCTCGACGCGATGCCTACGGGGCAACCGGAACTTCGACGCACAGCCTCGCATGAACAACGCCGCCCGACTTCCAGAGGGGAAATCGACGTGATGCCTGCCGTGAGAAAGAAAATTCCATGCACAGCCTCCCGTAATGACACGCAGCCGGAAAACAAGCCGAAGAATCCACGCACAGACCCTGGGACATCTGGTAATCCCGCGATCCATAGAAGGAGACAGTCCGCGTGCCGGAAAACGACGCACGTCTTCCCAGTGTGAAAAATAACGACACAAGTCCGTGTGTGAAGGGGCACAACCGTCGCACACACAATTTTTCCATGCATCTCCTCTTCTACGGCCCTCTGCGGAGATTTTCCACTCCAAACCAGGTACTTTGTGCTTGAAAGAGAATTTGTTTACTTTTTAAAGACTTAAGACACTTCATATCACATTTTAGTGATATCTTTACAAATTCATATTGCATCTTTGATCGTTTTGACCTGCAAATACCCAGATAAATATTATATATTTTTCTAAACACTGTGTGGTGTATTTTGTGGTGCTATATTATGTTATTGTATGATTTATTGCACAAATGCTTTACACATTGCCTTCTAAGTTAAGCCTGACTGCTCGTGCCAAGCTACCAGAGGGTGGGCACAGGATAATTTGGATTGTGTGTGACTTACCCTGACTAGAGTGAGGGTTCTTGCTTGGACAGAGGGTAACCTGACTGCTAACCAATAACCCAATTTCTAACACACTGCATTTACCACAATGTATTGGGGCAAACTGAATGCTGGGATGTGAGATAGTGTGCTCTCACCCTCCTTTTGTTTAAAATGGCTCCCTTGAGCAAATTAGCTGACAAGCTCTGGTTGATGCACCTGAGTGGTACAATGAGTGGTACAGAGACCTGAGACGACTTTGGCAGCATTTCCAGGACTCCTAAAAAGACTTGCTGCTCTTGAGTGATGAATGACTAATTCCAGAAACACAGGTCTAAAGATACACAGCACTGGGTACACCAAGAAGGATGACAAACTAAAGACTGCCACTGAAGTAAGTGTTAACATGCACCACATTTACCATAATGCATTGGGGTAAGCTAAAAGCTGGGATATGAGGCAGTGTGTGTCCACCTTCCACCCTCCATTTGTTAAAAAAGGCTCCCTTGAGCAAATGGGCTGACAAGCTCTGGCTGATGCATCTGTGTGCCAGTGAGTGGTACAGAGACCTGAGAAGACTTTGGCTGCATTTGTAGCACCCTCAAAGAGACTTGCCACTCTGCACTGATGGGGTTAAATCCAGAAGCAAGTGTATAGAGATATACAGCATTGACTGCACCAAGAAGGGTGAAAAACTAAAGATTCATACTGAAGTAAGCATGAACATGCACTGTATTTACCATAATGCATTGGGGCAAACTGAATGCTGGGATGTAAGACAGTGTGCTACCACACTCTTTTTGTTTAAAATGGCTCCCTTGCGCAAATGAGCTGACAAGCTCTGGTTGATACACCTGTGTGCCAGTGGGTGGTAGAGAGACCTGAGAATACTTTAGCAGCATTACTAGAACCCCGGAAAAGACTTGCTTCTCTTGACTGATGAAGGAATAATTCCAGAAACACGTTTCGAGATATACAGCAATGGGTGCACCAAGAAAGGTGAAAAACTAAAGACTGCCACTAAAGTAAGAGTTAACGTGCACCGCATTTACCATACTGCATTTTGGGCAAGCTGAAAGCTGGGATTTAAGGAAGTGAGCTCCCACCCTCCACCCTCTGTTTAAAAAGGCTCCCTTGAGCAAATGAGCTGGCGAGCTCTTGTTGATTCACCTGTGTGTCAGTGAGTGGTACAGAGACCTGGGAAGACTTTGGCAGCATTTGCAGCACCCTCAAAGAGACTTGCTGCTCTCTACTGCTGAAGGACTAAATCCAGAAATAAGGGTCTAGAGACATAAGCTACCGGCCACAGCAAGGAGGATGAAAAACTAAGGGCTACCACTAAAGTAAGCATTAACATGCACCACATTTATCATAATGTATTGGGGCAAACTGAATACTGGGATATGAGGCAGTTAGCTCCCACCCTCCTTTTATTTAAAAGGCTCCTTTAGAACAAATGAGCTGACAAGCTCTGGTTGATGCTCCTGTATGCCAGTGAGCGGTACAGATGCCTGAGAAGGATTTGGTAGCATGTGCAACACCCCTAAAAGACCTGCTGCTTGCTACTGATGCAGGACTAAATCCAGTAACATATTTCTAGAGAGATACAGCACTGGCTGCACCAACAAGGGTGAGCATCTGAACACTTCCACTGAAGTAAGCATTAACATGCACCTCATAATGCATTGTGGCAAACTAAATGCTGGGATGTGACGCAGTTTTCTCCCATCCTCTTTTTGTATAAAAATGCTCTTCAGGTGTGAAGAATTCTCTTCAGTGTAATAAACAGGAAGAATAAAATTGACTGTTTTTTGGAAACCTCTAGAATCAAGCAGTTGTAACCAATAACATCTCTTCCTGTATGTTGTTTCAGCTCTGTACATCTGTATTATTTTGGTGTTGTTACAGATGAGTGCCAAGAAGCTTAGCAAAGAATTCTAATTCAAAACTGACAATTTGGAAAGAAGTTCCAAGAGAAATTCTTGTTCACATAGCTTTTTTTTTACACTTAATTGGAACTTAAGAGCTCATAAACTGACATCAATGGCACAATTGTCAGATTCTGGTTAACAGAATCAGGATCTTTAGACATTCTCAACCACATAACAAAGTTATGATGCTGAAAATATATCTGTATACCAGATTGTCTGCAGTTCTACATTCAGATAGAGAGAAGTTTGCACCTGGATGTTAATATGAGGTGTCTAGAGTTGGTAGTGGATACCACACTAACTTGCAACTGTGGGAATCACAACCCTTTCCAATGGATTTCAAGCTGGGCTGTGGAGAGCAGGGACAGCATTACAGGTGTCTGTCCAAGTGGCACGAAGATCCAGCTGGGCATCACAGACAGTTGTTTAAATAGCGTAAAGATCCTGTTGGGGGTCACAGATGGTAGAGGCTGGAGCTTGGCATTGGTGGCAGTGCTTAGTTCTCAACGCGACGATCGATGCTGTATCATAATCAGCCAGTCTGGGTGAACTTCACATTAGTGGCTGGCATGGGTGGCAAATTCTTCTCTCGAACTACCCCTTTAGTGAAGACCCCAGAACCGGGGAGCTCCACTGAGCCACACCAAGGGTCCAGGCTATGAGGAACTCCACTTGGGGTCAGGATATAACTCCGGGACAAGTGCAGGGAGCCTGTCCCTGTAGCTCAGAATAGTAAGTTGGCTGGCTGAACCGTGAAGTCACTTCAGCCTGAGACGAAGGGTGCATGTCCAAACTTCTTTCTGAGCAAGCAGGGCAGCAGGAAGCAGAACAGCAGAGCAGGCTTTGTTCTCTAGTATCCACAGGTCCAGGTATACACTGAAGGGTTCGAGTCTGAGGTACAATATTTAGACCTGATGCCTCCCCTGAAGTGTGAGAAGTTTTTAGAGTATTCCCTTTTAAGTGCACAGGTTTCCTGCCTCCCCTGCCCTGGCTCTAGACTAGCTACATGGGGTATGCAATCCTTTATGTGAAGGCAGAACACAGCCTATTGAGATATGTACGGTTGTGCCTAGCTCCACCCTCTGATTCTGCCAGTGATGACCCATTCAGACAACCAAAGCTTTCTATTGTGTGTGGCTGTCTAGGAGGAAGACATAAATATAAACTATCAACTACACTTAGTCATGTAACTCAGAGAAAGGCTGTAGGCACTACATGGCTAAAACAAGTAAATGCCAACTTTCTAAAAGTGACATTTTCTAAATTGTTACCAAAAATCCAACTTTACCATCAAAGAGTATTTTTCATTACAATTTGAAAGAGATCAAACATTTTCTGTTTACATGATTCCATTTGGAAGTTACAGCTTATAAAATGTAATAAGGTAACTCCAATGTTATCACAAAGGAGAATCAGGCCTCTGAGCAGAGAAAATGAATTTAAGAGCTTTCTACTACCAAGAGATGTGAAAATTAAAAATACATATCCTGTTTTTAATTTTAAATACATTGCACCCTGTCCTGTGGACTTCTTGAGTCTGCCTTAGGGTATCTTATATGTAATAAAAAGACAGGTATGGGCCAGGCAAAGGATTTATTTTGCAGGTTGACGTTGCAGTTTAAAATTGTACACACAGGCTGCAATGGCAAGCCTGAAACAGGTATGAAAGGCTGCTTAAGTGGGTGGCACAACAAGGGCTCAAGGCCCACTAGTAGTATTTAATTTAAATGTCCTGGGTACATGTAGTACCAAATTACTAGGGTATTATAAGTAAATTAAAAATGCCAATTGGGGATAAGTCAATGTTACCATGTTTTAAGGAGTGAGCCTATGCACTTTTGAACTGTTAAAGCGCAGCATCTTAGGGCCAATAAAACCAAAGAGTAAGGCAAAGAGGTTGGGGAAAGACCACCCTAAGGCTGACAAGTCTAACATTCCATTACGTATACCTGGAGCCAGTTTTGAAGTAAGAAAAGGACTGGAGGTCTCAACCCCAGAGGTGTTTGGAGTTTTCTGCCTCCCTGCCCTGGCCTCAGCTTGTCTGCAATCACAAAAGACCAGTGTCTAACCCATTGTGAGTGTGGTCAGGCAAAGCATTTAGGGTGTCCACATGTGGTAGGCGACAGCTCCTCCCCCTCATCAAGTCAAAGATGGCCCATCCTGCCAACTCCTGTTTCCCTTTGGTTCACTGCCTAGGAGCAATGCACAACGATCAACAGCCAGCTACACATAGTCATGTGTTCCAGGATACAGGCAGCAGGCATCAAATGGTTGGGACTAGAAAATGCCAACTTTCTAAAAGTGGCATTTTCTGAATTGTGCCTGAAAATTCACTTTACCATTAAAGAACATTTTAAATTATAATTTCATAGACACCAAACTTGATATTTCTATCTTCTTTCAATTGAAGGTTAACACTTATTTAATGTAATAAGGGAACCCAATGTTACCCTATGGGAGAAGGACGTGAATTTGTGTGTTATTCACTACCAGGCCATGTAAAAGTTAAAAGTATATGTCCAACTTTTTAAAAACACCTCACCCTGCCCTTTTGGCTATTTAGAGGCTAGCATAGGAATGCCAATCATGTATTAATAATAAAAAATACACTTTAGGCCTGTTAAAAGGCTTATTTTGCCAGTTTTGATGTGGGAGTTTAAAACTACACAGACAGGCTGCAATTGCAGGCCTGAAGTATGTTTAAAGGGGGACTTAAGGGCTAGCACAATAAGTGCTGAAGGTCCACTAGAAGCATTTATTATACAGGCCCTGGGTAGACATAATGCCACTTTACTCTTGATTTAGAAGTAAATAAAATATGCCAATTAGGTGCAAGCCAGTTTTACCATGTATAAAGGTGAGAGCACATAAACATTAGCACTGGTTAGCAGTGGTAAAGTGCACAGAGTCCAAACGTCAACAAAAATGAGATCAGCAAAAATGGAGGAGTAAAGCAAAATGTGGGGGAAGCCTGCCTTAAGACTGTCAGGTCTAACAATAGAAAATTCATCTCTTTAGGGCCAATAATGCACATGAAAGTTGAAAAGGTCACTTGATTAGGGTATGGGCTTTTTTATGAATCCCAAGAAAATATAGCTTTAAAATCTGAAGTCATGTGCTTTGGAACTGTAAACTGCTGTTTCTCATGCATTGTAACAGTTAGCATTACATGATTACTGCAGCAGTTGTATTAAACTTCACAAATTAAACCCAGTGAGCAGGTGTAATATACTACAGACAAGAAGTATAAACTGAGGGGGTTTGTGGCAAAGAGAGTGGGAACTTTGAATGCAAGAGGTTTTGAAGACCTATTTTGAAGAAGCTGAGCCAATTCAATTCTTATAGTGAGGTTGGTGGCATGTCGGTGAAGGGATGCCACGAGGGAAAACACCTTAAGTGGTTACAGTAGGATTAAGGGAGTATGATGCTACATATGGGTTGTAATGGAAATAATTAACCAGTATGGTGGATGGGAGTGTTTTTCAAAAAGGCAAATGCGAGATGTTTGGCCAGGCCATGGACTGGTTTCAGTTCCGTAATGGGAACATTTATTTTGTGTTATAGGGTTTACAAGTTGTAATTTAACGGTTACAGTAAGGGATACTTAATTAAGGATATTTGTTTAAAAGGGTCTATGTCAATTTTGCATTTCGAATATCAGACTTACTGCACAGAAGTGAAACGAGTGTAACTATTTTAATATGTTATTTTGATTTACTCTCTTCAAACTAACGATTTTTAAGAGTTGCGTTGTGCAAATAACATCAGCATTAATTACATGATAATAATAATGATACTAATACTACTACTACTACTACTACTACTAATAATAATAATAATAAAAATAATAATAATGAAATTATCGAACTCACAAAAATAAGGACAAGGAGAAAGCAGTATGGTTATTAGAAGATTGTTTGTAAAAACAAACTCCTAAAAACTCTGTTGATCCTATTGTTCAGCAGAAGAGTCCTCTACAAACTACCTCTTCTCTTGCAAATCTATCCATTATGTGAGAAACTCAGGACGAGGTACGGATTTTATTTAAATGTGGTACCCATATCTGGAATTTTGTTTAGCTTGTCACAGTGTTCTAAAGCAGTGAAACTACTCTTTTCAAACAAGCAACTAATTTTTTTGATGCTCATGTCACTTTTTTGACTATCTTCAAACACCATGAATTCCCTCTGTTGACATTTGACAGTGTTCTGTTCGAATCATGAAACCAAGAACCCTTTACCATGAAATGTAGCATTATGCAAACATCCATTTTTTACATTTGCACTGCAACTACACAAAGGGCCATATTTATACTTTTTTAGGCAAAACTAAAGTCATAAGACAGGAGTCATGCCCCCTTGCCCAATGGCCATGCCCAGGGGACTTATGTCCCCTGGGCACGGTCATTGGGCATAGTGGCATGTAGTGGGGCACAAATCAGGTCCCCCTATGCCACAAAAAAATAAAAAATAAAAACTTACCTGAACTTACCTTAATGTCCCTGGGATGGGTCCCTCCAGCCTTGGGTGTCCTCCTGGGGTGGGCAAGGGTGGCAGGGGGTGTCCCTGGGGGCTTGGGAGGGCACCTCTGGGCTCCTTCCGAGCCCACAGGCCCCTTAACACCTGCCCTGACCAGGCGCTAAAAAACGGCGCAAAAGCGGGCGGACGTCATTTTTTTTGACCCGCCCACTCCCGGGCGGGAGTGTAAATACGGCGCACATGCCTCGGAGTCAATTTTTTAGACGGGAACGCCTACCTTGCATATCATTAACGCAAAGTAGGTGTCCACGCTAAAAAATGACTCAAACTCCATGGACTTTGGTGCTAGACGCGTCTAACGCCAAAGTATAAATATGGAGTTAGTTTTGCGTCGGAATTGCAAAAACGACGCAATTCCGGCGCAAACAGAGTATAAATATGCCCCAAAATGCGCAGCAATGCAACACTGAACTTTTGCATCTATGGTGTGTGCTCCGAGCAGGCGTTATAACTCAAAAGAGGCTCTATGGCGCACACGGTAGCACTGGACACAGGCGCAATGAACAATTGTGCGCTAATGTGAGGGCCGTCAAAGAGTAATCATCGTTCACCACCCCGTAGGAGCTGGGGGTGTGGTTGTTCGGCAGCTGAAAAAAAGAGGGCAAATGCCAAAGCCTGTGAACGCCTGTTGCTACAAAATTTGGACATATGACAAGCTGAAATTGACCTTGCAACCAAATTAGGCCTAAACACTTTGACTTAATGTAAACTAACAATGTATGTTTTCTGCTATTGCTTTTGTATTCTTATTTTCTTTCAGTGTTTGTAAGTCACGAATCACTCTGATGCAGAAAATGTTTTCCTCGTTGGAATTATGGCGAACACCTAAATACATAAATGTTTCTTCCCACGGTAACTCTAGAGGTTGCGAAGTCTGCCTTGCATCGTTGTGTCTCAGACCGTGTCAGCTGCTTGATGTAATTTGAGCGAATTGCTGGCCTTTTATTAATTGCAAAGACCTTTACTGCTGGGCTTCACTGGAAACCAAAATCAGCCATGGCAAAAATGTTCAAACCAGCCCTACATTGCAGGAGGCCACAACAAGAGTGAGACCATGGGGGCATCATTCATGATCTTTGTAGTTCTTCTTGCTCTGAAAGCAGCCCCCAGCCTGCAGCCTAGCAGGTAAATGCCAGAGTGCCAGAAAGTCAGTCTGGCCCTACTTTTAGGCAGAATCATGTCACATAGGTCAGTGTGCTGTGTGCAACAAGACCTTGTATGGAATTATTTTAATACTTGACTAGTTTGTTACTGACGGTTATCTGAACAAAGTCTAAAAAACATGCCTCCAGGCAGTAATTGCAAGGATCCAGAATGTAGACTTTATTGCCCAGGGATGGTTCACTGAAAGGGCATCTTATTCTAAGAAAACGTGCTGCCCCTACTCTTGCATCTTGGTCGCTAGAGTTTTTTGTCAGGGCCTTCAGAATACATCAAATCTCGGAGGCGACACCCTGTCCTCGTTTTCACAGCGCTCTTGTTTACACGACTCTGAACTGCCATTTCACATCACAGCACATTGATTTTTAATGCTGCTCTAAATTAAGCTAAAGATTCAGACATCTTAACTAGGTTAGGCTGCACGCTGAACTGTGTTTGAACTTCCTCTGGGCCATATTTATGGCTTTATCTAAAGAGAGTCCGGTTCAAAAGATAATTACAACAAAACTCTAACAGTGAGTTTGCTCTTTCTAAATGACACTGTACTCCAGCATTTGTTAGTGGATTTTTGATTTCCTAAATACATGCTTCATGAGCTGTTTTCCGGCTTGTTGCGTTTGAGCAGATGCAATAATCTCAGTTACCCCACTCTCCTTCCCTCATTAGATCCATGGCAGCTTTCTGATCTACTTAGACAGGCCAGCTGGTGTGCCCTTTTCGGGCTGGCTTTGCAATAATAAATCCTGCCACTTTGACCTGGCACACAGACTGTGAAACCACACAGCCCAGGTTCACCGAGGGATCTGGGGCATGAAATTAGTGCAGAGCGGGAGGACAAAACTGGGCCAATGACATGGGCTCTTCAAGCTGGATAATCCTGTCACTACGCACGAGGGGAAAAGTTCACATGGTCTGCCGTGTCCTATTTATAGCATAGCAACAACAACTGCAACATTCCCAAAGAGAAACCCTTCACGAGGAGCTACGCCATTTTAAAAGTGCCTTTATGAATGTCAACATTTTACGCTCCATAATAAGCGTTGGTCATTGTAATTAGGGCATCATTATTTTGAAGACCATGCACATTTGCAACTCCTTATGGCACAATAATGCCCCCGGAGCATCACTTTTCTGATGTTCCGGCGGTGCAGTGTGCCCACACATATTTACAAGGCCACGTAAAGCTACCTTGCGTGGTTTTTCATGGCCTTGTAAATATGACCCCCTTTCACACATAACTCTGCGTGAAAGGGGTGTTCCATGGGTGTTTCTGTGGGTGTTTCTACGCAACACCCATGGAATCTGATGTATTCCCAGATCCTCAAGGTTCTGATCCTCAAGGTTCTGTAAACCTGTGAATGCGTCAGATTTCTACGACACCCCAGGGGTGGCATAAAAGTGGCACAACAAGGAGAAAAACCTTTATTTCTCCTCACTTTTAGCTACTTCTATGTGTGCTGCACACAGAAGGAGGAAAACATCATTAATGATTGTTTATGCGAAGGAAAGCGTCTCTTCAAACAATTATCCCTGCAAATAAGGCACCCTTGTACCATGGTGCAAGGGTGCCTGCGTTGGTGCTAGGCAGCCAATTGTGCACAAGCAAAGAGGAAAGTACAGGGATGCATCATGTTGCTGTAATCATTTTCTTGTAAATATGGGCCCATATTTCATAGGAACAGAGCACACACATTTTAGATTGTATCTATTGGTGTGTACGGCACCAACTGCATTGCCTTCTAAGTGCTTCCATGGTACTCATTTAGGGGTCATCAGGAGTCACCGCTGAGACCCTAGTTTAATCCTTTCGACCCCTGACACCACCCTTGCGATCCATGGCCTTAGATTTTACAAAGGCAGTGGCAGGAACTGAAGAAAACCGGGGCCCATATGAGCCCTGTTTACTTTTTGTTACACTTACAAAAATGGGACGTTTTCATAAATAGATTTGGATCTTCATTAGAAACTTGTTGCATTATTTTATTTCTCTTGCACTTAATGTTTAACCTTTCATTTTTCTTTTTTTAGTTCAGCAGTATTCCTACCTTAATGGTATTTTGTCAAAGGTCACATGGCAGCACCTTATCTAAAATAACCAGGGCAATTTAGTAATGTGGTATTACTTCCTGTGATGTCATCAGTTGCTGAATACTTCGATGCTGTCACTTTTGCTACCACTGGCATATTGAAAAATCTATATCAATAAGAGCTTCAGGCAAGGGTGGCCTCGGTTTTCGGGTTGCACTAACTATCCCATAATCAGTCATTGAGATTAAGCATTAATACATTGATTGTATATATCCACATGAAAAATGTGCCTCGAAATACTTTAATGCCAACCTGCTTGTATTAGGATTCTTCTCTTGTTTGCATTCATTGAAAGGGTAATTCATTGTTCGTCAGCTTGTTTGGCCTGTTTTCCAATTTAAATAAGAATAGATTAGTGGTGGAATGTTTTTCAGAGCACATAGTAGAGCACTTCTTTTTAGAATACATCAATAGTTATATAAATTGAAATGTTAGCCAGCCCCATTAATTCAATAAAGCATACACAGGCTTACAAGCAATGCGTACCCTGCCTCAAGAAACAACGAACATATAAAACAATGTAGTTGTCACCAACAATACAAATGCTTACACCATTCTATTAAATTTACTACTCAAAATATATTACACGCAGGGAAATGTTTTCAGTTAAAAAACAAAAGCCCTTCGTTCTTCTTCAGGCATTGAGAGAGGAAAAACATATTGTACTTGTACATTAACATTGCATACTGCAGCTGCAAACCGAAAAAAGGACCTCTTAAACTGTGAACTGGTATGTTATGTTACGCTATGTTTAGGTTTCACACTTCTATGTTCCGCTTTTTTTTTACATGTCTGTCTGTATTTAGTCATTTCTATTTTTTGTTCATTTTCTATGTGTATAACAACCTTTATTTTTAATACTGCAGACACAAAGAAATTGCAACTAGTATATTTCTATATGTATTTAATAAATAACTGTACATGCATGCTTGAATGCATGTTGTGTTTCAATGTTATAAGTATCCTTGTGATACATCAGTAAACACAGATAAGCACATAAAGATTGAAGTACAAACATATATATATATGCACTGTAGCTGGGTTAAACTTTATTAGTAAATGTTCATACTTTTTTAAAAATGCACCTATTCATCTTCACAGCTATTGGCTTGGTGGGCATGAGATACAGAAGTGAAAATCTCTAAAAAAAATCCATATTATCTGCTTTGATAATATTTGAAATTAATATTTAAAACAAATTCACACTTGGAATGGATACTTTTACGTCTTTCTAAAAATCGATACAAACGGAAAAATGGGAGCATCAGTTATGGTGTTTTAGCATTTGACAATCGTGTTTTTCTTCTGCAGGGCTTGGCAGTCTATATTAGTATGTTAAAAGAGATTAATAATTGCAATATTAAAGTCAAACAAATGCAGTACTGACATAATGTTTGCCTTCATAGGCTCCTTGTTTTCTCACACTCCAAATCCATGCCTTTACGTTTTGTGGTGGATGCCTTCCTTGCATTATGTCCGTCTATTAGAAAGCATGTCAACGAAAACAACACTTTCCAGCAGAAATACTTGCCTCCGTTTTTCATCTTCCTCATCCTGCATTTCAAGATAGTTCCACCTGCTTCATTTAACTGACAGAAAGCATGTAATCCGACATGATTTTCTTCCACGCTGCATTTGTACATAAAGAACTATAGAAAAGCAATGAGGGGAAGGTACGTTATCTATGCTCATTGAACATCCCCCATTTCAGTTAATCATATCCTTGTTGGTGACTGCAACAAGAGACTGATTCATTAGTTCCTTTTTAATGTCACAGGGAAGGTTAAGGAGCAGATCCATTTGAAAAGAGAATACTGCTGATTGTATTCTTTAGTACGAAAGTGGGGGGTGTAACGGGGGAGGAATTTTGAATGAATTATTCAAAATACGAATTCAACAAAAAGTGACACTCAGTGAGGTATTAACTGATGTACAAACAATATTAGGGCCCTCCTCACAATTGTATATTGAAATATCAGTGTCTCTATGGTTTTCCTTATGAGGAGATCATTATTCACTATAGCAACTGAAAACAATTTATAACACAACAAGCTAGATATGCTTGTGTATTTTGTTCTACAGAATACCCATTAAAGTCAAGCACAAACTGATAGATCAGAAGTATTCACTAGATTCACCTTGTTCATATTTTACAAGATCATTTTGATCTATATCTCAGTTTGTGAGGTTTATTTTGGTGTGCTTTTCATTTGTTTGACACTGCCCGAATTTTTACAAATTTTCATTATGAGTATTTAAGTTTTAGGCATGGCATTGCTCCCCTGAAACAAGACAACACTGTTTTACTTAGGAACTGCAGCAACACTGTCCAAACTCTCTCTCTCTCTCTCTCTCTGTATATATATATATATATATATATATATATATATATATATATATATACATAACTCCTCGAGTATAAGGAAATGCCAGGACACCTTTGGGATGCTATAATTCCATTTATTCAGGAAAAAGATTTCCCCTCCAACGTGTTTGACCTGTAGCCTTGTTCACGGATGGAGTGTGAATGTAAACCACATGTATAAATAATATTAAACATAAACAAAGGACATACTTTGTGTAATCCGCACCTTCTTCAAAGCCGATGGCGGTCATTTCTAGGCTGTGCAATCATCAGGGGAAATCTTTTCCTGAATAAATGGAATTATAGCATCACGAAGGTGTCCTGGCATTTCCTTATATTCGAGGAGTTTCAATTCAATCGTTGGGGCTGCTGGAACCTGGATGGGACCACTGCGCTTCGACTTCCGCATTCCGGATTACAGTTAGTGATATATATACATATATATATATATATATATATATATATATATATATATATATATATTCCTCCAACATTTTAGTGTTCCTTCTTCATCTTCATATGTCTCTCCATCTGTCTGCTTCTAAATGTATCTTTACCACATGTGTGTGCATATATATGTTTATATTTATTTATTGCACAGAACAGTCACCACTGTGTAGTTAGGTCACAGTTCCCATAGAAAGAGCATTTTTTTGTTTTGCTAATAACTTTAGCTCCCTTGCATGAATCCACAAAAAATGCCAAAGTGATGACACCTCAGCCCCAACTGTCAAGCATCCACCAAGAAAAATGGCCAGAAATGATGATTTTCCATGTTAATTCCCATAAAACGTTTTGGGAAGAAATTCTAAATTTGGCAGAAAGTTATAATTTTACACGCGTGTTTTCTTTATTCTGCTGCGGACAAAGCCGCAGTTTTACACGTGTAAGGAGGAAAGACATCAAGCAGTGTAAATAGGTTCTTATACATGTCTTTGTAAACTGTCACCCATATTTATACTTTTTTAACGCCGCATTTGTGCCGCTTTTTTACGCAAATGTTGCGCAAACTTACAAAATACAATTGTATTTAGTAAGTTTGCGCCGCTTTTACGTCAAAAAATGACGCAAATGCGGCGCTAAAAAAATATAAATATGGGGCTGTATGTCGCTTTTTGATACTCTTTGAACGAGATGTGGATGAATGGCCAGAGCTGTTGAATTTGAAACTGGGAAGCCAGGTTCGAATCCGACGTCAGCTCAACGTCTTGTGATTGCGCAAATAAAGGGTACTAATGTCCTTGGGTTGAGTGCACTCTACCAAATAACCTACACAAAAGAAAAATAAATGCTTTAGGGACAAAAGGTGCTCAGTTTGTCATCTTCATGAGCGAGAATATTTGCGTAAAAAGCTTCACAGAACAAGCGCCAGCACTGTCCTTGGATCTACAAAATATAAGTGATACAATGGAATTAACATGCAAGCATTTTGCAGATTAAAAAAACATATACTTTGTTAACACACTGGGAGAGAAAATAGCAGACTCCGAATCTGGTGCATTGTGTTCATCTTTATGTATTAAAAAAAATGTGTTTTCTGGCATAACTGATATAAATATGGTTCTAAATTAGAGGTAATAATAGCGGTGACTGAGCTGCAACAGGTCACATCAGCTCTTCACCACTGCATGGGTGTGTTTGTCCTCACTGATACGATTGCATGAGGTCTGCCTCTCTCCATTGATTACTCTCTGTATCATATTGATGCTTCCAATGGTAACGTGGTTTAGTGAATTAAAAGCTGACACCTATACTGACAGGTCACTAGATCAAGTCCTGGTAAGGTGTATAGGGTCCTGCACCACAAAATCTGTTCTGGCACACCTAATACTAATTGGCACAAAAATGTAATACTTTCACTGCCGCAAATTCAGAGACCTGTTTAGTCTTTCTGTGCTTGTTTATCTAAAACACCCTCTGTTCCATCAGCAAAAGTTATAAGAATAAAATGTCTCTTTTCTAATAACAGTTCTTTCCTGTGAAGCATTTACAAGTTCTTGTATTTTTCACCTGTGAGCCTGTACTGGAGAAATATCATGTTGTAATATGTCATAGGAAACGTGTTTTTTTATCTTGGGTAAATTGTAATATTCCACCCTTGGTGTAATTGCCTGAAAGTTGAGAAGCATTATTACGGGGTATGAGAATTTGCCTTCCAAAAGTGTGAGACTTGATATGTGGCAGTATTGTTTCCTTACTCTGCAACAACTTCACTGCGTTGCCGTCGTCAGCCACAAAAAATATGAAGCTTTATCAATAGAGCCAAGGCTTTTTACCATTCGGACTCTGGCCAGCCTCATTAAAGCACAACTGTCCAGGATGCCTGTTTAGGACTGGCTTTAGCCTAGAAGTTTTTGATTTTACCAAAATTATGCGCATATCCATCTGACAGGGGCTGTCAGCAAGCCCTTTTTATCCATTGGTCTGTTATTTTGTCATTCACATTTTTTCTTCTACCTCTGTCGCACACAGCGTAGGACAGTCGATCTGTCCACTCAGCCACTGGCTACTGCTAGAGCATTTTTAATGTTGAGAAATTAACGCAATAGCATACAGAATTAACATGTAGGCCTCAGAAGAAAAATAAGTGTTTTTAAAATGTAAAGAAACGTACTCCCATTCTGTTTCTACTGAAGCATGCTCTAGACAATGTTTCCTCCAATGTCCTTGCAGTAGGAGACGTTAACATTACATTTGAGTCCCCAGACAATCAGGACACAGACCTGATCCAGGAAGTTGATAAGGGGTATTCCACTGTTGTAACACAGAACCACTCATGCCAAAACCATACATGGCTCAACAACACGGTCGAAACCACAACAGCGTATTTACCATGCATGCCTTTACAATGAATTTCTTTGTTAAAGCATGCTTAGTAAAGGTACATGTGGTAAACACATGCATGTTTCTGTCAATCAACCCCCCTTTAACATAAAAAACTACCCCAAGCCCCACCCACCCTGAGGCCTTAAAAAACCACACCCGTAAAACTTCCATTCCCCAAAACCTAATCCTAGGGCTCTCCCCGCCTTCAGCCATAAAACCCTGCCCCTGCAAAAAAAGAAAAAATACCCTGAATCCCCCACCCGCCTTGAGTCCTAAAACCTTCCCCCACACTAAAAACGAAATTACCCCACCTGCCCTGACACCTAAAACATTCCCCCACCCCAAAAAAATGTCAATGCCCCAAAACCTGGCACACAACGCTTCCTGCCCTGAGCCCTTCTCTACCCATAAAAGCTAAATTGCCCCAACACCCCACCTGCCCTGAACCCTAAACCTGCTCCTTCACACCCGCCCTCAGCCCTCCAACTACATGCTGTCCTAAAAACAACACCCCTTCCCCTCACCCCAAGCCCTAACACTGACCACCTGAAAATTAAACAACCCAAACCCCCCAAAACTTGCCCATTCCCCCTGAGTCCTCCAACTCCACCCTGTCATTAAAGATATCCCACTACCCAACCTGCTCCAACCCCCCCTTACCCAGCTGATGCATTCCTCTCCCTGTTCCACTGTTCCCACTGTGTGCAACCCACCCTGAGCCCTAAAACAGCCCCCAAAACTGCCCCTTCTTCCCCCCACACATACACTCAGCTCTCCAACCCCACTCTGTCCAAATAACTACCCCGGCCTCCTCTCACCCTAAGCCCTAACACTGACCCCCTGCAAATAAAACAACCCAGACCCCTCAAAAAACTGCCCCTTCCTCCCAAGCCCTCTGACCACACCGTGTCCTTAAAAATATCCCATCCTGCCCCTGACCCACTTACCCAGCTGCTGTGTTCCTCTCCCTGATGATCCCACTGTGTGCCTGAACCACTCATATGCCTGCCGCCTTAACCACGCATTTGCATGGCTTAAGCAGATGCATGGTTCAGGCAAGCATTGTAATGTTTGCGTAGTTACACTATCTGTGGCTCCCCCGTGTAGTAAACTTCATTCCTCATATTCCACAGTTAGACCTGCACCTGATAAAAAGAAGCTCCACTCTGTCTGACCAGCTCTGCACTCAAGCCTTGGAGTTTGCAATGGAAGATCGTATCAGGCACTGGAACCCCTTGACCTGTCTCGTAGGAAGTCAGTCAACACTAAGCTTAAATATAAAAGGGGCCATTTCCAGCAAGGTTATAGTTATGGGCCACTGTCCACCTAGAATCCACACAGAACCCCTTGATGTGTCTTTGAGGGAGTCACTTGGCACTCTAAAGTCAATTGCACCGGGTAAAGCCCCTGGTCCAGATTGTGTTCCAGATGATTTGTTTGCTGGCAAACCATGGGTATAGGGCCTGTATCTTATTCTGCTTTCATGTGCCATGTTGGAGGGTGCCCCAGTTCCCAACTCCTGGCAAAGTGTAGAAACCAATTTTTAAAAATGGCATCCATGTGGACCGTGCAATTACAGACCTATTAGCCTTATTGATGGTCTACAAAACTGTTCAGCTTGAAAACTTTAGCTCAACTTTCAAAGTGGGCCACAGAGAATCACATTTTATCAGTCCCCCAAGTGGGGTTTCAATAAAAAACCACTCCAATAGAGCAGCTTTTTCGTCTTTGCACCATCTATTGGAAAAGTGTTGTACTTGAGAAGGGATATCTAAACGTGGTGTTAGTGAATTAGTCAATCGGCATTTGATTTGGTCCCCCACCAAAAGCTATGGGAGGATTTGTATTGGATGGGGGTCTGTGAAAACATTTTAATTGTTTTAGTTAGGCTACATGAAAACACTACTGCAAGTGTAAGGTACAGGAGCAAGGGAGAGCTAAATGATGACTTTGAGGTAGGGAAGGTTGTTGTCCCGACTGTATCCTGGCCCTGTTTCTTTTTGCGTTATATATTAATTATTTAACCAAGGTTTTAGATTTCCCAGGTAATGATGCTCCTAAAATAAGTAGATCTAAAGTTCCCAGCACTCCTGTTGACAGACAATACTCTTCTAATTTCAAAATCACCCTCTGTGCTAAGGGCCCTCTTAGATCAGTTTTTAATCTCCTCAAAAGAAAAAATGGCTCAAGCTTAATGTCAGTAAAACTATGTTTATGATGCTCAATCCCTACAAAACCTTTATCTTAGTACAGAATACCCCGCTGGAGCAAGTTAAGGATTTCATATACCAAGGAGTAAACATCTCATAGAAATTTAGGTGGATGCCTCACATAAATAAATCAGCACTCAAACTACAACACAAACCGGAGGCTGTTCTTAAGGCAGCAAAAAGGACCAAATCTAGAACTTTAGCTCCTGCAGTGGAAATGTATAATGTTAAAGACGAAAGTTTGGCCCTTAATGACACTGAACTGTGGGGATACATCAAATAATCAGAGCTCACTACGGTGGAAAACAGAACTTTTAGGTCCTTTTCTAGCCACCCACAGAGTACCCCTCCGTTTGCCCTGGCTAATGGACTATGTATTGTATCTGATTTCCTTCATTCTGAGGCTAAGACTGTAACTCTAGTGGTATAGAGAAAATTCTATGACTAGCCTATGTTAAGAGGAAACTCTATAATCTGGGAATGCTCTCTTTATGGGACACTCCACAGCATGCCCGCTTAATATCTAGAAAGGTGATAAAAAAAGGTTAAGACAGTATCTATGGAGATAGGAACTTGCGAGTTGCAAGTTGGGCAGCCTGACTGACCAATATTTGAATCACAAAACATTCCTGAACTAGAGTCAACTTTCAACTCCATCTCAGGCTCACTACCTATGCAATTGTATTTAAAATTCAGATGTAGGACTTTGCCAGCTTCTACCTTTACTGTGATCTGGGGTAGTTCAAATGCTTCATGCACTTGATGTCCATCATGCTTGTTGGAACCTGAAATTGTAATTGTAATTGTAATTGTAATCGTATTTATATAGCGCTTACTACCCCTGACGAGGCGTCGAAGCGCTTTTCGATGAGTAGCACGCTACTCCGGTACCCAACAGGAATTAGTGATGGATTAGTATAATTTAAATAAGGAGTACAGTTTTAGTATTATTATGAGTTAATTTGAGTTGCGGATATGAGAGTTTGTTAGTTAGATTGACTGGAGTAATGGAGGGGTGGAGGAGGAAAGAAATCCAGAAGTGTTAGTTGGGAGTTTATCCTTCATTTACTCAATCCAAAGGCTTGAGATGAATAAAAGGGGAGCGGAGGAGAAAGAGGATGTGGAAGGGTTAGGGAGAGCATAGTAGCAGGGTGAGATGAATGCAGTAGAATTTAGTAGGGTTGTGTGGGAGGTCACAGAGGTAGAGTGAGGTTTGGTGAGTTAGATGTGGAGGTGGAGGGAAGAGCTTAGGCAGAGATATTTAGGAGATGAAAGTGGTCGAAGGGATTTGGGATGAGTCCGAGTGAGAATGGAGGATAGTTTGATAGAGACATGACATAAGAGTGATGAGTAGATAAGTGTGATAAAAAGAGAGCAGAAATTCATAGATATCTAGTATAACAACCCATGCAATGATCCACAAACATGCCAGGCACAGAAACAACATATACACATACATACACATATATATATATATTTATACACACACACACACATGAATACACACACATATGCACATACAATACATAATTAGAATCATGGGTAAAAAATACTTAGTCAGACAGGTTTAAAAAGAGTGTGTGTGTATTTTATTGTTATTGGTTTAGTTTCTGTAAAATGAGCATCGTGGCCTACCCAACCGGAGTATTTTCTACGAGTATGTCAGTAAGCGTTACCTAGCATGTTTTATATGCCCCGTTTATATTGTACACTAAGGGTACGTGATGGGCCACGGGGTAAGCGTCTCCAGCACCCTTGTGTGCCTTTGGCAATGTGATTGTTACTAGTGCGTCTTTGTGGAGATGTCCTTGTGCTTCTGAGCATTAACAACGCACCACCGGAATCAGCGGTAAACGCATTGGGGTCGTTTTGGAAAGCTGTCCATCATCCTGGTAAAAGGCGGGAATTCCTTTACCTACTTCGAGGGTGGACGGGGCGTGGCTCAGCGGGCGGAGCTTACAGGTGCTTTATAAAGGGAGAACCTTCTACTCTGTGTCTCCAGCAGAGGAAGATAGAACCTGAGCGTCACAGTCAGATACAGATTACGCTCCAGTACATCATCAGTTCACCTCCAGGAAGGATTCTAGATCTTTTCTGCTATGGGATCTCTGAGCGTACAGCCTTGCTTTGTCTTTGCCAAGCCCAAGAGTTAGGGTGGCTTGTCCTTTCCAGAAGCTGAGCTTCAACTGCGGCACCTGCTACGTTTATATTTCTAAGTGCTTCCTGTTGAGGTTTAGTTTCTGTAAAATGAGCATCGTGGTCTACCCAACCGGAGTATTTTCTACGAGTATGTCAGTAATCGTTACCTATCATGTTTTATACGCCCTGTTTATATTGTACACTAGGGGTACGTGATGGGCCACGGGGTAAACGTCTCCAGCAACCTTGTGTGCCTTTGGCAATGTTATTGTTACTAGTGCGTCTTTGTGGAGATGTCCTCGTGCTTCTGACCATCAACAACGCACCACCGGAATCGGCGGTAAACGCATTGGGGTCGTTTTGGAAAGCTGTCCATCATCCTGGTAAAAGGCGGGAATTCCTTTACCTACTTCGAGGGTGGACGGGGCGTGGCTCAGCAGGCGGAGCTTACAGGTGCTTTATAAAGGGAGAACCTTCTACTCTGTGTCTCCAGCAGAGGAAGATAGAACCCGCGCGTCATAGTCAGATACAGATTACGCTCCAGTACATCATTAGTTCACCTCCAGGAAGGATTCTAGGTCTTTTTCTGCTATGGGATCTCTGAGCGTACAGCCTTGCTTTATCTTTGCCAATCCCAAGAGTTAGGGTGGCTTGTCCTTTCCAGAAGCTGAGCTTCAACTGCAGCATCTGCTACGTTTATATTTCTAAGTGCTTCCTTTGAGGTTTAGTTTCTGTAAAATGAGCATTGTGGCCTACCCAACCGGAGTATTTTCTACGAGTATGTCAGTAGGCGTTACCTAGCATGTTTTATACGCCCTGTTTATATTGTACACTAAGACACCACCTCTTCTTTTTCTGCTGGGCTCATGCAGTACCTCAAATGAAGTTGCTGAAACCTGTATGCCAGTTGTGGGGCTTCAGACAGTACCTCAATACCCTTAGAATTTTGAGCTCTGACACCCAAGAAATTATTTTTATTGACATATCTACATTTTAACATGGGCATGGTTAATACACAGTTTATTTCAAGAGCTCTTAATTGTTCCCTTAGAACATCTAGTCTGTAGCTGTTTTCTACCACACAGTTTATGATTTATGGGTAACTATAATCTTATGAAATGCAAAAGGAGCTGCACTTAATATAGACTAGCTCTCAAGTGCCTAATTTTCAGATTTTTATATGTACTATTGATGGTCTTTTTAGTACTAGTGATTGATTACATTCTTATGGGTGATGTTTATTATCTATTATTTGATGTGATTTAATTGCAATGAAATCTGTGCTTTTTTTTATGTCTTAATTTTTTTACTCTCATACTGTCTGAGTATCCGAAATAAGCATTTTTGATAATGACTAGGCAGCCACAATGACATGTACATGGCTTGAATAGCTGATGCAGCATTTTATGTCAAGCTGACCTGTTTCAAGAATGTGAAATGTTTGGTTTTCTGACCTTCCCATGGGCATATACACAATAGTTGAACTAGACTGTTGCCTTTTAACACAGCAAATGTTTCTACTCACAAAAAGAACATTGTAGAATACTGAATAAACCATATGTCTTTTAGTGATGTAATACTTTAAAATGCAGTTTCTTAAAGGCAAATGAGTGGTGTGAAAGAGCAGAAGCCTATACAATGTATTTGATAAAAATGTTTCATTTCACATTTCTGCCTGTGGACTATTGTACTCTGGGTGAGAAGATGAAGGAGTGACCCTGTTCCCATGGTTATATTGAAAGCTGATTGGCTGAAGCTGATTGGCAGGCTGAAGGAAGAAGAGAAACTTGTTCCAAATGCTTTAGATTATACCGTTTTTGCAGAATCCTTTTAATGTGGCACTTCCTACAAGTATTAGAAATATAGAAATAACCATTTCAAACTAGCCAAAACATGCCAATTAGTTTGCACTTTCTGTGAACTTGTTTATTGTGTTTAGTGGCAGGCATGTTGATTCATCAAATGCCAGGGGTGTGAAATCACATACCTACCCTTTGCCCCAGTGCCATCACAGGAAATGGCATCATATAATTTTTGACACTTGATTCAACACATGACTTTGATAACACCACAATAAATGACACTGTTGAAGTTAACAGCCCATAATGTGAACATTTCTACAATACAACAACAGCTACTAGCATAAATCAATGTCTATTTTTTGTACCACCTTTTTTAAGTAGGGTTTCCACTCAACAGTAGCATTACACAGTCCTCATTATTACTGCATGAAAACATTAGTTTGATCAAAGTGGATACACTAGGAACCCAGATTACTTAAATATTAGAAAATCATGATTTATTGGTTCATCTAGTGTGCACACTAAGAATAAAATATCCTAGGAAATAACATGTGTAACATGTGTGTTGAAAAATTGATTATTAGTAAAGACAGGTAGGTATCTACACTTAGTAATAGGCCACATTCTCATTTAAGGTCCAGTCAAGGTCTCAATAAATTAATCCTTGTTCAACGATAGGTAGCTTGACCCACAAGTAGTTAGGATTAACTTAGGAGACAAATGTGTAAAGCATTCAATATCAACAAAACAGAAATTAAGTAAAAAGCAACAAAATAAAAATCCAACACCAATTTAGAAAAATAGAAAATATTTTTATCTATAAAGTGACACCAAAATGACAAATATCCAATGTAGGGAACCGTAGATATGAATTTTAACAAATTAAATTTAAAAAATGGCTTTCTAGTCCCTAAAAGCAAAAAGCGCCAATAGCAGACATCTGGTTGCTCTGGACCAGGACAAAATCAAAGTTTGAGACTGACGGTGATGGATCCCAAGTCGGATACATTGAGTAGTAGGCCTCAGTCAAATGTTTACCTTCAGACTTATGCCCTCAGTACGATTTTGGTGGTCTTTTCCTAAGACCGCCGAAGCTGCATGTTTGAATGTGTGTGTGAATGTGTGAATGCATGTGTATGTGCATGTTGAAGTGAGTGTGTGTTGGCATGTTTGTGTGAATGCATGTCTGTTGGTGTGAGTGAACGAGTGTATGCATGCGTATGGGTAAATGTAGCGTTAGCAAGTGTTGGTAGATGCGTGTATGCAGGGTGAGTGTGGGTGTGTGTGGGTGTATGCGGGAAGGGTGGTGCTACCATGGAAGAAGGGTTGAGGGAGTCATGGAATTGAAGGGGGCTGGGGGAGTTATATTCCGGTGGCAGGAAAGGAATTTTCTGTCACCGACAACCTTTCTGCCAGGGTTTTCGTGGTGGTGCTACAGCCGCAGAACCCTGGCGGAAAGGTGACTCATCATACCGCCGGTAGTCTTCAGAGGACCGCTGGCCTGGAGGTGCAGTCCTCCAGGCCAGCTGTCTTACCGCCCTGGTGGTACGAGCGGAGATGTAGTGGTTTGGCAGAGGCCAAACCGCCACCCTCGTAATGTGATGGTCTTCACCACCGGCCCGTCGGCGGTGAGACTGTCACCATGGCCCTGGCAGTCCAAGGACCGCCAGGGTCATATTGAGGGCCTTAGTATTTTCTCTGGAACTTTTTCCCTCATTGTCAGGCAAGGCTCCTATTCAGGCTGGCTTGCATTGCAATGTCAGTGTCTCGGCTCAGCACAAGATCTCAGTCAACTTCTAGAAGTCTTGTTGACAGAGAAAATATCCAGAGATTCAGTGGGAAAATCCTGAAAATTAGGCTGGGTTGCGGTTCGACGTTGCCACTTGACTCTCATCAACAGGTCGTTCACCTTGTAGAGCTTTGTTGCAAAGTCACTGCAAACTACTCCAAACTTCTGGATCTTCTTTGAAAAGTCCTTTTTGGGGTCTTGCAGTGTCTATAAACGTCATCCAAGGCTTCAGAAGTTCTGAGTTGCTCCTTGGAAATTGGGACTACACTTCCCAGAATGCACCTGGGAAGAATCCTCAAAAGGCCATTGGATGCTGGTCAGCTGGAGCAGGGGACTCTTGGTAGCTCCTTTGTACTGTATTCTAACAGGTAGTCCACTCCTGGCTCTTCAGAAGTAAGACAAAGTCTTTTTTGTGGTGAAGCACAGAGTGCAGCTGATGCAGTCCTTGTGGGTGCAGTCATTCAGGTGTAGACAAGGATTCAGCAGGGCAGTCTTTCTTCCAGCAGGGATCAGAGTTGCTGGGAAGCTCTTCCATATGTATCCATACTCCTGGGTAGGCAAGCAGGGGGGACCCCTTACCAGTAGGGTGCATGGTGCCGCCCTCTGGGGTGACCACTTCCTGTGAAGTGTGGCAAAAATCAATCCCAGAAAGCAACATTCTTCAAAGATCCAATGTGGAGAAAATCTCTCCTGGGGGGTTAGATCTGGCTCAGCCCAACCACTGGTGTGGTAGGTTTCCCTAACACACCCTTTTCAACCCTTCTGGTAAGTCAATTACAGGGATTCCCACCGGGCTGGGGGTGAAGGAAATGGGTAAGGTCTGGTTTCTGTCCCAAGTGTCTTGCACCTCTTTGACAACCCGTTTGGCCACCTAGCCCCTTCCTGCTCTGCCATCTGCTACAACAGTTCTCCAACCAGCAGATGCTTCCTTTGTTCTAGTCCAGACCACTTCACACATCATTAAGGTAGGTTAGCTCAGGATGACAGAGGCTGACAATCAACCAATTATTTTCCTGCCTGGAATATCTAATAAGGAATATTCTAACCAGGTCTTTCACATTATATGGTTTTCCTTCTAAAATGATATATATTGCAGCTATGTTTGGTTGAGTTTACAAGTTATTTTCCATTTTATATCACAATAGCGATCACTTCAGGTATTTTAGAGTAATGGTAATCTCTATCCTTTACATAGAAGTCCCAGTTACATGTGCATGATTAACTCCAGTGTTGGAAATTGGGTTACTGGTTGAGGGTGAAAGCCTATTCAAGCAGAAGCAACAATTTGTGTCAGGTTGAAGTCACAAGCAAACTGCAAATTAACCCCCTGTAAGCTTTGCACATACTGTGTCAGACTTAACTTAGATGCAACATGTCAAGTAATTATGCAGCATTTCAAACAGTAATAAAGTGAAAACGGAACAAAAGAAAAATCCCACTCCAATTTAGAAAAACACAGTAAAATGTATCAAATTATTTGCCACCAAAATAACAAAAATCCAATCAGTAAAGCAGGAGCGAGGACATTTTAAAGATCAAAGTGAAAATGGATCCTAGAAACACAAAGTGCCAACTGTGGTTATCTGGGCGTACAGGACTGGGATAAAGCCAGAAGTTCAGGCCAAGTACGATGGAGCACAGGCCAGATACAGGGACCAGATTAGGCCTGCAGAACAAAGTACCTTAAATCCTGGTTACAAAATGTTGTGAGATACCACCTCAAAGATGCATTTGGCAGCAGCAGTTACAAGAAGCTGATTGGCTACAATGCGGGTTCCTGCATCACCATTGAGGATGCTGTTGATGAGAGTCTTGCAATGGGTGGTCTTGCGTCAAAGCTCCATTGTGCACTGGTAGTCCGAAGAAGCTGCAGGATGTGATGCAAAGACCTGCCTCCTCATCGAGGATGATATTGACAAGAGACTTACAATGTGAAGGCCTATGGCGAGGTTGTGTTGCACAGTGGCAGTTCCAGAGCACCGGCAAGGAGATGCACCATGCTTCATCAGTTTGACTCACAAGACCACAGTGGAGCTGGCAGAGCACTGTCATGCCCACTTCCAAGTGTTTAGGACTGGGTGACACCCCTTAGGGGAAAAGAATCCTAGCAAGTAGAGCCTAGATGCTGGGAGCAATATGGTTGGAGCCTTTCCTGTCCCTGAGGCTCTGATCAGGAGGTCAGTCAACTAGTCCTTGGAGTCACTTTTGTGGCCCTGTGTTCAAGATACAGGTCCATTTCTTCTAGACAGGCAGCAGAGCAACAAGGTAGCAGAGTAGTAGTCCTTGCTGAGTAGCAGAACAGTCCTTCTGCGTAGTCAACAGGACCAGAGGTACACTGAAGTGTTGGGTCTGAAAGTTCATTATTTATACCTGCATCCAGATTTGAAGTAGGAGAAGGTTCTAGAGCTTTCTGCCCCCAATTGTGTTTGGAATTTCTTGCCTCCCTGCCCTAGCCCCTGCTTCCTAGGGTCATAAAAGGCTAGTGTCCAACCCTTTGTGAGTGTGTCCAAGTAGAGGCTTTGTGATGTGGAAGTGTGGTAGTTGACAGTCACTACTCTTTAACAAGTCATACATAACTCATCCTTCTAACACCTATTGCCCTTTGTCTCACTGTCTTGTAGCAATACACAAAGACCATCTACCAGTTACACCTAGTCAAGTGACCCAGAATACAGGCTGCAGGCACCAAATGGTTGGGACGAGAACGCCAACTTTCTAAAAGTGACATTTTCACAATTGTGACTTGAAATCTGTCTTTATATTTAAAGAGGGCTTTAAATTAGAATTCTTTAGACAGTAAACTCAACATTCGTACCTTCTCCCAATTAAAAGTTATCACTTATTAAAAACAATAAGATAACTCAATGTTATTGTATAAGAGTATGTGAGATGTAGTAGTGAAAAACGTAGGAGTTTCTCACTGCTGGTACACACAAAATTTGAAAGTACACATCAAACTTTTTCCAAAATACACTGCACCCCGCCCTGTGGGCTACTTAGGGCCTATCTTAGTGGTGACTTAGAGATATTAAAAAGAAAGGTTTAGGCCTGGCGAACAGTTTATTTTGTCAGGTTGAAATGGCGCTTTAAAGCTGTACACACAAACAGTAATGGCAGTCCTGAGACATGTTGAAAGGCTACCTAAGTGGATGGCACAATAGGTGTTGCAGGCCCGCTAATAGCATTTAATTTACATGCCCTGGGGATGTGTGGTACTACTTTACTAGGGACTCAAAAGTATATCAATTGAGCAAATTGAGTGTTAGCCAATTTTACTATGTTTAACGGAGAGAGCACACATACTTTAGCAATGGTTAGCAGTGGTGAAGTGCATAGAGTCCAAAGGCCAACAAAAACGAGATCAGCAAAAATGGAGGAGGAAGGCAAAAGGTTTGGGGGAAGACAAACCTACGGCTGTTAGGTCTAACAACCAGGGCACCCCAATACTTTCTCAGCCAGGTTACTGAGATCCTCTCTCATTGGAAGCATCTCTCAGTGCATCCTTACTCCTTACACAAAGAAGGTGTTTGTTAGCAACCTAAGCATTGAACAATGTCATCTTTGGGGAGTTTAGAGAACCTGTAGGTTCTGCACTACTGAAGGTTGTAAAGGAAGTGTTCTCATGAGGGAATAAATGCTTGTTTACATAGTAAATGCTGAAGGAAGTGAGGAGTTCTTAATTTCCTTGAGGAATACCCACATCAAAATAAGATGACTTTAACCGTTAAATGTACTGCAAAAAAGTAATTTGATGTATTCAATTTTAAGGAAGGGTCTGCTAAACACATTCTGCAGACCATCACAAATGCTGTACTAGCTGTTGAAGGCTGATCATTTAGGCATATTATGGCAACACAAAATCACCTGCTGGTTCAAGGTACACTGATGTCCATCAACCAAAGTGGTGCAGTAATGTGAGGGCCTGCAAACCTCGAGTTTCTGTGAAATTGTATGTTTTACAGTCAGCACTTAGCATATTTTTCCAAAGTACTTTTTGCCAACATATTTAATTTATTGATTCATTTTAGACGTGTCATTCATTAAAAGAAATTGACTGGCAAAAGTTTCCAATTTCTCTTAACAATGAAATTGCATATGTTTCAATGATGCAATATGGGCCAGAGGTTCCAAAGCAATCTTTTGTTGCAATCTTTGTGATTTGTCAAATCACTGGATTTTCGACTGACAAATGATGCATACAAATGTTCTAAACCCCTTTCATGATTTGTAAAAGCCTTTCCAAATTGCAAAACTGCAGCTGGAGGGTCTGTGAATTTGGTGTCCCCTCCTAAAGGAGATTTGCAAAGAGATGTGCCAACAGTTTGTGACTGCAATTGCGGCTGCAAACCATATCATCTTATAATCAACACCATTAGGAAGATAGTAGCTCACTTACAGAGAGAAGCTGTCCCCTTTGAGAATTGTGTCAGATGTCCTCTCACCACCCCATGATGTTTTCTCAAGCAGGATTTTTTTTAACAGGACCAGCTCCATTAGGGAATAGAGCTGCTTAAAGCAACAAACAGGCATATTTAAAAGAAACTGGTGCATCAGTGCTGATGCACCAGTCTTCTTGCTTCACCTCTCCCCCACTTAACAACACCATGGGTGCGCCCTGTTGGTTGTTAGGACAATAGCATCAACATATCTTACGCTATTGTGGTGCTTTGCTGTACTATTGTAAAAAAATGTTGATGCTAGTGCAGCAAAGTGCAAGGAGGCCCATAGGTTTCTATGGGTGTGCCATTTTAACACCTGCTTTGAGCAGGCATTTAAAATGGCACCAGAAATGGCTTAGTGAAATCTTACAGATTTCACTGTTCCATTTCTGCGGGCCTCCTAACAACGGAACACCCCCCTTCAATACATTATGCTGGGCGTAGGCATAATGTGGTGCAATGGGGTGAACAGAGGCACAATGTGAGCATTGCACCAATTTGTAAAAAGCCTTCTGAAAGCCACATTAGCATACAAAATGATGCTAATGTGATGCAGGAAGGTGGTAGGGGCTATAAATATGCCCCAAAGTTTCCCATTTGAGAATGCAAACGTGGGGATGGTGGCGTGATGTTCCTTACAATACCCATAACATTGTTCATAGACAATTACAGAGAGTCACAAATAGCAACATGCCTAAACAATATTTATTAGGCAGTTCATTCTGCAACCCTCTGCATGTGGACATTTTGTGACAGAACCTATTAGTACTTACGTTGCATGCAATATTACAGACAGGTTATAAAAAGTTGATGCATAGTTTGCACCCACCAAATGCAACCTTGCTCATAGTACGTCTGGCCGTATCATTGCATACTCTTAAACCTTTCTTAAAAATATGTGTGATAAGTTCATCTTTTTCAGCAAAAGTGAAAAAGAAGATTGGCCGGAAAGGAAAGCAGGGTTGGTGTACATGCTCCATATAATTGCCCACAAAAAAAAGTTGAGGGTTTCAGCAGTAAATTGTTAGCTGCACAAAAACAGTTTGAATGAGAATGTATTTTAGATTTATATAGTTGCTGCAGCCCAGGGGAAACAATCATTTTAAGTGGTGTGACGCTGACAAAGAATTATGATTGTTGCAATTTCAATAGCCTTATGAAAAGACGAGTGCAGGGGAACACAATCACCCATTGGGTCATTTATATGCAGGTTTTCATTAAATAATAAAATCAGTATGAAAGAAACCAAACAAATCAATGCAATACCAGGGCAGCAGGGTACATTTAACAACATTAATTTACAAAGTTTGTGCTAACATATAGTTATGTTTAAGCATATAGGAAGCAGACACAAGGACAATTAAGCAAAAGAACAGGAAAAGGAGGACGAAATTGAGCAAAATGTTTAAAAAACGCATATTAAAATTTGACCTCTTGTAAGAAATGGGGTCTTTAGTTGTCAGTCAGGTTACCCCCTGTCCAAGCAGGACCCTCACTCTAGTCAGGGTAAGTCACACACAATCCAAATTATCCTGTGCCCACCATCTGGTAGCTTGGCACTGAGCAGTCAGGCTTAATTTAGAAGGCAATGTGTAAAGTATACATGCAAGAAATCATGCAAGAACACAGTATAAACACAACAAAGATACACCACACAGGTTTAGAAAAATATAGAATATTTATCTGAGTAGAATAAGGTCAAAACGATCAAGGTTTGATAACTACAAGTTGAAATATCACTTTTGTAATGATAAATAGAGTCTTTAGTTCTTAAAAAGCAATAAGTGTCTCTTGCAAGCACAAAGTACCTGGTTTGCGTCTAAATTAACCGCACGGGACCACAGAGGAAGAGATGTGTGGAAAATGGGTAGGTGTGCATCAGTTTCTCAGACGGTGCGTCAATGCTTTTTCCTGCAACAAGGGCTTTGCATGGATTTCCGGCACGGAGGCTTGGATCCTCTTCGGGTTGTGGACGATGCAGAGAAATCCTGGGTGTGCAGGGCGAATTTACAGGAGCTGTGTAGATCTGGTGGGTGATGCAGAGAAATATCTGTCGCACAGCAGGTGCTGCATCGATTTCTCGGGCAGCATCATTCCGGCTGGGCTATGCGTCGATCCAGTGGGCCTTGAGTCGAAGTTCTGGTCACAATGCTGGATGCTGCGTCGATCTCCACTCGGGGACCCAGGCTGCCTTATTCCGGCTCGGCGTTGCAGTGATTTTCTCATAACAGGGCAGGGTGTGCATTGATTCCGGCAGGCTGTGCATTGATTTTCACTGCACGAGGAGTTCTTTGCAGATATGAAGGGGCATATTTATACTCCGTTTGCGCTGAATTTGCGTTGTTTTTTTCGACGCAAATTCGACGCAAAACTAACTCCATATTTATACTTTGGCGTTAGACGCGTCTAGCGCCAAAGTTCATGGAGTTAGCGTAATTTTTTTGCGTGAACACCTTCCTTGCGTTAATGATATGCAAGGTAGGCGTTCCCGTCTTAAAAAATGACTCCGATGCATATGCGTCGTATTTATACTCCCGGGCAAAAATGACGCCCCGGAGTGGGCGGGTCTAAAAAACCCGCATTAGCGCCGGATTTTAGCGCCTGGGTCAGGGCAGGCGTTAAGGGACCTGTGGGCTCAGAATGAGCCCAGAGGTGCCCTCCCCTTCCCCCAGGGACACCCCCTGCCACCCTTGCCCACCCCAGGAGGACACCCAAGGATGGAGGGACCCACCCCAGGGACATTAAGGTAAGTCCAGGTAAGTATTTATTTTTTATTTTTTTGTGGCATAGGGGGGCCTGATTTGTGCCCCCCTACATGCCACTATGCCCAATGACCATGCCCAGGGGACAGAAGTCCCCTGGGCATGGCCATTGGGCAAGGGGGCATGACTCCTGTCTTTGCTAAGACAGGAGTCATTTCAATGGGGGATGGGCGTCGTAAAAAAATGGCGCAAATCGGGTTGAGGCGATTTTTTTGCCTCAGCCTGACTTGCACCATTTGTGGACGCCCATACGCCATTTCCCCCCTACGCCGGCGCAGCCTGGTGTACGTCGTTTTTTTAAACGCACACCAGACAGCGCCGGCGGCTAACGCCGGCTAACGTCATTGAATAAATACGGCGCCCGCATGGCGCTTCAGAATGGCGTTAGCCGGCGCTAATTTTTTTGCCGCAAAACTGCGTTAGCGCAGTTTTGCGTCAAAAAGTATAAATATGGCCCGAAGTCTGTTTGGCCCTGAGACTTCAGAAAACAGGAGGCAAGCTCAATCCAAGCCCATTGAGAGTACTTCTCAGCAGAGCCAGAAGGCAGCAAGGCAGCAGGGCAACAGCAAGGCAGCAGTCCTTTTCAGCAAAGCAGTCAGGTGAGTCCTTTGGGAAACCAGGCAGATTCTCTTGGCAGGTACTGGTTCAGGGTTCCTTTCTCAGTAGGTAACTTTTCAAGAAGTGTCTGAGTTGGTAGGGTCAGAGGCCCTGTTTAAATACCCAAATGTGCCTTTGAAGTGGGGGCGACTTCAAAGATTGGCTTAGAAGTGCTCAAGGTCCCCTTTCAGTTCCATCCTGTCTGCCAGGGTCCGAGTAGGGAGTTTGGGAGGCCATTATGTGAAAGCAGGCCACTGTCCTTTGACATGTAAATGTCAGACCCTCTCCCCTCCCAGCCCAGGAAGACCCATTCAGTATGCAGATGTGTGCAGGTGTGACTGAGCATCCTGTGTTTGAGGTTGTCTGAGTGAAATGCACAAGGGAGCTGTCAACTAACCCAGCCAGACATGGATTGAAGACAGGCTGTAAGGCACAGAAGGATTTAAGTGCAGAGAAATGCTCACTTTCTAAAAGTGGCATTTCTAAAATAGTAATATGAAATCCAACTTCACCAGTCAGCAGGATTTTGTATTACCATTCTGGCCATACTAAATATGACCATGTTACTCCTTTCGGATCAGAATCCACCACTCAAACAGTATATGATGGTAGCATAGTATATGACGGTGGCACCTTCTTGGCGATGGCTCTTCATGACCCATATTTCTGGTGGGCGCTGATATGCATGGGAAACTTTGCAAAAATGGGGGACATGATGTAAATTATACCAATACAGCTGCAACCTTTGGCGGCACACAACATACACGGACCAGGCTCACTGCTAATATACCACAAACATCATGTGCATGCAAAACCCCAAATCAGTCATAACATGTCAATGTCCACACACATTCATCGTCAAACACCACCCATAATGTGGGACAAAGGACGTTGTACTGACCTGTTGCCCTGGAGCACCGTACAACCACTCACACAGGAGTTGGCCCCATTCCACCAGTTTCTCCAGCCCCTCACTTATGGGGGCTGGGGCCCTATCCCCGGCAGTGTATGCCATAGTTGCTCCAAGATTCAGGACACATCAGCACATGAAGTGGAGGTCTTCCTTGCAGGAATGCCAGGAGACAAGTGAGCTGGCCCATACAAAATGGCGGTTACGATCGCAGCGGGCATGACCGTCACCGCTGATGGTCCCAGTTTCCTATAGACATCAATGTTATCCAATGAGGAGTTGCATGGCGGTTCTGACCACCTTCCGCAATGAAGACTGCTGCCAGTGGAATTAGGTTACTTCCATTTGTCCAATGCATGCAGGACAGGCAGATGCCATTTTAGTATGTCACATGACTGTCCTGGGTTCACACTGCCTCATTACATGCACATCGTCACAAATTGATTAATTTAGGTTACACTTTGTGGATAATCACATATGTAGTGAGTGTCTGGTGACATCACAACACTTGTCACTACATTTGTCAGTATTGACAATCCGTATGGTGCAGCACATGGAAGGTGTATGTTTACATGTCCTGTACACGTTCATTGTCACAGGGATTATGTGACATTTTCTGGTTAGGAATGGAGTGTGGAGTAATGTGTCTTCCCACAACATGATAGCCAACTTATATGACCAATACTTCGTGATTGTAGTATGTCATACTTGGTGCAGAATGTTGTGAGAGGCTCCCAAATTCTAGTTTGTCTCCCTGCCTAGATATCGCCAAAATGGAGTGATGATGAATGCACCAGTTTGCCGGACACTAGTAAATCTAGAAACCAGGTAGTGTCTCCAGTGTACGGCCTCCAGTCAGCAGATCAGACTCGGGATCACGGTCCGTATTAGGGAACCACAGTGAGGTATCGGGCAGGGAGGAATTACCGGTATGGGCGGGGAGGCCATCGTGCCTCACGGAGAAGTGCAGCTCCTCTCAGAAAGACGAGAGATGTACAAGGGGGGAAGCGGTGGGCCTTCTACTAATGCCTGTGCTATGGCAATGAGAGGTAGAGGGAGGGAAGAAGATTGGAGTGGGAGGGGAGGAAGGAGGGATGCCGGTAAAATGTGGAGCTTGTTGCCAGTAAAAAGGAAGCTCACTGAGCTATGTGAGTATTTGGGGCAGCACCTAGCCCGAGGTGTGAGGCACAAGCCAACTACAGTAAAAAGAATGTAATAGACCTGACAGGTGAGGAAGGGGGAACATGGGGGTGTGGTGCAGCAGGATGAAGGTCTGTGGGCGGGTGCAGGGCAGCACATGCACACTGGAAATCTCAATGAGGCCTATGTGGGGGGCAGGTATCGGGTCCTGCAATAGCGGGAGGTGTTCAGGGTCAAGGTGCCCAGAGGTTTAGGGGGTAGAGAGGCCCGCATCACCTTTATTGCCTACACTGTTAGAGTGGTGTGAGTAGGAGGAAGAAGAAAAGGAGGAGGAGGGAGTATTGTGGTGCAGGCCCCCCATTAAAGTATATGACAGATAAGGTGGTCTCAGTCTTGTGGCCGGGGAGAAGCAGTGGGTTGAGCAGGAAATGGATCAGTAGTGCTTTGGTGGGAATCTGGAGAGTTTGGAGGATGAAGTTCGCAGGGGGACAGCCAGGGATGGGGGAGAAAAGATGAACATTTGCTCGGAGGAGGTCAAGGCCTTCGATAGGGACCTGTGCAGCACAGAAGGCCTCTGTTCTTTTTTGCAGCTACCTGTGACCAGCAAAGCGAAAAACTCAGGGGAGCTTGGGTGGCTCGATACCCCCAAGGAGAAGAGAAGGCAGGGCCTTGAGCGGCCAGCTGAACCACTGAGGTAGCAGAACTGGCAGTGCTGGTAAGGCACAGCAGCAGTTTGGAGTTGCAGTGGGACGGCAGGTCCTAGGCACCTGCCGTCATCTCAATGCATCCAACGAAAGAATGTACAGCATCAGGGTGGGTAGAGTGAGCTTATGTCATCCACCTCAGTACCCACCGATGGCCCTGCAATGTCTATACACAGGAAGCTACGGCTACCCAGAGGAGCAGTCAGGGCCAACAAGCCTGGTGTCTGTTGAGTTGAGTGGTCATACAGTTCTAGATTACGATGAGGAGAGCCCTGAAGGGGCGAAGTGCAGAAGGAGTATAGTCTGCAGGAGAGAGAAGAGGATTGGTAGCAAAGTAAAGAGGGATTTGGGCAGAGGGCAGGAGAGTGCGGGTGGAAGGGAGGGAACAGGTGACTCTGTTTATCATGTGTTGCATGTTCCCTGCACTGCAGGAAGGGATGGTGGTCAATGGGGAGCAGCCAAGAAAGAGGAACTTGCAAGGCGGCAGAGTCAAGAGCGGCCATAACCTTGACGCCAGGTAAGTGGGTACAGAAGTTGCATAAAACAATGGTGTTGGTGGCAGTTGAGGCCATGGAGCCGGGCGGTGGCAGTAAGGCCCACCTTTGGAAAGGAGTGTACATACCTGATGCTGGGGTTGGTACTGATGAGGGCACACAGCAAGAGGATGGCACTGTATCAGTAAAAGCAGACAAAGTTCAGGTGACGGTTGTCACAACAGCAACTAGTTCAGGGGTTGAAGGAGATCAGGTGGTTGAAAACAAGATGGTAAAAAAGCACAGTCCGGAGAGCAAGGAGGTTAAGGTCAAGAAACTTCCCTACATGGAGACCTCCAAACTTCTGGGAGCTCACTTAATGCTAGCCACAAAAGAGAAAATATGGAAGGAGGAATATGTTGAAATGTTAAAGCTCCTTCAGAGGGAGCTGTGGTCCAAAGAGGGTTCCAAATATAAGGAAGTCGACCTGGAGAAGTGCCCCCGGTTCCTGTCATTATTGAGAATTGGACGGCAGCCTTCCTAATTTATGACAGCGTCTATTGTGAGAAATACCTGGAGAAGTCAGTGGCCCTCCTGAGGTACATGGATGTGATTAGGAAAGGCCAGTTAAACTACAGAGGATATGCCTGTGTGGAGTATGATGAGGAGTTTCAGTCCCACGTGGCGGTAGACCCGTAAGTGAAATGAGGTCAGATCATTACGGATCTGTGGCAACGCACTGTGGAACCAGAAAAGTTTGGGAAGGCAACCTTTATGGCTAATGGTCTTCCTGTCCTTTACTGCCCCTTTTGGGAATGTCTCACCCATGGCAGGATGGGGTCTACAACAAAAGGGCAAACTGATGGGCACAACAGTGGACTGGTTGGGGCCTGCCGAGATTTCAATAAAGTCTTATGCATATACAAAAATACTGACATTTCCAGTATGAATGCTCCCACTGTTCTGGCAGGCACTCATCAACTGCTACTGGGGCCAGGCGTCTGGAGGCTCAGGAAGCCAGTGGCAACAATCACAAGGGGGTGCTGGGTCTCAGCAGTTCAAAGGAAATACAAACTGGGCGGGCTGGCAGGGCACTGGGGGAAGAGCTCCTACTCCAGTTAATCTGGAGAAGCTCAAATTTTGGCTTCAGCAGGCAGGGTGATGAAATTCTGTTATGGGAGGGTTTCACGTGGGATTTCTGACTGGGATATACAGGACCTAGGGGGCAACGGTGGGCAGGCAGCTTGAAATCGGTTGAGGTGCACAAACAGGTTGTGAGGGAGAAGCTACAGAAGGATATTGCAGAAGGTTGCATGGCAGGCCCTTTTTCTGTCTGGCCGTTGCAGAATTTGATAATTTCACAAACTGGCATATTCCCAAAGAAGGAACCTGGACACTTTCATTTGAAACAGCAATTGTCCTGGCTGGAAGGCTCTTCTGTGAATAATTTCATTCCCAAAGAGCAAGTATGTGTTTCATACACGTCTGTGAATGTGGCATTTTCATTGATTGAACAGGTTGGAGAGTGGGCTCTCATATCAAAGGGTGACATCAAGTCAGCTTTTAGTTTGCTTCCGGAACACCCTGACAACTTCTATCTTCTTGGTATCCAGTTTGAAGGCCGTTTGTATGTGGCTAAAGCGTTACCGATGCGCTGCTCCATTTTGTGTGTCCTTTTTTTAATGTTTCGGTACGTTCCTCCAAAGGGTGTTTGAGAAAAGTACAGGACATACAATGATGACTTATTACCTAGATTACTTTTTCATAGTAGGGAAACCTTCATCAGCACAATGTCATAGAATACTGGAGGCCTTTCAGGAATTAATGAGTGAGTTGGGAGTTCCAAGACAGAGGGACTTTCCACGTCACTTTCCTTTTTAGGAATCAAGATAGATTCACTGAACATGGAGGCCTGACAACTGGTGGACAAGAAAGTCACCATAACAAAGTTGATAGACAACATGCTAAGCAGGAAGAAAGTTATAGTCAGAGAGATCCAAGTACTCCTGGGTCATTTAAACTTTTTGTGTAGGGTAGTAAGAGAAGGGAGGATCTTTTGTAGGCAGTTGGGGTTGTTTGTGGCAGGAGGACGGTTACCTCACCACCATGTCCCCTTGTCAGTGGGGGTTAAGGAAGACCTACAGATGTGGCACATTGTCTTGAGTGCATTTAATGGGTTACCTTTGAGGCGATAACAGGGCTTGGAATGGGAGGCACAACTCTTTTCAGATGCAACAGGGAGATTGGGCTTTGGCATTTACTGGCAGGGCAGGTGGTGCGCAGAGGAGTGGCCTCAGAAGTGGAAACGGGGCAGGAGAAACATTGTTTTTTTGGAGTTCTTCCCTCTGGTAGTGGCTGTGACCCTTTTGGGAGAGGGATTGGCCCACAAGAAAGTTATTTTCAGAAGTGACAATATGCCAGTTGTACATGTTGTCAATCACCAATCTGTAGGAGAAGTACAGGTGGCCAGGCTGCTGCAAGTCTTTGTACTGCTTTGTCTATGGCATGATATGGCATTTAGAGCAAGGCATGTTCCTGGTGTGGACAATGACATTACAGATGCTTTGTTTCATTCACAGAGGGAGAGGTTCCTTGGTCTGGCCACGGATGTGGAGCTCAGGAAAGCTCAGATCCCTCCGGAGCTGTGGACAATACGAGACAAAGGATGCTTAAACTGGTTTTGAATTTGCCAGCAGTTTCCATGTGACAGGGTACTTTCTGGCCTGTGGGTAATTTGTGCAGAACGGGACTTGTAAGGACGGGAACAGTGGGAAAGGGTTGAGGACATGGTTCAGTTTATAATGACGTTCAAACAAAAGAGAAAATCCCCAGTGACTACATCAACCAAGCTCACAGGGATTGCCTTTATGGGAAAGTTATGTTGGGCGTATGCTCCATTGGCGGGGGAACTGGAGAACCATATGCTAGAGGGTTGGACTAGAGAAGCCAGCACCAAGGGGACTGCCAGGAGACAGGTGAGAGTAGCAATGTTCATACCTGTGGAGCTGGAGCTACCTAAGACATGTTTTGATGGAGAGTAGGCCTTGTTATTCAGCATGGTCATGGTATGGATGTTTTTGGGGCCTTTCGAGTGTCTGAGCTCCTGGGTGGTAGAGGACAGCAAAGGGTCTTCTTGTGAGACGTCCAATGTGGTGAGGCCTCTGTTTGGATTTGGCTTAGCAAGTCAAAAATGGACCAAAGAGGTCAGGGCGGCATTGTTCAATTGAGGTCCTACCCGGACAGGCACACATGCCCTATATCATGGGGGTGTGCGCTACAAGCAAGGCAGGGACCACCTAACGAACCAGTCTGTCTGCACAGAGACAAACGGCCAGTGACAGCATTTAAACTGCTGTCTGTCCTGGGAAAAGCAGCCCATTCATTTGGCTTCTCTCTGGCAGAGTATGGTGCCCTTTCTTTTGGAATATATAGGGCAACAGAGGAGGGTAACTGGGGATGTGGTAGGGACCGTATCACGAGGGTGGGAAGATGGGTGTCTAATGCTTTTTAGAGGGTATGCGTGCACTGGGGAAGAAACATGTTGTTTACATGGTTTATGATTGTTTTCTTTCAGGTTCGGTAGCCAGTCCAGCGAGTGAGGTTTTGGCGATATGGCTGGTCGGCCACTCTTTTATAAAATGAGCAAAAATACAAGCACAGCTTGGCACTCACAGCATCAACCTGGACTACACCCCCCAGCATTCACAGTACAGTGAGTCGTTACAATGTTTGAACAAATTGGTAGGGAGGGGACAGTGCCCAGATGTATTGGTAGTCCACTTAGGGGAAAATTATTTGGTTTAGGCAAAAGGTATTAAAGAATATGAAGAGAGATCTTAAGGAAATTCAGTGGAAATGTGCAGGTTTGTGATGCAGTTTGGTCAGCATTTTTACCACAAATGGTCTGGCGGGGTGCACATTGGTCCGCAATTCCTCAGGCTCCTTTTGGGCTACTTGGGCTATGTTAGGGGCGTCGAGTATGGAGCAGGCCATTTTAGGAGGAGGGTCACCATTTTGTTGAGGCAACACGTTAACTGGTCGGCAGGCAGGGTGGTAATGTTTTTCCCCTCCCTCCCATCCCTTTATTTTGGTGGGTTGGGGTGCCAGGTTGGATGTTTTCAGGATGATGTTTGGGACACCTTTTTGTTGGCAGGTGCACCGGGGAAGATGTTTCTATATTTAGATGTCACTTGGAAGCAGGTGCACTAGTGGGGGCAGGACAAGTTGGCATGGTTTTCACAGTTTTAGGCTTGAAAGTGGCAGCCCAGGTGGGAAAGAAGAGCGTAGAATGGATTTTGCCTGGACGAGGCAGGTTGTTAAAATGTTCGAAAGGAATTTATGGTAGTTACAGTTGCAGAGTACTAGCATCTTGAAAGGAGTTTTCAAACAAGAATTCCAACTACAAAAGGAAGAGGACAGGATTGCAATACTGTATGTGGTAAGAGGGTAGGGTAGGGGTGAGTGTCGTGTTGTAGTTAAATCATCTGTACAGTGAGGTGCTTAGTTTGTGAGGCAAAGGCCAGGGTTCTTGTTATTGTTAGGTGCTTCTGTCTTCAATAAAGCAGCATTTTCCACACAGTACAGTGTCAGTCTGTGTTTTCTCCCATTATCCCCAAATAATAACCACACAGTGGTAGCTTTCCAATCGCAGTTTAATTTTTTTGCATTTTGAAAGTGACGTATTCTCTTAAAAAGTAATGTGTTTCTGTGCAAATTGAGAATTTATATGTTTTCCAAGATAAACGACAAATGGAAATTCCTCTGATAAAACATTTTCAGATTAGTGTAGCTTTAAATTCACAATATCGATTAATTGAAGACTTTTTTAAACATGTTTTTGATCAATTATCTGGGAAATAGGGTGTTACAGTAGAAGAAAATAGAAGTTTGGATTTATTACAGAAGCCATTTACACAAATAATTATGTTAACATTTTCCTTTATATACCTCTTTATTTAGCTGTAAAAAATGCAAAACATATTGTTTTAGTTACGGCAAATATATATCTAAAGATATAGATAGAAACTGACATTTCACATTTTCTTAGATTTTTTGTCTTCATATATAGTCAACGTGGTCTAACAAACTAAGGCAATCTATTGTACATCTGAAGATTGGTTATTGTTCTAGGGAATCTAATGAATCCATTGTTATCAATTTAATTATTGCTAGGTGCTCACCATTTTACTTTTTACCTATTCTTTATTTGTATTTGTTTAATTGTGACTCTTTTGATTCCAAAGGAAGCCAGGCCTTAAATGAGGTCCACCTCCTGGATCTAAGTGCCTCATCCAACCATGTATCCTTTAACATGCTGTGACATGCGGGGTATCAGGGGAAGGGGTTCTTGATCCATATTGGTTCCGTGATCCTCCAGAGCTATATAGATTACTGGCATATGTGCTAATACACTCCCATGTTAATAAAAAGGAAGCAGATATGTTAGTGGGATAATAACACCTCATTTTAGTGATTTGCCTCTTTTTTTAAACTTGAATCTCCAGTTTCGACTGGAAATGGACCTTCTACAAACTGTGTGAACATCGCCACACTGAGGGCCTCATTTACTACGTTTTGGTGCAGGGCAGCGCTACAAGACTTTTTGCTGCACTGCCTTGCACTGCATCAAAACAAGAGGGAATGAATATGTCATACCTATGAGATACAGCTCATTCCTATCCTTGCCTCATGCGCTTGTGCACAAATTGCTGCTTAGTGCCAAAGAAGGCACTCTTGCACCATGATGCAAGGATGTATGAGTTGTGTGGATGATTGTTTATGTCATGAAGGGACACCTTCCAGCACATAAACAATCATAAATGGAGTTTTCCTCTTTCTATGTGTGCTGTAAAATACAGTAGACATAGAAAGAGGCAACAACTGAGAGAAATAATGTTATTTCTCCCCATTCCACCACTTTAATACCATCCCTGAGTTGACATAGGAATCTGACCAGACTTATAAATTTGGGAATGCATCAGATTCTATTGAATTCTGTGGGTGTTGCTCTGGGAACCCCCACTCCAATGGAACGTCCCTTTCACACAGTGTTAAGAGTGAAGGAGGTCCATATTTACAAGGCCATAAAAAGCCACGTAAGGTGGCTTTGCATGGCCTTGTAAATATTGGTCGGCACACTGTACCTTTAGAGCGTAAATAAAATTATCCTTTGGTGGCGCAGTGTGCTGCGAGGGCCTCGTAAATGAGGCCCTTAGTACCTTGCACATGTAACGGACATAGTACGGCTCAGGATATCCTTTATCGGAATAACTAAAAATAGGATAGCACTTTCTAAATTAACACAGACTGACCGCCCCCCCAGCTTCAGACAGTAGTGGTATGATCCACCAAATGAACTCTGCCTACTGAAGATCTCTGTTCTTATAAAATCATAGGAAATTCACCACATAAAAAGCACTCAAGGCCTCACCAGTGGTAGGAAATACTATATAAATGCAATTACAATATAATACAAAGCATTATTGTATTTTATTTTATATCGGTTTAATAAAAAGCATCACATCACAGGGAGTTTGATGTTTTAGACCTGTCTAGGTGTTTACCATGATTTTACAGATAAACAGTTAAAGACTTGGCAGTTTGCAGAACCTTGTTGATCGCCTGGCTCTGATGGCTTATGCTTATCGTCACCACTGTGTAATGTGTAGTACACTATAGCCTTGGGATGCCCAAGGGTAGCTATGCGCTCTAAGTGCCTAATACAATACAATACAGAAAATGATAGGTGGGGCCATATGGTTACACAGATTGCCACAATGCCCATACTTCTGAATTGTTAAGCAACACAACACTGCTTCCAACATAAAGGCCTAGAGGAAAATCCTATATCTCTTGCATACTGAAGAAGATGTGAAAGAGATTGTTATTAGTACAGCAAACAATTAAATTATTTTTTTATGAAAATGCGTGGCATTTCTCAAAGGTAATACCATATAATACATAATTCCATAACACATAGTGCAGAAAATTTAAAAGATCTTAAGATCTCATTACTAGAATGCCAGCATAGAAACACTTAAAAGAATAATGCACCTGATTTTAATGAGCTAGGAGTGTTACAATAAAGCTCCTACAAACTATTTTCTTGGTAAAAGGTGTAACAAATTTTTAGAAATAAAAGAAGCACATTCCAGGAAAATAAACACAAACTCAAAGCCTCGAAGCAGAGCTAAAGAACATTTATTGCCCAGGATAGCAAATTACAGTTGAATTAAGAATAAGTAGTGATAAAGTGATGCTTAAACTATGAAGAAATAAACATACAGGCCTAAAAGACAAACAAGTAGTTGCAATGCAATGGGTCTCACAACTGCTCGAGTTGAAGCTGCTGGCGTTGTAAATTCCTAACCAGACTTTTCTTGCCACATAAATTGAAAAAGAAAAGTAAAAGTTTCACAAAAGTGAGCCGATTCTGAGCACCATGGCCATCATGCGCATCAGCATGAAGGAGACACTCAAAAGGAAAAGAAGTTCGCTGGCAGCAAATGTATTGGCAAAAGTGCAATTAGCCATAGGATGACCACCCATCCATAATTGTTATGGACTGCCCATAATTTCATCCTGCTGTCCATTGTCTGTGACGAAAGCCTTAACGGACAGCATTTGTCCGTAATTTTAGCCTTTCACCTAAAGGACAAAATGTAATTAGGACAGATCAGTTTCCCCAGCTGGTGTGTAAGAAGGGAGTCTCCTTTGTTCTGAGGGAAGGAGGGGCAGACAGATCAGAAAAGGCCTGCTTGCCAGGGTGTCTCCTTCCCTAAAGAAATGCAAATGTGCTCAACTGGTAAATCTGCAGACGTAAAGGGGCTTGGAATCATGCATTGATTTCAATCAAAGGAGTCACTTGAAGCTTTTTGATGACAAAGACATTTTCTTTTAGAGAAGTACTGTAAGGGTGTTCCAAAGTGAGCTGTGGAGTGTGTGGTTTTATTGGACTGTTATTAAAAAATGTTAATACTAGGTATACACTGTATATTATTCACATCTGTATTTTAGAAGAACTTTTTTTTTAACCGAAATGTATTTGCGCTTTTTCGCGGCAGCCTATATTATGATGTGTGTAATGCATGTTTAAAATAGGGACTTACATATTCACAGTTCGTTCAGGGACCTCGGCACCAGTAGAGTGGCATAGAGTACAGTGGAGTAGAGTGACATACAATAGAGTGGCAGAGAGTGCAGCAGTGTAGAGTGGTGCAGGGTGGTGCAGTGGTGCAGTGGCATTAAGTGCAGAATAGGCTTGTGTGGCATAGAGTGCAGTGCCGTAGAGTGGTGCACAGTGGAGTAGTGTAGCGTGGTGCAGTGCAGAGACAAGTATAGTGCTGTAGAGTGCAGTGGCGTAGAGTGGAGTGTTGCAGAGTAGAGTGGCATAGATTGCAGTGGCATAGAGTGCAGTGGCATAGAATGCAGTAGTACAGAGTAGAGTGATGTAGAGTATGGTGGCAGAGAATGCAATGTTGCAGAGTAGAGTGTCAGTGCTGTGGTGTAGAGTGGCACAGAGAGCAGTGACACAGAATATAGTGGTGCCGAGTAGAGGGCAGTGGTGTACAATGCAGTTTAGAGTCCATTGGCATAGAGTGCAGTGGCATACAGTGGCATTGGCCAGAGTAGAGTGGCATACAATAGAGAGGCAGAGAGTGCAGTAGTGCACAGTGGTGCAGTGGCATAGAGTGCAGAGTAGACTTGTGTGGCATAGAGTGCAGTGGTGGAAAGTGGTGAAGAGTGGAGTAGTGTAGAGTGGTGCAATGCAGAGTAGAGTATAGTGCTATAGTGCGGTAGAGTGCAGTGGCATATAATGCAGAAGTACAGAGTAGAGTGTTGTAGAGTACAGTGGTGGAGAGTGCAATGTTGCAGAGTAAAGTGTCAGTGCAGTGGTGTAGAGTGGCATAGAATTGTATTGAGAGCAAGGGTGTAAAGTACAGTGATGCAGAGTAAAGGGCAGTGGTGTACAGTGCAGTTGTTTAGAGTGCATTGGAGTAGAGTGCCGTGGCATAGAGTGGCATGGGCAGAGTAGAGTGGCATAGAGTGCAGTGGAGTAGAGTGGCATACAATGGAGTGGCAGAGAGTGCAGTAGTGTTGAGTGGTGCAGTGGTATTGAGTGCAGAGTAGACTCGAGTGGCATAGAGTGCAGTGGCTTATAGTGGTGCAGAGTGGAGTAGACTGGAGTAAAATAGCATGGTGCAGTGCAGAGTAGAGTATAGTGCTGTAGAATGCAGTGGCGTAGAGAGGAGTGCTGCAGACTAGAGTGGCATAGAGTGTAGTGGCAGAGTGCAGTGGCTTTGAATATAGTAGTACAGAGTAGAGGGGGTAGAGTACACTGGCAGAGAGTGCAATGTTTCAGAGTAGAGTGTCAATGCAGTGGTGTAGAGTGGCACAGAGAGCAGTGACATAGAGTTCAATGGTGCAGAGTAAAAGACAGTTGCATATAGTGCAGTTTAGAGTGCAGAGTGCAGTAGCATGGAGTGGCATGGGGCAGAGTAGCGTGGCATACAATAGAGTGACAGAGAGTGCAGCAGTGCAGAGTGGTACAGTGGCATAGAGTGCAGAGTAGACTTGAGTGGCATAACGTGCAGTGGCGTAGAGTGGTCCACAGTGGAGTAGTGTAGAGTGGTGCAGTGCAGAGTAGAGTATAGTGCTGTAGAGTTCAGTGGCATAGAGTGGAGTTCTGCAGAGTAGAGTGGTAAAGAATGCAGTGGAATAGAGTGCATTGGTGCAGAATGCAGTAGTACAGAGTAGAGTGCTGTAGAGTATAGGGGTGGCCAGTGCAGTGTTGCAGAGTAGAGTGTCAGAGTGCAGTGGCTTATAGTGCAGCTGTTTACAGTGCATTGGCATAGAATGCATTGAAGTAGAGTGCAGTGGCATAGAGTGCAAAGGGGCAGAGTGACATAGAGTGCAGTGGCATAGAATAAATTGTTTCATAGTAGAGTGCAGTGGCATAGAGTGGAGGTGTAGGGTAGAGTGCAGCGGCGCAGAGTGCAATGGAGTAAAGAAGATTGTTTCACAGTAGAGTGGAGAGTTGCAGGATAGGGTGGAGTCGCGCAGAGTGGCATAGAGTGTGATGGCATAGAGTAAAGCGGTGTAGAGTGCCTTGGCATTGACTAGATTAGAGTGTCGTACAGTGTTTTAATGTAGAGTGCAGGGATATAGAGTTGAGTGTCACAGAGTAAAGTGCACTAGCAAAGAGTGTATTAGCATTGAGTGCAGTGGTGTACAGTGAAATGTTGCAGAGTGGCATAGAGTGGAGTTGTGAAGACTAGATTGGTGTTGCCTAGACTGGAGTGGTATAGCGTGCAAAGGCACAGAGCGCAGTGGTGTAGAGCGGTCTAAAGTGCATTGGCATAGAGTAGAGTTGTACAGATTAGAGTAGAGAGGAGGACTGTGAAGTAGCAGAGAGCGCAGTGGCATGGAGTTGAGTGGTTCAGCGTGGAGAAGAGTGCTGTGTCCCACAGTGCAGTGGCATGGAGTGGTGTAAAGTGGAGTGATGCAGAGTAAGGTGCAGTGGTGTGGAGTGGTGAGTGCAGAGCAGAGTGGAGTAGAGTATGCATGGTGTGGTAACACACTGCCATTACAGACAACACATTTGTGATTGAAATGACCATTACATTGCACAGACATACAGTTTTTCAAATAAAACTATACAGTGCACAGATGATGTGTATAAATTGCATCACATAATGCAATGATTTGTTTTAATCATTGTTAGAAATGGGATCTTTGGTTGACAGTCAGGTTACCCCCTGTTCAAGCAAGGACCCTCACATTAGTCAGGGTAATGGAGAATCACCCTCAGTTAACCCCCGGTCATCCCCTTGTTAGCTTGGCACAAGCAGGCAGGCTTAACTTCTGAGTCTAGGTGTAAAGTATTTGTACCAACACACACAGTAACTAAGTTAAAACACAAAAAAATGACACAACACATGTTTAGAAAAATAGGAAATATTTATCGAAACAAAACAAGACCAAAACAACAAAAATCCAACATACACAAGTCAAGTTATTAATTTTAAAAGCAAAAGAGTCTTATATTCTTAAATAGAAAATAGTAAAAACACTTTTAGCATTGAAAAGTACCTGGGTGGCGTCAAAATAACATGCACGGGCGAGAGTGCGTCGGAAAAGGTTAGCGATGCGTCAATTACCCACTTCTGTTTCTCTCCTGTCTGCAGAGACAACTCCCCAGGTACCCAATACCTTCCGATAGTCTTGGTGGACCTTTCTTGTATGATTTTTGGAATTGTCACACCTTGTTCTTCTCTTCTGATCTTGACTTCATCCTCCTCTTTTATTTTCTGTGATTGGTATTCAGGGCTCCCAATTCTGAGATAAATGTAGAGTCTCAGACATACACTCTAGTGCTGTGAGACTACAGACAAGTTTTGGTTACCTCACATCCTGACATTAGGTGTGACACTGTCTCCCACACCATCGCCCTGCCTCATTAAATTTTGTTTAGGTTCAAAGTCCATTGGCGGTTGGGGTGAGCCAGATGTTTTTGTTCAATTTGTTTAAACTAGCATGAGGTTAATTACCGTAATGTTTCCCAAACTGTTTACCAGGGGTTTTAAAGTGTTCAGAAACATAAACAAAATGTTGTTGTTACTTTCTCTTTAAGAAAGATTGGGTAATTTGGGTTGGGGTGATGACCTTGACACAGTGCAGAAGGGCATTATTTACTACTGAACAAGGACAAAATGTGACACCTGAATGTAGCATACCAGGAAGCAATCACAAAAAGACCACAGTGAATAAATAGTGTTATGTTAAAAAATACTAAATGCACAGACAACATAGTGAGGCATGGCCTCTCTTGGGTGTGTCTGTAAAACTGACATTTGTTCTTGAATTTATTTCCTGAATTTTGAACCTTCATCCTGAATTGTTTTCCTGAATTTTTTACAGTCCTGGTCAGAATGTACCTCAATGCCAGGTGGTCACCCAAATTAGCCATGTAACAGAGTCATTGGCCAAGGCGGTAACAAAACTGCCGCAAGGAGGGACAAACTTAAAGCTTTTACCAATGATAACAAAAGATTTTTGAAGGGCAAGCCCATGAACAAGCCATAGTGATGGGCGTGAGGTGGGCGTGACTAAAAGCCCAAAGAGATTAGAACACGTTGAAAAAAGCAACACGTGCACTGCTTTGCTCGACCGAAAAATGATTAAAAAAGCTTAGTATGGCTTGTCTAATATTTTTTGTGTTTGACAATATCTTTACATTTTGAAACATTATTTAATAATTCAGTTTATCTCGTAATGCGCTGTAGTCATGTGCTTAATGGACGACATACACTGTAATTCAAATGGTGAATGTATGTAACTTCATCTGTTGTTTGCTGTATGTAAGTGTCAAAACACTTTGGTGGTCATTACAACCCTGGCGGTCGATGTTAAAGCGGCGGTAAAACCACCAACAGTCCGTCGGTAAAAAAAATGGAATTACGACCGTGGCAGGAACCGCCAACATAGACAGCCACTTTAACACTCCGACCGCAAAGGCGGTACAAACTAACACCGCAGCGTTAACCCCCAACAGACAGGCGGAGGACAATATACCGCCCACAGAATTACAACAGGCCAATCCGCCACCTTTTCCGGGGCGGATTCACCGATAAATAAAAACACGGTGGAAACAGGATTTGGAAGGGGAAACGCTCACCTCCACACATCCCACGGGGAACCAGTATGCCATGGAACCGGAACTTCAGATTCTTCCAGCCTTTAACTTCCTGCTCTTCTGCCAGGAGCACGAACGCCAGCGGCGAAGACCACAATGAGTACTGCACCTGCGAAACAGGGGAGGGCAAAAACAGTGACACACACATGCAACGCACAACACTCCCTCCCTCACTCACAACAACACACACACTAATAAATCATGATACATTACAGTTACACCCCCCAACCCCCCCTGGAAGAATGCATGGACAAAATAAATGGGTCGAATGATTGTAATATATCCAAAGACAGTAATCAAAAATATACACATATATAAAGATATTCACACTATAAACAGATATATACACCAAGAATACAAGTCCAGGGTATTCCACTATCATAGTCCGTGGACCACTTGGCCCAAAAGGCATGGGCGAGGCCCACACAAGATACCCAAAAAAGACGGAGAGAACACTGCTGGGGCATCAGATAGAAATAAAACAGGCACCTCAGGGGGAAGGGAAAGGGGGGCACCTCAGCCAGATGGGTGCATGATGCCAGATCTACGAGGGGGATCCATGCCCACTGTTCAATCCTGGGGAGTGCAAAGCCACACTCTCTCATGTCTCTACAGTGGGTGGTTTGCCCACTGCTTTATCCTTGGGAGTGCAAAGCCACAGTCTCACAAGTCTCTCCAGTGGGTGGTTTCCCCACTGTTCAATCCTGGGAGTGCAAAGCCACATTCTCTCAAGTCTCTCCAGTGGGTGGTTTGCCTACTGTTCAATCCTGGGGAGTGCAAAGCCACAGTCTCTCAAGTCTCTACAGCGGGGCTGGTGGCGGCGGTGTCCTGGGCAGCGGTTCTGCTAGCGGCAGTGTCCTGGGTAGCAGTTCTGCTGACTAGGTGTCACTGTACACAGGTGGGATGGAGTACCACAGGGCCTGCCTTAAGAAGGGTCCTTGCCTACTAAACTCGCCTGGCCTAGGGGAACCCACAGCCCACCTCCCCCACCCAGACACCTACAATGCACGCTGAATCAGCAAAATGAGAGTGTACTCACCCCCTTGTGGCTGCTGTGATGCCCTCAAGCGCCCATCCAACTCCGGGTACACCACCGCCAGAATCCTGAACATCAGGGGGGTCATGGTGCGACAGGCACCCCTCCCACGTTGGGAGGCCATCCCCAGCTGGGCCTCCGCCGTCTTCTTGCTCCAGCGGCGAATATCCTCCCATTTTTTCCGGCAGTGGGTGCTCCGTCTGTGGTAGACCCCCAGGGTCTAGACTTCCTTGGCGATGGCATGACAAATGTCCTTCTTCTGGTGGGCGCTGACCTATAGGAATAGTACAGGGGAAAAATAGAAGTTATTACCGTCCGCACCTTCACAGTCATTGGCCCGCATCCCTACCCTTGCCATGACGCACATGCACTCACTGTCGTTTCATGCACACCTCATTCTCACCCCCCTATCTTTCATTCACACCACTCCACACAGGCATTGCCCATACAGCATGCTCACAGTGTACTTACTTGTTTGTCTGGAAGACCGCAGAGTAGCCTGTACTGGGGGAGGACCCCATCCATGAGTTTCTCCAACTCCTCCGTGCTGAAGGCAGGGGCCCTTTCCCCAGACACACGAGTCATTGTATCTTCCAGACTGAGGTCACAGCAGCACTTGCAGTGTAGGTCCTCTCCTGTCGAAGATCAGGTATCAAGTGATTGAACAGAAAGAAAATGGCGGTCACGTCCACGGCGGTGCGTACTGTCACCGCCAGCGTACATCGTCATTGGATCCTGGGACCCATAGGGCCCAATGTTAACCAATGCAGGATTGCGCTGCGGTCTTCGACCGCCTACCGCGACGGTGTACAACGCCAGCGCAGTTATATCATATCCCCTTGTCCCACTTTACAGGTCAGGCAGCCACCATTTCATGGGTCAACATGACATTATTTTGGACTGCATCACACATATCTAGGCCTTGCCTAAACACTCATACAGACATATGTCGATTTGCTAATATTTTCAGAGTAATCTGTGTTTACGTACCTCAGAGTTGGTTGACTCTCTGCTCGCTGTTCTCCTCCATAGGCACCATCCGCTGGGCCATGTGAGGAGATGGCGGCATCCTCCGGTGTATAGACCGCTGGTGGACCTGTCGACAATGGAGGAGCAACATGTGATCATCACCTACCGACTTGATCGTGCCACAATCCAGGCCCAGTTGGAGCCAGACCTGATGTCCGCTATCCGGCATCCCACAGGAATCCCCCCTCAAGTGCAGGTGCTGTCAGTACTCCATTTCCTAGCAAGTGGGTCATTTCAAACTACAGTGGCCATAGCATCAGGGATGTCCCAGCCTATGTTTTCCAATGTGTTGTCCAGAGTGTTGTCTGCCCTGCTGAAACACATGTGGAGTTACATCGTTTTCACTCAGGTGGAGGATTTGCCTACAGTGAAAGGTGATTTCTATGCCCTGGGACATATCCCCAACATCATAGGCGCCATTGATGGGACACATGTGGCCTTGGTCCCCCCGCAGGAGTCAGCAGGTGTACAGAAACCGGAAGAGTTACCATTCGATGAATGTGCAGATGGTGTGTTTGGCAGACCAGTACATCTCCCATGTGAATGCCAAATTCCCTGGCTCAGTGCATGACACTTACATTCTGAAGAATAGCAGCATCCCTTATGTGATGGGGCAACTCCAGAGGCACCGTGTGTGGCTATTAGGTGAGGACATGGACCAAATACAGTGTGAATAGTTGTCTGGGTCTGGGGATGTCCCTATGAGTTAGTGTGTGTCTAACAGTTGTTCTTCGACATTTGCAGGTGACTCTGGTTACCCCAACCTGTCATGGCTACTGACCCCAGTGAGGAATCCCAGGACAAGGGCAGACGAATGCTACAATGAGGCCCATGGGCGAACTAGGAGGATTATAGAGCGGACCTTCGGCCTCCTAAAGGCCAGGTCCCGGAGCCTCCATATGACAGGTGGTTACCTATTCTACTCACCAAAGAAGGTATGCCAGATCATCGTGGCCTGCTGTATGCTTCACAACTTGGTTTTGCGACGACAGGTGCCTTTTCTGCAGGAGGATGGTCCAAATGGAGGTGTTGTGGCAGCTGTGGAGCCTGTGGACAGTGAAGACGAGGAAGCAGAAGAAGAGGACATAGACAACAGGAACACGGTGATCCTGCAATACTTCCAGTGAGACACAGGTAAGAAGACAACACTGCCTGCTACATCTGACTTAATTCTACTACCTCTCATCTGTCTGTCATTTTCACCCAGTGTATGGTCACTGAGTTGTCACTTTCCCTTATGATTTCACAGATGTGGGTCCCACTGTGTGACATCTGCTTTGTTTCCGCATGGACTAGAGCTGTGTGACACAGGTATGTTGACATTACATTTGATATAGCATTTTGCCACTGTAATTGCTAATACACAGTTTCGAAATTACAGACCGACTCCTGATTGTTTTGTGATTTAAGGGTGTTTATTTCAGTGCTCAATATTGGAGGGTGTTGTAAAATGGTCAGGGGTGATGGTGGAGGAATGTCCATGGCAGAGTCCAGTCTATCAGTCTCACAGGTGCATTGTCCAAAGGGGCATAGGAAGTGGAGCTGGGGCAGTTTAAGGATGGACAGGGTGATAAAGTGGGACAGAAGGATGACAGGGTGGTCTTATTTCTTGGCGGGGGTCTTGGCATTGTTCTCTGTCTTTGTCCTGGATCTCAGGGACCGCTTGCAGGGTGGTTGTCCATCTGCAGGGGGTGGGGTGCTGGTGTGGTGGTCCTGTGGCGGTGCCTCCTGTCCACTAGCGCCGGCGGAGGTGGCGGGCAGTTCATCGTCCAGGCTAGTGTCAGGGGCCCCTTGTTGTGCCACAGTGTCCCTCCTGGTGTTCACAAGTTCCTTCAGCACCCCTACAATGGTGCCCAGGGTGGAATTGATGGATTTGAGTTCCTCCCTGAACCCCAAATACTGTTCCTCCTGCAGCCTCTGGGTCTCCTGAAACTTGGCCAGTACTGTTGCCATCCTCTCCTGGGAATGGTGGTAGGCTCCCATGATGTTGGAGAGGGCCTCATGGAGAGTGGATTCCCTGGGCCTGTCCTCCCCCTGTCGCACAGCAGCCCTCCCAGTTCCCCTGTGTTCCTGTGCCTCTGTCCCCTGAACCGTGTGCCCACTACCACTGCCCCCAGGTCCCTGGTGTTGTTGGGGTGGTGGGTTAGCCTGGGTTCCCTGTAGTGGTGGACACACTGCTGATTGACGTGTCCTGGGGACAGAGGTATGGGTCCGCTGGGTGGGTGCTGTGCTGGTGTTTCCAGAGGGGGGAAGCTCTGTAGTGGCCTGTGCCAGTGTGAGGGGAACCGACTGTCCCGAAGTCCCAGATGGACCGGTCTGTTCATCTTGATCCAGTTGGACATATCTGCTGTCATCACTGTGGGCCTCTTCTGTGGGTGGAGTGGACATATCTGGACCTTCCTGTCCGGTGACATTGGATAGGGGTCCTGCAGGGGTGTAAAGGCATGATTATTGCATCTGTGTGTGCCATGGTGTGCAATGGGTGAGTGACCGTGTACCCCAGTGCTTGCATTCCTGTGTAGGACCTTGTGTGATGATGGTTTAGGGGGGTGTATGGGTATGTGCAGGGGCCATGCTTTGGTGATGGGTGTCCATGCTTTGTTGTTGCATGCAGGGCTTGGGTTTGGGATGTGTGGTTTGTGATATTGGGACATCTGTGAGGAGTTGGAGTGATGGGGGTGAGGGCGAGGATGGGGGTATGTGATGGCATGCAGGCAGGGTGGGTTAAAGTAGTGAAGAGTGACTTACCAGAGTCCATTCCTCCAGCTACTCCTGCAAGGCCCTCAGGATGCAGTATAGCCAAGACCTGATCCCCCCATGCTGTTAGTTGTGGGGAGGAGGTGGGGGTCTGCCGCCAGTCCTGTGAACCGCGATGTAGTGTCTTGAGACCACGGAACGCACCTTCACCCGTAGTTCGTTTCACCTCTTCCTGATGTAATCCCTAGTTCTTGGGTGCTATCCCACTGCGTTGACCCTGTCCACGATTCTTCGCCATAGCTCCATCTTCCTAGCTATGGTGTTGTGCTGCACCTGTGATCCGAATAGCTGTGGCTCTACCCGGATGATTTCCTCCACCATGACTCTGAGCTCCTCCTCAGGGAACCTGGGGTGTCTTTGCGGGGCCATCGGGTGGTGTGGGTGATGTGTGGGGTGGTGTGTGTTGTGATGTGTGGGCTGATATCTAGAGGTGTGTTGTGTGCGGTGCTTGGATGTTGTGTGCGTGATGGTGTTGAGTGCCTGTGAATGCTAGTGTTGTTTCTGGTGGTGTCTCTCTCTGGCCTTCAGTCGCAATTCTGGTCTTTAGGGTTTGTGGGTGATGTGGGTGTGTGTTTTATATTGTATTGGATGTGTGGGGTGGTGTGTGTATTTGGAATTGTCCAATGTCGTAGTGTTTTGTAAATGTGTGTGTATTTTGAGCGCGGCGGTGTGTACCGCCAATGGAATACCATGGTTGAAAGACCGCTGCATGGATTCGTGGGTCATGATAGTGTGGGCGTATTCCTGTTGGTATGACGGTGGAGGTTTTGTTATCGCCAGTTTATCACTGACCTTTGGTGTGGCGGACTTGTGTGGGTGTCTGGATTTTGGTGGATTCTGGGCTGTGGGTCATAATTACTGTGGCGGAATTCCGTGGCGGTGTGTTGGCAGTCTTCTGCGCGGCAGTAAGCGGCTTTTACCGCCAATGTTGTAATGACCCCCTTTATTTTTACTATTTATTTACCACTACGAGCAATGGTTTGTAGACAACCTCCTTTCTCCTACTTCTTATCAAAAATAGGCACATGGAGTATAACCTTATATTTGTACACGAGCAAAGCCACAGCATATATTTTTTGTGTGGGGGCACCATCCAAAATTATGTGAAGGGATTTATAAATACATTCTTTGTATGTCTCTTCATCTTTATGTTATGTTGACTACTTATCAACGCATGCAGTTAGTGCTTCTTGGCATGCAGCGCCTGAAACGAGAGACCACTTGGAACTGCAGAGGAGAGGATATGAAAGACTAAAACAGCCTTCAAAATAAAAAATGAATTATTGTATTTAGTAAAGGTGTTGGGGAATTCCACAACTTAGCCGCTGCAATTGAGAACGCTCTGCCCTCTTCCCTCGTAAGTATGTTCATGCATCTAAAATGTGTAAATGAAATGAATGTAAAATACATATTTTCTGCTAGTAGTATCACCGACAAATTAATTCTATTGTTTTCAGTTACATATACAAGTAAATTATAAATTGCACTACATTACATTCTCTACAATTTATTATCAAATTCATTACGTGGTATTTTTGCCAAATTAAAAAAAAATCTGTTAAAATATAGAACTGTATGTATGCAGACAACCGCCTAAGATGCATCCTACTTAACACCCGCTCCATCTGCAAACATGCAATTGAACTCTGGGACCTCCTGACCACATACTCGCCCAACGTCGCATTCCTCACCGAAACCTGGATGAATTCGGCCTCGGAACCAGATGTAGCCATAGCCATACCAGAAAACTACAAGATCACCAGAAGAGACCAAATCAACAGACCAGGAGGAGGAATCGCCCTAGTCCACAAAAACACCATAAGATTCTCCACCAGCTCCCACGACACCATCAACTCCGACGAGCACCTCCACTTCAAAATCCACATGAACGTGACAACACACTCAGAGGAACACTGGTCTTCAGACCCCCTGGACCCAGTCCGCAGTTCTGCTACAACCACGCCGACACCATCAGCTCCCAAGCCCTCACCTCAACAGACTACATCCTCATCGGTCCCCTATCTTCCACCTAGAAAATAACAACAATATCAACACCACCAACCTAATCGACAACCTCGCAACTTCGGCCTCAAGAAACTCGTCACTACACCCACCCACTCCGCAGGCCACACACTCAACCCCATCTTCTCAGCCAACAACCACGTCTCTTTCAGCCACACCACCAAACTCAGCTGGACAGACCACCGCTGCATCCACTTCTCCTACCAGAAACCAGTCTCTCACCACCACCGCACACAACCCCCCCGACGCAACTGGAGCAAAATATCAACGGATCAACTGATCTCCACTCTCGCTCGGGCCCCACCCCCTGGGACCCCAGACCTCAACACAGCCACCACCAACCTGTATCACTGGATAGAAGATTGCACCAACACCCTCGCACCGCTCAAGAAAAACCCAAACACCTCCCACAGAATCAAGGAGAGCTGGTTCACCCCAGAACTACAGGAATCCAAACGGCTATGTCGCAGAATGGAAAAAACCTGGCACCTTGACCCTACCAACTCCAACCACATCGGTTTCAAGGATGCCCTACGCAGACATCACCAACTGATCCGCACCACCAAAAGGACCCACTTCAAAAACCGCATTGACGCCAACGCTCACAACAGTAAAGAGCTCTTTGGCATCGTCATTGAGCTCTCCACCCCCAGGACCTGCTCCAACGAACCCCCGCCATCACAGGATTTCTGCAACTCACTGGCAACCCACTTCTATTGAAAGATAGAAGAAATCCACAATAGCTTCAAACCCTAGACCCACCAGCTGACTACAAACACCCAAGAACCCAACGCTCTAAGCAAAACCCACCTCCTCCACACCTGGACCCCCGTCAACACAGTGGACACCGCCACCACCATGGCCTCCATCCACTCCGGATCACCATCGGACCCCTGCCTACACCATATCTTCAATAAGGCAAACATCATCATCGCCCCCCACCTCTGCAAAACCATCAACAACTCCTTCGAGTCAGCCACCTTCCCAGAAAGATGGAAGCATGCAGAAATCAACACCCTGCTGAAGAAACCGAAGGCAGACCCAGACGACCCCAAGAACTACCGGCCGATCTCCCTCCTCCCCTTCCCAGCCAAGGTCATCGAAAAAATCATAAACAGCCAACTATCCTGGTTCCTGGAAGACAGCAAGGTACTCTACACCTCCCAATCTGGATTCCGCAGAAGCTACAGCACCGAGACTGCACTCATTGCTGCAACAAATGACATTAGGACCATGCTCGAAGAAGGAGAAACAGCAGCACTCATCCTCCTGGACCTCTCCGCAGCTTTCGACACGGTATGTCATCACACTCTCCGCACACGCCTCCACAACGCTGGATTCCGCGACAAGGCACTCGACTGGATCTCATAATTTCTCTCAGGCAGAACCCAGAGAGTCCGTCTCCCACCGTTCCTGTCAGAAGCCTCCAGAATCATCTGTGGCGTTCCCTAAGGATCTTCGCTCAGCCCCACGCTCTTCAATGTTTACATGGCCCCCCTCGCCAACATCGCACGAACCCACAACATCAACATAGTTTCCTACGCAGATGACACTCAGCTCATCCTCTCCCTCACGAAAGACCCTACAACTGCAAAGAACACCCTCCACAATGGACTTCACGCCATCGCCAGCTAGATGGAATCAAGCCACCTCAAGTTAAACACAGACAAGACAAAAATCCTCATCTTTGGCACCAACCCCTCAACTTAGAATGACTCCTGGTGGCCCACCTCCCTAGGAACCACGCCCTCACCCACCACCCACGCATGTAACCTGGGCTTCATCTTGGACTCCACACTCAGCATGACTCAGAAGGTCAATGCCATCTCCTCTTCCTGCTACAACACTCTCCGCATGCTCCGCAAAATCTTCAAGTGGATTCCCATTGAAACCAGGAAAACTCACCGATGCCCTGGTCAGCAGCCGATTGGACTACGGAAACACCCTGTATGCAGGAATAACAACCAAACTCCTAACAAAGCTGCAAAGAATCCAGAACACATCCGCCCGCCTCATTCTAGACATCCCACGCCGCGACCACATTTCCCCCACCTCAGAGACCTTCACTGGCTACCAGTATCAAAGTGGATCACCTTCAAACTCCTCATCCACGCACACAAGGCCCTCCACGACACAGGCCCAGCCTACCTCAACGACAGACTCACCTTCCACACCCCTACCCGCAATCTTCGCTCCGCCAGCCTTGCCCTTGCCTCCATCCACCGCATCCGCCGCACCACCGCCGGAGGAAGATCCTTCTCTCACCTAGCCGCCAACACCTGGAACTCCCTACCACTCCACCTTCGCCAGACCCAAGACCTCTTGATATTCAGGAAACGCCTCAAGACATGGCTCTACGACCAGTAGTTCCCCCCCAGCGCCTTGAGACCTTAACGGGTGATTAGTGTGCTCTATAAATCCTTGATTGATTGATTGATTGATTTATGTAACGTATTTAAAAGACAACTATTTAGTTTACACTTTTATACTGAAAATTTTGTTTATTTGTTTATCTTTAGGCCTCTGTTGCAATTAGCTTTAGCTATTTGTTGGCCAGACCTATTGTTCCCAATACGTGGCATATAATGAAAGTGGGTTTTGGGTCAGCCACTTGCTCATGATTGGATGACTCTTTTCTCTGTATCACTTCTCTGCTCCTGATTTATTACCATTCCACACACCTGTTGCATGCACCCTGACCAGGAGTATTTAGGTCTCAGAGTGTTCTGACTGGACGAGTGGCATTCTTTCACTGAATACTCATGGGGACTTTTTAAAAATTGTTCTTGACCACTCCAAGGGAGTACTTGTGTATCCTTGTTCTCGCACCCCTGCTTTTTAGGTTGAGCCTCGACAGCACGCATGTGCTGTCTGGAAGACCTGTCGTAGGGATATAGGCATTTTTGTGCCCCCTGCCACTGCCTGCCACTTCAAATAGGTTGAAGGCAGTGTTGCTCTTGTTGTGCTGCCTTCTAAGTGGTTTGGCAGCCGATACGTCACTTCCTGTACTTGGCCCAGGCGCACCAGCCAAGTGCAGTTTACTTATGTCTCACATGTTTTTCTATTGTTTAGACAGACTATTTTTCTTTGTTTCCTGCCTCTCGTGTTTGTCAGCACTCATGTTCATGGCGCAGTTTGTTTTCCATGATTTCCTATCACTCGGTCCTTACTTTATTTACAGAGTCAGTAATAACAAGTAGTGTTGCACCTGTTTTGTACTTTTTTCTAGCTATATAAAACATGAAATGGACCTAGGAATGAATCCTCAGGCTCTCCAGGCACAAAGGGAGAGCCGATACTACGATATTCACTGCATTCGGGAAACCTCGACCCATAATGCTTTGCAAGCATTCATTTTACAACACATTTGTACACATAACTCAGCCTGTTATGTGCTACTATATCAATAGAATAATTATTCTGAAGTAGTACTGACTTAGTTGGCTCAACAAGGACATCTAGTCACCACTACTAGTGCTGCACCTTCTGCTAAAAAACACAATTTATTTCTGATAAAGGTTTAATGTATCAGTAGAAACTTGCCTAGAATGCTTTTCAGGCATTTGTTTTACAACACTTTTATGCCCATAATTCCACCTGTGGTGGTCCTAGGGCAAAGGGCCCCCCCCCCAAAAAAAACATTTAGAGTAATGTGTACTTTCTGTTCAGGCAATCCTGTGGGTCACACTAGGTGAGAGGGCGCCAAAATATCATAACCTCTTTCACCACTCAGTGAATCTTTAAATTCTGTTAAAGCTGAGACTTTTTTTTTTCTTTCCCAGTTTAGAAGAGTTTGTGTTATAAGGGCTTTGTTAAGTAGGTGTGCAATACACTGTGTACAGCACTTCTATATAAACAATTAATTTCTCTAAGGCACTACTGATTTTATTGGTTCAACAGGGACATCCAACTGCCACCACCAGTTGTATGGAATTTTTTGCTAATGGGACATCTAGTCAAATCCAGTGGACGAACACGCTATGGCCCATATTTATACTTTCTTAGCGCCACATTTGCATCACTTTTTGATGCAAAAGCGTCGCAAACTTACAAAATACAATTGTATTTTGTAAGTTTGCACTGCTTTTGCGTCAAAAAATGATGCAAATGTGGCGCTAAAAAAGTATAAATATGGGCCTTTATTTCTGATAAAGGTTTAATGTATTCACAGAAATTCAGCCCATAATGCTTTGCACGCATTCGGTTTACAACACATTTCTGCCTATAACTCAGCCTCAGATGGTCCTAGGGCAATGGACCCACCCCCGAAACATTTAGAATGCTGTGCGCTTTCTGTTCAGGCAATCTTGTGGGTCACACTAGGTGAGAGGGGGCCCAAATATCATAACCTCTTCTACCACGCAGAGCATTTTTATATTTAAATACTTTCATAGGTGAAATGTTTGATTCTCTAGTTGAGAGAAGTTTGTGTTATGAGAGTTTTATTTGTATTAGTCATTTTAGACCTGCAAATGTGTAATGCATTATGATTTATTCAAAAACATAATTGATTCCAAGGGATTATTAATTCAGTTAGTACAACCGGAGCGTTTACCAGTAGTACCACTATGCAGGGACATCTTTTAATGATTTGCGGCACGGCACACATGTGCCACTGACTCCACAGTTAAATGATATTTGAAAGGCTTGCTAGGCCTGAAAATGTGTAAAACACCATGCTCTCAAGTGGATGATTATATGATTACACTGCAATAATCTTTATTATTATTTTTTACGTGATTATGCCCTCTAGGGGCTGAATATATATTTATACGACCATGTTTCCTCAAAATGCTATTTTCACTGTGGTGCTCTGTAGGGGCTGTTCAGACCATTACAGTTTAATACCAATTCTATGAAGGAATGCACAAACACAGTTATTTCAGATAAAGGCTTAATGTGCTGCATAGCTAAATATTTACAAGGTCCCAAATGTGAGGTTGTCATAATCATTTACAACACCAACAGCTCTAACTCTTGCTAATGCGTAACCTATTGCATTGCAATTGCTTGTTTTACTTCCCTGCCTGTGCTCTCTATTGACTTCTCTGAGTCCCACTAACTGGTATGCTAGAGCCCTTATTTAGATTTTATTTATTTATTTTTAGTTCCTTTCTTAGGGCACAGAAGTTTCAAAGTGATACCTCAGCATTCACATCCTACTGTTTTCTTTTGACATCCCGCGATAGCTCTTAAAAAACCCTCAGGTCCCCAGTTTAGACTATCGACTTTCCAGAAATTATCTGGATACTTTAGATCGAATGCCATTGTTAATTGTCGCTCTTATCTGATGTACTGTGCCTTAGTTACAGTAATATCCGTGTTCTGGCATCAAGTTTACAGTCAGTCCTGTAAGCAAACATATAATTAATAAGTGGTGGGAAAAGTGCACAATGTGGGACTGGCTTGAGAGATTTATGATACAGTTTTGGCTGGTGGAAGTTTTTGTCAATTGCTGATTGACTATGCCGTAACAGAATCACCTTTTTGATATAAGATTGGCTGGGCGACCACTTTCAATTGTTTATAGACACTGATCTTTGTGAGTGTGCCCTAATGTTTTGGATTGACTTGCTGGCTACTTGACAGGTTTTAATAGGCTGTTGGACTATGGAGACTGCACTGAGGTCTGAAAATTGCTGAGGGGCATATTTATACTCTGTTTGTGCCGGATTTGCGTCGTTTTTTTTTACGCAAATCCGACGCAAAACTAACTCCATATTTATACTTTGGCGTTAGACCCGTCTAGTGCCAAAGATCTTGGAGTTCGCGTAATTTTTTAGCATGGACACCTTCCTTGCGTTAATGATATGCAAGGTAGGCGTTCCCTTCTAAAAAATGACTCCGAGGCATGTGCGCCGTATTTACACTCCCGGGCAAAAATGACGCCCGGGAGTGGGCGGGTCAAAAAAAATGACGTCCAGCCGCTTTAGCATCATTTTTTAACGTCTGGTCAGGGCAGGCGTTAAGGGACCTGTGGGCTCGGAAGGAGCCCAGAGGTGCCCTCCCATGCCCCCAGGGACACCCCCTGCCACCCTTGCCCACCCCAGGAGGACGCCCAAGGATGGAGGGACCCATCCCAGGGAACTTAATGTAAGTTCAGGTAAGTATTTTTTTTTTTTTTTTTTTGTGGCATAGGGGGGCCTGATTTGTGCCCCCCTACATGCCACTATGCCCAATGACCTTACCCAGGGGACAGAAGTCCCCTTGGCATGGCCATTGGGCAAGGGGGCATGACTCCTGTCTTTGCTAAGACAGGAGTCATTTAAATGGGGGTTGGGAGTCAAAAAATATAGCGCAAATCGGGTTGAGGCGAAAATTTTGCCTCAGCCTGACTTGCCCCATTTTTTGACGCCCAAGCTCCATTTTCCCCTACGCCGGCGCTGCCTGGTGTAAGTCATTTTTTTTTACGCACACCAGGCAGCTCCGCCGGCTAACGTCATTCCATAAATAAGGCGCCCGCATGGCGCTTTGGAATGGCGTTAGCCGGCGTTAAATTTTTTGACGCACAACTGCGTTGGCGCAGTTGTGCGCCAAAAAGTATAAATACGGCCCTTAGTCTCTTCATATGAGTGACTCTACATATCCTGCCTCTCTTGAGCAACTGAACCTGGAATACTGAGATATCGACTCTGTACGGAGTGGCAGGCTGCTCTGGGAGACATAAGGTGCCCAAAGCACATTGTGCCTGTCCACCCAAGGAAGTCAGTGCCCTGGGCCATAGCCTGCCCCCAAAATATGCTGGCTAGTGAGTAGACAGGCTCACACTCCCTAGTCTCTAACTTAGTAACTTATGAGCTGTGTTTTAGTGAAACTGGAAGCTCTCATTTCTCTAAGCGCTGTTATAGTCAAGGTAGAAAGGAGGTCAAACATTATGGGACCCTGAGGCAAGGTCGGGGATTTGCAGTGTACAGCCAGATACTGCTGCTTCACATGTGTATTTTTGTAATGGAGGCACCCAGCATTTTGATCCACTGCACATAAAGCTAATAAACCCCTAATGTATACATTCACTCTTTAGTGGTTGACCCTTTACTATTATAATTCTGGAAAATTAAAATGTGATGTCAATTAGCAAGTAATATTACAGTGGTTACTTGAGTCCCTTTCTGTAGTTGCAGAGATGAGCTACAAAAAAATAATAATAATTAATTCAAGCATTCCCTCCAGCACCTTTTTGTTACCTCAAGTAACTACAACTACAACTCATAGCTATAAATCGTCCACTGCTAATTACCCCTCATGTTACACCACTCATAACATCTTTTTTTATATCGTTGATAATGTCACATCAATATTTTCAGTAAAATTTTAGATGAGAAAAAAAATATGCATGGATGGGGTGCAATTTATAAATCCCTTAGAACATGAGTTATAGTTACTTGAGATAACCATAACTATAACTGCTGAATTCCTATGGTTTTGTGCAAGTAAAATATTAACCAAACTATAACATCTTTGTAACCTTTGCTTTTTTAAGTGAGCGTATTTATATATATACACACTGCAATCAGCCCTGTTTTCTCACACAAGTCCCCCCACACGCCCTGAAGACTCAGCCCTACCCTGGGAGAGTCTTCCTGGCTTGTCAGGTGAGGAAGGCAGTGAAGAAAACTTTGCAGGGCCTACTCTGCCTTAGATCGTCCTGTCATGGTCACTCCCTCTGGGTAGTGAACTAATCCCCACACTGAAGGGACCCATCTTAAACAGAAACTTCCCTCTAGGGGGTCTTCATTGTCTCTGTCTGCCAACTTGGGAAGTGAGGAGCCCACCTCCCCTATCCCTAACTTTGCTAGAGCGACACCTAGCTTACCCAAAGAGGTCACCCAACACTTGAACAACTCCACCATGACCAACAGGGTCAGGGGGCCTACTTTCCTTTTGGCCCTGGGGTCTGCCTCCCGGGCAAAATGCAGTGCTGTGTATGAAGGCTAGCACCCAGCAGAGGCTACTGACAGCTGTCAGCACCCAGAACCACACCCTAAGCTCTCCACTGACAGGTGGGTGAGCTGCTTTAGGGGCAAATGTGGGGTCCTGGCGCCACTCTGGCTGTTTAAAGTGACAGGCACCCTACTTCCGCTCTCCCTTCTGTCAGTGCAGGGGCAACACCCTGCAGCTGGACAGCTGCCTGACTACTCAGCACTTCCTCGGGGTCAGGTAAGGCCTCACCAGCAAATCTGCCCCTCCCCCCCACTGGGGCAGAAGGCCTTTGGCTCCCTGGAACTCTCTTTAAGAGTGGCCTACCCTTCCTTTTCTTCTTCCCTTTTTTTGGGGACCCCTGTCTCTTAACTCTAGGGAATAGCTCCAAAGGACTTTGGGTTGGGGGGGGGGTGCCCTGGGCGACTACCCCATCTGGGACCAGACCCACCTCTGGGAGGTCATTGCCCAGGATACAATCTAGCAGGAGGTCGGCACTGACTACCACCCTAAACCAGTCAAGGATACCCTCCCTCTCTAGGGGCACAATGGCTACAGATTTGGCGGTGACCTCCCCTGTGGCTAGCCTTACTTTCCTGGTCTCCCCTGGGATATACATCTCTGGGGTCACCAACTGGTCACTCACTATGGTGTGACTGGCACAGGTGTCTCTCAGGCCAGTGGTATGGATCCCATTCACCTGAATGGGGTGAAAGTGCCTACTCCCACCCTCAGGGATCACAAGATTACCATCTGGTCCTGTCTCCCAGCCCAATGCTATGAGGACCTCATCATCTGAGGAGTCCTCCTCTGTGGTTACACTGGACAGCCCAGTGATAGCCACCCTCCTTGGACAGGCTGCATCTCCTCTAAAGTAACCTGTCTGCTGACAGTCAAAGCAAGCCTTACTGTCCAAGAGCTTTTTCACCCCTGCCTCTGCTTGTCAGAGTGGGAGTGAGCTTTACTCCCCTCCTTCTTAGGGTTCTCGGTTACAGAGGGAGACTCTGTGTCGGGCTTACCACCTCCCTCCTTAGGTATTTGGGGACCTGAGCCACCCCTCTTGGAGTCTCCTGCCTGATACTTTACAACCACCCTGGTTCTCAACCACTCATCAGCTGCCTCCCCCAGCTGTCTGGGGTTGGTCAGATTAGGTTCCACTAGATGCTGGTGTAACCTTTCTTTGATACTATTGGTCAAGATGGGTTCTCACAATATGAAGGTGTATAACCGCTCATAAGTATTTACTTTGTTACCATGTATCCAGCCCTCTAGTGCCTTAAATGAGGTGTCTACAAAGTCAGCCCATGCCCGAGTATTGACCTTCTGGATGTCCCTGACTTTCATCATATACTGCTCTGGGGTCAGACCAAACTTCTTGGTTAAGCACCTTTTCATACTAGGGTATGAATCTGCCTCCTTCCCACTTAAGGTCAGATGCCTATCCCTCCTAGAGTTGGGGACCAAGTCCCATAGAAGTGAACCTCAGTATTGAGGCCTAACCCTTCTAATTTGGAGTGCCCTCTCAAATGCTCCAACCACTTGTCTATATCATCCTTCTCTACATAAGCAGGAACCACCCCTTTGGGTAGTCTGGGACAACCCCCTCCCCCCACCCATGATGGACACCTCAACTTCTCTGTCACTGCCACCATCTCTCTGGAAATTCTTGCCCACTTCTCTAAGGCCAACTTCTCTGCCTCCAAAATCTATGAGGGTCCAGTTCTGCTTCCTCTTGGTCTGATGCCACATACCCTCCCCTCCCACTAGCTCTGGTTGGGGCCCTAGCTGCTGAGGCAACAGTGAGGCAATTATCATCCTCCTCCTGGAGGTTGGAGAGGACATCTTCCCTCTCCCTTCCTACCTCTGAAGCTTTCTCTGTCTCTGAAGCACTACCCAGGCCTCAAGGGACTTGACCATCACAGCCTTCCTAAGGTTGTTAGCAGCAGGTAATCCCCTCTTTCTGCACAACACCCTAAGCTCAGCAGCACTAAGGTCCATATTTATACTTTTTTAGCGCCGTATTTGCATCATTTTGTGATGCAAAAGTGGACCAAACATACAAAACATAATTGTATAAAAATCCAACACCAATTTATAAACACAGATTATATTTTTATCTTTAAGATGACAGCAAAACGATTAAAATTAGATAAGGGGAACCGGAGATATGAATTTTTAAAGAATTAATGCTTTTTAGTGCTTAGAAACGAATAGCTCCAATCTGGTTACCTGGTCTCATTTCAACCGGGGCAAATTCAGAGTTTGAGGCCGACTGCAATGGAGCCCTGCTCGGCTACAGCTCATGGGAGGCCTCAGTCAAAAGTTTACCTTGGCACTTGGTCCCGCTGAAGACAATCTCCAGAAAAACGACTAAGTCCAATCCAACCTCATGGAACTCTTCCTTGGATACGCGTCGCGGGAGCCCTGGGTGGAGATTTTTCCCTTCGGACGTAGTCATTTTTTTTAGATTAAAATCCTTTGACTGGGGCAAACCTGAATCTTGATCCGACGTCCCTGGATCAATCTTCAGATACACTGCCTGGGAGGTCCTGATCAACTTTCTAGATTCAGACTTAGGCCCATATTTATACTTTTTTTGCGCCGCATTTGCGTCATTTTTTTATGCAAAAGCGGCGCAAACTTACAAAATAAGTGCGTGAAAAAGTATAAATATGCCCCTAAGTGTGCAGCTCGTGCAGTCCTCCAGTGTGCAGGGTCCAGGTGCAGGTCAGTGGTCCAGAAGGGCAGTCCTTCTTCTCCTGTAGTTCATGTTGTTGGAATCTGGTAGGGGTCTGAGGTCTGGGTGCAGCTCTGCCATATTTATCCCTGCTCCTCGGTGAAAAACAGGGGGGTCCTGGTTCTCTACTCAGGTGGATGGTCCTTCCCCCCGTGATGACTTCTTCCTGGGAAGTGTGGCAAAAATCAATCCCAGGGAGCTACATTCCTCAAAAATCCATCATGGCTGAAAGTGATTTTTGGAGGTTACATCTAGCTGAGCCCACCCACGGGTGTGGCTAAAAATCTTAAACACACCCTTCTCCTGCCCTCTCCTAATCTAATCAGGGGGACACCTAATTGTCTGGGTTTTGCAGGATGTGAGGGAGGTGCTGGGTTGCTCCAAATGTCTTTCCCTGACTTTGAAGACCAGTTTGGCAGCACTCCCCCCTTCCTGCCTTTCCATCTCCTGAGGGAAGATCTCCTCCCCCAGGCACATCTCTTGTTTAGCACAGGCTACACACCTCATCAAGGCAGCTTGGCCAGACCGCCAGAGGCTGGCCAATCAGAGCAAAGCACTACAGGGCTCAAGTTGGCAACATTTTAGATAAAGATTAAAACTCTTTACCTGAACATGTTATATTAAATGCAACAATTGTAAGTTGTGGGATTTATTATGAATTTTAACAACTTTGTAGTAGAGATGTTACAATAGGAAAAGCACTGTTTTTGGGCCCACGAGAGTCTGAACATCTTGATAAGATGGCGAGATGAAAAACATGCAGGTTAAGGACATTGAAGAGTCCTTTTTAGATGCTTTCAGTGTGATTATCCAATGGGAGGGAAGCATGAAACTTAAAAAAAGGATATGCTTTTGTGTTTAGATGTAACTGGCATTGAGAAAGGTGATATGTTGAAACGCGTTTGCCTGATGAATAAATCATTTTCCTGAATCCTTGGAGTGCTCCTTATTTTTTTGGATTACAATTTGAAACCACTATCATGAAGGAGACCCATTCAAAAGAGCTCTGCAGTCAGTAATGGTGTTTGGTGAGACATATCTATATATATATATATATATATTTATATTTATATATATATATATATAGAGAGAGAGAGAAGGAGATATAACTATAACTGCTGAAATCCTATGATTTTGTGCAAATAAACATGAATCTAACTATAACATCTCTGTAACCTTTGCCTTTTTTAAGTGAGAGTGTGTGTGTATATATATATACATATATATATATATATATATATATCCAAAAAAAATTCACTTGGATGGTATTTTACCAGCCCAATGCTGTAATACTATAGCTGGAATGGTAAATGGATTTTCTTATTTTACAGCTTGGCAAGGATGACACTGTGTCAATCCCATGCTTAATGACTTTGCTGTACAAATGGCAAAATACTTTGTCCCTGTCTAACTCGGCATGGATAGCACTGTGCTGATTCTATGCTTATAAACTTTGCTAGATAAACAGACAGTTGAGGTGAGAAAATCTAGAGTGTCTCAGTCTGCTCCTTACTGGAGCTGCTCTCCACCTAAACTTGGGAACTACCCAGAGTTCTCTCTTCTTTTTTTGCATAATTTCCACGTGACTCTAACCATGAAAATATTTGTTCATATATATATATATATTATAAAATAAAACAAACCGTCACTCTAATCCTGAAAATATTTTGTTTTGATATATATGTGTATATATATATATTATTATATATATATATCTATAGATCTATATATATATAAATATTTAAATAGTAAAATATATATATATACATATATATATATATATATGAATATATATATATATATATATATATATATATATATATATAAATAATACAAAGGTTACAGGAACATTATAGTTAGGTTGATGTTTTATCCCTACAAAACCATAGGAATTCAACAGTTACGGTTATGCTTATGTTAAGAAACTATCACTAGTTGCCTGAAGTTACTTTCCAGCAAGCGTTATCGTTTCTTCCGATAAGAGCATATATGTATATATATATATATATATATATATATATATATATATATTCACTGAAAAAAGCAGATGTTACAGGGACGTTATAGTTAGGTTCTGAATTTACACATGCAAAACCATAGAAATTCAGCAGTTATAGTTAGAGTTGTTTCAAGTTACTATAACTTGCACCCTCATCATAAACAGCTCTTCCTTCAAAAGTTTGTCTGCTAATGTTTCATTTATAGTTTTAAGAAGGCTCTACAATTTTACATGATTGCCGTAATATCTGGGGTACTTAGCAGTGCATGGAGAGGGCGCAAGTATATATATATATATATATATATATATATATATATATATATATATATATATAAATAACCTTACAGTTAGGACCAAGGCCCATATTTATACTTTTTTAACGCCGCATTTGCTGAGCTTTTTAACGCAAAAGCAGCACAAACTTACAAAATACCATTGTATTTTGTAAGTTTGCGCCGCTTTTGCGTCACAAAATAACTCAAGTGTGGCGCTAAAAAAGTATAAATATGGGCCCAAGTTTCTAATGAAAGAGTGTTTTTTGTTTTGCTAAGAAATTTGGCGCCACTTGACGAAAACTCACAAACTTTTCCAGGAAAATATGACACTGACTTCAGCTGCTGTGTGGAAAGATTGAGAAAACGGGGGAGTCCTGAAACTTGTTTCCACATTCATTTTCCATAGGAATTTTGAAGAACAATAGCGCCAAAACCACTGGATGGATTTACACCACATGTGGAAGAAAGGCAACTCCTGATCCAGAAAGAGCTCTTTTTTTTTATTTGGTGTAAATCCATTAAGCAGTTTTTGAGAAATTAAACAAAATCCAAATTTGTATATCTAGGGACATGAAATTTTCACCACAATTTGCGGTGGATCGATGGATCCAACAAAAATGTAAGAAAAAAAATGAAGCCCGGGCTCCTGCAGTTTATCTATATCAAGCCCCCAGGTGGGCCAAATTCCTGGGGCAAAGTTTAATAGTAACGTGGGACCATCACCTTATGGTCAACATTAATACAGAGGTGTGCGCAGCCCCCTGAGCCCCGGGGACCACCACCTCCTCGGGGCTATACTTAAATTGTCTGGAGGGGCCCATTGGCCTCCCCTTAATCACCGAGGACCACCACCTGCATGGGGAATTTTGGCAATGTTAATGTGGGGGCCAGCACAGTGCCTCTGCAGCCCTGGGGAATACCACTTCTAGGGTCTATAGTTACATTGTTTGCAAGGGGAACGCAGCCCTCCCGCAGCCCCAGGGACCACCACCTGTAAAGCAGCTCCTGCTGTCAAAAAGCAGGGGTTTCATCTCTGTTCCCTGCACACAGATAGGCATGCAGAAACAAAGATGAAAGCGTTGCCTCCGCAACCACAGTTACTTCTTAAAGCAGCTCCTTTGTTGTTGAAGGAAGGTAACCAAGGGGGAGGCCTTGAGGCTTCCTCAGTGGTCCCAGATAGCCTGCAAGGGCACACAATAAAAAAAAAAAAAAACTTGTCAGAGACCACTGGGGAGGCCTTGAGTCTCTCTCTGCGGTCCCAAATAGCTCATAAAGTGTTAAAAAAAATTGAAAAAAGACTCAATAGCTCAAGTGTGAAGGTCAGAGACCTTCACACTGAGGGGGTCATTACAAGTTTAGCAGTACCAGGACCGCCATGTTGACGGCAGCCACCACACAGTCGAATCCCTGGCGGAGAAGACTGCCAAATTATGACCATGTTGGTCTTACCAACAGAAGACAGCCAAACTGCCGCCTGCACCGCTAGAGCGGTCCTGCCGCCACGTGTAGCCACCTTCAGGTCAGCGGATTCCATGTTGCCGCCGGGCATATTACGAGGTGCACACCGCTAAGGTTGACGCCTTATATAAAAAGAGGCACTCACATTCTAGAACACATACTTGTTCTGAGCTAACATGGAACCTGAAGTGCGCATCCTCCCATTGCTCCTGCTCCCATAATGACTCCGGAACCAGCTACGGTGACAACAACACCAACCGTGAGTGTACACACCTTGCTGACACCGTAGGGAAAACACAAACTACATACGCACAACCAACATACACATCTGGGATGGCAGGTGACGGCTACAAACACACAGAATCATACACCCACACGCACACACACACACACCCACACATGCACACCCATACTACTCACACTACAGCCAACACACATGTACAATACATAGCACCTAAACACACATAGCACTGGCACAGTCCAACACAACAATACACAACACGTTTCACATAACTACACTACAACCGCAACAACACAAACGCTACAGCAAGCTAACACATTACACACCTCCATATGATACTGCATACATACAGCAACATGCTACAACACCTGACAACTAATAAACACAATCACACAGCCATAAAATGAGGCATACTTCATACCACGTTAACACAAAATACAACACTTCTGACATACCGGATAGACTTTTCATCCTTGGCGTGGACTCCCTTGACATTTTGCCTCTGTGTCTCAGGTTGTTGTTGTGTGCTGGATTCTGTTTTTGCTGTTTTTGTTACTCTGGGCACATTACCACTGCTAACCAGTGCTAAAGTGCAACTGCTCCTATACAAAATGTGTATGTAATTGGGTTATCAATGATTGGCATATTTGATTTACTAGTAAGTCCCTAGTAAAGTGCACTAGAGGTGCCTAGGGCCTGTTAATCATATGCTATTAGTGGGCCTGCAGCACTAGTTGTGTTACCCACATAAGTAGCTCTGTCCTCATATCTCAGACCTGCCACTGCAGTGTCTGTGTGTGCAGTTTTAACTGTAAATTCGACTTGTCAAGTGTACCTATTTGCCAGGCCTAAACCTTCCCTTTTCTTACATATAAGACACCCCTAAGGTAGGCCCTAGGTAGCCCCAAGGGCAGGGTGCAGTGTATTGTTAAGGTAGGACATATAGGCCCTCATTATAACCCTGGCGGTCAGTGTTAAAGCGGCGGTAAGACCGACAACAGGCCGGCGGTAAAAAAAATGGAATTATGACCTTGGCGGAAACCGCCAACATAGACAGCCACTTTAACACTCCGACCGCCACGGTAGTACAAACAAACAGCATGGCGGTCACCGCCAACAGGCAGACGGGAGACAATGTACCGCCCACACCATTATGAGAGGCCAATCCGCCACCTTTTCCGGGGCGGATTCAACGTAAACAAAAACACGCCGGAAACAGGACTTGGAAGAGAAAATGCTCACCTCTACACACCCCACGAGGAACCAGGACGCCATGGAGCCAGAACTCCAAATTCTACCTGCCATTCTCTTCCTGCTCCTCTACCACAAGGACGACTGACGGCGGCGACCACCACGGTGAGTACTGCACCTACGACGCAGGTGAGGGGGAGGGAAAAGAGAGTGACACCCCCACCCTCACACACAACAACATACACACAAATTCATGTTGAAACATTACATTTACACCCGCCAACCCCCCCCCTGGAAGAACAGAAGGACAAAAGGAAATGATTTGAACAATTGGAATGAGTAAAAATCCATTAGTCAAAAATATATACATATACACTATTAACAAATATGTACACCAAGATTTCAAGTCCATGTACTGCACCTACATAGTCCGTGGACCACTGGGCCCAAAATGCATGGACGAGGCCCACACAAGATACCCGATCGAAATGGAGAGAACACTGCTGGGGCATCAGATCGAAATAAAACAGGCACCTCAGGGGGAAGGGAAAGGGGGGCACCTCACCCCGATGAGTGCATGATGCCAGCTCTACAAGGGGGCTCCTTGCCCATTGAGGTATCCTGGGGAGTGCAAAGCCACAGTCTCACAAGTCTGTCCAGTGGGTGCTTTGCCCACTGCTTTATCCCGGGGAGTGCAAAGCCACAGTCTCTCAAGTCTCTCCAGTGGATGGGTTGCCCACTGCTTTATCCAGGGGAGTGCAAAGCCACAGTCTCCCAAGTGTCTCAAGTGGGTGGTTTGCCCATTGCATTATCCTGGGGAGTGCAAAGCCACAGTCTCTCAAGTGGATGTCATTCTCCACTGGTTCTGGAGGAGACTTTGTGCCCAGAGTGCTTCATCCTGCCAAGAACAGAGGTAGTTGATGTCATTCTCCACTGGTTCTGGAGGGAGCTTTGTGCCCAGAGTGCTTCATCCTGCCAAGGACAGAGGTAGTGGATGTCATTCTCCACTGGTTCTGCAGGGGGCTTTGTGCCCAGAGTGCTTCATCCTGCCAAGGACAGAGGTAGTGGATGTCATTCTCCACTCTTTCTGGAGGGGGCTTTGTGCCCAGAGTGCTTCATCCTGCCAAGGACTGAGGTAGTGGATGTCATTCTCCACTGACGGTGGAAGCAGTCCAGGCCCTGGAACTGACCACCAGCCACTTACGACTGACCACTGGGGATGGCAGCCATGTCTTCGGTGATGCCACTGGCACAGGATGTGGCGTGGCTGCTGGCGGTACTTGTGGCGGTCATTGGGCAGCAGTGCTGGTGGGGTCTCAGTGAGCGTGCTGCTGGAGGCAGTGTCCTGGGCGGCGGTGCTGGTGGCTGGCTCTGTGAGCGTGCTGCTGGCAGCAGTGTCCTGAGCGACGGTGCCTGTGGCGACGGTGCTTGTGGCGGTGCCGGTCTTGTCCACTGTGCAGGTTGGCGGCGACTTCCCTTTCTTCCTCTGGCCCTTCCCCACCCTGGATGGTGGCACAGCTGTCTTGCCACTCACAACTGTAGTCCTGGGAGAGCCCTTGGTGGCAGGTGTTTTGGCCTTCTTCCTCCGGACTGTGGCCAACTTCGTTACTTTTTGAGGTGGGGGAATGTCCTTGTGCTGGCTTCTTGGCACACTGGCTGCCCTGCTGCTTGGCACACTCCAGAAGCCGGGTACTGCTGGCACCACTGATCCCAGTGATGTGGTGGCTAAGGTGCTGGGTGGGGACCTGGACAGGTGGGCCCTAGGGTACGGAAGTTGTGGGGGAGGTGTAGGGGAAGAGGTCAGTGTTTGACAGGAGTGTTTTTTAGACATACTGGGATGGGTAGATGGAGGGGGTTTGGGAGTGGAGGAAGAGGTAGTGGTTGTAGGGGGTGTACATTTGCTGACTTTGGGTGAAGGTGCATGGGCTGGAGGCTGTCGTGAGGTGGATGGCTATTAGGTGGGTGTGTGACTGTGTTTGTGTAGTTTGGGAGGAGGGCTCACAGACACACTGGGAGACGACACAGGGGATGTGTGAATGGTAGTTGGGGTGGTGAGTGCACAAGGGCGGTGTGTGGTGATGGGCATGCTAGTGATGGACGTAGTGCCTGAAGATGTAGTGAATGCAGGTATGAGTGGAGATGTGACAGGGAGGGAGGAGGGCGACGTGGAGGAGGGGGACACAGTGGAGGCAGTAGATGTTGGCATGCCTGCATGGGTATGATGCTTGTGTGAGTGCCTGTGGGATGTGTGGTGCTTATGTTTCCTAGAGCTACCCTTTTGTGTTGAGGTGTGTGCATGCTGGTCTGAAAGTGTGCTTGGGATAGGCTTGGTCTGGGTGGAGGAAGTTGGAGGGGGGAGGCTGGACACAGGGACAATGGCTGCCATCAGTGCTGAGGCCAGAGTCTGAAAAGCTCGCTGTTGGGCTGCCTGACCAGAATGAATGCCCTACATGTATGCATTGGTCTGTTGCAACTGCCTCTCTACACCCTGGATGGCATTCAGAATGGTAGACTGCCCAACAGTGAGGGATCTCAGGAGGTCAATGGCCTCCTCACTGAGGGCAGCAGGGCTGACAGGGGCAGGGGCTGAGGTGCCTGGAGCGAAAGAGATGCCCACCCTCCTGGGTGAGCGGCCACAGGATACATTCTGAGGGGCTGCTGGGAGGATGGTGCTGGTGGGGGGGTGGCGGCTGTAAATGTAGATGCGGTGGGCACAGAGGGGCCCGCCACGGCAAGGGAGCTTCCATCAGAGAAGGAGTCGGTGTCGCTGGTCTCAGCTCCTGTCCCCGCCGTGGAGCTCCCTTCGCCCTCCATCCCACTGGTAAATTCGGAGTCCGTAGTCTCGCCCTCCAGGGCCATGTGGGATGCAGCTCCCTCCTACTCCGGTGGCACTGCTCCTCCGCGTGATGATGCTAATGCACACAAGAACAGGGAGACCACAAAAAGGGGGGGAAGAAAGTAGAAAGACATGTTCAGTGCATGCAATACCGCTACCGTTGGCAGATACTACAGACACAGCAGCCCTCTGCACTACGTTATGCACTAAGATTTCCCTAAGTAATCACAGGGCCATGGGGTACAAGGCCTATGCCCGACTGCTGCACACATGGAAGTCACAGGAGCCTGACTAGGGGTAGATGGCTCTTACTAGGGGATGGGGTGCCACAGAGCCTGCCTCACAAAGGGTCCTTGCATGCAAAACTCGCCCTGGCCTAGTGTAACCCACCGCTCACCTCCCCCATCCAGACACCTCCCATGCACGCTGAATCAGCTGAATGAGAGTGTACTCACCCCCTTGTGGCTGCTGTGATGCCCTCAAGCGCCCATACAACTCTAGATATGCCACTTCCAGGATCCAGAACATCAGGGGGGTCATGGTGCGACAGGCACCCCTTCCAAGTTGTGAGGCCATCCCCAACTGGGCCTCTGCCGTCTTCTTGCTCCAGCGGCGAAGGTCTTCCCATCTTTTACGGCAGTGGGTGCTCCGTCTGTGGTGGACCCCCAGGGACTGGACTTCCTTGGCGATGGCACGCCAAATATCCTTCTTTTGGTGGCCGCTGACCTAGAGGAATAGTACAGGGGAAAAGGAGAATATATAACCGTCCGGACCGTCACTGTCATTGGCCCACATTCCCACCCTTGCCCTGACACACATACACTCACGGTCCGCTCATGCAGGCCTCATCCCCCCCCACAATTCTCCCATCCACACCACTCCAAACAGGCATTGCCCATACAGCATGCTCACAGTGTACTCACCTGTTTGTCTGGAGGACCGTAGAGTTGCGTGTACTGGGGGAGGACCCCATCCACTAGTTTCTCCAACTACTCTGAAGTGAAGGCAGGGGCCCTTTGCCCAGACACTGTAGCCATTGTCGCTTCAAGACTCAGGTCACAGCAGCACTTGCAGTGTAGGTCCTCTCCTGTCGAAGATCAGGTATCAAGTGAGTGAACAGAGAGAAAATGGCAGTCACGTCCGCGGCGGTGTGTACCTTCACCGCCGGCGTACACTGTCATTGGCTCCTGGGACCCATAGGGTCCAATGTTAACCAATGCAGAATTGCGCCACGGTCTTCGACCATCTACCGCGACGGTGTACAACGCCAGCGCAGTTACCTCATATCCCATTGTCCCACCTTACAGGTCAGGCAGCCGCCATTATAGGGGGCCACAAGGCATTAATTTTAAATGCGTCACACATATCTAGGCCTTGCATACACACTAAGACAGGCACATAGCGGATTGACAAATGTGTGGAATAAAGTTGTGTTTTCGTACCTCAGTGTTGGCTGATCCTCTGCTCGCTGTTCTCATCCATAGAGCATGTCTGCTGGGGCAGGTGAGGAGATGACGGCCAGACCGCTGGTGGACCTGTCGACAATGGAAGAGCAACATGTAATTGTCACCTACAGACTTGACCGTGCAACAATCCATGAACTGTGTGCCCAATTGGAGCCAGACCTGATGTCAGCTATCCGCCAATCCACAGGTATCCCCCCTCTAGTGCAGGTCCTGTCAGTACTCCATTTCCTGGCAAGTGGGTCTTTTCAAACCACAGTGGCCATAGCATCAGGGATGTCCCAGCCTATGTTCTCAAACATGTTGTCCAGAGTGTTGTCTGCCCTGCTGAAATACATGCGTAGCTACATCGTTTTCCCTCAGGTGGAGGATTTGCCTACAGTGAAAGGTGACTTCTATGCCCTGTGACATATCCCCAACATCATAGGTGCCATTGATGGTACACATGTGGCCTTGGTCCTCCCTGCAGGAGTGAAAAGGTGTACAGAAACTGGAAGAGCTACCATTCGATAAATGTGCAGATGGTGTGTTTGGCCGACCAGTACATCTCCTATGTGAATGCCAAGTTTCCTGGCTCAGTGCATGACGCTTACATTCTGAGGAATAGCAGCATCCCTTATGTGATGGGCCAACTCCAGAGGCCCCGTGTGTGGCTATTAGGTGAGGACATGGACCGTATACAGTGTGAATATTTTTCTGGGTCTGGGGTTTGTCCCGAAGGGTTAGTGTGTGTCTAACAGTTGTCCCTCGACATTTGCAGGTGACTCTGGCTACCCCAACCTGTCATGGCTACGGACCCCAGTAAGGGAATCCCAGGACAAGGGCAGAGGATCGGTACAATGATGCACATGGGCAAACTAGGAGGGTTATAGAGAGGACCTTCGGCCTCCTGAAGGCCAGGTTCAGGTGCCTCCATATGACAGGTGGTTCCCTATACTACTCACCAAAGAAGGTGTGCCAGAACATCGTCGCCTGCTGTATGCTGCACAACTTGGCTTTGCGACGACAGGTGCTTTTTCTGCAGGAAGATGGTCCTGAAGGAGGTGTTGTGGCAGCTGTGGAGCCTGTGTACAGTGAAGAAGAGGAGGCAGAAGAAGAGGATATCGACAACAGAAACACCGTGATTCATCAATACTTCCAGTGAGACACAGGTAAGAAGACATCACTGCCTCCTACATCTGATACACTTGTTCTACCTCTCATCTGTCTGTCACTTTCACTCAGTGAATGGACCCTGATTTGTCACTTTCCCTTTCGATTTCACAGGTGTGGGTCTCACTGTGTAACCTCTGCTATGTTTCCTTATGGACTAGAGCTGTGTGACATAGGTATGTTGACAATACAATGGACATTGCTATTTCCCTCAGTTATTGCAAATACACATTTGTGAAAGCACAGACTGACTCCAGATAGTTTTGTGATTTAAGGGTGTTTATTTAAGTGCTAAATAGTGGAGGGGGTTGTAAAATGGTCAGGGGTGATGGTTAAGGAATGTCCATGGCAGAGTCCAGTCTATTAGTCTCACAGGTGCATTGTCCAAAGGGGCATAGGAAGTGGAGCTGGGGCAGTTTAAGGATGGAAAGGGTGACAAAGTGGGACAGAAGGATGACAATCAGGGCGGTCTCATTTCTTGACGGGGGTCTTGGCATTGTTCTCTGTCTTTGTCCTGGATCTCAGGGAGCGCTTGCAGGGTGGTTTTCCATCTGCAGGGGGTGGGGTGCTGGTGTTGTGGTCCTGTGGTGGTTCCTCCTGTCCACTAGCGCCGGCAGAGGTGGTGGGCAGTTCATCGTCCAGGCTAGTGTCAGGGGCCCCATTTTGTGCCACAGTGTCCCTCCTGGTGTTCATGAGTTCCTTCAGCACCCCTACAATGGTGCCCAGTGTGGTATTGATGGATTTGAGTCCCTCCCTGAACCCCAAATACTGTTCCTCCTGCAGCCACTGGGTCTCCTGAAACTTGGCCAGTACCGTTGCCATCGACTCCTGGGAATGGTGGTAGGGTCCCATGATGTTGGAGAGAGCCTTGTGGAGAGTGGGTTCCCTGGGCCTGTCCTCCTCCTGTCACACTGCAGCCCTCCAAGTTCCCCTGTGTTCCTGGGCCTCTGTCCCCTGAACCGTGTGCCCACTACCACTGCCCCCAGGTCCCTGGTGTTGTTGGAGTGGTGGGTTAGCCTGGGTTCCCTGTAGTGGTGGACACACTTCTGCTTGATGTGTCCTGGGGACAGAGGTATGGAACCGCTGGGTGGGTGCTGTGCTGGTGCTTCCAGAGGGGGGGCTCTGTTGTGGCTTGTGCCAGTGTGAGAGGAACCGACTGTCTTGAGGTCCCAGATGGGCTGAACTGGTCATCTAGATCCAGTTTGACATATCTGCTGTCATCACTGTGGGCCTCTTCTGTGAGTGGAGTGGACATGTCTGGAACATCCTGTCCGGTGACGTTGGGTAGGGGTCCTGCAGGGGTGTAAAGGCATGATTATTGCATCTGTGTGCCATGGTGTGCAATGGGTGGGTGACCCTGTACCCCAGTGCTTGCATTCCTGTGTAGGACCTTGTGTGCTAATTGTTAGGGGTATGTGTAGTGGCCATGCTTTGGTGATGGGTGTCCATGCTTTGTTGTTGCATGCAGGGCTTGGTGTTGGAATGTGTGGTTTGTGATAGTGGGACATATGTGAGGAGTTGGAGTGATGGGGTGAGGGTGAGGGTGGGGTTTGTGATAGCATGCAGGTAGGGAGGGGGATGTAATAGTTAAGAGCTGACTTACCAGAGTCTATTCCTCCTGCTACTCCAGCGAGGCCCTCAGGATGCAGTATAGCCAAGACCTGCTCCTCCCATGTTGTTAGTTGTGGGGGAGGAGGTGGGGGTCCGCCGTCAGTCCAATGAACCGCGATGTGGTGTCTTGAGACCACGGAATGCACCTTCCCCCGTAGGTCGTTCCACCTCTTCCTGATGTCATCCCGTGTTCTTGGGGGCTGTCCCACTGCGTTGACCCTGTCCATGATTCTGTGCCATAGCTACATCTTCCTAGCTATGGTGGTGTGCTGCACCTGTGATCCGAATAGCTGTGGCTCTACCCGGATGATTTTCTCCACCATGACCCTGAGCTCCTCCTCAGAAAACCTGGGGTGTCTTTGCGTTGCTATGGGGTGGTGAGGGTGATGTGTGAGGTGGTGTGCGTTGTGATGTGTGGGGTGATGTTTAGGGGTGTGTGGTGTTTTGTACGTGGATGTGTATGTGTGATTGTGTTGTGTGCCTCTGTATGCTGGTGTTGTCTTTGCTGTGCTGTCTCTCTGGCCTTCGTCTAAATTTTTGGTAATAAGGGTTTGTGGGTGATGTGGACGGGTGTTTTATATTGTATTGGGTGTGTGGGAGTGGTGTGTGTATGTGTATCAGGTGTGTGTATTTTGAATTGTCCAATGTGGTTGTGTCTTGTAAATGTGTGTGTATTTTGAGTGCAGCGGTGTGTACCGCCAATGGTTTACTGCGGTTGAAAGACCGCCGCGTGGATTTGTCAGTCGTGATAGTGTTGGCGTAGTCCTGTTGCCGTGACGGTGGAGGTTTTGTTATCGCCAGTTTATCAGTGACCTTTGATGTGGCGGACTTGTGTGGGTGTCTAGATTTTGGCGGGTTCCGAGCTGTGGGTCGTAATGGCTGTGGTGGAATTCCGTGGCCGTGGCGGTGTGTTGGCGGTCTTCTGCACGGTGGTAAGCGGCATTTACCACCAATGTTGTAATGAGGACCATAGTAATGTGTTTTAAATGTCCTGACAGTGAAATATTGCTAAATTCGTTTTTCACTGTTGCAAGGCCTGTATCTCTCATAGGTTAACATGGGGGCTACCTTTAAATATGATTAAAGTGTGGATTCACTTTGGGAAAGGATAGACATGTGGAGTTTGGGGTCTCTAAGCTCACAATTTTAAAATACATCTTTTAGTAAAGTTGATTTTAAGATTGTGTGTTTGAAAATGCCACTTTTAGAAAGTTAGCATTTTCTTGCTTAAACTATTTCTGTGACTCTGCCTGCTGTGGATTCACTGTCTGGGTCAGTTTCACAGTGGGCTGGTTGCACCTCTCACTAGACAGTGACACAAAGGGAGCTGGGATGTAGTCTGCATTTCCTGATAAGCCAGCTGAAGAGCTGAGGAAGAAGAGCTGCCCTGTCTGTGACTGTGCTTTGTGGAGCTCTCCTGCAGTTGATGCTTCTGCCTGTGCTACAGGACAAAGACTGGACTTTGTGTTGCTTTCCATCTTATGAAGAACTCTCCAAAGGCTTGATTTAGAGCTTGCCTCCTGTTATTTGAAGCCTCAGGGACAGCAAAGAATTCTCTCTGCCAGCACCTGTAGCCTCTGCTGAGACTACTAATCTGCCAAGTGGTGTCCATCCAGTTCCTGGGGCCCTGAAAGGAGAAGCTGGCAGGACAAGAGTGGGAATTCCACGCCAGACCACCGTGCGGGGAAAAGATCAACGCAACTCCGATCTGTGGCTGGAAAATCGACAAGCCGCTGGATTCATGGCTGAAAATCGATGCTCGCCCGCAGCTGGTGAAATGACGCACAGTATCACTGACGGAGGCTGGTGAGATCGCAACCTGCACTGCGTGGTTCTCTGATCATCATGCGGCTGGATTTCTGACGCAAACACCGCGGGGCATGTAAAAAAGAAGCAAGGCCTGCCCGGACCTGAGAAAGTTGAGGGGATCGATGCATCGCTCTCCTGTGGATAGAAGAAACGACAAACGCTGACCCAACGAAACGAGAAACAAAGAAAGGTCTTGCTAGTGAGTGATATCGATGCATCGCAAGCCCTTTTTGATGCACACTCACCCATGCAGGGTTATTTTTGACGTGCCCAAGGTACATTTTTACGCTAACAGCGTTATTGTGTGTTTAAAATTACATGAAGACTCTTTTTGCATTTTTTGTGATAACTTGACTTGTGTGTTTTCATTTAGTTACTCTGTGTGTTGGTACAAATACTTTACACCTAGCACTCTGAAGTTAAGCCTACTGCTCGGGCCAAGCTACCACGGGGTAAGTAGGGGTTAGCTGAGGGTGATTCTCTATTACCCTGACAAGAGTGAGGGTCCTGGCTTGGACAGGGGGTAACCTGACTACCGACCAAATGACCCATTTCTAACGAAACCCATCACCAGACACTCGCACGCCCACACAACAACCACACAAGGCCCCACAACATCACCATTACAACACAAACAACCCACAAATTATAAACATACATGCATGTTCCAAACACAAACATATCCTACACACAACACACAGCGATCACAATGGGACACATGGCAGGGCCACACCCAGACATACTGCCCAGACTCAAGAACTAGCACAACCAACACACACACATGTCACTCACACACAGACCAAAGCAGGCAAGATCAAACAGCCATGTGGAAAGAAAGGCAGGGCAAGTATGTTACCATTGAACCACCAACTGTTTGGGCCAGATATAACAAATATAAATATAATTATATGCCCATAAGTAAACAACTATGTACAAACGGCAGGCCATTGGCCAGTCCAAAGTGCACAAGGCACAAATGGTACTTCTATGTGTCCCTACATGACTCCTGACTGCTTGATGACCACCACAGGGTAGGGGCATTAAGGGGCAGGCAGGCACTTCAGGTATTAGGGGAGGGGACAGAGAGGGGGTTTGGGCTTGGGTTTGGGAGGGGGGTTGCTGGGCTGGGGCTTGGGAGGAGGGTATTTGAGCTTGGGCTTGGGATGGGTCAACTGCTTGGTAGGGGGAGGGGCATGGATACTTGTAGAGGGGGCAGGGGAGGACTTGGAGGTAGAAGGGCAGGACTTGGAAGGGACATAGACTGTTTGAGTTATCACTGGGTGGGAGAGGAGTAGGGAACAGGGACAATTCCGAGAGGAACACCTTCAAGGACACACATGGGACGTCATGACAAAAAGGTTTGGGGATGGAGGTAGAGGGAGTGGTTGTAGGAGGTATCTCAGTGGATGTCTTGGGTGCATGTGCATGCAACAAATGATTGTGGGTGCAGGGTGTCTGTTGGGTGGGTGAGTGCAGGCGTTTATGTGTCTTGGGAGGAGGGGGCAGGAGGTGTTGGTAGATGCAATGCTGGATGGGTGACTGTCCATCAGGGTGGTGTCTGCAGGTATGGAAGATGTCCTGCATGTGGGTGTGTCGGTAGTTGTGGTGTCTGTGGATGTGGTGACAGGTGGATGTCTGCGGGTTGGATATTGTGCTGACTGTCGGTAACATAGGAGTTGCGGTTGGATCAGTGAATGTTGGTGTGGTGGCTGCAGGTGTGTCTGGTGTAGTGTCTGTGAAGGTGGTGGTGCTGGGGAAATCTGTGCAGGTGTTGGTGTGTCTGAAAGTGGGTGTTGTTTGTGTATATGCAGGTAGTGGGTCATGTGGTGCCTGTGTTTGTCTGCGCTACCCTTGGATGTTGAGGGAGATGCATGCTTGTATGTCTGTGTGCTTTGTCTGGGTTTGGGAAGAGGGGTTTGGGATTGGGAAGAAGTAGGTGGAGGGGGGACGGTAGACAAAGGGTGACTGGCTGCCATCAGTGAGGAAGCCAGAGCCTGAAAGGATCTCTGTAGGCCAGCCAGTGCACCGTGAATGCCCTCCAGGAATGCATTGCTCTGCTGGACTTGAACTGCCAGTCCTTGGATGGCATTCATGATGGTCGACTGACCCACAGAGATCGACCTCTGGAGGTCAATGCCAAATCACTGAGGCCAGCAGGGCCGACTTGGATGGGGGCAGAGTTGCCTGCAGCGAAGGAGATGCCTGCCCTCTTGAGTGTGTGGGCACGGGCAACTGGGTGGGGAGCTACAGGGAGGGTGCTGGTAGAAAGAGGGGTGGCAGACAAAGATGGTGCTGGGGTGGTCCCTGATGGGTCTGACACCGCCAGGGAGTGTCCACTGAAGGAGGAATCCGAAGATGACGTGGAAGATCCAGTCTCACCGTGGCACTCCCATCACCTTCCGTCCCACTGGGTCCCTTGCTGTTGCTGGTAGCAGCACCCTGGGTGCCATGGCCTGCAGCCTCCTCACTCATCTGTGCCCCTTCTCCTCTGCCTGCCGATGCTGATGCACACAAATAGAGTGAGAGAGTGAGGGAGAGAGAGAGATAGGGAGAGAAAGGGTTAACATATACCTCACATACACACATATAAGCATGCACATCTGTGAGAATACATTTGTTGGCTAGATCTCAGGTGCCAATACACATTTCCTACATCATATCACAACATGTCACTACTACCCACCCCTGTATGCCAACCCTCACATCTATATTAAAGTAGGTCAGTACGACTGGAGTCATCCACGTGATCACCACCAAAGCCATGTTTGCATGCTCATCATGCCCTGGATGAAGTACAAATTACTTCCTGATGTCACATCATATCTCTCATACCTCTATCACCTACTGGAAGTGCAGCTGACAAAACACATCAGGCCTCTAAAGTAATAACAGATGATCAGTCCATGTCCTTTGTAAAATATCCATGACAGTGAAGACTACTGCACTCAAACACCGCACAGCATCTGCCTGTCTCAATACATGGCTAACCTAACACTCTATACAGTAATACCGAATTAGATATCATAACTGATTTAGACACTACAAGTTACACACCCATACAGGTTACATCTGATGTACAATACAAGCCTGGGTATTGCCATGTGGTTAGTCTGACCCAATCACAGAGGAAGATCTGCAGACACCAAACACATAAATCACAACTAATCATACATCTAAGTACATCTACAATGGCCCACATTATACATATTACACTTCCATACTCAATCACTGAGTGCAGTGTCACAACTGATGAACTTCAGGAACACACATATTACATCATGGTCCACATACAATACCACAACACATGCAGTATCACCAGTAAGAATTCACAACATGATAACACCAGCCTCACACAGACAATTCCAGATTTGTGAATACCAGTACCTGAGTCCAGACAATACAAATCTGGCGGTAAATACATATAAGCATTATGCACACATGGACCAACACCACTGCCTTTGCATTAAAAACACATCTCACCACTACATAGGGCATCCACAGGAGAGAAAGTACAGCATTTGATTCACATCAACATCCCATAAGTCATGCAATACCCAATTCTGTCCTAATCTGCCACTTTAGCTAAACCAAGGGTAGCAGACATTGTCCCACTCCATCAGATGTGCCCCCAAGTAACCATTGAGACATGATAAAGGCAGTAACTAATCTATGTTGCACTGTAAATGCTAGGGCATTGGCATACATGGCATATACATAACATATTGACAATGACAAGGTCTGCAAGGCACTTACCACCTCTAGTACCATCCCATTGGGTTCAAGGTTTCATCCACATAAGTCTAGCACTTAGAAATGCATGATGATTACAATCAGATCTAACCAAATGAACATGTAAAAGTATCATACTTTAGCAACCTTTACAAACCCTATAGTCCGCAGATGACCAATATCTGGGTATACAACTATCAAGCCATTAGTTCAGGACTATACAGGCCATATCTGTGGTGGAAATGTAATGGCTGCCTCACATTCAGTCAATACCATTACCAGTACTTGATGTATATAGACCATGTGACAAAATGAGAGTCACGAGGTTGCATATACCGGTATGCTACACGGATAGGAGTGGACCTTAGAGCCACAAATGAAGACGCTTGGGAGGGGGTATACACAAGCTCACATCCATTGTATAGGCAGGATGGAGTCACACATGTGCAAATGTCATTAGACAATCTCCACAATCCAGAGATGTGGATGTCTTGATATTGGAGATGTACATCCACTGACAGTAAACCATCAAAACACATCTACAACTTATACTAAGCTCTGGTGGTTACTACCCTTCCACTAGTCTACATACATGTTGCTTCGACTACATTGTCACAAAAGCTACAGTGAGACAGCTAATCCCATACAACCAGAGGCAAGTACCTTGATACAGTCAGTACTCACCTCTTGTTGGTGCTGTGCTCCCCTCAAATCCCCATCCACCTCAGGGTAGGCCACCACCAAAATGCAGGCCATTAGGAGGGTCAGGTTCCAACAGGCACCCCTCCCTTGTTGGGAGAACATCTCCAGCTGGGCCTCCGCGGTCTTCCGGGCCCAGCGTCTCAGGTCCTCCCACCACATGTGACAATGGGTGTTCCACCAGCTATGGACCATCAGGGTCCTCACTTGCTTGGCCATGGCACGCTAGATCCCTTTCTTCTGATGGGCGTTTAACTGCATGGATGCCACAGACAAAAGGAGAAAGTTATGTACACTGGTACCAAACCAATGGGAGTGGCCTGTACACATCAGACTCACCAAGTTCCCACACATACCCATCCTCTCGGCTCACAAGCCTTCACTTCATTCTCTCTACATGAATGTACTCCCTCATTGGTACACTTACCCCATTCACCATCACACGCACCCCTATCACACAGGATTTCGGCATTGGCCTCACCTGCTCCTCTGGTGCCCCACATAGCTGTCCATATAGGGTAGGACCCCATCCACAAACTTCTCCAGCTCTTCTGGGGCAAAGGCCGGGGACCTATCACCTGCAGGACATGGCATGATGGCTCCTAGAGACAGCACAAAGGAGCGCAGGTCGTGGAGGTCTTGCTAGCAAAAGTGTCATGAGTCATTGAGCAAGGCTGCAGAAAATGGCAGTCATGGCTCCCACGTACAGGACTGTCACCGCCGGCGGTCATCGCCATTGGCCCCAGTCCGGCATAGGCAGCAATGTCAACGAATGGCAAGTTGCACGGCGTTTGCAACTGACATGACAACATACACCGGCAGACTTAGGTCACTTCCAACTGTCCAGTGCAATTGGACAGACGGCTGCCATGCTTTGATGTGTCAAAATAAGTGTGCCATACACATTCTCCAAAATGGCGGAGTAAATCTATGTTGTGCCATCATGGTAGTGCAAAGACATGTGACATGCATGACATAGTGACGTGATGTGGCAGTATATCTGATGATGGGCATGTTTAGATACTCAGAGGCACATAGACGGTGACACTATGTTGATATATCCCATTACTATTGAATTGATCAGTGCAGGACAGCTCAGTGTGCCACAAATGGTACATTATACAAGTGATATGTGTCCCATATGACTAACAGGTTCAGCAATGTGCTGCAAGGATAGAGTCCAAGCTGCTTCAGCATGCCTATAATAGTATGTGTCAGCAGTGCTACGCAAGTCCTACAGTGTTAGGTGAATGTGTGATTTTGAAATGATCTGCTTACATGTGTCATATGCATTTATCAATGTACATTCTCTCCTCTCTACCTAGATATCTTGTCATGAGGAGATTGAGACAACCACCATTGTACCGTCCACTAATTGACCTTGCAACCCTAGAGGACAGGCATATCATCCAGACCTATCATCTGATTCATCAGACCATCATGGACCTATGTGCACAGTTGGATCCTTATCTCTTACCAGTCATCTACAATTCCTATTGCATCCCTCCCACAATGCAATTCTTATCAGTGCTACACTTTCCTGCCACAGGCACCTTTCAGAATACAGTCAATCATTTAATCAGTTTTTATAAAGCACAACTACTCACCCATGAGGGTCTCAAGTTGACAGGTCTGGGCCTCATTCAAAGAGCCATGTCTTGAGATTCTTCCTGAAGGTGGTGATTGACGGGCTTTGTCGGAGGTACGTGGGCAGGTAGTTCCAGCTCTTAGCTCTGAGGTAGGTGAAAGAGCTTCCTCCTCCAGTGGTTTTCCAGATGCGTGGGATGGTGGCTAGCACCTGCTGGGCAGAGTGGAGGGGTCTGGCGGGTTTATGGAATGAGATGCATTGGTTCAGGTAGGACGTTCCGATGTGAAGGGCCTTGTAGGTGTGGGTAAGTGGTTTGAAGTTGATTTGCTTCCCCACTGGGAGCCAATGGAGGATCCTCAGATTTTGGGAGATGTGTTCCAGATAGGGGATGTTCAGGATGAGTCTGGTGGTGGCATTTTGGATGAGTTGTAGTTTCCTGACGTTCTTTTTTGTAGTGCCGGCGTAGAGTGCATTGCCACAGTCAGGCTTGCTCATGACTAGGGCGTGAGTGATTATTTTGCAGCAGTCCACTGGGATCCATTTGAAGAGTTTGCGCAGTTGGCGGAGGGTGTGCCAGCAGGAAAAGGTGATTGCGTTTACCTGTCGGGTCATTAATAGGGAAAAGTCAAGTGTGATTCCTAGGTTGCGGGCATGGTCAGTTGGAGTAGGCGGTGTGTGGAGCAATATGGCCAACCAGGAGTTGTCCCTGGCTGAAGTGGAGTTTCCAAAGGTGATGAGATCGGTCTTGTCTGAGATGAGCTTGAGGCAGCTCTCCCTCATCCAGGTGGCAACAGCTTTCATACTGGGTCTTCAGTGAAGGAAATTACGAGTTGTGTGTCATCAGCGTTTGCCACGATGTTCAATCTGTGGTCTCTGACAATGGGTGCAAGCGGGGCATTGTAGATGTTGAAGAGCGTTGCGCTCAGGAAGGATCATGTGACGTCAGAGCCAGGTGACATCAGAACCCCCTCCTGATAGGTGGTCACCTAGCTAGGTGACCAACCCCCTTTCAGGACTATTTAGGGTCTCTCTCTTGGGTGGGTCCTCAGATTCGGCTTGCAAGATTCCAGCAGGACTCCTCTGCAATCTCCACTTCGACTTCTAGCCACAGGAACTGCGACTGGAACCTCTAGGAACCAACAATCTGCATCCATGAAGGAGACTTTTCTTGCAACATTATTTGCCTGGCTCCTTCCAGATTCTGCAACATTTCCCCAGATGTGCATCTTCTCATGGCGTCATGTCTTCAGTCTGCATGAGAAGGAAGAAGGAAGCTCCCTTTGAGTGAAAGAGTCACTCAGCTGCATCCGCAGGCACCTACTGCAATGATGACTGGCTTCTTGGATCCCCTCTCATCCTGAGCTGTGTGGATCCTGCATCATGGGTGGTAGTCTGGATTAGTCCGCTTGGTCCTTTCTACTAGCTGTCTAACTTTGGTGGAGGTAAGCCCTTGCCTTCCCATACAAGACAGCACCCCTGTGCACCACGTCTCTTGCAGCTGGCAAGGCTTGGTTGCATCTCCTCCAAGGGAACTTCACGCTACATTCAGCTTCAGCCCCCAGCACTCCTCTCTGCTATGCACAGCTCTCTGCGTGGTTCTCCTGCTGCGTGGGATCCCTTTCTGTAGTGCTGCATGGGCTCTTTCTGTATCCCTATCCTGTGGGTGCTGCCTCTCCTCCTGTCGGCCCTGTGTATCACTGAGTGGCCCCTGTGACTCCCCCTCCTTGGTTGTGTCCTCCTGGGCCTTGCTGGTCCCTGACAGCACCACCTTTCCTCTAAACAAGAATTTGCCTTTGCCAAGGCTTGTTGGTGAAATTCCTGCACAGACACCCATCTGCAATATTCATTCCAGCGTGGGCCATCTTCTGCATTCCTCAGGAACTGTTCTCTGGATCCAGGGCTGCAGGGCTGGCCTGTTCTTCCTCACTGTCGACAAGCACCTGCAAGTACAGATGGGTCGGTAGTAGATCCTACTCCTCCTGGACTCCACTGACACTTTTGGACTTGGTCTAGGACTTGGTCCACTATCCCCACAGGTCTTCCTCTTCAGGAATCCACTGCTGTTTCCTTACTTTTGGGTGGTTTGGGGAAATTCCAGTGATTTACTTCTGCTTTCCTGGTCTCGGGGGTACTGTGTAACTTACCTCTGTGGTTTTTTAGTACTTACCTAGGTGTGGGACCTGTGTTTGCATTCCATTGTTTTAGTGTATGGTTTGGGCTCCCCCTAGGGTCACTATTGGTTGGTTACAATTGTGCTGTTTTCTAACCTTTTCTATGCCTATTGCTGTTCACTAGTTTGTGTAGTTAGGGGCATATTTATACTCTGTTTGCGCCGGAATTGCGTAGTTTTTTTTACGCAATTCCTACGCAAAACTAACTCCATATTTATACTTTTGCGTTAGACGCGTCTAGTGCCAAAGTCCATGGAGTTTGCGTCATTTTTTAGCGTGGACACCTACTTTGCGTTAATGATATACAAGGTAGGCGTTCCCGTCTAAAAAAGTGACTCCGAGGCATGTGCGCCGTATTTACACTCCCGGGCAAAAATGTCGCCCGGGAGTGGGCGGGTAAAAAAAAATGACGTCCATCCGCTTTTGCGTCGTTTTTTAGCGCCTGGTCAGGGCAGGCATTAAGGGACCTGTGGGCTCAGAAGGAGCCCAGAGGTGCCCTCCCATGCCTCCAGGGACCCCCCCTGTCATCCTTGCCCACCCCAGGAGGACGACTAAGGATGGAGGGACCCATCCCAGGGAACATAAGGTAAGTTCAGGTAAGCATTACATTTTTTTTTTTGTGGCATCGGGGGGCCTGATTTGTGCCCCCCTACATGCCACTATGCCCAATGACCATGCCCGGGGGACAGAAGTCCCCTGGGCATGGCCATTGGGCAAGGGGGCATGACTCCTGTCTTTGCTAAGACAGGTGTCATTTCAATGGGGGTTGGGAGTCGAAAAAAATGGCGCAAATCGGGTTGAGGCGATAATTTTGCCTCAGCCTGACTTGCCCCAATTTTTGGCGCCCAAGCTCCATATTCCCCTACGCCGGCGCTGCCTGGTGTACGTCATTTTTTTTTACGCACACCAGGCAGCGCCGCCGGCTAACGTCATTGAATAAATACGGCGCCCGCATGGCGCTTCAGAATGGCGTTACCCGGCGATTTTTTGACGCACAACTGCGTTGGCGCAGTTGTGCGTCGAAAAGTATAAATATGGCCCTAAGTGTATTACTTACCTCCTATTGGAGGGTTGCCTTTCTAGCATTTTGCGGTATTGTGTGACCAAAAGTAGAGTACCTTTAATTTTGTACAATCAAGTTTTTTCTTTCATGTGTGTAAGTGCTAAGTGACTACAGTGGTTTTGCACGAGCTTTGCATGTCTCCTAGATAAGCCTTGGCTGCTCATCCACAGCTACATCTAAAGAGCCTGGCTTCTAGACACTGCCTAAACTTCACTAAGAGGGGATACCTGGAACTGGTCTAAGGTGTAAGTATCTTGGGTACCCACCACACAACAGTCCAGCTTCCTACATTGATGTTTTAATGAAGACACACATACAGTAGCTGTGTTCCATTGGTGTTCATTGTGAATATAATGAAATCGTAACTACAAAATAATGGTGCATACATTGTCCAACAGGTGATGAGTGAGGTCATGGTAGATGAAATCATCAGAGTAGGTGGTACAGCATAGGTCTGGTGTCCATGTGCCAATGGGAAGAAAAGAGCTATGTCATTGAACAGTCAACAGGGTGTCTCAGTTGCACACAAGGGAGACAAATCAGGTGAGATGCACTTCCTGGCAGTGGGTTGGGTCTTGGCATCTGATCCAGCCGGATGCCTGGATGCACGACCACATTTGCGGGCGGTATTCCGCTACAGAGGGAAGGGTGTCTGAGGGCTGTGGTTCCCCTGGCAGAGTCTCCATTCCACTAACTGCCCCTGATGTGGATGGCTCAGATGTTATGTTGCTAGCAGAAGGGGCCTTCTGGTGGGTGATGAAAGCATTCAGGGTGGTGTTGATTTCCCTCGGCACCCCTGCAATGCAGGCCATGTGGCATTATGTGCATCCCACTTCTGCATGACCTCCTGGTGGTATTCTCTCTGCAGCCTTTGGTTTTCCTCCAACATGGTGATGATTTGGCCCATCCTGTACTGGGATTGTTGGTATGCTCCCAGGACTTGGGAGATGGTTTCCTGGTCAGTAAGATCCCTTGGGAGTCCTATCCTCTGGCCCACAGCTTCCCTCCAATGCTCCCTGCCCCCATCTGTCTGGCACGTTGTGCCAACTCCCAGTGTTTGCAGGACCTTCATTGTCTAAGGTTATGAGGGGTAGACTCAAGTTCCTGTACTGTGAGACATACAATAGTTTGAACAGCCTTTGGGACACAGGTTTGGGGACGAAAGGTTGGCTGTGACATAGAGGCCACAGTATTAGGGGTGGTTGATGTAGGCAGGTTGAGGCAGGGTGTCGTAGACTGACCAGGTGTCTGAGATGGACCAGGTAGTTCGTCAGTGTCCTGACATCCAGGTGTGTTGTCCTCATTGGGGCCTTCATCCTGAGGAGGGCTGGCAGTCTCTGGTATCCTCTCCATGGTGGCACTGGCAGGGGTACCTGTGGGTGGAGTGAGAGAGGGAGTTGAATGTTGAACATGTGTTTGGTTACATCTTTATCATATGCATACAGTGGCTTGACATGATTTCCAGCAATGACAAATGCTGCACAGAGACCATTGGTGGTAGTTAGTTGTCTGTGACATGTGTACCATATTCCATTTTGGTTGGTGTCAACTTTGGCTCTGTGGATAGGTTCTGATAGTTCACATGACTGTTTTTTAATGTTAGCTAGTGACTCTTCAGGCTTGGTAGTTGTGAAGGGTAATGGCTGGACATTGCAGCATAATTACCCATTGGGAGGAGGGTATGTGTGTATGCAAGGTTAATTGTCCTGTCTATAATGTTGTGCATGTGCATGAAGTCTGCCATATTAAATTCCATACCACGTCAGGTCAATTTCTGGGTTGTGGATCCTGATTAGTGGCCAATAGGATTTGTCACAGTGCTGTAGCTGTGTTTTGCCTTGCTTGGCATTGTGTTGTACTATTGCCTTGCTGACATTGCCATGTTGTGGCCCTCAGTTAACCCACCTAGTTGATATAGCTAGTACAATAGTCATACATGCAAGGGATGTGATATGCACATTCCAGGTATTCACATAGATGGGCTAGTGCATTGTGGGAGTCGTAGTGACAGTATTAGGCAATGCCATCTGTGCCTTTTGGCAAGGGCTGTGTGGGCATTTGGCCTGGGTGGAGGTGTGGTATGCAGAAGAAGGGCATTAGGTCAATAGGTGGGAGGTGTAGTGAGAAATACACTGAATTGTGGAGGATTTGGGTGGTAACAGATCATGCAGGACAAAAGTGTGACATGGAAGTTGTAAGTACTTACCAGAGTCCAGTCCCCCAGGCATTACAGTCAGGCCCTCGGGATGCAGAAGGTCCAAGACCTTATCCTCTCATAATGTGATCTGTGGGAGAGGAGGTGGGGGCCCATCGTCAATCTTGTACATGGCGATCTGGTGTTGTGATTCCATGGAACGCACCTTCCCCCGTAGGTCATTCCACCTCTTCCTGATGTCCTCCCTTGTGCGTGGATGGTTGTCTACTGAGTTGACCCTGATGACTATCCTCTGCCACAACTCAATTTTTCTGGCTATTGAGTTTTGCTGGACCTGTGCTCCAAACAGTTGTGGCTCTACCCTGACAATTTCATCCACCATGACCCTCAACTCATCATCTGTGAACCGTGGGTGCTTTTGTGGGGACATGTTAGTGCTTGTGTTGAGGGTGGGGGGATGTTGTGTGTGTAAGGATGCAGTGTAGGTTGGTTGAGGGGGTGTGGGTGGTGCGTGATGAGAAATGGATGCTTGTGGTGTGTGTGCTTTTTATTTGTGTTGGTAGTGCAGTTGTGTGGTGTTTGCTGAGTGAGATGTGTATATGAGCCTATGGTGTAATGGTGCTATATAAATCTATTTGCCTGCATGTATGTGTATCTGTAAATCGAATTTGTAGCAAAGGATTGTGGGTTGTGAGGGGGTATGTTATATAATGCAGTGAGTAGGTGTGTCTGGTGTGTGTATGTGTGTCAGGTGTGAGTTATTCAAACTGTCCAATGTGGTGTTGTGTTCTGACAGTAGTGGTTTCTGAGCGTGACGGTTCGCACCGCCAATGGTTTTCCACAGTGAAAGAATCACTGGTGTGATTTGTGGCTCATAACTTGGTGGGTAGAATTCTGTTGGCCTGGAGGTGCTGGTGCCGGAATCACCTCTTTCCCGCCCTCCTTTCTCCTCATGGTTACAAATTTGTGGCTGGTTTTTGGTGGTCTTCATGGTGTGAGTAGTAATAAGACAGTTGAATTATCACCAGCATGGCGGTCTTTCAACGGCCGCCACTACAGCGGTCTTCCGAAAAAACCGCCAAAGTCGTAATGAGGCCCTGAGTGTTAAGCGTTCAAGTCCAGGGATATCCTTAGTTATTTCCCTCCTTTTTTAAATTCAAATGTTTAAGGCTCATACTGAAAGGTGATCTTAATCTTTTTAATTGACAAATACAATTTTCTTTTCAGTTTGTGTAGAAATATTTCATTCTCAATACATCATCCATCAAAACCTAAAAAAAACTCTCTATCCCTCTTGCTCTCTTTTTTCTCTATGTCTTTAAATCTCTTTCTCCCTCTCACACACCCATTCAGACCCTTACGCAGCGACTCACAGACCCTCTCAGACCTTTGTGTATCTACTCACAGCGCCACTCGGACCCTCATGCACCAACTCACAGTCCCACTCAGACACTCTAACACCCACTCACATACCCACTCAGGCTCTCATACACCCACTCACAGACCCACTGACAACCTGAAACACCCACACACAGACTTGTAGAGACACTGATGCATGCACTCTCACACCCAAACACTCTCACAGCTATTCTCATCACAAGATACACCCTCTGACACCTATTCTCACACACAGAGAAACATGCTTTGGTGAACTGCCATGCATGGCCAAAGGGCTGTGTGCAGAGTGGGGTTGGGTGGTTTTACGGTTAGCCACAGGGTCTGGCTGCAGGCCAGGCCTTGCGGGCAACCCCTGCCATACAAGGATGAAGGCTGTGCATGGTGCAAGTTTGGGTGCTTGCAGGGGTTGGCCTCAGGGCCTGACCACAGTCCTGACCCTGCAACCAACTGCCTCTTTGGAGATACACATTGGTGGTTGGATTATTGCTTAGCAATGAAAATTAGTATACGTTAAAAAAAAAACACATGGCAATTCACAGAACAATTCAAAGGTTACAGGGATGTTATAGTTAGACTCACATTTTAAACACACAAAACCATAGAAATTCACCAGTTATAGTTAGAGATGTCTCAAGTAACTATAACGCCTGCCGTAAGGTAACTATAACCCGTGCCTTCGCCATGCACTGCTAATTACCCCACAAATTAGGGTGCTCATGACATCTTTGATAACATCATTGATAATATCACTGTAATAGCTGCAGTAAAATGGTTGACAAAAAAACTGTGCATGGGGGGCGTGAGTAATAGTTACCTTACGGCATGAGGCAGCAGGCACGCACACAAAATGGGGGGGCAAGGAGCAAGCATTGAGAATGAGAGAAAGGAAAGCAACAGGCAGCCCAAAATGGGGCAAAGAGCAAGAAGTAAACAATGAGAGGAAAGGAAAGACAAACAGCAGGTATCCAAAAAATGGGTCTGAGAGCTAGGAGAAAGCAGTGAGAAGGAGGGAAAGTTAAGGCAGCAGGTATGCACCAAAAATAGAGGGGGCAAGGAGAAAGCAGAGAAAACAAGTGAAAGGCAAGCAACAGTCAGCACAATATATCATTTCTCAGTGCTATAGAGTTATGTAACTTGTGTAAGTAAATCCGGTAGGTTACAGTCTCCTTGAGGAGTATGCAGAAAACATGATTTTAAATATCAGGTTATCACTGCATACTGCCTCATAGGGAAAAGCAAAGGTCATTCAGTCATTCCTTGTATGTGTTGTGCATATACGCAGAATGTGTTGCGGTAGGCTACTAAGAAGGCCCACTCTACAGGGTTACACTATACAGGCTATCCTACCCCATCATGCTTCACATTGCAGACAACCAAGCAGGTACCTCTCTTCAGGGTTAAGCCATGAAGGATATTAGACTTTATCATGTCTCTCAGTGCATGGTACTTAATTGTTATAATCAAACTGACTCTGCTACACTATTTAGGGCACATGGTAGTGTAGATGGCTACAAAGGTACCTTCATTGTCCATATGGTGGTTGGAAGATGTGGGAACTCTCACAAATATAGCAAGTTATGGAGAAAGCTGATCCAGGGCCCAATGACAGTGAGTATGACCCTGTTAACAAGTGAAGCATAGGTCTCGTTGACCCCAGTTACGATTAATCCCTATGGCCGCAATAGCATACTTCCTCAAATTATAATTGCATGCCAAGTCTGACATAAATCCGCAAAGTGATTGAGCATCAATTTAAGAGTTCAATCATTTGAATGGCTTGGGAGACAATTTTGCCACTCCCACCCCTGCTAGAGGTAAATGGTAGCTGTACAGTGGGAGGCTTTTTTACACTCAGGGTGTAATTGTGGCAAGGTTGGAGCTGGGGGCAGTCACACAATCGCAGAGGTCAGCATGGGCTAACTGGGCATAAGATTTCTCACTTTGCACTGGCTTATGATTCTTCATAGTAGTTTCATGATGTAGCTCTGTCACGTTGAGGCTTTTATGCACATAGTTGCAGGGAGTGCACCATGATCTCATGCCTGAGTTCCAGCAGACAACTTTCATGTTAGGATTTTTAAGTCCATAGTCAGCATGGAGTCCAAGGAGGCCACAGGGATGTATGTTCCCTTGAGCTTTTCTGGTCTACAATTGGCCTACTACAGGGAAGTGGGCCAAGACAGTAGCGAATACGTACAGAACAGCAGTTAGAGTGCATGCTGAGATCAGCAGTGTTTTCTGATATAGCAGTTGCAATAGGGATTCCCCTAGATAATCAGCAGTTTACTACATCCAGCAACTTGGTTAACTTGTAGGTTTAAGGCTACCCAGTGGGCAAACTGGTAGGTAGCCCAGTCTCATTCCGGAGTATATCCAACACAACTTCATGGCCGGGAAGGACAGGTGTAATGCTGACAGACAGCAGTAGATCGCTGGTAAATGCTGTCGAAAGACAATCAGTGCATTGGGATCCCAACATAGTGTTCCATGGTTAGCCATGTCCATGAGCTAGATGTGGGCAACAAGAATGAGGATACGATTAGATGGGAACTGGAAAGGGAGTGCCCACTGTGGCTTGATGGCAGGCAGGGGGGTTAGTGTACAATCCATTCAGACAGTTTAAGAAAATAAATATTTCAAGGAACTTGAGGCACCATATGAGGCATTACTTGGTTGCCCGGGTTATTATGATGAGGTTGATCCCCTCTTTGTAACTGCTTAGATTCCTCGAGCCATTGTATGGTCTGATGCTGCTGTTTGGGCAGTTGAATGGACAAAGGGAACTCTGAGCATGCTATGTCTACGAAGGAGCTCTTTCCTTTGTGTAACAGGCAGTTAGACCGGGCAAGATATGTATGCGTGTTTAGAAGCTACAGCTACAAGAGAAAGAAAGCTACTCTAGAATTTACCCTTTGTGTATAAATATACAACAAACGGTCACAATATAACAACATTCACATGATAATGTATGTCCACATTTATTTTGATAGCTACATGTCCAGTCCTAGGCTCCATCCAACTCATGGCCTTCATATAAATAAATTTCATTTTGTGAAGACATATAATAATTTTATTCTTATTTTGTTGTATCATATCAAATACATTGTTAACAATGATTTAAATGTCATACCACATGCACATGCAATATCTCATTGCAGAGGACGATGGCTCTCCTGCGGATATGCCTGTCCTGGACTTCCCTGATGACATGGATGACGAGGTGACAACAATTAGCCAGCAAACCCTCCAAGATGTCCTTGGAACCCTCCAGACCCCACCTTCAGTCACAAGGAGGAACACAGATGTAGCAGCCATCACAGAGGATTCCACCCACCCACCCCAATAGAATGACCTGCCAGCTCCAACCCAGCTGAGGACTCTGATGACACTAGTACCACCTTTGAGAGGACAGTTGTGAGAGTACAGTGGGAGCTGGCCAAGGAGGTGTGGGTGGGGATGCAAAATATGGCAGAAAGCCTTGAGGGGATGCACATGTGCATGATGTCATCTGCAGAACAGTCAGCAGCCATGCAAGTGCAACAATCCCTACTGCAAGGACTACAACAGTGTGTGAGGGATTTCACCACAGCAGTTAGGGAGTTGCGACAACACCTGGTATCCCAAACATTTCACTGCGTGCATGACTGCAATCATGACCCCCTCATGGCCAACCTGGCTGCTACCACAGCGATGTAGCTGACATACTCAAGAACCAGCAGCTCCTCCTTGCTGCAGTAATGCCCTTTATAGCCCCACAGTTGGCAGTTACCGGGAATTCAGTGTCCACTTCTTCAAACACTGAAGTGTGTATTGCCCCTTCAAACCCACCACCACCAAGGGCAGAGGAGACGATACACACATTAGAAGATGAAGACGTGGAACAAATCACCTTCACCCATAGGAGTACCTGGTAGCACCAGTCCATGCCACATGGCTACTGATTCCCTATGTCCTGTGCTTGTTAACATGCCAGTCTTTCTACAGTTGGTAACATGCACTGTTCTCCAGCACACTGTTTACCTTACCACTATGCACTGCAATTGTCTCTCACTACCTCATTGGCAATTCATGTTCCTCTGCACTGAATGACACTTCACCACAGCATGTCCAATGACAAGTCCCTCACCATTGCACTTGTGTTGCGTCACAATAGAAGGTGTCACACTAATGGACTTACAATCCTGGACTATGTAAATACTGCTCTACAGCACTTTAAAATAAATAGCAATTACACAACCACTTTGGCCCATATTTATACTTTTGTAGCACCGCGTTTGTGTTGTTTTTTTATGCAAAGTCAAACTTACAAAACACAATTGCATTTTGTACGTTTGCGCTGTCATGCGGCGCTAAAAAAAGTATAAATATGGGCCTTTGTCTCTGTGTAATGTGACACATCAACTGTGTAGGAGATTTGTGATGCATGTAACATGTCAAAGGCCACAGGATGTCAATACAACAGTGGAGAAAGAATGTGGGCTGATAACTATGCATGAGGGTCTGGATTTTATCATCATCGGTGCTTCCTTAGGCTTATTTCTGAAGCTAAAAGATCACAAACAGTATAATGCTGTGTTGAACTGAATATGTCAGGTCCAAAGTATGTACAAGATGAAACTCAATGTGGCCCACATTCCCTTCAAGACAATCATTATGTATGTGACATATCACACAGACACACCATACAGCAGGAATGGATGTGTACGAATGTATGGACAATTACGTAACCTGAGAGTGCAATGTAAGAACTCATAGGTGTGAGATATGTATACTGAACTTCATAAGATTGTGACATCACGCAGCTTATCAGGGTTCACATGAACATCAGGCTGTAGGCAGATGTCCCACGGTACCCAAGATTCCAACACAGGACTCAAACAATGACAGGTTTAAAATCACACCAACCTTCACAGCACATTGGGAGCCATAGTTACCTTGAGTGGTGGGTGCAATGGATGGCAGATGCATAGAAAGGTAGTTTTGTTGTAGCTGCCAATGTGACAGCTCATTTAGAAGTGGGAATAACAATGTCAAGAATGGGATTTGGATGCAGGATGGACCACAAATGCAAATACAAAACTGACACTATACACTCATGCAAAGGCCCTGATCCCTAAGCATATGATACATACTTTAAAGGAGCACATAAAACTTTATGATATCAGTATGAAAGGAAACTTAAACTATGGGAAACACCTAAACTAACCTAACCTATCCTAACTATACATTACCCACAACTGGCCCTAACTAACCTAAGCTAAACTTACTTACCACATGTAACTAAACACTCTAAACGTCAACCCCTCACTCCCCTTATATGACGGGACACGTGTAGGACAACATATACTAACATAAACACCTACTAACTTATCCTAAATAAATATATATATATATATTTTTATTTTATTTTACAATTTGTTTTTTTATACACATAAACCCCAACATCATCCAACACACACCCACCCACAAACAAACGAAATAATATAACACCCTCCACTCCATCCCACTTATCTTAACTAAACTAATAGCCTACTCTAACCTAACACTAAGCCCCCTAAACCCACTAAAGAAAAGAACGAGGAAAGAGGACGGAGGGGACAGAATTATGGGGGAGGATCAACAAGTCACAAATTGGCCCTCCTCAGGATCTTCTTAATCCCCGCAGTCTCTTGCTATTGCGGGCCACCTCCTGCTGCAGCCTGTCCATCTGGCGCAACATACGTTGCATGTCACATTGTAGTGTCCTGAATTCAGTCATGTCCAATACTGCAGCTGGGGTCGTCTGGGTAGCACTTTTTGAAGCTGGTGCCGTGGTTGGGGGGGGGGGGTGCAGAAGGTGCTGCTTGTGGGCCTTGGGCTGACGAGGTTGAGGGACCTGCTGGAGTGGCTGTCATCCCTGGGGCCACTGTGGTCTGAGCTGTGGTGGTGGTGGCAGTTGTGGGGAATGCTGCTTCCCTTGGCTAAATGCCCTCCATACCACTGTGGCTCTCTCATGATGATATCTCCTTGCCATATTGCAGAACCCAGCCTCCACGGTACCGCACTGCCCTCCTCTGAAATTCTCATATCTCCTGGGCATTCATGTTGGCAGCTGTAAAAATAGAGACAGGCAAACATTAGTGACATCATAGTGTGATACATGTACAGATGATATTCTAACACTTCATCAAAAATAGCACATGCAGTCCAAATCACAGTACATATTACAGAATGTCCCTGAGGAATGGCATGCCAATGCAGCCTACCCATCAACTATCTAACAGCACAGCAATGCACAACAAGGTGTGTACTTAATTAAATGATCTGTGCATATTTGTACTGATACTAGTCACATAACAAATGCTGCAAGTACTCAACATGTGCCAGGCTGACTAATCACTGTCTTCTGGATCAAATTCTGGATCAAATTCAAGGCACACAAGACCTGTGATTTGTATATGGAACTGCCAGGACGGTATGCAGTTGGTAATCACTAGGGGGCATTGTAGTTTGGAACAAATGAATGCTTGAATTACATGTATGTCATCTACACTGTGACCATCATGCCTAGCAACACATACTTTCAAACATCAAGAACAACCACGAAGCTTTGGACAGCTGTTCATGGGTTTAGTCAGTCCACCACAGGTAAGGAGGCCTGCCAACTAGGATTGAGTCAACCATTGGACAATCACATCTACATTCATTCTACTATTTGCGGACAATTGTCAGCATCATTAGATCTCACTGACACATTTCCAAAATCTAGTACATTGATGCAAGCACCCATCTGGCCTTTACCTGTATGCACGCCTATGACATTTCATTCAAGTGCCACGTAAATGGAATACAACATGTGGAGCTAAATTCTGCGGGACAGTCACCCATACAGTCCTACATGTTCATTTCTTAACAGGGATGCACAAGTCTGTGTGTAAAACTGATGTATCACTGTTCTGTGTGAATTAGGGTATGACTTACTGACTAAATTATGACACTGGCCACCTCCAAATCAATTTTTGGCATGCATGTAGCAACAAATCACCTTGTTCACCTGCCCAGGCCTATTGTGCAGCATCGACTTCCAATATATGACTCTTCGCACCTGAATGTTTAACTCTTCCATGGGACAATATATCAACCTGAAGTCAAGTCAAATATAATATCACGTGCCAACACATCATATCTTGCAATGAGTACAACACACAGGAGTCAATCACACAACAGCTACAAACACAACACAGGACAAACATGAACACTTACTGGATACGTCTGGGTCCGCAAATCGAGCAACTTGACCTATTGTGTAGGTGGCTGGTCCACCTGTAAAACTTGGAAGGGTGATATGTGCTCAATGGCTGCTCAATGTACAAAAGTTGGAACAACAAATCACTGTGTGTGACATTTTATATGATAGAGCTGCACATCAGGCAGGTAGACACCCCAACAGACATACCACTGCAAACATGCATTGACACTGTCACTCCAATGAGTGATAGGCACACATATGCACACATGCACTGGCCCTAACAATAATATGGTGCCAAACATGAATACTCAATTTTGTGCTTAATTCATTCCAGAGGGTACTCCATTTCATCATTTGTAATTGGGAGACACATGCAATGCCACATTCCTGGTGCACTGCAATACCAGTGACTCAGGTATTGTGGCTTGTGCATCAATGGACAATGAGTAACTGTGTGATGCTCATGTGGGTTGATTTGCGTTCATGAATTATTGTGCTTTCAGTGGTCCATAAGAGGTGTGCCAGTGTTGTATGTAGGTTACATATGCCACATTGGCAGTGTACCCTGAGCCGTATATGCCCCCTATGAAAACATGATGGCAGGGATCCTGTGTGTTACTTGATGACAATGTTACGCTAAACATGGATTTGCCTCTTTTCTGATTTAAAACAACAAAAAGATATATGCTGACAGTGTCTTAGTTGATCATCCTTGACAGAATGCATGTGCACAGGTCATTGCACCTGAAATGTGTTACTCTGGGCCCTGTGTACCTGTATCAGGTATTGTAAATCACACTTTGCCAGAATCAGCAACTTAGAATTGCCAAGTTGGGTCATCAGTGGTAGTACAACCGAACTGACACTGTCCGCTAATAAAAACATGGGTTAGCAAAGGTGCTACTTCTGCAATCATGATGAGGTAGGCCTCTATTTGAAAGCACCTTGGGAATAGTGGCACTCACAAGAATGCTGGTCTGCTGACCTTAGCATACCACCATGTCTGTGACAGCCTTCACACTGAGAAGTTAACATTTGTACAAAGGCTGCACTATATCAGCAGGGTTGTACCACAAGTAAAACAACAACCTATTTCGGCACTAAAATAGTATAATGTAAGCAGTCAGTGGTCCCTTGCACAACATCATGCTAAAAAATAGTTTGTGACCATGCATTCACAAAGAGCAGGGATCCCATGATGACCCATTCACTTTACAAAATAGTTTGCCACTAAAGTGACACAGATGGTAACTGCACTAGCTCAGTACCTGCAATTGTGCCCAAGCCAAAAATGTTGTTGGGCCCTGCTACTCAATGATAGGATTTAAACGCCTACTCTGAAAAGCCACGAGATGAACCTATTTTGTGCTACTGCAATCTGGTAGCATCCTGGAACATTTGAGTTTGGTCATGTGAAAGGTTATCTGCCCAAATGTAAACACACAGAAACAGTGAACTTAGGGCCAGATGTGTCATTTTGTTTTGGGTTGTATTTGCTTCATTTGTGTGCGCTACATTTATGGAAATTAGCAAAGTAAATTTGATTGTAGCGAGTGTGCTATACTTTTGTGATCAGAAATAACGCAAATGCACCACAAACAAAGTAGAAATATGGGCCTCAGATAATAGCAGAGGTTAGGAAGAGTTTGGTACGTATGACAATGAATACTGTTCAGACATGGTTAAAAAAAACTGGGGACTGCATTTGTTCCTTGTATTACCATGTGAAATACATCCCATTCCTGGTACACTCACAGGCCCTGATTAATAATTTTGTTTGTGCCGCATTACCATCATCTTTTGATGCAAAAGCAACACTAAGTTACAAAATAAACTGGTCTTTTGTAAGTTTGCGAGGCTTTTGAGTCAACAAATGACAGTAATGCGTTGCAAAAATTTTATAAATCAGGGCCACAGTTTGTTCAACTTGCATTCCACATATCCACAAACATTGCATGCAGCATGTCACAAAATCTGCTACTGTCACTCCAGAGCATTGTACTGTACACACTAGTAAATGTTGTACTCACCAACAGGGCCATCAATCACCACACCCAGGTGGTCTAGCAGGTCCTGCTCTCGGGCCACAAGGTCAGCTCAGCAATGCTTCAGCTGGTGGCCCTTGCTCTGGCTGTTGAATATGCGCCGCAGGTGGAACAGCATCTTTTCCCACCTGAGCCTTCTTGCCACTGTGTGATACCACTGTATCACCCGGCCCCCAGCCTCTAACATCAGGGGGAGGAAGTAGCACACCAGCCACACAAATACCCCTAGCTCCTCCCCACCCATTCACCCCAGATGTGGCCTTCCCAACATCTCAACAAAATTAGGAGAGAAAAGGGTAAAGAAGGAGAAACAGGAAAAGGAGGTAGGAAAAGGAAACTTGACTAATCCACAGACAGCCCAACAATACCCCAACTAACAATACCCACAAACAGATTCCCAACAGTACCAAGACAAATATAATTACAATAAATTACCAAAAAACACTTACACAGGATACCACAGGCACTTACAAAACACCAAAATACAATATCAATAGCACACAGGAGACAAATTCACAATATTCACAGAGACAAGTCAAGACACAGCCACACAGTCTAGAATAATCACAGACTGCAAAGTGAAATTGAAAGTACACCCACTGTGCCATTTCTGCAAACAGGATATCCTATTACATCACTTCTTGTCTCAATTGCCGGCCGTTTTTTTGTATTGTGTGTAATTGTATGACGCTTACGGGGTTTGCGTCAATATGTTTTTACGCATATCCTGAAAATTTCCCCGCATTCAAGGATCAATACATTTTAAATGGATAACTGCATTCCTGGGGTGCGGTGGTGGAATTAACGCTAGGGACCAATTGATGTATAATGTGTGTGAGCGTAATTTGTTAACGCATATGCAGCATATTTTGACGCATATGCATCTTTTTTTACATGTTTGCATACAAAAATCTGTCTTAAACGGTGTTTGTGTCATTTTTCAATGTTTAACATGCATGCAGCCTATAACTATACAAAGATAGGATGGTATGCCCTGCAGTGTGTGTTCTATTGTTTGGGCATTTGTGGCAGACCATACTACTGTGGCACATAATGGTGTTGTGCATGATTATCTCTCTTAACTGATACAACAGCAACACAAACTTTGGAAATGAAATAGGAATTTTCTAGTTTGAGCAGGTGTTGCATCAATAGAGGACAGCAAGGCTATGCTACTGAACAAATAGACTCATGGCCTGTGTGTTTATGTCTGTGAATTGACTGTTCAGATTATTGTTGTGCCTTTGTGGGAAAGTCATGAAATAAAATTGGCATAATGTGCATGTATGAATGTGTTACAAATGTGTATAACCATCAGATGCCATTCATTGAGGTACATCAGTCAAGATATGTGTTTGTAATATCTGTTGCGTCTTATGCTGTGTGTACTTGCTTGACATTGGGGACAAAACATTTTCCATGACTAACTATACACAGGAAAGATTGAGGATGGTTGATAATGGCTATGTCAGATATGTTACCCCTCACATTTAATGAAATGTTGGATACCACTTCATGGTCACTTGTGTGTATACTACCCATGAGTCAGGCATTTGAACGTGCTAGGTAGGTAAAGTGTTTGTGATACAGAGTCTCAAATCCAATCCTAAAATTATTATGTACACCAAAGTTTGAGTCATGTAAATGACCTATGTTTCTCCTGTGGCTGTGGAGGACCAGCAGACCATGCTGCATGTGTTCACATATTTCCAGTAGTTCATTGCACAAAGGTGTCCATTTCAAGTGTGTGGTTGTGGGTACCCTGTGTCAGTACTGGCCTCCATGTTGTCACAGTTACGCGCAGGTCTGGTCATGAGTCTGTGGAGCCAACCCTTGAATTAACAGAGTATCCTTCAAAGCAGATTTGAACAAAAGCCAAAGATCAACTAACAGCACACATGGGGATAGTCCAGCTATGGCACAGCAGACCTTTTAGAAGGCTGACGACTGAGCAACCTTTGTGTTCTCAAATACGTTATGGATCAGTAATAGGAAACAGGCAGGTTTCATCACAACATTTGAACACAGGGAGGGCTCAAAAATTCCCACTGCAACAGGGAACATCAGTGCCTCCGTGCTGATTAATCTCACAGCTAGTCACCACGCAAGCCCCATCAAAAGGTGGCGGCAGAAGTGAATCTGTGTCTGGACCGTCAGGGCAAAAACATGTTTTGTCCTTAGATACACATTAGCAACCCTTGTTTGTTGTGCTGGAGGCACAGTACCAAATCCATTCATACAGCCATAGCACACTGTCACTGTTTGGCACTAATGAATACACGCAAATCCAGACAAGGGATGGTGGCTGGATTAGGCCATTTGAATACATGTCCCAGAACAGAATACAATAAGTAAACTGATTAAACTATACTATACATTTGAGGATTCATCGTAGACCTACCAGACACAATACCCCAGGAGGAAACAGAGGGCATGGAAAGCAACTATGAGATAAATGTAGCCACAGGGAACCTCTATGGTTAACGCAAAGACTGGAACCAGTCTGGCTAACAGGATGCAGGCTCTGTCAGGAACAAACATGAACAAGGCAAATACACAGTGAGCAGACTCTGACTGGGACAAGCAGGAACAACACTGTGGGAACAAAAAACTGTTTCTGCTGTGGGCTGCACTGTTACACAATCCCCAATGGGCTCTGGTACACAAGTGATTTGTACGCCAATGCACAACAAGGAGATTCAGAAAATGGCAGCTTCTAAGCGGTTCCAGGCAGCAGCAAGGGCAGGGCAGGTTCAAATGGCTGGTCTGCATGGAAGTGCTCTCATGTGTCTGCAGCTTCAGTCTCTCACAAGTCCTGGAGTTGAGAATCAAGTTCAAAGGGTCAACTGAACCTTTCACATGGGAATCAATAGACAGCTGTTTACAGGTCTTACCGACGAACAGGCAGTGCATTATCGGACCTGAAGTCCATGCAGACTGTTGAACAATGACTATGGCATGCCATACTGAAGAGGGAAGCACACAGGAGTCAGAATTAGGGTCTGGGTGAGTGTAGATGAAGATTCTCAGGGTACAGATAGTCCATTTACAGCGCCCCCTAGAGAAAGGTGGGGAGAGACTTAAAACATGGCAATGACAGGACTTATTACCTGGGATGGACTTCGGAGGGCATGTCGTGTGAGCAATGCTTGTCATACCTGGGCCACTTGTGCTATCCATTTTCAGGTTTGATGCACTTCTTGTCACACATGCTCCTTGCAGAGATAGCTGATGTCACACTTACTACTGTCAAGGGTCTGGTCATACATTCCTGTTACCAATGCAGTTGCACATCCACTGCCTCATGTACGATACACTTTTTTACCTTATGATTGATGGTGTCATAGTTGGGTGTCACATGCTGCAATGGACCATGTCGGCAACATGGATGTGTCTCATAGCTGTGGTCCTCTGTTATTGCCCTTCAAATGTGAAATAGACAGGATATATGTCATTAACACTGTGTGTGATGTTTGCTGTACATTCATACCCATCAAATGTGATATGGCTTTTGCAGTATGCAAATTTGTATTTCTGCAATGCTCCATGAGGCAAAGCTCTTATTATGATTCCTAGAGATCATGTGATGCATAAATAATTACCCAGAACATGATTGAGTGATGAAATGAGGTGTTTAGTTACATATGATAACAAAGTGGTGATGGTGACTATAGTTAGAAGAGGTTTTGTACAATGTTGTGGCAGACACAATCCTGCAGCTGTGTTTGGATGTTCCCCCTCATTTTCCCGGACAGCATCCTCCTCCTCTTCAGGCATTTGTTGATCTGGTTCATAGAGGGGAATTTTCCTCCTCACACAAATGTTGTGCAGGATGGCACAGGTCAAAATGATCTCACAGACCATTTCAGGGGAATATAGGAGGCTGCCTCCGGTGATGTCCAGGCACCTAAACCTGGACTTCAGGAAGACAAAAGTCTGCTCAACTATGGTCCATGTCCTACAATGTGCCTCATTATAGGCACGCTCTGCTGCTTTGCATGGGTTGGCAATTGGGTTCATGATCCATGGCAGGATCCCGTAACCCTGATCAGCTGAAAGAGAAAATGAGGGTAAGTATTTTGTTGTTGGTTGCACCGTGATTGTCACTTTGCATGGCAGTTATTATCTTGTGTTGTCTGTGACTCATATGTGTTTGTGGTATTGTGTGGAATCCTAGGCTTCTGTGATGGTCTTTCTGCATTGGGTTGTTTGGCTAGCAAAACTGGTGTTTGGCTGATTGACATGATGTCTGTGATATATTTAGAAACTTGCTGTTCAGTGTGTATCTCCCATACATTATGTAATGTGAAAGAAGTGTCCATGTACCTACACTGGAGGTGACATGATACTTCCACACACACAATCGATTCCATTGTGGTGGTAACATGGTCGCACTATATGGCCTGAACATCCCATCCAATTCGACATATGTAATTGCAGGTGAAATGCAACAGTGAGGCCCTTTGATGTCACTAGGTGACAATGCACAACACATCACCATAAGTTGGCAGCACTGAAGTGTTCACAATTGACAATGCACAATAATCACATGTGTGACAAGTTCTAGGCAAACCTATTTCTGTTCCCTCACCGAGTTGGCTCATGTGCAAACGTGTACCTACACTACTGAACTTGATCCAGGTAAGCTGGCTAACTTGGTTGTGGGGGTGAAGGTTTTAGTGTAGGAAGGTCCATCTGCCTGTACATCTGTTTTATATATGGGGAATTGTCTCAATCCATATGCGTACCAGTGTGTACTTTGCATTAGTGTCACTTCCACATGTTTTCATAGCACAATCCACGTCCTTATTGCTAGCTGACAATATCACCCCAGGAGTGATGTGAGATGTTGGTACTGCCTCAATAATTCCCTATCACCTTCATTAGAGTCAGCGTCATCATGCTATGTGTCTCATGGTGTTTGACCTGCAGCAACACACATTACACACCCCTTACACAGGACGTATTACTTGGAAGGGTGTGGGATTGAGTGGTATTGATGTGATATTGAAAGGCTCATCTTCCAAGTTGTACTGCCAGTTAAGGCCATGTCATTGTCACTGTGTGGCTTTAACTTGGTCCCGTGTGGCTGTAGAGTGGCATCTCTTGTTATTTGCATCTCTCATTTGTCCATAGGTGTGTATCCCATTGGATCATGATATCAAACATGACTACCAGTGTCACACCCCAGTGTCTTCCTGGCCACGTGTCAATGTAGTGGTGTATGTGTTGGGTGTCCTGCAGGGTTGCTGTGCTGTGTGTAAATTACTAGGTTTCTGTACTTACCAACAAGTAGGCCATTGCCATATCGTCCATCCTGAAAGTGACGATTGATGGTGCTGTGGCGGAAGATGAATGAATCATGTACACTCCCAGGATACTTTACTATGATGTTAGTGAACAATCCACGGTGATCCACAATGGCCTGCACATTGATGGAGTGTGTGTGCTTCCTGTTGCGGTATAGGTGCTTGGTTGCAGCAGGTGGCACAATCCGGACATGTGTGCAGTCAATGGCACCAAGCACGTGCGGGAAGCCATGAATTTGATAAAACCCCTGTTTGGTCTCTTGCTGCTTCTGCTGTGTGCTGGGGAAGCTGATGTGGTGGGGTGTGAGGGAGATGATGGCATCAAGTACCTTGGGAAGGAAGGCAGAGAATGAGGACTGTGAGATCCCGGCAACCAGGTCTCTGGTGGAATGAAGTGGGGTGTCTGCAAGCTGGCTGCCAACTGTGGCTCAATGTGGCGCAGCAGCTGCTGTATGACTTGCCAGATTAGTCTGTACCACTGGATGATGTCATGTTCCCTGAGGCCCTGCAGGGTTGTCCTCGTCCTGAATATCCTCTCATGCCTTCTGCATTGCCTTTGGGGTCCATGTTGGTGTGGTAGTAGCTGCTGCTGTTGGTCCTGTGCTCTGCGTCTTTGAGCATGCTGCATGAGTATCACTTCCATGTCTTCCTTTGTGAGCTATGATGTTGCTTGTGAGAGTTTTCCTTAAGTAGTGGTGTGTTTGACCCATTTTAATGCCTGCACTGACCCAGGCCTATCAGACGTGAGCCATTTTTACCCAGTTGGATAAATATGGTGCAAGGGTGTTTAAGTCATTTTTTGGATGGGAACGCCTACCTTGCATATCATTGATGCAAGGCAGTTTCACGCATAAAGAAAATGGCGCTCACTAGGATATTTTGACATTAGACGGGTCTAGCGTCAAAGTATAAATATGGTGTTAAATTTGCACCGGATTAGCATAAAAAAAATATGCTGCTAATCAGTGCAAAGGGAGTATAAATATGGACCTTAGGGCCAGATGTAGTAAGCCGTTTGCATGTCACAAACTGCAAAAATCGCAGTTTGCGGAATGCAAACGGCCGAACGCGATGCTCATTCCCAAATTGCGAGTCAGTACCGACTCGCAATTTGGGAATGCGACTCGCAAATAGGAAGGGGTGTTTCCTTCCTATTTGCGACTCGCATCGCAATGCAAAGTTGCTTTGTGACCGCGAATGCGGTCGCAAACCAACTCGAAGTTACCACCAGTGTCACACTGGTGGTAACTCATTCGCAAAAGGGACCCCTTCCTTTGTGAATGTCGAAAAAAATATTTTTTCCGAGCAGGCAGTGGTCCCAAGGAAAACGGGCTGCAAAATCACAAAAAAATCAGCTTTATTTATAAAGCAGTCACAGACATGGAGGTCTGCTGACTACAGCAGGCCACCATCCCTGTGAGTGCAGGGACTCGCTATGGGGTCGCAAAATGCGACCCACCTCATGAATATTGATGAGGTGGGTGTTTGCGACCCTATAGCGAGTCGCAGAAGGTATCTGAGACACCTTTCTGCATCCAATTTTGTGACTTGCAAATTGCGAGTCGGTCAGACTCGCAATTTGCAAGTCGCAAAATTGGATTTTCCTAAATCTGGCCCTAAATCTCTTTGATGCCCTTGGTGGAGGACATGGGGGATATATAAAGAAAGGGGGCCTTCTGGCTCTAAGCATTCTGGAGATTTGTGCTGTAATGATTAAGTGAAGACAAAGCGAAGCCAACTTTTGTTCTGCTTATACAATTTATGAGCTGTTACTGATCTGGTGTACTGTACTGTATTCACATAACTAATGTCTCCTTAACAATTAGTTTATCCCTGGATAATAGTGTGTGAATAAAAGCTACGTCTTGGTCCAACCAACTTACTCGGGTTGTCTCTGTTTCCTTTGACAAAGTTCGAGGTCGCTCTGCATTGCCAACCTAGGCAGGAAAATAAATTAGTCAAGAAGAGCTTTATCTGCCTGCAAAACAAACAAAACGTTTTGGTGAGCATTTGAATTCAGCAGGGTCAGCAAAGTAACTTCATGGCCAATATACTTTGGGCCATATTTATACTTTTCGACGCACAACTGCGCCAACGCAGTTGTGCGTCAAAAAATCTAACGCCGGCTAACGCCATTCTGAAGCGCCATGCGGGTGCCGTATTTATTCAATGACGTTAGCCGGCGTAAGCCGGTGGTGCTGCCTGGTGTGCGTAAAAAAAAATGACGTACACCAGGCGTAGGGGAATATGGAGCTTGGGCGCCAAAAAATGGGGCAAGTCAGGCTGAGGCAAAATTATCGCCTCAACCCGATTTGCGCCATTTGATTTAGACTCCCAACCCCCATTGAAATGACTCCTGTCTTAGCAAAGACAGGAGTCATGCCCCCTTGCCCAATTTCCATGCCCAGGGGACTTCTGTCCCCTGGGCATGGTCATTGGGCATAGTGGCATGTAGGGTGGCACAAATTAGGCCCCCCCCTATGCCACAAAAAAAATCAAAAATTAATACTTACCTGAACTTACCTTATGTTCCCTGGGATGGGTCCCTCCATCCTTAGGCGTCCTCCTGGGGTGGGCAAGGGTGACAGGGGGGGTCCCTGGGGGCATGGGAGGGCACCTCTGGGCTCCTTCCGAGCCCACAGGTCCCTTAACGCCTGCCCTGACCAGGCGCAAAAAAACAACGCAAAAGCGGCTGGACGTCATTTTTTTGGACCCGCCCACTCCCGGGCGACATTTTTGCCCGGGAGTGTAAATACGGCGCACATGCCTCGGAGTCACTTTTTTAGACGGTAACGCCTACCTTGCATATCATTAACGCAAAGTAGGTGTCCACGCTAAAAAATGACGCAAACTCCATGGACTTTGGCGCTAGACGCGTCTAACGCCAAAGTATAAATATGGAGTTAGTTTTGGTCGGAATTGTGTAAAAAAAAACGACGCAATTCCGGCGCAAACAGAGTATAAATATGCCCCAGAGTACCCACACAGTAATATTAGTATGCTTAAGCATAACTAGGTTCAAGTACACTATGAACCATGAGATAATCGGGTGTGGCTTGGGACGATTGAATATCACTAAGTGTACGCAGACAATTACAAACAGACTTTAGCACTTTCCCATGTCACAGCTGTTTTAATTGAATGTATTGTAGCACGGGCCAACTACTACAAGCAAGGATACACTTTACCACATTGTAATGCATATGATACTATTAGCACGCCTTGGCTTTAATAAGTAAACTTATAAGGGGGCGCGTATAGGTCGATTAATCCTTTGGATCACATAGGGTATCCTAGTCAAGTATAGTGAGCAAAGGACATTCACTCGAATTCCATTCTAGACAACTCTAAATCCATGATCTATTCTAATCAAATGACAAACCACATCACTCATATGGAAGTTAGTTCATTTTATTCCCTATTAGTTACAATTCTACTCAAAATCTATTATTCTGTGAAACCACAATTACCAATCTTTATTAGCGACATGAGTAATGAATTATCAGGATTTTATTAATCTGCGACCAAACATTAATCAAGCATGGGTATTCACGAAATTGAATAATTCAGCAGTATGAGTCAACCAGTCTTAGTCAAAGTCACCCTTTGTCACCTTCAGCCTACCTATCACAAATTAACATCAGCATGTAGGTCTTCATGCGAAAACAATTTAGTCAAAAATTGATAATTTGGAAAAATCTAACTAAGAGAAAATCATTGTTTTATTAAGCAGCGCAGTTGGTACCTAGAAAGAAAAAAAAAACATTCATTACTCAGTCAGGTTATAGCTCCCTATCCAAGATAGATCAGCAAAGAGTCAGTCTTCGTCTCCAGGTCATCAGTCATCAGCAAGACTCAGGCTCACGGAACCAAGACCAAGTTTCAGCACATCGGACAGCATCTCCTGAGGTCCTCGACTTTCACCTCTCCGTTCTGATTTTTCCCCTCAGGTCATGACTTTTTATTAGGGTCTCTCAGTCCGTCCCACAAATTGCCCATTGGTCAACCTTATCAGGGGTTATGACACTAACCTATAATTTTTGTTTACCACTTGTCTACGTTATTTTGAGAGTCAAGTTCCATAAACATGATTGGTCCTTTAGTTGATGAGGACATCATCCCGGTATTCAAGTAACAAAATTGTTGCTCCCAGCTCTTAGTCTGTAGCTCCATTGTTCAAGTCCTGGGAATGTAAATTTTGCCCACCCTACACATAATTGTATCAATTTGTTCTGGTCGTCTCCTGTCCGCTAGTGAGTTTGCAGATTTCTCTAGCAGAACTCATTGTTGAACTCTGTACAGTTCAAGGTCCTTTTCTCTAGTTTCAGTCTGAGGCAGCTCATCACGTTTCCATGTTTATGCAGGCAAAGGCCCAGTGCTGACTAAGCCTCTGGTATAGCTAATTTAAGAATATGAAGCATCATAACATAAATGTATATCTTTCATTGTAGCACATTAGTACAATTATTAAACTTTCACATTATTTAGTACTGTTAACACAGATGGTGACCACTCCCCGTGGGCACATTTTGCACATTACATGTTATTTTCAAATATTGTTACTCAAACCTCAAATTTTCTCATTAGTAAATATACGCAAATCATTAACATATTCTCATATTAGCATATCAGCTGCAACAGTCCCTCCTCTGATGACTAAATATGTCATCACACCTTTCTTATCAAGCATTACAAGTTACTTTCAGTTCCATTTTGATCTCTTCTGTTTCTATTTCCCCTGTAAATTCTTCTTCTGGGCTGTTCTTCCCCCCTCTGTTTATTCTTAGCTCTTTTTAATTGAATTTTGTGCCATAATTTGCATGCCCCCCCATAATCCTAATATAATAGAGATCACAATTAATATTCCTTGAACGATTTTCCACAATATCCCACCCCAAATTTGACTGAACCAATTTCCTAGTGTCACAAATTCCTTTCCTACTTTTTCCCAAACTCCTGGTTCTTTCAACTCTTTTAAATCCCTGCTCGCATTAGTTAAGTTAGTGAGCAGTTCTTTTACTTCTTTTTCTTTGCAGGGATATAAGAGCAACAATGTTTCTTATTAATCATTTTGCAGACTCCTCCATCTTTCGCTAATATTATGTCTAAAGCAAGCCTGTTTTGAAGCGTCATAGCTCTATCCACAGCTAATTCAGTGTTTAATAAAAGTATAGCTCCTGTAAAGTTAGTTAACATATTATCTACTATAGTTGATAATTTTCGAATCTTGTTTGCATTCAATATAACTCCTACTGAAGGAATTACTGCTCCAAAAATATTCCCTACTATTGCAGAGGCTGTTTCTCTTTTCTGTCTCATTCAGTGTAACTCAGTCCTTTTCGGTATCTTTTTCATATAACCTATTTGATAGATCTTAGGGAATTCTATTCCCAAATAAAATGTTCCATACCATCCTTTAGGGAGACGATAATAAGCATTGAGTCCACAACTATAGTAGATCCCAGGAATCACAGGGTCAGCACCATTCAACATGAACGTCCACTTACTCTGAAACAAAAACACATGCCTTCATTCACTCCTTCCCACAAGTAAAATGTAAGTGCGTGATTTTAGCCTATATATACATAGCTTCCCTACATGTAGTGCGTCTAAAGCTAAGTTTCCTTGTGTTTTAATAGCAGTGTAAGCATAATAATTTTTATGCGTTCTTTTCTCTAATCCTTTTTCTAATTTTTCTTTTAATGCTTTTCTTCTATCGTCTGTATGCCCTATAAAGCTCTTTTCCATGGGAGTTAATAAGCAAGTCAAATTGCTGCGATGCGCATAAGCCATGCCAAATGTTAGTGTAGGCTAAAAGAATCCTCTAACTAATAGTATATCATGATCCTTAGCTATCTTACTCAAATATCGAATTATTGGAATGAAGGAAAATACTAAATCATAATTAGAATAAAAGTATTGAATGTATTCTTGATTATAGAAACGTGTTAGTAACAAACCACAAGTTATACCATAGGTCAAAGGTAGACTATGATAAGTAATTCCTTCTTCCACAGATGAAGGTATTTGTGTACACACAAGACAATCCTTTGCATCCATCGTTTCCACATACTCACTCAATAAACAATAAAAGACGTTAGAAGACATTTCTCCCCTCGCGTTAGTATAATTTTGCAAATATTGCTCATCTAGTTTAAACTTTCCTACACCTGTTAATGTAGTAGTTTCATGCACAGATGTATCCCTAATTTCTTTCATTTCATGAATTGACATACCCACAATCATTATTATGAAAAATATTCCACATACAATCGCCATACCTACACTCAAATATCTACAATACCTAATGTGTCTCGGGTTATAATCTAAATTAGCCATGATGTGTAAAGAATCAGAAAGCAGAGTTTTCAACTCCTAATTAATATGCAACACAAAAATCAAAAATCAAAAGGGAAAAAAAATATATTTCTTTCTTCACACTTTTAACTTCACACGACAAGACCCCTTCTTCCTTCATCAAAATCGATTAGCAGCTGGTCAACTCTAGGGTTTAGGTGTCATATCAGGTTATCAATGTCTTTTTCGGTAAGCCATTATAATCTTTTCTCTTTATTCAACAACACAGTCTATCTTTTCTTTTCTTCAAGGTGCGTCAAAATACTGATTCGGAACATCTCTATCAAAACAAAAGGACATAAACTCATTTTGCCAATCACTTGTTGTGGTATATGCCCAATCTGGTCCTGCGTATTTTCGACTTGCCACTCTCTTTCTTTTCAACCTCCTTTCCCCTGTTAGTTCTCCATCACTCAGTTCATCTTTCCTTGTGGTGTCTTGTTCTTCCACTATCGTTTCGTTTATCACCAAGTCCTTCTTCTTGCCTATTTGAGATACAGGCCAATTATCCCCTTTTCTTACACCTTCTGTCAACAATCTCTTCAAGATAGGATTTTTCTCCTTCACCTTGTCTGGCGTGCCTTCTCTTGATGGACCTGCAACGGGTTCAGGAGGAGTCAGGTCACCTTTGCTTTGACCTGCCTCAACTCTTTCCCCCTCAGGCTCTGGCACTAAGTCTCCTTGCTTTTCAGTTCCACTTGTTTGCGTTATACTTCTCCTGTACATGGGTCTCTTAATGATTTTTCTGCATTGTCTGTTCATTCTGCTTCTTGATTCTCCACACCCTCATCTCTTACTGGGGTGATTGATCCTTCTTCCATCAGTCCTGAGACCACCTCCGGTTCAACTTGTTCCAGTTCTGGTTCAGGCAGAATTACTCGCTTCGCTCCTGCTGGTGTTCTCAGCAACACTTCTTCATGATCCTGGGGATTCACCACCTTTTTCATATGGCTTGCATGTATCCAGGCAGACCTGCACATTTCACAGCTGTAGTAGTTGTCAATACCACCTGATATAGACCTCTCCAACGTGGCTATAGGCAGGTTTTCTGTACATGCTTTTTATCGCGACCCAGTCTCCGGCTTTCAAGTTGTGACCTGGGTCATGGATGGGTGACAGGGCAACGGATTGTACCTGCTGGGAAAAAGATTGAACCACATCAGCGAGACCCTTGCAGTAGTCTAACACCATATCATCTGTTATATTGACAAGGGCATTGACTGGTATTGCTGGCAGTTTCATTGCTCTCACCATAATCTCTCGTGTGGGGACAATCCTGTCTTCCTGTCAGGTACATTTCTCATTGACATTAACACTAAAGGTAATGCATCTGGCCATTTCAAATTTGTGGCTGCGCACATTTTGGCAATTCTTGACTTCAGGGTACCATTAATTTGTTCTACCAATCCTAATGCTTCTGGACGATAGCTTCAATGTAGCTTCTGTTCAATGTTTAGTGCTGCACATAAGAGTTTGATCACTTCGTTGTTGAAGTGCTTTCCCCTATCTGATTCTAAAGAGATCGGAAATCTGAATCTTGGTATCAGTTCTCTAAGCAGTAGCTTTGCAACTGTGAGACTATCATTCCTACGTGTGGGGTATGCTTCAATCCAATGACTAAACACACATACGATCACCAACACGTACTTCAATCCACCACATGCAAGCATTTTTCAATTAAATTCAATTGCATTCAGCTGTATGGTCATCCTGCTCTTCAAATGTGGCTCAGAATTACCACTGTCCCTTTTCCCACGTTTAATTGCTGACAGATTACGCATCTATGGCACACTGCCTCAGCTGCTTTTCTGAATTTTGGATTGAACTAATCAACTTTGAACAATCTAATCATGGCATCTCTTCCAATGTGTGCCTGCCCATGGTAGTACTGAGCCATCTAAGATAACAGACAATTTGTTAACACCATCTGGCCCTCCTCAGATACCCAGATCTCACCTGGTCTTTGTACACATTTCACCTCGATCCACATCTTTTTCTGTTCTTTGTCTGCATTTTCTTGCAATGTTTTCAATTCTTCTAGGTGGTCAATTACTTTTAAAGCAAAATTTGCATGACTGGTCTCTTCTTCTTGCATTAGTTCCCATTTATCCTTAAACGATATACAGTTCAGGGCGCAAAATCTTGCTACCTGATCCATTTACCCATTTCCCAAGGAAATGTAATCTGATGTTTTCTGGTGTGCACTGCATTTTACCACAGCAATTTCTTCAGGCAACTGTATGGCGTACAATAACTCTTTTATCTTGTCACCATTTCGTACTGGGGTTCCACTGGAGGTTATGAACCCTCTTTGTGACCACAATTGACCAAAATCATGAACAATTCCGAATCCAAATTGGCTATCTGTGTATATTGTCACTCGCAGCCTGTTAGAAACATAACATGCTCTAGGGAGAGCCACCAATTCTGCCACTTGAGCTGAATATACACCAGGAAGCCAAGATGCTTCTAATGTTCCTGGAATTGTACACAAAGCATACCCTGCTCTCAATGTGCCTGTCCCATCTCTAAGACATGTTCCATCAACAAAAACAATTTGATCATTTTCTTCCAGTCGAGTGTCCCTAATATCAGGTCTAGGCTTTGTACAGGGATCTGTAACTTCAAGACAATCATGCTCTATGCCTTCTTCTTTTTCGACTTCAACAGTATCACTCGGCAGTAGGGTTGCCGGATTTAATACTGTACATCTTTTCAAAGTGACATTTGGAGCTCCCAATATGCTCGTCTCATACCTCGTCAGTCGTGCCCCCGTCAAATGCTGAGCTTTTGTGCTTGTCAGCAAAATTTCCACTGAATGTGACACCACTACCATTACTGGGTATCCCATGATTACCCCTTCACATTGGGAAAGACTTTGACCAACTGCGGCTACTGCACGCAGACAACCTGGTAAAGCTGCAGCAACTAAGTCCAAGGTAGCTGAAAAATGGGCTACTGGGCGATAAGCACCTCCATGGACCTGTGTCAAGACAGACAAAGAACAAGCATCAAGTTCATGGCAAAACAGTGTGAAGTGCTTTGTGTAATCAGGCATTCCCAATGCTGGAGCTCTGCACAAACTCCCTCTCAATTCAGTGAAAGCCCTCATCTGATCTTCATCTAGCGTAATGGGGTCTGTAACTCCCTTGTGTGTCAATTGTTGTAAAGGTTTGGCAATCCCAGCAAAATTTGGAATCCATTGTCTACAGTATCCTACCATTACGAGGAACATGCGCACATCTTTCTGGGAAGTCGGTGGACTTCTCTGCAAAATCATTGTAATCCTGTCTCGTGAAATTCTCCTCAACCCTTTTTCAATCTGGTGACTCAAATATTTGACAGACTTTTGACAGGACTGCACTTTTGCAGGTGAGACTTTGTGAACAAAGTCCCCCAAATGTTAAAGTAAGACAATCAAACAATGTTTACACTCTTCCATTGTTCTGGACGCAATCAATAAGTCATCAATGTACTGTACAAGAGTCGATTGGTAAGGTAATTCCAATGTCTCCAAATTATTTTTTAAAATCTGGTTAAACAAGGATGGTGACTCTGTATACCTTTGTGGAAGCCTACACCAGCTGTAGACTTTATCTAAGAATTTGAAACTGAAAAGAAACTGACTATCTTCATGAAGTGGTACTGAAAAGAAAGCTTGTGGCAGATCGACTACTGTGAACCATTCTGCCTCGCATTGAATCTGAAACAGTATCACTGCTGGATTGGGCCCAATCGGACAACACTTAACCACCATGTCATTCACTTTTCGCAGATCCTGCACTATTCGCACTTTTCCGCAAGTCTTTTTCAATCCCATTATCGGTGAATTACATGGACTGCTCAACACTTCCTTTAGAACACCCTGCTTCAGGAAATCCCCAATTATTTGTGCCACCTTTATCAACACATCCTGTGGCATGTTACACTGTGGAAGTTTTGGGAACTCAACATTTGGCTTCAGGGTGATTTTAACTCGCTCCACACCTTTGATCACACCTACTTCTTTCCCTGTCAAATCCCAAACCTTGTCCTTTACTTTTCCCTGTAAATCTGCGTGTAACTCCTTCAAAGTGAACATTGGAAAAATCTCAATCAAAGGGTATTCTTCAAATGTGTCATTAAGAACCATAGCTGATGCCTGCTCTTCCTCATCGTCACTATTTGTCTGAACTTCTGTTCCCGCATCTGTACAATTTATGGAGCATTTTTGCACAATAAGTCTCTACCTAACAAGGATACCGGACTTGAGTCGCAAACCACAAATCTATGCAGTCCTGTATAATTTCCAATTTCAATTTGTACTGGTTCTGTAATAGGGTTCGTTAATTGCCTATTCTCCATTCCCACAACCTGCACTGTCCTTCCAGAAAGAGGTAAATATGGTACTTCTACACTCCTCACTGTAGAGCTTGTAGCTCCAGTGTCGACCATTACTTTCCCCTTCACAAATGGCCCTCTCTGATCTACCTCTAAAGATGCAGCAAGTATACAGGCTCCTTCATCCGAACTGTCACTCATCCATTTATCATTTATTACACCCTCACTGTGAAATGGGAATTGGTGTGCTGTATTGTTACTGTTGTCTGATCTCTGACCATTGACCTGTTAAGTAAGCATAAGCTGTTGCTGCTCCATCGGAGCTTGGGGTATATGGATTTGCTGTCTAGACACCATAGGAATCTGCTGCTGTACAGGAGCTAAGGAAGTAAATTGTGCTTGAGGCACCTGCATCTGTTGTACAGGCAAAAAGTTTTGACCTCAGGTTTGAACATACGAAACTTGGCCCCTCGCTCTAGGGACTCTTACTGTCTGGACCGTACTGACATCACCTTGCTGAATTATTCCTTCCTGTACCATCAATGGACATTCCCACTTCCAATGTCCCACGTTTCCGCACTGGTGACATGGTAACATCCTTTTCATGCCCTGCATGTCATTCTGCACAACCACCGTATTCAGATCCGGATCACGCATCACATCCATACCAAGTCCTTTACCCCTCACTTGTGGCTGAAACGCAATAGTTCTTTGTTGCGGCGGTGTAGGAAAGTACCATCTTGCCTGGCATGTTACCCCCATTTTTCACTGTATATATGTTGTTTTAGTTGTATGTGTCACTGGGACCCTGGTAACCCAGGGCCCCAGTGCTCATAAGTGTGCCTGAATGTGTTACCTGTGTAGTGACTAACTGTCTCACTGAGGCTCTGCTAATCAGAACCTCAGTGGTTATGCTCTGTCATTTCTTTCCAAATTGTCACTAACAGGCTAGTGACCAATTTTACCAATTTACATTGGCTTACTGGAACACCCTAATAATTCCCTAGTATATGGTACTGAGGTACCCAGGGTATTGGGGTTCCAGGAGATCCCTATGGGCTGCAGCATTTCTTTTGCCACCCATAGGGAGCTCTGACAATTCTTACACAGGCCTGCCACTGCAGCCTGAGTGAAATAACGTCCACGTTATTTCACAGCCATTTTACACTGCACTTAAGTAACTTATAAGTCATCTATATGTCTAACCTTTACCTGGTAAAGGTTAGGTGCAAAGTTACTTAGTGTGAGGGCACCCTGGCACTAGCCAAGGTGCCCCCACATTGTTCAGGGCCAATTCCCCGGACTTTGTGAGTGCGGGGACACCATTACACGCGTGCACTACATATAGGTCACTACCTATATGTAGCTTCACCATGGTAACTCCGAATATGGCCATGTAACATGTCTATGATCATGGAATTGCCCCCTCTATACCATCCTGGCATAGTTGGCACAATCCCATGATCCCAGTGGTCTGTAGCACAGACCCTGGTACTGCCAAACTGCCCTTCCTGGGGTTTCACTGCAGCTGCTGCTGCTGCCAACCCCTCAGACAGGCAGCTGCCCTCCTGGGGTCCAGCCAGGCCTGGCCCAGGATGGCAGAACAAAGGACTTCCTCTGAGAGACGGTGTTACACCCTCTCCCTTTGGAAAATGGTGTGAAGGCAGGGGAGGAGTAGCCTCCCCCAGCCTCTGGAAATGCTTTCTTGGGCACAGATGTGCCCAATTCTGCATAAGCCAGTCTACACCGGTTCAGGGGACCCCTTAGCCCTGCTCTGGCGCGAAACTGGACAAAGGAAAGGGGAGTGACCACTCCCCTGACCTGCACCTCCCCTGGGAGGTGTCCAGAGCTCCTCCAGTGTGCTCCAGACCTCTGCCATCTTGGAAACAGAGGTGCTGCTGGCACACTTGTCAGCTCTGAGTGGCCAGTGCCACCAGGTGACGTCAGAGACTCCTTCTGATAGGCTCCTTCAGGTGTTGCTAGCCTATCCTCTCTCCTAGGTAGCCAAACCCTCTTTTCTGGCTATTTAGGGTCTCTGTCTCTGGGGAAACTTTAGATAACGAATGCAAGAGCTCATCCGAGTTCCTCTGCATCTCTCTCTTCACCTTCTGCCAAGGAATCGACTGCTGACCGCGCTGGAAGCCTGCAAACCTGCAACATAGTAGCAAAGACGACTACTGCAACTCTGTAACGCTGATCCTGCCGCCTTCTCGACTGTTTTCCTGGTGGTGCATGCTGTGGGGGTAGTCTGCCTCCTCTCTGCACTAGAAGCTCCGAAGAAATCTCCCGTGGGTCGACGGAATCTTCCCCCTGCAACCGCAGGCACCAAAAAGCTGCATTACTAGTCCCTTGGGTCTCCTCTCAGCATGACAAGCGAGGTCCCTCGAATCCAGCAACTCTGTCCAAGTGGCCCCCACAGTCCAGTGACTCTTCAGTCCAAGTTTGGTGGAGGTAAGTCCTTGCCTCACCTCGCTAGACTGCATTGCTGGGAACCGTGACTTTTGCAGCTACTCCGGCCTCCGTGCACTTCCGGCGGAAATCCTTTATGCACAGTCCAGCCTGGGTCCACGGCACTCTAACCTGCATTGCACGACCTCCTAAGTTGTTCTTCGGCGACGTGGGACTCCTTTGTGTAACTTCGGGTGAGCACTGTTTCACGCATCCTCGTAGTGCCTGTTTCTGGCACTTCTCCGGGTGCTACCTGCTGCTAAGAGGGCTCTTTGTCTTGCTCGACGATCCCTCTACCTCCTGGTCCAATTTGCAAACTCCTGGTCCCTCCTGGGCCACAGCAGCGTCCAAAAACGGTAACCACACGATTTGCAGCTAGCAAGGATTGTTGGCGTTCTTTTGGCGGGAAAACACTTCTGCACGACTCGACAAGGAGAGAGGGATCCGTCCTCCAAAGGGGAAGTCTCTAGCCCTTTGCGTTCCTGCAGAAACCGCAGCTTCTTCTGTCCAGTAGAAGCTTCTTTGCACCCGCAGCTGGCATTTCCTGGGCATCTGCCCATCTCCGACTTGCTTGTGACTTTTGGACTTGGTCCCCTTGTTCCACAGGTACCCCAGATTGGAAATCCAGCATTGTTGCATTGTTGGTTTGTGTCTTTCCTGCATTATTCCTCTAACACGACTTCTTTATCCTTAGGGGAACTTTAGTGCACTTTGCACTCACTTTTCAGGGTCTTGGGGAGGGTTATTTTTCTAACTCTCACTATTTTCTAATAGTCCCAGCGACCCTCTACAAGGTCACATAGGTTTGGGGTCCATTCGTGGTTCGCATTCCACTTCTGGAGTATATGGTTTGTGTTGCCCCTATCCCTATGTGTCCCCATTGCATCCTATTGTAACTATACATTGTTTGCACTGTTTTCTAAGACTATACTGCATATTTTTGCTATTGTGTATATATATCTTGTGTATATTTCCTATCCTCTCACTGAGGGTACACTCTAAGATACTTTGGCATATTGTCATAAAAATAAAGTACCTTTATTTTTAGTATAACTGTGTATTGTGTTTTCTTATGATATTGTGCATATGACACTAAGTGGTACTGTAGTAGCTTCACACGTCTCCTAGTTCAGCCTAAGCTGCTCTGCTAAACTACCATTATCTATCAGCCTAAGCTGCTAGACACCCTATACACTAATAAGGGATAACTGGGCCTGGTGCAAGGTGCAAGTACCCCTTGGTACTCACTACAAGCCAGTCCAGCCTCCTACAGGCGGCATCGGCTGCACTAAATCTCCTAGCACTCCTGATTGTGCTGCCTTAATCTGCATCACCATTGCCTTTTCCTTCAATTTCTTTTGTTTCAGTTCAATCTCATTGCTGCAGTATTTGGCATACTGCAACACCTCATCAATCGGCTTTGCCTGACAACAAACTAAATGATTCTTAATCATCTGTCCTACTTCAGGTCATAACCCTTCAACAAATCTGAACACAAAATGCAACATGTCTTTTGGCTCCACTGCTTCCTTACCATTGTATTCCTTAAAAGCTTTTAACAATCTTACATAGTAGGTGTGTATTGACTCCTTGGTTTCTTGAGCTTTCCTGCCTGTCTACTGCTCTTTTACATTTGACCCATAAGTCAGCTGGCACCACTATCTCAAACAAGGTGTTCAGATCTTCCCACAAACATTTAGAACGTTTCACAAACATCTCTGTCTTATGAAACCATTCAACTGGCTTCTCTCTCAATTTAGGATAATCATTGGTAAAAGACAATATATCACTTCGATGCCATGAAACATGAACCAATTGCCCTCCTGGAATCTCCCTCATTGGTAGCATTTTGACCGCTTCTCCTTTCTCTAGTACCTCTATTTCCTCATTTGAGCCTTATTTCCATTTATTTTTCCTTTTCGCCCATCTGCCTTCCCACTTCTCTAATGCTCCCCAAATTTGCGCACTCTGCAGTAAGTCTCTTAGATGTGCTTTCATTCCTGCCGACTTCATGTGTTTAAAATCTTTTGCCTCAAAATCTAATCTGTAGCTTGGTCTCAAATGTTTTGTTGTCTTAAGATCAATGTCATGCTTCTCTGCTAATTTTGCTAGTTTCTGGTGTATTTTCCCAACTTCCTTTGTAATCCTCAGACACAAATATCTTAACTCTTCCTCAGTATAGGATTCGAACCTATTAAATCCCATTGTTCCCTCAACTAATTCATTTACCTCGATATTTAGTCCTATTCGATTCAGTTGTTCTTCCCCTTTTGAGGCACCTTGCGAAGAATTTAAACTATCCAGCCAACTAGTTAACTGCTGTGCTGTTAGCCCTTGTAACAAAATGTTACTCGCATTAACCGCTGGCAACTGTTGTACCCCTGTTCCCACAGCTTGTGGTGTCAAAAGTCTCATACTCTGATTCACATCTGGTAGTGCCACAAGAGGCCTAAATCCCACAGGAGATTTAAGCTCCCCCGGACAAGTACTTGAAGATGATGTCGTCTGTGCTGAATCTCCCACTTCCCTTCACCCTAAGTGCTATAATATCTCAATTTGTCCCCCTGACTCTGATTTCTTCGGAGAATATAAGGGTACTGCTGGACCAACAGTAATCCATAGCGATATTGCATCTGGGGATGCACTGGGACTTGCACTTTGTGTAAGTGGTACCCCCTTTGCCTGATTCATAACTGGTGCGAGATCCCCTGAGGTCCCAGTTAACTGATTAGGCCTTGGCATATTCTGTATCTGTGCTGGTGGCAGTAACACTGGAGTCGAGTCAATCTGAACTAGCATTGGCTGTGGATGCACCTGCTCCCTCTGCACCACAATATTTGAAACAGTCTCAAGAGTGGGTACATTCGGGTAAATTCCTGTTACAGAGGGTGTAGGCACCTGCACTTGAACTTCAGCTCTTGTTCTTACAACTGGTGTACTCTGCACTACCCCTAGTAATTGTCCTCCTTCTGTTTGTACAGCACCCATGGCTCCCTGGGATGTCCCAGGAGAAGCAGGGGGGCTGTTGCAAATTTCCCTGGACCCCCTGCATAAGTCACCGTAGATGGAGGTCTATCTCTCAGCAACTGCGTAATGTAATCCTCAACATCAGAATCGTCATCATCTACATAGTACTTCCTCCCTTTATTCTTTTCCTCGCTCTCCCTTTCCTTGTCGCCATCTGCGATTGCAGGAAATATCTTAATCTCCTTCATAGTTGCCATTCGCCATCTCTTCTGTTCTCAATCCCACCTAGCTTTGGCTAGTGACTTCTCTATCTTCTTTATCCTTCTAATAGTTTTCAGCTCATGCTGCTGTCTGGCCACTAGCTCCCAAACTGCTAAAGCTTCAAACTGTGCCGGTCTCGGTAACGGCCTCATGTCATACAGCGATAATCGTAGTTGATCCAGAATCCTTAAATTAAACGTTCCATGCTCTGGAAATACTGGGGTTCCCTGATTCTTAGTCAATGCGCTCCATTGCTTTAATCAAAGACAAGAAGCTATGCCCTTTTCTGTCATTACAAGATGTGCTGGACTATCCTTCGGGGGGGGGGTTGGTTCCCCCACTAAAGCCTTAATGTTTGATTCACCCTTCATTGCACTCCTCAATGCCTTGAAAAACCTCATTTTGCCTCTGTTATGTATTATAATTTAATAAATGAAATGACTTTTACTCCCAAGATTCCTTTCACCCGTTCGCTCAACCAATTGCCTCTCACAGACGGCTGCCAATCCGGTTGCGGCTCTTCTCAGTAATCAACCCATTCCAGCGCGGCACACACTGACGTCACACTAGCACACAGCGGCTGACAGAGTCTTGCGGCTTCATCTCCTTCTGCTTGAATTCATTCAACTAATGCAAATATATTACGAGCGTCTCCATCAAATAATAACTAAAACAAATCCGCTGGTTTACTACAGAAAGGGACACAAACGCTTCAGGGACCTTACTGATTTTCACTTAAAGGTGCACTCTGGGACCTTAGCTATTCCTCTTTCTCGGTCCCCCAAATCCGCAAGTAAAATTCGACCCACAAACTTTACTCTCAACTGATCTTTGGGTCTGTCCTGGTGCACATAGGACTCACCAAATTTCAGTCGAAGCTTCTTTTATTCAACATACATTCACTCAGACTTGTTGAGCACGCCATAGCAACCTACTAAACCAGACAGATTACAACATATACCCGAGTGTCTCCTACACTTGTCAATATATTCCGGAGTCTTAGACCACGCAGGGTCCCTACATCATCAACAGCCACGTGGACAATTTTTTAGCACAAAGCGCTACATACACATGAAGTTCGATGACTTCCCTACTTGCATACCATTTAGGAGTACACACACTCCTACTAATTCTAAACTGGAGTACTCAAACTCCCTACTCTTTACCTCACATACATCACAATTTACCTGCGATCCGCTTAAGCTTTGGCAAGCGCAATTCTGCCACTCTCATACTATCTAAAATATGCCGGGAACATACCCAACCTTACTCACGGGATCCAGGATCTGGGAAAGTCATTTCTGGGCTTAAGGGAACATAATCTTTTCTACCATTGTCATTTCAGAAAAGCAAAATTCAAACCTCATAAAATCAAAACAACTATACTCAATTTTAAACTACCACCACAGCCCTTTCTCGCTACTTAACTAGTTCCTTAAGGAAACTAACCATCAAGCTGCTACCAAAAACTGTTAGCGCGCCTTATCCTCAATAAGTAAACTTATAAGGGGGCGCGTATAAATTAATCTTTTGGATTGCATAGGGTATCCTAGTCAAGGATAGTGAGCAAAGGACATTTACTCAAATTCCATTCTAGACAACTCTAAATGCCATGATCTATTCTAATCAATTGACAAACCACATCACTCATATGGACGTTAGTTCATTTTATTCCCTATTAGTTACAATTCTACTCAAAATCTATTATTCGGTGAAACCACAATTACCAATCTTTAATAGCAACATGAGTAATGAATTATTATGATTTTATTAATCTGCGACCAATCATTAATCAAGGATGGCAATTCATGAACATTGAATAATTCAGCAATATGAGTCAAGCAGTCTTAGTCAAGGTCACCCTTTGTCACCTTCAGCTTACCTATCACAAATTAAAATCAGCATGTGGGTCTTCATGCAAAACAATTTAGTCAAAAGTTGATAATTTGGAGAAATCTAAGAGAGAATTATTTTGTTTTAAACAGCACAGTTGGTACCTAGGAAGAAAAAAAGCATTCATAAGTCAGTCAGGTTATAGCTCCCTATCCAAGATAGATCAGCAACGAGTCAGTCTTCGTCTCCAGGTCATCAGTCATCAGCAAGACTCAGGCTCACGGAACCAAGCCCAAGCCCAAGTTTCAGCACATCGGACAGCATCTCCTGACGTCATCGACTTTTGCCTCTCCGTTCTGATTTTTCCCCTCAGGTCATGACTTTTTATTAGGGTCTCTCAGTCTGTCTCCACGAATTGCCCATTGGTCAACCTTATCAGGGGTTTTGACTCTAACCTATAATTTTTGTTTACCACTTGTCTACGTTATTTTGAGAGTCAAGTTCCATTAACATGATTGGTCCTTTAGTCGATGAGGACATCATCTGGCTCTTCAGGTAACAAAATTGTTGCTCCCAGCTCTTAACTGTAGCTCCATTGTTCAAGTCCTGGGAAAGTACATTTAGCCTACCCTACACATAATTGTGCCAATTTGTTCTGGTCGTCTCTTGTCCGCTAGTAAGTTTGCAGATTTCTCTAGCAGAACTCATCGGTGAACTCTGTACAGTTCAAGGTCCTTTTCTCTAGTTTCAGTCTGCGGCATCTCATCGCGTCTCCATGTTTAAGCAGGCAAAGGCCCAATGCTGACTAGGCCTCTGGTATAGCTAATTTAAGAATATGAAGAATCATAACATAAATTTATATTTCTCATTATAGCAGATTAGTACAATTATTAAACTTTCACATTATTTAGTACTGTTAACACAGAGGGTGACCACTCCTGTGGGCACATTTTGTACATTACACATTATTTTCAAATATTGTTACTCAAACGTCAAATTTTCTCATTAGTAAATATACGCAAATCATTAACATATTCTCATATTAGCATATCAGCTGCAACAATATGAAAAAATTTTTTTTTAACTAGAGGATTTTCAGAGACTAGAGGAAATTCACACAAGATCACTGATTGAAGATGTTCTACCAGATGATGGATCAAACTTTTCAATAACTTGAATTACACTTTGAAGATAGGTGGAAGAATATAGAATGGAATCTGAAAATGAATAATTCGTACAGCTTGATACAGTTTGGTTTACTTTTGCAATAAAATGGAACGTAACGTCAGATTTTTTAGGAAGAATGCTTCCAATGACGAATTACCTTACTAATTTGGCTGGCGTCAGTCTTAATCCATAGTATGGGTTGGAGAGCTGAAGGTTTCTTTTCACATAGTAATCTAGCTACCATATTTAACTTTTTTGCAATTTATAAAATTGTACTGAAATAAAGTACACTTGGAAGCGGTACAGAAGTAGGTTTTGACGCAATTATAATCGATGTAGTATAATGTAACAGAGGATAATGCATAACATGTGAATTACTCATTAAGGTAAGGATGGAATTGAAATAAAAATATTGTTTCCAGTTTGTTTAGTCAGTTGTGATAAATGCCTGTTCTATATCATGGCAGTGATGTTGCACTAATATACGAATAAGGCCTATAATGTACCATCTTTCTGGCAATTACAAAAAAACGTTTTTACTAATAACCAAAGGAACAGGGGAACAGAGAGTCAGAGAAAGGAGAGAAGCCTGGACGAAGAGACAAATCATAATCTCAGGTCTTGGTTGCGGAGACCTTTATCAGTGAGATCGAGGATCTGCTGCGGTGCTCTTATTTTTAGAAAGTACGTACACATTGGGATGACGGGGGGGAGGCTGTTTCTTTCTAGGAAAACATCAAGAGCACGTCATAGTTTCCTTGAAGGAGATAGTGAGTGTGATTTCTGGAAACACATGGGGGCATGTTTATGAAAAGTGGCGCAGCACCTAGTGCAGCGCCACTTTTCTTGCGCCCCTTAGCGCCACCATGGTAGCACTGTATTTATAATATGGCATACCATGGCGGTAGTCATAATGTTTTATGCTAGTCCAGCGCTTTGCAGGTCTAGCGTAAAAAATTATTACGCTAATCCTGCAAAGCACTCAGAGGCCCAATATAATCAATGAGAGCCTCTTTTTAAAGCCTGCACTTAGCAGGCGCTAAATAATGCTGATTAAAAATAGTGCAAAAGCATATCATAGATGCCTCTGTGCCATTTTTTTGGACCCCCCTAGCACCAGAACACCCCTTTGGAACCATTATGCTTGGCAAACGCATAAAGTGGCACAAGGGGTTACAAAGTTTGCACCACTTTGTAAATATGTTGCAGCGTTTATCCCCTTCAAGTGCAACATTAGCGTAAAAAAATCACACTAAAGTGGTGTTGGAACGGCACAAGGGGTCCATAAATCTGGCCCATGTTGTCTACTCTTCTAACGAAGCAGAGCAGGCCCGCTTTGTCTGGAAGTATTCAGAGAGCTTTTGCATTCCGAAAGGATGCATTTCATTCCTATGGCCAACATAGAATTAATCAGTCATAGGTCTGTGAGATTCAGGTTTGGTATGTGTGGGGGAGCATAGATACCTAAGAGAAATGTAGTGGTATCACCAGGAATTAAAGTCTTGAAAATGTGCTGTATCACTACTTGAATTTGATGCCTCAAAGGGTAAATAAGTTTATAATTAAAAAATGTGTTAACTACATCCCCAGGCTCTTAATTGCAGTTCCAGCAGAGGTTTGAATCAGTTAGACCCAACATATTAAGTTCCATAGGGGTTCAATATGCATTGTGCAGGATCCACAGTCTCACTTGCTCTAGTGTAGGTGTAATTTGTCCTTTCAAAGGAGTGCTCTAAATATTTAGCTAGGCGTGATAGGTGACATAGTTTCATAGTTGCACCTGTTAAAATAGTGCAATTTATTAGTGGATTTCCGAGTTAGATGTGGTTCTTAACTTTGTGAATTTCTCTAATAAAGATGGGACATCTGGATCATAGATACAGCCCAGTTTCCATATTACTGATTTTCAACTTGAGAATATTGTAGAAGTCTAAGTTGCAAAGTTTGTGTTTTAGTTGTAGTTCAGCAAAATAACTAGAATTAGTTTGGGCACACAAACCTTTAAACAGGTAAATTCCTTTTATGCCTACAATTTCCTAAAAATTGAAGTACCATCAAACATAATATGTTTGTGTTGGAAATGGCCTTTCTACAGGGTCATCCCCAAACTTTTTTGCCTTCCTCCTTCTCTTTTCCTGTCCCCATTTTTGCTGGCTTTAGGACTCTGTGCATTCTACCACTGCTAATCAGTGCTAAAGTGCATATGACCTCTCCCTAAAACATGGTGACATTGGCTCATACCAAATTGGCATATGTAAGTACTTGTAAGTCTTTAGCAAAGTGCACCAGATGTGCACAGGGCCTGTAAATTAAATACTACTAGTGGACCTGCAGCACTGGTTGTGCCACCCACATAAGTAGCCCTTAACCATGTCTCAGGCCTGCCACTGCAAGGCCTGTGTGTGTGCAGTTTTACTGCCACTTCGACTTGGCATTTAAAATTACTTGCCAAGCCTTAAACTCCTGTTTTTCTACGTATGTCACCCCTAATGTAGGCCCTAGGTAACCCACAGGGCAGGGTGCTAGGTAGGTATAAGGCAGGACATGTGCCTGTGTAGTTTTATGTTCTGGTAGTGTGAAACTCCTAAATTCATTTTTCACTACTGTGAGGACTGCTCCTTTTATTAGGATAGCATTAGGGCTACCCTCAATATACTGTTTGGATGGTAGATTCTGATCTGAAACGGGTAACCAGGTTAGACTTAGTAATGCCAGAATGGTAATGAAGAATCCTGCTTATTGGTGAAATTGTATTTAATATTGCTATTTTAGAAATGCCACTTTTAGAAATTGAGCATTTCTTTACAATCAAATCCTGCTGTGCCTTACAGCCTGTCTCCATTCCACATCTGGCTGGGTTAAGTTGACAGCTTTCTTGTGCATTTTACGCAGACAACCCCAAACACAAGATGCTCAGTCGCACCTGCACACATCTGCATACTGAATGGGTCTTCCTGGGCTGGAATGGTGGAGGGCCTGACACTTACATGTCAAAGGACAGAGGCTTGCCCTCACACAGTGGACTGCCAAACCCCCTACTGGGACCCTGGCAGACAGGATGGAACTGAAAGAGGAACTTCTGCACTCCTAAGACACTCAGTGAAGTCGCCCCCACTTCAAAGTCACATTTGGGTATATAAACTGGGTCCCTGACCCTACCAACTCAGACACTTCTTGACAAGATACCTCCTGGGAAGGAAACTCTAAACCAAAACCAAAACCTGCTAAGAGAAGCTGCCTGGCTGCCCAAAGAACTCACCTGACAGCTTAGCTGCAAAGGACTGCTGCCTTGCTGTTGCCCTGCTGTCTTGCTGCCCTCTGCCTCTGCTGAGAAGTGGTCTCCAAGGGCTTGGATTGAGCTTGCCTCATGTTTCCTGAATTCTCAGGGCCAAAAAAACTTCACCTCTGCAAAGAATTCCTTGTGAGGCGAAAATCGAAGCACAGCCTGCTGGAATCGATGCACAGCCTGTTCTGTGGTGAGAAAATAACTGCATCGCCCAACCGGAACAACGCAGCCAGGCTTCCTGAGTGGAGATCGATGCAGCACCAGCGATGCAAATAGAACTTCGATGTGTGGCACACCAGATCCACGCATCACTGAGCCAGAACAACGCCGCCTGACTTTCTGTGAGAGGAATTGATGTAGCACCTCCTTTGCAAAATAAATTTCCCCAAATCGCCCACCCAATCGACAATGCTCCTGTGACTTTGCCCTGCTCTCCCAGGATTTATCCCCATCTTCCCCAGGGCATCCAACTACCCTGCAACCCAAAGAGGACCCAAGCCTGCATGCCAGAAATCGAAGAAAATCCCTTGCTGTGTGGAAAAGCATTGATGCACTGTCTGTGTGCGCCGGGAGAAATCGACACACACCTCCCCATTTTCCATGCATCTCCTCCTCTGTGGTCCCGTGAGGATAATTTAGATGCAAACCAGGTACTTTGTGCTTGCAAGAGACACTTATTGCTTTTTAAGAACTAAAGACTCTATTTATCATTACAAAAGTAATATCTCAACTTGTATTTATCAAATCTTTATTGTTTTGACCATAATCTACTCAGATAAATATTCTATATTTTTCTAAACCGGTGTGGTGTATTTTTGTGGTGTTATGGTATGGTATTGCATGATTTGTTGCACAAATACTTTACACATTGCCTTCTAAGTTAAGCCTGACTGCTCAGTGCCAAGCTACCAGGGGGTGGGCACAGGATAATGTAGATTGTGTGTTACTTACCCTCACTAAAGACTAGAGTGTGGGGCCCTTTCTTGGCAGGGGGTAACATGACTGCCACCCAAAGACCCCATTTCTAACAGTTTGTTTAACCACAAAGAGGCAGACTGCAATTTAGAAATTTGTGACAGTTCTTTCTGTGTAGAGTATGTAGAGTTTTATTTGTGTGTTGAATAATTTAAGGAGAGTGTCCTATATTAAGATGGTTAATATGATGCACTGTGATTGGAGCAAAAAAGGGGAGCGTTAGAGGCAGGACTCTCTCAATGTTGTGCCAGGTAGGAATGTTGGAACTAGCCACTAAATACTACTGTATACCTCGCTTAGCTGGAAATGCCAAATAATGAAATCAAACTCTACCTTCTTTTTTATCCAGTGTAAGTTTGTTTAGTGATATTCTTGCTTTTGTTTCTCCCCCAAATCAGATGTCCTGATATTTTAACGCTTTGTTTTGCCATTTCAGGCTTATGTCCTGAATAAACAAGGGAAAACAACGGAGTTTTAGAGGGAAAACATTAATTATTTCCATTATTAGGAGGTAGCTTGAGACACTAGCATATTCAGCTATTGTGTCCAGAATGCAGGGTATTGGGCTTCTAGCTTCTTCTGTAAATATCAGGAAATGTCCTGAACAACGCATTTGGAACAATGCAGATGTTTCCCATCAAAGCATAACCACGCTTGCCAGAACTTTTTCTCTGCCTTAATCACACATGTGCTGAACTACGCATATGCATGGTTAAGGCAGAGAAAAAGGCAGAGTGGATCAGGAGAGGACACAGTCAAGTAAGTGGGGTTGGAGGTAGATAAAGGGCTTGGGGTGGGGTTGATCTATTTTTGTTTTAGGGGCGGGTGGTGGAGTGTTTTCTTTTATTAAGGGTAGAGCTTTGGATGGGGGATTGTGCAGGGTTGGGGTAGTTTGTAGGGGTGGGGGGTTGGATAAAGGGTTTGGGGTGGGGATTGGGCAATTTCTTTTAGGGGCGGGGCAGGGTGGGAGGAGGTTTTGTTTTATTTTTTGTTGGGTGGATTGGGAGAGGGTGCAGTTAGGTAAGTGGGGCTGGGGCAGGGTTGGGGGGAGATTTTAGGGGTGGGAGGAGAATTAAGGGCTTGGGGTGGGGAATTGGGCTATTTTTAAAGGTTTTTAGGGGCAGGGTGGGGGTTGGGTAATTTCGTTTTTAGGGGCGGGTTGAGGGGGTCCGGTAGTTTTCTTTTCAGGGCGGGTGTGAGGGTCGTGCTAGTTTTGTTTTTAGGGCCGGTTTTGGGGGTCGTCATAGTTCTGTTATTAGGGGGGATGGGGGTTCAGGGTAGTTTTGTTTTTAGGGTGGGGGGGTCGGGTTGTTTAAGTAGGGGGATGGCATGATAGAACCACGCAGCCCGTTGCCACACATGCCTTTTCTAGCAATGCTTTTTCAATAAAAAATTATAGTAAAGGCATGCTTGGTAAAGGCATGCGTGAAAACAACACAGTCGTTGTTCTGACCTCGTTGTTAAGGCATGCGTGGTTCCCGCATGCGTTGTTCCATCATACATTCATAAAAATCAGCACATCCTTGGCATGAGCTGCCACCTTTAAGATCCAGATTTAAAGAAGTGTCCTTATTTATTATGTTGGCCCTTCATGATACAAGGAGGAGTTTAATCAATAATAAAAATACGAATGGGCGAGATGGGACAATCTTGTCTTGTGCCTTGTTGTAAATTTAAGAATTTTGTAAGCAAATCATTTATTCTTACTGATGCTTGAGGATTAGATTGGAGAACTAATGCCATTCTGATAAAGTCATCTCCCAAGCTGAATTTATGAAAAGTGACCCTAAGAAAACTCAGTGAAACACTACCAAAGGCCTTTTCCATGTTTTAGGCTACAGCTGTGATGAGAGAATTAAGTTATTTTACCCTATTAAGGACAAGACAGAAGGTTCTTATGTTATTTCATCCAAATCTTCTTTTTAGAAAGCCATTTTGGGTGGGGTGAATTAAAATGCTAGAAACTTTTCCAATCTGTTTGCAGGTACTTTGGTGTATATTTTACAGTTGACATTTGTTAGACTTGGCATCATTGACATGGTTTCCCCTAACTTTCTGCCTCTACTTCCTAGGTTGTTTCTGTGTGCTGGACTCTGTTTTTGATGTTTTTGTTTGCTCTGGACACTTTTACCAATGCTGACCAGTGCTAAAGTGTAAGTGTTCACTGTATAAATTAGGGCCCATATTTATACTTTTTGACGCAAAACTGCGCCAACGCAGTTTTGCGTCAAAAAAATTAGCGCCGGCTAACGCCATTCTGAAGCGCCATGCGGGCGCCGTATTTATTGAATGACGTTAGCCGGCGTTAGCCGGCGGCACGGTCTGGTGTGCGTTAAAAAAAAACGACGTACACCAGGCAGCGCCGGCGTAGGGGGAAAATGGCGTATGGGCGTCCAGAAATGGTGCAAGTCAGGCTGAGGCAAAAAAATCGCCACAACCCGATTTGCGCCATTTTTTTACGACGCCCATCCCCCATTGAAATGACTCCTGTCTTAGCAAAGGCAGGAGTCATGCCCCCTTGCCCAATGGCCATGCCCAGGGGACTTCTGTCCCCTGGGCATGGTCATTGGGCATAGTGGCATGTAGGGGGGCACAAATCAGGCCCCCCTATGCCACAAAAAAAAATTAAAAAAAATACTTACCTGGACTTACCTTTTCTTCCCTGGGGTGGGTCCCTCCATCCTTGGGTGTCCTCCTGGGGTGGGCAAGGGTGGCAGGGGGTGTCCCTGGGGGCAGGGGAGGGCACCTCTGGGCTCATTCTGAGCCCACAGGTCCCTTAACGCCTGCCCTTACCCAGGCGCTAAAATCCGGCGCAAATGCGGGTTTTTTAGTCCCGCCCACTCCCGGGCGTCATTTTTGCCCGGGAGTATAAATACGACGCATATGCATCGCAGTCATTTTTTAAGACGGGAACGCCTACCTTGCATATCATTAACGCAAGGAAGGTGTTCACGCAAAAAAATGACGCTAACTCCATGAACTTTGGCGCTAGACGCGTCTAACGCCAAAGTATAAATATGGAGTTAGTTTTGCGTCAAATTTGCGTCGAAAAAAAACGACGCAAATTTGGCGCAAACGGAGTATAAATATGCCCCTATATGTGTACACTGGTTATCCATGATTGGCATATTTGATTTACCAGTAAGTCCCTAGTAAAGTACACTAGAGGTTCCCAGGGCCTGTACATCAAATGCTACTAGTTGGCCTGCAGCACTGGTTGTGCCACCCACAGTATTAGCCCTGTAAACATGGCTCAGACATGCCACTGAAGTGTCTGTGAGTGCAGTTTTAAACTGCCAATTCGACTTGGCTAGTGTGCCCACTTGCCAGGCCTAAACCTTCCCTTTCGATACATGCAAGGCACCACTAAGGTACGCCCTAGGTAGCCCCATGGGCAGGGTGCAGTGTATGTTAAAGGTGGGACGCGTACTTATGTGTTTTGCATGTCCTGACATTGAAATACTGCCAAATTCGTTTTTCACTGTTGCAAGGCCTATCTCTCTCATAGGTTAACATGGGGGCTGCCATAAAATATGATTAAAGCATAGATTCCCTTTGGGAGCAGATAGACATGTGGAGTTTCGGGTCTCTGAACTCACAATTTAAAAATACATCTTTTAGTGAAGTTGATTTTTAGATTGTGTGTTTAAAAATGCCACTTTTAGAAAGTAGGAATTTTCTTGCTTAAACCATTCAGTGGCCCTGCTTGTTTGTGGATTCCCTGTCTGGGTCAGTTTGACAGTAGGGCTGTTTGCACCTCTCCTGTAGTCGTTGACACAAATGGAGCTGGGGTGTAGCCTGCATATCCTGATGAGCAGTCTGGGCTGAGAGGAGGGGAGGAGAGGTCACTTACACCTGAAAGGGCTGTGCCTGCACTCACACAATGCAGTCTCCAACCCCCCAGGTGTGTGTCTGGAGCCTGGCCTGGGCAAGGCAGGATCTTGAAAACAACAGAGACTTTCCTTTGAAGTAGGCCTACTTCAAAGGCAGAAAGTGGAATCAGAAGAGCAGTCAAAACCCTTGAAGATTAGATTACTTCTGAAACCAAGAGGAACCTATCCCAAGGAGAGTAGCTGGAGAACCTGGAGGAGGAGTACTGCCTTTTGCCTATGACTGTGCTTGCCGTGTTGGCCTGCAGTAGCTTCTTCTACCTGAGAGAGGACAATGACTGACTTTTGTGTGACTTCCCACTGGTGAAGAAGCTCCAAGGGCTTGAAACTGAGCTTGCCTCCTGTTGTTGAAGTCTCAAGGACAGCAAAGACTTCTCTCTGCCAGCACTTGGGCTTTCTGCTGAGAGTCCTGCCTGCCAAGTGGTGCCCTAACCTGTCTCTGGGCCCTTGAAAGGTGCAGCTGGTGGAAAAGGACAGAAATCCACACAAAGTCCGCCGTGCAGGGAAACTTCGACGCACCACCTGCTTTGCGGCTGGAAAACAAGGCGCTGCTGGCCTTGCGGCTAAAGTCGACATGCTACCTGCATCACGGCTGAGAGATCAATGCAACATGGCTGGAGAAGTGATGCGCAACATCCGCAGTGGCTGCTGTTAACGACGCAAGCCCCCATGCAGCGTGGTATCTTGACACTGTGCGACCAGATTTCGATGCAACATCGCTGGGTGTGGAAAATCGATGCAAAGCCTGCCCGGACCCAAAGTGCCCGTCTGGATCGATGCATCGCTCTCTTACAGGAGAGAAGAAATGACGCATGCCGACTGACCGGAGGAGGAACGGTGCATGCTTTCCACTTGAGAGTGAGAAATCAACACATCGCTGGCCTTTTCTGACGCACACTCACCTGTGCGGCTTTATTTTGGCGCTACCCAAGTACTTTTGAGCACTAACAATGTTCTCATTGTTTTCTAAAGGATTTAAGACTCTTTTGCTTTTTAAGTTCATAACTTGACTTATGTATGTTGGCTTTTTGTCATTTTGGTCTTGTCTTCTTTAAATAAATATTATCTATTTTTCTAAACTGTGTTGTGTCATTTTGTAGTGTTTTCACTGAGTTACTGTGTGTGTTGGGAAAAATACTTTACACATTGCTTCTAAAGTTAAGCTTGCCTGCTTGTGCCAAGCTACCAAGGGGGTGAGTGGGGGTTAACTGAGAGTGATTCTCCTTTACCCTGACTAGAGTGAGGGTCCTTGTTTGGACAGGGGGTAAACTGACTGCCAACCAAAGACCCCGTTTCTAACAATATTTATAAATGTGGTC